>NC_141940.1:115272423-116522423 GCF_057802395.1 Ceratotherium simum simum | reverse complement strand
CTGCCTTCCACAGCTACTTTATTAATCTCTGCATGGAGCAGAGCAGTGAAGGGGCACAGGCTTAAACATTTGAGAACAGGGCCGGCCCCGCGGCTTGGCAGTTGAGTGCGCGCACTCTGCTACTGGCAACCCGGATTCGGATCCCGGGCGCGCGCCGACACACCGCTTTTCTGGCCATGCTGAGGCGGCGTCCCACACACAGCAACTAGAAGGATGTGCAACTATGACATACAACTATCTACTGGGGCCTTGGGGGGAAAAAGGGGAAAATAAAGGAGGAGGATTGGCAATAGATGTTAGCTCAGGGCCGGTCTTCCTCAGCAGAAAACATTTGAGAACAAAGGTCAGAGTTCCTGCTTCATCACTTGCACACTGTATGCCTACATTTTAAAAACACTTCCCTGTTGAGAGCCAGCCCTGATGGCCTAGTGGTTAAAGCTCGGCGCTCACCATTTCCACGGCCCTGGTTCGCTTCCCAGTCACATAACCGTGACACCACTCGTCTGTCAGTTGCCATGCTGTGGTGACAGCTCACATAGAAGAACCAGAACGACTTACAACTAGGATATACAACCATGCACTGGAGCTTTGGGGAGGAAAAAATATATATATATATATAAAATAAAAACACTTCCCCCTTGAAAGTATTGGCCTGTCACAATGTCATCCTTTCCCAGATGCATTGCTGAGTGGGCACTCAAGCTAGATGAAGGAGAATATGCTAACAAAATCTCAGGCATTTGGGGAAGGATCTTTACCCAATATACAAGTTTTAAAAATAAACGCCTTTGTGGTAACCAGCCCATAAAAGATGTTTTAGAAATTGTGAAGGGGCATCTGATTGCATGTACCCATTTCAAATTTAGCAAAGTCCCTTCTAGGTTTGGCTAAGTCACTTTCTCCCTCTTGCTTTTCATATTTCACTGATGTTTCAAAGCCAATCCCTAGGGGAAGGGCTTGTCAATTTTTACTAATCAAGTGCAAAATGGCCTCCTAAATGTATTTTTCTCAGGCTTTGTGTTCTTCATTTATCACGTGCTTTGACATTGTTAAGCCCAAGGCCATCTAACAATCCCTCTTTTACTGAAAATAAATCACATTTATTTCTAACTAAGACACCCTTGGAGGAAAGGGAGAGAACGAAGTAGCTGGTTTACTTAAGTACAGAACCAAGAAATGCAAAAGTCCTCCTTGGTTTTCGTCAGCCCTTTCCAAAGGCCATAACATATTCCTCAAAATAAGCACAATTGACCAAGATGTACTGCAACAGCAGAAAAAGAGACATTGTTCAAAAATACAGTCTTTTGACTTAAAAATGTAATCATCTCATTAGTGACATAGATCAGAATAATCCAAACAATTGTATTTCATATGAAGATTAGTCTAAATGGAACCCGGAATTAATTCTAAAATGGATGAGTGTTTGGAAAAATAAAGCAATCCTTCCTTCGGTAGCTGAGTCTCTGAGCTGCTGATTCCATATCTGTGTCAGATAACACCTTAAAATGGATAAAACCTCATGAATAGAGTAAAGAGGCTTCTTTGTGGCTGCTTTTCTATAAATCACACAACACTTCTGTTTACTTTTACTAAAGAATGAGATGAATGTAAGTTGAAGAGTATAGCAAATGAAGTGGCTGTCAACAAATAATTCTAAGGGATAAATCTTTTCAAAAATAATCAGATTGCTTTCGGGATTGGGAGAAAAGGATAATAGATGCTGGCAGAGCCACCAGAAGCAATTTATCTGGATTGTAGAAAGATATTTGATAACCTTTGGTACAGTAAACTAATGAATAAAATTAAGGAATTTAAAAATCAGTGCTAGCATGCATACATGGAAATTATCCTGGCTGGAGTTTGAGATGCAATATTTCAAAGGCAATGGTATCAAATTGTCATAGTAACTAAGACAGAAAGGAATTCCTGGTATTTGCTTAGGCAAGATAAGCTATCAGGTAAGTAAAATTTTATTCTAAACAGTAAAGTTCTTTTGTGGAAAAAATGTAGGTTTGCCTATATAAGCCTAAGCATATAATCTAAGTCCCATAATATTTTTAACTTTGATATATAGTCATTTCTCCTTTATGAAAGGAAATCACTCTTGCCTGTCAACTCAAATTGGAATTCTTTAAAATTTTTCTTGGAAATCTGTTTGCAAAAAGATGTGATCCCCAAGCTGTAATACCAAAGGCGAGGCAAGCAAGGCTTTTATGACCTGGTTCCGACGTACCTTTCAATATTAATTTCCATCAAACCCTGCCCCAGCCATGCTCTCTAAGCTCTAATTATTTAAGAATATCCATTATTTCCAGAACAGGCCATTTCTTTCCATCTAATTTTGTCATATACTATTCCCTCCACCTAGAATGCTCTTCTTCCTGCCTCTTCTACCTCTCCTACCTCCCCTCTAGCATCTTGGCAAAAATCTTACTTATCCTTATCTCATAAAGAACCAGTTTCCATGTCTCTTCCTTTATCAGACCATCCTTAATGATCCCAAGCAGAATTGGTTCTACTTTCCTTTTCCAGCTACGGGCATGGCCACGCTCTACTGCAATGCCCTGTTTACACGCCAATCTTCCTGTCTTGGGTATGAGTTCCCCAAGGACAGAGACAGGGTCTCACAAATCTTTGAATTCCCAGGATCTTCCCCATAGCCACTGTCTAATGCATGTGGGATAAAGGAACTAAAGTGTAATAACTGCTGTTGGTGCCCTGCCCATAGCCCCTTAGCTCTTTCTTTTCAGTGCACACCAGCTCAACTTCCAACTATGAGTGCCTGCGATGTTTTGCCAGAGGACTTTCTCTGGCTGCTGAAGCTTGCTCTGCCCACACCCAGGCTGAGGGTACAGAGAAGGCTAGAGGTACAGGGGCAGCCTTCAACCAATGACTGACATGAGTTGGTGGATAAAGACTCCAGTCCTCTCACCCCTTGAGTGGAATGACTCTGAGTTGCAATGGTCTACACTGTCAACCAGAATTCCCCAGACTGGGATTAACCTCAAGTTGCCCTTAGTTATTGTCCTGATAACACACCTTGCAACAACTTCCTTCCCTTCTCTGTCTCATTTTCCCATAGTGGTGATTCCTCGGACCGACTCCCACATAAACAACTTGCACTCAAATCCTTGTCTCCACATCTACTTACAGGGGAATCCAAATTAAGAAAACAAAACACTGAGTTGAACATGGCACAAAGTTTCAAGGGGGTGTCAGTCAAGGTGAGTGTGTCCTTAGAGATTGCTTGCTTTATCTTGCCCTTTAGATCAAATGCATCTTTTCAGAGATCACCTGCCCTAACATTGGGAATTTTGACTTATTCCTTGAAACAACAGAAAGCTTTTACAGCTTTTTGAGCAGAAGAATAGCATAATATAATCAGTGTTTTAGGAAAATTATTCTGGCAGAAGTATATGGATGGATGGAGGGAGGGATGAATGGAGGGATGGATGGATGGATGATAAAGAAAAGACATAGAGGAAGCTAACTAAGCATCTGCAACCTGGAAGAGAGCCTTCACCAAAACCCGACCATGCTGGCACCCTGATCTCAGACTTCCAGCCTCCAGAACCATGGGGAATACATTTCTGTTGTTTATAAGCCACACGGTCTAAGGTACTTTGTTATAGCAGCCCAAAAGGACTCAGACATGTACTATGGTTATGTAAGATGTTATCAGGAGAAGAAAAGTTTTTTTAAGAGATGTTATCATAAGGGGAAGTTGGGTGAATGGTACATGGAAATTCTCTGTACTATTTTTGCAACGTCTTTTGAGTCAAACTATTTCATAAGAAAACATACATAACAATAAATTAATTTTAAAAAACCATTTGGGGCAGAGTCTGGACACAAGTGGATAAATCCCAACCACAGCCCCCCCTTGCTCAGAGATCTAAACCTTTAAGGTCTACTCCTTATTGCCTGGAAGTCCTGATGATAGTTCCCCACACAATCTACCTTTCCCCTGCACATCCAAGGCTAAGTGATTTCTGCTTGGCTCTTGCCCATCCTCGGCCACCTGACTTCTGGAGCAAAATCCTTTTCTGTTTGTACCCTAGTTCTTCCTATTGGATCACATTGCCAGAAAGCCTACCTGCCATACAGCTCAAAGGAATCCCCCCAAGTCTACCCACCAAGCTCCAAGTCCTCTCTGCTAACCCTGGTTAGTGAACTTTCCCACCACCCCTACACTCTATCAACCACTCCTGTAGCTGTTTTCCCTCCTCTGGTAAGAAGAGGGGGGGATCCTATTTTGTGTCCTCTTATCTCTTCCCCTCCACATACAGGTCAAACCCCCTAGCCAGTCTGGAGGGCCTTCCTCCCACGCAGGAATCTCTTTGTCCTTTTCTTAGGGATCCACTTTAGCACTTCAACTAGAATAATCCTCGACCCACATTTCCCCTCCCCTCCACATTGGGTACCCACACCCAGCAGCCCGAAGCCAGGGTACCCAATGGACTTTGAATGATGTGCTTCCCTCCACCATTCAGTGTACAGAGCCTGGCTCAGAGCAAGGGTGCTCAGGTAATTGACAAAATCATATCCTTCCTCTCAAATATTAAAGCATGTAACACCCTAACTTTACTTTTAATCTCATTGGTCTCTCCTCTCTCTCTAGAGTAACCCCTTAACTCACAATAATTTTTTTTTTTTGAAAGAGTTACTTCGGCAAAACCTGGCATTGCCTTAGCTCTGAAAAATCAACACAACAGCATCATGCCTACTATATTATTAGTGGAAGTAAAGAAACATGTCCATCAAGACCCAAGGTTCTGCTTAGTCCAGCAAATTGCTTCAGTATCCATCTAGAAATCGTCACTGCAGGATGGAGGATTTCAGAGATGTGAACATTGGAAATTGACCTACAAAGATCCAATGGCTTCTGCTGTCAGAAATACTGTAAAATAAATTTGGCAGCAGAGTTACAAATACCTATGGGAGTTCATGTTATGCTGATGGTCTTTTCTGGCATCAGGCCTTCCTGCTGCCATTAGGTGTCAAGATGCTCCCTGGTTGTGTTGACGTTGGTACTCTTGGAACATGCTCCTCTCCTGCCAGTTACGTAATACTCCTTAGCACTGAAATCGGGACTTCAGAGTTCCATTTCCTTTGTTGTTTGTGAGGAACTTTGACTCCAAGTCCTGGGAGCTGTTATGATTATTTTATATTTATTTTCTATATTTATATATTTAATATATGGAAATATTTATATATTTATATATTTTATATTTAACACTAACCATATTTGACCTCAGCAGCAACAATTTCAGAATAAACTTTTTTCTTGAATCTCGAATTACTAGTAAAGAGATATCCTTTTTATGAATATGTCTAAGGTTTTAGAATAAGTTCTCTTTTGAATCATTGTGAAATAGTAGAAAAGAATCAGAGTAGCACTGGTCAGAGTTTCTACAATTCAACTATAACTTAAGTAATGTTGAGCCAAATAGTAAGAAATCTAAATTCTGCTACTAAATTAATTATCTCCCACCTTGGTTCATAAGATAAATTGGAACCTGGTTGGTATAAGTTTGTCACTGGTTTGTCACCTGGAAAGCTACATAATTTATAAGGCCCAGTGCAAATGAAAATGTGGGACCCCTTGTTCAAAAATTACTAAGAATTTTAGGATAGTGATAGCAGAGCACTAAACCAAGCACAAAGCCCTTCTAAGCATGGGGCCCTGTGCAACTGCACAGGTTGCACAACCGTGAAACTGGCTCTGCTTTTCACCACTAAACTCCACTGTTTCCTTGGAAGTGTCTTGCAGCCTCAAGGTTGAAAGCCAGCCCTGTGTAAATTCTGAGTTAAGGAGTTAAAATTGAAACGTGTTTCCAAAGGGTTTTGGTGCATAATCAGATGACCTGGAGAAGCCAGTGTTTTGGTTAGGGATGTCTGGGAACCCACTGATGGTAGTTTATCCAAATAAGGATGTATTTATTTCAGGCACCAAGAATTCTGGGGGTAGGTAGCCAGGATTGGTTCAGCAGCTCATAGACGGCAGGAGAAACTAGGCTCCTTCTGTCTCTCCCATTCTTAGCAATGGGGCTGACACCCCTAAACATCATAGGTGCTCCAAGCAGGAAGGAAGAAGCAGAAGAGGCAGTACGGCAGCTTTTACTTAGGTCTCTACTTAGTCTTGGCCAAGACTAAGTCGTGTGTCCAACATTAGCTGGAAAGGAGGCTTTCCAGCCTCCATAGTTAAAGACTATAAGCTAAGAGAAGGTTGGAATAGGTGATGAATAGCTCAGAATACACAGGTTGGAATAGAAATAGGCCGGAATACAGTATCTGCCAAGCCACTTAGGTGTTCCTCTAGAGCAGTGCTTCTCAAACTCAGTGTGCATATGAATCACGTGGGGATTTTGTTGATCTGTAGATTCTGAATGAGTAGCTCTAAGCTCAGGGCTGTCTACCTTTCTCAGGCGATGTTGATGCTTCTGATCTGTGCACCACTCTTTGACCATTGAATCCCTAGAATACCAAGAGTCAGGAGAGGAAAAATGAGATAAAAATAAATAATAAATCTAAAGTAGAGGAATAGGAATTGACACGCACTCATAGGAAAAAGGAAATTCAATTCTTCATAACTGAGGAAGGAGCCTGTGTCAGGAGAAGAGTAATATGGAAACCTCCTGACCAGATGAACTTACCAATCAAAGGGACAAATTGCTCCTGGTAGGGTACTTGCCTCCTGAAGCCAATAATGGGACATTTAGGAAAGATCTAGTCCTTTGATGACCTTGACAGTTTGGAAAAGATAGCTCAGCCTACCTGAGTCAATTAATAAGCGCAGTGAGTTTCAAAGTCTGAGTCCATAGAAGGAGCATAAAAGTAAAAGAAGAGTGGAAATGGAAAAAAACGGAAAGTAGAGGTTAACTCTCCAAGCTGGGATTGTGCCTGTAATTATCTTAAGATCATAATATTTAAATTGATAGTGTGAATTGGGCTCGAATGAACAGGTTGCTTCCAGAGAAGAGTGTTTTGTTTTGTTTTCTTACCTTCAGGTGATGATATCATAGAGTTACCCAGGGCCCGCAGTAATAAGGAACCAGCCAGGATAATGTCTCAGTTAGGATTCCTTAGCTGCAAGCAATAGAAACCAGCTCTGGCTGACTTAAACATAAGCAGCTTATTGGATGACTATTGATGCTTCCAGAAATGATGGGCTTGGGAAAGGACAAGAACCAAGGGAACACCAGAGAATTAGGAAGCAGAAACCACAGCCATAGCCGTGGAGCAAAGTTTGTTTAGCACATCATTCCTTCCTGCCCTTGAGTCAAAGTCCCAGAAGAGAGCTTCCAGTCAGCCAAGCTTAGGTTATATACTTATATCCTGACATGGTCTCTTGGCTTCTGCAAAAAGTGGTTGGCACCTGGAATTGCTCTCCCACCAAGACCACATTATGCAAAAGAGTAACTCCCCAAAAAGAAATCCAAATGATACCAGAAAAGTGAAATGGATACTGGGCAATCAAAAACAAAAACAAATGCTTGCTATAGATGCAAAATACAGTTTCTCTCTAATACAAGTTCCAATTGATTGGGGGTAGCTGCCTAGAGTATATGTTGAGAAGATTTCTGAAACCATGTCCAAGCAGAATGGGAAAAGGTGCTGTGATTGATCAGTGGGGTTGGCCATTGCCACTAAAAGAGAAAGAAGTAAAATATGTGCCAGCTCTTTGCCATTTTTTGCATAGCACAAATCTACCTACTCCCTAAAGGCTTTCTCTTATCCGTTCTGCTAGAAATAAACCCTCCCTTTCTGGCTCAAACTATTTTCCACCCCTGAATAGCTGAACAACAATCTGAAACCCTCTGTGCCTCCATTTTTCATTGGTTAATGGAATATTAATATCCAATTCCTAGGGTAGTTTTGAGTATTATAAACATTAAAACAGGGCAAACATCATGCATAATGCCTGGCAAAAAGTCAGCTCCCAATAAATGTTAGTATGCCCCTCGATATGTACCTCTCTATGACTGGCTATACATTCTTCCCTGTGTCATGGCTACTTGTGTATAAGTACACAGAGGTGGAAAGAAGAGATACTGGACTTTGAAACCATCAGAGTCCTTGTGTGGTCTTGCTCTATTTACCACTGTATTTCCACCACCCAGTACAGAACATATCACTTAGAGCAACAGCTCAAGGAACAGTCATTGAATGAGTGAGAAAGTTAACCTCTCTGAGCCTCAGTTCTCCCAGCTATAAATTGAGACCACCTCTTGCTCATTATATCAAGATGTTTCAAAGCAAAAACATGTAAACATTGCCTAGGACAGTCTTTAACCACATATTTGCTACTCCATAAATGTTAGTTTCCTTCCTTTCCCAAAAACTGGTAGTTTCAATGAATAAAAAAATGGTCCTGGAGTGTGATCTATTTCATATGCTCAGATTAAACCAATGAGTAACTACATTCAATTAGATTTGAACACTTGTTTAAAAAGATAAATATGTGAGCCACAAAGGAATCCATTTCAATTTTAACTAAAGATAATTGAAATACATATTTCTACAAGGAAGAAGAGGCCAGACCAAAAAAATCCCTTCTTTTTTTCCTCCTCCTTCATTATTCCAAGAGGTGTCAAATTATTGATCTACACTCAGAAAGTGGCTTTGATGAACTTGGGACTTCCTCTGTTTGATAGGAACAAAAGGACACTATGAAAATAAAACAAATGCTCACTATTATTTTTAGCTGTAAACCTAGAATGGGTAAAACTGAAAACTGCTTACTTCTGCAAGCTGTTAAGGATTGGTCATTCTGAAAACAAATTTATACTTACTTTAAGATACATTTGGAAAATAATATCACTGTAATAAGCTGAAATTCAATGTCGGCTCCTTTCCCAATAGGACCCAACTAGAGCAAGCACTTTTCTACCAATCTGTATTTTTCTACAAACATAGGCACATAAAGAATAGCTTGGAAACTCAGTTTGCTCCACAATAAAAAATAAAAGCTGTTCTCTTCATTTAAAAATCTTTCAATTACCTTTTGCTTCATCCCTTCTATCTCGCAGATGGTTTCTTCTTTCTTGATTGTTTTCCATTTTTCTGATAGAAGAGGAAACCAATTGCATAATTTTTATGGCAGATATATACCCTGTTGATGACACAGCTATCTTAATTTTCCAATTGTGGGGTTTAGTTGCATTAGGCAAGAACTCTGTGGTGTTTGTCCTCTCTGAAGTATATTGACAGATACTGAGCCATAGCAAAACATCTGTGTATTTGTGTTTGTATCAACATGTCTTTGTGGGCGTGTACAAAACACAGAGGAAGCTATAGGTTAATTTAAATGATGACGGCTTTTAACAAAAAAATTTTTTTACTGTTAGTTCTAACTGTAAAAACAATATAAAAACAAAGATAAGAATGTGACATGGGCCATAGGTTGATAATCAGAAAAGCTAGGCTTTCAGTTCTCATTTCATCACTAACCGGCTCTGTGACTGTGATAGCTAGCTGCCAAGATGGAGTCCAGTGATCTCTTCCTTCTGGTACTCACGACCTTGTGTAATCTCCTCCCACATTATATCACGGTTGGTCTGTGTGACCAATAGAATATGGCAGAAATGGTGTTTATCGCCACTGAGGCTAGATCATAAAAGACACTGTGGCTTCTCTACCTTGCTCTCTCTTAGGTCACTCACTCTGAGGTAAGCCTGTTGCAATGTTATGAGAACACTCAAGCAGCCCTGTGCAGAGGCCCACATACTGAGGAACAGAGGTTTATGACCAACAGTGACTTCAGTGAGCTGGGAAGAGATCTTCCAACCCCAGAAAGCCTTCAGATGACTGCAGTCTTGGCTGACATCTTGATCGCAACCTCATGAAACACCCAAAGCTAGAACTCCCATCTAAGTAATTCCCAGATTCCTGATCCATAGAAACTATGGCATAATAAATATTTATTCTTTTAAGTCACTAAACTTTGGGGTAACTTATTACATAGCAATAGATAACTCAAACAATGAGCCAGTAGGAAGTGCCACTTTATGTTTCCATTTGTCAGGTTATTATTATTCAGTCAACAAATATTTACTGCCTAATGTGTCAGGCATTATTAAAATGGAGAATTAGACCAAATTTTCCTTCCAGAAATAACATTTTGATTTTCATGGATAATCACAGAATCTGTCAGACTATTCTGTCAATAGAATCTGCAGTTTGCTAGATCAAACACTCACTTCTTGTAGAAAAAGTCCAAATACTATCTGAAATCAATACCATTAATTGGCTAACCCAATGATCATTTCCTTATCCCTTGTTGCTTTCAAATTTAGACACTGGAAACTACTAATTGGCTTTTCCAGCTTTCCTTGCCACCAGAGGTGGCCATGCAAACATAATGCTGTCCAATGGGACAGAAATAGAAATTTGTTGAAAGGGTTTCCAGGAAAGATTTTGCTTTCCTGATAAAAGAAGCAAATATGACTGGCACATTCTTTCCTCCTTTTTTCTGCCCTAGATACAGCCCAATGCCTGGAGCTGAAGCAGCCATCTTGTAGCCATGAGGGGAAAGCCTAGGGAATTAAGAGACACTGGCCTTGATATAGATGAGCTGCCAAACCAATGCTAGGAGCTTCCTACCTCCAGAGATGCAAAACTCTCTATATAAGTCATAAAGTCTACACTTTCTATTACTTGTAGCCAAACTCTATCTTAATTGATACAGTACCGTAGAAAGTGATTGGTTTCAAAAGAAATAATAAGGAAGGGTTTCCCCCCCAATGCATCTCCTTTGCTGTGAATTCCATGAATTATTGAGATATAGTTTGCTAACATCAACACCAACAACAACAAAAAAGCCTCTCTCCTGTCTTCGTAAACACTAGGCAACAGTGTATTAGTAGTACTTAACATTTCTTGAGTGCTCACCATGTACCAAGCACTGTTCTAAGTGCTTTAGAAGTATTAATTCATTTAAATTTCACAATAATTCTTTGAGGTCAATACTATTATTTTCTACATTTTGCAGATAAGAAAACTGAGGCACAGAGATTAAGAAAATTTACAGGACTTCATAACTAATTAAACAGTAAAGCTGAAACTAAAACCAAGATCATTTAATTTCTGTCTTCATCATTTTGCTTATATCTGACATTTTTATTTTTTTTTTTTAATTGTATTTATTTTATTTTTCCCCCCAAAGCCCCAGTAGATAGTTGTATGTTGTAGCTGCACATCCTTCTAGTTGCTGTATGCGGGACTCGGCCTCAGGATGAACGGAGAAGTGGTGCCTCGATGCGCACCCGGGATCCGAACCCGGGCCACCAGCATCGCAGCGCGCGCACTTAACCACCAAGCCACAGGGCCGGCCCGTGACATTTTTAGATAAAGCAATAAACACAAGAAAAAATGACATTCATGCTCCCCCAAATGCACAGGATCTTCCAAATTTTGATTTTTTTAACTCTTTGAATATTTTCTGCTTATGTAACTTTAAATTATACATACAGCTAGCAAGTGGAGAAGAGCTGGGCTGAGCAATAGAGTAAGATGTGAGATATGTGACTTTGGATGGAGGGAAAAATAACACTAACAGTCATCATCATCACTGTCATCATATCTAACATTCATCGAGTTTCTGCCTTATACTATGCACTACACTAGTAGGTACTATGTCATCTTTATATTTAAATATTTAGGGATGTTTCCCCAAGGATCAATTAGGCCTGATTTTCAAAAGACCACTCAAATCAATGGAGATACAGACATTCACCAATTAAGAGAAAATCAGAGCCATAATCAGATGAACCTTGGGGAAATATATCCAAAGCCCTTAATAGAAGAAAAATTAAATAGCTATGCTTTATTGAACATTTACTCTGTGCCAGACACTGCACTTAATGGTTTACAAGCGTTATCTTTCATCTTCACACAACTCTAAGTAAAGTCCTATCATTAGCCTTCGGTCCTCTCTGTCCCCCACTCCACCTGCTGGGGAGTGAGAGGAGGAGATGCAAAGGTTGGAAGTAACTAGATAAACTCTTTCAGGCACCAGCCCCATCTTCTATGTTCTATGCATAAGAAATGATTAGACTCTTGGGTCAGAGACAAAGGACAAAGGACAGCAATTGCAGTAGTCAGAGTAACATCACTCGTACTGGTTCCCCAAGCCCCGACTCCCACAGGGTGATGCAGTGAGGGCTAGGTGACCTGAATATGCAGTGAGGAACTCTGAGCCTTGAAAATACCAGTCCAATAACACGGCTGCTACTAAACCTGCCCTGGAGAGAGACATTATCATTACTGTCCTGGAAAGTAAGAAAACCTGCCCTCTGCTTTGGAGGGAGTCACTATCTCTATCTTCTAAGGTCTTTCATCATACAAGTATCCTGGAAAGGATAGTCTGGAATGCAAATCTGTTGATGCCTTTGCTCAGAAGACGGGACAGAAATTCAAGACACCACAAAGAATTGTCTCCCAACAAACAAATGATTCAGAAAGGTTTTCATGGAATCATTCCAGTGTTCCCAGGTAAGTATAAATGTAGGAACTGAAATTAGGATTATACATATTTCTAAGCTTTTATTTACTTAATCATTTGGAAAGCAATCATAGAATGTCCATAGCCTACAATGTCAAAAATGATTCACCTATTTTGAAGAAAACACAATGCAGAAAAACATTTATGAGTGCCCTTCAGGGCCTGACCATAGATTGGCTTTTCACGGACATCTTATCACTGCAATCTCAAACATTCAGTCATTAAACTCATCAAGTGTGCTTTCTGAGAAGAATAAAGTTATCAGTGATATTGACGATGAAGTTTATGAATAAATAAAATAGTGTCAATATTTTATTGTCGACACAAAATAACCAATAACCATTCTATAGATAAGAGAAATAAGGTGAGTTTACTTGAGCCAGAGTGAGGATTATAACCCGGGAAGGCCTTAGAAAGCGTTCCGAAGAAGCATGGTTTTCAGTCCAGTCTTGTATCTTTTTAGAACAAAGAACATACATTAAATACAGCCAGGATACATTTTCATCAAAATTTCAAAGAGGTATTCAGTTGCAACTTAGCAGGTCAACGTGACCGTGATGTCAGGAAAGGGACTAATCCGGGCGTTACCAATAGGGCCTGGGAGGGTAAGTATGCATTCTTATCTTAAGAGGGTGTATTCTTTAATGGTTAAACTGATGTACACTGTATGTTTGATAGGCCATAAGTCAGGCTTTTTAGTTCCAGCCAGATCAGTTTTGAACCTGAATAGTTACCCCATATACCTCAATATGTGAAAATCTCTTGTCATTATGAGTAACTACTAAGAGCTGCTAAAAGAGCATCACAGACCAGATGCAACTGGTTTAGTTCAATCATCAACCTGTTATGATGGATTGTAATTAGTCTTTGGGTGGTGAACATGATGTAATCTATGCAGAAATAGAAGTATAATGATGTACACCTGAAATTTATATAATGTTATAAACCAATGTTACCACAATAAAAAAAAATCATCAATCTGTAACCACAGGACCAGGAATAGAATTTGCCACCCCAAAATATGCCTCTTTGGCATAAGGGATAAATTTTGAGCTGATGATTATTAAAAATACAGCAGACACAGGAAAAGCTCTGAAAACCTAGAAGTTACCCATTTGTAAGGGAAATTTACATGTATAAGAAAAGTCTCCATTTGTAAGGTTGCCTCCCTCTCTGTGCCAGGAAGGGGAGGATGACTCTAAATCTCTAGAAACTCGTGTCAATAAAGAAGGCAACGACTTAAATCTGCATAACGACTTTACCCTTGTTTACTGTGCTTTTCCTAGTAACCTCCCATAACTGACCCCATTTTAACAACAAGATGTTAAAGCTTTCTCAGGGGCAGTGAGCCAGCCAGGAGGAAAGCGCAGAAGAGAAAATTTTGATCTGCCAATAGAAACTTATCCTGCCACCACTTCTGCATACCAGCCTGCCCTCCCCACTCCCTTAAACCTTACCCCACACCCTGGATCAGGGAGACAGAGTTGAGAGCCTGTCCTTCTGTCTCCTTGACAATAGATTGTGCAGTAATAAACTGCTTCCTCTCTCAAAGACCAGTGTACACAGTATCGGCTTCTGTGCGCATAAGGGGGTGAGCCCTTGCTCAGTAACATGCCTAATTAACCCTATTAGGTTCTTCTTTACATATGAGGAAACCAGGCCTCCCATAGATGAAGTAAACCTCCCAAGATCACTCAGCAGGTTTATGGAAAAACCACATCTGTCTCACTCCACATGTAATCCCAAAATGCATAAACAGGATTCTTTTGATCACCTTTAAGCATATTATAAAACATTCTCAGAAACCAAGAATTTTCATAGGTTCATAGTGAGAGACTTGGATTTGGGATCTGAGCCCATAAAATAATAACATTACATATTTTTTCTAAAATAACCATTTTCCAGCCAGGAATTTGAAACCTGAAAATGCTTTTTCCCAAATGGAATGGGAAAAAATAAACTGTGGTATTTGTAAAAGTTATTCAATGATGAATTAGTCTCTGGGTTATCATAAAACTATTTTGGTAGTTTCCTGATTGCTGTGAGGTTAATAATAACTTGGGAATGATGCCTGTAGCCTTCAGTCATTTATTTAGTGCCAGCAATATCCCAGAAAAAAACCCCACAACATTATTTAAGCCACTTCACATACTTTTGAGGAAATAAAGGAATAGGATTATTTATTAATTAACAGGAATCTCCATCCTGTGAGTTTTTAAACTACCTTTAAACTAAGAGAAAAAAATAGGAAATAAATCATAATCAGGTTTGTGTCATAAATATCACAGTATAACAGCCCCATGGTTTGATATAAAATATCTTCCTAAGAATGTATACAAATTCCAATGTGAGAAAGTCAAACAATAGGACTACATAAGAATGAAGGGGAGCAGAATTTGCCACCCCAAAATATGCCTCTTTGGCATAAGGATTATCTTGAGCTGGTTATTTATAAGAAACAACAAACACAGGAGAAGTTCTGAAAACCGACTGTTTTGTAAGATACATTTACATTTATAAGGGAAATCTCCATTTGTAAGAGTGTCTCCCTCTCTGTACCAGGAAGAGGAAGATGACAAAATCTCTAGAAACTCTTATCAATGGAGAAGGCAGGACTTAAATCTGCATAACAACCTTAACCTGTTTACTGTGCTTTTCCTGGTCACCTCCCATAACTGCCCCCCACCAACACCTTCTTTTGTCTTTAGCTGGAGATGGTATTTAAGGTGGTGTCTTAGGCCATTTGGAGGAGTTACTCTGTTTTTCCTGGGTCTCTGCCGTGTATGCAGGAGGTATACATGTTATTAAACTTCTGTTTGTTTTTCCCCTGTTAATCTGTCTTTTATTACAAGGAGCATCTCAGCCAAGAACCTAGAAAGATGGAGGTAAAATTATTTTTCCTCGCCAACAAGAGGAGGTGATTCTCAGAGATATTAAAAAATATTAGAAAAACTCACAATACATCGATCATTTTGACACACTCTTTAATAATATATTTTCAGCATTTTGGAAATGTTTATTATTTTCGTTCATTTTCTTCACAATTAACATAGTCTACCTATGTAAGTCTGATGAGTGTCCAAATAAAGTTAAAAATTATCAGCTTTCAGCATGCTTAAGGATCTGTATTGAGTTTGTACCCTAAACTTCTCTCACTGACATTTTTATAAAATAATAAAGACAAAATGTAATAAAACATTCAAATAATGGCAGTGGGCAAAGACGGAGATGCTTCCAAACCTGACTGTTGAGTGACAGGCAGCGCCAATATGTGATGGCTTGAAATACTCATTCATCACCTGATGTATGAAAACTTCAATTTGACTTAGGAAAGGCAGTTTAAGGATTTCCCAATGAATAATGTATTAATGTGTGGGATGAATAAAACTCAAAATTTCAAAGGTCAGCACAGCCCTAATGTAAAGTACTTCTAAATTTCCCAAGGGTGACTGTAGCTAGCTAGCACTGTCTAATTCTGCATTTCCATTATTCCTGCAGAACGCCTGTTGATACACAGGACATTTCACTTCACAGTAGCACCGGAAGCTGAGCAAAGCATCAGTGACTTGCCACTCTCTGGGAGAAATTCTGGGGGCTGTAGGGTTGATAAGCCTGACTAAGAAATTGACCACTTCCTAGTCCTTCAAAACGGGACAGAGTCAGAGAGAAAGCAGGTGGGAGTGGGATATAACTGACCTCAATATCCACGCCTACCTCAGAGACAACGGGTCTGAGCCACAATTTTTCTGCAGGAAAATCATTTTCTGAGGCAATTAGGGTTGTAGATACCAGAAATTTGGCTAAGGACTGTACCCATCAACCCACACCCAGGTTAAAATCTGAGTCAAAAATTGTGACAACCCCCCATTGTCTTAATACCTCAAGGGCAGGAACATTTTCTTCTAGCGTATCTTTGAGTTTGCTGTTTGACTCAGTTGTCCTGGTTCCCCCTCTGCAATGCCTATTTTCAGAAGCTTGCATCTTTGTCCCCATAGCTATAACCTTCTCTTCTATCGTTTTCATCCTTTTGTTTTTTTCCCTCCTTATTTTTGGAGCACTGTTCAAGTTTGCCTTATCCATTTTTGATTTGTTTGTTCTCTAATGCAGATTCCATTCTTTTGTTAGCTCATGGATACTTTACTTCTGCCTTTGTTTGTAGTTTCCTTGGATTCTTCTCAATTGTTTCCAACTTTCACTTCACCCTTGCCTTCTTCTCAGTACCTTCTATTTTCAGGCCAGCCTTTTGTGCTTTCATTTCACCTTTCATTGCCTACTTCATAGAATTTGCATTTTCTTATATATTTTTTGCAAGCCCAATTTTCTTCTGTTTTCCCACGGTTGCATTGTTTCCTAGACCTTTGCTACTCAAACTGTGATCTCAGCACCAGCAGCATCAACATCACCAGGGAGCTTGTTCAAAATGTAGATTTTCAGGCTCTACCCAAGACTTACTGAATCAGAACCTGCATTTTAACAGGACCCCCAAGTGATTTGTAGGTATAATGGGGTCACGAGGTATTGAGAAGCACAGATCCGTGGTTCCCTGCAAGATGGTCTGGCACTGCGATTAGGAGCAGAGACTTTAAATGTTGGATGAATCAATGGGTCCCAGTACTGGCTCTGCCGCTGACTAGATGTGTAATCCTGGGTAAATCTTAATCAGTCTGAGCCATGGCTACCTCCATCTGTAATATGAGAGAACTCAACTCAATGTTCTCTGAGGTCAAGTTATTACATGAATCCAGATAAGCAAAATTTCTCCCCACTCTCCAACCTCTTAAGCCTGGTTAATGCAGCATAAAGCTGGCCACACTATTAAGGAAGCAGACAAATCTTTGTGGACCACATAAATCTATAACTATGGTATCTCCTAAAATCATAGCATATAACAGCCTCTTTTTGGGCCTAAGTAAAATTCTACTGGTGATTATGATGTACTTTCATTGCCCAAGGCATTGTCTAGACCTATGCTGTCCAATATGGCAGCCCATGTGGCCAACTAGTCCCATATAGCTATTGGGTGCTTGAAATGTGCCTAGTCCAAAATGAGATGTGAAGTAAGTGTAGGATCCACACTGGATTCCAAAAGTTTAATGCAAAAAAAAAAAAAGAATGTAAAATATCTCAATAATTGTGTTATATTGATTACATGTTGAAATGATCATATTTTGAATATATTGGGCTAAATAAAATATATTATTAAAATTAACTTTACCTATTTCTTTTTACTTTTTTAATGTAGCTATAAGAACATCTGGTGTGAAGAAAATTTAGTAACTCATTCTATTTCTACTGGGCAGTACTGGTCTAGAAGCTATGAGGAATAAAAAGATGAGTGTCTTAGTCTCTGACCTTTAAGGTTATTTTAGTATAGTGGAGAGAGAAGTGGAGAGATGGAATGGATCCAAAAGTAACTAACAGAAGGCAGAGCGACTATGAGACAAAAGAGTAGAGGGACAAAGTGCTACTTGCATGAAGGGGAAGAAGGCATTTATAACTGGGTTTTATTTGGAGAGGGATTTTTATTTGCAGGGGTGGGGGGATTTCCTACACAGGAAATCATCCTGCTGTGTTTTACCATCATTTTTCTCACAGAGATTTGAGCATTATCACAATAGGCTTTTGCTAACATTTGCAGAGGAACTAGAGAAAACCAACCCAAACCTGATCTCAAAGATATTATTGTCCTCAAAATGCTCTGAGAACAAGAAAAAATCTTGTTTTTATTTCCTACATGTGGTGTTAAAATCTATCCAGGGATGAAATGATATAAATTCCCCAAAATAAAGCATTATGGCTTGACTTCCGCCACACTCCTCTAAAAAGACAAATTATTGTTCATAGTGCAGTCTCTTGAATTGGCTAAATGGTCTTTCAAATAAACATTGTGAGAGATGGGTCTCCCAGGTGCTTACAAATTCCTCCCGTCCCTTAATGGTTGTATAGTGTGACTTCATGACAACTGGATGGAAAATGAAAAACATGATGTATGGCAGAGTTGGCTGGGGTGGGTTTAATAGACATCCACTTTGTAATTCCAGCTTCACAATGATCTTGTGCAATAGCAAGTGAGACCTAAAGGCAGCAAACAGAATTCTACCTTTAACATAGAATTCAATATCTATTGAATCCAATATCTCTTCCCTCTTATTCCTTACTAACAGAATTCTGCTTTTGCTAGCAGAGGCATACCCAGCTAAAAACTATATTCTCCAGCCTCTCTTGTAGATGGGATGACCAGACAACCCAATTCAGGCACATGAAGTGTAGAAGGAAGTTGTGCAGGACTTCTAAGAGAGCTCCTGCACCAGGGCAGACTCAGATAGGGCATCCTCCACCATGCTCTGTTCTGCCCTTCTTCTTGCCTACAATGTGGGCACAGTGCTGGAGGAGAAGCAATCGACTGTGGCCTGAGCAGCAACCGCACACAGAGGATGGCTGAGGAAAGAGATGGAGCCTGGAGCCTTTGTTTCCTTGTGGAGCCACCAGCCCTAGATTGTCCAACTCTGGAATTTTTGTCATGTGAAAAATATTAAATATTTGTTTAAGCCACATTGGTTGTGTACCCAACCAATGATGACAGCTGTTTGTTTGGTTGGTTATTTTCACCAAATGAGTTGATGTTTTAGTGACCTACCAACCCAACATTAACGGCAGTGTCAGTGTCCATCAATACTGCTTAATGGATCACATAACCTAAAAGAATAAAGCACTTAAACTACAAGAAATGTTATACTAGTTGTGACCTGTGGTTTTTCTAGTCCAGTGTTCACTGTATTCACTAATGCTTATCTCAAGAGCCTGAGGACGATGATAAACAACATGTATTGAGTACCTGCTATTGACCAGGCACTGTTTTCAATGTATTATGTATATTATGCATTTAATCCTTAGATGGACTCTGTGAGATAGGTAATTATTATCTCCGTGATACAGATGAGGGAAAAAGGGGGCACATGGAGTTAAATGATGTGCCCAAAATCCCAACTACTAAGTGGTAGATTCATCAGAATTTAAACCCATGTCAGCTGACGCTAGAGCCTACTCTCTACCAGGTATGTTTGATTGCCTCCTGCTCACAAAGAGCCCGAAATTCTTCCCTCAATGATGCTTTAAATGCCGACTGTGACCTTTTTGCTTTCTAACCCATTTGGTGTTTTAATTTCTTGAGCTACTTACAATTTTATTCAATGCTACTTCTCATGGTATGTTTCAAAATCATTACTGCCACCACAGGCAGGATTATTCAGTTGATGGTAGGTTAGAGCTAAAATAACCATACATACTCTGGCTTGGGACAGGCCAGTTTATATCTATTGTCCTAGCCTCCTGTCAAGTTTAGCATTTGTTCCGGATTTTTCATTTTTAATATAGTGATACTATTTCTAACAGCTTTATTGAGAACTTTTTGACATTTAAAATTGCATACATTTAAGATGCACAATTTGATGTTTTGATACATCTATACATTGTGAAAAGATCATCACGTCAGGCTAATTAACATATCCATCACCTCTACATAGTCACCAGTGTGTGTGTACATATGTGCGTGAGGGGGGGGTAAGAAGATTTAATTTAAGATCTATCCCCTCAGCAAATTTCAAGTATACAATACAGTATTGTTAACTGTCATCACCATTCTGTACATTAGATCGCCAGGACTTATTCATCTTGCATAACTGAAACTTTGTACCCTTTGACCAACATGACCCCATTTCTCTCTCCCCCCAGCCCCTGGCAACTACCACTCTACTCTCTGCTTCTATGAGCTTCACTATTTTAGAAGTAATGCTATTTAGAGATGCATTTATATAAGCTGAATGGATATACTAGACTTCTATCTTGTAATTCCAGCTTCTGCAATGGTCTCACGCAGCAGCATGTGAGACCCAAAGGCAGTGAACAGAATTCTCCCTTTAACAAGTGATTAAATATTAAACATGGTTACTTATAACCAACTGCTTCTTTTCCAGTCTTTTCCAGACGCAGATTTATTACCACCACCCTTTTAAGGACAGCATGCAGAGCACTAGCCGATAAAATGAAGTGCTCTCAGATTAGAGCAGCTAAAGACAGTGCATTAGTTATCTATAACTGCCTAACAAACCACCCCCAAAACTTAGTGACTTAAAACAACCACCGTTTTATTTGCTCATGAATCTGTGTGTCAGCACTTTAGGCTGGGCTCAGCTGAATGGTTCCTCTGCTGGTCTAGTCTGGGGTCACTCATGTGGTTACAGTTATCTGGTGGCTCAAATGGTGCTAGATGGTCTAGACAATGGTGATCAAACATTTTGGTCTTGAGAGTCCCTTTACACACTTAAAAATTGTTGAGGACCACAAAGAGCTTTCATTTAACTGGGTTATATCTATTGATATTTACCATATGAGAAAATAGGTAGTTTTTAAGAACAAGAATACATAAGCACACGTTTTCTATTAACCATCAGAGTGATGATGTCATCACACATTATGTAGCCCCTGGAAAACTCTAATGTACACTTGCAAGAGAATGAGAGCAAAGAAGGCACATGTCTTAGTATTACTATGAAAAGAGTTTTGACCTCATGGACCCTCTGAAAGGGCCTCCGGTACCACCAAAAGTCATCAGACTGCACTTTGAGAACTGCTGGCCTAAGATGGTCTCACTCACATGTCTGACAATTGGTACTGGCTAATAGCTGGACTTCTCTCTCATTATGTGGCCTCTCATCCACAAGGAAGCTAGCCTGGTCATGGTGATCTCAGGATAACGCAGAGAGTAAAAGAGGAAGCTGTAAAGGATCTTGACGCCTTGATCAGAAATCCCACAAGGAGATTTCCACTACTTTCTATTGGTCAAAACAAGTCACAGGGCTATCCCAGATTCAAGGGGAGAGGAAATAGGCTTCACCTCTTGATGGGAGAAATGCAAAGATGTGGCCTTCTCTGCAAACAATCTCCCTCGGACAGCTAACCCCTTCCAGAACTGGGCGGCGGTGATAAGTCAAGTATTTGATGCTGCTGACTCAGCTAGTCACCTGATGAGCCCTCTAGCAGTGCATGGTCTGTGATCAGCCTGAGAAATGCACAAACGAGTCAGTTCACCAATTAGTGGTGCTGGTGGGAACTAAAGACAATTTAGGTTAAGACTATGTGAAATATGTGTGGGAAATAGAGGCTGGACAATAAGCCTTCTGTAAAGTAAGTGGAAAATAGTCTGAATGTTCTTTTTATAGTGCTCTTGTCATTTACGATATGGGGTAAATCTCAACCACTTATTTATTTTATTGTTTGGCAAAGCTGTTTTTACTTTGCAATAAATGCTTTTGTAGCAGCGAGCTCACAGAAAGTTCATGTTCAATAAAAAATTAAGCACTGAGTTTCCTTTCTTCAAGAAAGGTATTGATGAATGTATAATTTGCACAAAATATTTGTTACTATTTACCATGTACAATGAGGGTCCTTATGATATCATTTTCCACCTGAAAACCAGAAGACCAAACCTACTAAAGAAGCATCAGTATCTGCTTCAAAATTTGTCATTTAAAAAAGTCTGTAGCTGAAGATAACAATTTAACAATTTAAGCAGCAGCCATGAAGACCTAGCACTCTATGCAACAAGGCTATTCATTTTGACCAAAGGATTACTCTTCATTTGCCCATTTTCAATTCCAAATGTTCTGGTGCACATACCATTGCAGCTACTGTGTAAAGTCAATTAGCAGAAGAGAACTTCACAGTTAAATGATGCCAGATTTTTATCAATGATTTCAGATGTTTCAAATGGAAAATCAGTTAATACCAATGATGATTTTATTTTTCCATCCATTTCTTGAAATCAAAGTAAAGCTCGGACGTTTGTTCTGCTGAAAATGAAACATCTGATGTTGTGAAGGCTATTACAAATTCAGTTATAAAGTTCAATATGGAAGATAAAAATATTTGTTTTTACGTGAAAGACATATACTTTTTATTTCATGGAGGACAGTGATGTGGTACAAACAACGGCATGATTTTATTAAGAAACCTATGGAGAAAATAGGTTCTTGGAATTGGTTTGCTGCATACGTTACTCATGATTGTGCTCAAACAAGCAGGAGTATTCCACCAATCAAAACAGAAGCTGAGGCTGTCAAAATTTCAAATGTTTCTATGTATACACAGAGAAACTGAGCTACAGAATTTTTGTGACAAAGACAACATTGAATGCAAATAATAATAGCAATAATCAGCACGGCAATACATGCTTGCTTTCTTTGTTACCCTTATCCATCAGATTTTAGAAATGTTTGAGCTTTCAAGTCTTCCAATGGTATAGGATTTTTGTCAGTGTGCAAAGAATTCTCTAAATTTGGGTTACATTTTTCCAAAATCTATTAAAAATCTTTAATCGAAGTATTCAACAAGTGGAGAACCAAAATATTTAAGCTTTTAACAAATTTTAGTAATTGAAATAAAGCTTGCAGACAGAAATCATTAAAACCTAGCCATACAAATGCAAGAGAAAAACCAAACAAAATAAATATGAGGCCTCAGATCACATACCTGATTTAACTTTGAGATTCTATTACTGTATTTTGGGATATCTTGTTGTGGGAAGGTCCTTTGGATGGCACTCCTATTATTAATTGTATAAATCCATATAGTCTTCTCTAAATGAATTCAAATTGATAAAGTTTACAATTTTGCAGCATCTAAATTTGGTGACATTCAAAAGAATCATAAAAAAGAGACAATTTTTTGGATAAGTTTTGTCTTGTAAAATATTTGCGGAAGATACCTGGTGGCAAAACGATAGTACCTGTAAAAAACTATTTGGGCTTAGATACTTACACTTTTCAATATCCACAAAAATAGAGATGAAAGTGTCCCCCATTTAGCAGAATTTGCTCAGAATCTGTAAAGAAAGTAAATTCTCAATTAAAAAACTGATGGTTTTTTAGTGATAAAGAGTTGATTGATATGCCAGCAATTTCAAATTATCAACCACAAAAATGCAACTTTAAAGAAAATTACAGCCAATTTTATGAAAAAATAATTGAAAACAATAAAACCATATAAAATGCATTCTTTAGATAAACATCAGCAACACAATCTTAAAGAAGAGATACAGCTAAGAAACTAGTAAAAATGTGTAAATTACAAATATTGAATAATGTTGTAACTGAGACTAATATAACGTATGTCAATTATACCTCAATAAAAAATATGTAAATATATACAAGAATAATTGCTCTGCTTCTGTTATTTTTTAATGTCAAAATTATCAATACAAAACTGTGGGCTGGTCCCATAGCATAGTGGTTAATTTTCCACACTCCACTTTGGCGGCCCGGGTTCACAGGTTCACAGGTTCAGATCCTGGGCATGGACCTACACCACTCATCAGCCATGCTGTGGCAGCGACCCACAAACAAAATAGGGGAAGATTGCCAACAGCTGTTAGTTCAGGGCTAATCTTCCTCAAGCAAAAAGAAAGAGGAAGATTGGCAATGGACGTTAGCTCAGGGCAAATCTTCCTCAGCAAAAGAAAAAGTGTTTTCTTTTTGCTTTAATGTATACACATATATATTACTTTTATTTATGAAAGATTTTATGTCTAGTAAAACTATTTTTAGATCCATCAATGTAACAAAACCAAATCATTGATCAATAAATAAATATTTCATTTATTTTAGACCTTCCCCTTTTTACTTTGAAAGTGTCCTGGTCTGGACTACAAGTTACATGGTTACTCTAGTTATAATTGTATGATTTATGCTTTCACAGGGCTTTCTAATATAGTTGTATTAAAATAAGAGAAGCTTTGATGCTATCATACGAGGGGTAGAAGAGATGCTCAATTTTCACTCAGCACAAAAGATCTTTTTTTCCTCTCTTTTTTGCCTGATAGCTTCAGGGAGCAGGTTTTGATGTTATATCATTCTGTTAATTATATTTCTCATTCCTTCCCACTATGCTCCATTTTAATGATGCTCAAGGAAGGTTTCTCACTCCGGAGTACCCAGGGCCTCTTCTGGTAAAGGTTGCTAAGGATATTTGCCCTAGGCTAGCACAGTGCTCCTTTCCCAAGTGGTCACACCCAGCATGACCCACTCAACTTTATTTAGCTCAAGTCCTGAACCAGAAAAGCCAGTTAGAGAAAGCCAACAGCTATTCCTTACATCTCTCCTTTCTTTCTCTTCCCTCTCCCCACCATCTTTAATAAGATGTGCTTTTACCACAGGAAGTAAAAAAGCAATAAAACCCTTTTGTCATTGAATTATAAATAGGGAAGTGTCCTTCTTCATTAATTAATGGTTTTTGAACTGAAATTTTTTACAGTCAAATTGGTTATTATTTTTGTTTGTTCTTATTAAATCCCCACTTCAATTAATTCCCAGCACGTGGGCAGCTGCTGCATATTTTGAAAATGAAGTGACCTGGATCACTGCAATGGGAGAAGTGAAGCACGCTTTCATACTTTTGTTGTTTCGATTTTTACAATTGTAATGATCATTTATGTGTTTCTGTGGCTGCTGTTCTAGAGTGTTTCCATTTTTATCCTGTTTGTTAGTTAGGGTAATGCTAGTTGCCCTGAAATCACATAGGTTTAAACAATCAAAGCTGATTGCCCACTCAAATAAAGTCCAGTCAACTGGAGGTTGGGGATGTGGGTTGGGTCTCTGCTCCACAGAGTATCTCAGGGACTCAGGCTGACAAAGACTTCACCACCTTAGAGTAGAGGATCACATGGGAAGTCATAATGAGTAAAGCCTGAAAGTGAGCCACACAGCTTCCACCTATATTCCACTGGCCAGAGCTCAGTCAAACCTAACTGTACCTAACAGCAAGGGAAGCTGGGAAATGTAGTCCAGCTGTGTGTCTAGGAGGAGAAAAACCTGTGGTGAACAGCTCACTAGTTCTGCCACAAACTGATTAGACATAGTCACTGTAGTCATTAGAACCTCAAATCAGGCTGAATGAAAGCTTTTTGAGGAACAAATCTTAAAATATAAGCTCACTGCCAAATGCACATTGTGAGTGCTTGTTAAATGCTGCAAATTGCCTTCAATTACCAGGGGAAATGATAATTCATTATAAGAAGTAGTCACATAACTTGTTTAGGGACTGAAGAAGTTTGTCTCTGAAGAGAATGTGTGATTCAGATCACTTCTTTATCTCACTACTTTTGAGTATTTATGTGTCCGCCCATACACATTGACTGCCCACTTGAAAACAACTAGCAAACTTATGGTCCTATGCTTCAGCCTTGCTAAACCTCTGGAACAAATTTTACACATAATTACATAGTGTCGAAATCTGGTGCTCTTTGGAATTGCTTGTCTACAACTTCACAGCAAAATGGAGTTCTCTAACATAAGTTTGAAACTGCTTGCAACTGCAATGGTAATTTCACAAAATCTATTTGTATTTTGCAAATGCCTTGCAATCATAGCTATTCTTTCACCATCTTTGACAGAATTTCCATTCTCGTTTTACAAGTGAGGCAGCAAATGGAGCTCAAAGGTTCTCATTGTTTTACTGTCCTAAACTGGGTTTCCTCTCCTGTATCTTATCTATCTACCTACCTATCTATCTACCTACTTATCTATCTATCTGTCTGCCTATCTATCTATATCATTTATTTATTTTTTCCAGCTTTATTGAAGTACAATTGACAAATAAAATTATAATATATTTAAAATGTACAATGTGATGATTTGATATATGTATACATTGTGAAATGATTACCACAATCAAGTTCATTAACATATCTATCACCTCACATGGTTACCTTTTTTCCCTTTTTCTTTTCGGTGAGAATGCTTAAGATCTACCCTCTTAGCAGATTTCAAGTATACAACAGAGAATTATTAACTATAGTCACCATGTTGTATATTAGATCCTCAGAATTTGTTTATTTTATATTTGAAAGTTTGTGCCCTTTGACCAACATCACCCCATTTCCCCCAACCCCTAGCCCCTGGCAACCACCATTCTATTCTCTGTTTCTATGAGTTCAACGTTTTTTTTTTTTTTTAGATTCCACATATAAGTGATGCCATATGGTATTTGTATTTCTGTATTTGGTTTATTTAACTAAGCATAATGCCCTCCAGATTCATCCATGTTGTTGCAAATGGCAGAATTTCCTTCTTTTTCACTGCTGAATAATATTATATACATATATACACCATACTTTCTATATCCATTCATCCATCAACAGACACTTAGGTTGTTTCTATAGCTTGGCTATTATGAGTAATGCTGCAATGAACATGGGGGCCTCAGATATCTCTTCGAGATAGTGATTTCCTTTCCTTTGGATCTATATCCGAAAGTGGAATTGCTGGATCATATGGTAGTTCTATTTTTAATTTTTTGAGGAACCTCCATACTACTTTCCATTGTGGCTGTACCAGTTTACATTCCCACCAAGAGTGCATGAGGGTTCCCTTTGCTCCACATCCTCAGCCAATATTCATTTCTTGTCTTTTTGATAATATGCATACTCATTTATTCATTTATGCATCCATTCCTCACTTCCCTATTGAGCAGGTAGCATGTGCTGGGGACTGTTTTAGGTGCTAAGGATCCCGTGATGGACAAGATAGACAAAGTCTGTCCCCTCATGGAACTTCCATTCCAGTGGGGAAGACACTCAATAAGCAGATAGATGGATGGATGGATAGATGATAGATAGATAGATAGATAGATAGATAGATAGATAGATAGATAGATAGAAGTAGATAGGTGTCAGTGGAGCTTCTAGACTAAGACAGACTAGGAAGAAGATCCTGGCCACTCACTTCGGAAAAAATTGGCCACAAAAACTCTATGAAGAACAGTGGAGTATTGTCTGATATAGCACCGGAAGGTGAGAGGATGGTGCAAAAAGGCTGGGCAGGGTTCCACTCTGCTGTCCACAGGGTCACTGGGAGTCGGAATCCACTCGACGGCACTAACAACAACAAAATTATATTTTTATATGTAGCACATATATATTAATTGTAACATGTATACATAACAATGATATATACTATATCACTGGCAAAGCCAATTTTGTGACTCTTCCTGCCTCAACAACAGCCCTATGTTAGCACTCACAGTCTACCTCTGCCCTTTTAATATTCAGTACCTTGGAAAATTCCCACTGAGGGTGAATAAAAGGGCTGCAGAATAGTAAAAGGTAACAAAGTCAAGTTCATTAATGACTGGAATACAAATACAAGTGTTGCATTAGGCCATTTTTTTATTATATTATTTTAGAATTGCATCCCTCCTCCTTCCCTGCCCAAAACAAGACTCCAAGGTCCCAGGTTGTTGCTGTCAAGTTATTTCTTCTTTTCCCATCACATGAACACAAATTTGTAGAATTCTAAAGGCCCTGACAGATCATCTTCTCTTACCACGTTATTTTACAAATGACGAGAGTTGGTTCAGAAAGATGAAGCAATTTGCCCAAGATTACAGAAGTGGTTGGGGGAAAAGCTGGACTAGATTCCAGTTCTAGTTTTACGTCCCTCAGAGGGCACAACAGTGAATAACAATCTATTTTATAATACTAATGAGAAAAGGCTGGCAGACTCAGCTACATAAAGTGCGACTTTGAGGTTGTAAACCAGAAAATTGAAAAGTCCATTCGAAAGCCCTTTCCTTTTCTTTCTTTCTCTGCATGCTTCTTTTAAGGAGGGAGTTGGATTTTCTTCACAAAGTTGAGTGACTTTCTGACATAGTCGGAAAACTGAATCTGAGCTGAAAATTGAAAAAACAAGACACCTGAGAAAAAGAAATTTCAATCAGTACAGTCTCCCTAAACACAGGACAGCTGACGTTTTTCTAAGCACTGCCCTCATAATGATTAAAATATTCAACAATTTACAAGTTAGGTAAGAGGAAGTAAATTTCTAAGCAACACATGAGAAAACTGTTCTAAAGATCAAAAAGTACAAATTAAAATATCAAGATATCATTTTTTTAAACCTGTAAACACACCAGGAGTGTTTCTAAGGATAGCTCCATAAGAGCTAATCCTAGCTCTTATGAGGGTTGGTGAGATGCAAACACTTAGGCATCACTGGCGAGTGGGTGTATATATTTGTACAACCATTCTGAAAGGCATTTTTTTAGAAAAATACACCAGGAGCCCTGAAATGTTCATGTCCTTTGACTCAAAAATACACTTCTGGGGCCAGCCTGGTGGCATAGTGGTTAAGTTCTCACACTCTGCTTCAGTGGCCTGGGGTTCGCAGGTTCGAATCCCAGGTGCTGACCTACACACCACTTATCAAGCCATGCTGTGGCAGGGGTCCCACATATAAAGCAGAGGAAGATGAGCACAGATGTTATCCCAGGGCCAATCTTCCTCAGCAAAAAGAGGAGGATTGGCAACAGATGTTAGCTCAGGGCTAATCTTCCTCACCAAAAAAAAAAATACACTTCTAAGAATTGGTCCTAAGGAGATAATCAGAGATCCAACTAAAGAGTTATATGCAAGGACACTCGTCACTGTGCTGTTCATGATGGTAATATATATATAAAACAGACTAAACAACAAACAGAAAAAGCTATAAGTAAATAAAGTATGGTATATCTATCACATGGATTTTTCAATGATTATTAACAATATGGGAGAAAAAGCTCATAATATAAAGTCAGATCAGAGATTCTCAACTGGAGGTGATTCTGCCTACCAAGGGACATTTGGAAATATGTGAAGACATTTTTATTTACCACAACTGGGGAGAGAGCTGCTACTGGCATCTAGTAGGTAGAGGCCAGGGATGCTGCTAAACGTCCTATAATACACAGGCAACCCTCTCCTCCCACAACCAATAATTATCATGCCCAAATGTCAATAGTGCCACAGTTGAGAAACTCAGAGTCAGACTAATAAAACAGGGCACAATACTATGAACATTGATTAATCCCAAGTTTTAAGAGGAAAAAATGAGGATATCACTTCGTGATAAAATTACGGGTGGTATTTATTTTCTTCTTTATACTTTACTTCCCTAAATATTCTACCGTGAATGTGTATTATTTGTATAGTCAATTAAAAATTTTTAAATAATCCTTCAGAAGCTCTCTGCAGCCTCTTGCTTCAAATCAAACTCCTCACCTCCACCCTCAGGATCACACAAAATTTGGCCCTGCCTGGTCTATAGAAATCTTATTCTTCCCTACTTTTCATCAAGAACTCTCCACTTTAATTAGACAAACTTCTCCTGTAGCCCTGAACACACCCTGCTCATTTGCTCATCTCCTTGATTATCTGTGACACAGGGTAATTGCCCACCTCACAGGATTGTTGAGAGGATCAAATGAGATAAAGTGTGCAGAAGCATTTTATAATTGTCGAGTCCACAAATGTTGGTTTTCACTCTCTGTTGCCAGGCTCACCTTCTCTTCAGCTGAACTAAATCTATCCATGGTTCAACTCCTAACCCATGAATTTCTTTTTCTATGAAGTCTGCACCGACCTCTCTCAGGCTGCTTTGGGAAACACTGAACCCTAAAACTTTGCCACCCTAATAAGAGAAAAGTTGAAGTTGAAGCATAGTTTCCCAAAGTATGTTCCTTGGAACACTAACTCCATGAGATACCATATCCATCAAGGTCATGTTAGAAAACAAATGGCACACTCAAATTGGGCAATTTGAGGAAAGTTTAACAATGAGCTATTCACAAAGATGAAGGCAGAGTGTATGAAAACCACAAGGGATAGTGTAGGACCCCAGGTCTAGTAACAGCAGGGAGCTGAGACCACCACTAGTTCCCAAGGGGAAAGAGTGTGGGGTGGTTTACTGAATTCTGAAGCAAGAAGGAGAGAGTCACAGGGAGAAGGCTCCAGATAGGAGTTGGGATTTCTGTCCACAGACGCAGCCAGCTGTACATGACCCAGCATAATGTGACCCAGGGAATAAATACCGTAACCCCACTCTCCTTCCTTCCTCTAATCACCTGTGGGTGGGCCTCACTGGCCAAACCAAACCAGAAGTTAAAGGGTGTGTTAGTCAGCATTCTCCAGAGAAACAGAACCTATATTTAAAGAGAGAGAAAGAGAGAGAGATTACTTTTAAGGAATTGACTTATGCAATTGGGGCATGGGGGTTGATATTGCAATCTTGAGATAGAATTTCTTCTTCAGGAAACCTCGGTTTTTGCTCCTAAGGCCTTCAACTGACTGGATGTGGCCCACCCACATTATGGAGGATAATCTGCTTTACTTAAAGTATACTGATAGATGTTAACCACATCTACAAAATACCTTCACAGCAACATCTAGATTCATGTTTGTTTAAATAAGTGGGTAATATAGCCCAGCCAAGTTGACACATAAAACCAACCATGACGGAGGTCCAGGGAGACCTATTGATGTGGTTCATACAGGTCAGCCTTCCTCGTGAGCACATAGCACAGTGGAGGAGGGTTGAGGCAGGACCTAGAGGAGCAAAGAGTAGACAGAAGCTATCCAGCACCGTTTTAATAGCTCCTTGTGAGCAAAAGTGTTCCATGGTAAAATAAATTTGAGAAACACTGAGTGAAACAAAGTTAAACCAATTACTTTCCTGGTAAAATGAAAAGGGGAGGCATTCTGAACAAGAGAGGTGAAATGTTCAAAGGCTCACAGGTTAATAGATGGGGGTAAATGTGCACTATGGGTGGGAAGAGTAAATGGGCTTATGTAGCTGGGAAGTGTAAGTGGGCTTATGTAGGATGTGTAAGTGGAGTGGGGCAGGCCAGGGGGCCGTTAAGCCAAGGGCTTATAGGCTGAGGACTTTAGAGTATATAATTAGGAGGTCTCATTTTATTCAAGTGGTAATTGAGAGTTATTCTGGGCTTCTTAGAATGGGAGTGGCCTAATCCAAATAAAAGCTGAAGAAAGTATTCATGCTGCTATGTGTAGGATGCACTGGAATAAAGACAAGAAACGAAGAAGCCAGAAAGGAGGCAGATGGTGCCCTGTGGATCTAAGATGGCTATTGATTATTATGGGATTATGGTGGGAATGAAAAGGAAGCAGGAGGGCCAGGAAAGTTTCCAGAGGAAAAACTGCTTAGTGGCAGGCTTGAAGTAGAAAGTAAAGGAGGGAGATAATTCTAAAGTTGGGAAGTAATTACAATGTTATTTCATCATAATTAAAGATCTAAGATACTCATATAGTCTATCCAAATCTAATCAGCAATGAGTTCTTTCATCCCAAACAAAAATTAGAGGATGCTTTATGTGAGAGGTTGAAACGACACAACGCCCATCCATTCCATTGTGCCACTGGAGAGCCACTTCTTACAATAATATAATAATTGGGACTGAAATTGCAGAAGCTTCTTGAGGAAAAAACTCAAAAAAGAATAAACTCATAATGAGAAACAATCAGTGTAGCTAAAGAAAACTGTGGAAGGATTGTGTTAACAGATGCAATAGGAGAGTATCTTTCATTACTGCAATTGATGACGAGCTCCACACTTCAGCAGGCAAAGAATCAGGAACCATGGAAGAAATGCAATGTGTATTTTTTCCACAAAGTATTGATCTCCCATCCTGGTAATTGAGCCTTTTGGGGAAAATACATAAAGCTGTGTCCCATTCTCCATCACTGCCTCCAATGAGGACACAGGTAAAGCCTCGCTCTCTCCAACCACCCAACCTGCCACAATGGACAGAGGAGAAGGTTCTGACCCACACCATTGCCCAAAGGAATGAACATGGGTCTTGGAATTGGATGATACAGGCCCTGGCTCTGCCACTTGAGTCATTTCACCTTTCTGAATCTGCTTCCCCATCCCCCTTTTAAAATGGAGATGACTACCTTAGAGTGACAACATGATTAAACAAAATAATGTAAATAAAAACATTTTATGGTCTGAAAAATATAATCCAATCTATGGTATTATTATTCATTGGGGTGCTTTTGCTATGAGCAGTCACCCCAAACTCTGTTGTCCCCACTTGGGTAAAAAGGGGCATTAGAAGCTCTGGACTTGGGGGCACTGAGAGCCACGGCAAGGTGCCATCCATAGACAGATTCTTTAGGGTTCCCAATGAGTGGGAGAAAAGCACCTATCGCCCAGAACTTGGTCTCCTCTCTTATTTCTTTCTGGTTGCCATGGAAATCCCTAGTCATACTTTCAAGGATTCATTGAACCTGCCATTTTGACTGTAATAGGGACAGAAAAATTGGCTTTAATATAGTTAGAATTAAATACTTCTATTACTTGCTTTTACAGAATTTTTCTGCCATTTAATAAAGAAAGCAAACAGCAGTAATTTTCTCAAAAGGTCAGTGAACGAGAACATATGGGTAATTTCTCCTCTCTCAGAATGGCTTGATCTTGCCCGATAAAATACCATCTCTCCTGAGTAAGAAGTTACCATTTTCCCAGAAGATGTGGCAGAAAATTAGAAAATGCCGGCTGTAATGGCAGTTCCCTTTACAGATGGCTTGATATCAAGAAGGAACCATTAGCTGTGTCCTCCTGCCACAGTCGTTAAAGAGTAGGAGGGATCCAAGACCCGGAAGTTACCACTGATATCAAGGTAGTCTGGTCAGCGAACCATGTTAGCAACTCCAAAGGATCAATGAAATTGAGAGTGTAGGCTTCAAAGACTAGGATGTGATAACACAATGATAGCTCACGTTAATTGAGCTCTTACAATGTGGGCTATGCACTGTGCCAAGCTCCGTCTCTGCATCAGCTCCTTGAATCTTCACGAAAATCTCATACAGTGTTATTATTGCCTCCATTCTACAAACAAGGAACCAGAGGTTTAGGGAGTTAATTAAACAGCCCAAGCCCTTGAAGATAATAGGAGCAAAGCCACCATACCGGTATGTATAGGTATAATAAGAATCCCAAGGTCAAAGCAGCCTGTCCATAAATTCAGATTGATTATCATCAGCATGTCAGAGTTCTTGCATTTAACTCTTCCTGCTCACACATACCCTCAAAAAAATCCTCCTATCCCAAAATATCACTAACAGTCTTCAAAGGATGCCTCTCTTATGCCCATAGACCAGCTTGTCAGCCACGGTCAGTACCTGGTATCCTCTCAGTCCTTTCTCTCCCCTTCAGTTCCCGGCATCCATGTCCTTGCTAATGCAGCCACTAGGGGGAGCCTCAATGCTGCCATGGCTGATGGACATCTTGGAACACCCTTGACCATGTCTCCTCGTAGTCCCAGAGCTAACAGTTTTGAACATGCCAGAGTGGTCTTGGGTGCCATGGAGAAGTGGGGACACTGACTCTCGTCCTTTCACAGTGATGTCCATTGTCACCTGAACCCTGAAGCAGCTCATCCAGTGTCTGGTTCTCCCCTTCTTCATAAGGATTCAAAATTTGACCCTCCTTTCCTGGTTTTCACAGTCTCTTCCCCTTGCCTCGGGCACAAAAGCAAACACAACAGGACAGAACATTGAAGGCAGTTTATGCTAGGTTGTTTTCAGGAACACCTTTCATAATTCAAACGTCTATAACTCCAGAATAATTTTCTCATAGGACTGACAAAGAATAGTATCATGTAGTTCTGTTTATCAGCTGCCATAGCAATAGCATAGAGTTTTCAATTCACTCAGTCCACCAGCTTAAGCATATGTGATTATGGATTTTTTTTCTCATTTGGGGAGGTTCACATTGTTTCAAATTTTGTTCCAGAAATGAGACTTTGTAAGTATATTTAGCTCACATTATTTCATATTTACATAATCCAAATTCACAAAAGCCTATATTAATATATGAATACTTCAGTCCTTCTCACTTTCCCCCCATTTCTAAAAGGGAAGAAGTCTTACTTAAAGTTAAGTGCCAAGTTTCTCCTGGGGTGTATGGAATCTGGGTAATGAAATGATTCTCAGAGAAATAAAAACAGATTATGGACCCCAGAAGCCCAAATATATCATGGATGGTCAGATGCAAGGGAGCACAAGCTTTTAGGAAGGTATCACTGTGCATGAACAACATAGGAATGCAAAAGAGGAAGTGAATGAGGGTGTATCACAGCGATGAGGGGAGAGTTCAGGTGAGAGGACAAGAGCGAGGTTTCTAGCTGTATACTTGAGTGGGAACTCACAGTCAAGAGACAGAAGAGACATGCATTTGGTTTCAGGGAAGAATTTTCAAAGACTAAAGAGAAAATGGGAAGAGAACATTTTATGTTTTCATGAGCCACTTCCAGAAAGTGAGTTCTTAGGAGCACCACTGCAGGGCATACTAGAAAGATTGACAACAATAAAGATGTCTAAAGAAAATGCTCTTTTAAACTTTGCTAGCATGAAGAATTTACTCTCCTGTTGGCATTTTTTTCAAGAAACTGAACACAGATGTGAATTGCTGTCAGTTGTGTTTTTCTGCCACAATGCCGTTTCTTTGAAAGCAACACTGTTCAGAGACTGAGCCACATGGGGCCCCAGGTGCATTCAGGTTATACAAAGTAATAAAGAACTCCCTCCCTTTTCAGGAAAAAAAAATGACCCTCAGGCATATCACACACATAAACAGATACCAGGCAAGGTCACCAACCTCTGAATCTTAGTTTGATCTGAACTGGGACATATGCCACAAAAGTTGAGTGCCATCTAGAATCAGGATTATCTTCCTTCCTACTAGCAGGCATGTCTAAAATATTCAGAAACATTCAAATACTCTGGATTTTTCACAGCAGATGCTGGCAAGGGATTTATGCTTTCTGGGTAGTTTTAGATATGCATATCTTCATATCCTTGTTTTCTTCTCTTATTCTCATCTTGGGGCCATAAAGTCAAATTTTATAGCTCTTACTCCACTCTATTAAGGAATCTATCCCATCCCTCATTTAAAATGGGATAAAAATCATCTCATATGACTGCTCCTATCAGTTAGCTTTTGCTGTGTAACCAACCACCCCAAAACCTAGTGGTTTAAAACAACTATCATTTATTTCACTCAAGATTCTGGGAGTTGGCTAGTTGTTCTTCTGATCAGGACTGACTCAGTCGATCCCTGTTGGACTTCTGTGTGTATCTGGAGTAGGCTGGCAGACAGCTGATGGCTGGATGATCTAAGGTGGTCTCATTCATATGTTTGGCAGTTGGCATGCTGCAGTGACAGGTCCACACGTCTTTCATCATTCAGCAGGATCACCTGGGTTCCTTCACATAGTGGTCACAGGGTCCCAGGACAAGCAAAAGCAGAAGCTGCATGGCCTCTTGATGCCTAGGTTTGGAACTCACTTGATGTTACTTCTGCCACTTTCCATTGGTCAAAGCAAGTCCCAAGGCCAGCCTCAATTTCAAGGATAAGGAAATAGACTCCATCTCTTGATGGGAGAAACTGAAAAGCATTGAGGCTATTTTTTGCAATCTGTTCCACTGTTGATGTATCTGAATTCACTGCCCCCTACTCCGGAGAAAGAAACTTACAGCTGAAGCTTCATGCACTCTTCCTGCCTTTACTATAGAGGAACTTGGGCAAGAACCGTTTACTGGCTGCTCCTGAATTGGGAGCGGTATTTTGGCAAAGCTCACATCAAGACTACTAATAGGTAACCGCTTATATGGTGCGTGTGTTTGATAGTGAAAGCCCTGCATATTTGCTAGGTTCCATTAGAGCCACTAGCGTTACTGCATTCCTCCAGGGAGAATGTCCCCTTTTACGTATCTTCATTAGCTAGTTAATCAAGTGGAAAGACTGGCCCTTAGAATAGGACACTGTCATAACAGAGTGGGACATAAGACGTGTCGATGAGACATATCAGGAAGGTTGAATCCAGAGATTGGAGACAGAGACAGCCATTGTCCCCCAGTGGAGAATGGGAGTGGGATTGGGAGGGAAGGGGGCTTTCACTAGTTACAGAGCAATAGAATGTCCTGGAAATTTCAGGGGGCAGCTACTAACAGATGTTAGGCATATGAAATGGTGATGGAAAATTTCAATCACCTCACAACTTGCTCTAGCCCCTTTTTTCCCAGACGACCCTCTCCCTTCCCATATCCTTCATTCTCATTCCAATTGTTTGATCCTCATTTGCAATTTGCTAATTGATGTCTGCTTTATCTTAATACTCTGCCAGTGCCTAACACAGTGACCAATTCGTAGAGGTAGTCAGCAAGAATGAATGATGGCAAGACACAGATCCTTGAAATTGGTGAGTCAACTGATTCACTTTTTCCCAGAAGTTTTCCCTGTGTCTGAGTGATTAGGTAATGCAGATCAATATCATCCCCAACTTTATCGATTCTTCTGTAATGAACTTCCTATAAAGTGGTGCTCAACAAAAGGTTATTGGATGGAAGGATAGATGGATCAATGAACACTAAGAACAGGAAGGAATTCTGAGGTGCGAATACAGCAGCAGTCAGGGGTGGAACCTGGGGACAGGTGGGAAGGTTGTCAAGAGGCTTTCATTGAAGAAGAGGCATAGGGAGGATGAAAATGTTCCACCCTTGATGCTCTGGAGCAGCAAACACACACAACAGCAAACCTGGTGCTTTTATCTCCACAATGTCTCTAAAAAGATCTGGCCTTATGTTCTCGGGTTGTTTTAGTTTTTCACTGTGACTAAGCTAGCTAGTGTTTTAAAACAGAAGCTTCCTTCAAACAATATTTTGCATAGCCCTTTGACTACTTCGAGAGTTCTCTCCAGAATTTGTTTCTCATTTCCACATTTATGTCATACACAACCTCAACATTTTTATTCTATAATAGAATAATAAGATCATGTAGCTTACCGGCATCTGTAGTTTGTGGTTTTTAGAAACACAGATGTGAGGTGTCAAAATTTTAAAAGATAAAACTTGTAGCCATCATTTTATTTCTCTGCCTATGCAATCCAACAACATTATAAAAATACATAACAACATAAACTGTGGCATCAAAAGTGGTATTTTTAAATAATGAAATATTGTTCTGCATTTTGTATGTTTAATTATATAGTCCCAAATCTGATTTTTGGATTGGAAAGCCATTTGATTTATTCTGAAATTGTATCTGTCAGGAATACTTACTTCAAAACTATATCAAAGTAAAGAACTTAATAAAATTGACTTTCTAAAAAAGCAAAACCTGCCCATATCTGGTATCTGCTGTACAATCTGGCATTTGATGCTGTATTTTATTATTTTATTTCAATTCAGTATTCAAGGAAAGCTTTTGAAACCATTTTGATTACCCTGACAGCTGAAATGAAATTTTTACAAGAACAGCATATTTGGAGCCAAAGATCTGCTTGACACAATGAATGCAACGATGAAAATAATTTTACAGCAGCTCAGCCTAGCATATTGGCTTCATTTAAAACTTATATCAGACAGAGTTTTTTTTAAACATTTTTCCTCTAAAAGAAAACAGCAGCTTTCAATTCTTTCTGTTGGCCAAGAAAAGTCCAAAAGCTTTAAAAATTTGAATAGTGATCAGAGTCCCAGGATCGCATTGCCCAGCATCCTATCTTAGAATTTTTGTGTGTGTGTGTGAGGGAGATCAGCCCTGAGCTAACATCCGTGCTAATCCTCCTCTTTTTGCTGAGGAAGACCGGCTCTGAGCTAACATCTATTGCCAATCCTCCTCCTTTTTTTTTCTCCCCAAAGCCCTAGTAGATAGTTGTACGTCATAGTTGCACAGCCTTCTAGTTGCTGTATGTGGCAGCATGGCCGGAGAAGCAGTGCGTCGGTGCACGCCCGGGATCCGAACCCGGGCCGCCAGCAGCAGAGCGCGCGCACTTAACCGCTAAGCCACGGGGCCGGCCCCAGAATCCTTTTCAGAGGTTTTGGAAAGGTAAGATATCCCGGAAGCTACACAATCAAGAAATTAGTTCATTTTCAGAATAACAGTAGACTCCTGTAGAGACTTAATAAATCGTGCTTGAGAAGGTGAAAACGCTCCCAATAAAAATCCGCCCTCTCAAAACTGTGTTCTAATAGGCACTGACACAGCAGTGGTTGCAGATTCAAATTGACAATCAGCTTCAAGAAACATTATAGGCTATAGTCTCTATTCACATAGCTTTGTAGAAGGATAGAGAACAGGAGACAGCATCCTCATTTTATCAAGATGCCTGTGGTAAGCAGGATCATAGTCCCCAAAGATGTCCACATCCTAATCCCCAGAACCTGTGAATACGTTACATTAAATGGTGAAAAGGAATTAAAGTTGCAGACAAAATTAAGGTTGATAAGCAGCTGACCTTAAAATAGGGAGATTATTCTGCATTTTCCAGATGGGCCTAATGTAATCACAGGAGTCCTTAAAAGTGGAAGAGGGAGGTAGAAGAGGAGATTAGAGTGATGCAATGTAGAAGGACTCAATCCACCGTTGCTGACTCTAAAGATGGGGGAAGGGACCACAAGCCAAAGAATGCAGGTGGCCTCTAGAATCTAGAAAACGCCAGGAAACAGATTCTCTCCTAGAGCCTCCAGGAAGGAATGCAGACCTGCCAACACCTTGATCCTAGCTCAGTGAGATCCTCATCACACTTCTAGACTACAAAACTATAAAGTAATACATTTATGTTGCTTTAAGTTACTAAGTTTGTGGTAGTTTGTTACAGCAATGATAGGAAACTAATACAACTCTCAGTAGCTACCCAGGTGCACAGCTTCTTTTGCTCGCACACCCATGCAGGAAATGCAAGGCTGCCGCAGAATGACATCCAACATGTAGACAGGTCACCTTGACACAGAGAAGTCCCAGATTCTTCAGCTTCCCAACAATCTTTTATATGGTTTCAGGGACACCGGACCAAACTCTGCATGCCAACTCCCAGCAGCCCCGGTCCAGGAGCAGTCCCCCAGATCAAGGCTTACAACAAACAGAACAGACAGAATATTCCATGTTTATGAATCACTGCAGTTTCCAAAGAAACAGGACTCCAAGGTCATTCTCATAGACAGGCTTGGGTCAGCCCAGGGCTGAGGGTAACTCTTTATTCACAGTTGTGATCCCAATGTCATTATATATATTCACATTCTAAATCTGAGGAATCTGTCATTGTTCGAATCTCGGGTACAAGTAGAGTCTCCTCCCCACAAACACCAAAAGACAAGTACTCGCTTTCCCTGGACCCAGGCAGCTAGGAAGGACATGGCACACGAACCAAGCTCAGCCAATCAGGATGCCAAGAAGGAAGTTTGGCATCCCTTCCAATATCGCCAGTCACAGCAGCATTCAATGCCCAGTGAGAGAAGCAGTGGAACCTAAAGAGGCTAGCCAGTGACATTTTATGGAGTTCCTCCTGCCCAGATTTCCTTGGTTGTGGTCCATTTTCTGAGTCTGATTCAACAGTTTTCCCATCAATCTCATGAAATGCTTGGTATCCTTCCAAGCAATTCCTTTTCTGCTGAAAATAAACAAAGTCAGTTTATGTCATGAACCCTAATTGAATCAGCAATTGTTACCAAGAGGGGGTTTCAGACAGCAGATCTTCTGGAATTGAGGGGAATCTAGGCTTGATTATATAACCTAGTCGGCGTGAAGGCAGTGAGCATTCAGGAATGGAAATCTGGTTACCCGTGGCCAGAGTGGAAAAGCAACTAATCAAATTACAACTTTTACAGTATCATTTGAAAGCAAGCCTTGGAGGACCACATTGGTAATGCCAGATGTAACAGCATGAGAAATCAGGACTGAAGAGTGATGCGGCTAATACTAGAAAACTTAAAGAAAGAGAATGACACACTCAAATCCCTAATTCTTAGCTGAAAGCAAAAACTGAAGCTGGGAACGTTCTACGTCTGCACTAAAAAGAATGTCTCTTTTTTTGTAGCAGCAGTATAAAACTACCTAAAATCAAACCCCGACTTTAATGGGGAGTTAATCTATAATGTCAATTGAATCACAGCCTCATTGAGTCCCTTATATGAAAGTGAGGGCATCAATACAGACAGAGCAGACCTTGAGAATTGCAATGGTGTTAAGTGGAAGGGTGTCAGGAAACCAAACACCCAAATCCCAAACTCCACTGGACCTTGGTTTTCAACCCAAGCCACTCTTCCTCCCACGTCTGATGAGGCAGTTCATGCCTTATCTGAAGACTGTAATTCTCTATCTTTGCCAGGGGTGCCTTACATGGGGAGCCTATGTCAGTTCACAGGCCCTGAGCCCCCTAATGAAGGGAAGCCAGGGACGCCTGAAAGAAGAGTCTCAAAATCACTTCCCAAAGACACCTATGAATATTTACCAAAGAAACTGTGCATTAGGCAAAGGGAAATACCTAGCCTTTTCAGAGATCATCAAACACTGGATCTGAGTTAACACCACTGCCACTCACTAATCAGAGTGGAGGCTGAGAAGATTCAGGTGATAAACGGAGTTTGAGTCCAAGTCCAAGTTTGCTTTAAAGTGGACGTAATGACACTCTGAACTCAGCCCATGATGGTTTACCTGTTTTCTAAGGATTTACTTACCACTGGTAGAATCCCCACATTGTCTCTGAACCACAGGTAAAATGAGCCAAATGGAAGCCCCCAAGGTTACCCCTTCCACTCAAAACGAAAAATAAAGAGCAATACCCTATCTGAATAAATTATAGCAATTAGTGTCGCCATGAAATTCCTAAGAAATGCAGGGATGGTAATTCCTAGTATATCCCCATGTAACTTTCCAGTTTGTTCAGTGCAGAGGATGGGGGCTTCTTGGAGGACGATGGTGGATTGACATAAGCTTCATCAGGGGGTGATTCCAATTGCAGCTGCATTTCCAGATACGGCCTACTTACTGAGGAAAGTTAACCCAGACCCTGATGTCTGGTATCTATTCATTTATTCAACAAATATGCATTGAGCATCTAGTGTTCCAGGTAATTTTCTAAGTGCTATGGATACTGCAGTGAACGAAACAAACAAAAATGCCCATTCTTGTGGAGTTATATATCTATCAAATCTTTTTCCGTCTTTTCAGATAAACACCAGAAGCATTCTGCTTTTACCTAGAAGGGACAGAAGAACACCATACAGACTTGTCACAGGGCTTTTCTGGTTCTGTCCCACAATTTGGTATGCAGGAAATTTGACTTTCTCACTGTCTCACAGAACAATCCTGAACACTATATCATACTGAGAGAATATGGAGAGCAGAAACCAGATTGGGTGGGTTCAAATCCTATCTCTATTGCTTTCTGGCTGTGTGAATTTGGGCAGGTTACTTAACTTCCCCATGCCTCCATTTTCCTATCTGTAAAATATAAAATCTCATAGTATTTTTGTGAGAATTAAAGCAGTTAATATTTGTAAAGTGCTTTAGTACTTGAAGGACTACGTTTTCCACAACAACGGTTTTCATTTAGGGAGGAGCCAAGGCTTTCACATCACCATGTCAGTTTCCTCTTTCCCTTGCGAAAAAAAAGGCAAAAAAGGGAGGTTACTGTCTTGGCTGGGGTGATTGATCCTTACTATCAAAGGTCAGTTGAGTTGGTGCTTCTCAACACAGGTAGGGATGAGGATGAATGAAACCAAGTCAGTCCCATGATGCCTCTTACTATTATCATGTCCAGCAATAAAAATTAAAGAAACGTTAATACAAGCAAATCCAGGCAGGACAACCAAGAGTTCAATTTCCTTGAGAATGAAACTGTGAGTAACTTTACTGAGAAACACTGACCACCTGAGGTACAGGCTGCAAGCAAAGGAGACCTGGAATGTGTAGGAGAGGGTGGTACAAGAGTTGTAAATACCAGCCATTGCCTTGTGGCCAGAAGTATAAATGAGGACAGTAGACTCCACATGTTTCCTTAATTGCCGTGACATAAAAATATGGGAAGAAAAGTGCATATGGATATTTAATAGCCAAAGGAAAATTTGTAATTGATTTTTTAGAGGGGCTTCCCAGGATCTGAATGCTGTCCTTAAATTTGGAGAATTTGCAATGTGTGAGTCTTGTGGGAAGCAGTTCCTCTCTCCTGCTAAAGAAGAGAAAAGGCCAGATCCTGGCTTTCCCTGAGCCCTGGCTGCTGGGCTAAGGGCACACTAAGTCTGGCCAGTCAGATGCTCCCACCTTGGTCTTTGAACTTTGAGTGACTCAAAGAAGCAAAGTCAGTTAGAATTCACCCAGTGATGCTGACAGGGCATCCAGTATCCAGGGCATCCAGTATCCAGGGCAGCAGCACCGCCCACAGCATTTATGCCCAGCAGTGGCAACAGGAGGGCCCAAATCAAACTGTTGCACTAGGAGGCCCTTGGGAGAAGTTCTGGTGGCTCAGCTTAACATAGATTCTTCCCACCACATTCTAAGTCAGGTTCTCCAAGCTTCTCATATTTTCTTTGACCTACCTGATATCTTACCAATAAGCTTCTTTTCTGCTCAAGATAATGAGAGTTGTTTAATGTGATTTGTAACCCAAAACTTGGGCAATTCCTCACAGAAAAAAAAGACTGAAAAGAAATATATCAAAATGCCAACACTTTAGAATTAAAGCGATTTTTATTTTCTTCTTTATATTTTTCTGTACTTTTCAAAATTTCCAAAATGAACATGCATTACTTTTATAATTAAAATATGTTAGTAGATATAAGAAAAATAATTTTAATTGGTGATAATTGGCCTATTAGTGAGCCAATTTTAGAAAAAGTAAAGTACTGAGGAAAATATAAAAGTCATGTTTTGGTGGTGGGTAGGAAAAGTTTGAAGTAGAGAATACCTGTTTAGGACAGCAGACCTAGGTAGGACAATGAGAGAGCTCTTCTAAAGAGAAAAATATCTTCAAAGGATGTCTCAGTCAGCTCGGGCTGCCATAACAAAATACCATAGACTGGGTGGCTTAAACAACAGACATTTATTTTCTCATAGTTCTGGAAGCTTGGAAAGTCCAAGATCAAGTTTCCAGCAGGTTTCTGGTGGAGGCTCTCTTTCTGTTGCAGGAGGGGAGAGCTCTCTGGTGTCTTTTCTTATCAGGACACTAATTCTGTCGTATCCAAGCCACACCCTTATGACCTCATTTAACCTTAATTACTTCCTTAAAAGCTCCATCTCCAAATACTGCCACACTGGGGTTAGGGCTTCAGCATATGAATTTGGGGGGTACACAAACATTCAGTCTATAACAAAGGGGGTAAGACATCAAAGGAAAAATTTACCCAGGTTCTCACATTTTCAGATCCTTACATGAAGAAGAGATGTTCAGAAGTGGGGGGGAGAAAATGAATGCAAATATTGTCCTTTCATGACATTTAGCACAACCTTGGAGATGCATGTGTGAAAGAGTGTGGTAGACAAGATTGTTAGCAGAGAAGAGGTCAAGAAATGAAGAGGTCATACTATCAGAAGGATCATCAACATAAATACAGTCGATCCTCATTATTTGCAGATTCCGTACAATCATGTGCCACATAATGACGTTTCCATCAACAACAGATTGCATATACAATGGTGGTCCCATAAGATTAGTACCATAGAGCCCTAGGTGTGTAGTAGGCTATACCATCTAGGTTTGTGTAAGTACACTCTGTGATGTTCGCACGATGATGAAATCATCTAATGATGCATTTCTCAGAACATATCCTATCATTAGGCAACACATGACTGTATTTGTGAATTCACTTACTCGCCAAAATTTACATGTAACCTCAAAATCAATACTGATGGCACGTTGGCAGTCATTTGCGGACATGTGCAAAACAGAAAAAATTCTAGTTACCCGATGTGCACACTCCCAGCTGAGGTTGAACAAAGCGACACTGCCTTCTTGTTTCAGCCCTTGTACAGTGGTCTATTTAGTGCTATGTTTTCTGCATTTTTTTGCTTTTTGTTGGTCATTTCACTGTTTAAAATGACCCCCAAGTGTCATGCTAAAGTATTGTCTACTGTTCCTAAGCACAACAAGGCTGTAATGTACCTTATGGAGAAAATATGTATGTTAGATAAGCTTCTTCCAGACATGAGTTATAGTGCTGTTGGCTGTGAAGTCAATGTTAATGAATCAATAATGTATATTTTATAAGGTGTCTTTAAACAGAAACAAACAAAACAAGGTTATGTAGGTACTAATTGGTTGATGAAAATGTTGTGACCAGAGGCTCACAGGAGCCTAACTCTATTTCCACGAGGAGCAGTGTTTCAGTAGTCACGAATTCCGTGTTCACGGTTACTTTATAGAACATAACTACCACAAATAATGAGAATCAACTATATTTAAATCACCAAGAATTATGTAGTAGTGCCGGAAAGAATGACAGGAAGGCTGAAAATCCAGTTTTTCAAGGAAGAAGAGTGACCCAGGCATCTGGAGATGACTGCAACAAGAAAGAGTAGAAGGTGATAGCATGAGATGCAAAGCTGGAGGATTTTAGGAAGGAGGTAGAAATTTCTGGAAGAATCAATGAGGAGCAATTAAACGTAAGGAATGGGCTAATATCAGAAACGTGAGACATCAAGGGTAAGTTTGTGACAGAAATATTTTTTTTTAGCTCTTGACGAGCTCTAAACCTCACCACACCAGTGGTCACCCCTTCCTCCTATCTGTAATGGGAGCTATGATTCTCCCCCTTCCACACAATTACAAAAGCAGGTCATCCCTCTTCTAAACATCCATGTAGGGAAAAAGAAAAGATCAATCGCAGAGTACAGAAGCATAATTCTGGTTTACAACTCAATATGTCACAAAACATAATCCATTTTCTACTGCTACTTCCATACAAACATTTCTATTATGCCCATAGAAGACAAAGGTCACCTTTTGAGGGAAATTATTCATGAGGGAAAAAAATTAGAATTTTGAACAAGCCTTTTAGGTGACCTATACAGATGTATGGTAATAGGACTTCAATCTATATTAGACACCTAATCTGAAAAGATGAAAACATAATCAAATTGCAGTAGCACTCCTCAATTTAATTTAACCTTTCAGGGGCCTGGTGGATGTTCTCTTAAAATTAATTTCATCCAGTGATTCTTCAGGGAACAGAGAGAAATAGAACTTATACTTAAATATACGCATGCACATTTATAAACATACTGTAGTTTATTTGCCTTTACGTGTTTTTTTCCCAACAAAGAATTCTAGATTGCTTATTAAATAGGCTTCCCAGGTTGAAAAAATCCTTGGAGAAGAGGCCTCATTCTGAAAAATTCAAGGATCACTGCCCAATCTTGAAGTACTTCTGAAAAAAATTCACCAAAAAATGTAAAATTTACTCTGCCCTCATAATTAGGCCAACTTGGAGTTTTCTTTCAGGTTTTAGCAATTATGAGATTCTTGATTAAAAATTCACCAAAAGTTTAATATCCAATGATAAGTTCAAAAAAAATACTCAGACTTGCTTTTATACACTTATTTTGGGTTTGTCATTTAATTCCTTTTAAAAATATTAAAGTGGAAGTCAAATACTGCGCCAGTTTGACAAGGTCCTCTCACCTTTAGGAACAGAAAGAACTCAATAAATCGTCAGCACTAACCAGAAAAGATTGAATATCTAATTCACCCAAAGTTTAATGTAATAGCTGAACTAGGAGTCAGTGGGGAGAGGCGTATCATGGGGAAAAAAATGGACTAATTTATGTAAGAATTATTTTAAAAGTATACTTGGAACTCCTGCTTGATTAAGTTTAAGAAAGAGTAATATTGCCGAGGGCTGGCACAAGTAGAGGGACGCATGCTCTCTTGTACACAGTTGGCAGTAATATATATTGGGTCCAACTTTCTGGAAGGCAATTTGGCAATGTGTATCAAAAGCCATAATAACAGATGTCCTCATGGAGCAGGACTTCCATTTCTTGGAATTCCTCTTAAGAGAATAAAGGAAGGATGTATAAAATTTTGCACATCATGGATTACTCTGTTGTTTAAAATTAGAGAAAATTGGAAACAATGAAACTGCCTACCAATAAATAATTGTTTAAATAAATGTTTTAATAATTATTTAAATAAAATCTTCTTTCTCCCACCCTCACCCCCTTCAGTCTGTTCTCAACACAGCGGCCAGCGTCATCTAATTAAAATGCAATGAGTTGATGGTCATGGTACTCCTTGAAACACTCCAATGGTTCCCCTCACTCAGAGTCAAAGCCAAATCTTTATCGTGGTCTAGCGCCACATTTTGCGTGCTATAGAGTTGCCATTTAAGTGGCTCTTCTTTAAACAAGTATATGTGTTCCTGGTAACCCATGGTCTTCACCTTAGACACAGAAGAATCTAGAATCTTAAGCAGCTCCCTTGTAAAGGACATTCCATGTGATATTCTCCTTGACAAACATCCTCCTACATAAATTTTTTACATTTTCTCCAGAATTGGGATTATATTAGTACTGATTAGAAAGCTATTTTTACTAATCACCATCAAGCAACTGTCATTTCTCACCAGTATTGCAAAGCTGCCCACCCCGTTTCTTGACAGCCACTCATGTCTCCTCTAATCTATTCTCCACACCACATTCAAAGTAATCTCTTTTCTAAAAAAGTGGTCATACTTTCCCCATGTTTAACACCCATCACTGCCTTCCCATTTCTCTACAGAAGATCCAAATTCCTGATGGTCAAGGTTCTAAAACAGTGCTACACAATGGAAAAATAATGGGAGTCACTCATGGAATTTTAAATCTTATAGTAGCCATATTTTTCAAAAAGTTTCAAAATGGTAAAATTAATTTTAATACTATATTTTATTTTAGCAAATCTATCCAAAATATTATCATCTCAACATGTAATCAATAATTCAAGTAGATCTTAAATGTTCTCACTACCAAAAAAAAAATAGTAATTATGTGAGGTGATGGATGTGTTAACTAACCTTATTGTGGTAATCATTTCACAGTATGTACGTGTATCAAATCATCACTTTGTACATCTTAAACTTACACAATGTTATCTGTCAATTCTATCTCAATAAAGCTGGGGAAAAATATTGAGATAATGTACTTTCAGTTTTTCATACTAAATGTTTGAAGTCTGATGCGTATTTTGCCTTTGTAGCACATCTCAAATTGGACAAGCCACATTTCACATGCTCCATAGCCCCATGTGGCTAGGGGCCACCATATTAAACAGTACAGTTCTACAAGGTCAAGACCATGCCCACCTCTTCAGCCTTCTCAGGCTATAGACATATTTAACCTTCAGGTGCTCAAAGTTGCCATTTTCTTTTTCCAAGTCTTTTATATATGCTGAGTTTTCATACAACAAATAATTTGAAAGAAGACAAATAACCAAATTTTTAAATGGGCAAAAAATTTGAGTGACATTTCACCAAAGGAGATATACAAACAGCCAATAAGCATATGAAAGATACTCAACAGCATTAGTCATTAGGAAAATGCAAATCAAAACCAAAATGAGGGCCGGCCCCGTGGCTTAGTGGTTAAGTGCGTGCGCTCTGCTGCTGGCGGCCCGGGTTCGGATCCCGGGCGCGCACTGACACACCGCTTCTCCGGCCACGCTGAGGCCGCGTCCCACATACAGCAACTAGAAGAATGTGCAGCTATGACATACAACTATCTACTGGGGATTTGGGGGGAAAAAATAAATAAATAAAATCTTTAAAAAAAAAAAAAACCAAAATGAGATACCACTTCACACCCACTAGAATGGTTATAATTAAAAAGACAGACAATAGCAAGTGTAGGTGCGAATGTGAAGAAACTGGGACTCTCATATATTGCTGGTAGGATTGTAAAATGGTACATCTGCTTTGGAAAATAGTCTGGCAGTTTCAAAAAATGTTGAACGTAGAGTCACCATATGACCCAACAATTCCACTTCTAGGTAACTAACTCGTCAAGAGAAATGAATGAAGACATATGTCTACATAAGACATATGTCCATATAAGACTTATAGAAGCAATCCAAATGTCCATCAACTGGTAAATGGATAAACAAAATGTGATATATCTATACAATGCAATACCGTTCAATAATAAAAAGAACAGAGTACTGACACATGTTACAACATGGATGAACCCAAAAAACATCATGCTAAGTGAAAGAAGCCAGACATAAAGGACACATATTGCATAATTCCATTTTTATGAAATTCCAGAAAAGGAAAATCTGTAGAGACAGAAAGTAGACCAGTTGTTACCTAGGATGGGGAATGGGAATGGAGACTGACCCAAATGGGCACAAGGACATTTTAGGGGTGATCAAAATGTTCTAAAAATGGATTGTGTTCATGGTGGCACAACTCTAAAATCACTAAAAATTATTGAATTGTACATATAAAATGAATGACTGTTATAGCATAAAATATATACCTCAATAAAGTTATTTTTAAGAAGAATAAAATATTCACAAGAGTTTTTTTAAAAACTTGAATGTTTATATCCTGCTATAAATGTTTCAAACCTTTTGTATTCCCAGCCTCCCCTCTCCAGATCGTTAAGTTCCATGCAGGTAGAAACTATTAATGCCTTGCTCCCTATTGTAACTCCAACATCCACATTATGCCTTTCACATAGCAGAGGCTCAAAACAGCTGTTGAATGTATTGAGAATAAATTGCTTGGGCAATTTCAAAAAACCATAGACACTTAAAAGTTAAAAAAAAAGTCCTACTCAACAACGTGGATAAACATTATGTTGAGCGAAAGAAGCCAGAAACAAATGAGTACACACTGTATGATTCCATTTATAAAGTTCTAGAACAGGTAAAACTAGAAATCTGAACAGTGGTTTCCTGGGGGAGCATGCAGCAGGGATTGACTGGGAAGGGGTACAAGTGAAATCTTAAGGGTAATGGAAATGTTCTATATGCTAACTGGAGTGGTGGTTACACAGGTGTACATTTGTCAAAATTCATCAAACTGCAGGCTTAAAATCAGTGCATGCTGTATATAAATTGTATCTCAGTTTTAAAATGTGGATACCTCTGGTAAAAAATAAAACAAAAATTTATTTAATGAGTAAAGCCTCCTAATTCTTTAGTATGAAATGCAAGGCCTTCCATGGTTTGGTCCCTGCATGCCACTCCAAGCTCACTTCTCAGAAAGTTGCCCCAGTGCCCCTCCCAAACCACCTCCCCACCCTTATCCCCTCAAACCCCAGGCCCCAGTCTTATTAAACTGCTGACATTTCCCCAAACACACCAAACAGGGAGGTGAGGAAAGCACTGGATTTTAGGTCAGTGGCCCCGGGCGTGAGGCCAGCTCCACCAATCACTACCAGTGTGACCTCAGCAAGCTACTCTACCATTCTACGGTGCAGCTTCTTCTTTTGCAAAAGCAGGTTTAATAACAACTGCCCTTTTGAACTTACCAAGCAGCCCTGCACATCAAGAGAGGCAGCATATAAGAATGTGATCTTTAGTTAAAAATGCTCTGTGGGTCCAGAGTTGCTAATCATTGCCTTCCTTGCTGGTTTTCTTTGCCCTTTGCCCTAATGTTTCATTTAGTCCATTGGGATCTGCAAATTCTCCACTAGTTGCTGTAGGACAAAGAACTACGTGATCCCCTTCAATCCAACTGGAGAAATGTACACTGAGGAAAGTCTATATAAAAGGCACCACTGGCTAAGTGCTTGATACGTTTTTTCCCTCAGTGTTTTGAATGACCTTTCACCAATAGCTGATCATAGTAGCTTGATTTAAAATAAAGTATGTTATCGCTCAAGTTGGCACAAAATCTAAGGGATGACATTTGTTCTCGTCTTTATACTTTTTCTGTATTTTTTTCAATTTTCCACAAGGAACATATATTTCTATTATATTTAGGGGAAAGTGTTGTTTAAAAATAAAAACTTTAGTGCTGATTCTATTTTAAACCAATGATATATGGCTAATACCTTCAAAACACTTACTAAGGAGTAGGTCTTATTATAAGAACTTTGTATTTGTTAATCCTCTCAACAACTCTATGAGGTAGGTACTATTATTCTACCCTTTTTTACAAATGAGGAAATAGAGAATAGGAAATGAGAAATAAAGATTAAGCAACCTACCCAGAGTCATACAACTAATAAGTGATGGAGCTGGGATTTGAACCCCAGCAATTTGGTTTCCGAGTTCACGCTTTTAACTAGTACTCCAGGGAAAAAGAATGTGAGTGACTCATATTACCCTCTACCATGGCTCTAAGGGTCCAATTACACAAGCAGGCTCCCTTGGGAGAAAATTAGTGGTCTGTGGGTCGGCCCCGTGGCTTAGCGGTTAAGTGCGCGCACTCTGCTGCTGGCAGCCTGGGTTCGGATCCCGGGTGCGCACTGACGCACCGCTTCTCTGGCCATGCTGAGGTCGCATCCCACATATAGCAACTAGAGGGATGTGCAGCTATGACATACAACTATCTACTGGGGCTTTGGGGGAAAATAAATAAATAAATAAATAAAATCTTTAAAAAAAAAAAAAATTAGTGGTCTGTTAGACTGTGGGGTCCTGAAGGCTAGAACCATGTCTTATCCATCTGTGTTTCTGTATCAGTTAGCTTTGGTACATAACAAACCACCCTAAAACTTAGGTACCTAAAAACCACAACCATTCATTTCACTCACAGTTGTGTGGGCTGGCATTTGGGCTGGGCCTTTCTTTTGCTGGTCTTCTGCCATCCTTAGCTGAGCCATGTCAGTGAGCTGCTAGTCTGCTAGGCGTCTCTGCTTTTGGAAGTTGGCTGGCTGTCAGCTGGCGCAATAAGAGCCCCTGAGCCACAGGTCTCTGATCAGCCAGCAGGAGAGCCTGGGCTTCTTCACACAGCAGCAGTGGCAGGGTCCCAAGAGCCTTAAGAGTGGATAAGCCCCAATGAGCAAGAGCTTTTCAGATCTCTGCTTGCATCACATTTGCTACTGACCCACTGGCCAAAGCAAACACATGGCCAAGCCCAGAGCCAGTGTGGGAGGGGACAACCCAAAGGCATGAATACGGAGGGGTAAATAATTTGTGGCCATTTATGCAATCTACTAATATAAGCAAACACAGAACCTAGTAAACAATAGGCACAAAATAAATGCTTAATGCTGTCTCCCCTTCATGAGAAATCAAGATAAGACCAACAATCTCTTCCTTCTCTGCACTAGGGGAAACTACATCAAGCAGATGGAAGAGGCTAACTGACCCCTCTTGCAGAGAAACACCTCACACTGGGTGATGAAGCCTATCACTTGACAGTCACCTCCTAACACAGGATCTCCTCAGCTCTTGGGGTGAGGGGTGTGTTCTTACTGGTGGCTGCTTCCCTAAAGCTCTTAGAATCCCAGGACTGGCTCTAATCAATGATTCCATCAAGTTTCCTAAGGGACCTCCCCTTCTCCCACAGCTTCTGTGGGGTGCCTCTGGGACACCTCTATAAAGCTGCTACAATTAGCATCCCTGCTTGCCCTCTAGTGGCTCCCTAATGTTGTGCAGCCCTTTGAAGAAAAGTGTCCAAAGCCTTCTACAACTGCACCAGAAGAAACAATTGTGTGTGCTTTAGGTCAGTAGTTTTCAACAGGGGGTGATATTTTCCCCATGGGACATTTGGCAGTGTCTGTAGATATTTTGGGTCGTCACAACTGGAGGAAGCGTGCTGGCATCTAGTGGGTAGAGACCAGGGATGCTGCTAAACATCCTACAGTTCACAGGACAGCCCCCACGACACAGAATTATCTGGTTCAAAATGTCAGTAGTGTCATGGTTGAGAAACCCTGCCTTAGATTCAGAGTGAGCCCTCCTTCGTCCGAAGGATGGACCCCACAACTCTACCCAGAGTTGTTACATGGCTGGATCCATCACTCCCTCTGGAAAGAATCAGTCTCTAGGCAACGATCCTAAATTGTCTCTGTGCAACTTCAATCTCAGGAACAGTTCATGGGTATTCCATAATTCCCCAGGTTAGACAGACAAACTAAGTTCTAAATGGAGTTTGGTTACATGCAGGATGACTTTATTGTCTCTTTCTATTATCTGTGCTCAATCCTACTGATTTGAGAGCAATTTTTGCAAAAAAGAGGAGTACTTAAATGTTTTTATTGTAAGTCAGTTAATACCCTCAGGAAATAAAAATGGCTTCCAATGGAGAACTGCATTGTGGGACTTCTGTGTGAACCATACGAACCTTTTGATAAAATGCACATTAGTTGCAAGGAATAGATGACAGGCACTCAGTTTTAACAAAATGACACTTGTTCCATGGAGGAAAAGAATTTCTTACTGTCAGAGAGAACACTAAGAACAGAGGGAAAGAAAGCTACACAGACATTGATTGCTATGGCATGTACAAAAGCAACAGAAGATGAAAGCCTTGATTCTAGTCACCCATCTTACTGTGGTGTTTTAGCAATGCTAATTAGAAGAGAGTAGCTGACATTTCCCTAGCGTGAAGGATAAACTAAAATTTACCCGGGAAATTTACTTCTGAAATTTCCACAGAAGAATTCAATGGTAGAGGTGCTTTTTACTAACCCTGGAATTTATTCCTTACTTGTTCACTTATGCTCCTTTACGCTAGTAGCTAGGAACATGCTCCTCACCCAATACCTGGAATTCCTTATTCAAGTGTGAGGCAGGGAGAGCAAGAGAGAAGTGAAGGGTCCATGGCTCCAGCCGCTCTTTGCTTTACTTTGAAACTCCTTCTCCACTTCTTCTCAGGTCCTGAGGCTTCTGAACACCCTCCTCACCCTGCCTTCCATTTCCATCTCCTCTCTTCTTCCTCCTGTCTTCCTCATCCCTGCCTCTGGACTGCAGGGACCCTGGAGGGCAAACAGGGACTGGCAGGAATCCCAGGCATGGTATGGAGATATGGCCAGTGTTGGGGTGAAAGGTGTGAAAGGCTGCAGAATTTGCCACCCCAAAATATGCCTCTTTGGCATATGGATTGTTTTAGGCTGGTTGTTTTTAAGAAAGTGCCTAGACTTCTCCCAGTAAGCCATGGAGTAGCAGTAAAGTGTGCCCAGGCCCAGGCCTTGGGGGAGGAGTTTGTCAAGAAACATTCCTCATTTGGCTCCTGACTGGGATTCTACCACTATTACTTCTTATTCCAGAGGCATCTCACTTCAGAGGAGAAACTTTAAGGATTTACGAAGCTGGGCTCCCCATCCAGGCAGGGAACCACCTTTGGCTGAACTTCATGATCCTTTCCACCATCTACAGGGCATTCTTTGTGGCCCTCCCACATCTAAAGTGCTACATTCCTGGGCTGGCCCAGTGGCGCAAGCGGTTAAGTACACACGCTCTTCTGCGGCGGCCCGGGGTTCGCAGGTTCGGATCCCGGGCGCGCACCGACGCACCGCTTGTTAAGCCATGCTGTGGCGGCGTCCCATATAAAGTAGAGGAAGATGGCCACGGATGTTAGCCCAGGGCCAGGCTTCCTCAAGAAAAAAGGGGAGGATTGGCATCAGATGTTAGCTCAGGGCTAGTCCTCCTCACAAAAAAATAAAATAAAATAAAGTGCTACGTTCCTGTGAGTTCTGCTCTCTTCCAGTTGTGGAACTTGCAATGCTGGTTGCTCTTCCTTATCCCCAAGATCCACAGCACCCAGGATGAAGATTCTCCCCTCTTTAAACCCTCAAATGCCTTATCTTCCGTATAGTGGCTTTTCCATGCCTGACAAATACCAACTGTTGGGTAGGAGTACATAAGACTGGATTAAGAAGCTGGGACAGCAGAAGAAAGGGAGGGAATGGAGGAAGAAGGGCAGCCTGGAGGCATAAGTGGGATAGTGTATTGTGGTGGTGTCTAGGCTGGAGCTGGAGAATTGAATGGCTGAGAGGAGAGACTTGGGAAGAAATATTTATAGAGATTTCTTGAGAGACACGAGTGTGTTGTACAATCTACTCAAGGACCTGGCATAGATTGTGGATTTTTCTCACAATGAGGGACAGTAGAAGTAATGGCAATTGCCCAGGTGTGCATGGTGAGAGCCCAGATAAGGGCGGCAGCAGGGAGTATTCTGAAATAAGGTGCTAAACTTTTTATTTCTTTTTTAACATGACTGGATAAAATTCGTAAATGTCTGCCACCCAAGAATGACTTTCACCCCCCTCCAAATATCCTTTGTGTCTTTCAAGGCTCAGTTCAATTTCCATCCCCTCTGTGAAGGCCTCTCAGACCTTCTGGCCGCATCAACTCTTTCCTTCTCTCAACGTACAGGTGTAATTGGTATTGTTGAACTGCTATCTTTGGGTTCCCCTCCTCCTGCCATCCATCCAGTACATTATTATGGAAGTAATCCTTAACCACGATTTTTATGTCATACCTCTACTCAAAAAAATTCACTGGCTTCTGTCTGCCAGCAGGATTTCAAAAATGGAAAGAAATCAGTCATTTACGATCACGAAAAACGTATTCTGCAAATGTTGGCTCAGTACCTCTCATATATAGGCATTTTACCAGAGCTTGAGTGAATGTGGCAATCTGTCATATTTCATTCCTTTTTCATACAATTTCACAGCTTATGATCCTACCCTGCTCATCTACATGCCAATTCAATACAGCTTCCAAAAATCCAGAGGCAATATATTAATGTTTTTCAAAGCTTAGCATAGCCTAACCATCAAAGAGTTACTCACTGTATCATCCACAGAAATATGTAAATGTTATTAAAAGGATTCTAAACTCATTTGGAAGGAATCATTCTGAAACTTCCGTTGTTGGACCGTTGTAACTGCCATTTAAATGTTCACAATCCAGTCACACACTCCCCACTACACAGTTTTCCTGAAGGTTTATCCTAACTTTGGGAAAATGTTTAAAGAGTTGGAACCAAAATTACAACTGATTAAAGCAAAGTTTTCAACACTGGCTGTGCATCAGAATCCCCAGTGCTCCCTCCAGGCCATTAATTCAGGATCTCTGGGGGTGGGCCTGGACCTCAGATTCTAATGTGTGGCCAGGGTTGGGAGCCACTGCGTTAAAGGTGTTGCCTCTTGCTCTCTCGGTAGAAAGGCGGGCATACCTAGGTCAGGAGGAGGGACTTTGTAAGCCATGTGAGCACACCAGTTCCTGAGAGGGCTGGCAAGAGCAAGGAAGGACACCAGCTTCAGAGAACCTGGGAGCCACGCAGAGGACTGAGGCAGGGACACATCCAAGAGGAGCAGGACAGCTGCACCTGCAAGAAGGGGGGCACCCTGGCCACATACGCTGCCTACTTGAGGAAGCAGCCACGTTTCTACAGTGAGCTAGACACACAGAATCTTTCTAGTATCAAGAGACTCACATAGCAGTAAGGGAAATTAGTTAAAGTTTCCTACGACATTCTCTTGCTTCTAGAGAAAAATCTATATGGATCTGTAATTCTGCAGGGAAGCCCTGTTGTCTTCTGACCTAATTTAAACCATTATTAAATTGCTTCTTCTCAACTGATGCTGAAAACAGAAAAGACATGCCTGAATGGCCATGTCTTCGCATTGATTTTTATACCAACCACTCCTGACTTTGGGGCCAAGCTCCCAGACTGAATTTTTGGAGAGATTCTGGGTAAAGATTAATAAACAAACATGACCTCAAATGGTAAAATTGAAACTGTCTGTCAGGCTTGCTTTAGCTCAATGCTACAGGTGACATAGGAAGCAGGAGACCAAAGATGATTCAGTTCTGGTAATTAAAAACAACTGCAATCTTCAGATAACATTATATTTTAATCTTCCTATGGTAACTTTCTCTTTTTACAACATTTAAATAGTTTTTACAGCTTCCAGATAGTTCCAAAACTTGAGTCCACATGTTGACAAAGTACAACAGAGCCTTTACAAGCTCCAGGGATGTGAATCCTCAAATTGACAAATACTACACAACCCATAGTTTCCTCCATAACGTATAATAAAAAATAACTGGGTAATGTAAGTAAGCCTCCTGCACACCATGCCTAAGAGAGAAAAACAAAATCTTGTGGCCCTCCTTGCCCCTAAACTTTGTTGCTAGGCTCATTCTCTTGCCTGCAGCCTCAGAGCAAAGGGTAGATATATGTACAGACCCATGTATCTATGTGTATCTATTCACGTGTGTATGTATATGTAAGTGTCTCACTGTGATCGGTGAAAGAAAATAAATCCTTCCCCTACCACAGCTTTCCTATCACCTCAACCCATTACTAGTGTATGGTTGTGACAAAGAGTTAAAAGGAACAAACATTTGTCCACAAACAAAACAGAACACTTCATTCCAGTACCATGTATCCACCAGTCAGCCAGTGGTCTTTGAGATTTCAAGACTCCAAAGACACATAATTCAAATTCTTGTGGCCCCAAACACTAGGTTGTCGACTTCCCATTGTGAGGAATGTGCAGGGTGGCATTATGCATGAAAGAAGTCTCAAAACCCAAAGCAGAAGGCAAGCCCCTCTCTGCCTCCGCTAGCCTCTCATGCAAGAGATGGACAATTTGTCCACAGCTTTATTCACACTCTGTGACTCTCCTGCTTGGAACCTCAGCATCAGCAGATGAAACTGTAAATTTCTGACACTGATACCTTGGGAATGAGTGGTGGATTAGGAGAGTGGCGAGGGAAGGAAAGGTAACTCCAAAGAGTAGGAAGGTACTTTCCCAGACTCAGAGAAACTCGGGGCTGAAGGTTCTTATCGGAGTTTTGTGGCTCATAGTGACCTCAAATAAGTGGTTATCCAAAGCATGATTAACGCCTTCTGAAGCAGCCCATTCTATTTTCTGACTGTTTTAATCATCAGACACATTAAAATAAGTCTCTACATTGTAAGCTCCACGGAGCACGGATCTTAGCCTGTGTTGTTCACTGATACGTCTCGAGTGCCTAAATGTTACCTGGCATGGAGTAGTCGCTCAAAAAGTATTTGTTAGATGACTGAGTACCTCCCAGTGGCTTCCCGCAATGATTCTATTTCTACTCTGGAAAATACAAAAGAGGTCTATTTTTCTTCCCTACTACAGCCCAGCAAATATTTTAAGACACCTATCATGGTTACTCCTCCCCAACCCCCACTGTGAGTTTTTTCTTTTCCAAGTTTAACATTCCTGGTGCACTCAACCATTTCTTTTAGGGTGGATTGCCAGTCCCCCCAGCAAAGATTTCTTAGATGCCTATTGTGCAGTCACCACTGGGGAGGGGTGGGACCATCAAAGAATTCTAGGTAATATCTACTCCATTCATTAGAACCCGGCTCTTGTCATCCACCCATATTGTTCTAATTTGTCCAACAGGGCAATTATGAAAGGCTTTGGCAAATGGCTAGCATAGATCAAGGTCAACTGTGTCTACTATTTTGTCCCAGTAGAGCTATCTGGCTACCTCATCCAACAGGAAAAGGAGGAGGAGGAGGAAGAGGGGGAGGAAAAAGAAATGAGGTTAACCTGGCAGTACTTCATGACTTCATGCAGTGGTTCTTGACCTTGCCTTCACATTGGAATCACTTCGGGAGCCTCTATAAAAGATGGACTCCTGGGACTCCACCTCAGAGATTCTGATTTAATTGGTCTGGGATGTTGGCTGGGCACAAGGATTTTTCAAAGCTCTGCCAAGTGACTCTAACGTGTAGCCAGGGCTGAGGCCCACTGCATTCATGCAAACTCCTGGGGATCAACATATCTCTTTTAAAGGGCTCACAATCTAATTTTTTAAGCCCATTCTAGAATATTGCATGTGGCCCTCCATTCATTTTTGAAAATAAAGTTTTATTGGCACACAGCCATGCTCATTCATGTACACATTGTCTATGGCTGCTTTTGTGCTTCAACAGCAGAATGGAATAGCTGTGATGGAGACCATGTGGCCTGCACAGCCTAAAATATTTACTATCTGGCACTTTACAGAAAAAGTTTGCTGACCTCTGGCTTAAAATCACTATCAAATTCTCTAGTCTATAGTTTGGGGAACTCATGGGCTTTGTCCTCTAAAAAATCAAGGCTTTGTTGTTTGTTCATTTGTTTGTTTTTAATATTTAGACCTTCCCACCTATTATTATCCTGGACCCTCTCCTGCTTCGCATGATTACTTAAGAATGACTGGCAATATTTTGGCAATATCACCTATCACAGCTCTAAAGATTAGAAGTAATAGATTTTATTCTGATGTATGAATGTATGTAGTAGAAACCCTTTAAGGTTGCCTATGACTGCATTTAATAATTGTCATGTACCCGAGACTATTGACCAGAAAGAGTGTGCATTTTGTAAGGGTTTATGTATTTACGATCTGAGCATTCCACATACTGTGTGCAGCCAAGCTTCCTACCCCATTCTCTGAATTTGCAAGCTATTAAAACCTAAAATTATAGGGGCCGGCCCAGTGACATAATGGTTAGGTTTGTGCACTCTGCTCCGGCAGCCCAGGGTTCATGGGTTCGGATCCCAGGTGTGCAGATCTATGCACGGCTCATCAAGCCATGCCATGGCAGCGTCCCACATACAAAATGGAGGAAGTTGGGTGCAGATGTTAGCTCAGGGCCAATCTTCCTCAGCAAAAAGAGGGAGATTGGCAACAGATGTTAGCTCATGGCCAATCTCCCTCACCAAAAAATCCCCTAAAATTATGTATAACACATAATATTTGATATCTAATGTTTACTATTTAATATGTAGCATATAGTATATAATAGGCGAAATGTATCTGTGAGGCAGATATCATTGCTGTCGCACTATCTCTTGGGCATTTCTGGATTCCACCTTGCAGGTGTTTCTAGACCTTATGATCAATGATCTATGGAAAATGAGCCCTAAAATAAACTTGTTTTACTGAAATTTTAGGCATGAAGAATATATAAGAAGACACCTGTAAGAATATCCACCCCACTCAATTTTCCCTAGATTGTTCCCATATTGCATAATAATCTGAATTTCTGACATTATTCAGCATGATCTGCTGGTAGCATGGCCTAAGCATTTATAATTAGTGTGGTTATTACACACGCACTTCCATCCCAGGTGAATTACAATTAGTGATATTTTTCTTTAACACCTGCACAGTTAATGCAGGCTTTCTTTTTTTTTGTTTCTTTTTTTGCGGGGGAGGAAGATCAGCCCTGAGCTAACATCCATGCCAATCCTCCTCTTTTTGCTGAGGAAGACCGGCCCTGAGCTAACATCTATTGCCAATCCTCCTCCCTTCCCCCCTCCTTTCTCCCCAAAGCCCCAGTAGATAGTTGTATGTCATAGTTGCACATCCTTCTAGTTGCTGTATGTGGGACGCCCCCTCAGCACGGCCGGACAAGCGGTGCATCGGTGTGCGCCTGGGATCCGAACTCGGGCCACCAGTAGCGGAGCACACGCACTTAACTGCTAAGCCATGGGGCTGGCCCCAATGCAGACTTTCTTAAAGACTCGTTTCCCATGGTAGGTTGGTAAGTCTTAGAAATTGCCACAGCCAGAGAAACTGCATCAGAGCGTGGACCTGCTTCAATCACAGACTTCTCTGGTCCTAATAGCTTGCGGGTTCAGAGGATGCAGTGCTGAGCTGGGCTGCTGGCAGTCCTCAAAAATTAAGTGTGTAATCATGCCTCCTGCATGAAAATCACTCTTGTTTCAGTCAATAAGCCTGTGAAGAAAATGGAATCGTTAACTGGAATAGTAAAATCTGAGAAAGTATTTTAATGCATTTAATATATGAAATGCTTTCACCACTAGGAAGCCCTTTGATTGAGAGAAAGAAAATTGCAGAGAATTTACAAAGGCTAAATGATCTTCAGAGCTACTCCTAAAACTGTTACTAGTTTGATTTGAATCACAAGTAATGAATGGCTACACAGCTTGTTCCAACACAAAAAGGCACAATTTATTAATGTATATTTTGACAAGAAGATATAAGAACCCATTTCAGTACCTTAAAGTCACAAATACTCAAAATACACAGCAGCACATGCGCCTGGCCTTGGAGCGATCAAGAAAACGCCTCTCAGCTCTACCTGAGCTGAACTGTCCTTCCACTACTCAGCGGTGGCTGGCCCTGCTTCCTGAGTCCCTCAAGTTGTGACAGTCTACACCGTTGTCAATTTCTGGAATTCCACCTCCAATGGTCGCAAAGATCTATTAATGTACTTTTAGTGTTGAGTGTGTGTTTTTTGTGATCTAATTCTTTTCAAAAGCAATCTATCCCTGGTGGATCTGTGGTATACTACGCTCAGTCACGATGTTCAATTAACCAGAAGATCCACTTTCACATGTAGCATAACATAGTTTAGTACATCGTCAAAGAAAAATAATTGTTCTCATTCCACCCATGAGCAGGGAAGATCATACTCTGTCCTTTCTCCTGCCAGAATGTCCCACGTCCCAGCTAACAATGGTAGAGAGGGGATTTAACCCCAGGTCATCACCTCTGAGTGGGAGAAATCATGCTCTGTTTTTTTCTCCCTCTCAGAGTGTCCCACAACTCAGGTCAAAAGGGTCAAGGTGGGATTTGACACCAGCCAGATTGGCTCTAAAGCCCACACTATCTGCACTTCACGATAATGCTTTAGATTATATTTTAAATGTACCAAGCCTGCTTGCTAATTAAAATAAGGCTGAGATAAATCTTTTAATAAAGCAATTAGTTACCTGATACACTCTGTTGGTCAAATCCAAAGTTAAATAGAGTCACCATATGACGTAGCAATTCCACTCCTAGGTATATACCCAAGAGAAATGAAAACACATGTTCACACAAAAATTTGCACATGAATGTTCATTGCAGCATTATTCACAATAGCCAAACAGTGGAAACAACCCAAATGTCCATCAACTGATGAATGGGTAAACAAAATGTGGCATTTCCATACAATGGAATATTATTTGGCCATAATAATGAATGAAATTCTGGTACATGCTACAACATAGATGAACCTTGAAATTATTATGCTAAGTGAAAGAAGTCTGACACAAAAGACCACATACGTATGATTATATTCATATGAAATGTCAGAAAAGGCAAATCTATAGAAACAAAAAATAGATTAGTGGCTGTCAGGAGCTGGAAGGATGAGGGTGAGAAATGGGGATTGACTGCTAATGGGTACAGAGTTTCTTTTTGGGGTGATAAAATCTTCTGGATTAAATTGTAATGATAGTTGCATAATATACTAAGAACCACTGAATTGTAAACTTTGAAAAGGTGAATTTTATGGCGTGTGACTTATATTTCAAATTTAAGGAAGAAAGGGAGAGAGGGAGGGGGAGAGAGGCAGAGAGAGAGAAAGAGAGAGAGAGAGAAAGAGAGAAAGGAAGGAAGGAAGGAAGGAAGGAGGGAGGGAGGGAGGGAGGGAGAGAGGGAGGGAAGAAAGAAAGAAAGAGAAAAGAAATAGCAAGCAAACCCTAGGACTAAGAGAGAATACCAAGGAAGAAAAAAACACTTGGAATGAGGTCAGGAGAGGGCTTCCCAAGGCTGGGATTCAGCCCTCACTGGAATGGGTGTGGCTGCAGCCTACTGATGGCAGAGAAATTTGCAGGGTTGCCCTGGGCCAGAGCTGGTCTGTGAAAGGAGCCAAGAGCCATGGCCAGGAGCTATAGGCCAGGGCCAGCAAGCTGGAAATCCCCCCACAGGGGGCCAGCAGGGCAAGGTGGTGGGAAGAAAACTGTCCCCTGGGGTGCCGATGAAATTCGCTGGAAAGCAGCCCTTGGGGATGCTGTTGAATTTGCTGGGAAGCCGGCAAGGGCACCAACTGGACTCTCCAGAAAGCCAAAAGGGTGCCACCTGCAGGGGGTGCCACTGAACGCAGAGGGAAGCCAGCCAGGGCATCCATGAAGGGGGTTGTTGCTGAGCGCACCACAGCTGGGGCACCTGCAAAACTTGCCATGACGCTGCTTCCAGGGGTGACATTGAAACTCACTGAGTGAGCTCCATTGAGTCCCACATGCCAGCGCAGTACCACAGGAGCAAGAAGCAGCAAAGTACACAAAAAACCCCTTCCTCCTCCAGAATCTCCCCAGTATCCTCTACCAACGAAGCTTAACCTTGTGCCAGCTAGCAATGGAGAAACATTCCAGAATCACAATCAGGGCAACAAAGAGTAGATTTGGAGCTGAGAGGCAAGACATTGATAATGGGCACAGATACCAACAACTGTTCTTCAAATTAAAAAAGTTTGTGTTCGGAGCCGGCCTGGTGGTGTAGTGGTTAAGTTTGTGTGCTCCTCTTCAGCGGCCCAGGGTTCACAGGTTCGGATCCTGGGCACAGACCTATGCACCACTTATCAAGCCATGCCATGGCAGGCGTCCCACATATAAAAGTAGAGGAAGATGGGCGTGGATGTTAGCCCAGGGTCAATCTTCTTTAGTAAAAGAGGAAGATTGGCAACAGATGTTAGCTCAGGGCTAATCTGCCTCACAAAAAAAAAAAAAAAGTTTGTGTTCAAAAAAGTTTGGAAAACACTACTTAACATACCGCCCTCGTAATACACGTTAGTGTTTTAGCAGCACTAAGACGTCCTATGGGAAAGAACTGCATTGAACTCTGCTCCACGTAGTGTTTCCAAAGCTCACTTGATCACAGAACTCTGTTTCTCCCGATAATTATTAAGATCCCACAGAATACTCACTGGGAAACTGTGTGGTGTGGTGAGAAGGGCATGCAAGAACTGGAATAGGAGAGAAGCTACGGTGCTGGAGAGCAGCTTGTGCGCCTTCGCTGAGTCACATGGAGCCCGTCTGCTGTTTAAGGGACTCCTCTGGAACAGAATGCACACAAATGGAGTCATCTGGCTGGGCTTCTTCGTGGCATTTCCATCACTTTATTTACTGCACACAAACCATAAGTTCTGCAGACACTATGGAAATACAGTTTATTTAGGTAACTAAAAATATCCCCCGAATGGCATTTAGCCATTGCTGCATTTCCCAACTCCTCCTGCGTGCCCAGTCTTCGCTCTAAAGTACCCCTTGATGGTACAAGGGAAAGACGATGGGATTAAAAGTTGGAATTGATGGTATTAGGGTCAGAGGCCTTGGAATGCCATAATCCTGCCTGGCTACTCCCCTATTTTCCCTTTTGGGGTTCCTGAGGGAACTAGAAGCACAAAAAATAATGAATAAGAATCAAAACAGTGTTTTATTTTCTGCCCACTGGAAGAGGCAGAATGCAGCTAAGAAAAGGGTGAGCATAAGTGGGCTGTGTGGGGAGAAAGCCCCTATATCATTCAGTCTTGGGTTCAAAACCCAGTTCCATTCCACCTTTGGGCAGAGTAAGGGAGGAAAAAATAATTTCTTTTTCAAGTTTTTCAAGAATTTTCAAGTTCTCAGGGGGAGCCCATGTAACTGAAGGCAGATTAACAAGAGGAAAACAAAAGAGTTTATAAACATGTATACCTCATGTATACATGGGAGATACCCAGGGAAAAATGAGTAACTTGCAGAGGTAGCTTAGAATTCAGGCATAGACACCATCTTCAGCTAAAGACAAAAGCGAGAAGGGTGTGAGGGAGGCTGGTTATGAGGAAGTGACCGGGAAAAGTATAGTAAACAAGAGTAAGGTTTGTTATGCAGATTTCAGCTGGTGCCTTCTCCACTGATAAGGGCACATAAGTGGCAATCCAAGCTACCAGAAAGATTCAGATGATCTATAGAAAATGTGCAGAATTCTAGCCCTCTCTTGGATCACTTGCTCTGGGAGGAGCCAGCTGCCATATTGTAAGTTGGCCTATGGAAAGGCCCATGTGGTCAGGAACTGAGGGAGGCCTATGGCCAATAGCCATGGGGATCTAAGACCTCTTGACAACAGCCATGTGAATGTGCCATCTTGGAAGCAAATCCTCCAGCCCTAGTCAAGTCTTCAGATGACTGCAGCCCCAGCTGACAGCTTGGCTACAACCTCATGAGAGACCTTGAACCAGAACCACCAGCCAAACCACTCCCAGATTCCTGACCCTCAGAAACCATGAGATAAATTTTTGTTGTGTTAAGCCACTGAGTTCTGGGGTAATTTGTTACATAGCAATAATACAGATTCTCCAAATGTAATTCTGGGTAAGTGATTCTGAACTCTGGGAGTCCATCTCATTCCTACACACACACGCACACATACACACACGAAAAACAGCCTTGAATAAAATTCTCTGATCATGAAATCTGGTGAAACCAGGATTAAGATCTCAATTCCATTATATTGCAACTACATTCCTTGCATTTATTCCCACATTCATTCATTCAACAAACATTATCAAGCACTTACTATGTGTCAGGTGATGTTCTAGACCCTGAGGATACAGTAGCCAGCAAGTCAGACAAAAATCTCTACCCTCATGGGACTTGCATACTAGTGAAGGAGAAACAAACAACAACACATAGAAGGTTAGGTAGTAATAAGAGCTAAGGAGGTAAAACAAAGCAGCGATTTGGATCAATCAAACTTCACTTCTGGCTCTCAAAAAAGTACAGGGCAGTTTCCCTCCATGTGGTGATTCAGAGACAGGCTCCTTCCATCTTTTGGCTCCAACTTCCCAGAGTCTCAGAGTCCTCTGAAGATGACCAGTAGATGAAGAAAGTGAGGAAGGAGAAGGTATACCTGCTTCTCAATCACGTCCACCCAAGAGCGGCATGCATCCTTTCCACTCACAAACCATGGACGATAAAATGCTACATCGCTCCACCGTGATGCAAAGCAATCTGGGAAATGTAGCCCCAACCATAGCTCTATGCTACAAAGGGAAGCAGAATCTTCGGTAGGCGACAATTTTTCTCTGCTACAGTCTCATTGATCTATTCCAGCTCTGCATGTTCGACCTGCTGGGGCAGACTTAAGCCCAGGCAGAGTCATGCCAAGGGGGAAAAATGTCTCCCACCTTGATATCTAAAATCCCATTACAAGAAATTCAATCCTTTGCTGAGTCATTTCCCTATTTTTAGCACCTTGCCAAAAATACAGTCACCTGTAGTGGCGACGTATGGAGCTCTTAGAGTTCTTAGGGAAACTTATCAGATTTTCTTTTTCATTCCCTTGAGATAGGAAATACCAGCTTAGCTGGTAAACCCATGATCTTAATAAGGGACTAAAAGGGAGGCAGAGTGGGCATGTGCCAATAACCACTCAGAGCTTTGCTAAGAGTGAGTGGTTGGGTTTTCCGTCACAAACTTTAAATTACCCCAGGCATCATCTTAACTGCTTGTCCACAGCTACTCTCCCAAGTCAAGGGAACACTTTACAAATGCATATCAGCTGCATTAGTCCTTCTCAAAGAGAAAAGACCGCCCCAGTTAATTGCACAAGCAGCTAAATGTCAGGAATAATCACTGAGGTGAGAGTGGCTCATCAAAGCAAGTCAGAAAAGAGGAGTCGATTTAAAAGCCAAATGGGGTTTTGAAAGGCAGACCCTGACAAGAGCTTCTGGGCTGATTTTATTTTAATGCAAAGATCCACTCTTTCCTCTCATTCCCTATGATTATTTTATACAAATTGCATTACATTGGTGCCTTGGGAAATACAGGTGTAAGTTTCTTTTCTGCTTCCTAGGACTGAAAATGACTCCAGAGGGGCTGAATTGGAATTTTTTAAACATTCTTTATCCATTCATATGTTCTGGAGGCAATAGATGCAAATGCAGAGATGCACTGCCGTGGTTGACAGTTTCAGAGTCTCTAACATCAACCTGTAACCTTCTATGCTAAAGAAATTTGTTCACAGAAAATAGTCTACCAACTTCCTCTTGGAAAGGAAAATCATCATCATATTTTTATACAAGTGAATTAATTTGTTAACCCTCAAGAATAAAGAAAAACACCCTGGGTTTTTATTAGCAATCACATCTATTCCAGTTCTATCTTTGAAACTGAATGTGTAAATGTCACTACATAGACAGAATGTTGTAGTCATTCTAACCCAGAAGACACTAAACTACAAGGTGGTCTCGGTGTTTCTGTCTGTGACGTCAGAATCAGATACTGTGTGAGAACAATACTCTCATCTCAATGATGCTTGTTAAAGCCATTTGAGGGCTCCTCGTTGGAAACCAGTTTGCAACTTGGTCAGGACTGTTTACCACTGAGAAAGGCTACAAGAGGGCATATCTCTAAAGAATGAGGCTGATTTTCTTTAGGTGGCTCCAGAACCATCTTTGAAGGTTTATTAGTTTTCTAGGGCTGCTGTAACAAAGTACCACAAACTTGAAGGCTTTAAACAGCAGAAATTTATTCTCTTCCAGTTCTGGAGGCTAGAAGTCCAAAATCAAGATGTTGACAGGGCAACGCTCCCTCTCTCCCTCTCTGTAGGGGAGAATCTTTCCTCGCCTCTTCCAGTTTCTGGTAGCCCCAGGTGCTCCTTGGCTAATGGCAGTATCACTCCAATGTCTGCCTCCATCTTTACATGGCCATCTTCTCCCTGTGTGTCTTCTGTCTTCACCAGAATAAGGAAGGACAGGAGTCCTATTGGATTAGGACCTGTCCTAATGACCTCATCTTAACTTGATTACATCTGCAAAGACCCTATTTCCACACATCCCAGACCCTATTTCCTCACATTCACAGGTACCAGTGGTTAGCACTTCAATCTATCTTTTTGGGGGACACAATTCAACTCATAATAGAAGGTAATCCAGAGAAGGGGTTCAAAACAATGTTGAAAGATCATAAAGCCCTGAGAGCTACTAGGACTTTGCAAAGTAACGTTTGCAGAGCCTAGAAGCAAGAATACAAATGGAAGTCCACATTCCATAAGTTTAATGATACAGAACTTACAAACCAAGCTACAGCAACAGCCAGGCTCACATTCCCGCCCAATACCCCACAGCCTGGAGGCTGCTGTTACCTCAGATAGGTTAAAGGAGCTGAGGTTGCCTCCAGTAGCCAGCCGTACTGTCTGTGAGTCCAAATGACAGAATGGTTGTCAAGGAGTCAGGCATGGTGGAAGCCTGACCTAGGTCTGACTGGACCTGCCCCAAATCAACAAGGTCAAGCTCCCCAAGGAGCCAAGGAGGGCACTTGACCGACTCAAGATTTTCAGGCAGTTCTAAGCACTCCCTAAAACAACACCAGCTGAGCAGAAGGGAAAAAGGGAACACAGTTATCTGGGAACCCCATTTGCCTGATCACCCACGTGGAGTCATATAGAATGGCCAACTTTAAACCAAAGCAGCCACTCTTCCTTGGGTTTCCTAGGGCAGGGGCAGTGCTTCCTGCACACACACACACCCTACACACACAGATGTACAGGTTCTCAGCTACCATTCTCTGGGGGGGGCAACCTTTTTGGCCTGGGGGGCCTGGGTCAGACAGTGCATCTCTCTCCCACAATTCCCAGTAACAATCGGTTATCACACCTTTTAAATGTTTTTGAAACTTTAAAAATTCATTAAACTTTTTTAAATTTTCGAATTTCATGAGTTTAAAACAAAATTCCAGAAGTCATTGCCTTTCATGGCTTGTGATGTGCGGGGGTCCTCTAAGGTGAGGAGCCCAGAGCAGGGGCCCCTTGTGTCCTGGTCTAAGGGCAGCACTGATGCCTGATTGTGATGCATTTGTTTAAAAGAAGAACTCTCATTACTTGATAAGCCCCAGAGGGAGGTACAATTCCTGCAATGCCCCCACTTTGGGAGTAAGGCAGCTCACACTCATCTCACCAGGTGGTTAGTGAGGCAAGTCTGATCCCACTAACTGAACTGCCACGGGCCAACCCCCGCCAGGTTCTTCAGAGGCCCTACAAGCTAGACTCCTGTTCCACTTGATTCCCCGGGCAGAGCAACCCAGGTTGAACACTTTAGTGGAGGCAGGAATGTTCAGACAGCCAAAAGAAGCTGTGAGGGGTTCTGAAGTCCCAATATAAGAAAGAAACCCAGACAAGGCATTTAAACTCTCTGAGCCTCAATTTCCTCTTCTGTAAAATGGGAATAATAACTCATCATATCTCTCCAGCTTACCTTATACAGGGTTGCTCTCAGGATCAGATTTCCAAGTGTAAACTAGAAATGTAAGGTTTATCAGATAAGAAGGACTATTGCTTCTGCTCTTACACCATCCACTGTGTTTGTTGGGTAATGACATTTTGTAGCTGTCAGTAAAGAGATATAACTTCCTGCAAGGAGTTAGAGTTTTAGAGTGGCTTAACCTCTGAGCTTAATAAATGCAAGATTACATGGTAATAATGTTATGATAATAATATAGTCTATTGGTTAATATTTTATGTAAATACTGAAATAATAATAATAAAACAAGGACAGGCTTTACCTTCAGTGGAATGGGTAATGACTTATGTGATGTAAAGGGAGAGGTGCTGGAAAAATTCCCAATATAAACATAACACCTCTTATGCTGATGTCTACAATTCAATTATCAGAGAGTTTTTCCTTTGGGTTAAGCATTTCCCCTCTCCCTATGTTCCAATTTAAAAGCCAATAACTTTGAAAAGAATAATGTATAAATTTATTAACATGTCAGTACAAATGTGTTTATCAGACAGTGTGCAACAAGCCCAAAGGCCCCTGGGCCCAGGAAGGGGTGGGGAGTTCAGGGAGAAGAAATGAGTAGAAAGCAAGATTGTGGGGCTGATTAAAAGATAAACCAAAGAAAAACTGAAAGTCCCCTCAAAGACAATTCCTACCAACCTCAGATTTCACAACCAGGCCCAGTCTCATGACAAAAATATATATCTATATATTTCCTAGCATATAGATATTAAGATTAAGGGAGAAATGGAAAAATACGATGTAAATAGCTAACTCCTAAAAAGTAGCCATGACAATGTGAGCATTTTAGATGGGATTTTCAGAGAGCTAATAATATCTCACAAAGAAATTGAGACATCCTCACGTAAAGATACATGCACCCCTCTGTTCATTGCAGCGTTATTCACAATAGCCAAGACTTGGAAGCAACCCAAGTGCCCATCAAGGGACGAATGGATAAAGAAGATGTGGTATATATACACAATGGAATACTACTCAGCCATAAGAAACGATGAAATCCAGCCATTTGTGACAACATGGATGGACATTGAAGGTATTATGTTAAGCAAAATAAGTCAGAGGGAGAAGGTCAAATACCGTAGGATCTCACTCATTAAGTAGTAGATAATAACAACAACAAACAAACACACAGAGACAGAGATTGGATTGGTGGTTACCAGAGGGGAAGGGGGGAGGGAGGAGGGCGAAAGGGATAATTGGGCACATGTGTGTGGTGATGATTGTAATTACTCTTTGGGTGGTGAACATGATGTAATCTATGCAGAAATAGAAGTAAAATGATGTACACCTGAAATTTATACAACGTTATAAACCAAAAATCAAAACTGAGACATCCTCTTGAACTTTATCTGAGGGAAAAGTCTTTCCATTTATAATAAACTAACAAACTAGAAGAGCTCAAAAAGTTCTCCAGTTTTGTTAGTGAAAATAGATCTGTCTTTAAGTAGCACAGGCCATGTCTTCCTCTCTCATCTCAAATTACCCAAGACAATCAGAAAGAAACTAATCTGCAGCTGATTACTTTTTAAGAAAGAAAGAAAATCAAAAAGAAAGAAATGTCAGAGTGGCTTGCCAGGAGTCCTTTACAGAGTAGTTCCTCTTAGAGATGGAAAATGGGAAGAAAGTTACTGTCATTTGACAGACATTAGCTTAGACCAGCCACAAATGAAACTCCTGCTCCTCCTGAAAGCTATGTATCACCTGTAGTGCCCTCAGCCACATGATTGGAGTCTGTGATAGACCGATTGCAACAACTCTTCACCTGTCCCAGTGTCAACTTTGGTCATGTGGTTTTGCAGGCCCTCTCACTAAAGAAGCAGAGTCTAGGGGCCGGCCTGGTGGCATAGTGGTTAAGTTCATGTGCTCCGCTTCGGTGGCCCAGGGTTCACAGTTTCAGATCCCAGGCACGGACCCACACACTGCTTATCAAGCCATGCTGTGGTGGCATCCCACATACAAAATAGAGGAAGATTGGCACAAATGTTAGCTCAGGGACAATCTTCCTCACCAAACAAAAAAAAAAGAAGCAGAGTCGATTATCTCACTCCTTCAATCTGAGCTCACCCACAGGCTTTGGCCAATAGAGGAGGTCTAGACCACAGGAGGTCTTGAATATTCCCACTTGCTCTCTCATATACCTCTGAGATTTCCATGAGAATATGCCCAGGATAGCCTGCTGGAGGATGAAAGACACAAGGAGCAGAGTCATAGTCAACCTGGATGAAGTCAGCCTAAATCAGCCAATAGCCAGCTGACCCCCAGTCAAGTAAGCAAGCCCCCAGAAGACTCTCAGACATATGAGTAAGCCAAGCCATGATCAGCCATGATCAGCCTATAGGAACCTACAGCCAGCCAAGCCCCAGACCCGTCAGTGAGCCCAACCAAGAGCAGCAGAGCCACCTAGCTAACCATCCCAGATGTGTGAGCAATAGATAGTTTTTGGTGTTTAAGATTAAGGTTTTGTGGCTATTTGTCATGCAGCATTATTGGGGCAATAGATAACTGATACACAGTCCTAGCTTTTGGGCTCCACTCTTCTCTGAGCAGTATCCAGAAAGTGAAAGACATCTTCATGATACCTGACCACCCAACAGTTTCATGGGACAGTCAACTGATTCACTTCTTGTAGCATCTTCCCTTTGTCCTGGAAGAGATGCAAACATGTGGGTAACTCTGTAGTAACCTCCCTTGGCATCTTTCATTAGTAGATCAGCCCTGACCACAGAATCATGAAGATACTGAAAGAATGAGGAAAGTAAATGCCTGTTAAAGACAGTTGGTGATAGCAGAGCATGGTTTCATTTATGTAAAAAATCATAATAAAATGTATACATATGCACAGAAAAGGACCTCAAAGTTTACATACTGAAGCTCCAAAATGGTGTTTTCCTAGGAAATTAGGTAGGATTATAGATTAATGTTCTTCTTTTGTTTGTCCATAATATCTGATTTTCCTGAAATGAACATGAATTTGTTTGTAATTTAAAAAAGAGAGAAATGTAAACCATGAAAGAAACAATAAACCTTTAAAAGAAAAAAGAACAAACATTAAATTTATTTTCAGAGATTCAGCAGGTTATTATCATTTGTAGTTTATTTTAAGTCAATTACACAGAATTGTTGGATGGAAATAAATTAGCTGAAATTTAAAAAGCAGAAATCAGGAGGAAATTCTGAAAGACAGACAAAATTGCTTGCAGACATATAAATAGTTACCAGGTGCACCCAAATTAGCAATGCTTTAAAAAAAACCGGGACTGGGTACAAACATTTTCCAACAAGTTTTTGCCTAGAGCAGGGGTCAGCAAACATTTTCTGTAAAGGGCCTAATGGTAAATATTTGAGGCTTTGCAGGTCAGACTGTCTCTGTCACAGCTACTCTGCCAGTGTAGCACAAAAGTGGCCATAGACAACCTGTGAATGAATGCACATGAATGTGTTCCAATAGAACCTTATTTATAAAAGCAGGCGGCAGGCCAGATTTGGCCCACAACCATAGTTTGCCTACCTCGGACCTAGACAAATTGCTGCTATAGCAATAATAGCTAATAGTCGTGTTGACAATAACTTACTTCATCATAGTGATGAAGAGTTCTCTGCACCCTGCAGGCCCTGTTCACTTTTGCCTGCTGTCAAATCCTTTTCCTTCTTTATGTCTCAGCCTCCTCTTCAAGAAACCTGAGACTGCTTACCTTAGAAGAATGTTCTAATCACGTATTTACTCGTCCTTCTCCATTAGGCTAAGAGCAAGATTATCTCTTAATCACTTGTCTATCCCCAGAGCCTTGTGGAGAATCTGAACCATAGTAGATGCTCAATAAATGAATGTGAAGTGAATGATTCAGCAAAACACAATCATATCTATAGAATGAGAAGACAACCACAGACTGGGAGAAAATATTTGCAAAAGGTATCTCTGATAAAGGACTATTATCCAAAATATGCAAAGAACTCTTAAAACTCAACAGTAAGAAAATGAACAACCTGATTTTAAAATGGGCAAAAGATCTGAACGGACACTTCACCAAAGAAGATATACAAATGCCAAATAAGCATGTGAAAAGAAGTTCCACATCATATGTCTTTAGGCAATTGCAAGTTAAAAAAACAATGAGATACCACTAGACACCTATTAGAATGGCCAAAATCCAGAACACAGACAACACCAAATGCTGGTGAGGATGTGAAGCAACACAAATTCTCATTGCTGGTGGGAATGCAAAATGGTACAGCCACTTTGGAACTCAGTTCGGCAGTTTCTTACAAAAGTAAACATACTCTTTCCGTACAATCCATCAATTACACTCCTTGGTATTTACCCAAAGTACTTGAAAACTTATGTCTACACAAAAACCTGCGTACAGATGTTTATAACAGCTTTATTCATAATTGCCAAAGCTTAGAAGCAACCAAGATGTCCTTCAGTAGGTGAATGGATAAACTGTGGTACATTCAGACAGTGGAATATTACTTAGTGCTGAAAAGAAATACGCTATCAAGCCGTTAAAAGACATGGAACAACCTTAAATGCATATTACTAAGTGAAGGAAGCCAGTCTGAAAAGGCAACATACTGTATGATTCCAACTATATGACATTCTGAAAATGGCAAAACTATGGAGACAGTAAAAAGATCAGTAGTTGCCAGGGGTTGGGGGCAAGGGGGAGGGATGAATAGGTAGAGCACAGAGGATTTTTAGGGCAGTGAAAATACTCTGTATGATATTATAATGATGGATACCCACAGAATGGGGTAATGACAAATTCTTGTCAAATCCACAGAATGTACAACACCAAGAGTGAGCCCTAATGTCAACTATGGACTTGGGTGATAATAATGTGTCAATGCAGTTTCATTGATTGTCACAAATGTACCACTCTGGTGGGGGATGTTGATAGTAGGGGAGGCTGGGCATGCGTGGGTCAGGGAGTATATGGGAAATCTCTGTACTTTCTCCTCAAATTTGCTGTGAACCTGAAACTGCTCTAAAAAGTAAAGTGTACTTAAAAAAAAAAAACACAATCACATTATTATTGCAATGCTTACTCAGTCTCTTCTATGGCCTTTAGGAGACATTAAAAGGTAATTACTTGATTAGGCAATGGTTTCTTAGATCTGACTCTGAAAGCACAAGTGACAAAAGAAAAAAATTGATAAATTGGACTTCATCAAAATTAAAAACTTTTGTGCTGCAAATGTTACCATCAAGAAAGTGAAAAGACAACTCACAGAACAAGAGAATATTTTTTTACAAATCCTGTATCTAATAAGGGACTGATATCTAGAATATGTAAAGAACTGTTACAACTCAGTGATTAAAAGACAAATATGCCAATTAAAAAATGGGCAAAGGATTTAAATAGAAATTTCTCCAAAGATGTACAAATACATATTTCCTCATACAAGAGCGAAATACTGCAATAATAATGATGATAATTGTTAATACTATTAATTTTATGTTAAAAAGAGCAATTATTAAAACCTTTCAAATAATTAAATCAGTAGGGAAAGAGATGAACAGTAAAACTGACTATTAAGAGAGAGTACATTACGTGGATATGTTTGGGGAAAACCTTATAATCTTTTATCCTCACCAATGTTATACAGTTTTAATAGTGATAAGATTATACATAATTCTAATTTTTGTAGAATTGCTCAGCATATACTCAGTCATAACATTAAATGAAATAAGCTTTAAGAACTGTATTTAATTTTTTGTTATTTAAACAAAATCTCAAACCACTGCAGATATGAAAACACAGTGAGAACTTCCAGGCCAATTTCTGCATGAAAGCTTGACGCTGTAGAGGTAAGTGGAAAAGCAAAGCCTCAAAGCTTCTTTAGCCCTTTGGACCCTGGTCACTAAGACAAACACTTGCACTCAATTCCATGGCCATTGCAGTCCAGAGGAACAGAGCCTGAAGGCCACGGCACCCAGAAACGGAGGTCTTGGGGTAGGAGAGGGTGAGATCCAGACCTGCCTGTCTCCCCCTCCCCCTACACCACCATCACCACACCTCTGGGACCTGCCTTGGTCTGAGCCAGAGCAGGAGAGGGAACATGTCCCAAATATGAACTCAAGCTTGGAGGAACCAACTCTGGGGGACAGTCATCTACTTAAAATTGAGGATGTTTTTAAGATATTTGAAACCAAAGTTATCACTGTAATCCCTTTTCAGCCATTTTTAATCCTTTTTTGGACTAAGACAGGTGTTTAAATTGAGAATTAAAATAAACTCTTTATATATATTTTTTAAAGTGTTGGAAATGACAATGTCAAAGGTTCCACTTTTCTTACCCACTTCATTGGTTGTGGGTTTTATTTCACAGCAAATATCCACTAATTAATTTTTGTCAATCTCCATAGCAAAGTGAACAAACGCAGAATTGTAAAAGGGCGCTCTGTTGTTTTTTCCAAATCTGTCTCCAAAGTCCTTTTATTTAAACAGAAGAAGAATTCATCTCCTTTAAAAGAAACCGCACTTCGAATAATCAAAAATAGGGGATGAAAAAGTTATACAAAATCCAGTCAACCAACAGCCAGGCTTTGTTTCCAGCTAATAAAAAAGTAGAAAAGAACCTGGTTTCCATTCCATTGTAATTGTGTTCCTTTCAACAACAGTGTCATAGCTAAGGAATCATGACAAAATACAATTACTTAAATCTAATATTTTCAATCATTCCAAATGTGTTTGATTCTTTTCTATACGTTTCTTAAAGTATTTGCATTACTCCCAATACTTTTACCTTATTATTGGGAACGTCATAATTCCTAAAGCATTGGTTTCAGCTTAAGTGTGCATTTTGTAAATATATTTTGTCCATATTAACTAGAAAAGAAAAAATGATCCTTTTACAATTACTTAGGATAGTAACAAAAGAATATACAAAGATGCTCTTAGGAAAAATTGTCCAAGACTTGGAAATGGGCAAAAAATTACTGAGTGTCCTTTTAGCAGAGTGCTGGGTATTTTCCAGCCGACCCTCCTAGGATTATTTAATTCCATAGGGGTGTGCACCTGTGGTTGACTGTCATTCCGTTGATTAGGCTATTTTACAAATCTGTAAGGGTAGAAGTTGTAAAAAACTGTCAGTAATGCAAATAATTGCTATCCACTGAAACGCAAATTAATATTGTCTGGTAGAAATATAATGAATTTCTGCCCTATAGAAAGGATGACCTTAAACATTACACTTTATTGCCGTATAGGACAGCACTGTCATGCATATTACGTTTTCTAGTAGCACATTAAAAAAGGTAAAATGTTAAGAGGTGAAATTCATTTTAATAATATATTTTATTTAATTCAATGTCTCCAAAATATTACCATTTCAACAAGTAATCAACTTAAAATATTGAGATTTTTTATATTCTTTTTTTGCATGTTGTCTTCAAAATCCAGTGTTTTTACATTTGTAAAAGAATTTTACATTTACAGCACATCTCAATTCATACTAGCCACAATTCAAGTGCTCAATAGCCACGTATGGTTAGTGGCTACCATATTGGATGGTGCAGCCACAGTTTCTCTTTGTCTGCATAGGTCTGGATGGTTCAACTATTATATCTTCCCGTGCAGCCATTTGCTAAAACACTTATGATGTTAACCCTAGATATTTCCTCAGCACCTACTATGTGCCTGGCTGTTCGCTACTTACTAGGACAGGTATAAAAACTGTGTCATGGATGATCCCTGCCCTCAAAGAGTAAAGTGAGGTAAGACATATAATCATTAAAAAATTAGAAAACGAGACATCATATAAATGAATTCTTGAATTTAATGGATAATAGAGAAGCAAAAAATAAATACAGACAGGCATAGTCAAGGAGGAGGAGATTTGGAAGGGAAGAAAGGAGCCAAGGATATTCAAGCCTTAATAAACAGGATGAGGAAGAAAAGGGGTAAGTTAAAGCTTAAACAAAACAGGAAGTTACTGGCCAGATTTTATTAAAGACTCTATTTATTTGGTTCAGATCATGGTTTTCTTAATACATGGTTACTCTTTGGTGGAAAAATTAAAATAACTTTAGAATGAAAATAGAATTCATGTTATATGTTATATGATCTCAACTGTGCTCTAAAAATGCATTTTGAAAGACATGAAGAAAACATCCAAAAATGGCCCTCAATAACTGGATTGATTATGGTGAGGTAGAGGATGATCCTGCTTCTTTTTTTTTTTTTAATTTTTAAATTTTATTTATTTATTTTTTTCCCCCCAAAGCCCCAGTAGATAGCTGTATGTCATAGTTGCACATCCTTCTAGTTGCTGTATGTGGGACGCAGCCTCAGCATGGCCGGAGAAGCGGTGCGGTGGTGCGCGCCCAGGATCCGAACCCGGGCCACCAGCAGCGGAGCACACGCACTTAACCGCTGAGCCACGGGGCCGGCCCTCCTACTTCTTTGAAGTTTGTTATACCTTTCATTTTTTTTTCAATAATCATATAATACTTTTATAATTAGAAAAAAATATATACTGTTTATAATGTGTAAAGAAATTGCACTTATCTGATGGCTCCAGAAATTCTGAAATGAGATTGGACAAATAGGTATGTCTAACCACTGCAATATGATCTCTTGATGTTTTAAAAACTAAAACAAGAGTCCAGGGTTTTCATATCACATATGCTGGAACCATGGGCTATTGGACTAATAAATCATGGAGTAAGCTTTCATCTATTTTCCATGGATTTGTCTGTCAACTGTGAGAAGAGTCAAGTATTGCTTAAGTTAATGTGGCCACGTAGGGTTGAATTTACTTTTAGAAAATCAGCTTGCTAAAGGTGACTGCCTCATTGTTAAGTAAAGTTCACGGCTAATGGTTTTGACAAGTAAAGCTGTTCAACTTCCCAAGGTGGTTCACTTGATCATTCATCCTCTGCTGGCCATGCAACTGATGGAAATTTTAAACACAGCTTTCATCTTTGACCTTTGTCTTGATGATTTAGCTCATACAGCAAACTGTTGTCATATTTTCCAGTTAACTTGGCCAAGCAACCCTTGCAGAATAATTGAATCCTTTGCTTTCACTTTGCCCACCCCACTTCTAGCACAACCGCTAATCATGTCTTATCCTTATTTGCTTTTGATATTTACTAATTACTATTAACCATTGCCCTTTGTCGACATCATTCTCTCATTCTGACTTTTTCCACCTACTCAGCTATTTCTCGTCCTTCCCACACGTTCTCCTGCTTTAGCCCAGTAATTTCAAGTTGACTTCTTGAAATAAGCTTGGCACATTTTCAAAATGCTAGAACATTTAGAATACTGATAATAAGTTGACTGTTTAAGTATGATAACTCCTTATCAATCAGTAAAGTTAGCAATTTTTGCTGATCAAACACTGTATTTATAGATATATGGAGCTATAGGGATTTTTTTAAGCAAGTATGGGCCTAAAGAAGTCCTGAATAGCTTGCTTGTACTCATGGAATCAAGCAGTGAGAAAAAAAAGTATGAACTATAGAAAATAGCATATGAATATATGAGTTCACTACAGTGTACTTTATGCTAATGAAAACACTGGAAACAACCTAAATATCCAATAGGGGAATGGTGGGGGAAATTACATATATCTAAACAGTGAATATCATGCAACTATTTGAATATTGATTATGATATCTTTTGAGCAAAGAGTGACTAAGAATAGCCTTTTAACAATACTTGCTCTTATATATATATATATAAATGATCCCCTTCACTTTCCTGTCTCTAGGTCTTTATGGATCCTCTGTTACCTGGATGAGATACCCTTTCTCTCCTCTCCCTGCCCCCAGCCAATCTCCATGTGTCCAAATCCAAATGCTACACATTTGTCAGCAAACATTTATTCAACAAGCATTTATTGTGCACCCTGCCAGTTGGTACCTGCTCTCATGGGGCTCGTGGTCAAATAATCACATAAATAAGTATATGATTACAAATGGAAGGAGTGCTGTGAAGTAAAGAAATGGTTGTAAGATACGGGAATCTAGGGAAGTGACACTTGAGCTGGGATCTAAAGAATGAGTAAGATTTCTGAAGCAGTATGGGTTCAGGGAGCAACATGTGCAATGACCCCGCTACAGAAAATGCTTGGTATTTTCAGAGAACTGAAAGAAAGGCCAGTGTGCCTGCAACACAGGGAGTGATGAATACTTCGAGATGAGGTGGAGAGGTAGACAGGACTGCAACGATGTAAGACTTTGTGGTTAAAATAGAGCAATGGAAAGTCACCAGAGGACATTAAGGTCAAGAAGTGGAGGGATGATGTGATGAAACCTGAATTTTGAAAAGATGATACTGGCTTCAGTGTGGAGAATGGATTGGGAAGGAACCAGGGTGGACACTGGGAGGTCAGTTAGGAGTCTACCACATTGGTCTGGGTGATAGTTCTAGCTTGACCTAGGGAGTTGGCTATGGAGATAGAGAAAAGGAGACAAATCTGAGAGGTATTTAGAGGATACAATTAGTAGGGTTTGTTAATGCAAATAATCCATACTCAATCTATAAATCAAAATTGGGGTGAGTGTATTATGAGCCAATTTGAGGACCAGCCTGGGAGAACTTTTCCACCAAGAGAGGAAGCTCTCCAAAGAAGTGTGGTGTACAGAGTGGTTATATACCATTTTGGAACAAAGAGCATACATCACTTATGACAGGAATATCTCTTTTGCTACTGTCACGAGATGTGTAGCTAGCACAGCAGGTCAGTGGTCACAAGGTGAACACAGCAAGTCAGTGGTCAGCAAGTCAGTAATTAATCCTTACTTTCTGAAGAAATGCTTATCCTTAAAGAAATGCTGATATGTGGGAGGCAACATCTCTATCTTTAAGGGCATCATTCGTGGCTTTGGGACATTGTACATGTTTAAAGCAGATGTACAATGCATGCTCAACAGGCCACACAAGGCCTTTCTGGAAAAACAAGGTCAGGCCGAATTAGTTTTAAACCAAATGGCTTCCTCATATACTCCAATATATCCTACTGCTTTCCATTTATTCATCAGGCTTAATGATAGACTAGAATGGAGAATGAAGGAGAGAAGTGAACAAGATGATTCCTAGGTTTCTGGCTTGTGGAACTGGATGGATAGTGGTGTCATTCATTAGAAGATGAGGTTCAGGACTGATGGTCATGAGTTTGGTTAAGTTTGACCATCCCATCATAGGCTTATAGATAATTATTGAAGCCATTGGCATGGATGAGACTGCCTAGGAGGAAAGGTTAGGGTGAGAAGAGAAGAGGGTCTATACTGAGCCTTGAGGAACTCCAATGTTGCATGGAAGATGCAACTGCAGAGGCAGAGAAAAGATGGTCAGTGAGGGAGGAGCAAAACCACAAGAGCACAGTGTCCCAAAACCAGGAGAGAATGTGTCAAAAGTCTTCCATAATCCTCCCAAACAATGGTAATTTGTCAGCCCAAAAACTTTAGCTAAGCCTTTTTTATAACACCTTTTCCTTTTTAGTTTACTTTATATTCCTTTCCACATGTATATTATGGCTAGTTGTGCACATATATTACTACCACTTTTATAGTATAGGATCCTTAAAGGCAGAGGCTGTGCCTTGCTTATCTTTGCATCTGCAACAAATAGTGCAGAGTATTGATTATGTGGCACGCTCAATACTTATTTATTAAATGAAGGAATGAATCATGGGATGGTAAGCCATTTAAGATTTAGTTGCAAAGTTAAAGAACTTTTGTAGCATCCAGTGATGTTAGTGACTCCCTTGGAAGTGAAGTCTTGGAAATGCACCATACTGAGAGGATCTAAGATAAGATGCTTTAGGACATGCAGTATTTTCAACAGTACTAATCAATGCCATGGAAGTGAAAAGAAAGCCAAATCTATAATCTACCTATAATTACTATATAGTCCACAGCTTTTTTTGAAATGGACTTTTCCAACAATTACTTTCAAGTTTGCAGTGATAAATCAGTTGTTGGTCGTGGTAGCCACATGGTCAATTTGCACAACATTTCCTTCATTAAAAAACTTCAAGGGGCCAGCACCGGTGGCCTAGTGGTTGAGTTCGGCACACTCCACTTCGGCAGCCCGGGTTCAGTTCCTGGGCATGTACCTACACCACTCATCAGTGGCCATGCTGTGGCAGCAACCCACATACAAAATAGAGGAAGATTGGCAACAGACATTAGCTCAGGGTGAATCTTCCTCAGCAAAAAAAATAAATAGTTTTTTAAAAAAAAAGAAACTACAAAAGTTGTAATGCTGGGGGCCGGCCCAGTGGCATAGTGATTAAGTTCCCGTGCTCCACTTCAGCAGCCCAATGTTTGTGGGTGCGGATCCCAAGTGTGGACCAACTCACCACTCATCAAGCCATGCTGCGGCAGCATCCCATATATAAAGTAGAGGAAGATTGGCATAGATGTTAGCTCAGGGCCAATCTTCCTCACCAAAAAAAAAAAAAAGGCGTAGTGGGAGGGCAGAGGGGATTTCAGAAGCCATTTGGGGGAAAAATATTGTTCGTACCACTGGGAATCTGTGTCCAAAGCATTGATGCCATTAGATTAATTCAACTATAGGACATTGTCAACAGGTTTCCGTATAAATAATCTATTTATTTCTCTGCATTCACAGCCTTCTCTCCCCACTGCTGGCCCCACTTAACTCCCATTAACTCCCTCTCACATGGTCCAGTTGTTACTGAGCCAAAGTAGGTTCGCCTCCCGGCTAATTAAAATCAGACCCTCCACCAGAAGTAGTTGTCGGACAAAGTAGAGTTTATTTGCAACAAATAGGAGACCACACGGAATCATTTCCAAAGTTGTGGCTCTCTCCAAGCATGGGACAACAGGGGACTTTTATTTCAGATGGTGAATGAATATTCAAAAAGGAGAGGTGGGTATTCGCTTGCACAGGCTCAGTTGGAAAACATGCTTCCACATACATAGCACATTAAGTAAAGGGTGACTTTAGGTCATCTCGACTCATCTGTGCAGGCACTGCTCTTACAGTGGGCTCAATCTCATTCAGGGTTGCTGGTGATTGCATCTCTTAACATAACAAAAAAGAAAAAAAACAATGTTTCCGAAACCTCCCTTGAGTTCCTCAGGGCAATTAGTCGGTGACACAATCAATGTGGCTGGAGCATTTATGGAAGGCTCCATGAAATAAGAAGGACCTGAGCGGGGCCTTGGAGAATGGGAAAACCTTTGATGGGCAGGCATATGAAGGAGAAGAGTCAGGCACATTAGTGCTAAGTAGTGGGGCTGAGAAGGAGTATGAAGTGCCCTGAGGTCCAGGAGACTCTGACCTGGCCACAGTAATGGGTTCAGCTGGGAGGCAGTGAGAGGCATGGTCTGGAGAGCCACATTAAAAAGGTTCTTGAATGTTTAATGCGTGAGTTTAAATGCTATTCTGTAGTTGGTGGAGAATATATAGTGCTATCCTCCTCAATCGGATATGAAGGAGAGGGGGGAGAACAGAATATCAGCATCACACATGGAACTCTTCCAAACCACCCATGACCTCGCCTGCTGCAGTTGAGAACTGGCACTACAAGAAAACAGCACTCAGATAAAACCCTCAAAGGCAGAGAAAAGCTCTTGATTGGGATTTAACAGCAGCAAAGTGATAATTGTGATAAGAAGCCAACTCTCTCACCTCTGAGCTTTGTATTCACATTTCTGTTCCCTCATTTTGATGGCCGCTGTACTTTCCCCCAGGGTACCCTTCTCCCTCATACTGTAGCCAAACAACAACTCAGGGAAAATCTTTTTCTTTGTATTTCCTTGGTAGGGTGGAGACAGACTGACATTTTCCAAAATTACATTACAAATCACCAAGAGATGTAAAACAAGGTAAGAATAGCATGAAAAGAGTCAATTTTCCCAGGTAAAGATTTGGGGTCCAAAATCCCCTAAGATAGATAATCATTGAAGCAGTGAGCCTGAGAGGTACCACTGTTAAAGAAGCATCCTCCAGACAGGAACCCCAATCCCTACATAAGGGGATACAACTACATGGAGCATACAACTCAGTAAAACCCTCTTTCCTCTCCAGTTTTCAGGCATCCCAAAATTCCCAGGAGCGTTTCCCTCTCCTACCTGAGAAATTACTCTCTCATCTATGCTGTCCAGTCCCACTGTCTTGCTCCCTTGACTGTTTCTCTTTTGCACAGACCATCCCGTATATCACCTCCCAAAATATCACAAAGTCTGTGCTACAAACCACTAAACCACTACACTTCTCTCTCTCTCTCTTTCTCTCTCTTTTCTCTCCTCAGCCTGGGCCTTTTCTGAAAACTCTGCTGCAGGCACGAAAAGATCAAAGGCTATGAATGCCTAAATGTCATATTTTCATCTGGGAGCCATTCTTCCCAGTTCCTCTTCTGACCCAAAGGTATGTGACCACCAAGCTCTGCCTGTTCTTCAGCACCCAGGAAAAATGTCAATGTTCACAAATTCAACTTTATTCTTTTGCAGGCCTCCCTTATCTGCTTCAGGTCTTGTCGGAGGGGAGAACCTATTCCTCTGCCCTCTAGGTCCTTCTGGCTGGCCTAAGAATTAAATTGACATGAGACAGAATAACGGGAGAAAATCAAACAGAGATTTATAACATGTACACATGGGAGAAACCCAGGAAAACTGAGCAACTCGCCAGAATGGCCCAGACTGCCACCTTAAATACCATCTTCAGCTAAAGACAAAGGAGGATGTTGGGGGTAGTGGTTTGGGGCTTCAAAGGGGAGGAAGGCAAGTCACATGGAGATGGAAAAGCAAGTGTTTGGTAGAAAGAACTTTGATAAGAATGGGCTTAGCAAGCACCCTCCCAGTCTATCCATACCCAGAGTTATCTATGGTGATGGCCTCTCCTGGGACAGGCCTTTTATCTTAAACTCTTTTAGGCAGTTGCGGGGGGAGTTCAAAGTTTGTTTCAGAGTCTTTTGTTCTTAAAAATAATTAAGCCCTGGATGTTAGCTCAGAGCCAGTCTTCCTCAGCAAAAAGAGGAGGATTAGCATGGATGTTAGCTCAGGGCTGATCTTCCTCACAAAAATAAATAAATAAAAAATAATAATTGAGCCAAAGAGACACATTTTGGGGTCACCAATTCTGATCCCCCACAGTCTGTTGCTAAGTTTCAGGTTCCTGTTGGAGGTACATATCTACTTCACATCCGAAGAAGGGCAGTGGTGACCAGCACCCTTGAACACCCAGGGAATGATATACATCATGTCCCCAAAGCCACCTCTCTGCCGCTCTTGAAATAACTCTTTCAACATACTCCTCCTCCTCTACTGCCAACCCCCCAACACTCCTATACATTGTAACCAGAAAAGATGTTCTCATAGAAATTCACTATATAACAATTCCTTAACTTGATTAGAAAACTAAGACAGATTCCAAAAGAAAGCTGGCAGACATTAAGAGGAAGGAAACAGAGAGAGAGTAACGACTAGTAGCAAAGGTCTGTTTGCCGTCAGGAACTCTTAGTATTGACCTGGAAGTGAGGACTAAGCATAGTATCCTACTCAGAGTAGGAGACTCTGCAATGCAGGATACAGTGCAGAAGACTGTAGCACTTGCAACTGTGGAGGATCAGAACTGGCGGCCCAAAGATGTGTCTCTTTGGCATGAGGATTATTTTTGGCTGGTTATTTTTTTTAAAAACTGCAGATATGGGAAAAGCTCTAAACCAAGTAGAAGTTACCCTTTGTAAAAGACATTTACATTTGTAAGAGAAATCTCCATTTGTAAAGATATCTCCCTCTCTGTACCAGAAAGAGGAGGATGACCTTATCTCTAGAAACTCTTATCAATTCAGAAGGCAAGGACTTAAATCTGCATAATAACCTTACTCTCATTTACTGTTCCTTTCTGGTAACCTCCCATAACTGACTCCCCCTACCCCCAAGATCCTCGTTTGTCTGTAGCTGAAGATGGTATTTAAGCTGGCAACCTTGGCCATTTTGGCGAGTTGCTCAGTTTTCCTGGTTTTCTCCCATGTATACATGCTATAAAGCTTTGTTTGATTTTCTCCTGTTATTCTCTCATGTCAATTTAATTCTTAGGCCAGCCAGAAGGATATAGAGTGGGTAGAGGAATTCTCTTCCTCCCAACACAGCCAAGTTGAAAAGGGAAATCAACTCTTGTGGTGGATCATTTCCAAAGGTGGCCAGCAAAAATTCCCTCCATCCCTGTACACACGTGCCACTCCTCCCATCAATAGGTGGAGTCTATTTTCCCCTGGACTGTTCTTGTAACTTGCTTTGGCCAATAGAATGAAGCAGAAGTGACATTCTAGTACTCCTAAGAACTACAAGAACTTTAAGGTCTTAAGAAGACTTGTAGTTTCTGCTTTTGTGTTTTCGGGAATTAGCTGACAGGTTAAAAAGCTCAAAGCAGGCCACTAAATGAGAAGAGAGAGGCCCAGCCAGCCACCAGCCATTCCAGCTGAGGCCAGACATGTACGTGATACCGTCTGGGACATTCCAGCCCCAACTAAGCTCCCAGTTGAGTACAGCCAACACCACATCCAGCAGAAAAACTACCCAGCAGAGCCCAGCCAACTCACAGAGTCCATGAGAAATAATAAGTTGTTACGGTTTTAGGCGCTGTTTGTTTTTGTTTTTGTTTTGTGAGGAAGATCAGCTCTGAGCTAACATCCATGCCAATCCTCCTCTTTTTGCTGAGGAAGACTGGCCCTGGGCTAACATCCGTGCCCATCTTCCTCTACTTTATATGGGATGCCGCAACAGCATGGCTTGATAAGCAGTGCGTTGGTGCGCGCCTGGCATCTGAACCCAGGTGGCCAGTAGCGGAGCATACGCACTTAACCGTTATGCCACGGGGCCGGCCCCTAGGTGCTAAGTTTTGAGGGCAATAGATAACAGAGATAACTCTTTATCAATTCAACCCATCTCAGTCAAGGATATCAACAAATCTGGATCCCAAATAACCTCTTAATTTTCCTAGATTTTATGTTTGAACTGTCCTTTTGTTGCTTGAGTGTTCTATATTGATCTCAATCATGCATTCCAGACAGTTCTGGTTTCAAATATTATGTCCCATAGTTCCCATAAGAACAGTTATTAGAGCTTACTTTGAGTTCAGAAACTCTGACCACTTTATCCATATTACTCCCTTAATAGAGTTAATGCTTTAACTTCCTCTTTGATTCTAAAGAAACTTTGGATTTTATTCTTGGTCTGAATTTTAAATTTTACTTTCAAAATGTCCTGTGTGGGTATTTGCTGTGATAATTTCCCTTTGAATGTGTTTTGCAAGTTTATTCATGCTTTTCAAATGTAAATTCAATGATGTGAGAGCAATGTGCATTCAGACAATAGCGTTCATCAGATGTCACCACTGAAATAGAAGGAATCTCCAGGATTTCAGCTCTAATCCTTCTCTCTTCCTTACTTTATAGAATGTCTGTGTGACTTTATCAATGTCAATGACTTCAGTTAACGTCTGTAAAATGAAGACTCACAAATTAGACTTCCCATTTGGAGTTTTCCTCTGAGATTCAGATATAGTTTCAACTGCCCACCAGATATCTCTACTTCGATGCTCTACAGGCTTCACAAACTCAACATCCCCAAAATGGAATTCATTGGCCCCCAGAACTTATTCTTCCTCCCTTAATCCTTTCTCAATGAATGATAGCAGCATTCAATCAGAAATCTGGCATGTGGGTCTCCCCACCAGACCAGGAGCCATACGTCTCATTCATCTCCATATCTCTAAATCCTAGCACAGGACCTAGTATATCATAGTGCCCGCTAAGGGTTTTTTCAACTAATAATTAAATGAACAATGAGGTTCTGGTTACCCCAATAAGAAATATCAGCTCCTGTCTAACTCAGCTATATGTGCCAACACTTTCAGCACCATCTAGTTAAGTCCAAGGAAAGACTTTGTGAGGAAACTTGTCACCACCAGCCGGAGTAGGAACCAAATGAGCCACCACAGGCCACATATGCTTGGGTAAACCTTGGCCTCAACAATGCCTATGCTGTACAGCCTTCCTTACTAGGACCGACAGAGTTCATTTGAATGAGCTGCATGAGGGACCCATTGCTTGAGTTCCTGAGCCCCTGCTGAACCTGAGCTCTGTTCTGAGCAAAACATGTCACCTTCCTGATTTCAGGAATGAGATCCCTTCCCAGTCATTCAGGCTGCCATGACCCCAAGGTGTTCTTGTACTTCACAGCTGCACAATATCAAATGGCTCTACCCTTTGGAAAACAAGCTTTTAACGTTTTTTTTCCTGGTTACAAAATTCCAGCCAAGTCCAAGCAGTTCAATGTCAACTCAGTTCAAACCTATGGTTTCTTTAAAGCACTATGTTGCAGATGTTAATCCCTTTTTATTGTTGGGTCACATATGCAAACCCAAGCCCTGCCTGGTTCGTTGTGCCCCCCTTCCTGTCTGTGTAGCTCTGGAGGTCCAACCTGCTTCAAAGCCAAACCAGTCTGGGTCACAGGCATTTTGAGTTTGTCTTTATAGCCTAAATGTCTTTCATTCTCTTGGTATGATCATGACTGACAGCTTTGTGAACAATATTTTTAAGATTAATGTCTGTAATAACAGCTTTTATATTCCAGATTAATTTATAGCATCTTACATAATAAATCATTTGATCTGGCAATTTCTTTATGAAATCAAGCATAATCTCAGATATACATGAGATATCCTCTGGCTTTATAATTTTAGACTCTTAAATGTAACTCTACTTTTTTTCTTTCAAATACATTTGCTTTTTTGGAGTTTGGGGTGATTATAATGGGTTCATTTAAAATACATTTTATTAAAACAGCACTTCCCAATTTCATGACATCTGAATAAAAAAGCAATTTAATCTCCATGAAAACAATTTTTGGCATTAAAATTCATTATATCCATTTACATAATTATGGGGAAAGCTCAATGAAAACTACCAATAAAATCTTGTGCTTGATGAAGCACATTAGAACATGAATATACAGTCAAAAGACAGGTTCTTTCATTACCAGACTGTTACACTACTTCAGTAACAAATCTTATCACCCTCTCTCTATCCTTTGTCTTTCTGTACATAGTCTCTAAAACTACGCTATTATAAATTGAACTAACTAGGAAGGAGAGATTTAACATATTTGTGACATATGGATTATAAATAAATCAATGCCAATGTGCTATCAGCAAAGGTCTTAACAGACCTACTTTACTTAATAGAGTAAAATAAACATACTAACAGTTTCCATGAGAAGGGATAAAGCTCAAGTATCAGAAAATAACAATTCAGTTTAGCAAATCTTTTAAGTCTAAAAGTAATCTTTGGATCTGTAAATTCAACGCAATCCCTATCAAAATCCCAGGTGCCTTTTTTTTTGCAGAAATTAAAAACTGATCCTAAAATTCATATGGAAATACAAGGGACCCATAATAGCCAAAACAATCTGAAAAAGAACAAAGTTGGAGAACTTGTACTTCCTGATTTCAAAACTTACTGCAAAGTTACAGTAATCAAGACAATGTGGTACTGGCGCAGGATAGATATATAGATTAATGAAATAGAATTTAGAGTCCAGAAATAAGCCCTTACATTTGTGGTCAGTTGATTTTTGACAGGAGTGCCAAGACAATTCAATGGAAGAAGGATAGTCTTTTCAACAAATGGTGATGGGAGAACATGCAAAAGAATGAAGTTGGACCCCTACCTCATACTATACAGGAAAATTAGCTTAAAATAGATCATAGACCTAAATGTAAAGGCTAAAACTATAAAACACTTAGAAGAAATCATAGGAGTGCATCTTCGTGACCTTGGGTTAGGAATGATTTCTCAGATATGACACCAAAAACACAAGTGACAAAAGAAAAAGTAAATAAATTGGACATCATCAAGATTAAAAATTTTGTGCTTCAAAGGACACCATCACGAATCTGAAAAGAAAACCCACAAAATAGAAGAAAACATTTGCAAATCATATATCTATTGATATCCAGAATGTATAAAAAACTTTCAGTACTCAAGAATGAAAAGACTGGGCCGGCCCCGTGGCTTGGCGGTTAAGTGCGCGCGCTGTGCTGCCGGTGGTCCAGGTTCGGATCCCGGGTGCGCACCGACGCACCGCTCCTCTGGCCATGCTGAGGCTGCGTCCCACATACGGCAACTAGAAGGATGTGCAGCTATGACAGACAACTATCTGCTGGGGCTTTGGGGGAAAAATAAATAAATAAAATCTTTAAAAAAAAAAAAAAAAAAGAATGAAAAGACTAATAACAACTAAAAAATGGGCAAAGGATTTGAATAGACATTTCTCCAAAGAAGATATACAAATGGCCAATAAGCACATGACAAGATGCTCAACATCATTAGTCATCAGGGAGATACAAATAAAAACCACAGTGAGGTATCACTTCATACCCACTAGGACGGCTATAATCAAAAAGATAGACAATAACAAGTGTTATCGAGGATGTGGAAAAATTGGAACCCTCATACACTGCTGGTGGGAATATAAAATGGTACAGCTGCTTTGGAAAACAGTTTGTCAGTTCTTCAAAAAGTTAAACATTGTGTTACCATATGACCCAGCAATTTCACTCTTAGGTATATACCCAAGAGAAATGAAGACATACGTCCACACAAAAACTTGTACACAAATGTTCATAGTAGCACTGTCTCAAAATAATCAAAAAGTGGAAATAACCTACATGTCCATCAACTGATGAATGGTTAAAGATTTGATACATCCACTCGTTTAGTGTTCTAGGACCCAATTCCAATGTGTGTGTTCCAGGGGGCTTCCCACACAACATCAAGCAATTCTCAGACACCAGCAGGGAGTCCGAGAATTCAACTCAATTCTGACACTGTCTACTCGGAGATAGCTTCAGATTCCACAGGTTAAGGGTTCGGTCCTACAAGACTGCCCCCCTGACTTCAGACCCCAGTCGCAAGCCCAGTTTGTTACCTGTACTTCTCATTAACTGTCTACAAATTGGAGGTTCCAACATCTTCTGACTAACTGGCTATAAATTAGAGGTTCCCAGACCTCAGCCTCAGGTTTGACTAATTTGCTAGAGCGGCTCACAGAACTCAGAGAAACATTTTACTTACTAGATCACCAGCTTATGATAAAAGGATTGTTGGGGCCCAGGGCAGGCCACCCCAAAATTTCCCACAATAGCATACTTATTATTTTGAATTAAAGTTACTTGAGAAGCAAAAAGGTCATTCTGACCCTCCTGTCTCTGTCCCCCCTGAAAGCAGGAAATAAATCTCCCATGTGAAAGGTGCCCTCCCTGCATCCTTATCACCAGACCTGGGGAATTCAAGGTTGAGAAGCCTGCATAAACAAACCTTGTTACTTTATACTAATTTACTACCTCAAGCCTTAACTCTGCTTAAATTCCTCACTAATTACATACCTCAAATCTAAGTTTCTTTGTTCTGTCATTCCTCACAAATTTATTGTTTCTTTGTGTGAAAGATATATATACTGCCTGCTTTGTTCACTCTCTGAGCATCATTTCTCTATGATCTCCAATACATACACATTAAACTGGGTTTTTCTCCTGTTAATCTTGTGTCAATTTCATCATTAGTCTAGCCATAAGAACATAAGAAGGGTAGAAAGGGGATTTCCCCCCCAGCCCCAACAAGATATAACTCAGAAACAGCCAGACAGAAGAGATACATAGGGCAAGATATGGGGAAAGGGGGAGGAGTTTCTATGTCCTCTCCAGGTGCGTTATTCTCCCCAAATCTCCACGTGTTCACCAACCCAGAAGCTCTCCAAACCCTGTCCTTCAGGGTTTTTATGGAGGCTTCATTACACAGGTATGATTGATTAAATCATTGGCCATTGGCGATCGATTCAACCTCCGGCCGCTCTCCCCTCCCCGGAGGTCAGGGGGATGGGACTGAAAGTTCCAACCCTCTAATCAGATGGCTGGTTCCTCTGGTGACCAGTCCCCATTCTTAGGTGCTTTCCAAAAGTCATCTTATTAATGTAACAAAAGACACATTTATCGCTCTCTTCACTTAGGAAATTCCAAGGGTTTTAGGAGCTCTGTGCCAGAAACAGTGCTGAAGACCAACTATATATTTCTTAGCGTAAATCACAATATCACATCCGTGCAATGGAATATTATTCGGCAATAAAAAGAATGAAATACTGATAGATGAACCTTGAAAACATTATGCTAAGTGCTAAGTGAAAGAATCCAGCCACAAAACACCACATACTGTATGGTTCCACTTATATGAAATATCCAGAATAGGCAAATCTACAGAGACAGAAAGTAGATTAGTGGTTTCTTAGGGGTGGGGGGGACGGAGTGGGGTGGGGAATGGAGAGTGACTGTTAATACATTCCAAGTTTCTTTTAAGGGGAATGAAAATTAGATTGTGATTATGGAGGCGGAGTCAAGATGGCGGCGTAGGCAGACTCTGAACTCACCTCCTCCCGTGGACACAGCCAATTTACAACTACTCGTGGAAAAATTACCCCTGAGACAGAACTGAAAACTGGATGAGAGGAACTCCTGCAACAACGGACAATCCTAACTGGGGTGGAAGAGGCAGAGACTCCCTTCTGGAGAGGAAAAACGCCGCCTTCACAAGCCGCCAGCGTCACGGCCGCCGGGAGCAGCTCACAGGTACGCACCCTCCCTGGAGGCGCGGGGTCCTGAGCCGGGGAGCGCCCCCGCTGTGGGCATTTTGTGGACCCAGCACAATCGACACCAGTGGCATAATATCTGACCTTGCCTGCTACTAAAGCATTGGGGAGCACCCCCAGAAAACCCGGTTCACAAAGAAACTAAAACTGGCTCTTAAAGGGCCCACGCACAAACTCACCCGTGCCAGAAAGCATCCTAAAATCACCAGAAAGAAAGGTGCACACTGCTTTGGTGACAAGAGACTCACCTAATAGGCCCTGAGTGCATCTCGGTGAGGGGTGAGACCTCTCCAGGGACTGGGACATTGGCGGCGGCCATTGTTGTGGCCTGGTGTGAGCGTGCTGACACAGACGCCATTGGAGTTCTCCCTGAGGCGTGCTAGCCCAGGGTCTGCTCCACCCGCTAGAGCACCAATTTAATCCAGCTCAGCCAAGGCAGGCAGCCCACCCTAGAGACTGGCCCCACCTAACAACAAGCCCTCAGGCAACGTGTGGGCCTGCATAGATTGGTGACTGGATTTTCTGCAGCCTGGCAACTGAGCTGACTTGAGCGGGGCAGGGTGTGCACAAGGAGCGTGTGGAGAGTGTGGGGCGGTGGCGGAGTGTGTGGGGCTCCCGCCGTGGAGAGACTGGGTCCGCTTGGGGAGGTCGGGGTGCGCACACGGGGCAGGACTGTGTTGACTGTGTGTGTGGACCTCTGGGCGGCAGGGCTTGTCAGCTGCAGAAGACTTGTGCTTCTCAAAGACCCACATAGGAGGTTTGCCCCACCTTCCAAAGCCTGAAACAATTGGGTGCTCCTGTGCCTGAGGCCAGCCCCACCCAGCTGCAATCCTCAGAGAGCTGACAAGAGACCTAATAGGCTAGAGGTTTACAGCAATTCTAAGGCCCTGAGCCTAACAACCTGCCACACTGGGGGCCTACTCACTTAAAAGAAATACTGCAACACAAATGTGGTATTAGAACTTACAGCCAACTGTGCTGGGGCTCCCCACACCTGATAAAGAGACTGAAGGGCCCACAACAACTACAAGCAGCTGAGCATTACAACAGCTGGCCAGGAGCATAACTCAGCCTCCCTGGGCGCCTATAGGGAGAGCTAACAGGCCACAATAGAAGGACACACGTAGCCCACATAGGGGCCACCCTGGAACATTGAGAACTGAGGGAAGCACACTGGAAGCCTCCTAAGCCATCACTTACATAAGGTCACCTATCCAAGAGCAGGAGACGAGCTGACCTACCTAATACGTAGACACAAGCACAGGGAAAGAGGCAAAATGAGGAGGCAAAAGAATACATTCCAAGTAAGGGAACAGGACAAAACCCCAGAAAAGGAACTAAGTGAAACAGAAATGAGCAACCTACCTGACAGAGAGTTCAAACTAAGAGTGTTAAGGATGCTCACTGATCTGGGGAGAAGAATAGATGAACTCAGTGAGAATGTCAACAAAGAAATGGAAGATATAAAAAAGAACCAATCAGAAATGAAGAATACAATACTGGAAATGAAAAACTCATTAGAGGGACTCAAAAGCAGAGTAGAGGATACAGAAGAACGGATCAGTGAGCTGGAAGAAAGACTAGAAGAAATTACCCAAGGTGAACAGGTAAAAGAGAAAAGAATTAAAAAGAGTGAGGACAGTCTAAGGGACCTCTGGGACAACATCAAGCGCACTAACATCCGTGTTATAGGTGTCCCGGAAGGAGAAGAGCGAGACAAGGGGGCAGAGAATCTATTTCAAGAAATAATAGATGAAAACTTCCCTAAGCTAAGACAGGAAACAGACATCCAGGTACAGGAGGCACAGAGAGCCCCAAACAAGATAAACCCAAAGAGGCCCACACCAAGACACATCATAATCAAAATGTCCAGAATTAAAGATAAAGAGAGAATCCTAAAAGCCGCAAGAGAATGTCAAGTTACATACAAAGGAAACCCCATAAGGCTATCAGCTGACTTCTCAGCAGAAACCTTACAGGCTAGAAGAGAATGGCACGATATATTTAAAGTGCTAAAAGGAAAAAACTTACAGCCAAGAATACTCTACCCAGCAAGGTTATCGTTCAAAATGGAAGGAGAGATCAAAATTTTCCCAGATAAGCAAAAATTAAAGGAGTTTGTCACCAAGAAACCAGTGTTACAAGAAATGTTAAAGGGACTGATTTAAGGGGAAAAGAGAAGACCACAAATAGGAAAAATTATCTATTTCCACGATTAGAACGTAATGGATACAAATGCACAAAAAAGAGGTTAGATATGATATCAAAAACATAAAAGGAGGGAGGAGGGTAGTTAAAGAGTACAGCTTTCAGACAGAGGTCAAACTAAAGTGACCATCAATTCTGTATAGAAGAAGTAGGAACAGAGAAGGACTACTTAAACACTGAGGAAAAAAAAAAAAAAGTTAAAAATAGCAGTAAGTACATACTTATCAATAGCTACTTTAAACGTCAATGGACTAAATGCCCCAATTAAAAAGGCATAGGGTGGCTGACTGGATAAAAACAAGACCCATATATATGCTGCATACAAGAGACACACTTCAGACCTAAAGACACTCACAAACTGAAAGTGAAGGGATGGAAAAAGATACTCCATGCAAATGGCAATGAAAAGAAAGCTGGGGTAGCAGTACTCATATCAGACAAAATAGACTTTAAAACAAAAACTGTAAAAAGAGACAAAGAAGGGCATTACATAATGATCAAGGGAACAATCCAACAAGAGGATATAACACTTGTAAATATCTACGCACCTAATGTAGGTGCACCTAAATATATAAAGCAATTATTAACAGACATAAAAACAGAAATAGACAGTAACACAATAATAGTAGGGACTTTAACACTCCACTTACACCAACAGATAGATCATCCAAACAGAAGATCAATAAGGAAACATTGGCCTTAAACGACACCTTAGAACAGATGGACCTAGTAGATATATACAGAGCATTCCATCCAAAAACCGAAGAATACACGTTCTTTTCAAATGCACATGGAACATTCTCCAAGATTGATCACATATTAGGCCACAAAACAAGTCTCCATAAATTTAAGAAGATTGAAATAATACCAAGCATCTTTTCTGACCACAACGGTATGAAACTAGAAATCAACTATAGGAAGAAAATCAGAAAAGCCACAAATACATGGAGATTAAACAAAATGCTACTGAACAACGACTGGGTTAACGAAGAAATCAAAGAAGAAATCAAAAAATACCTGGAGACAAATGAAAATGAAAATACGACATGCCAGAATTTATGGGATACAGCAAAAGCGGTTCTAAGAGGGAAGTTTATAGCGATACAGGCCTATCTCAACAAACAAGAAAAATCTCAAATAAACAATCTAAAAATGCACCTAAAGGAAGTGGAAAAAGAAGAACAAACAAAGCCCAAAATCAGTAGAAGAAGGGAAATAATAAAAATCAGAGCAGAAATAAATGAAATAGAGACCAAAAAAACAATAGAAAAAATTAATAAAACCAAGAGCTGGTTCTTTGAAAAGATCAACAAAATAGACAAACCTTTAGCTAGACTCACCAAGAAAAAAAAGAAAAGGGACAAACAAATAAAATCAAAAAAGAAAAAGGAGAGGATACAACAAACACCTCAGAAATACAAAAGATTATAAGAGAATACTATGAAAAACTATATGCCAACCAATTCGACAATCTGGAAGAAATGGATAAATTCTTAGAATCATACAACCTTCCAAAACTGGATCAAGAAGAAGTGGAGAATTTGAATAGACCAATCACCAGTAAGGAGATCGAAACAGTAATCAAAAACCTCCCCAAAAATAAAAGTCCAGGACCAGATGGCTTCCTGGTGAATTCTACCAAACATTCAAAGAAGACTTAATACCTATCCTTCTCAAACTCTTCCAAAAAATTGAGGAGGGGGAAGCTCCTAACTCATTCTACTGAAGCTGACATTACCCTGATACCAAAACCAGACAAGGACAACACAAAAAGAAAATTACAGGCCAATATCACTGATGAACATCGATGCAAAAATCCTCAACAAAATACTAACAAATTGCATACAACAATACGTTAAAATTATTATACACCATGATCAAGTGGGATTTATTCCAGGGATGCAGGGATGGTTTAACATTCGCAAATCAATCAACGTAATACACCACATTAATAAAATGAAGAATAAAAATCACATGATCATCTCAATAGATGCAGAGAAAGCATTTGACAAGATACAGCATCCATTTATGATAAAAACTCTGAATAAAATGGGTATAGAAGGAAAGTACCTCAACATAATAAAGACCATATATGAGAAACCCACAGCTAATATCATCCTCAATGGTGAAAAACTGAAAGCTATCCCTCTAAGAACAGGAACCAGACAAGGATGCCCACTGTCACCACTCCTATTTAACATAGTATTGGAAGTCCTAGCCAGAGCAATCAGGCAAGAGAAAGAAATAAAAGGGATCCAAATTGGAAAGGAAGAAGTGAAACTGTCACTATTTGCAGATGACATGATTTTATATATAGAAAACCCTAAAGAATCCACCAGAAAACTTTTAGAAGTAATAAACGAATATGGTAAAGTTGCAGGATACAAAATCAACATACAAAAATCAGTTGCATTTCTGTACACTAACAACGAAGTAGCAGAAAGAGAAATTAAGAATACCATCCCATTTACAATTGCAACAAAAGAATAAAATACCTAGGAATAAACTTAACCAAAGAGGTGAAAGATCTGTACACCGAAAACTATAAAACATTTCTGAAAGAAATTGAAGAAGACACAAAGAAATGGAAAGATATTCCGTGCTCTTGGATTGGAAGAATTAACATAGTTAAGATGTCCATACTTCCTAAAGCCATCTATAGATTCAATGCAATCCCTATCAAAGTTCCAACAACATTTTTCACAGAAATAGAACAAAGAATCCTAAAATTCATATGGAACAACAAAAGACCCCGAATAGCTAAAGGAATCCTGAGAAAAAAGAACAAAGCTGGAGGTATCACACTCCCTGATATCAAAATATACTACAAAGCTATAGTAACCAAAACAGCATGGTACTGGCACAAAAACAGACACACAGATCAATGGAATAGAATCGAAAGCTCAGAAATAAACCCACACATCTATGGACAGCTAATCTTTGACAAAGGAGCCAAGAACATACAATGGGGAAAAGAAAGTCTCTTCAACAAATGGTGTTGGGAAAACTGGATAGCCATATGCAAAAAAATGAAAGTAGATCCTTACCTTACACCATACACAAAAATTAACTCCAAATGGATTAAAGACTTGAATGTAAGACCTGAAACTGTGAAAGTTCTAGAAGAAAACATAGGCAGTACGCTCTTCGACATCGGTCTTAGCAACATCTTTTCTAACACCACATCTGACCGGGCAAGAGAAACAATAGAAAAAATAAACAAATGGGACTACATCAAACTAAAAAGCTTCTGCACAGCAAAGGAAACCATCAACAAAACGAAAAGACAACCTAACAATTGGGAGAAGATATTTGCAAACCATACATCTGATAAGGGCTTAATCTCCAAAATATATAAAGAACTCATGCATCTCAACAACAAAAAAACTACCAACCCAATTAAAAAATGGGCAAAAGACCTGAACAGACATTTCTCCAAAGAAGATATACAGATGGCCAACAGACACATGAAAAGATGTTCAAAATCACTAACTATCAGGGAAATGCAAATCAAAACTACAATGAGATATCACCTCACGCCTGTCAGAATGGCTATAATTAACAAGACAGGAAACAACATGTGCTGGAGAGGATGTGGAGAGAAGGGAACTCTCATACACTGCTGGTGGGAGTGCAAACTGGTGCAGCCACTATGGAAAACAGTATGGAGATTCCTCAAAAAATCAAGGATAGAACTACCATATGATCCAGCTATTCCACTGTTGGGTATTTATCCAAAGAACTTGAAAACACCAATTTGCAAAGGTACATGCACCCCTGTGTTCATTGCAGCCTTATTCACAATAGCCAAGACTTGGAAGCAACCTAAGTGCCCATCAAGGGACGAATGGATAAAGAAGCTGTGGTATATATACACAATGGAATACTACTCAGCCATAAGAAACGCATTTAAATCCAGCCATTTGTGACAACATGGATGGACATTGAGGGTATAATGCAAAGTGAAATAAGTCAGAGGGAGAAGGCCAAATACCGCATGATTTCCTTCATTAAGTAGTAGATAATAACAACAATAAACAAACGCATAGGGACAGAGATTGGATTGGTGGTTACCAGAGGGGAAGGGGAGGGTGGAGGGTGAAAGGGATAATTCGGTACATGTGTGTGGTGATGGGTTGTAATTAGTATTTTGGTGGTGAACATGATGTAGTCCATGCAGAAATAGAAGTACAATGATGTACACCTGAAATTTTTGCAATGTTATAAACCAATGTTACTGCAATTAAAAAAAAAAAAAAAAAAAAGATTGTGATTATGGATGCACATCCTGTGGACATAACAAAAAAAATTAATTATGCACTTTAAATAGATGAATTGTGTGGTATGTGAATTATATCTCAATACAGTTTTAAAAAAATTTTTTTTAAAAAGTAATCTTCATCCCACCTTGTGTCAAAATTCATTATGAAATCTGAATTATGGAGTCTGAATTAAGAAAGTTTTATGAACTTCCTTTTTTTCCCTCAATAGTTTTAATCTGTAGCTGAACATTTTGTAACTGAAGTGCCTGCTAAATTGATCCTATTTCTCTCTCCAGGGCAAATTTCATCAAATTTCCTTTCGATTGTTCTTTCCCCAAGAGAGATCAGTACTCTTGTACTTACAAGATGCAATCCCAAATGACTCTTCACTTATGTCCTGGGTAGCAAGCAGTGTTGCCACAAGAAACCATTTTTCTTTTGATTCAGAAAACTTGGCCAGTCTGCAATCTACATTCTGCTTCCTAATAGACTGCTCAGGGAACATTTCTTTACTTCTGTCAGGAAAACTTGTGAAAGACTTTGAAATGGAGCCCCAAAAATATTTTCCGGGTGTCCCGTCTGGCTCACTCTCCCAGGTTATCTGATTCTATAGGGGCTTGTGCCTTTCATTGTCTGAGCTATTTTACAACTCTGTAAATTGTAGAAAAATGATAATGATGTAAATGATTCACATCCATCGAAATGCAAATGAATTGTGTTGGTGGAATGGAATGGATTATTGCCTGTAGATACTGACCAGTTTTGAATCCATTTCTAAATTCTTGGAAGCATTCCTGATTGCATTTACAAGTGCATTTTTTTCATTCTCTTTTGAACTGGCTGTAACATCTTACTGGTTCCCTCAGTAATTAATGAGATAAATAAGATATTTCATATGTGTTCATTTTATTTCTGATATGAGTCGTGATTTTAACATTTTTTATAAAAGTATCCTTTAACACTTCTACTTTATACACAGTATACTGAGGTTTGGTTTCCCCCAAATGAGTCCCAAAGAAAGTGACAGATAACAAATAAATTAATTAACTAACTAACAATCTTAGTTCAGTACCAATGCAGTTTTATCGTGCTGTAGCTGGACATATAATATCAGCACAATACCTAATACATGGTTGATGCTCAATAAATTAACAGGTTGTTTTGGTGGGATTTTCAGAAAGTCAGCATGCAAAAGGGGTGGAGAACAGGGTTGGAGGGGACATCCTTGGATAAGACCATCCTCTGAGTAGATGGTAGAGTTTCATTCAAGTTTCATAGAAGGAAGTGGTCTCCCTGAGGAGTAAAGACTCAAGGTCAGGAGAGCAAGGTTCAGAACTAGGGACTATGTTGCAGCCCCAAGGAGATCCCCTGTGACGGGCTTAAAGGCCTGAGTACATTTTCCATAGACCATGTGAAATAAGACATAATCAGTACATGGTTTAAAAGTCCTTCCTTCGTAGGTTGTAATTCCCTTTAGTATTCTTAGACCCTTCAAGAAAGCCTGATTCACCTACTTTGTGAGGGGGTGCTGTGAAGGGAAATGAGGGACAGGGCCATGAGGGGAGGGGAGTCCCCTCCTCCCCTCTGAGAACACTCTGGTTAGAGGCAGCAGTGCGAGCACATCAAGGAGGACTGCAGTTTAATGCAGGTCAGCAGCCCAGGCCAGGCCCAGCTGTGGTCCATGACGGCACAGGAAGTCACTCAGCCCTTGGAGAATAACAAAGAGGAACCGACGGAGCCTCCCCTCTCTCTCAAATGTACCTGAGCAGCACTGTCCAGGAGAAATATAATGTGTACCACAAATGCGAGCCATGTATGAAATTTAAAATTTCTTGTAGAAACACATTAAAGAAAGTAAAAAGAAACAGATGAAATTAATTTTAACAGTGTATTTTATTTAAATAATATATGTAAAATGTTATTTCAACATGTACTCAATATAAAAATTATTAATGAGACGTTTTTCTTTTTTTTAACTAAGTCTTTGAAATCCAGTGTGTATTTTGCACTTACAGCACATTTCAATCCAGACTAGCCACATTTCAAGTGCTCAATAGCCTTATGTAGCTCATGGCTACAGCATTGGAAGGCACAGGCCTAAGGGAAGGTGACCCTGAAAGAAAGCAGACCCTTGGCTAATAACCCCTCATTCACTATGTTTCATTTAGCAGCTGAACTAGGGCTCTCTAGAGATATCAGAGACCAAGGCCAGCAGGAGTGAGTTATGGAAAAAGAATAAGGAATGAGCCGGAAGCCAGCCCACCTCTTAGAGATAATTGTGCGTGGAGCCAGCCCTACTGTCTGGGCCACATCTGCTGTGTCAAAACCCAATTTGGAATCTTACTTTCTACTGTGTCAGGAACAAGTTGTACTTCCTGACATCTTTACAGTATTTTCCCCTATTATACCTTCTATAAATTTCTCTTTCAAAATAAGAAAAAATTCTGGCTTATTCTGCTTGCTGCACTGTGAGCAATAAAGTCCTTTTTGTCTCTGACCCTGGGGTCTTATGTCTTCTGCCGGCATCCATGAAACTGTGGCACGCTAACTTGTTAGCTTGCAAGTAGGGTAAAATTTCAGACCCTTCACAGTTCTTGGTATTACCGTTCCATCCTTCAATGTCTAACCAAGATCTAACTCCTCCAAGAGACCTTTGCTAACCACTCAAAGCTCTTAACACTTCTTGTTTCTACTCAGCCTTTAGCATTTACCATATAGAATATTTTGTTGTAATTTTGCATGCACCTATATTTTAACATCTCCAATTCCCCCCTACATTCTTTATGCACAATATTCATTAAAATGCTTGCTGATTGACTCATTGATTTTTGTCCCATAAATGTGAAATATCAGAGAACTTTTGTACCACGTGAAGATGGAGTCCTACCTGCCCCCTTCCCACCGTCAGATGTGATGATGATGTATGTCCCTCTCTCCTCCTCTCCTGCACTATCCTTTTCTCCTCCATCCCTACTCTCCTTTAGTTTCTCTTTCTCCTATAGTCCTGACTGCACTTTATTTTCATAACACTAAAACAGATCAACTCAGTGGAATCAAGCCCGTTGAATCTGGAGTTATGGGATATGGAAGCTAAAGAAGATCACTTTCCAACGGAATCTACGAATGCCCAAAACATATTTATCTTCAGATTGCCTCAGGAAAAAAATTCTTTCCTTCACCAATGCAAATCCCTTTGGAAGGAGGCTGCACTAACACGGCTGAAGTTAACGGATCTCCAGTTCTTTTCCTCAGAGGAAAAATGAATAATTATGGCATGAGTCCATCTACAGATGAAGGATATTAACTATTGTATTGCAAGTAATTACTCCAGAAAATTCCAGTTATTTTAACCTACCCACCACATAACATTTGAAAAGATATAGAAATCATCTTTTACTCCCTAGATCCGAGTTATTTTTTCTTTCCTTTTTTCGTTCTTTCCTACCTTCATTTTCTTTCTTTTACCCTTCCTTTATTCCTTTTTTTTTCTTTATTTTGTGCTTTCAAGTCTACAGCATTAAACATGTATTTTTCAGAGCTTTTCAAGTTAAAATAGACAAATGTATAATGATCCTTTCTACTTAGGTGGGATACATGGTAAACAGCTTAGATTAATCTATATTATCAAAACATTATAGGTTACCTTAGAGGTGCAGAGTTGCTCTGAGACCAGAAGATGTGTCTATAACCTGATTGAAGATTAATCTATCTATGCGAAATTGAGTTTTGTTAGCTATAGAGAGAGTGGGAGGGTAAGGTAGCTTGAACTAAAATTTCTCCCCTACGCTGCCTTCCTCCAACATCAGAGTTAGAGGCAGGAAGAACACTGAGCTTTGGAAAAGAACAACTTCACTGTGGTGTCATTCATTGTCTATTATCATGAGGAAGTTGCATACTGAAACTCAAGATGTATAAGCAATGAATATAACATTAAGGTATTAAGGAATAGCTCCAAAGCCCTGTTGATGCTATTATGCAATTTTTAAGTAGTCTTTGGAAGGCAACTAATGACCTATTTGGTGAGTGACACTCAATTTTTAGGAAACTTAAAAGGGAAATCATCTGCGGCGTGCCATCTTTTCCCCACCCCATTCACAGGAACAGAGCTTCCCACAGTCTAGTACCAGCTAAAGTAGAAAAAGCTCTTCAAATCCAATAGACTACTGGGAAGTCTGAATTCAAAAGTCTCAAGAAGAAGGGCCGGCCCCGTGGCGTAGCGATTAAGTGCGCGTGCTCCACTGCTGGTGGCCCGGGTTCGGATCCCGGGCGCGCACCAACGTACTGCTTGTCAGGCCGTGCTGTGGCGGCATCCCATATAAAGTAGAGGAAGATGGGCACAGATGTTAGCTCAGGGCCAGTCTTCCTCAGCAGAAAGAGGAGGATTGGCATGGATGTTGGCTCAGGGCTGATCTTCCTTACAAAAAAAAAAAAAAAGTCTCAAGAAAAGAGGGATTTTATTATTCTACGGGGAGGGTTAGTAATCTCTGAAGAGATACTGGAAGGGAGCACTCAATAGGGAAGCTCTTAAGGAGAGAGGACTTAAGAGGAGGTGGAAGAGTTAGAGAACAAGGGGACATTTACATGAGACTTACTCTAATGGTTTAGACAGTGAGAATTTTGCCTCTATGCATAATACAAAGGACCAAGGGAGCCAAATCAGAGGCACAATACTTGATTCAATCCCTCCCATTCTCATACCACCCCGCAACTCTATGCATTGGGATCATTTCCTGAATCATTTCCTGAGTAAAGAAATGCTCACATCTCCATCAGGGTGCTGTGAGTATTTGGCTTGGGGAAGACAGAAAGGTCAGGATTCAGAACGGGCAGATGATGACCCCACTCCATAGTCATCTGAGAGTCATTGGCTCACCTTCAGTGGGAGGAGTCTCAACCAGCCAACTTAGATGGACATAAGACTATCTCCTCCACCTTTCCCTTCCCAAGAGGATAGTTAGCTACCCACCCTGTGGAAAAGGAAGTAGCAGCACTGTCAATATCATCATGTCCAACCAAACAGCAGCCAGTTGAGTGTATGTCTAGATCCGCATAAGTCACACATTCCTGATGGCAGATATGTCTCTATGGTGGAGTAGTAGGCATCAGGCTTACTCAGCCTGATCTCATTTGTGGTGAACATTTGTTGTTTTTTGACTACACAACTTCCAAATACCCTTCCTTTTGTGGAGAGTCTTCTAATGGCATGAAGTCTAGGGAAGTGCTGCTCTGTTTAAGTAGCACACTGTTTAATTAAGCTGACACTTTTTCCAAAGCAAAATTTTCTCAATAGAGAAAGCGCTGAATTCATTTATATTGTAGCACAAAGTCTTTACCTCATCACAAAATTAAAACAATTAGTCCATAGCCTGGCACCAGTCTGCAGACTACACTTTGAGAAGCACATGTCCGGGCCCATGTATTCCCTCTCCTAGCATTCTGCTAGCTGTGTAGATGCACGTGACCTAAGTTCAGCAACCAGACGCTCCTACCTGGGTCTTTGGATCTTGAAGGAGAGAAACAAAGATGCAGGGACAGTTGAGAAGCTATACTTGGTGGTGTGAGCATTTTCAAAAGACCAGCAATAGCATCAGCATTGAGAGTCCACAGGTAGCGGCAGCATCAACTGCTCAGAGCTGGAACAGCAAGGTACGCTAAACAGACTATAGCATGCCCTGCCGTGTTCTCCATTCATAGCCGCTCTTGATTCCCACTGTTTTCTTAGCCTGGTTCTCCAGCCTACTCATAATTTCTATGAGCTACTCAAGAACTTCCAATGAATTCCTTTTCTGCTTAGGTGAGTTAACACAGAATTTTGTTGCCTACACCTAAGAAACTTGACTGATAAACTCTTTCACATTCCAATCAGATGACTCTTGATACCTGTTTGGATAACAAACTTACCAAGCAATTTTCTGATTGTAAGTTGGCTTCTCATAGGTTAACTAGAAAACTCTGGGCTTCTTGGTAACTATATTTCTCAGTGAAAATTAATTAATTGGCATTTAGGTCTTCAATTTAAGGTGATGAGTAGGGATAATGTGAGTCTACCCCAAAAAGAAAGATCTACTCTCTCTAAGTTGACAAACTTGGATTTCATATGCTACACTGCTGACACCCAGAACACAGGTTGTGGCAAATTCACCACATTAAGGGTATCCTATGAAGACCTGGCCTGGATAGCCACCCAGTTCTGCCCCAGTGACCCCTTCTGCAGAGTTATAACTCCTACACCCTCTGACACCTGGGGTTCACTTAGCCCTATGGCTTTCTGATAGAGTTACTGGAGACTGAGTCAGACTTATTCAGTCTTCTAAGTCTAAAACAGGCAATATACTGAACAGGTTCAAATGAAGCTCTTAGAAGTTCATAACTTACCAGTAAAGCAAGTTACGAATCTTGAAATAAACTTGTGCACATGCATCGCATATGAATTGCTCACCTTTTATCACCCATAAGCATCCCATACCAAAACCATATGGAAATAAATCATTGTCAAAAAGCAATCTGTTTCTCCATATTGACTACACCTCATTAATTTCTGGCTTGATTCTCTCTAACTTGTATCATTGAATAATGGCTTGTTGATTTCCTTTCTTTAAACATGAGTAATGATCATAATTATATCACCTTATATGTATGGAGCTGTTTATAGTTTTCAGAGAATTTGTTACTGTGCAAAGAGTATGATCTACTTGCCACGAGACAAAAGCCAATCCTTCAAGAGGCAAGATGGTGGTAGAGAAAGGACTTTATTAAGCGATGAGCTAGCTGATCAGAAGATGGTGGACTAGCGTCCTAAAGAACAATCTTAAAGGGGTACAGTATCTTGAATCAGTTATATAGGGCTAGCGGGCTATAGAGGAGGGGGTCAGGAATGTTGACTATCTGGCATTGCAGACTGGGAGTCGCCACACCGCACCTTTCAGCTGTCATCAACGATGGATACCAGTGTCGGGGGAAGAGGGAGAATCTCCCTCTGCCCTTTCCCTTAAGGTTCTTCTGGCTGGCCAAATAATCAACAAGACAGGTTAGCAGGAGAAAATAATACCAAGTTTAATAACATGTATACATGGGAGAAAGCAGGGACACTGCGTTTCTCAACACAATAGCAGAAATTCTCGTCTTAAATATCATTTTCAGCCAATGACAAAGGAGGATTTTGGGGGTGGGGGGAGTCAGTTACAGGAGATTACCACTAAAGCACAGTAAACAAGACTAAGGTTTATTATGTAGCTCAAGGCCTCACCTTCCACATTGACAAGTCACTAGAAATGAGCTCATCCCCCTCTCTTCTCCAAACAGAGAGGAAGATACCTTTACAAATGAAGATTTCCCTTATAAATGTAAATGATTGTCTGGCAACTCTTCGCAGGGTCATCCCGAGAATGTGGCCAGAGAGACAGAACTTCTGATAAGAGGGGCTTGTTGGTGCCTTTCCTATTGTAACATTTACCCTACGTTATCTTTACAGCCATCATGATAGATCTGTTCCAGAAAGGAGCCACCATGTCAAATTCTTTAGGCAGTTAGTGGGGGAGGTCAAATGTCCTCAGAGAAAACAACCAAGGTAAAGAGAGAGATTTCAGGGTGGCCAAATCTTGATCTCCCACAGTCCCGCCTTTGAAACTAAAAGTTTCACAGTCCTTTTGAAACTTAAACAAGTTTCATAGTCCAGAAGCTGAGTTGGTAAATTGTTTCATCTCATTGAACCCATTTCTTAGCCCTGATAATAGATCAGTTCAATTAAGTTCCTTTTGGAAGGTGGTGATGCAGGTGGGCTCTCAAGGTTATGCCTATATTGTGGAAGCAAGCAATCAAGTATTTAATAGAAGCATTTCTATAAAAGAAAAACAAGGTTAATGGTTGGAGCAAGTTGTAAAGCAGTTTTTGAGTTCAGAGGACAGCCAGTGAAGAAGAATTTTAGATGTCAGCGTCAAAGCATCTTTTGCAGTTTAAAATGTCTCGGATGGTGTCGTCAGGTCATCTCAAGTTTATATCAAGTCCATCAGCTTCAGTTTGTAAGGCTTCAGGAAAAAGGGCAGGTTCAGTTCTCAGTGATTTCAAATCTGCTTTGCTGGAACTTTTTATAAGGAATCTCAGATTGAACTTCAAAGGCCTCTCGAGGCCAGGAAAGCCAAGCCAAGGATTTTGTCATCAGAGTTTGCCTGCAGTACCTATAGATTTGGGTGAATTCCTCTCTTCCGAGGTTCCCCCAAAATATTTTGAGGTTCCTTGTACCTGCCAGATAAGTGACATTTTTTATTTATCCTGGTAAGTGCTGCTTGGAACATAAGGTACCAGGCCAATATTTCCACGTGGCTTTATTCCATAAAGTCCAATCTTCATTCCTCAAAAGCTGTATGGTTATATTGCAAATATGATGTTCCAGTCACAGCCTTGGTAATATAACCAGTGTTTTCAATTGTGTCCTGTTATAAGGAGAACAGATTCTTATTGAACTTATGCAAATAACTATATTGCCATGAAAACAACAATACTCACTCACTAAGAGTTTCCAAATTCGAGGGATCAGATAGAGAGAAAAAGATAAATATTTCAATTTTACTTACAAAAATATCATTTACTAAATTGCTGTAAGTCATAGCTATCTCGGGAGAAAAGAGAAAAAGTTTTCCTTAAATCTGAAAAAACAAAACATTAAAAATTCAGCAATACTTCAAATGAAAAATCATAAAAATTATAATCATCCTTATCAGTTCATTTAGTCCTGTGTAATCTATTCTTGATCCCAATCTTTTTGTTAGCAGCTTCATGAAGTCAGTTTCTCCATCAGATTTCTGTAATTTCTTACCAAGTTCAGTTTTATGATCAGAAAGTTTGTCAGAAACTTGTGTTCTAGAGTAAGTGTTAAAGTCCTTTCCATGAACTTCTCTGAAGATGAAACATATTTTGCAAAAGCATTAGTGCAAAGAAATGTCTGTAAACAACAAGACTTCAAAATGGCAATTGACAAGGAAATTTGGTTAATTTTGTGACATACAACACGTTAAAATAATAATAACCAGAATTATGACTGATAACCAGGAGAGATCAGAATTTCAGTAATGTTATACAATTTTAAAACGCCTATATCAATAACATTAACCCACAAAATACCACCTAAGCAGGCTTATCATCACTTGTCTGACAATGCTTTCCATGTAATTTAACATACTGAATAAGCCTAATAAGTTTAGTATCTTTCCCCTTATAGGAAGAGAGCAAATTTCTTTGAGAAGTTCCAGGGCCCTTTGAAAATTCTCAAAGAAAAAAAGACTTATTTTAAGATATGAATTTTGGGGAGCTTGTCAAAAATATAAAAAGTCAAAGCAAACATAGCATTAACAGTCCAAAAAGCCTTAATAGAGAGACCTCAGTCTTTTGAACACAGGAAATTATTTTAACAGGTTTTTTTTTTTTTGGTAGACTTTCTCAAAGGTAAAGAAAAATCTTTTATAACCTCTTTATCAAGTTTAAGCAAATTATCTTTTTACGAGAAATTTCAATTTTGCACCAGCTTACTTCTGCTATTAAAACTCATTTACTTAATTAAATTCATTTCAATCTTAGCCAACTTGACCATGCAAAAACTCCTTTTCCAGAATTCCTCTTCCACAAACCTTTTCTAACTTTCTTTTTAAATTCAGAATTTGTCCCATGTCTTTTTTTCCCTTCTAGTACTTGAGGACAAATTTATCTTTCTTAATCAACCAAACAAAATATTTCCATTCTTTGTTCCTTCTTTATATATCTTACTTTCCTTGTACACAGACATATTTTTCTTAATTTTTAATCACATGTACTAATTAGAAATTTTAACCTTTAGAAACCTCAATTTGTAAGTAAAAACTAAACAATTATAAACTTTCTTTTTCATTAGTATCTTGTGGCTTGGAAAATTTATAAACACTTCATAACTTCTAGAAACATGTTACTTTATAGTATAATCTTTTAATAAAACACATGTTTACCAATAGACCCAAAACACCTTTTAGTTTTCCTGTAATGAAAAGCCAAAAGTAGACAAACGTACATTTAGCAATCAATGTCTAATATCTTATGTTAGTTGGAAATGATGATACTCAGTGAATTTTTTTTATAAAATTTAGCAAAACTCTAAAGCTTTAAGTCACCAAAAAGAGTTTGGAAGCAGTAACTACCATAACACATAATTATTGTTTAAAGTTTATCTAACATTTATCTTTTTCACAACAATTTATTTGTTCCCAATAATTATTTAGATTGCCTATAAGACTTCATAAGACTTCAGATAAAATTAGCCATCATTTAAATTACTATTTTTGTTAACCAGTTCTGTAATAGAAATAACATCAGTTTTTTCCTACAAAATTTCATGCAATTTTCATCACTTCTTATACCTTTAAACATAGTTATCATTAAGATTTTTTATCAATAGGTCTTGGTCTTCTAATTTTGGACCAGGGGAGCATTCCCAGTCAGACATTTTAAAACATACTCAGGCAAGGTTGATGTAACCTCTTTATATAAAATTAGCTCAAACATTCCAACCTTTATAATCTTATCAACACTTACACTTTTACACGTTCTCAATTCAATTGTAACCTGAGTCAAGGTCTTAAGGCTAGTCAAATTTTTTCCTTCCTTTTTCTGGCCTTTTCTTAGGTACCAAATAAATAATTATGTGAGAGCTCTCAAAACATTTTTTTTTCCCCCAATTTAGAAGTTTTTCCAATTCAAAGGATCCGTCATCTGGCCATTGACGAGTAGGATCTTCATTTGTATATTTATTCCAATAGTGACTCGAACCAATAAGCCTTTTTAAGGAAAGACCCAGAGGTAACTTTCCACGCTTAGAATAAATCTACCATGGACGCAAGAGGCGTCCCTGGTGAGGGCGCAGATGATGTAGCCCCCATGATCCACAGAATTTACTCCCAAAGATATTCAGAAAAAGTAAAGACCTTCGTTGCACAGGCAGTAAGGATGTACGGTGTCTCCGGTCTCCCACAATAGTGTGGGACGCCTCCAGTCACAGACCCGCTAATCTGTGACACTGGGCAGGCGATACTGGAATGGGATTTTTCCAGCACTAACAAGTAACGATGGTTAAGACGACAAAAGCCCTTATGGACTGGGCCTTTTATGACAAACTCCCCTGAGAGCTTGGCACAGCCGGACAAAGAGACAGTTCGGAACCCCAGTCTACTCGACTGGCCACCAACGTGCACCCCGGTAAATGCACCTTCCGTATGGTGGAGACCAAGGAGAAGATTCTCACTGGTCACAAAGCCAAGTTTTCCCAGGACACAGAACAAGACAGAAGGAAAAACCTCATCTGGTTTTTTTGTTTTGTTTTGTTTTTTCTTTGCACAATGACAGCTTTAGCCAAGCCTTAGGTCTCTTGGAGCCAGAATAATACCTAGAGGGGGAGGTGCTGCGGGGTTGGGGACTGTGTGCTTTACAGAGTACCTCGTCGTTGCACGGACATTTTCTTGCAGTTGGCGGGGGACCTGGGTCATCTACCCCGTTCCGTGACCCAACTTATCCTGACACGGGAGTCTTCTGAAAGTGGCGAGCGCCCTAATGGCTCTTAACTGCTCGACCCGCGCCCACCAAATTTGCAGCCTTTTTGGCTTCCAAGATGCCCTCGGCAATGGCCTTCACTTCATGTGTATATTAACCCACAGCAAAGTTTGTAGACGCCGGTCTGGTGAGACCCGCAAACTCACCAGTCTGTGGGGCCAGCCCGGACAGCAGGCTTATAGGGCCTATGCCTGCGTCCTACCCTATGGTATTTCCTTCTTATGACAAAAGACACAGACAAAAGAGAAAAACAGAGACTACCTCTGGGAGGAAAAGGGATCAAGATCAAAACCAAGAGTACTCTACCAAATTTAAACCAAGAGTCACTAAAAGCCCAAGAAACTAGTTTCCCAAATATTTTCTCCTGCCAATCTAAATTTAGAAAGAGAAAAAATTCTCACCATTTCCTTCCGCCGGACTCCGCAGATAGAGATTCCGGGAGGCTGACGTGGTAAGAAGTCTTACCTTTTGCCGGCTTTCGTCAGGCGTTCCCGTATCTCATCATCTGCAGTAGTCCAGGGAGAAGGCAGGTCTTCCAGCCAGAGAAGGCAACTTGCCAGCCAGTGTGGATCCTGCCAACTATGCCAAAACTGTCGGGGGAAGAGGGAGAATCTCCCTCTGCCCTTCCCTTAAGGTTCTTCTGGCTGGCCAAATAATCAACAAGACAGGTTAGCAGGAGAAAATAATACCAAGTTTAATAACATGTATACATGGGAGAAAGCAGGGACACTGCAGTTTCTCAACACAATAGCAGAAATTCTCGTCTTAAATATCATTTTCAGCCAATGACAAAGGAGGATTTTGGGGGTGGGGGGAGTCAGTTACAGGAGATTACCACTAAAGCACAGTAAACAAGACTAAGGTTTATTATGTAGCTCAAGGCCTCACCTTCCACATTGACAAGTCACTAGAAATGAGCTCATCCCCCTCTCTTCTCCAAACAGAGAGGGAGATACCTTTACAAATGGAGATTTCCCTTATAAATGTAAATGATTGTCTGGCAACTCTTCGCAGGGTCATCCAGAGAACGTGGCCAGAGAGACAGAACTTCTGATAAGGGGGGCTTGTTGGTGCCTTTCCTATTGTAACATTTACCCTACGTTATCTTTACAGCCATCATGATAGATCTGTTCCAGAAAGGAGCCACCATGTCAAATTCTTTAGGCAGTTAGTGGGGGAGGTCAAATGTCCTCAGAGAAAACAACCAAGGTAAAGAGATAGATTTCAGGGTGGCCAAATCTTGATCTCCCACACCAGTATAGAATCTCTGTTACATTCTTAAGGATTTCAAAACAACAAAGTTATCATCTTATCACAGCTGGGAGGTACATACCCAAGCAGGGGCCATAAAATCTACAGAGTATGTAGATCTCATGGAGGGTGGTTATTAATCACCTAGACTACTTCCAAGCCATAGCATATCCAGCTGGATTAGTTAATCAGAGGTCATTCAAAGTTACTATATGGCTTCATTCCTGTAATATGGCTTCCCTTATGTCAACTTTGTGTTGAGCCAGGATCAAATTTTCTCACCCAATATTTCATTTGATCCTCACAGTGATTCCTAGGAGAACTTTTAGCCTTTTTTACAAATGAAAAAACAGAAGAGCTAGTCCTAGGTCACACAGCTACTATGTAGCTGAATGTGGACTTGAACCTAGATCTTTCAAAACCCAAAAACCCAACACAGTGGAGGTTCCTGCCATTATACAGAAAACTCATAACAATTCTATATTGCATAAGCATTACTTTATCCAAAGTATCCAAATGAAGATGCCTCCAAAATATTCCTATTTTACCCCTCCACTGTCAAAACAGGTATTGGGCAAATAAATCAGTGTTGTCATCTTACTTTTAAAAACAAACAAATAATCAAACAGTCTTTTACCAGACAAATCTTAAACCTCCAAATAAGCAAACTTTGCATCCCCGACAATGCTATTAAGAAGGCAACTCTTAGTTTGTTGTTGTATACACTCTTGATTCTACAGGATGATCTCTTCATTATCAGGTAAGTATCAGCATGTAGTATGATCTACAGTACTTTACAGCTTGCATAGTGCTTTTATACACATTTTGTTAAATTCTTACAAACACCCCGGAAGGTGGTATATCTTGCAAGTGTTTTTGTCTCCATTTTGCAGATGAGGAAACCAGGGCTCACAGTGATCAAAGGTCTTTCTCAAAATGACTCATCTCAGGACTGCCAGGGCCAAGATTGGTTCAAATCTCAGTATTACCTGCTTCACTGCACCAGCATATGAAGCAATGAAGACCTTCACGTAAACCCCACTGAGCACATGCTTCCTTCTCTAAGCAAACAAAAAGAATGACTTTACTGCCTTGATACATGCACCCTATTTTTCTCTGACTCTCCTTTTCTTCATATTGCCTCCTTCAAAGAACCAGGCAAACCTGTTCTTGATAGATCCTTTTCTTCCTGATCATTTTATGTGATAGTTATGAGGATTAAATTTTATAATGCATGTAAAAGGACTTCGTAATCATGTACAGCATGGGTACATATAGGAAAATGTCATTGCAATAATTACCAGTTCCTCAGAAGCCAACAATAGTAGCTCTCCTTCCTCCTCCTTTCTCCCCTCTCCTTCCTCCTTTTTGCCTTTCCCTCCCTCTATCCTAAGTAATTCAGAGCAAAAAGCTCCATCCAATCAATAGCCAACATAGATACCACAAGACACAAAATGCCAGGAATATAAAAGACCACAGTCTCCTGAGGCAATAAATGGCCCTGAGATTGGCCTAAGTTCAGGGCAGAGCCCCGGCTGTGGATTCATAAAGCTGAGTGTCCATTTCCTACCCTATTTATGGGATAAGCTAAGTGGTGAAAGACAGCAAAATAAATGCAATATGCTTAGATATCAATGAAGTACGTTTTGCATTGTTCCACTAAATATCAAGATTTAATTATTTTTTATTTATAAATAAAATATAATATTTATAAATAATATTTTAAAATACAATAATTTATTTAATTAAATCAAATTAACTCAGATAAAATATTAGGAAATAATAAAATACATAGTTTTCCTATACATATATCTATACATCTATACATCTCAGCTTTTGGAGGTCCCAGAAAGATAAGGTCCTCAAGTTTTGGCTTTGCCAGGGTTAAAACAAGTAAGGCCGTAGAAAGAGAACCGATCCTTCTGGAGCACAGATCATGACATGTGCTTTTTCATATGTTAACTCATCCCTCAATACCCACAACAGTTCTAAAAAGATATTATTATTCTTATCTTAGACATTAGAAAAAATGAGGCTCAGAAAAAGAAGTAACTTTCCACAGGTCTCTGACGCCAAAGCCAAGGCCAAATGGCGATGAACAGAGTGAAGTGGAAAGACATAGAGGAAGCGTCATGCAGAATGGAAGCAGGGGCAGAGGAGGCAGTAGAAATTTTCAGGTGTGAGTCAGCAGGGAAACCCATTACATGATCAAAACAATGTCAAACAGTAGAACCAACAAGCTAGAAGACCTTCCACATCATAGTAGCAGATGCTGTCTGCACCCCATCCATATCCCCCACACTTACCATTTCCATGCACACCAATCTGACTTCCAACTGCCAGCACCTGCCATTCTCTGCCCTCGGGCTTTCTCTGGCTGCCAGAGCGGCTCTCTCCACTGGGAGTGTTGGAGGATTAACATCCCCCTGGGAATAACCCTCCACCAATGACTGACAAGAGTGGGTGGATGAATATTCCAGCTCCCTTGCCCCTCAGGAGAGCTGACTCTGAGGTGTGTGTTCTACATTGTTTCCCAGGGTTTCCCCAGTAAGATTGCACCTCAGTTGCCCACAGTAGTAACTGGCTTAATAACCCACCTTTTATTGGCTGCCTTCTTTCCCCCATCTCACTTCCCTACTTCCTACCAGTGTTTCTCAGATCTAACTCACCAATGAACTAGTTGCATAGAACCTTTGTCTCAAGGTCTTCTTCTTGGGCGAACCCACATTAAGAAAACAGCCTATCCTATGAATTTAGAGCAGCGGCAAACTTGTATTGGAATCATCGAACTCCAATAAATTCATGCAAGAGAATTCATTCAAGAGCTAGTCTGTAAAAGATAAATTACTACATCATCCATTTCCTGGGATGCACTAGCTAGTGGGTACTATGCAGAATGTGAGCCACATCTCACTCTCTCCTACCCTACATTCCCAGTCGCTCTAAGTTATTTTCAGGCATCCCCAAATGTGTCTCACACACGCTGCAAACAAAAGTCAATCAGGTCCCTGTCACTTGAGCTGGCTCTGCCCCCTGTCCGCTGCCCTCAGTGAGGGTCACCAGCTCTTCCCAGGGGTTCTCACCACACTGAGGAGGTCACACTGAGCTCCAGAGGAAGGGGAAAGAATGTCCTTTTCCCTGCCTTGGTCACACTTTGTCACATGGGCACCACATGGTATTGTCTGTGCTCTCAAGTCACATAAACTCTCTGTGGAAAAGCCCCTCTGGCTGCTGCCTCCAGCTCTTCCAAGCACAGACCTCGACCATGAGCCCAAGGGGCCATTTTGGAGAGCATCTGCCCTCCCCAAAGTCTTTTCCCGTAATCATCCCTGAGCTCCCTTGTTCTTATCCCTCCCCAAATTCTCCTGCCTACAGACCCTTGATGGCCCATTAATCATCTCTTCTCAGGTATATGTGAATTGCAGGACTGATCATAGCTTAGGCTCCAGCAGGAATCCTCACTTCACCCATTATCCAACGCAGACACATACACATCATGCACACTCCATCTTTACTCACTCGACCACAAAAATCAGAAGTAAAGTGATTTTGGACACTGGAATCAATTGGATACAGTGATGAATTGGTCTGATAATTCCCATCATAAAACCAACTCTATAATGTGTGGTCATAGACTCGGTGACTTTCATTCTGTTCTGTCTGAAACCCTATAACCTTTTCTGAAGAACATAATGTACCTTTACTTTGCCCTGGAAATTTTGCAAAGGCTTTTGGTCCGAAGTCGTAAAGTTCTGACCTGATTTGACTTGGATAGCTAATGGGAAAAATCAGAGGTCCAGGAGTTTTGAAGTGTTTCAAGCAGAGTATAATTGGAATGTTAAGAAAAGATCAAGATGTAATGAATTGAACATAGAAACACACGAAACCAGAAAGATATAGCTCAAATGCCACATCTTCTTTAAATCCCCGTCTGTTCCCCGCACACACACACACACACACACACACACACACACATACACACACGCGTGCATGCAGTCATGCATGCGCACACAGGATCACTCACTCACTTGAATAGGCACGTGGTGCTTGGTTTAACACAGGCAGGGTAACTTGCTGATTCTGGAACTGGATTCTCTGGGATCAAATCCCAGATCTACCACTTATTACTTTTGTAACTTGGACAAATTACTTAACCTCTATGTGTCTCAGTTTCTTCACAGGAAAATGAAGATACTAATAATTGCTTAGGGCCGGCTCCGTGGCTTAGCGGTTAAGTGCGCGCGCTCTGATGCTGGCGGCCCGGGTTCGGATACCGGGCGCGCCCCAAGGCACCACTTCTCCGTCCAACGCGAGGCCGAGTCCCACGTACAGCAGCTGGAAGGATGTGAACCTATGACATACAACTGTCTACTGGGGCTTTGGGGGGAAAAAAAAAAATGAATAAATAAAATCTTTAAAAAAAAAAAAAAAAATTGCTTAAAGTTCTAATAAATTAACTATTTTTAAAGTGCTTAAAAGAATGACTCGCAGAGTAAGCACTTTGTACAGTGGTATGTATTTTGCTATCTTCAGTTTTATTTTAGTCACCTGTGCATTTTTTCCTATCCTTTCTACTATATTTTAGATACTAGAGAATAGAGATCACATCTTTATACTGATATTTCTCCTACAGGGCCTTGCATTTGCAAGATGCTTAACAATAAATATCTACAGAATTTGATATTATTTAGTGTCCACCAGAGGCCTCCTCCAGCTCCACAGGGAATAGTTTTATCATGGCATGAAGCCACAATGATGAAATTAACTCAGTACAACCAAAGTAGATAGAAAAGGAATTTGACATAGTATGCAAATGTACAACTAAGATGAGGGATCTACTGAGACTAAATGTAAGCAATGGCAGGGACCACACCTGATGTCACAAAGATCCCCCTACAATGCATGAGGAGATCCTGTTTTCTTGTATTTCTCACAAGATAAGCTCCGAATCTTCAAATTGAATACTCATTACAAAACTAAGAGGAAACAAAGAATCTAAAAACTCATTAAAGCATAAGAAATGTGTGCATTTTGCATGCACCAGGTAGAATAGGCTCCTCCAAATTTATCAAAGTCCAATCTTATACATAGGAATGAATGAAGTACATTCATTGATTCCTAGTGCTCCACTACCATCGCCACATTGCAATAATAATAGCCACCATTCTTTGTGTACCTATTCTGGGCCAGACACTTTAAATATATAATGGTACCTTCTAAATTGAAATGACAGATTAAAAGCACACCTAATTTTGTTCCTTCCCCAAACCACACTAAAACTATCACGAAGGGATTTTGTTTAAGTGGGGGGGGAGGAGAAAAGAAAACAAACATAAAAATTTTGGAAGTTGGGGAAAATACCAAGCAAGGAACTGGAGGAGATCTTTGAAAACAATACCACTATTAGTGAATTTTACTGAATAAGCTAGGTAACCTAATCTTCTCCATCTCAGATTTCACTAGCAATGAAATGGTCTATAATATAGAACAAAGTCTCCAATGCCTGAACAGAGAAGTAATATTTAATATATTATCAGAAAATGTTAATTTATGAGTGAAAGTACTTACCTTTCTGTCATCATTAATACATCATTCAAATATCTTTAGACATTCCTGAATTGTATAGCAAAGTACACAGCTTAGGGAACTATTTGTAAAATTTCATTGGCCAAGGATCCAACAATTTTAAATGATCATGAAAATTAGATTGTAACCCCCAAATGTATTTACCAATAATGCAATATAATTTCTAAAATAGCATAACAAATTGTCTGATCCCCTTATGTTTAAAACCCACAAATGGTCATGGCCATTAACTAAAATCTGAGAAATACATTATCCATGAATTAATTTAATCAGCCGCTTGGATGCAAACGTGGCAAGAAATATTCCCTCTCTTCAAAGGGTAAATTTGTAAAAAGTAGTTTATATGCTAGAAAATAAGTTGATTTACTTATAAATATATGACTACTTTCTTAGTTGCTAACACTGTTTTCCCTTATAAATTGTCTACATATAAGACTTTGAGATAATATTTATTAAATATATGTGTTCTATTGGTCAGGACATTTCTGATTGCAAGTGATAATAAAACCAACTCAAACTCATTTATGTTAAAAAGGGAAATTATTGGTTTGATTAACTGAAAAGTAGAGGAAAGGAGTTCTAGTTTCAGTCACAGTTGTATCGAACAATGGTGTCAGGGCTCACTACAGTCCACACCTTGATGTCCTAACACCTCTACACCTTTTCATACAGACAACTTTAAAAATGTATCCTTCCAACATTATGCAACTATTCGATGTACCCTCAAAATTGCACCCATCCCCTTCCCAAAAGCATATACCCCAGTGCCACATCTCGTTAAGTCATTATACTCAAGATATCTGGGTGCTATCTCCCAGACAATTCTAAATGTAGTTCCTTACTGCCTGTAAGTCTATGGATAGATTATTTAACTACCCTGTCAACCTACAAAAACAGAAACCAGTTTAAGAGGCAAAGTGTTTATTTGGGATCAAAGAATTGTAATTTAGGGAGCACAAATTCAGGTAGAAACCCAATAGTGTCCCACTAGGGAGTAAAAGTCAGAGGCTTTTAAACTCAAAGAAGGGAGGTTGTATTACAAAGAATGTTCATTGGAGTTGGAGGCAGAGAGCTAGTCTTGGCTAAACATTGATAGACTGTTGATTCTATCTTCAGAAAGTCCACAATCCTCAGTCTTTGTGATCAGGATGTCTGTTATCTACTGACTTCTCAAACAATTCCTTGTAAAACAATTGCCCTTTTGGCCCAGTCCAAAGGTTTGGCCCAGTCCAAGGTTCAAGACAGAAAGGCAGTTTCTCTGGAAAGGCAGCTCTGACTCCATTTTAAAATGGCTCCACTGTAGTCAATTTTGACAACCCCAACAGACCCAGGATACAAAGGCTGGTGGGGAGAGGAGAGTGGAAAACAGGCCCACTGTTAGAAAAACAACTCCCATTTTTAAAAAATGGAAAGGAGGGGGAAAAGAGCATGCTCACGAGGAATATATTTTATTGAAAGGAACATCAACAAGTCAACATCAACTTTCCTGCTGAGGAAAACCGGTTGCCCCTGGTTTTGCACTCTGGGAGAGGGCCCCTTACTCATTGTCCTCCATATCTGAGCCTGAGATGGGCATTGGGGGGGGAGTCTCCTCTGAGGGGGCTGCACCTTTTAGCAGCTTGATTCCCATTGTTGCAGGTTGAGAGCCTGAAAATAACCTTTTAGGTTAAGCAGGAGCTTACAGACCTTTGCTCATTGAACTTAGGATTTCTCCTGTAATACAACCTTCTTAAAAGCTTGATAAGTTTCTGCTTACATTCTTTCAGTCAATTCTCTGAGCTAAGAACCAAAGCCAGAAATCTTGTCAAGTCATAGCCCGTGAATCTAGACCCTAACCTAAGAATTACTGTTTTTCAGTAACAAATCTCAGCGCTCTGCCTAGCCTCCAGCCTTCAGCTTAATGGCTTGCATCTTGCCGTCTGATTCAGAGAAATGCAAAACAGTAGCAGGATTAGGGAGGCACAGCTACTCTGTATTCCCAGCCTGCATATTCAAAATTTGTATCAGCCAGGAAACATACTGCAGAAGATGCCCAGGAAGGGCAGCGATATGCATTGTTTTCCAGGCCCCAAGTTCGTTATCTACTTGTTTCCCACCTCTGTTTTCCCCTTAGCCTCTAACAGAGAGTTCACCTTTTCCCCTCCTGCATGGGTCATGTTATCCTGACTCTCAGACAAGTGGCATTGCTGGCTGCAGGCAGAAGGACCTCTAATAGTAAAGTTTTGAAATAGCTTTTATTTCAAAGTTGAGGTGCTTTTCTCTTTCTTATAAGAACTATTGGAGACCATAGAAAGTCGCCAGTGTGGGAGATCAAGATTTGGCCACCCTGAAATCTATCTTTACCTTGATTGTTTTCTCTGACGGATATTTGACCTCCCCCACTAACTGCCTAAAGAATTTGACATAGTAACTCCTTCCTGGAACAGATCTTCCATCTGATGGCTGTAATATAATGTAAAATAGGTGTTACAATAGAAAAGGCACCAACAAGCCCATCTTATCGGAAGTTCTGTCTCTCTGGCCACATTCTCTGGATGGCCCTGCAAGGAGTTGCCAGACAAACATTTACATTTATAAGGGAAATCTCCATTTGTAAAGGTATCTCCCTCTCTGTATTGGGAAGAGGGGGGATGACCTCATTTCTAGAAACTTATCAATGTGAAAATTGAGGCCTTAAATCTGCATAATAACCTTACTCTTGTTTACAGTGCTTTAGTGGTAATCTCCTGTAACTGACTCCCCCACCCTCAACATCCTCCTTTGTCGTTGGCTGAACGTGGTATTTAAGACGAGAATTTCTGCTATTGTGTTGAGAAACGCAGTGTCCCTGCTTTCTCCCATGTATACATGTTATTAAACTTGGTATTATTTTCTCCTGCTAACCTGTCTTGTTAATTATTTGGCCAGCCATAAGAACCTTAAGGGAAAGGACAGAGGGGGCTTCTCCCTCTCTCTCCAACACCAGCATATTCCAACACCCTGACTTGTTTTTCCAATCTCCCCAAAGCTTCAGCCTCGGTACATGTAAGATCTTGAGTCCCAAGATGCTGTGAGCAACAATTTAACCAAATTCTTTGATAACACAAAGCAGAAACTGCCAACTTCCCAGCCGGGGGGAGAGAATCCCCGCAGCCCCACATCCACCTTGACCACCCAATTCCACATCTTGGCTCTGTCACTCATAGCCCTCATTTACGGGGATGTGTGTTGACTCTTACTCTGGGCAAGGCACTCAACAAAGCTAATCAGAAACCTTTTGACACGCTAATTCCCTTCTGCATCATCACAAGCAGTTCCTTTTTTAATTCAGCTTTCCTGCTATTTTCTCATTTCAAGAAACTTTGCGGAGCCCCAAAGCCTGCAGTTTGGGGGCAGGCCCTTGAAACCCCACTTACTTCTTCCTTGCAAGATTTCTTCTGATTTTCTCACGCTCACATCCCTCCCACCACCCCACCACATGACTTCTGCATTTAGGACCTTCCATGAGGCCTCTAGGCGGCAATCACTGCATCCTCTTCCCCCTTCACCACCCCCACCCCCCACGCAGGCAAAGTAAAACCCCATTTCAATCCCTGTACCTAATGGCCTATTCGTTGCTTTGATTGGCTTCTTACCCTCACACATAAATAGATATCTAATGTGGTAGCTTCAAAGTCAAAAATTCAATCAAGTTCTTTAAAATCAATAAGACAAAAAGAGATCTTCCCTGCTATTTTTAAGTTATTAATATGTAGCAGCTGTGTCCCCAGATCTAAACTTCCCAGTATCCCCTAAATAGTACCTTCCCTTCTAAGATATGAATAAATAGGTAGATAAGTAGAGAGAGAGATTAAGTCATTGCCAAAATAGCAATGACTATCTGTAAGTTATGGAATGAAGAGAATTTTTATTTTCTCCTTTCTGCTTTTATAGATTTTCTAAACTGTCTAAAGTGACATCATATTGTTTTTATAAAAAGAGAAAAAAGGTACAAAAGTTTTTTAAAAATTCAGTCAGCACAGGAGATCTTCTTGGGGTCATGGAAATGTTTTAAAACTGGATTGTGTGGGCCGGCCCCGTGGCTTAGCGGTTAAGTGGGCGCGCTCCGCTACTGGCGGCCCCGGTTCGGATCCCGGGCGCGCACCGATGCACCGCTTCTCCGGCCATGCTGAGGCCGCATCCCACATACAGCAACTAGAAGGATGTGCAGCTATGACATACAGCTATCTACCGGGGCTTTGGGGAAAAAAAGGAGGAGGATTGGCAATAGATGTTAGCTCAGAGCTGGTCTTCCTCAGCAAAAAGAGGAGGATTAGCACGGATGTTAGCTCAGGGCTGATCTCCCTCACAAAAAAAAAAAAAAAAAAATGGATTGTGGTGCTGGTTGTACAACTGTAAATTTACTAAAAATCATTGAATTGTACACTTAACATGAATGAATTTTACAAAGTGAAAATTATACCTCAATAAAGCTGTTAACAAAGAGAGAACTTCCATCTGACTAAATTTAGAGGACTGGAATCCCATCAGAATCCCATCAGCATATATAACAACCTCACAGAGTGCTGGGAGAAAATAATAAGGAGAGGTCAGATGAGAAAGCGATGTGGACAACGAAAGGAAGAAAGAAAGGCAGGAAGAAGAAGAAAGAAAGAAAGAAAAGAAAGGAGGGAAGGAAGGAAGGAAGAAAGGAAGGAAGGAAAGAAGGAAGGAAGAGAAAAAGGAAGGAAGGAAGAAAGAAAGAAAGAAAAAGGAAGGAAGGAAGGAAGGGAAGGAGGGAGGGAGGGAAAGAGGAAGGGAGGGAAGGCGGGAGGAGAGCAGGTGGGAGGGAGAAAAGAGCTCAGAAATGAAACAGGAGGTGTCCCACTATAGCACAGCTAAGACAGCTCAGCTGTACAGCTCCATCATTCCCACTTTGTGGGATATACGTGGTACATCAACATGTTGGTAAATGAACTTTTCTTGGCCCTCAACACAGCAGCAGAAGGCTGGTACTTTGAAGATGTTGATATAATTTGGAAATTCTACCACCGATTCTGTCAGGGTACCCCACACAGCAATTCTGGCATTGAGTCTTTGAAAGACAGATTGTATGCAACAAATAAAATGCTATCATGGTGTTGGCGTACCACATGGACACAAACAACTCAAAGTGTTTGTTGCACCTAAAATGGAGAAGTGCTATCTTCATATAATTTAACTCAATATTTGTTGAACATCTATTAGATACAATGAAATCTCCTTCCTAATTTGAGGGATATAGAGATGAACAAGGTATGGTTCCCGTCCTCTAGGAATTTGCAATCAAATAGAGTGGATACATTATATTTTCAGGGAGCTGCCACACTTAATGAAGGAGGTAAGTCTAAAATTTTACGGAAAATTTAAAAAGAAAGAGATGAGAGAGTACCTTCCAGTCTGAGAAACAGCATCCATGAAGGTACAGAGAATGGTAGACTTAGGGTGAGATTAGGAAACAGTGAATCATTTGGTTTGACTGCATGCAGGATTCATAAGCAAGTGGTGGGGAATATGTAATTAGGGCCAGATGGTGGAGGACCTGGGGAGTTTGAGCCCTCCTGTATATGTAAAGTGGAGTCAGTAAAAATATTTAGAACAAAGATATGTCTCAAGATCCCAGTTTCTGTGAAGTGTAAGATGGTATGGTAGTTTTAAAGATATGTCCACAAATTCTTTGATATGGATTTTGCATGTGCGAGGAAAATAAATAATTTGTGGCCAGAGGGACAAATTGTGGTGACTTTAAAGATACATCCACAAATTCTTCAATACTCCTCTCAAGAGATGGAACTTAATTCCCTCCCCTTGACTGTGGACTGTATTTAATTTAGTGACTCTCTTCTGATGAATGAAATGTGGCAGAAGTAATGGATGTCACTTTCAAGGTTAGGTTGTAGAAAGGCTGCAACCTCCAACTGCAGAGGGTGCTTACTCTCTCTCTCTCTCACTCTCTTAGATCCATCTCTGTGGGAGAAGCCAGCTTCCGTGTGCTAAGGCAGCCTGGTGGAGCGGCCCATGTGGTAAGAAACTGAAGGCCTGCTAAAAATCCTATGAGTGAGCTTGGAAGCAGAGCTTTCTTCACCCAAGCCTCAGAGGACTGCAGCCCTGGATAACACCTTGATTGCAACCTCATGAGAGCTGCTGATCCAGAACCATTCAACCAAGCTGCTCCTGGACTTCTGATCTATAGAAACTGAGTTTGTCATTTTAAGCTGTTTCATTTTGAGGTAATTTGTTATGCAGCAATAAATAATACAAATGGCTTAGAGGGAAGAGAGGCTGGAGAAGGCAAAGAGATAAGTTAGAGTTGGCACTAGGCAAGGCAAGAGACAATGAATATGTAAATCAGAACAGTAATAATGAGTAGAGGAGAAGGGATCTATGCCCAGGGCCTGATAGAAATTCAATTGGCAGGATGTATGGGCTGATTAAATTGGGGGTAGTACTGAGATAGAAAGAAATGTTATAATGCTCTTTCTATGTCCAGTTGAGATGACCAAGAAGATGGTAATGTCATTAATGAAAAATGGAATATAGAAAAGGAAGCACATGAAGGGGGTAATGGTGAGTTAATTGTGTGCTACCATGTCTGTGTGTATTTGGGTTTTAAGCATGTTGACTCTCATGTACTAGCTGACATGCAAACAGAGATATCCAAAAAGCTATTGCAAAATCATACCTGGCACACTTTAGGGCACAGTTGATTCGGACTAGAGATGGAGATTCAAGGTTATTAACAGAGATGAGGCAAAATGATCCACACTTTGAGTGGCAAGGATCTAAAGTATCTTCCAGGCTTTTGGTTCTTTCATTGCCTGAAAATAAAAGAAGGCTGTTTACAATATAATAAAGGTTCAGGGGGTCCTGTGGAGGGGATTAGTAAAAGACTCAGGTGGGTAGAATGAAAGTATAAAGATGGATTCTTTGTCACTGGGATTTAGAGCTAGAAAAATCTTTCCTGTATATGCATCAACAGGATTTTCCCCGTATCACATACAAGCAAAATTTGTTTGTATGTGATACAGGGAATGAAGAAAGTAAGAAAAGGAATGCTTTGGGACATTTACTCCCACTATTAACAAGGTAATGGTATAAATAAGTGATTTAACAATAACGTAATCAAGAAGCCAGAACTCGGAGAGTAAATAAATATGCATGACTTTCCTGTGACACCTGATATCATGAACAGCTTCCTATGGAACTTTATTTACATGAAAATATGCATTTGTATGTTAAATAGGATACATCTAGACAGCCAGTTTATTCACTTAAATAAAATAACAACCTATGATGCTTTAAGCCAATATTTGAAAACACATCAAAGATTCAAAGTTAATATAGAGTACTCCAAGGAAAGAATTAAAAGCCTCAGGGAAAATCATACTGCCAAAACTAGAATGATAACGAGCTGAAATTTCAAATTTTGGTCTTGCAGTTCGTTAATGTATTTGGGCAGAAATGTTGCTTAGAATAAATTTATTTCAGTGCTTCTAATAACCAAATGGCTTTCTTTCTCAGCCTCTGCCCATTGCAAATCACAGGTCCCTCAAGTGCCCTTCTTCAAGTCAAATAACCCTACAAGTTCGTCTTCTTGGCACAAGGATCTTTATTTCTCTGCTTACTCTGCAGTCAGAAGTGGTCGCATCTATCCTGGAAATCTGGTGCATCCGACCATTTCCGCTTCAACAGCTGAAAGTCCCACGGCACACTGTGCCAGATTCAGGGAGCTAGATAATTATGGATATTCCCCACACTAAAAGCTATCATTTATTGGACATTTTTAGTAGGAAACAGGTGTGGATCTCAGCTGACAAACTTAACAGTGGAAGAAAGGACACATTTCTTTATTGTCTTTAAGTCAACCTAAATTGGACTCTGAGCCCTAGTTCCTCCCAGCTGGCAGGAAATCCAATCTTAATCATTTGTGCCCACTTCCTCCCCCTGCCCACCCCTCCCCTTTCCCCCAGGTTATAAAATGTCCTAACACCAAATCAGTCATCAATCATTAGTCTGCAATAGATGCAACTGAAAAGTCCAGTGACTCATGAGTTACAATTACTTCTTGCCTCCTGGAGTGCATACATTCATCAGTGAATAACAAGGACCGGAGAAAACTCCCTTTGCCCCTAGAAGCTGCCTTAACGACAGCACCATAATCTTCTTCTAACCCATATGTTACATCTCAGACCTTTGCCTGCCATGACTCCACACTTTCTCCTAGAAAAATATCCAGATTCCTAAGCCCTTGTTGCCATCATGAGGAATGTAGACAACCCTAGTCTAGGACCCCGGGAGCTGAGGCAAGACCGAGTGAGAATACAGGACAGAGTCAAGGGACCAGTCAGACCTATACACGGGCCCAGAAGTTCATAGTCAAGGTGTAGGTAGGGATGTTGAGCTGAATGAGCAAGCCAGTGGTGGCTGCCAGAGGACTGGAAAGAGTCCATTAGATTGAGCAGTTAAGAAAGTCATTTGGTCATTTTGATAATAGCCATTTCAGAGCAGTAATAGGAAGGGAAATCTGATTGAAACAGGCTCACGAGTCTTTAAGAAGTAGGAAATGGATACAGCAAGTTTAGTCTGTTCTTTTGAAAATGTGATAGCTAGAGGTGATTTGGGGAGTCTGCCAAGGCTTGTTATAGTTTTGTTGCTTTTTTTTTTAAGATACCAGCAACTTGAGTATCTTTAAAGGCTACAAGGAAGGAGCCAGGTTGAACACATAAGACAAAGAAATATCAGAGGAAGCTATATCTTTTTATTCTAGTGGGGATGAGAGGGAAGAGACTCAAAAGCACAGAGAAAAATGTTTGTTTGTAAAAAGAAAAGGGAAAAGGATGCCCCCCGTGAATACAGGAAAGGAGGCACATGTGGGGGCTGACTTAGGTAAGTTTGAGGTCACGAGGTCAGGAAGTTGTGGGAGCTCAAACCTCAGATCCTCATTTTCCCCTGCACGGTACAAGATGAGGTCATCCGCTGAGTGATGGGGTGGACAGTGGGTTTGAGGCATGAGGCAAAGATTTTGGTTTCATTTACTTTTTTTGTTTTTGCACATAAATGAGTTTTATCTCTTTGTTTATAAAAATTGTGCCTCTTATTTCTTTTTCTTGCCTTATGGCATTGGCTACACCTGGGCTTACAGTAATGCTTTGGCCAGGGATCCCCACACCATGTGGAGACTATAAATTTGAGCTTCACACCTTGTATGATGCAGGTTTGGGATTTTAGTTTCTCCAGGAGACTTATTTTTCCTCACCCCCAAACCACAGCTGGGACAAGATTTCTTCTCTCCTAGACCCATGGGCAGAGGCTTCTGGTTACCCTTACATATAGGGGCAGCCTTTTCTGGGGGGCAGCTTTACTCTGGGATTCCCATTCCAGCTCCCCACCTCACACAGACCCAAGGACACCTCTCTTGGGTGGACGGTCCTTGTCTCCCATGGTCCTCCTGTGGTCCTAGCCTAAGGTTGTCTACATTCCTTGTAATGGCAACAAGGACTTTGGATATTTTTCTAGGTTGTGTGTGTTAAACTTTAGCCCCTATATCTGGGGTTTACATACAGTCCTTTGGCCACCAGAACATCAGCTTGGATGCTATGAGTTCCTTCTTTCTTTCTTTCTGGAACATGGTGACTCCCTTTTCTTATTTCCAGTTCAGCTCTGAAATTATACCTTTTAACCCACACTGTAGTGAGGTGGGGGCCTTGCTGCTGGTACTCCAGTGGTCCCTTCATGGTGCAAATCTGCAGAGCTAGATGGTTTTTTTCAGGAGGCCTCAACAACCCAGGTGGGAAGATGGAGAGAGCAAGAGTTGCATTTATCCTAGACTGGGCTTTGTAGGGCAGGCAAGATAGAAAGACAAGGGGGAGAGGGCATTGAGGATAGTGGCAGGAGGATGTTGAAGTGATGTACTGTGAAGTCTACGTTGGAGAGAGAAGGAAGTGAGTCCAGGAAGGGGCTAAAAGGGAGGCGCAAAGGGACTGGGCCAATGAGGTGGCAGAGCAGATGTTCTAGCAGTAAAGGAGCGTGAGAACAGGCAGGCCAAGAGATTGTGCTCAGAAGAGGGGTAACGGAGCTTAAGCCTTAAGCAGAAGATTGTTTCCAGGGGGCACCAAGATCATGGGAATGGATTACTGAAGTGGAAAGTTGGCAAAGCCTGCTGGAATTTGATCCTGGCAGGTGACATGTCAGACCCTCCCACCTATCATCTTATCTTCCAGACTCTTGGGTCAACCATTTCCAACCTTCACAGTCATCCCTGCAAATTTTATTTAAGTCAGTAGTTATCAAAGTGTGGTCCAGGAGCCTCTGAAGGCAGTGTTGCCTAGAAGTTAGGAATGTGAGCTGGGAGTCAGACTGCCTGAGATTGCATCCTTCTCTGATAGGTTTACCTTGGACCAGTTATTTAACACCACTGAACAGAGTTTCCTCATTTCTAAAATGAGGATACTAGTGGTGCCTACCTCATAGGGTGGCCATGAGAAGTAAACGAGGCAATACATGTAAAACGCTTGTTCCTGAGCCCGGCACACAAGAAATGCTCACAAAAAGTCAACTGCTACTCTTAGAGATGAGGAATGCACCATTGCAGAAATGTAATCATTTCCTCAGCTCTTAAAGACAAAGAGTGACTCCAAAGACTTCATTCTTTCGTTTAAATGAAAGGCTATTTGTTTACTGGTGACTTTAATAAGGTTACTAAAATCTGGTGTTCATACCCGAAAATTCACTCTTCACCTGAGTTTCATGAAGACTTGAAATCTCTCCAGTATAAGCCTTGTCCCCAACCCCAGGAACACAGCAAATCCCCTCTACGCATTTGCACGTGTAGACGACATTCCTCTGATTTTGAGGAAGAATACTTTGTTTTGGTGCCTTATCAGAGTGGCTCGAGGTTGGTGAGATTTTTTATTGCTGTTGTTCCTGCTTTTGAGTTAGAAATTACTATTTAGATTCATCAACATCAATTTAATTTGGGAAGGGTTGCTTGGCTAACTGCAGTGGACAGTGAAACATTTTGCAGCCACAGTATTTGGGGCCCATAATATTCAATAAATGGACATTTAAATGCATATCCACTGAATTTTATGATTCCCTACCACCATCCTGGTATCTCTGCAGATGCTAAAAGGAAACTAATTTGACAAGGCTGGCATGCTTGAGACATGCAAATCTCCCCCATCAATATAGAAGAACATATATGTGGTGATTTCTTACATCAAATATTTTACACACAAAAAAAGACTTGGAGAGCTCAAATCCAAATCCATTCTACCATATAAATTAGCCGATTTCACAGTGTACAAGAAGAAGCACTACTTTTCATTGCCTGTCTGAAACTAGGAACTCTCTTGCAGTAGTACATTTTGTTTGGAGCAAAATATCTTTTAGTGAGCACTCACAGAATCATGACCTTATTTTCCAAAGTGTTATCTCTGAACACACAATCAGATGAAAGAAATTTATCTCTTTACACAAATTAATTTCGTAGACAATTTTTCATGAACACCTCCCTTGAAAGCTAACACTAAATGAGATACACTTATGCTTGCAACTACAATTTATCTCGGTTAGTGGGCATTTTTGCTTTCTGGGAGAGAATTTTAATCTTGTATAGGAGCAAAGTAATTTGGGAGTGACGAAGTATATGGAACTGTCAACAAACAAAAGAAATGAAAAGAACCAAAGAAACCAACTTTAATTCTAGGACAGAAGGACTATGAGAAGCACTGGGGGAAGTTGCCATCTGCAGGAAATTTGGGGGGCTCTACTTCTGTGATTAACTCAATGTATTATCCCCGACCTACAATCTTGTTGCCCTCCTATTTATCAATTTCTTTGCTCATTGTTCTAATAGATATCTCCCTACGAAAATCAGGAATCCCACCAAACAACTAATTTTACTAGGAAGATCTCAAAACCAGGTTGTTAAGTTCAGAAATGCTCTCATGCCAATTGGTAAACAGCTCTACCCAAAGCCCCTTGAATCCTCCCTCCCACACTGACCTGACCAACCCAGGTCTGGAGAGCCTCAAGTGGTTGCTACCTGGGTACTTGGTGCCCACTGGTCTTCCAGCAAGCCCACCACAACTCCTATGCACCAGCGCCCATCTTTATGTGTCCTCCAGGCCAGAGAAGGCTCAGTCCTCAGCTGGGAAGATGCCACTCCAGGTGACAGCGTCAGCACCCAGTGAACAAATGCCCAGTGCCTATCTGGTCCCCGAGGCTGTGACCTATCATTATTGGCTCATACTCCCTTGGAGTTGCCCTTGCATGGCCACCTGTGGGAACTACAACCTCTGCAAGGTACCAAAAAGGTTATTAGCTATTTTGAACACCACCTCGATTGAAACCATACTCACTATTTTATTTTCTCAAAGATGTTTCCTTTTCATTGAGTATAACACCATTCTGTCTATTTTCCTCAAGCAAACACACATCCTCACTCTCTCGTCACAACATGAAAAGTCCACACGAACTTTCTGAAATGGTTGATTTCATAGAAGAACGAAACTGCTTCCAATCTCCCTAAAGTTCTTCTCTAAGCTTGCATTTCACATAAGATGAACTTGGGCATGTGCCTCCATCTAAAAGAAAAAAAGATGTGTATTACTGTTTTAGTTGTCAATCATACTGCAATAAAGCTGAAACACATATATACATTCACAATGGGGAAAAAAGATGCATGAGCAATTTGGTCCTCTGAGTTCTGTTATTTTTCTCCTCCCATCCCCCATTGACCACAATGCTGTGAAGAAAAAGTCCGTTTCATTAAATATATTAACAAAGGAAAGTGGAATGACATAAACAATAAACCATCAGATATTTAATTAAGATCAAGCTAGTTTTATTAAAGATAGTGTGCCACATGGATTTAAGCAATTATACATTTATGAAATCCTTTGCTTCTCTCCATAGTTCTCTCTCTGGTTGGATATTATTGGCTGTCCTAGACTATGACTAAGTATTATAATCTTTCCCCATCATATTTTTCCCATAAGCTACTTAACTTTTAGTGTCTGGTTTCATAGGATGCAAGATATGTCAAGAATATATGTTATATTATGCAGAAACACCATTATTTGAATTTATTTCTAGCCTGTTATTTTGTGCTTTCTATTATATGCTACTTCCACACTTTCTTCTTTTTAAATTGTTTACTTCGTCTTTTGTATTGATTAAAGTTTTTTTTCTTTATTACTACTGGTTTGGAAGCTCTAGATTCTATTCCTTTAGTGACTTTTCCTTAAAATTTTAACATTCATATCTTGCTTAACAAAGTTAAAATAAAATTAAATCTCTCTATTCTAGAGCAATACAAGGACCATAGATGGATTCTTTTCTGATCATCTCCATTCTTCTTTTACATCACTTTGGATCAATATTTTAGTTTTCCCTTGTTTTAATATCCATGACCTGAATAATTTATAGTTATTTCACAATATCAATATTTTAGATTTGCCCATATGTTTATAAATTTTTAAATCATCATTCCTTCTTGCATCTTATTCCATTCTGGATTCAATTTACTTCCTACTGAATTATATACTTTGCAGCTCTTTCAGTGAGAGTGTGTGAACAGTAGATTTAATTTTTGTTTCTCTGAAAACGTCTTTCTTTGACCTTCATTCTTCAATGATAGTTTAGTTGAGTATAACATTCTGGATAGATCATAGTGTTATCTCAGCATGACAAGGATTCCACTGTATTCTGGCTTCTTTTGTTGCAGTTGAGACAACGGTTATCAGTCTTTCTTTCTTTCATAGGTAATCTGTTTTTTCTTCTCTAGTTCCTTTTAAGCTTTTATTTGATTTGCCATTTGGCTACTATGTGTTATTGTGTGCATTTATTTTTTTTAGTTATTTTACCCAGATTCAATTCTGGAAAATTTTTGGCCATTATCTCTTTGAATACTCATCCTGCACATTCTCTCTCTCTTATCCATTTCTACTTCTGGAACTTCTCCTAGGTATATATTTTAGAAATCCTCATTTAGTTTTCCATCTCTTTTAAACTTTTTCCATCTCTAACTGTCTGTACTACTTTCTGGGGAATTTATTTAGATCTCTATTCTAGTTTACTGATTCTCTCTTGAGCAGTGTCTAATATGTTGTTAAAGTTATCCCTTAAGATTTTAATTTCAACAACTATATATTTCAATTCTAGAAATTCTTTTATTTTAATCTACCTAGTTATCATATATAGGGACTATTCTTTTCTTGTGTTTTCAATTATTTCTTTATGTCTTAGGTCATTTTAAAGACACTTATTTTATAATGTTTTTCCAATAATTCTGGAGTTCTAGTTTTGCTGTTTGTTTTATCTGCTAAATTTTGCTCTTAATGGATTTCTACTAATTTTTTTATTTTGAATTATGAGTTCATGTTCAGCGGGATTTTATCTGTGAGAATTACATGTTGCTTGGGTTGAAGGTATGGTCCTCTGGAGAGTTTTTGTCAGGAATTCCAAGATATTATCAGCCTGGATCACATTTCTTGTCTATTTCTTGAGTTGGGAATTCTCTTCCCATACAGGTAATGTCAATTTAAGATCCAAATTACAGGAAGGCATGCCCATAGTTATAAGAGAATCTGTTTCCCTGCAAGAGACAAAAACAAGATAGACAAATTTCCGTATTATCTCCCTGTGACAGTTGGTAATGACAGATTATTTTATGATAAAACTTTTATTGGGCTTTTTTAGAATTCCAGGTTTATGATAGTCTCAATCCCATCTCTCTACCTTGAATAGACCCAAGCCATTCTTTCCTGTTCCTACATGGTTTTTAAAACCCAATTACCCAATTTCCGTGGTTACTGGGACTGGCAACTGCCCACACACACACCTTCCAGAGACCATCCAAACTTTCAATTTCTGCTTGTCAGTCTTGAGGTTGAGGGATAGGCTACTTTCTATTTATTTTTGCCCTGCAAGGATTTCCTCTACTTTCTTGTGAACGTGACTACATATTTAAACTGATGTTTTTACAATGTTATAAACCAATGTTACTGCAATAAACAAAAAAATTAAAAAATAAATAAATAAAAAAATAAAAAAATAAACTGATGTTAGTTACATATTATCCAGCATTTTTGGTTGTTTTGAACTGGGAGGGTTGCTTGATCATCTAGTTAGCCATAGTGTCATAAGTAGGTTTTTATGATCATAAGTCATAATTGGGTTTCAACTATAATATTTGTGTGAAGAATAAAACAAAATTTGCTTACATTGGGTTTGGTCCAAACAATATTTCTCCAATATTTCTCTTCTTTCTTCCAAAGAGCTTTGCATCTAAGAGAGAGTCAAGAGTAAGTACTCGGTTGTACATTTAGTCACTTGTATGAGAGACTAACAATCTGGAAAATTTATTGAACCATCACATTAATCTGGTATAGCTATAACTTCAGTTCTTCTGGTTATTTTAACTTAACATATAATATCCTAAAAAAAAAAAAATGTAGCTTTTTGACATTCAAATACTAGCATGACTACCTTTAAAAAATAACACAAACTGAGCCAGCCCTGATGGCCTAGCAGTTAAAGTTCAGCACGCTCCACTTCGGTGGCCCGGGTTCTGTTCCCGGGCATGGAATCATGCCACTTGTCTGTCAGTAGCCATCCTGTAGCAGTGGCTCACATAGAAGAACTAGAAGGACTCACAACTAAAATATACAACTATGTCCTGGGGCTTTGGGGAGAAAAAAAAAGAGGAAGATTGGCAACAGATATTAGCTCAGAGTGAATCTTTCCCAGCATAAAAAAAAGAAACACACAAAGTTTACTGCTGAACAGTTTTTATATAGTACAACTCCCAAACTATTGTTTCTCCTACACAATGACTTTGTAGTGACTTTGATTTGTCCTTCATTAATAATTAGTAGGCAAAACAGTATTTCAGAAATGGAGTTCCTTTTTGCAATCATTGCCCAAACATTTGTTAAGTTCTTGGCATTGTATTCATATACATGGGATAGGGATCAAGAAAGCTAAATAGCCTCTGAACCCAGAAACACAGATAGGTAATCATAACATAAGCAGAAATATTGATGACCAAAAAAACCCTCTTATACACTGAGTTACAAACTATTTTACTGCAATATTATTCCCGTCCAAAAATATATACATAAAGCCTGTGGAATTCAGGGAACGTTTTTACTGCCTTTGCATAAGATTTGAAGTTTCATGGTTTCCAAGCTCTATAGCAAAGACAACAGTGACAAACTCAAATGATGTTCAAACACTTGGGATTCTTTTCCCTTCTCTAAAAATGTCAATAGTATTTTTTAATAGCTACTATCTGTTCAGCAAATATTATGTGACAGGTATAATGCTAAAGACTTGTTGCCTCATTTAATCTTCACACAATCCTATGCTTACATGTTATTCCCTTTACACAGTGAGGAAAGGGGATCAGAAAGATTAACTAACTTGCCCAATCAGGTTTGTCTAACTCGTAACTATTCTGCTGTGTTAGCTTGTGCCCTGTCCCTATTCAGACATTTGATACCAATGCCAAAAGGAACAGATGCTCTGAACAAAGATTGAAATCTGACCTTGATTAGAGTGCCAGAAAAAAAGACTCAGTCTTGTTCTCAAAATGAAGATTTCCTTGCAAATAAAAGCTCTCAATCACTCGACACATATTCACTGAATACCTATTGTGTGACAGACTTTCTTATGGGAGCTGCTTATTAAATTAAAATTGAAATGGATGCTACTAACTGGGTAACTTACTATACTAAGGTGGATGAAAAAAGGAAAAAGTGTAATTTAGAATATTCTTAAGTATAGCAGGGAACTCAGCTTGAATCTAAATTTTGTTCACCACAGAAATCAGGCATATTTAGGGACGTGGGAGGTGGAATAGGGGATCCTTGAGCATTTATGGAAATGTGCCTTTTAAAGAAACTCATTCTAAGAGAAGAGAATCATAAAGAACAATTTGGGCACTAGGACAGTGGAAAAGGTCAAAGAAGAAGGTAGGTCTTCAGATCATCTGGATTGATGATGCAATCCCAGAAACAGGGGCCTGAAGCAAAGAGGCAAGCAAAACCCATAAGAGCTGAACCACCAGGTGTCAACTGTGGCAGTTCCATTCATGGGCAACAGGACTCACTGCCCATGGCTCTTACAGCAAGAGGAGACTGCGCTCTCCAGGCAGACATCAGTGCCCTCAGCACGGCACTTGGGTAGCTTCAAGATAAACATCACTTCTGGCCTCATCTTTGGAAACCACCAACAGTGAGTGAACCAGTTGCCATCCTGGGCATTAACAGGGTGAAAAGACTTTCCCATAGAGGTCTGGAGCAGGAGAGGAGATAAACATGGGTGCCACAGGGCAGCCAAGGAAGCTAGTTCCTGGAGCCTTCATGAGATACCTCCTTGAGTCTCCCAGGACCATCAGGAAGGAATTAGAGAGATCAGAGCTCTATTAGACTGCTGCAGGTGAAGACTGAGCCTGGGAATTTAAGTGTGTGCTCATTTTCTGCCAATTTGTATTAAGCAGATTTGTAATATTGCAGTGTGAGAAGATTAATTAAGTCTCACTTTATGTGTGAAATGTGAAATAATTCATCCAAAATTTTTTAAATTTAAGAATCTCATAATTCCAAAGCTGCATGGCCAAGTGAATTTCATATTGAGTTTATCCTATAGTGACATGGCACAGCCACATTAGCTATTAAACAGAAATAAAGTTCCTATTAGAATATTCACCTGAATTACATGGGTTCTGAATTATGCAAGGTATATGAGCTTTGTTGCTATTCCTTTGACCTATTCAAACTCCAGGTTGATGTGGCTGGGATGCTTGGGTTATATAAAAAGCAGAAACAAAGGGGTTGGTGAGTCAGATATAGCCATTCTAATCAATGAAAAAAGTGCCTTTTCCTTTCATTCCAATAAATTAATGCCTCCTTTCTTACAACATGGCATTTTCTCAGAAGACTCCTGAAAATGAATTAAGTAGGAGTTGCATTTTGAAGCTAGCTCCTGCAGAGGCTTATCACCTAAGTAACATTTATACTAACGTGGCTGTAATATTTTTATTTTTCAATTCATCATGGATTACATCAATCTATTTTGCATCTCTCTATGGGCTTAATTCTGTCCGCCCACTCAGAAGTCACCCATGGCAATACGTGAGTCTTTTGTAAAGACAGTCATCTAAATAGACTGGGTGTGCTATAATGGATTTTTGGTTTTGTTTCTTACGGAAAAAGAAAACGTAGTCATTGAGATAAGCAGGCTCTTACAGCAAGTTCTGTTTGTTTTTTTAAAAGGGCTTTGGAATTATTTTAGTAATCATAGAGTATGAAGTGTTAGACCTGCCCTGTCCACTATGGTGCCCATTAACCACGCATGGCTATTGAGCCCTTGAAACGGGGGCTAGCCTGGGTTGAGACGTGCTTTAAATGTAAAAAATACACTGGTTTGCAAAGATTTAATACGAAAAAATATAAAATGTCTCATTAATAATATTTTATGTTCATCAAACATTGAAATAATAAACTTTGGATATATTGGGCTAAATAAAATATAGTACTAAAATTGATTTTACTTGTTTCTTTTTACTTTTTTTAATAAGACTAACAGGAAATGTAAAAATATACATGGAGCTCACATTGTATTTCTCTTCGACGGCGCCAGGTTAGATGCTGCCGTTACTCCTCCATCGTCATTTTCTTTCTCCACTTTTATATGGAGGGCATGCTGGGACTGGGGAATTTATCACTTTTCCATCCGTGGAGGTCCAGATATCTCCAGAATATTTCTGAATATTCTCAGGGAGTGTATATATGTCCTGGCTGTCACTCTGAACTGCATTCATGCTTCTGCCCTCTTGGGACATAGCATCTTTTCCCATCTCCTCCCATCCCTAGTTGCAGCCCCCTAAGAACTCATGTTTCTAGGCTCACAAAAAATTTTTTCACACCAAAGAAAAATTGTTTTTCATGGACACATGCCTTTCTTTAATGAGACAGACTTTGAAGGAGCAATTTAGTTCCCCATTTTCTCTGCGGCTCTCACCAGACTCAGCTCTGGGTCTTTCATTTGCACAACCAAAAAGCCCCTCAGAATGTTTTCCCAAACAAGAGGAGTCTTTCCCCAAGATAAATTCTGCACCCCACCCCATAGGATGTGAAAAGGGCTGCCTGCCAATGCTAAACCAGTTCCCACCTTTCCTTACTTCTCGCACTACGGAGGCTTGATAATACCCCATTGGGCAGGGTTTGAAGCCAGTGAGACGTGTTGTGAGAGCTGTGTGTTCACCATGATTGCTTGCCTGAGGTTGGCTCATTCAAGCCTTTTTGCTTACTTACGTGCATTCATCCACAGTCTCTGCTCTGGAACATTTGTGTATTTTTGAACAGATGGTTGTGAACCGTTATCTTTGATTGAATACCCATTCATTTAGCCCTTTCTGTAGGCCAGACATTGTGCTGGGTCAGAGGGATGCTGAGGACCTGGGATGGGGCTTTGTCCCTGCCTCCCACTCTGGATACCTCTGCCCAAGTGAGCTTTCACTGAGCCTCACACAGTATGGATGTGCCTAGGGTAAGGGTGGCTGTTGAGGGAGAACCCCAGAACCCCCTTAGCTGGTACCTAAGCAGAGGGAGGGAGGTATCTCCAGGCAGGTGGGTCAGCGAAGTGGATGGTGGAGCCCCATGTTGCCCTGTGATTATAAGGAGAAGAGGACCAGAACAGTGATGGGCTTCAATGATGACTTGCTAAAAATTTAATAACATTATTTATTTATTTATTTATTTATTTATTTATTTATTTATAGTATTGAAGTCTTTATTGGCTGTACGATGCCACATTACGTTTCTTTTTACCTTTTGTTAGGAACGATTGTAGACATACACAGAAGTGGCCGGAATAGGATAATGCACCCCACGGGCCGTCACCAGCTTCCGCCGTCATCAGCTCACGACGGTCTTGTTTTACTCATTTCCCCCACCTTCCCCCTCGGCAAATTGGGAACAATCGTTAGATTATTGATTTCATTTATGAATATTTCAATACATATCTAAAAAAATAAGGACCCCAAAAAAGTAAATACATCATCACACCTAAAAATAATTAACAACATAATCCCTGAATATCAAATATTTAGTCAATATTCAGACTGCCTGTTGTCTCCCAAGTGTCAATAGATTTTTATTTTAAATTTAAAAATTTATTTGAGGGCCGGCTCCGTGGCTTAGCGGTTGAGTGCGCGCGCTCTGATGCTGGCGGCCCGGGTTCGGATCCCGGGCGCGCCCCGAGGCACCACTTCTCCGTCCAACGCGAGGCCGAGTCCCACGTACAGCAACTAGAAGGATGTGAACCTATGACATACAACTATCTACCGGGGCTTTGGGGGGAAAAAAATGAATAAATAAAATCTTTAAAAAAAAAAAAAAAAAAAAAATTTATTTGAATCAAGAGCCAGAGAAAGTCTAGGCATGGCAACTGGTTGATAAGACTTTTATAGTCTTTTAAGTCTGTTTTAATCTTTTCTCCTTGAAATTTATTTAATGAAGTCTCGTTGTTTATTCTACAGAATTTTCCAGTCTGCAATTTGTTGAATGCATCCCTGTGGTGCCGTTTGACATGATCCTCTGTCCTGTGTATTTCCTGTCAATTGGTAGTTGGACCTAGAGCCAGATTCCCTTTCAATGTTACGTATTTACTGCTTCCCAGGCCCTTAGGGGTCTATGCAGATAGTAATGGGGGATGTGAATCAGTTTTAAGTATTTTATTTTTTTTTGTTTTTGTTTTTTTAAGAGTAGAAGTATTTTAATATTTTTATTTTTTATTTTTTTAATTTTTTGTTTATTGCAGTAACATTGGTTTATAACATTGGAAAAATTTCAGGTGTACATCATTATACTTCTATTTCTGCATAGATTACATCATGTTCACCACCCAAATACTAATTACAACCCATCACCACACACACATGCCGAATTATCCCTTTCGCCCTCCTCCCTCCCCCCTTCCCCTCTGGTAACCACCGATCCAATCTCTGTCTCTATGTGTTTGTTTATTGTTGTTATTATCTACTACTTAAGGAAGGAAATCATATGGTATTTGACCTTCTCCCTCTGACTTATTTCACTTTGCATAATACCCTCGATGTCCATCCATGTTGTCACAAATGGCTGGATTTCATCGTTTCTTATGGCTGAGTAGTATTCCATTGTGTATATATACCACAGCTTCTTTATCCATTCGTCCCTTGATGGGCACTTAGGTTGCTTCCAAGTCTTGGATATTGTGAATAACGCTGCAATGAACACAGGGGTGCATGTATCTTTATGCATTGGTGTTTTCAAGTTCTTTGGATAAATACCCAGCAGTGGAATAGCTGGATCATATGGTAGTTCCATCCTTGATTTTTTGAGGAATCTCCATACTGTCTTCCATAGTGGCTGCACCAGTTTGCACTCCCGCCAGCAGTGTATGCGAGTTCCCTTCTCTCCACATCCTCTCCAACATATGTTGTTTCCTGTCTTGTCAATTATAGGCATTCTGACAGGCGTGAGGTGATATCTCATTGTAGTTTTGATTTGCATTTCCCTGATAGTTAATGATTTTGAACATCTTTTCATGTGTCTGTTGGCCATCTGTATATCTTCTTTGGAGAAATGTTGGTTCAGGTCTTTTGCCCATTTTTTAATTGGGTTGGTAGTTTTTTTGTTGTTGAGATGCATGAGTTCTTTATATATTTTGGAGATTAAGCCCTTATCAGATGTATGGTTTGCAAATATCTTCTCCCAATTGTTAGGTTGTCTTTTCGTTTTGTTGGTGGTTTCCTTTGCTGTGCAGAAGCTTTTTAGTTTGATGTAGGCCCATTTGTTTATTTTTTCTATTGTTTCTCTTGCCCGGTCAGACATGGTGTTTGAAAAGATGTTGCTAAGACCGATGTCGAAGAGAGTACTGCCTATGATTTCTTCTAGAAGTTTCACAGTTTCAGGTCTTACATTCAAGTCTTTAATCCAGTTGGAGTTAATTTTTGTGTATGCTGTAAGGTAAGAGTCTACTTTCATTCTTTTGCATGTGGCTATCCAGTTTTCCCAACACCATTTGTTGAAGAGACTTTCTTTTCTCCATTGTATGTGCTTGGCTCCTTTGTCAAAGATTAGTTGTCCACAGATGTGTGGGTTTATTTATGGGCTTTCGATTCTATTCCATTGATCTGTTTGTCTGTTTTTGTGCCAGTACCATGCTGTTTTGGTTACTATAGCTTTGTAGTATATTTTGAAATCAGGGAGTGTGATACCTCCAGCTTTGTTCTTTTTTCTCAGGATTCCTTTAGCTATTCGGGGTCTTTTGTTGTTCCATATAAATTTTAGGATTCTTTGTTCTATTTCTGCGAAAAATGTTGTTGGAACTTTGATAGGGATTGCATTGAATCTATAGATTGCTTTAGGAAGTATGGACATCTTAACTATGTTAATTCTTCCAATCCAAGAGCACGGAATATCTTTCCATTTCTTTGTGTCTTCTTCAATTTCTTTCAGAAATGTTTTATAGTTTTCAGTGTACAGATCTTTCACCTCTTTGGTTAAGTTTATTCCTAGGTATTTTATTCTTTTTGTTGCAGTTGTAAATGGGATTGTATTCTTAATTTCTCTCTCTGCTACTTCATTGTTAGTGTATAGAAATGCAACTGATTTTTGTATGTTGATTTTGTATCCTGCAACTTTACCGTATTCGTTTATTACTTCTAAAAGTTTTCTGGTGGATTCTTTAGGGTTTTCTATATATAAAATCATGTCATCTGCAAATAGTGACAGTTTCACTTCTTCCTTTCCAATTTGGATCCCTTTTATTTCTTTTTCTTGCCTGATCGCTCTGGCTAGGACTTCCAGTACTATGTTAAATAGGAGTGGTGACAGTGGGCATCCTTGTCTGGTTTCTGTTCTTAGAGGGATAGCTTTCAGTTTTTCACCATTGAGGATGATATTAGCTGTGGGCTTCTCATATATGGCCTTTATTATGTTGAGGTACTTTCCTTCTATCCCCATTTTATTCAGAGTTTTTATCATAAATGGATGCTGTATCTTGTCAAATGCTTTCTCTGCATCTATTGAGATGATCATGTGATTTTTATTCTTCATTTTATTAATGTGGTGTATCATGTTGATTGATTTGCGAATGTTAAACCATCCCTGCATACCTGGAATAAATCCCACTTGATCATGGCGTATAATCTTTTTAATGTATTGTTGTATGCAATTTGCTAGTATTTTGTTGAGGATTTTTGCATCGATGTTCATCAGTGATATTGGCCTATAACTTTCTTTTTTTGTGTTGTCCTTGTCTGGTTTTGGTGTCAGGGTAATGTCGGCTTCATAGAATGAGTTAGGGAGCTTCCCCCCCTCCTCAATTTTTTGGAAGAGTTTGAGAAGGATAGGTATTAAGTCTTCTTTGAATGTTTGGTAGAATTCACCAGGGAAGCCGTCTGGTCCTGGACTTTTATTTTTGGGGAGGTTTTTGATTACTGTTTCGATCTCCTTACTGGTGATTGGTCTATTCAAATTCTCTACTTCTTCTTGATCCAGTTTTGGAAGGTTGTATGATTGTAAGAATTTATCCATTTCTTCCAGATTGTCAAATTGGTTGGCATATCGCTTTTCATAGTATTCTCTTATAATCTTTTGTATTTCTGAGGTGTCTGTTGTAATTTCTCCTCTTTCTTTTCTGATTTTACTTATTTGTGCCTTCTCTCTTTTTTTCTTGGTGAGTCTAGCTAAAGGTTTGTCAATTTTGCTTATCTTTTCAAAGAATCAGCTCTTTGTTTTATTAATTTTTTCTATTGTTTTTTTGGTCTCTATTTCATTTATTTCTGCTCTGATTTTTATTATTTCCCTTCTTCTACTGATTTTGGGCTTTGTTTGTTCTTCTTTTTCCAGTTCCTTTAGGTGCATTGTTAGATTGTTTATTTGAGATTTTTCTTGTTTGTTGAGATAGGCCTGTATTGCTATAAACTTCCCTCTTAGAACCACTTTTGCTGTATCCCATAAATTCTGGCATGTCATATTTTCATTTTCATTTTTCTCCAGGTATTTTTTGATTTCTTCTTTGATTTCTTCGTTGACCCAGTCGTTGTTCAGTAGCATTATGTTTACTCTCCACGTATTTGTGGCTTTTCTGATTTTCTTCCTATAGTTGATTTCTAGTTTCATACTGTTGTGGTCAGAAAAGATGCTTGGTATTATTTCAATCTTCTTAAATTTATGGAGACTTGTTTTGTGGTCTAATATATGATCAATCCTGGAGAATGTTCCATGTGCATTTGAAAAGAACGTGTATTCTTCGGTTTTTGGATGGAATGCTCTGTATATATCTACTAGGTCCATCTCTTCTAGTGTGTCATTTAAGGCCAATGTTTCCTTATTGATCTTCTGTTTGGATGATCTATCCGTTGGTGTACGTGGAGTGTTAAAGTCCCCTACTATTATTGTGTTACTGTCTATTTCTGTTTTTATGTCTGTTAATAATTGCTTTATATATTTAGGTGCCCCCACATTGGGTGCGTAGATATTTACAAGTGTTATATCCTCTTGTTGGATTGTTCCAACATCCAACATAAGGACATTATGTAATGCCGTTCTTTGTCTCTTTTTACAGTTTTTGTTTTAAAGTCTATTTTGTCTGATATGAGTACTGCTACCCCAGCTTTCTTTTCACTGCCATTTGCATGGAGTATCTTTTTCCATCCCTTCACTTTCAGTTTGTGAGTGTCTTTAGGTCTGAAGTATGTCTCTTGTATGCAGCATATATAGGGGTCTTGTTTTTTTATCCAATCAGCCACCCTATGCCTTTTAATTGGAGCATTTAGTCCATTGACGTTTAAAGTAGCTATTGATAATTATGTACTTACTGCCATTTTTTAACTTTTTTTTCTCAGTGATTTAGTAGTCCTTCTCTGTTCCTTTCTTCTTCTATACAGAATTGATGGTCTCTTTAGTTTGACCTCTGTCTGAAAGCTCTACTCTTTAACTCCCCTCCTCCCTCCTTTTATGTTTTTGATATCATATCTAACCTCTTTTTTGTGCATTTGTATCCATTACGCTCTTATCATGGAAACAGATAATTTTTCCTATTTGTGGTCTTCTCTTTTCCCCTTAAATCAGTCCCTTTAACATTTCTTGTAGCACTGGTTTCTTGGTGACAATCTCCTTTAATTTTTGCTTGTCTGGGAAATTTTTGATCTCTCCTTCCATTCTGAATGATAACCTTGCTGGGTAGAGTATTCTTGGCTGTAAGTTTTTTCCTTTTAGCACTTTAAATATATCGTGCCATTCTCTTCTAGCCTGTAAGGTTTCTGCTGAGAAGTCAGCTGATAGCCTTATGGGGTTTCCTTTGTATGTAACTTGACATTCTCTTGCGGCTTTTAGGATTCTCTCTTTATCTTTAATTCTGGACATTTTTATTATGATATGTCTTGGTGTGGGCCTCTTTGACTTTATCTTGTTTGGGGCTCTCTGTGCTTCCTGTACCTGGATGTCTGTTTCCTTCCTTAGGTTAGGGAAGTTTTCATCTATTATTTCTTGAAATAGATTCTCTGCCCCTTTGTCTCACTCTTCTCCTTCCGGGACACCTATAACACGGATGTTAGTGCGCTTGATGTTGTCCCAGAGGTCCCTTAGACTGTCCTCACTCTTTTTAATTCTTTTCTCTTTTACCTGTTCAGCTTGGGTAATTTCTTCTAGTCTTTCTTCCAGCTTGCAGATCCGTTCTTCTGTATCCTCTACTCTGCTTTTGAGTCCCTCTAGTGAATTTTTCATTTCCAGTATTGTATTCTTCATTTCTGATTGCTTCTTTTTTATATCTTCCATTTCTTTTTTGACATTCTCACTGAATTCATCTATTCTTCTCCCCAGATCAGTGAGCATCCTTAACACTCTTTGTTTGAACTCTCTGTTGGGTAGGTTGCTCATTTCTGTTTCACTTAGTCCCTTTTCTGGGGTTTTGTCCTGTTCCCTTACGTGGAATGTATTCCTCTGCCTCCTCATTTTGCCTCTTTCCCTGTGCTTGTGTCTATGTATTAGGTAGGTCAGCTACGTCTCCTGCTCTTGGATAGGTGACCTTACGTAAGCGATGGCTTAGGAGGCCTGCAGTGTGCTTCCCTCAGTTCTCCATGTTCCAGGGGTGACCCCTATGTGGGCTACGTGTGTCCTTCTGTTGTGGCCTGGTTGCTCTCCCTGTAGGTGCTGAGGGTGGCCGAGTTATGCTCCTGGCCAGCTATTGTAATGCTCAGCTGCTTGTAGTTGTTGTGGGCCCTTCAGTCTCTTTATCAGGTGTGGGGAGCCCCAGCACAGTTGGCTGCAAGTTCTAATACCACATTTGTGTTGCAGTATTTCTTTTAAATGAGTAGGCCCCCAGCGTGGCAGGTTGTTAGGCTCAAGGCCTTACAATTGCTATAAGCCTCCAGCCTTTAGGTCTCTTGTCAGCTCTCTGAGGATTGCAGCTGGGTGGGGCTGGCCTCAGGCACGGGAGCACCCAATTGTTTCAGGCTTCGGAATGTGGGGCAAACCCCCTATGTGGGTCTTTGAGAAGCACAAGTCTTCTGCAGCTGACAAGCCCTGCCGCCCACAGGTCCACACACAGTCAACACAGTCCTGCCCCGTGTGCGTGCCCCGACCTCCTGAAGCAGACCCAGTCTCTCCACGGCAGGAGCCCCACACACTCCACCATTGCCCCACACTCTCCACCTGCTCCTTGTGCATGCCCTGCTCCACTGAATTGGGCTCAGCTGCCAGGCTGCAGAGAATCCAGTCACCAATCTATGCAGGCCCACAAGTTGCCTGAGGGCTTGTTGTTGGGGGGGGCCAGTCTCTAGGGTGGGCTGCCTGCCCTGGCTGAGCTGGATTAAATCAGTGCTCTAGCGGGTGGGGCAGACCCTGGGCTAGCAGGCCCCAGGGAGAACTCCAATGGCGTCTGTGTCAGCACACCCACACCAGGCCACAACAATGGCCACCGCCAATGTCCCAGTCCCTGGAGAGGTCTCACCTCTCACCGAGATGCACTCAGGGCCTATTAGGTGAGTCTGTTTTCACCACAGCACTGTGCACCTTTCTTTCTGGTGATTTTAGGTTGCTTTCTGAAACGGGTGAGTTTGCGCGTGGGCCCTTTAAGAGCCGGTTTTAATTTCTTTGTGAACCAGCTTTTCTGGGGATATTCCCCAATGTTTTAGCAGCAGGCAAAGTCAGATATTCTGCCACTCGCCTCGATTGTGCTAGGTCCACAAAATGCCCCCAGCGGGGGCGCTCCCCAGCTCCGGGCCCTGCGCCTCCAGGGAGGGCTGCAGACCTGTGCGCTGCTCCCGGGCAGCCATGTGGCGCTGCGGCTTGTGAAGGCGGCATTTTTCCTCTCCAGAAGGGAGTTTCTGCCTCTTCTACCTCAGTTAGGATTGTCCGTTGTTGCAGGAGTTCCTCTTATCCAGTTTTCAGTTCTCTCTCAGGGGTAATTTTTCCACGAGTAGTTGTAAATTGGCTGTGTCCGCGGGAGGAGGTGAGTTCAGAGTCTGCCTACACTGCCATCTTGACTTCCTCTCCAATAACACATTTAAATGTAAACATTTTTTCACTAATTTAAACATTCTCCTCAAAGAAATGATTGTTTCCAGGTTTGAAGCATGAAAGAGACAAGACATCATGCTGAGTCAGAAAGCATGGAAAGTTTCACATTAATAGGTGAGGTCCACAGGAAACAAGTTAGCTCTTAATGTCCAAAGTCATAAAAATTTGAAAATTAAAAATAAGGACTCTGGTTCCACTCAAGATGGAGTAAGTACATTCTACGCCATCTCTGCCTCAGATTATAACAAAAAACCCTAGACAAAATCCATAAAGGAACTACCAGAAGATTCTGAAAGGTAGATGTATTAGTTTTCTTTTGCTGGTGAAAAATATTATCACAAATTTAGTGGTTTAAAACAACACAAATATATTATCTTTATATATTATGTATAATATAAATAATTTTTATTGTATATAGTATAAATCTTATTATAGATATGTATATTTAATATAATATCTTATATTATCTTTGTAGAGGTCAGAAGCCTAAAATGGGTCTGCAGGGTCTGTGTTCCTTCTGGAGGCTCTAGAGGAGAATCTCTTTCCTTCCCTTTCCAGCTTCTAGAGGCTGCCTGCATTCCTTGGCTCATGGTCCCTTCCTCACATCACTGTGACTTCTGCTTCTGTCATCACATCGTCTCTGACACTGACTCTCCTGCCTCCGTCTTATAAGGGCCCTTATGATTACATTGGACCCATGCAGATAATCTAGGATAATCTCCCCAATGCAAAATCATCAACTTAATCAGGTTTACAAAGTCCCTTTTGCCATGTAAAGTAACATATTCACGGGTTCCAGGGATTTGCACACGGACATCTTTTTTGGGGGGCGGGAGGCATCATTTGCCTAGCATAGTGGATAAAGAGCAGAGAACTGGGTAAGGAGCCCAGGTCTTAAGGCATGACCTGGAAGTGAGTTTCCAAATTCCTAGGTTTTTTTTCTTTTTTTCCCTTCTATATATTCCAACTCAAACTCTGCGGTAGTCCGCAACCCAGGATTGAGAGAGGGCACAGACAGAGGGAGTTCTAGAAAAGCCTGCTCTCTCCAGTCATTTGAGGGGGGTGGAGGAAGGGGCAGGTCCTAGAGACAGAGCACTTGGGACTTTCTCTGCCCTCTGTCAGGCGAGAACCAGCAATGAAGTAGCATCAGGAAATCTCCAAATTTCTATTCTATTATATTTCCAAGTGCTTTTTTTAGGATTCCAGAATCAAATCAAGTGAAAACAATCCCAACAGATAGAGAATACCATTGAGTCTAATAGCAATGGTCTCAGAGGACCAACATACATTGTTGGGATTGCAGGAGTGGATAAAAATTGAGTTCTAAGAAGGCTCTTGGGAAATTAAAAACAAGAAAGAAAAGGAAAGATTCTTGAGACTGAAAACAAGGATCAATCATGGAAAATGCAGAAGGAAAGAATATGACTGGGGCCGGCCCCGTGGCTTAGAGGTTAAGTGCGTGCGCTCTGCTACTGGCGGCCCAGGTTCGGATCCCGGGCGCGCACCGACGCACTGCTTGTCCGGCCATGCTGAGGCGGCGTCCCACATACAGCAACTAGAAGGATGTGCACCTATGACATACAACTATCTACTGGGGCTTTGGGGAGAAAAAGGGGAAAAAAGGAGGGGGATTGGCAATAGACGTTAGCTCAGGGCTGGTCTTCCTCAGCAAAAAGAGGAGGATTGGCATGGATGTTAGCTCAGGGCTGATCTTCCTCACAAAAAAAAAAAAACACATTAAAAAAAAAGAATATGACTCATGAATTTCAGATACAGGCAGAAAATGAATATTTAACAATTACGCAGAAGATAAAATAGAATTAGGCAGCTGCTGGATGAAATGCTGGAAACAGAACCCCAGGTCAGCTAAAGCCTTCTGCCTATTTCCTGAAAATTTTTCAAGAAAAATTTTCAAGTAACCAACAACTGCACAACTTCAGGTTCCTTTCACAGAGCCATAAGTCAAGCCAGAGGAAATTCCTAAAACTGTTGAAACCAATTACCTGTTCCAGGAAGGAGCAACGCTTAAATGACTCAAAAGAAAATTTTAAAAGCATTTTGGAGGAACGCCTACCACCTCCTCAGTTCCCTTTTCTGATGCTCAACCCATCTCAGATATGCCAGCTGTGGTCCCCTGGCACCTAGAAGGCCAGAGAGAAAGGGGCACAGACCCCAGCCAATGTCATGGCTTGGGCAGTCCTAAATTCTCCCTGTGATTTCAGCTTAGTCCCAGAGTTGCACTTCTGTGGTCAGACTATGATGTCCAACTATACCATCTCTGATCCGGCCCAAGTCCCCCCAGATGCAAAGATTGGTTCCTTCACCACTTCCCACAAGGAACTCAGTCATCTCAAGCATTTTGTTAATTTGAATATAACCTTTTCAAGGTTGAAGAGCTTGCCAGGAGGAGTCATTAGTGAGAGTGCAAGGGTCTCCCTCATCTCCTCCCTCTCTTCCTCCCTCTCCTTTGCATCCCTGTGTGATCATCTCGTCTCCATCCTAAATAGATGATCTCCCCACCCTCCAGCTCCAAATTTTAATCTATTCATGTGTAACAGTCTTGTTCTCTCTCTCTCTCTCTCTCTCTCTCGCTCTCTCTCTCTCTCAGTAATTAAGATGTCTCAGTGACTACCACAAGCAGGCAAGACTTTCAAACAACTGTAGTACTCTTGATAAGAGGAATTTTTTTTTTTTTTTGGTGAAGAAGATTGGCCTTGAGCTAACATCTTGCCAATCTTCCTCTATTTTGCACGTGGGTTGCCGCCACAGTATGGCTTTGATGAGTGGTGTTGGTTCGTGCCTGGGATCCTAACGCATGAACCCTGGGCTGCTGAAGCAGAGCATGCTGAACTTAACCACTACACCACTGGGCCAGCCCCTGTTAAGAAGAATTTTGATGCCTAAAATTCTCTCTATCTCAGCCCATCGATCAAAGCAGTATCATTTCTGAACGTAAAGCAAATGTTCCCTACTACGGTTCTCACTATTTGCTGACATGGTGGATGACATTTAATTCCAATGCTTCTTGTCACCATTTTGACAGCTTACTTATCCCAATGAACTTTCTCACTTTCAATCTGGGCTTACAAACAAATTCCCATGGATCAGCAGAAGCAAAGGAAAAATTCATTATCAGGAAAGGAAATGTCTATAAAAATCATATTGGATTCAGATACCTTGGCTTTGGGCAAAGTGAGAGTTTCCGGTAATTCAGTGATTCTTTTCCTTGTCATAAAGTCTTGGTTTCAAAACATGATTTACTCTTATTTGAGTGTATATGAATATTTGATTGTGAAATGATGATTTCCTCCAAGTAAAATTAACTAAGTGTGCAAATATCTTTTTCAACTGGAGTCTGCTCTGTCATCTCCCATTATTTTGGCAATCCCCTTTAACATTCCCAACCAGTGTCCTTATATTTCAGTAGAAAACAATGGTATATACTAGAATGAGGGATGCCTAGGAGATATGGATGCGGCACATTTGTGGCCCCACTCAGGTCCTCCTGTCATGTTCCTAATTTATATTTCCCTTTAGTCTCACCTCTTAAAATTCCCATTCCAGCTAGATCTCATGTATATAATGAACTAATTCATATTGTCATAAATATCTTAAAAAGAGCTTAATGCTTTACAAGTCCCCCAAGATACTTCACATTTTAAAAAGAAATGTGTTATTAATGGTAGAATCTAAGGTGATGTGTTGAAAAGGCTGAGAAAATATTTTTTTGTAGGAAGGCCTTTAATGGCATCTCTAAAATCCCTCCATTTGGGTGACCTCCTTTTCCATCTTGTGATATCAGTCCTAGAGGCATTCCAATAAAAATATCATGAGACAACTGAATGAATTGTCTATGTGAATAAGGGATAGGTTAGAATGCAAATACACTTCTCCGCAGGATGATCCCTTTTAAGTTTGATTTCTATGCAGTTCAATAGAACTCCCATGGTGGTCCCACACAAAAAACACATAGAGACGAAATCCTGAAAAGTAATTGAATAGTAATTGTGTGTGCAAAGGAGTCTCCAATAGAAAATAAGAGTTTGTGGAGCAGAATTCAATCTCAGAAAAGTAATCCCACAGAGACTATCCAATCTATCATATGCCATCTAAGGTATAGACTGTTGATTGTTCCCTAATACCCATTCTTTCCCTCTTATAACTCCTGATTTTCAATCGGGCACATGGTCACTGGATAAAGACTACATATCCCAGCCTCCTGTTCAGCTAGGCTGGCCGTGTGACCAAGTTCTAGCCAATTAACTATAAATGTGATCTCATCAAGTGATCTTCTCCGAGGACCTTATTTAAGAGCAAGAGCTCACCTTTTCTCTTCCCCCTCCCCCCATACCCCCATCCCCCTTTCTTTCATCCTGCTGCTTAGCATGTTGATGTGATGGTTCTAGCTCCATCTTGGACCATTAGGATGAGGGCCATACCCCAGGGATGGCAGAAAGGAGAGCTGGAAGTAGCCTGGGCCTCTGAGGACTTTGTGGAGCAGAACCATTGCATGAGCACTGGAAGACCCACCTCCAGACTTCAAACTTCTATTGGGAGTTTCTGTTACAGTCAAACTAATCCCTACTGACACACCATCCTCTTTTTTTTTTTTTTTTTTTCTTAATCTAAAAATTTGACTCAACTTTTCATAGGAAAGAAGGACCTATGCAACATGCAGGCAAATTCGCAGGTTGGAAAGCTAATGTTATCACATATGTCATTACTGCAGTGTCACCCAGATGGTTTTTTAACATTCTTCTCTCTTATTATTTTATTATGATCTTTGATGCCTGGATAATTGGAGCATCAGAGGAAAGTGACAAGAATATAGCCAATGTAATAATTCATTAATTAAAAAAAATAATAGAGAGCAATCAGAAGCATGAGTTTAATCCTGGTTTTATCTGCACATTACTAAGCAGAACTCTTTTGGAAGCTGGGGAAAATGAGACGGCTACAAGGCACTAGAAATATCTGTAATCCTCTGTACCCTGTGAATGAGCAATTGAATGAATCCCAGAAGGTTTCATGACCTTTGTATTCCAATATAAGTTACAACTTTAAGGCTGAAATAAGACCCAAAGATTTTTTCATGAAGCAACTAACATGGTCATGCATGTTTTAGGAAGGAAAGAAGACCAAAAAGAGACTATTTTTGAGATTGCATTTTGTGGAAATCACCTTATAACAATAGCAGGCATGCATAGCTCCACAATCTGAAGGCTGATCATACTATGTCGGATATTTCTAGATAGTTATGTTTTGGAAGGTCAAGATAGGACCTCAAATAATGACAAATGTGAGGGAATGACATGCTTCTTCATTTGGTAGAAATATTATTCCTGTATTAAAAGGCCAATTTAGAAAAAAATAACCCCACAAACTTAACTAGCAGGACATTGGTTGTTCCCTAATAAGATGATACATCTTATTCGATGTCTAACTTTCTGTTGACACGTCATTTTGCAATCCCCTGTCAAATTTGCTATGATTTTGTTTAACATGTTGTGAAAAAACCTCATCCTCCTAGACCCTTGGTAGTTTCCCCAAAACAGTGTTCTCTATGTTGGCTGCACATTAGAATCACTGGGGAGCTTTAAAAAAGACTCAGCCCCAGGCCCACTCTCAGACGAATTGAGTAAGAACTTCTTGAGGGTTGGGCTGAGGCACTAGTGTTTTCCATATCACCCTAGGTGATTCTAATGTATAGCCTGGGTTGACATCCACTACCACAAAGGAGCCCACTCCATCTGTGTGACTAGAGCCAACTTACACCTTGCTTGAATTAAAATATACTGAAAATTAACCCTGTCATCTCTTCCCCCAAACATACCATATTTAGATTTTCCCCTCACATTCTCATGCCTGTTTCATTTTATTTTTTTATTTTTATTATTTTTTGCAGGGAAAGATTCACCCTGAGCTAACATCTCTTGCCAATCTTCCCCCCCACCTTTTTTTTTCCTCCCCAAAGCCCCAGTACATAGTTGTATAACCTAGTTGTAAGTAGTTCTAATTCTTCTATGTGAGCCGCCGCCACAGCATGGCAACTGACAGACAGGTGGTGTGGTTCTGCAACTGGAAAGCGAACCTGGACTGCCGATGCAGAGTGCACTGAACTTTAACCACTAGGCCATCAGGGCTGGCTCATGCCTGCTTCATTTTAGATAAAGGTATCAAGAAAAATAATTTCCCAAAATAGTTCCCTTTCACAGTTTTGCAGTTTCTGGTTTGGCTGCAGTCTTGTCTAAACAAAACTGGATTTGTCCTTGGCAGGAGAGAGGAGAGGTTAAAACAAAGTAAAGGGACAGCTGACTCTTGACCCAGACTGGAGATGAGAGAACTAATCAATACTCCGTCCTTCCCCTTCACCCACTCTCAACATCCACCTCCAAATATCCTCTGCCTCAGGTAAGGCTGCAAGCCTGTTGGTGTTTCCAGAACCATTTCTGTACAGAAACCCAAGTAAGAAATAGGGGCTGCATCTGTCATCTTCTGCTAGACCAAACTCTCACTAAAACATGAAAGAAAAATAACCTCTAACGTTGAGAACATCTTTGGATCATTCCTACTCATTGGGAGTCTTGTTATTTGAATAAAGTAGCCTCTTTCCTCTCTAAGCATCAAGGTGGTGGTTGTGGAAGGATTGGAGGATGTTAGATGTCCAAGCAGCTTCATTACTGATTGTTGAGTAATTCTGGATGAACTTCTAATCCTGATTCACCCAGAAATTATGAAGATAATTTGATTCAAATCCCAAATCTGCTCTACCATGTCTTTGCTACATGTTGAAATCAAAAGCTGGAAAAGGGCATCCGTAAAAGAGACAATGGTGCATAACAAATTCAAAAGTTACACCTGAGTGTCTGTTACGTGATATAAAATCAAATAATATAATTTTAATACTTTTCCTTCTCTTCAACCTAATCATGAATCAGAGGTTTTCAGTAACTCTCAGAGCAAGAAAAATTTCCATATTCAAAATGACACACTTGAAATGTTAGAAACGTTTAGACTGTTAAGTGATTAACTAAATGAGCACTATTTGCTTGTTAAATTGCATAATGTAAAATGAATGTTACTTTCAGATATTCAAATAAAAGACATAAAACACTGAACATAATTGCAGTCAACTTTTGATTATCTATACTCACAGAAAAGAAAAGGTGGCCTGAATAATTGGAAAGTTAGAACATGTTTCTGGAAGGGAAGACAAATGTCAATTCTTCTAAAAACAAAATATAAATGTCATTACAATCAGCATGAAAATGGAAAATTTTTAACAAGTGAAGTGATTTTAAAGCTCATATAGGAGAATAAATGTAAGAAAATAAAGCCAAGAAAAAATTAAAGAAAAATAATGAGGGGAGTAATTTATGTTTCCAGACATTAAAACTTGCTGTAAAACTTGCTATAGTATCTGCATAGGAAGAGACAAATAGATGATAGAAGAAAGAATGGAGAATTCAGAAATAGAGTCAAGTAAATATGGAAACAATGTACAACAAGGGTGGTATTTCAATTTATTTTTAAATGAGTTGTGTTAGTATAAATGACTTTCCATATGAAAAAGAAAACTTATAGCTCTACCTCATATCATATTTTTTTAATTCCAGATAAAGATTGCAGTTTTAAGTGTAAATATAAAATAATAAAAATATTAGAAGAAAAATTAAGACAATAAATGGATAACCTTAGAATGTGAGCATCCTTCCTAATTAAGACCCTAGTCCCACTAAAACCTACCATTATATCTCACCTGGATTACAGCAATAAACTTTTACCTAGTCTGCCTGCATCCACCCAAGTCCCTGTATAATACATTCCCCAAGCAGAGTGATCTTTAGAAAACGAAACCTGTACCACTGGACGTGACTGGACTTCCTATAGTTATGTCTTCCTTCCTCATCCTTAAAGTTGTTTACTTGTGTCTTTTCTCGTTTTTTGTTTTCTTGAACCAACTTTTGGTCTTTGTTGAGTTTTTTTAAATTATATCTTTATTTTCTGTTTTATTTATTTTTATTATTGCTTTCTTTACCCTTTTAAAAAGGTTTTACTGCTATATTTGGGGACTTGACTCTATTTTTAAGCTTTTCTTCTTTGCCAATGTAAATATTTAAGACTATAAATTTCCCTTATAGTACTGCTTAACTTGCAAGTTTTGATATGCAGTATTGTCATTATTATTGTTATATTTCCATCATGATTTTTTTTACTCATGATTATTTAGACGTGTTTTTGTTCATTTCCAGACATATGGCTTTTTCAAGACAGTTCTTATTGAAGTGTTACATAAATACCAAAAAGTACAGAAATCGTCAGTACAAACCTCGATGAATTTCCACAAAATGAGTTTAGCCATGTACTCACTCTCAGAACAAGATAGAACGTTATTAGTCCCAGACGCCCCCAGTATGTCCACTCCAAGTCATCACCTTCCTCAAAGGTAACTAACTATCCTTACTTCTATTACCATCAGTTTCGTCCATTTTTGGATTTTATATAAACAGAATCACACAATTTGCTCTGTTTTGTATCTAGTGTCTTTCATTCTTCCCCACAGTTGTGAGATTCATCCATTTTGTTGCATGGATATACAACTCTTGATGGACATTTGGGCTGTTTTCAGTGTTTGATTCTTATGAATAGTACTGTTATTAACATTTTGTAGGCATTTCTGTTGGGTGTATACCTAGGAATGGAATTATGTGTTATAGCTATGCCTAGGTTCAGCTTTAGTAGATACTAGCAATTTTCCAAGGTGGTTGTACCAAGCTACATCACCACCACCAGAGAATGAGAGTTTTTGGTACTTCACATCATTGCCAACACTTAGCATGGTGAGTTTTCCTAGTGCTAGGGTTTGGGGAGTACAGAGTGGCTTCTCATTGTGTCTTAAATTTGCATTTCCCTGAAGAACTAATGAGCTGAGCACCTTTTCATATGTTTATTGGCAACTCAGAGATCCTCTTTTATGAAGTACCTGTTCAACTCTTTTGCCTATTTTTTATTTATTTATTTATTTTGTGAAGAAGATCAGCCCTGTGCTAACATCTGCCAATCCTCCTCTTTTTGCTGAGGAAGACTGGCCCTGGGCTAACATCTGTGCCTCATCTTCCTCCACTTTATATGGGAGGCCGCCACAGCATGGCCTGACAAGCGCGTCAGTGCGCGCCTGGGATCTGAACCTGGGCCGCCAGCAGCGGAGCGCGCGCTTAACCACTACACCACGGGGCCAGCCCCTGCCCACTTTTTAAAATTGAGATGTTTGTATTTCACTGACTTGAAGTAGCTTTTAATAAACTGAATATCGGTCCTTCATTCAATATATGTATTGAAAATATTTCTCATATTATGTGCCTTGCCTTTTCACTCTCTTAATGCTATGTTTTCATGATCAAAAGTGTGTAGTTTTAATGAAGTCCAATTTATCAGTCTTTTCCATTGTGACTGTGATGTTTACAACACAACTAACAAAAGATGAGAGTTTGGAATATATAAAGAACTTTTACAAGTCTATAAGGAAGAAAAAATCAATTTAAATGTATGCAAAGGACATGAACAGGTATTTCACAAGAAAGGAAAAAGGAATGGGTAATCATCATATGAAAAGATGTTCAAACTCATTAGTAATCAGGCCATGGAAAAGGGATACTATTTTATACCTGTCAGATTGGCAAAAATTAAGAAGTGTTTGGTCAAGATATGGAGCAACAAAACTAATACACTGGCAGTGAGGGGTGAAAATTAGAACAACAACTTTGGAATACAGTATAGTATTACCTTATAAAATTCAAGATAATCCTTGTCATTCAGCTTTTTTCCTCCCAGGTATCTATCCTAGAGAAACTCATGCACATATGTGCATGGAAATTGGATAGCAGTACTATAAAAATGTAGAAATGACAAATGTCCACTGATAGTAAAATAGATAAACAAATCATAGCATATACACACAATGGAACAATATACAGCAACAAAAATTTAAATAATATATATCAACTTGGATGAATCTCAAAATTATATTGTTAAGTATAAAAATCAATTCTCAGAAGTCTACATGCAGTTTGAAACTACATAAATGTCAAAATCATACAAATTTGACAATATATTGTTTGGGAATACATATATATTCAGAAATATGATAACAAAATTATTATCACAAGGGAATGATAATAAAATTCAAAATAATGATTACCTTTCATGTGAAGGAATACAATTAGGAAGGTGCCCACAGCGGTCCTGAGAAGTTTTGGTAGTATTCTAGTTCTTGAGCAGGATGAAGGAGTACACAGGCGTTTCTTTTAGTCCTATTTTTATATTATATAAATGTTACATCTATTCTATATAAGACTATTTCATCATAAAAGATTTTTTAATATTATGTAGCCATCAAAGTGATATTTTTGGAAGAGTGAAATATCATGAAAATACCAAGATCTCCATATATGCTTTTGTATGCATAGCATATCTCTGGGAGGATATACGAGAAAGTGGTAACAATAGTTGTTATAGAAACTTATTATCTGGAAGGGCTCCATTTGCCCCTCTAGACCCACTTTTCATCCTTCTCCATCCTCTTCTACACCCCAAACTCTTTAAAGTTCCCCTGCTCTATACCTCCAGGCGAGTTCAGGCAATTGGAGGCACCAGGGAGAAGGGTGGGATTTAGGTATTTACTCTCCAAGCTGCGTCCTGCCTGGTGACCAGGATTGTCTATGTGCCCCTCTAAGAAAGGCCACAGCACCTGTTACCTTGCCCTCTGTATTAGTCAGGGTTCTCCAGGGAAACAGCCAATAGGATGTGTGTGTGTGTGTGTGTGTGTGTGTGTGTGTGTGTGTGTGTGTGTCTGAGAGAGAGAGAGAGAGAAGAAGAGAAAGAGAGAGAGATTTACTATAAGCAATTGGCTCACGTGATTATGGAGGTTGAGAAGTCCCAAGATATGCAGGGTTAGTCAGCAAGCTGGAAACCCAGGAGAGCTGACGTATCCTTCCAGGCCGAGTCTGAAGGCCTGAGAACCAGGAGAGCCAATGATCTAAGTTCCAGTCCAAAAGCTGACAGGCTCAAGACCCAAGAAGAGCAGATGTTTCAGACTGAGTCTAAGGCCAGAAAAGACCATTATCCCAGCTCAGCAGTCAGGCAGGTGGAGTTCCCTCTTACTCAGTCCTTTTGTTCTATTCAAGTCTTCAATGGATTGGATGAGGCCCACACCCATTAGGGAGGGCAATCTGCTTCACTCAGTCTACCAATTCAAATGTTAATCTTATCCAGAAACACCCTCACAAACATACACAGAATAATGTTTGGCCAAATGTCTGGGCACCCTGCGGCCCAGTCACCTTCTCTGATAGCTATAAGCTGCTCTCTCTGGGTTCTCCCTCCTCTTTCCCATTCAAGTCTAGAATGTTACTGCACTGTACCTTGTTTTCCTTAACCCACGCTGTTGTAAATAGTCCCTCAAGTAACCACTCCTCAATTATCCTATTTGAGTATACCACCTGTTTCCTGCTGGGTCCCTGACTGATACTCTTATTTTTAAACATTATCAGCTATAGTTAAAATTCCTAACATACAATAAATAATACGAGCTTATTGGTAAAGAGCCTTTTCAAATACAATGCAATCCTAGGCCAGCTGAATTATTCAGAAAGTCTTTGATGCACAGTCTCTCTCCCCGGCCTTCCAGTCTGAATTTCCAAGTGAAACCAAGGGCAGAGAGGCCAAAGGAAACCTCAAATGCTAACATCTCAACAGCACTTACTGTCCATGGTATCTGGCCAGGATCTCTGAACTGCAGTCTGGCCTCATCATCTCCTCCGGGACACAGCTGGCCACTAACAGGCAGTCCAACACACCACTTAAAATTCAAAGTGTGAAACACAGAATAATGAAGCCATCTGGTCCATATTATGTTGTCCAACAATTATAAGTAATGTGAGCTATAAATACAACAAGCAAAAGGAAGCAAACAAGAGACCATTAATCAATACAGACAATTTGCACAAGATATGATGACTCAAGTGTATTTACACAAACACAGAAAATCCTTTTTCAAGAGAATCTTTACAAATAGTGGACTAAAGCAGGTCTAGACTGAAAAATACGACCTGCCAATGCCCTTCAGTCCTATAACTTCTCTGAAGTAATAAAAATCTGCATGGGAATTTCACACAGAGAACTTTGATTTGACAGTTAATAATTCATAGAGTTATATACGAAAGGCAACAGGACCAGTCCCGGTTCTGAATCCAGAGTAACTTCGCCAGGGTTACATCATAAGGAGACCTTAGTGGAGCAGACTCTAAGAAACCCGTAATACTCGTCATCAGTCCCACTCACAAAATCTGTGGGAGCCTGAGTGGGAAAATAAACAACTACTCTGGATCTTTACAGCCAACAGTCTCCTCATCTCTCTGACTATCCCATAGTCACTTCAAACACAATATATCTAAAATTGAACAAATGCTCCTCCTTTCCCAATCTGGACCTTCTCTTATATCCTAGGCTTCTAACATGAGCAACTGAATGGATAATGATGCAATCTGCTAAGAGAGGAAACACATTTAAACCACACAGTTGATTTCTCAGAAGAAGAGGGAGTGTGGTAGAATGGATTATTTGTTCTCAATTCTTCCTTTCTTCCCCTGCTTTACCAGGATTTACTGTGGGCAGAGAATAAATCCCAACCCTCACTGATTTGGTTTGGCTTGGCCTCTTTTGCACTTCCGCCATTGGCCATGAGAATAACATGCCCTGAGTAGCCACTGGTGATATATGGAGCAGACAAGAAACCGACCTGCAGCCAGAAGCCACGTGCTGCAGAGCCACAACCACTTGCAGACCCACGAGTGAGAAATAAATGCTTGCTTATGTAAGCCATTGAGATTTGGGGGGTTAGCTGTTATGTAGCATTATCACAGCAGAAACCTGACTAATACAGGTTTCTTCTCTGCTCTGGGAAGAAAACAATCATAAATGTATACCACAGTCTATCCTTGGTAGTTCAGTGTGCACATGCATGCACACACACACACATTCACACACACACACACACCCCTTTATTCCTGTGCACACATTTTTTAAATGCTACCACCTAACATAATACAGCTACTCCACATACAACCAAAAAAGAACTGACCCCTTTGCATTAGGAGACAACTCAAAATCACAGCCAGTCTCCCCATCCAGCTCTCAAGTCAAGTATCTCTTGGTGATGTCCATGACTCAGGTAGGATGAGATGTGGCATCTCATGGTCTTGCAATTTGTGGGCTGAATGATATCCGATATACAATGTGAGGAGGGAGGGACCAAAAATATTCAATAAACTTCTCAAGCATGGACATGATCCTACTGGACCACCTTCTGTAAACGTCCACTTGTTGATTCACTTCCCTAGCAGTGGAGAGAGGTCTTTGATCAACTCAGTTTGTTCCCATAGGGTTTCTTTCACCCAGTGTCTTCAAAGAACCCACTTGAAAGAGGCAGTGGGAGGATTCCCCTGCTGAGCATGGTACCATCCTAGCAGCCCGCTTCATAAGGGAGCATGACTGGCAGATTCTTTTTTTTTTTTTTTTTTTTAGAATTGTATACTTTTTTTTTTTTTTTGTGAGGAAGATCAGCCCTGAACTAACATACATGCCAATCCTCCTCTTTTTGCTGAGGAAGACTGGCCCTGGGCTAACATCTGTGCCCATCTTCCTCCACTTTATATAGCATGTCACCACAGCATGGCCTGACAAGTGGTGCATCAGTGCGCGTCTGGGATCTGAACCCAGGCCACCAGCAATGGAGCACGCACACTTAACCGCTATGCCATGGGGCCAGCCCCAGACAGATTCTTGATATATCAGATTATTGGCTTTCTTAATGGAGCCAGACACCAGTCTCGTTCTGTACTTTCGAATGGATCATCTAGAACCAAAGCTTAGCTCTCTCTTGAAGCACCTCAAGAAAGGCAGAAAGGTAGCCCACCCTGGGAAACATCCAGACATTTTACAGGTACGTGCACAGTTCCAGGAGAAAACAAACCATAGTCTGATCAAGTTTTGCTGTCCTTTATTATAGAAAAATAGAGGGCTCTGCCATTCACAACTCAATCAGTTCCACATTCTATGGTCTGTTGCTTGCAAAATCCCTCTTCTAGGTACAAATTTCTGACTTAGTTTAGGTTCTTTTGATTGCAAGCAAACAGAAACCAATGCAATTGGAAATAAGCACAAAGTGAGGGTGTGAGCTGTGGGAGAATTCATTGGAAGGACACCGAGGAAGCTTAAACACTCAAAGAGAAGCTGAGCAACCAACCTGTGGAAGGCAGAAACCAGGGCCTCGTAAATGAACCTTTTGTCCAGGCCTGTATGATCAGCAAGGTCACAGGGTGTGCCCATCCTAAACGTGTCTCCTTGCAAGGACCAGCCACGTTTTTGGGCTAATGAAAATGTTCTAAAAAAATATTCTAAAATGGATGGTGGTGATGGTTGCACAACATTGTGAATATACTAAAAGCCAATGAATGCTTCTTTCAGTGGGTAAATCGGAAGTGGAAATGTAAGTGGTATGCAAATTATATCTCAATAACGCTATTATATATATATATGTGTATACTTTTTTTTTAAGTCAGGAAGTCAAAGAGAAAAAAAAACAAAGATTAAGAAGAGGTAATCCTTGGGCCGGTCCTGTGGCTTACCGGTTAGGTGCGCAGGCTCTGCTGCTGGCGACCCGGGTTCGGATCCCGGGCGCGCACCGACACACGGGTTCTCCCGCCATGCTGAGGCCGCGTCCCACATACGCAACTAGAAGGATGTGCAGCTATGACATACAACTATCTACTGGGGCTTTGGGGGAAAAATAAATAAATAAAATTATAAAAAAAAAAAAAAAAAAAAAGAAGAGATAATCCAGGGGTCGGCCCAGTGGCATAGTGGTTGAGGTCACGCGCTCTGCCTCAGCAGCCTGGAGTTTGCGTGTTTGGATACCAGGCACAGACCTACACACCGCTTATCAAGCCACGCTGTGGGAGCATCCCACATACAAAAAATGGAGGAAGATTGGCACAGATGTTAGCTCAGGGACAATCTTCCTCAAGCAAAAAGAGGAAGATTGGCAACAGATGGTAGTTCAGGGCCAATCTTCCTCACAAAAAAAAAAAAGAGGCAATACATAAAGGTGGAAATCAGAATGGCTAACATCGTCAGCAATCAGAGAAACGTCAAAACAACGAGATACCACTTTGCACCCATCAGACGGGCAAAAATTAGAAAGGTGGATAATACTTGGTGCATATGAGGGGAACTGGCACCCTCCTGACCCGCTGATGGAAATGTGGACAGGCTGTTATGGCCACTTTTCAGAAAAGCAACCTGGCTGGTCTTGACTCAAGTAAGTGTGCCTATTTCCTATGGCCCAGTAATTCCATTCCTGGATATGTGTATTCCAGAGAAACTCATGTATAGCTCCATTAGGGAGCTGTTCTTTGCAGCATTGTTTGTGGTAGCAGGAAGGTGGATGCTACTCAAGAAATACATCAGTAAATGTAATGGCTGCTGACTAAGGAATACGGCATAGCAGCCCAAAGCAATGAACTAAATGTACATAGAGCAGTGGGGACAGACTTCAAAAACATGGCGGTGAATGATAACAGTAAAAAAATAGAATAAGAATTGTAGCACAATGCCATTTATATAAAGACACAAACACGTGCACAAAACAACACTGTCAACGTTTCAGGGATATATACCTTTTCAAGAACATGGTGGTACCAATATTACCTCAGTAAAAAATTAATTAAAAAAATAGAATAAATAATAATAACAAATTTAAAAAGAACATGGTGGGAGGGGAATACAAAAAAAAATCAGGGGCCTTGGACTGACCACGAAGGATAGAGAGCCATGAATGGAGATGTATGATGAACTAAGCTCTCTGTGTCAGAGATTTTTTTAAATTAAATAAATCACATAAGTTAAATGTTTTACTGACTCGTCTGGATGACTCTTAAAAATAAAAGAAATTAGAAAAAGAAAAAATAAACTCCCTCATGTTCACCACCACCCAAAGATAACCATTGTTAATACTCCCAATGTTTTCTCAATGAATTGCTTTTTAAAGTTATTTCATATAGCAATTTTACATATAAATGATTTATACTTTTACTACTTTTCAGATAGCTATATTACATGTAAGTGATTTATCATTTTACCACTTCGTCTTTGATTATTATCCTAAAATAAGATTTCCTTAGGTTAAATAAGATATGGCAGAGGGCTTAAAAAGTTTTCAGCAGCCAGATTTGCTCCCTTCCGTAATAAAGTCACTTCCAGGTGTGTCTCTTGGGGGAAAAAAAAGTGTCTTATAAAAAAAAAAGACATTTTCAGTTATGTGAAGAGTGTATGCCACTGTATTTACCGTATTTACCCCCTTCACTGTTTTCTTTGCACATCAAATGATTTATAGCTAAAGAAAACCTCAGGTGTGGACAATCAATAAATTATCTTGATTGGGTTGCCAGTCTGTAGGCACTCTGCATTTTCTCACAGCTGCGGATCCCACCAACGGCAGTTCCAACTTCATAATAAACCTTGTTTCTAGGTTTCAAATTCTAAGTGGTTTAGCCCCTCAAGTGCTATCATGGTTGCCTTCCTGAGTTTCTGAGTGGCATAAGAGTGAAGTTGCAATCGAGAAATCAAAAAAAAACGAGACAAATCAAAATAAAAATACCTCGAGAGTTTACCTAACTTGTGCTGTATTTCCACGTGGTATTCTAGGTTATGTGTTATTTTTCCTTTGATGATCTTTCTGAATTCTTCTTTCTGCCTCAGTTGAACTGTTTAAACTGAGCTGTTTCTATAGGACCAGAGAGCTATCAAGAGCAAATAACTGCCATTCCAAAACTAGCCAATCCATATTGTACAGCTCCAGATTAAACACAGAGAAAATGGACACAGAAAAATTCCACCACACCCTGATCGGAAGGATGCTGTGATATTGGAGGCTGCTACTATCTAATTCAGTTCAGCAGTTTTCCAGGGCAGCCACCTTGACCAGGCAATTTGCCCATGTTTGGGCCCGGCGTATTCTGTCTGAGAATTCAGCCTCATTTCTCTTAAATAAAAAGGTATCGCTTCTCCATGAAGGGGGCTTTGGCTCTTTTTTGTGAATCCCAGCTTTGCAAGATACACACCATAATTTAAGGTTAGTCTTGCCCTCATATTCCTCTAAACAATAAAGACAGAAGTAACATTATATACACACTTTCACTAAGGATGTATTCTGGACCCAAAGCTTCCTGTTTCTGTGCCACCCACCACAGAGTCTGGCATACCACAGACCACTGCAATGGAGCACTTGAAACATAACTAGTCTCAATTGATGTGCTGTAGAGATCAACAGACCCGAACTATATGCAAAATTTAAAACAAACATCCAATAAACATCAAATCTCACTTCTATATTAAGAAAGCCATCATTTATGTAGCCACTTGAAGGATTTTCTGCTCCACAGTTATGGTTTGCCTTTGTTAACTGACATTTTAAAACAACTTTGATCCACTCATTAGCATTAGGGGCTTCCCGCCTGCTACAGGCTTCCTAGGTTGCCATTATTTTGTTTTAGATTAGAAAATACTTACACTAATATACAATTACTTATTATCAAGCCAGAAATAGCCAGGATTTAGGAAAGCCATGGAGAGGGATTCTAGTGCAATTTACAAATATAATAAATTCCCAACTGCATTTCCCATTGTTGTTATTAAAGAATCCCTTCGTAAAATATGTCACAATTCCACAAATCTACCTAACTCTATCCCAGGTTGGAGGAAATCATTCTTGTGCATGTCCACTTGTGTGTGCAGCTTCTCTCAGTAACGTAGAAAGCCTCACATACACGTCATCACCTCCTCACTAAGATGCCATGACATTATTCTATCCCTCCATTGAGGGATAGAGTGGCTCACACTCTCAAAAGACTCAGATGTCACTCGTGTGAATCTCTTCCTATCTGCGCCTAACATCAGACTGAGTTCTCTGAACACAGGGCTCAAAATCTACTGTCTAGCACCTACTGGGAAATTTGAGTCAAAAAAATGTTTGATGAATTGAATTATCCATGTGTCACAACATTTCTTTCTTAAGAAGTTCCATTTTCTTTAGTCCTAATGATTAGCAGGGCCAAATTTGCTGATCAATAGTAACTTCCATCTGAAGCTTGCCAGATGGTCTGGCTATTGTCTAAACTATACCCAAATCAAGGACGAAATGTCAAAGTACAACACTGGCAATTAGTGGATTCTGCTGTCAACGTTTATTCTCCTTTGAATGCAGAAAATACTCATTACTTGCAAATGTTCTTAAGGGGAATTTGAAGGAACCTGCCAAGTAAATTTCCCCTACAGTGGTCCTGAGTAGAGTAGTAAATGCTAGAATAGCAAACCCAACTAACTCGTGTCTTTCCTCTCTTTAAGAATGCTATTCGGCATCTGGAGAGTTCTGAGGAAGACAGAAGCAAGCACTTTCTCAAAAACCAGAGGCAGAAGTAGGACTGGGGCTGGGAAGCCTCCAGAAGAAACCAGCAAGATGATAGATTACCAAACCCAATAGCAAGCCTCATACATGGCTTTACTGTACTGGTTTCACCCCAAACACAAAAATGTGCATAACCAAACATGAGATGCTTTAAGATTGTAACATATATCCTTGTGCTCTATGATTTATACCCAGGGATTCTGCCATGAGCAAGTGGTGGATCTGCACGTCCCCTTTACACAGAATCTAGAGCTGTGCTGTCCAATACTGTAGCCACTCTCACACGTGGCTGTTGAGCACTTGAATTATGGCTGGTCTGAACTGAGATGTGCTGTAAGTGTAAAATCCGTACCAAATTTCGAATACTTAATATGAGAAAAAAAATCTCATTAATAATTTTTATATTGATTAGATGTTGAGATTATAATGTTTTAGATATATTGTGTTAAAATATATTACTAAAATTAATTTCACCTGTTTCTTTTTATTTTTAATATGCTTACTAGAAAATTTCAAATAATACATGTGGCTCACATTTTATTTTTTGGATAGCGCTGGGGTAGAGAAGGGAAGAGAAAGTGGATCTTGAAGCTCTTCTAAAACCCGGGATGAGAACCCGGGTTTCTCACCACCAAAGTATCTCTGCCTGCTACTGAGAATACCAACAGCACTCACAATGACTCACAATTTTCAGGACGCTCCAAATCTGGGTGGTGTTATTTGAGGAGGTGGGCTCATTATGTCTCAGGAGCATCCTTGGGAAATGGTTGGGTTAGCCAACCATTGGTCTTGCCGGTGTTTGTAATACAAAGATTCATCAACCCAAGTCCTACTTATCCATCAGGATTCAGATCAAGCACTATATTAGGCCCTTCCCCAGCTAGACCACACCCTACAGGTCTTCCATATTCTCTGCCGCATCAGTTCGGGGTTGGGCCCACAGCATGCACACGATATCTGTGAAAAGCTGAACTAAGTATTGACCTTTCCCCTGTACAATTTTCCTCGTTATCTCATAACCATTTTTTCACTAAATAGAGAAATATAATCTCATCTGAAATACGAACGCTGCTCAAACATTATGGTAAAACAATCATCATTGCATGATATGTCTCTGGAAGAACCCAGAATAATTTGATAACATGGCCTCCAGGGAAGGGAATAAGGTGGCTGAGGACAGAGATTAAAGAGACAGTTTTCTGTAACCGTTCAATGTGGAACCTCACGTCATGAATTTTTTTAAAACCTTTTAAAGAGAATATCTTCACTATATAGAATATAGATTTTTAAAACTTAGATTCCATTGAAGACTTGTAAAGAATTTTTCTTGCCTCGCACCTTTTAGATCAGCAGTCAACAAATCGGGCTGTAAAGCACCAGAGAGTAAATGCTTTAGGCTTCGTGGGTCTCTGTAGCAACTACTCAACTCTGCCATTGAAGCAGAAAAGCAGCCACAGACGACATGTAAAGGAATGCATGCAGCTGTGTGCCAATAAAGCTTTATTTACAAAAGTAGGCAGGATTTAGCCTGTGGCCATAGTTTGCCACCCCCCTGCTTTAGGTAGTGCCTCCTTTGAACAATAAAGAACGTGTAATCATGCTCTTGACTTTTTCTTTCTTAAACAGGTTAAAACAAATCTGCCTTCAACTCAAGTTCACAGTTATGCTTAGGAAGAGTGGAACAAAGGAATGATAACGGAGAATAGAAGAAAAACACCTAGGTTATGGGATAAAACCATAGAGTTGTGATATTCTCTCAGAAAAGCAAAGATGTTTCAAAAGGCATGAAAAACTCTCATCCTATCAGAAATCTTCCTGGTATGAATCAATGGTGGCAATAAAGAGGTCACAGTCTGGGCTGAAAATTACTTCTGAGTCTTCATACTTCTCAAGTTTGACATTAAAACAACATATACTTATGCAAATAAATTCAGAAATTGCTACTCCAGAAATGTAGATAATCTAAATTAACTAAATATTGATCTCTTGCCATTAAATTCCTTACAGAAGTGACCATTATAACAAGTAGTCTCATGGTCCTGGCCTGTGGCACATGACGAGGTTTCTCTAATTCACAGAATGCCCTTGAGAGGGTGATTCAGCATGGAAAAGTTTAGTTTCCTGGGACACTCGCCCCACCCCCCAGGTTCTAGGCTTTTATCTCACTCCACGGAATACTCCCAGCATACTAACTGAAAGCATAGTCTCCCTCAGAGAACACAAATCAAAGCAATAGATCTATTTTCAAAACAATTTCTTGTTCAAGAAAAAGATAGGAGGTTTAAAACTTAACATTAAGGCTTAAAAATGAGCTATATAACCAAACAGTGCCAACCGGATCCCCCAGTTTTTCCCTGGTATTCTTCTCAGAGGAAGCAGGTAATAACGCAGAAGCTACAGAGATGGAAAGTGGGCCACACTCAGGAGAGAGAAAACTGAATGGTGTCCATAGAATTTGCCACCATCTTGTAGACATATTCATGGACATGAACCTTAAAGACCAAAGCTGCATGGCAAAAAGCAGCTCAACAAGTTAAATTTGTATTTCCAGGAAGCTATTATGTCCCACATGGAAAGCCTATGTTGAAACAGGGTAGGATGTCCACTAGACCAGCGAAAAACCTTGATGTTTAGCAAAACCCAAAGAAAAATGGAAACTCAGTTATTTTGTTCAAGGGCGGTGTGAGTCACAACAGCATTAACTGTTTTTCAAAATGATTTACCTATTGATTATTTCTGGTAATAGAAGAAGTAGTGATATGGGCAAAATGGCAGGTCATCATTACATTTGGCTTACTAACAAACCTATATTCAAAAGTAAATACAAGCCAAATAATGGTATCACACAATAAAAGGCTACCTCAGGAAGAACTAGAGGCTGGTCGCTTCCACGAAGCTAACTTTCTGGCCAGCACTGACGGTGCCACTCAGATTAATGGCAAGTACAGAGCCTACTTCCTTACCATTGACCCTGAGAAGAATACAGGTGTGACTCCATTTTACAGACTGAAAGAATCCCACATCTCCTCATCCACAAGTAAGACAGAAGAGGTAGAAGGAAGATTCTTATAAGGGTTTGGCAGCCTAGGGTGAGAGCGGTTCACACATGTTGCTGTTACAAGGTCTTGAACTCTTTCTTGCTCCATTCAAGAAGTCCAACCAAACTCCAAAGATACCAGCACAGAAAGGGACCCCACAGGTGGCATCTCACCAACTCTGGATTTCTGGCAATGTTTCTGCATATCTCACCTCATCTTGTACGGCATCTTTGGGTTGCGGAACCTCAGATCTAGAGGAAACAGCGGTGAGTGTCAACGTCTGGCACTGCCCTTAACAGAGCATAGATGTGTGTGTAACTAGTACTTTTAATTTCAACAAAATAGCAAGCCCAAGTAAGAGATATAGCAACAAAAGTGACAATTAGGAATGGAACGAGATGGCTTAAGGAGAAAACAAAAAAGAATGAGTCCCTTCAGCTTAAGCCCAATCCAAATTTCAATCAAGTAAAAATGTAGATTGATACCAAGCAAGTGATGACACCATTGAAACAGTGCCACCACCCACCCAATTGCCCTGCCACTCTGGGAAACCGCACCCCCACTGGGTCTCGTAGCTCTTGGCTCACTCTCTTTGCACTGTGATCACAGGCACACATCTTAAAACACTTATCAGCTTTGTTCAGGAGGCCTTCCCTGGCTCCCCAGTTTGTCATTTGACCCCATTTTACATCTCTCACAAGTCTCTGTGTCTTTATTCTTTGACACTCTATTAGCCCCCGAACATGTCACAGTCATAATTAAATACTTATTTTCTTATAGATTTGTTTAAAGCCTGCCTTCTCCCAAGAGATGGTCAGGTGCAAGGTGCTTCTGTAGGGGAGGAAAAATCATTTTCCCTCTACCCTTCTAGGTTCTTGGCTGAGACTTCCCTGTAATAAAAGGCAAATTAACAGGAGAAAAGCAAACAGAAATTTAATAACATGTACACCTCCTGTATAAATGGGAGAGACCCAGGAAAACTGAGTAATTCCTAGAAATGGCCCAAGCCACCACCTTCAATACCATCTCCAGCTAAAGACAAAAGAAGAAGGGGGGGGGGCGGGGAGTGACCAGGCAAAGCACAGTAAACAAGGGTAAGGTTGTTATGCAGGTTTAAGTCCTGCCTTCTCCATTGATAAGAGTTTCTAGAGATTTGGTCATCCTGTCTTCCTGGTACAGAGAGGGAGACCCCCTTACAAATAGAGATTTCTCTTATAAATGTAAATGTCTCTTACAAAAGGATAACTTCTACTGGGTTTTCAGAGCTTTTCCTGTGTCTACAGTTTCTTAAAAATAATCAGCTAAAATAATCCTTATGGCAAAGAGGCACATTTCGGGGCCAAATTCTGCTCCCCTCTACTTACCTCCACACCTGACACCCTGTGTGGCTCATGCTGGGGGCTCAAGGTACATTTGTTGATGAATGATTTATAATAACTTTCTATGTGTTCATGTCCCACGGCTGCTCCACCATCCTAAGCAGCTATGCTACTACCATTCTGTGATTCCTGGACTCCAAGTTCAAAGGGTGTCTCCAGGGCCGGCCCCGTGGCTTGGTGGTTAAGTGCGCGCGCTCTGATGCTGGTGGTCCGGGTTCGGATCCCGGGCGCACACCGAGGCACCACTTCTCCGTCCATCCTGGGGCCGAGTCCCACATACAGCAACTAGAAGGATGTGCAGCTATGACATACAACTATCTACTGGGGCTTTGGGGGGAAAAATAAATAAATAAAATCTTTAAAAAAAAAAAAAAAAGGGTGTCTCCAAAAGAGAAAAATCTCATGTAGCAACAACAAAGAGGCTGGTTTATTGTTTCTTAAGTGCCCTTCCTTCTGGTCCTACTTACATGCATCATTAGCCTGCAGCAGCGAAAGCACTCTGTTAGATGCGACTTTAGAAATCCTAAGCATTACAATTGGACACTTTCATTTAAGCCAGACTACCCCTTTGTGATGTTGAAATGCCCCCTCTGTGCTTACGTCACTCTCTCCAAGAGGCCTATTCCAGCTTTCAACCTACCTTGTGGGTTTTTCATTCAGAGCCTCTGTGATCTGCAAGCTGTAATTTTCACAAGTGGAGCCCTAAAGCTCTTTAATATTTTTGTTTAACAGAATTATTCGTTTCATTTGTGCCTGCGTTTGGTAGATGAATTTTCTGTAGCATCTTACAAAATAATGCTGTAACACCTTACAGCGTTAAAAGAAAAAAGTGAAAAGGCCAAAAACAACCACAAAAAAATTACCTGGGCAGTTAAAATATTTGAATTAGTATCAGAAAGCTCAAATGTAAGCAACAACTAAGTCATCTCAAGCACATCGACAGGAAGAATCAGGAAGCATACTGGACTGGGGAGGTGTGAGAGGTGCGGGGCTGCACCCCGTCTTTATTTTAAAATTTGATATTTTGTTCATTGTGAATTTTTTAATTAATTCTTTAAAATATTGCATTAAAATATTATTGATGCTTCCTCAAAAAGTTAAATAGAATTACCATATGACCCAGCAATTCCACTCCTAGGTATATACCCAAAAGAATTAAAAACAGGCATTCAAACAAATATTTGCAGATGAATGTACATAGCAGCATAATTCATAATAGCCGAAAGGTAGGAACAACCCAAATGTCCATCAACTGATGAGCAGATAAACAAATTGTGGTAGATACATACAATGGAATTTTATTCAGTCATAAAAAAGAATGAAGTACTGATACATCTTACAATAAGGACGAACCTTGAAAACATGATGCTAAGTGAAAGAAGTCAGACACAAAAGGCTACATATTGTATGATTCCACTTATATGAAATATCCACAATAGGCAAATCCATAGAAATAGAAAAGAGATGAGTGAGGAATGGGGAGTGACTGCTAATGGGTATGGGGATTTATTTTGGAGTGTTGGAAATGTTTTGGAAGTAGATAAATGTGGTGATTGTACAACATTGTGAATGTACCTAATGTCACTGAACTGTTCACTTTAAAATGGTTAATTCTATGTTATGTCAATTTCACCTCAATTAAAAAATATATACATTATTGATCTTGATTCCTGAGTTTTTTATGCCCCCTTAAATTCTGTACCTGAGGTGAGGGCCTTACTTGCCAACCCCAGTCTTAGACCTGTTTAATTTTGCTTTTAAATAGAAATAAACAGGGTAAGAAATTGAAATAGGCTTGGGGCACACACAAATCTGTGGTTGAGTTCCAGGTAACAGAACGGCTCATTTTTGACTCAAAATTAGTTATCGCACGTGCCCTGCCACCCTTCCCTTACAGCACAGCGAAGGCTCAGTTACCCGGATCCTTGCTCACCACCTGGACATCACAATACACTGGACAAAACACGAACACACTTTCTCCCCACTGAGGTTGTTGGGAAAGTTTAATCAGCCACAGAAATTTGAGAGAGGCAAAGGCTACCTCTGGGGGAAAAGAAAAACTACCCCTTTGGTTCTGGTTCATGGAAGGACGTATTATTAGATTCCCTTCGAGGCTTTATGTCTGTATTTGGTGGAGAAGAGAGTGATTCTTTAAGAGTGTGGTGATTTCTTCAGACAGTTCCTTCATCTTGGCTTCAATTACTTCAGAGGCTTAAAAAAAACAAGAATATCAGCATTAGCAACATCAGAAGCTGAACAATGTAAGTCTTTAAAACACCTCCAGCTGATCTTTGCACCATTTTGGTCTGCTCCTAAAGGTCTCCATGTTTGAGGCAAACCTAGACACAGATACGCTTTCTCTGGTGAACATAAATATTCTGCCTCTAAATGAAATATGAAGAGAGCTCACACTGGAGCAATGAAGTCTTTACAAATTTTCCTAAAGCTACTGTCCCTGCTAAAGAGAGCAGCTCATCCACTTCAAGTCCCGCCAGAACCTTAGGGTTGTCCCAGGAAGTATCTGCCTCTGAGCTTGGATGTAATAAAGCCATCCAGGCTGCTCTCCTCTCTAATAAAGCCTAACAGAGCTGCGGGGAAAATAAGCTGCCCTCAGAAGCCAAGCCAGTCTCTGTATCTCCCTACGAAGAAATAAAATACTATTTTATTTTATACAAATCCAAGGAAATCTGCTTTTCCATGAGTGACCTAGACCAGGGGTCAGCAAAGTGTTTTTATACATAAAGTTTTATTGGGACACAGCCATGCCCATTCCTTTATGTATTGTCTATGGCTGCTTTCCTTCTACAATGGCCGAGTGAAGTAGTTGCAACAGAGATGGCATGGCCCACAAAGCCTAAAATATTTACTCTCTGGCCCTTTACAGAAAAAGTTTGCTGACCCCTGACCTAGACTATTACAACTCTAACCATTACAGCCTCCAGGTATACATTTATCGGTGCCTCAGGTATACATTTATTCCTGGCCTCAGGTGCATTCCATTTCCCCCATGCTAACTGCTAGCCTTCTCAGGTGCATTCCAGGTTCCCAAAAGCACGAATGGCTAAGTCTATCCTGCTAACTACCCCAGTCAAATAGGAGCAGCCCGGGGGAGCAGGATCCTGCGAGACAAATCCTGTAATGCTCGCTTCCACCCCAAGACAACAGCTTGTCTGTAAAACAAACAAGAACTTAGAGTCCATCTTACCCTCTCAGGCAATCCCTGTTATTCAGAGTCATGTATTCGTTTCAGCTTATTTCCAACTCAGCTATCCGTGGCTCTGAAAAGCTGTCATCACTGGCATCACTGTATCTATCACTAGATCAAAAGAGGAACTCATTTAGCAAGGTGTAAAAAAAAACCTTGGACAATTATTCTGTTTACAATCCCCTACACTTCCCATAATTAACCCCCACTCACAGAGGAGACTAAGGAATATTCTATTATCACTTTCTAGTCACTACAGGAAGACGTTAGTCCAACCACACTCAACGGCCTCCTTCTTTTGTCAGAGGAGCTAGCTGATCACTTGCTTTCAATCTTAAATTGGAAGTAACTTATTCAGAAAATTTATAAAAGTGTTCCAATTTAGATTAAATCTATAATTTTCTGAAGATCGCTGATCATTTCTAAACCTCGAGAAAAGTCTTGAAAGCAGATTGCTCTTGCCCCTCTTACCTATTGTCTGTTTTCCACTAGAGGTGTTATGTTAATAAATCAAGTTAAAATGAAAGCCTGAGCTGATGGATTCATTTATTTTCTGTGAATCTACTCTTGTCATACTAGGGCCTAAAACTTAGTCCATCTGAGGTTGAGCATCACTCAGTCCTATTCCCGCCGATCTCAATTCGTCCTCAAGTGCAATGACATAGCAGAAAACAGTACCTGGATACTCAGAGTTTTTTCATTTTTCACCCTTCTGACGACAACTGTTTCTTTTAGCAACATGAAAGGACTAGAGAACAGAGAGAATAGCTGCATGTCCCTTGATTACGTTAGTCAAATGCTATCCTTTTTCTTCAGCAGCAGGCTGGGTCTTGCTTCTGTGTTTGAGGACCACAGCAGCTCCCTAGACAGCATCATGATAGAGGAGCTGGTCATCCAGTCAGCAAACTCCACAGGGATACTGAACTCAGTGCTCATGAGAACTAAGATGTGCGTGTTGGCTTAAGACCCAGGAAACATCCAGTAGCGCACATAAAAAACGTTACTGTACTCTCTAAATTTGCCTTGAAATCCTATCCGCTTCAGATCATATTCACTATGTTTTATAGGTCAGCAACATGAAGGTTTTCCATTCCAAAAAACACTCTCATAGTACCAAGGATTTGAGAAATAATTATGCTGTTTTCAAATTAGAAACTTTATGGGATGCTCTGACTACCTCGAGTCACATCTAGTATTCAAAATAGGAACAATTATTGACATAGATGTTGCCATGTTGGGTGCCCTTAGAAATACACCTTCTCCATGAGACAGCCTTGCAATTGTACTTTTGCTCTGAGGTGTGTGCTCAGTTTGGGGTTCTTCGTGCTCAATTCCAAATAAGGCAGCAACTTGATCAACTTCACGTGAGTTCTACTGACCTATGGAGACAACACTGCCAGGAAGTAAGCGTTTTGTGCCTGGCCCATCCCTAGCCTTGGCCAAGTTTTTGCTGACTTGTAGCAATAGAAGTCTGAATTCCACAACAGGTGAAAATCCACTTTTTTAAGGGAGGAGACGGAACAATTGGAGGAACTCTATGCTGACAAGTTAGAAAACAAAGATTTACTCTAAACACATTAAGCAAATATCAATAAATATGTAAACAAAATCATCAAAGACAACCTTACTCTCCTCCCCGACTTTTGGACAAAATACCAGAAGGGGGGGTGGCTAGAGTATGGAGAGGACATAGAAGATTAAGAATTAGCACAAAAGACATGTTAGATAAACATATAAATCAACATATCATTAAAACCAATCAAGTAGAAGATAGCTCCTAGTTAGATTTTAGTTCAGTGAAATCACTTCTGTTACAAAAGGGTTTCCAATAAAGAAAACACAGGAATAACCTAAGAATGTTAAAAAAAAAAAAAAAAAACCTACCCCCAAAAGTTGGTATATCCTTATCCATGCACTCAGACTACACAAATGCAGAATCCTCCCTGGTTCTATGCAACATTTCATGTCATAGAATTAGCAAAGGAAGGGGATTTGGAAGTTGCACTCAACTCGCTATCTGAGCAGAAATGAAGGTCAAGGGTGTTCAAGTGATTCACCAGGCACACAGCTCATTCGAGGCGGGGCCAGAATCCCCATAATGCTAACCCAGCCACAAGCTCAAGTCTAAGCTGCACTGTAGTGGGCCGAAAGGGCCCACAGGGCATGTCCCCTGACACCACAAGTGAGAAGGCCCAAAGGGCCGAGGGCACTCCATCTCCTCAGGCGTCAGATTTTACATCTGCTTTCTTCCCCACCTCAGAGCCCGAGGAAGACTAGGATGGGTCCACGTCTGCCCCCTCACACTCCTGGTTGTACTATTTATTAGCCACGTACCTTTGGACTGGTCGCTTAACTCCTGAGAGTCTAGAAAAGAGAAGTAATAATACCTGCAACCTCACCAAAATGTTATGAGGGCCAAAAGAGAATGTATAAATGTGTTCTGAAAACTATATAAAAATATAAGCTGTCACTATTTATGGGGGTTACACATTCATAATGTAGTATCTCTCAAAAAGTCATAGAACTATAAAGAAGTCATGAAAACTGCCAAGTGCATGATTTTCAGAATTGTTTCCTGGACCAAGAGTAATTCCCTACCCCCATTAGCAAGTGGACTTGGGTGCGTCTGTTTCTAACCTAATGGCTCTCATTTCCTGTCTGATGGCTGTCTGCCTCAAATTCTGCCAACACATCAAAATGGCACAGGCTGAGTCTAACAAAGTGGGGCTTGGCTTGAGTTTACTCATCACCAAGGCAAATGACTGGGTTCCTAATTCTCTTTCCTGTGTGTCAGGGGGCAGCGGTAGGACAATTAAAGAAACCACAGCACTCAAGACTAGAATTATCATAATAGACATTGCTGCTAAACTTGCTGATTTTATGGCATTCATGTACCAGCAAAAAGCAACTGCTAGAATCAACTGTGGGTCATCATCTACACACAGAACAGCAGTGGTTCCTGCACATTCAATAAAATGTGGGCGCTATTCTGTGTGGCACAGGACGTAGGGGTTCATTTTTGTTTCACACAGAACAGACTTAAAGAAGTCATAAGATATACTTATCTGGGTATATCATCACTTAATTTGAGACATCTCAGCTCTATCTTAAGACTAACCTGTCTTTTTAAATAATCTTCTCTGTACACACACACACGGACACACACACACACACACACACACGCCTTTCTCAGTGGGGAAAGTTATTAGATACTAGAGTCTTGCATGTTAAATTTTATGAAATGCCACAGAATACAGATCCATTCATGTGTGTCTTGTTACATTTGAGGAGGGGAAAATTTTAAACTTGCACTGTCCAGTATGGTAGCCATGAGCCACAGTGGTTATCTAAATTTAAATCAATTAAAATCAAATAAAACTGAGAATTCCATTCTTCATTCAAACACATTGAGCCACACTCCAAGTGCTCAATAGCCATTTGTGGCTGGTGACTGCCATATTGGACGGTGCATCTTATAGAACATTTCTACATTGCAGAAAGTTCTATTGGATAGGGCTGATTTGAAAACAAATGAATAATGATTTAAAAAAAAAACCATCACCACTATGCAATAGTCCTCCTTGTTACTCCCTAAAAAGGGTTTTTTTTTAAGGTCTGGCTATCTACAGTTAATTAAAACCACAGCAAATCTCTCTTATGCATGCATGTGCCCCCCAAACAATGGAAGCATTCTTTAAAAACATTTTTTACTATACTATTTCTTACAAGACAAAATCAAAATCACCAGTAGCAACACATAAGAATTGCTTTCCTTACAACCCTGCTTTGACTTACAAGACTTGACAGCAACAGTCTACACGTGGTTCTTTGACAAACAAAAGGCTCGTCATAGTCAAGTCTGTTTGTCAAAGACTCTTAGCTCCTAATAAATGCCCAATATAAGAAAACATATATTCTAAGGCGCCAGAGCAAGGGTATAGTAATGCCTCATACAGCCCACCTTTTATGCTACCCCAGGGACAGCTGTTAAACCATTTCTTCTCCATTAACAGAAAGGGGTGGTTGGAATTAAAATTTTCTTTTAATGGCATACTTAGGATTACCAGCATGCACGAGTTCCTACAATACTTTATATCATAATCCATTTCATGTGAAAAAAGCATGTTTTAAAACAGGTTGCCATGCACACGGTTTTCCCCAAAGCATTGTTACCACTATACTTACTTCCTTCTCAAAGAGCCCCTGGAAGTCATAAAATATAAGAGCAATGGAAAAAAACTTAGTATGCTTTGAATGAATTTTTCATCGAATAGTAAATGGCAGAATTACAACCCCGGCAGGGCATTAAAAGCACAGTAGTCTATGTTACTATTAACTCCGTTCCTGGCCAGAACCACATCATTAGCACCGCAGTGAACTGCAATCAATAAAGAGCACCTTGTAACCAACATTTAATTCTCGAGGGAAGGTGTACTCAAATGTGGGTTATTAGCAGTACTTTACAGGAAAAAGTCTCAAGGTGTGGAGTTGGAGTCAAACAATCACAGGAGGGGAGCTGTTTTAAAAGACGTTTAGAAGAACTGTTCAAAAAGAAAGCAAAAAAGAATTGTTTTTTTCCAGTTCACTTTTGCATGAAATGTAACAAAGGGGGAAAAGTGTATTTTTCTATCAGTTTAAAGTTTACAAAGTACCATCTCAACTGTTCCTCACCCTAAAGGATGAAGATCCTGAGGTTTAGGAGTCGGGAATTGGAAAAGATTACCCAGTAAGCGGCAGACCCAGAAATTAAATCCATAGCACCTGCTCTACTCATCCACACTGTCCCCAGAGAAATAAAATACTTGCACCATATATTGCAAGAATGGCTCCTGGCAACATCAACCATGCAGCTGTTGGGGCCCAGGGCAGGCCACGCCAAAAATCCCACAAGTGCATATTGATTATTTTGAATTAAAGTTACTTGAGAAGCAAAAAGGTCATTCTGACCCTCCTGCCTCTGTCCCCCCTGGAAGCAGGAAATAAATCTCCCACATGAAAGGTACTCTCCCTCCACCCTTATCACCAGAGCTAAGGAAGTCAGGGTGGAGAAGGCTGCATAAACAAACCTTGCTAATTTACTATCTCAAACCTAAACTCTATTTAAATTCCTCATTAATTACATATCTCAAATCTGAGTTTCTTTGTCCTGTCATTCCTCACAAATTTATTGTTTCTTTTTGTAAAAGACATATATACTGCCTGCTTTGTTCACTCTCCAAGCATCAGTTTCATGCTTCCCCTGTGTGCACATATTAAATCAGGTTTTTCTCCTGTTAATCTATCTGGTCTTGTGTCAATTTTATTATTAGTCCACCCATAAGAACATAAGAAGCGGATTTTCCCCCTCCCCGACACAGCCCAAAAGGAAAAAAAAAAAAGCAAGGTGATTCCAAGTTTAAAACAGTGCTAGAAAATGCACATCAGATTCACGCAGGAGAAAAAACATCTTACTCTCCTCGTCAAAGAGAAAGAGCCACTCAAAGCGGGATAAGTATGCCTTAGAGGGAGAAATGCGCACTCTAATCAATGGAGGGGCCACTCCCACCTCTGACGCCCACCGTCAGTCACGATTTGGCCAACTAGCATCCTAACAGGATATAGATCGGTACTCCCCTCTCACTAAGCAGTCCAGGAGTGTATATCAAGAGCCAAGAGAGCGGTGTGAGCCAAGGCAACGGCATTAAAACCCTCCGGGGAGATCAGGGGACTGCAAGCTGTTCTGTATGGATTTGTGTGCATTTTATCCTGTAAGTCAAGGGAAGCCATTGAGAGTTTTAAGCTCCAAAATAATGTAGGAAGATTATTCTGCCCTCAGAAGATGGATTGAGGGAGGAAGGCTGGTGGCACAGAGACCAGGTAGGAGGCTATGCAGTAGGCAAGAGATGAAGGAGACCAGAACTAAAGTCAAATTAATAATAATAGCATAATAATAATAATAATTCCCATTTAATTTCCTACCACAGACCAGGCACTGTGCCAAGGGCTTTACATTTAATACGAAACTGAATCTTCATTACTACCATGTGAAGTGGGTACTATCACCATCCCCTTTTTATAAAGAAACCGACACACAGAAGAGTGAGGTCACAGCCAGCTGGGAAACGAAAGAGCTGGGTTTGAACTCAGCAGGTCCCACCTCCAGAGCCTCGCGCTGAGGCCCAGGCCACACTCCTTGCAGTACAGCAGAAGATATGGGGAGGACAAGTGGATTCCAACACCAGGAATCTCCAGGACACGCTGACTATGAGAGATGGGGGAGGAGAGAGGAGGAATCTGAGCTTACTCGTGGGAGTCCAGCCAGGTGTGTGGATGATGTGGATGGTGGCAGGAAGATGTTTATCCTGATTAGTCACGACCCTGGGAGCCTGGGAGCAGCCCTGGGCTGCGGCCATAGAAGAGAGAACAAGCTGTAATGTGGCATTTCCCACACTGCTGAGGCTGTGCACCTGCACGGCCCTGTCGTTTCTTAGCTAGGAGTCTGTACTGGAGGACCCCTAGAAGAAGGTCATTGGATGGAGGTCTTTCAGGATATGAACACCAGGAAACAATATCAAATTGGTATGTGTGTGCAGTTTTCCAGGAAGTGAGTCCCCAGCTTTCATCACGTTCCCAGAAGGTGATTTGTCAGCCCCAAAATGTAAAGAACCATTATACTACTTGATGAGTCCCCAGGAAAGGGAATGTGTTCTTATCGACCAGCACTTGATTCTCTCGCACCCAGCATAGTGGCTGGGATAGAGTATACTTTAGTACACACAGTGCATTGAGTGAATGCTGAAGTACGCAGCCATTAAACATTACAAGCATTGTGCAACTTGGAAAAATGCGTACAAGGTGTTAAGTTCAAAAGACAGTCTTTTGTAATTAATAAAGAATCTGTAGGCCAGCCCCAGTGGCCTAGTGGTTAAGTTTGGCATGCTCTGCTTCAGCAGCCCAGGTTCGGTTCCCGGGCACGGACCTATACCACTTGTCTGTCAGTGGCCACGCTGTGGCGGTGACCCACATACAAAAAGAGGAAGATTGGCAGCAGATATTAGCTTAGGGTGAATCTTCCTCAGCAAAAAAAAAAAATTATTTTCATTAAGAGAAAATATTATGTTTGTTAAGAGGGGAAAAAATGATTCTTCACTGTACTATTCTTTCATCTTTTCTGTAGGTTTGAAAGTTTTCAAAATAAAAAGAGTTGGAGAAAAAATATATATACATACACACACACTCAGTATTATGATTACAACCATGAAAAGAGTCATATATAGATACAGAATAAAGACTGGAAGGAAATATTCAAATATGAACACAGTGACTATATTAGGCTGGTGGGTTTATGGGTCCTTTTTTTTATCTTCCAAATTTTCTATAATGCTGCATCTAGAAGTCAACAGAAAACAAAATCCTCCCAGGCTGGAAGCCAGCATGTCACTTAAAAGGAAAACCCCAAAGAGAGATCAGAGACAATGGTGAATGAATGGGCGCCTTTCTCCCTGACCACTGCCAGAATTCAAAAATAAAAATAGAGGGGGAAGAGTAAGTGTGAAGGAGAGAATGGACTTAGGGCCTAGGAGCTCACAAGGGGTCAGGAAATGGAAGGAACTGGCTCTGAGTATGTACTTCCTATAAGGACCCTCTGATTATAAAGTAGTTTCAACTTTTGAATCTAGTCTGAAACAGTCAAGCAAATATAGTGAATCACCGAGTAATTTCCCTCCTGTTGTTTCTATATTAGCCTGCGTCCTGTTTCACCATAAAAAGATGATTTTTCTGCACAAGAGATAGTTGGGTGGAGACATGGAATCCAAGAACATAAAACCTACGCAAAATGCTACTCAAATGTCATAACATTCCGGTTCTATACTTTAAAAACGTGTTTCCCCAAAGAGCTGCATTTTTGTGAACTGCTGACTGAACGCCATCTAAGTTCTTGCTTTCCGACAGAGAACGAGCACTATCTAAGCAAGAGGGTTTTACTCTGACCTGACAGATGGGCATGATAAATGCCAGCATCATAAAAACTGGAAGTTACTCCTAAACTTGGCATATAGCGAGTGCACCTACAAGCCTTGAGAGTAACCCTGGAGACACATGTGCTGAAAAACAACCTAGGAACTTTCGACTCTGATCCCTCTTCTGTTTCCAGGTGCTTAAAAATGGAATTCTGGACAGAGATTATGTGCTTTGTTGCAATTACAAGCACCTTTGTATATTCTATTTAGTATAAGTCTCCTAAAATTTTTTTCTTACAATTACATGAAGCAGTCCCATTCCATTACATTATACGCCAGCAAGACCATGCAAATTTGTGGTTACCTTTTATACATGGGACAAATTATCTTTAGACACCAGGAGAGAGATATCAGCAAAGAATTACAAAGATTTATCTAATGGACCATAATTACATTTATTTATTCTAAAAATGGCTTATTAGACTTGTGCAAAAGAGTTAACACAGCAGGCCTGCTATCTTTGGAAGGGCCTGCTGGCAGGGGAACTTGGTTTTCAGAATGTTTTCTCCATTACTAACTGATAAGGTCATTTCGCTGGGCCTAAGCTGTTTGTACAAACAATGTGACTTACGGTGAACACTTGCTTTCCTTCTGGGAGTCTGGAATTTGGGTGGTTGCTAGCTAGAGAATGCCTATGTGAACAACCCTCAGGGAAAACCCTAAACTCTCAGTCTCAAATGGGCGTCTCTGGGCATACACATCACATACACGTTGCTGCATTTTCACTCTGGAGGGAGGGTGAGCTCGACGTGACTTCTCACGGGAGAGAGAGAGCATAGGAAACTTGCAAATAGATTTCTCCAGACTCCACTTATACCTCTTCCGCTTACTGATCCAGCTGTGTTTGCTTACTCTGTCACTGCAATAAATTTTAGCCGTGAGTACAACTATATTCTGATTCCTTCTAATGAATCATCAAATGTGTGGGTGGTCTTGGCAGACCCCCAAAAACAAGGCTCTTAGTTTGATTTTACATATACTTTTGAGTAGCTTATAAAAGTCTAAATACTATCCCAAAACTATTGTGTGTCTTGAACAGACCACTACAAGTCTAAAACCAGGTGGAACTGGTCTTCATAACTGCCGCCGTGCTGTAGACAGCGGAGTAGCTGAGAATTTAGCTCATCAGCTCTAGATCCCAAAATAATATTCTTACTGCAACTTCCCAGGCACTAAAAGATAAATGTTCTCCACGGGGCAGAATGCAGAGGTTATAGCTCAGGGGTACTTGTTCAAAGCCAAGGATTTTTTTTACATTCTGGGCTTTAAACACATCGGCTGCACATGTGCCATACAGTTAAATATCATCAGCCAATTTCTGGGAGAGGAAGTCATTACTCTAGTGTTCATATTCCCTGTCACATCTGTTTAGGGTTGATTACAGATAGTAATCTTGTTTGACAGAAATACAGTCCCAACTCAGCTCACATTAGAGCCTTGCCATCAAAGCAGTCACTTGTTTTTCAGTGCTCACTAACGCCATGGAGCTGGGCAGGGAGGAGGGGAAGTGCAAGGTTCCTCTGGAATCCTGGTGTCCGTCACTGGATTAACTCATGGTCACCATTCTTAGTTGGAAAACCCCCTGCAAGCTGTCAAGTTTAGACTAGACTATATCCATCTTCTTATGCTATCTACATTTATTACTTTAATGGCTAATAAACAACCCCTATGTGCTAGGGAGCCAGGGAGACAAAGATAAATAAGATGCTGGCTGCTCTTAAGGAACACACCAGTCTGTGGCTGATACATAGGAATTCTTTGACTATAGTGGAAGCCTGCTAGTCAGCTGTAATTCCAATACCAGCATCAGAGTTTTGTTAAGAGGTCTTTCCTTCTCTCTGAGACATACCATGTCTTGCTCAGGAGTCGCTAGCAAGCAGTCATTTTTCTCAGAAACTACCAGTGAGCTTTACCCAGAGACCACCAGCCCCCATGCAGGAATCAGCATGCCATCCAGCACACAGGTGGGCAGGCCGCATAAACCAGACACCATCCACATATTAGATGATGCTTGCAAACAACCAGATAGTTACGTGTGAATTATTATGCATGAGTTATTTCTCCCAGCTATCTAACTTGCTCTACCGCCATGCTCCTTTCACATGTGAGCACCTGAAATAATGGAGACAATAAAGTGGCTGAGAAGGGCACTTCCCAGCACACATCCAACATGGGACCACACTGGAATTTCCAATCTGCTGCATAAGCGGTGCAGCCTCAGAACACAGGAAGCTCATCTTCATATGAAATCTCATGCAGAATCATGACACGTGAGCCATAAAAAGTGGAGCTGCTCAGCTGAAGCAGGGAAGAGCCTGGAGCCCCTCCAGCCCACTCCTCAGGCAGCCCAGCTCCGCAGGTCACAGTGTGAAAACCAGTGCACTGGTTCAAGAATACAAGGAGCGATCATTAATTCAGTGAGACGCCCGACATGCAAAATATGTAAAGCTGTTCCTATATGAACACATGATTAAAGGAAGTGCTAGAAAGCTGTGAGTTTCTCCTAGCAGGTAATGTTGCAAATAAGCAGGCTTGCTAACACAAGCACACACAAACACACCATGTACTGATCCTGGCAGTCCTCAACTGCAATATCGCAAGAGTTATCTGCTAGGATGACGGTCCATCATGGCAATCTTCTAAACAACATATATCCAGTTATTGTGGAAATAACCCCTACTTAAGTCCATGATTCTGGCTAGTTCCTTCTGCTTTTAAAGTTATCACACACAGTATTCTTGGATGAGAAGTAAAGATATAAATTCTTTCCAAACTAGTATTGAAATATAAAAAAAAAATTTTAATGGAAATCCCTCAGGGATTTTTTATTCGAATTTGATTTTAAAAAATCATTTTAGGGGCCGGCCCCATGGTGTAGTGGTTAAGTTCAGTGCATTTTGCTTCGGCAGCCCAGGTTCACAAGTTCAGATCCCAGGCACGGACCTATTCCACTTGTCAGCCACACTGTGGTGGCAAACCACATACAAAGTAGAGGAAGATTGGCACAGACGTTAGCTCAGAGCTAATCTTCCTCACACAAAAAACAAGGAAGATTGGCAACAGATGTTAGCTCAGGGCTAATTTCCCTCAGCAAAAAAAAAAAAAAAAAATCATTGTACAATTCATCTGGAAGAACAGCAAAATACATTTTTAAAAGTGTTAAATAATAATGGGATTGGGTAGATAAGGACTTGATTTACAATAATGCTATGATAATGAAAAGGGTGATAAGGGTTCAGAAACAAGAGATGAAATCATCAATGGAACAAAACAGAAATCTCTGAAACAAATCTAAATTACTCAACTTACTAACAGTTGGGATGAGGGAAAGCCAGATCCCTACCTCACACACTACACCAAAAATAAAGTCCATATAGATTCTAGATTTAAACTATAAAATTGAAACCATAAAAATGCTAGTGGAAAACAAATGGGTTATTATTTCTATCATCTTTTGATAGGGAAAGACTTTAGGCATGATACTAAAGGCAGAATCCATAAAAGATTTGACTACATAAATTTAAAAAATACATAAATAAGGACTACATAAAGTCTTTATTTGAAATTCTTTAGGGAAAATAAAAACTACTTAACAACTTAGAAGAAAAACAAAATCACTTTGAAAAAATATTTGCAACCTAACAAAGGATTAATGTCCTTTATATATAAAGAGCTTACTAATCATTAAGAAAAAGGATATAATGGCAAAAGGAAAAACAGGGCAAAGGATATGAACAGGCTATTCATAAAACAAAGGGCCAATAAACACATAAAATATTTGTATATATTTATTAATCAAAGAGTCAACAAAAGAAAATCCCATTTTTCACTTACCGAAATGACAAAAATTTCTAAAATAACGCTCAGCATCAGCACGATTTGGAAAGCTGACATGTTACGGTTGTAGATATGATTAAATAATTTTCATTAAGGGGCCGGCCCTGTGGCCTGGTGGTTAAGTTCGGCACACTCTGCTTTGGCAGCCCAGGTTCGGTTCCCGGGCGCTGACCTACACCACTTGTCAGCGGCCATGCTGTGGTGGCGACCCACATACAAAACAGAGTAAGATTGGCACAGATGTTAGTTCAGGGCCAATCTTCCTCAGCAAAGAAAAAAAAATCATTTTCATTAAGAGAAAATATTATGTTTGTTAAGAGGGGAAAAAAATGATTCTTCACTTAAAAAAAATCCTATAACAATATTCAATTTTATGAGAAACTTAAGATGTTGATAACTGCATCTTGGGTTGTTGCTAAGAGCAGTAAGCTAATTACCTGGAAGACAGCTTGCATCCCTGTTGCAAGTAGGCACTCAGGTTCCCAGTTGCTGCAAGTAACAGTCCCAGGTATGGAGGGGAAGGCTTCATTGGCCTAGAAGAAAACTCGGGATGGAATTGGACACCAACAAAATAGGGATGATCTGAAATGAGAACAATCACGAATCGATTGAAGCAGACAAACATGAGAACTGCTTTAAAGGTCTTCCTACCTTTCAATAAGAAAACTCATTAAATGGTAAGATGATTATTTAACTTGTTATCATCATAGCCAGTTACTTTCATGATCCATCTTCACAGCAGAATTTCAAATTGCAAAATACATCTCACTTAATAAGAGATCCGGCATTTTAATTGCGGAAGGTGTTAGAGTGAGCCAAGTTAAGCAAAAATTTTTGAAAAGCAAGATGAATTCTGCTTTCCCAGAATCTGCCTGCTTTTTGAAGGTCCTTGGTATCCCTCACACTTTAGGCTAAGAGTAGATCATTCTTTCTCTTAGATGGCTTCAGGCCATTTCTTACACAGTCTTCTTTCCCAAGGGAAGGGTGCCCTGGGAACGCAGCAAGTAAACTGCTTTTCTAGTCACAGCTTTAAATTGGATATTAATCCTAGATAGCACCATGAAACTGAACTGGCACACATATTTCAGCCTGTGCCAACTTATCCTTTGTGATGAAGAGTCTCTGAGTGATAAAAGGATGGCCTTTCAACATGTTAATGGTGGCTATGGCTCAAGGTGGTGAGAGTTCAAGATATTTTACTTTCCTTCCTTATACTTTTCTGCATCATGTGAACTTTTACAAAGAGCATATATTATTTACATTATCAGGAGGAAAAATTAAGCTATTTTCACAATGAGGGTTGAAAGAAGCCCCTGTATGAGCAATTCCAGTTTTCTTAGATGTAATAGAAACAGAAAAGTAGCTTTTCCCAGGTATCTGGAATCTCCTGTTTTAGAATGGTAAAAAATTAAAAGGGCAACATTTCCAAATTTGGGTAGAAATTTTCTAGGATTACAAATTCCTTCTGCCAATCAGAACTCTCAGAAACTATGTTTATTCCTAGATTAGGAAGCAAATCCTAATGAGAGACTGGGCAACTCTCTGATCCCATAATTACTGTAGTACAGAGCATGGTCAGTGTGCTGTATTCTCTATCTTAAAATCATTTTAATTGATTTACACATCAAACTGAAAACAACAAAACGTTAAGTTTTATAGGGAGAAGTAAATATAACTTTAAACCTTTCAATGAGATGCTTTTATTAAATGATCTAAAAATCTATTATGGAATTCAAAATCACAAATCCCCATCACTTTCCACTGGAGACCCAAGGCTACTGCTACAGTAGGGAGGAAATGATGATTGAGCAGACATGTCCACTCTCTTAAGGTTATCATTTAAAGCTTTGCTATACAAAATGATAGTCCCTAGCCACATGTGGCTATTTAAATTCACTCAAATTAATTGAGCATGTTTCAAGTGCTCAATGGCCACAAATGGCTAGTGGCTACCATATTGAACAGGGCAGAATAGTTCCATCATGGCAGCAGGTTCTTTGGATAGCTCTGAGTCCAGAAAAATTCAGTGTAGAAATCCTCTACATCACATCTAGGAAGAAGCCTCCTTGAATTAGAGGGACACTTAAATATGAAAGCTTGGAGAGGGGAATGCCACCTTCTCCCAGGAATGTGTCCCCTCAAGAAAAGAAGAAGAGAAATCATTCACACTTAGAAAAGAAACTAAGTCATGTAGCTTTAAATTTAGGATGCAATGAATCTTACAGCACAGCATCTATGGATGTCTTTGAAAGAAGCAGACAGTAATTGTGCTTTTATACCACTACAGACAGAAGCTGAGCAATGGATCATGTCATACCGGCACAGAATATTTGAATAATGGATCATTGCTCTGAATCACTTCATCCAAAAAAATCCCCTATGCCAATATGAGGAAAGAGACTAAAATGTTTTTATTTTGATGATGTTTTATTAGTCAGATAAAGTATCTTTAAAATAATGCTCTCAATTGCTTTGAACCAAATTCTGGCATTATACTAATCTCAAGTTTTGTTGTTCCTTTTAGAACTCCTTTAGCAATGTAGAGATTCGTGGGTATGCTTCTAAGGGGTAGCTAAGATCAAAATCTTCTGGGGAATCATCCTTAATAAAATGAATCCCCTTGCAGTCAGCTTTCAAAAATGGCAAGGTTTTACAGGGGCTCTCATTTCCTCTCCAACCCATGTGAAATTTGAAAGTGTCAATGGGAATCTAAGTCCTTGAGATGAAAGAGGCTTCTAAGTATTTGCTGACAATAATGAGAGCCAGGAGAATTAAAAGAGAATCAGTACTTGAACAAAGTAAACAAATAGTAATCTGCTTAAGAAACTCTCTGCCCTCTCACATGCCAGAAAGGCTTAAGAGACTTCAACATCAAACTGTGATCCACACTATAAAAATTCTAAATAATGGGCATTTCCATCAGAAAGACTACAGGAGGGGCCAGCCTCATGGCCTAGTGGTTAAGTTCAGCGTGCTCCACTTTGGCAGCCCAGGTTTGGTTCCTGGGCATGGACCTACACCACTTGTCGGCCGCCATGCTGTGGTGGTGACCCACATACAAAATAGAGGAAGACTCACATGGGTGTTAGCTCAGGGCGAATCTTCCTCAAGCAAAAAGAGGAAGATTGGCAATGGATGTTAGCTCGGGGCAACTGTTCCTCAGCAAAGAAAAAAATAGAAAGACTATAGGAAATACATTGTCATATTCTATTTCAAAACTTTAGGCGTGGATTGATAATCTTAGGTGGAATGTCCAGTGAAAACAAGAGGAATGATAAAATCCCACAGGAGTGGTGGCAGAAGGAGGTGATGACCTGGTTTGGCTCCAGCCCCGCCAGTGGCTAACTGGATGGCCCTGGGCAGGTTATTTAACCTCTCTGCACTCCACTCTCCTTTCTCTGTAAAGTTGGAATAACATCACCAGCCTCGTGAGTTACGCAGGCACGCAGAGTCCCTAGCAAGGGGTCTAGTGAGAAACATCTACTGAGTGCACACTCAATGTCCATTGCTTTCCTTCTTTCAGGGTCCAGGTAACATACTACTGCATTCAAAGCCTTTTCCAACTTCAATTCTCCTCCCTGCTCGGGACTTCTGAAGTACCTGAACACATTAGAGACAGAAGGGGGAAAGGACAGAGAAAAGGAATTTGAAGTAGAGAATAGAGACATGCACTAAGATGAAAAAAAGAGGTAGGAAAGTTAGAAGAAGAGTAAGTAGTCCAGGTTATCTGGAGCCTAAAATATACAGGTTGAAAAGGCAGGTGCTAGAAAATGATACTACCGTTTTTAGAGTATCTTGTACATACTAAGCATTCAACGAGAGTGATCTATCCAACAAACTAGTGTCACATGGACTGCACAGTCAGAGCCCTGCCCTCATTAGGAGGTACTGGAGAGGGGAGAGCCTGGAGGCAGGAAGGAGCTCGAGGACTAGTCTGGGTAAGAGTCACCACCTGCTGGGACTAGGGCGATAGGGATGGGAATGCAATCCCAAATCTGGTCTTTCTTTCCAGGGACGGAATTTACAGCACTTGACAACTGATTACGAGTTGGGGGTATGATGGAAGAAGAGCTAAATAAGTCCAATTTCAAGCCTAATAGTCTAGGACAGTGGTTCCCAACTAGGGGCAAATGTGCCCCTCAGGGACATTTGGCAATGTCTGTAGACGTTTTTGAGTGTCGCAACTTGGGTGGGGGGTGCTATTAGCATCCAGTGGGTAGAGACCAGGGATGCTGCCAAACATCCTACAGTGCACAGGACAGCTCCTACCACAAAGAATTATCCCACTCCAACTCTCAATGGTGGTGAGGTGAGAAACCCTGGACAAGGAGATTGATGAGAATAGGAATAGTCAGGGGGAAGAACTACTTTGGAGATCATGTAAATTTAGTTTTAAACAAGTTGAGTTGGAAGTGCCAGGAGAATATCCAGATAGACAAACAAGTCAAGCAGGCACCTGAAAATATTAAATTCAAGTTAGTTAAATGAAGTGCATGTGTGTGGGTCTAGAACAGGGGCTGGCAAACATTTCTATAAAGGGCCAAGTAGTAAATAATGTTAGGCTTTGGGGGCCATAAGGTCTCTTTCCCAACTACTCATCGCTGCCATTGTAGCACAAAAGCAGCCATAAACAATACACAAATGAATAAGTGTGATTGCGCTCCAATAAAACTTTACTTACGGACACTAAAAGTTCATATAATTTTCACACATCACAAATCTTATAATTTCTTTTTTTTTTTTTTAACCATTTAAAAATGTAAAAGTCATTCTTAGCTCATGAGCTGTACAAACATGGTCAGGGGGCTGAATTTGGCCCACAGGCCATAGTTTGCCCACCCCTGGGCTAGAATGTCCAGAGAAAGAGCTGGGATCAGCTGGAAGCCTGAGCTTACCATGTCTTTGCAGCTCTGAATGAGAACACTGTCCTCTGTCTCGTCAATAATGGATGTATGGTTTGTGCCTATGCTCTCCAGGTGTCCCAGCCCAGACACAAGCAACGTCTTTGGTGATCTTCCTCAACAGAAGTCCAATCCCTTTGTGCTGTGTTTGGTCTTACTAAGAACTTCTCTGAGTGCAGCAATTAGCGATCACAAGTTTAATGACTGGCCCATGCTTGACAATGGAGCATGAGCAATAGGGAATGGCAGAGGCCACATGGAATGAGGGGCCAGGTCCCACGTGCAACAGATGTCACACCAGTCACCAGTAGTGAGGAGGGCACGGGGCCACTCTTCCTCAAAGGAGGGAGAAAGCAGGGTACTACTCAACAGGGGGCTTCCTGCCTTTCCCAGAGCGCCTAACCTAGGGGCTAGCAACAAGAGAAGCCCCAGAAAGGGGGCAGGGATGGTAAAGAAGCATACTACTGGGAGGACTAGTAGGCATACATCATTTTATGATAGGTTCATACTAATGGGCCCCAAAATTATTAGGATTATAAGCAGTCTGTTTTTTCATGCACTTTATATTTAGTGCATATTATTTATATTTAGCGGCATATTTATTTCAAAGGAGAGAGGAAAAGAAAGAAAGCAAGCAAAATGAGTCTCAAGTTATATCTTTGCATGTCTACGGTCAACAAAAAGACGTTAACACACTGTGAAAATTTTCGAAAATGAAGAGCCCACTTACTTGCCAGTTCAATGATTTCCATCCTCTCCCCATCGACATCATGACCTACAAAACTTAAGTCGTTCTGCTCAAGTTGGTGGATCAGGCTGGGGTTCACCTGGAAAAACAAGAAATTGTCTTTGGGTAGCAGAGAAATACAGACATATCAGCTTATGAACATGTCCTCCATCAACTGGGTGGGTTTTCCATTTCAGTGATATACTAACTAGCAGTTAATTTCCACATTCAACCTCCAACGCCTGTTTTTAAACTCATGATGAACCTGAGATGGAAAGTCTAATCACAGCCCCTAAATCTGGGAGGCCCACCTTCTGTCACCCAAAGATAAGATTCAAAAAGTAGGACTGTGACACAGATATTCTGACTTGGAATCTTGAGACTAGCTATTGATAGTCGTCCCCATATTTGCTTCTTCCCTTGAGTTATGTGTAATTAACTATCTCTCCCCAAATCACGAATCTGCTTAAGGATGGAAAATGTCTTATTTCCCTGATGACTAACCCCAATGCTTTCTTTACATATAGTTACATAAAAGCGCTAAAGAGAAGCTTGGAGCAATTTTTCTACTAAAATATAGGTTATAGATGACAACTTGATGACCTGGCTCAAGGCCCTTCCCTCACTCGTCTCATCGCTAGCCTTTTCCCAAACTTTTCAGCCTCTCCTTCACAGAAAGCACTTCCTCATCTAACACCAAAATAGTGTCCCACCTGTCCTCAATCTTAACCCTATACACTTTTATTTTATTTTTTAACTTTAGGCTAGCTCTCATAATTGGTAATTATTTTTCTTTTTTTAACAGCTTTATTGAGATATGTCACATATCATACAATTCACCCACTAAAAGTGTACAACTCAATGGTTTTTAGTATATTCACAGAGGATTTCAATCATCACCACAATCAATCCAAAAATATACCCTATACCCTACAGCCTCTAATCATCATCCCCCAATCCTCTCATCATCACCCCTTTGCCAAGCCCTAGACAACCACTAATCTACAGTCTGTCTCTTTAGATTTGCCTGTTCTGGGCATTTCATGTTAATGGAATCATACAATATGTAGTCTTTTGTGACTGGCTTCTTTCATCTAGCATAATGTTTTCTAGGTTCATTGATGTTGTAGCATGTATCAATAATTCATTTATTTTTATTGTCAAATAATATTCCATTGTATGGATATATCACATTTTATTTATCCATTCTTCAGTTAACGGACATTTGAATTGTTTCTAGTTTTTTGGTTATTATGAATAATGCTGCTATGACCATTTGTGTACAAGTTGCTGTGTGGACATATGTTTTCATTTCTCTTGAGTATATACTAGGGATGGTATTGCTGGGTCATATGGTAACTCTATGTTTAACCTTTTGAGGAACTTCCAGATGGTTTTCCAAAGTGGCTGCACCATTTTACATTCCCACCAACAGTGTATGAGAATTCCAGTTACTTCACATCCTCACCAACACTTGTTATCATCCATCTTTTGATTATAGCCATCCTAGTGGGTATAAAGTGATATCTCTTTGTAGTTTTGATTTGCATTTCCCTGGTGACAAATGATGTTGAACATCTTTTCATTTGCTTATCAGCCATTTGTATATCTTCTTTGGACAAATATCTATTCAGATCCTTTGCCATTATTTATCATTGAGTTGTAAGAATTCTTTATTCTAGATACCTTGTCTGATATATGATGTAATCTGTAATTATTTTATCTATCTTTTTTTTTGTGTGTGAGGAAGACCAGCCCTGAGCTAACATTCAATGCCAATCCTCCTCTTTTTTTGCTGAGGAAGACTGGCCCTGGGCTAACATGCGTGCCCATCTTCCTCCACTTTATATGGGACGCTGCCACAGCTTGGCTTAACAAGCAGTGCATCAGTGCGCGCCCAGGATCCAAACCAGCGAACCCCGGGCTGCTGCAGCTGAGCGTGCGCACTTAAGTGCTTGCGCCACTGGGCCAGCCCCTCTATCTTATTTTTTGTCCTCTCCGATTAGAATGTAAGCTCCCTAACAGGAGGCAGACCATATGTGTCTTTCCCCCTTCCATCTCCAGTGCATATCAGATGCAAAATAAGTATGAATGAATGGCCACACTATCATGTGCGCAGTAGTTCTCACACCTTCTAGCCACCACTTAGACAAAGCAGCTCAATAGTTTTCCTCCCACCAGTTGGGCCAGTTCCCAATGTAAAGAAGATCACAAATGGCCTACACTCAGAAAGTTACATTCACTGATTATAGTGACATTGTTGGTAGCTTGCCCAGCATCAATTCCCACTAGTCCTCCTTCAAAACAGACCCCAGGGCTTATTCCAGTATCTACTTCACCTACACCTGGCCCATAGGACTCCATCTCCCTCATTCTAGAAGTTGGTCCTAACTGGTCTAAGCCAAACATGATAAACTCATCCCTCTTGGCAGATGAATAATACAAGAACTAGAGTTTAAGCCTGGCTCAGTATTGCTCTGGCAATGGTTACTAGTTCACAGGTGGGCAGGTAATCTAAATTGACCCAATAAGACTGAAAAAAAGCTTCCATGTCTAGGAGAGATGCATGCATGTTGCCTCAGTTGCTGCTGGCAGCCATCTTACAACTATGAGGAAGACCAGCCTGAGGGCAAGGCAGACACAGAGAATAGGGTCAGGCCAAGAGAATTCCAGAGACAGCAGGAGCCCTGATCACACCATGCCTGGAGCCTGCCCAGCATCTGGACTGTTACCTGAGATAACAAATTTCCTTATTGTTTAGGCTGGTTTGAACAAATAATGAGCAGGGATTTTGGTTCTTCACAGCCAAAAGCATCATAATTAATACACTATGAATCCTGGTATAGACAATCTGCATTTTGGGGAACCTGTGCTTCTCATATGGCAATCTCAACAATAACTCTTCTTAATCACGTGACACTAAGCCTCATGCTCAACATGGACTTCCAAAGAGGTTCCCAAACCAAGAATCCACCATGTGATACTCAGAGACACATCTCTATCTCAAGGAGCATTTGGTTCCTTTTCAGAAAAGGCAAGTCCCCCTTTTCCCAAACCTGCCAAAATAAAGGGCAGGGGGTTAAGGATAAGGATGACAACCCTATCTTGGTCTAGGAGACAGCAGTTAGGGTAACATAGAACTCAGATATGTCCCATGTGCAAATACTTTAAGATTTTGCCTTCGGAAAGCCAAGAAGAGTAGAGTCTCCCCACCCCACCCACCTCCTCTGGGAAATTTGGCACACTTCCCCTGAGCCCTACGGATACCACTGGGCTAGACACCTTTTCCAGAGGCCCACTTGTAATCACTGGGGTTCCTTGCACTCAGCATCTATATTCTACAGCAATTCAGTGTGAAAGCCATACCTCATACCGATGTCTGTGTCTTTCTTCTATGAAAGGAACATCACCATAAAGTTTCCCTGTAAAGATACGAGTGTGAAATTAATAATGGAGTAATTGGCTTTAGAACCAGACCCATGGCATATGTGTGGGGGAAGCCTCTTTGATCTGCCTATCAGAGACCTAAAAATGAACTAGACCCTGGGTAGTAATCTAGATTTTCTTCTCTTATGGTACAGAAGAGCAATAGCTTCTTTGAAACCCTGAGGCAATTCTCAAGTAAGCCATCACCATTGCATAAAGGGAAGCCCGTTATTATACAAGTCCACTGTGGACTCCAGCAGATGTGCCCTCCTTTCATACATCTGCCTGCAGGATCAAGAGGCTGTGCAATGTCTGCACCATTGCTTGTTGCATTTTAGTCTCCAAAAAGACTAGGACAGAAAGGAAGACTTTGCCATTTTGTTGCTGTTGAGGATTTCCCCCCATGCCTAGGATCATTGCATGGCACATGTGCTCAATAAATCCATCCAGAGAACCGCTCATAACAACATGGCAGATCTACTCCTCAGTCTTTTCACTCCACACCTAAATACAGTCTACACTCAGCAGCATCTAGCATCTCACCTCGGCATTAATCGTCCTACAGCACTTTCAGTGACAGTGTGGATCAGTGGCTCCTAACTGGGAATGCACAGGGAGCCACTAGTGGTACTTTGTAAAAGCCCACATGCTGGGGTACTCTCCTAAGAGTAACCAAATCAGAATCCCTGGTGCCAGGGCCCTAGAATGAGCACCCTTAGTTTTATTTTGTTTTTAAGGTGTTTTCAAATAGAATTGGACTGGTAACATTCTGAGCTGATTCTCAACGTATAGTTTTAAAGGAAATTTTAATTTTTTCTTTTTTCATGGACATGGCAGTGGATTAATTTTTAAATTCATTCTTGATAGATTTGTAAGTGATCAAGAAAGATTTTGAGTGCACAAAACAACATTTCCAAAGTTCTGAAAACATGTTTCATCATATACCATATACATTTTATATATATACCATATACATTATATATATCATATATGTATGATAGAGAGAGAGAGCTCTTCATTTATTAAACAAATATTTATTGAGCACCTGCTTATGTGGTAGACACTGGTCTCAAGAATTAAGGGGAAGGGTCCCTATCTTGTCTGTTATCTTGTAGAGTTTATATTCCAGCTTCTATTCTTTCTATTTGGATTTCATAGTCTAGAGATAACAACAGCAATCACATGGTTTACTTACTTACTGTTCTAAGTGCTTCACATATTTTGATTTATTTAACCTTCACAACCACCCTATGAAGTAGAGACTATTGCAATCCCCATTTTACAGATGAGGAAGCTGAGGCAGAGAGGTGAAGTAACTTGCCCAAGCCACACATCCATTAAATGATGTAGTGGAATTTAAAGTCAGGCAGTCTGGCTCCAGAGTCACTACACCTCCCCCCTCTTCTTGTCACCTCTGAGATATCTTAGCAAACACAGAGTTTGCCTTAAGCCAGGCAGCAGGCATAGGCCATGCAGTTTCAAAAGTTTGCACAAGGATGTCAGAGTGACGTCAGCATCATGGCAGAGTGAGCTCTTCCCTTAGTCTCTCTCCTCTAAGATACAATGAAAAGGACATTCATAAACCAACAGAGAACATTCACACAACAAAATAGACATCTGAACGATCCACACAGCCATACATCTGAAGGTGGGGGTGCTGGACCATCCCCCAGGAGGCAGTGGAAGGAAGTAAGGGGATCCCCTCTGCCTCCTGGGTGGCAGCAACCTAGGGGTAGGACCTCACATGGCAGCTGGCATGCAACCCTGACAGGAGAAGGGGGAGAAGGCAGGCTCCACGGGAATGCTTGGACTCTCAGAATTGCCTCCCAGCCTGTGGCAATGCTCCACACCGAGGCGGCTAAGGAATCGTGGGGGCATCCGCATGAAGCCAGGCAGACAGTGAGTGCAGAGCCAGGGCGCTCAGGAGTGCACACATGAAAGAGAGTGCCCCTCCCCCCCTTCCACCTGGTGCACCAGCTAGGCATGACGGCCTGAGCAGGGAATCCTCGCCAAAGCGCCTGTGCATACATGTGTAAAGCAGTAGCAGCCAGCGGGCAAACACAGACGGACCCTGTCAACACAGCTTCCAACAGACTGGCACATCTGCCAGGAGTTGCAGAAGGCTGATAAAACACAGCTCCTGCCCCCTCGTCCCCAATGGTGGCAGGTGGAATCCACGATCAGATATGACCACTATGCGACAGCAAAAATCCACCCCATCAAATAGCATGAAGAAATATATTAACACTGTAGACCAGAAGGAAAATGACAAATACCCAGAAATCAACCCTGAACTCACAGAAATTTACAATCTAAATGAAAGAGAATTCAAAATAGTTATCATAAAGAAACTCGAGTTACAAGAAAACTCAGAAAGACAGTTTAATGATCTCAGGAATAAAATTAATGAACAGAGGGAATTCTTCACAAAAAGAGATTGAAACTTTAAAAAAACTAATCAGAAATGTTGGAGATGAAAAACACAATGAATGAGATAAAGAAAAATCTGGAGTCCTTAAAAAACATAGCAGATATTATGGAGGACAGAATCAGCAATTTAGAGAACAGAAATATAGAAATGCTGCAGATGGAGGAGAGAGAACTAAGCCTAAAAAGAAATGAAGAAATTATCGGAGAAATATCCTACTCAATTAGGAAATGCAACGTAAGGATTATAGGTATTCCAGAGGGAGAAGGGAGGGAGAAAGGAGCAGAGAGCTTGTTGAAAGAAATAATAGCTGAGAACTTCCCAAACAGGGGAGAAGAAGCTGGAATTACATGTAAATGAAGCCAATAGAACTCCTAATTACATCAATGAAAAAAGACCTTCTCCGAGGCATATATTAGTAAAACTGGCAAAAGTCAATGACAAAGAAAAAATATTAAGGGTAGCAAGGCAGAAGAAAATAACCTACGAAGGAACCTGTAGCAGGCTTTCAGCAGATTTCTCAGCAGAAACCTTACAGGCCAGGAGAGAGTGGAACGATATATGCAAAATTCTGAAAGACAAAAACTTTCAGCCAAGAATATTCTATCCAGTGAAATTATCCTTCAGATACAATGGAAAAATAAAAACTTTCCCAGATAAACAAAAGCTGAGGGAATTCATCGCCACAAGACACTCCCCCCTACAAGGAATGATCAAGTAGGCCCTCATACCTGAAAAAAAAAGAAAGGGTTTACAAAGCCTTGAGCAAAGAGATAAACAGACAGACAAAATCAGAAATACGCAGCTTTCTATCAGAACAGGACAGCAAACACTTAACTATAACATTAAAGATAAAGGAAAGGAAAGCATCAAAAATAACTATAATCACTTCATTTTAACCACAAACTCACAACACAAAATGGAATAACTTGTGACAACAATAACTTAAATGGGGAAGAGGAAAGGGATGGAACCTGCTTAGACTAAGGAACAAAGAGACTATCAGAAAATGGACTATCTCATCTACGAGATCTTTTATACAAACCTCATGGTAAACACTAAACAAGTAATCAGAACAGAGACACAAATGACAAACAAAGAGAAAACTGAGAAAACCATCATAGAGAAACACCAAAATGAACTGGCAGTTAGTAATACACAGGATGAGAAACAAGGGAAATACAGAACAACCAGAAAACAAGTGATAAAATAGCAGTATTAAGCCCTCACAGGGGCCGGCCCCGTGGCGTAGCGGTTAAGTGCACACGCTCCGCTGCTGGCAGCCCGGGTTCAGATCCCAGGCGCACACCAACGCACAGCTGGTCAGGCCATGCTGTGGCGGCGTCCCACATAAAGTGGAGGAAGATGGGCACAGATGTTAGCCCAGGGCCAGTCTTCCTCAGCAAAAAGAGGAGGATTGGCATGGATGTTAGCTCAGGGCTGATCTTCCTCACAAAAAAATTTTTAAAAAAATTTTAAAAAAGCCCTTGTATATCAATAAGCACTCTAAATGTAAATGGATTGAATTCTCCAGTCAAAAGACACAGAGTGGCTGGATGGATTAAAAAACAAGACCTAACAATATGCTGCCTCGAGGAAACACATTTCAGCTCTAAAGACAAACACAGGCTCAGAGTGAAGGGATGGAAGATGATATTCCAAACTAATGGCAAACAAAAGAAAGCAGGTGTTACCATACTTATATCAGACAAAGTAGACTTCAAGATAAAAAAGACAATGAGAGACAAAGAGGGGCAGTATGTAATTATAAAAGGGACACTCCACCAAGAGGACATAACACTTATAAATATATATGCACCTAACACAGGAGCACCAAAGTACATAAAGCAACTATTAACAGACATGAAAGGAGAAATTGACAGCAACACAATAATAGCAGGGGACCTCAACACCCCACTTACATCAATGGATAGGTCGTCCAGACAGAAAATCAACAAGGAAATAGTGGAATTAAATGAAAAACTAGATCGGATGGACTTAATAGATATATATAGAACACTCCATCCAAAATCAGCAGAATACACATTCTTCTCAAGTGCACATGGAACATTCTCAAGGACAGACCATATGTTGGGAAACAAGGCAAGCCTCGATAAATTTAAGATTGAAATCATATCAATCATCTTTTCCAACCATAATGCTATGAAACTAGAAATCAACTACAAGAAAAAAGCTGGGAAAGTGACAAATATTTGAAGACTAAACAACATGCTACTGAATAACCAATGGATCACTGAAGAAATTAAAGGAGAAATCAAAAAATATCTGGAGATAAATGAAAATGAAAATATACCATACCAACTCATATGGGATGCAGCAAAAGTGGTCCTAAGAGGGAAATTCATAGCAATACAGGCCCACCTTAACAAACAAGAAAAATCCCAAATAAGTAATCTTAAACTACACCTAACAGAACTAGAAAAAGAAGAATAAACAAAGCCCAAATTCAGCAGAAGGAGGGAAATAATAAAAATTAGAGCAGAAATAAATGAAATAGAAACCAAAACAACAGTAGACAGGATCAATGAAACTAAGAGCCGGTTCTTTGAGAAGATAAACAAAATTGACAAACCCTTAGCTAGACTCACTAAGGAAAAAAGAGAGAAGGCTCAAATAAATAAAATTAGAAATGAAAGAAGAGAAATTACAATGGATACCACAGAAATACAAAGGATTATAAGAGAATACTACGAAAAACTATATGCCAGCAAATAGGACAATCTAGAAGAAATGGATAAATCCTTAGACTCATACAACCTCCCAAAACTGAATCAAGAAGAAATAGAGCATCTGAATAGACCAATCACAAGTAAAGAGATTGAAACAGTAATCAAAAACCTCCCAAAAAATAAAAGTCCAGGACCAGATGGCTTCTCAGGAGAATTCTACCGAACACTCAAAGAAGATTTAATACATATCCTTTTTTTTTTTTTTGAGGAAGATCAGCCCTGAGCTAACATCCGTGCTAATCCTCCTCTTTTTTTTGCTGAGGAAGACCGGCTCTGAGATAACATCCATTGCCAATCCTCCTCCTTTTTTTTTTCCCCCAAAGCCCCCCAGTAGATAGTTGTACATCACAGTTGCACATCCTTCTAGTTGCTGTATGTGGGACACGGCCTCAGCATGGCTGGAGAAGCGGTGCGTCGGTGCGCACCCGGGATCCGAACCCGGGCCGCCAGTAGTGGAGTGCACGCACTCAACTGCCAAGCCACAGGGCCAGCCCAATACCTATTCTTTTCAAACCGTTCCAAAAAATTGAAGAAGACAGAACAATTCCTATCTCATTCTACAAGGCCAACCTCACCCTGATCCCAAAGCCAGACAAGGACAACCCAAAGAAGGAAAATTACAGGCCAATATCGCTGATGAACATAGATGCAAAAATCCTTAACAAAATATTGGCAAACCAAATACAGCAATACACTAAAAGGATCACACACCATGATCAAGTGGGGTTTATACCAGGGACACAGGGATGGTTCAACATCTGCAAATCAATCAATGTGGTACACTACATTAACAAAATGAAGAATAAAAACCACATGATCATCTCAATAGATGCAGAGAAAGCATTTGACAAGATCCAACATTCATTTATGATAAAAACTCTCAACAAAATGGGTATAGGAGGAAAGTATCTCAACATAATAAAGACCATATATGACAAATCCACAGCCAACGTCATACTCAACAGGGAAAAACTGAAAGCCATCCCTCTGAGAACAGGAACAAGACAAGGGTGCCCACTCTCACCACTCTTATTCAACATAGTACTGGAGGTTTGGGCCAGAGCAATTAGGCAAGAAAAAGATATAAAAGGTATCCAAATTGGCAATGAAGAAGTGAAACTCTCGCTATTTGCTGACGACATGATTCTATATAGAGAAAACCCTAAAGAATCCATCGGAAAACTATTAAAAATAATCAACAACTACAGCAAAGTTCAGGGTACAAAATAAACTTACAAAAATCAGTTGCATTTCTATACTCGAATAACAAACTAACAGAAAGAGAACTCAAAAGTACAATCCCATTTACAATCACAAAAAAAGAGTGAAATATCTAGGAATAAATTTAACCAAGGAGGTGAAAGATTTATACGTTGAAAACTACGAGCATTATTGAAAGAAATTGTTGATGACATAAAGAAATAGAATGACATTCTATGCACATGGATTGGAAGAATAAACATAGTTAAAATGTCCATATTACCTAAAGCAATCTACAGATTCAACACAATCCTAATCAGAATCCCAATGACATTCTTCACAGAAATAGAACAAAGAATCCTAAAATTCATATGGGGCAATAAAAGACCCCAAATAGCTAAAGCAATCCTGAGAAAAAAGAACAAAGCAGGAGGCATCACAATCCCTGACTTCAAAGTATACTACAAAGCTATAGTAATCAAAACAGTATGGTACTGGCACAAAAACATACACACAGATCAATGGAACAGAATTGAAAGCCCAGAAATAAAACCACACATCTATGGGCAGCTAATCTTCGACAAAGGAGCCAAGAACGTACAATGGAGAAAGGAAAGTCTCTTCAATAAATGGTGCTGGGAAAATGGACAGCCACATGCAAAAGAATGAAAGTAGACCACTATATTTTGCCATACACAAAAATTAACTCAAAATGGATTAAAGACTTGAAGGTAAGATGTGAAACCATAAAACTCCTAGAAGGAAATATAGGCAGTACACTCTTTGACATTGGTCTTAGAAGCATCTTTTCAAACACAATGTCTACTCGCGCAAGGGAAACAAAAGAAAAAATAAACAAATGGGACTTCATCAGACTAAAGAGCTTCTGCAAGGCAAAGGAAACCAGGAACAAAACAAAAAGTCAACCCACCAACTGGGAGAAAATATTTGCAAACCATATATCTGAAAAGGGGTTAATCTCCAAAATATATAAAGAACTCACACAATTCAACAACAAGAAAACAAACAACCTGGTCAAAAAATGGGCAGAGGATATGAACAGACATTTTTCCAAAGAAGATATACAGATGGCCAACAGGCACATGAAAAGATGTTCTACATCACTAATCATTAGGGAAATGCAAATCAAAACTACACTAAGATATCACCTTACACCCGTTAGAACAGCTAAAATCACCAAGACAAAAAATAACAAATGTTGGAGAGAACGTGGAGAAAAGGGAACCCTCATACACTGCTGGTGGGAATGCAAACTGGTGCAGCCACTACGGAAAACAGTATAGAGATTTCTCAAAAAATTAAAAATAGAAATACCATACGACCCAGCTATCCCACTACTGCGTATTTATCCAAAGAACTTGAAATCAACAATTCAAAGAGACTTATACAACCCTATGTTCATTGCAGCATTATTCACAATAGCCAAGATGTGGAAGCAACGCAAGTGCCCCTCTATGGATGAATGGATAAAGAAGATGTGGTATATACATACAATAGAATATTACTCAGCCATAAAAAAAAGACAAAATCGTCCCATTTGCAACAACATGGATGGACCTGGAGGATATTATGTTAAGTGAAATAAGCCAGACAGAGAAAGACGAACACCACGTGATTTCACTCATATGTGGAAGATAAACAAACACATGGACAAAGAGAACAGATTAGTGGTTACCAGAGGGGAAGAGGGTTGGGGGGTGGACATAAGGGGTAAAGGGGCACATATATATGGTGACTGATAAATAATAATGTACAACGGAAATCTCACAATGTCATAAATTATTATGACCTCAATAAAATAATTTCTTAAAAAAGTTTGCACGATATCTTGCAAGTCCTGATGACTCCAAGATATAATTCCTTATATCCTAATTTGGAGATTTTTGCCATTTTCCTCACCGTCTCTGTTAATATTGGCAGGCTCCATTATTGGATTTGCTAAGTCATCTGTTGTAATGAAGGAAGCAGAGAAGAAATTTTGGACTATAGGCGGAAAAGATCAAAGTCAGAGGTCAGAGGGGAATCCGAGTCCTCTCAAAGTTAATTGCAGATCTTTCAACTGCTTTTCTTTGTTAACTTCATCACTTGTGTCCCTCCTCAAGTCAAGCACACAGTTTCAGATTGGCTTTCAGAAGCACGGGTGGCTCTTCACTTTCTGCACCCCCTGCTCTCCCCCCAGAAGATACTCCTCCTGAAACCTGCAAAACCCTATCTTAGGACTCTCGGCACGAGGCAGCTCTCAGCTCTGGGAGCTGTTTGGGTTTTCTCATCCTCTCTGTGCTTAAGGTCCAGCCATTCAGTAAAGTGAGGTGGTCAACAGTTCAGGCTCTGAAATCAGCTCAGTGACTTTCTAACAAGTGACTTAACCTTGCTAAGATTCCTTTCTCTCATGCAAAATGTGACTGGGTCCTAGGAGCACTGAGAGGAATAACTGAAATGATGCACATAATGTGTTAATTTCTGGTGCTTAGAAAGTGCACAGTCAGAGCCAGCCACTGTCTTTCTCCTTCTTCATTTATTACTTCGGGATTTTAGTACGTCATTCCTTTAATTTTTATAAAACATCTCATTTCTTTTAAGTATCTAAACTCCTCCCCTTTCCTTCATCTTATTTATCACGATCTGCTTTTATCTCAATTAAATAAAAATGCTAATTTTGTAGTTTAACAATGCTAATCTTTGCCTTTAACTCTACATTGCAAAGTTACGTTCTTTTTCATTGCTTGTATCTCTTTTTTCCCCCCATTTAGTATTCTTATCTCATTTTCAACATCTCTTTTCTTAGATTTTCTGTATTCTTCTGCTAGTCCATATTAGCAGGTGGGGAGCAAAGACACCAGAACAGAGACTGGAGAGAACCTGCAAGACAAAGGGGCTGCCTACCCCTCTCCTCAGGCTGCCTTCCCACTGCCTGGAGAAGTGGCGAGGAGGATTGGCCCTGAGCTAACACCTCTTGTCAATCTTTCTCTTTTTGCTTGAGGAAGAGTGGCCCTGAGCTAACATCTGTGCCCATCTTCCTCTATTTTTGTATGTGGGATGCCACCACAGCACGGTTTGATGAGTGGTGTAGGTCCACACCCAGGATCTGAACCCTTGAACCCAGGTCGCCGAAGTGGAGCAAACTGAACTTAACCACTATGCCACCGGGCCAGCCCTGGGACCCCATTCTTAATACTAGGTCACTGACTGAAGTTTACCCTGAGCTTTGAGAGAATCACAGGTTGATACAATGAACTCTTCACATTTACAATCCTTACAAACAGCCACCTTGAATAGTGCTTTTTTTTGTGCCTGGCACTGTTCTAAGGACGCACATGTATAACTGATTTAACCCTCACAAGAATCCCATGAGGCAGGAGCTATTCTGACGTCCATTTTACAGATGCAGAAACTGAGGCGTAGTGCAGGGAAGGAGCTACACAGGCAGTGACTGAGGGCTGAGGCTGGAGGGGCCTCTGATGGCGCAGTGTGGCTCCAGGGTCTGGGCTGTTCACCACTCCACTAGTTCCCATGGGTGAAGTACTCGGGACAGTGCAGGTCCAGTAAGGGGGACATAAATGCCATCTGTTGTTATGATTAAAGGAGCTGTGTCCCAGACCTGCAAGCCTCCATTTTAACGAATACACTTTAGCAAGCATGTTCCCCAGCAAAAGGCAATAAGCAGGGGAGAGAGCCGCCCTGCAGTGTGGACCGTCCATCCGTGGGGAGGCAGGGAGGCTGGGCAGCCGGCACACCCCTCTCCCGAGGCCCATCACACTCCTTTCAAATTTGTATCTCAGCACAACAAATTACCGTGGCAGGGACTTTCAGCATCCCTAAATCCCTGGTGACCTCTTTTAAACTGTTTTGTAAATTACCTCATTAACCCAGCCAAGGCTTTTTATGTGGCGTGGTTTTTTTCTTAAACTTCCTAAAAATCTAATCACACCAGGAGCTAGAAGCAGTCTTTCTCTATCAATGCTTTCATAAGAGATAAGAAAGCAAAAGCAATTTTTCTAGCCTGTGAAAATTTGTTCCCCCTTATCCCTATTTCTGTCAGTTCTTTCAAATCTGAGATTGAACCACTCTGCATTTCCAATGCCATGAATTTGACCCAGATCCTTAACACTGGGACTCACTCAATATTTCCTAATTGGCCTTTTGCCTCTGTTTTTTCAGAACAAAAACCTTTTTGTCTTACAGTAAAGCAGAACAAGTGTTTTAGTCAAGTCTTTCTTCTTATCATGAGAAAAAGCAGAGAAGGTCCCCGAAAGGAATTAAGTCTTTTCCTAAAGCATTCAATTCCCACCTGCGGTGTCCAGCCGGCTTCGCTGGCCTCCTGCACCCTGGTCTCTGCCACCTTCCCTGTGGCATCACCCTAAGGCACTCTCCCCAGCCTCCTCTGCCAGCTGACATTTGCCTGCATTGTCTCACTGTCCCGTGTCGTCCGCCCTGAGGATGAAGGTCATCTTCTCAGAACTCAGAGGGGAAATCACCAGGACCTGGTCTCCTGCACTGTTGCGTACACTGCACTGCAGGGGGCTCCTGATTCCTTCCCATGTGTCCTGCTGCATTCTCCACTGGACCTGACACCCCTAGAGGGCAAAATGGCAGCCGCTCGCTTTTAACGACCCCACAGCCCAGCACTGTGCTCATGGGCTGGCCCTTTCTCTCCTACGCCTCCCAGAGCGCTCGGCCTCCTCTGCACCCTTCCACCTCTGCGCATTCCTGTTTCTAAAGGCCAGGGCTCCCTACCCATTTGGGTGCTGATTTGGAGGGCAGAGTTACACAAATTGCATATAGAATTCGAGACTGCTTTAAACTGGGTTTACTCAAGCCTTCCTACCAGTGCACATACACCAGACTGTGCAGTACTCAAACATGTGACCTAAACGGCCCAAAAAACGTGCGCTTTCTGGTAGGTGGCAGTTTGGTTTGGAAACCACACTCAGCACGGACAAAGACTTGTTTTCCTTCCCGGATGTCGTGGCAACATGTCTGGGACCTGACCAAAAAAATTAAGCCTGGGGCCTGTAATATTTTGGAAACACTATCAAACAAGTTGTCAGCTGTCCCCCTGAATGAGCTCTGAATCTGGTCTGAATTGTTTTCCACTTTATGATGTTCCTATCTCTTGCACTCAGTTGAGAGCCACAAGCAAAATGATAAAGTTTATTTTTGGAGTCTTAAAACCCTCTAATAACAAAATTCCTCGGTGTTCTCCCTGACTCCCCCTCACCTGAGCCTGATCCCCTCCACCTCTAGCCACCCCTCATTCTAGATTTCTCACTCTTCAAAGCTCCCCATTTAATACTTAACTGTTCTGTGCCATTTCTCCCTGCTTTTCAAAAATCATCTATTGAGTTAATCAACCAAGTAATGGTATCACTATAAGGAGACAAGTCTTAGCATGTACATTCCCAGATAAAATGTAGGTTTTTTTTAAATTGAAGTGTAATTTATATGCAATAAAATGTACAGATCTGAAGGGTAGAGCATTTGACAAGTTTAACAATCATAAAATGTGTGTTTTAAGGATTACATTTCAGTGAGTGATTGTAATGGTGGGCTGTGGAGCCAGGGCCATGTGTTTCAGTAGAAGACTAGAAACTAGGTAAGAAGAATGTCCTGGGCCTGTTCTGACCACCCACCAACTGTGAGCCACTTCAGCTCTGAGCCCTCCACTTCCTCAGCTGGAAAATGCAGAGGTTGGATCAAATGGCTTCTAAAAGCCCTCTTGGCCTTACTCTGTCACTAAATAGGATATTTAGGCAGCCAAGTGGACCAGTGGGGAGATGTCCTTGAACCCTCCCCAGGAGGAGAGTAGCCTTAATGCCTCGGCCATGCCCTTCATTCCACCTGTGCTGCTTCTGTTTAGACCAGAGTACCGCAAGCCATGGCAACCCCAAGGCATAACAGGATTCCCCTGACTGTTTTTGGTCAGCCCTTGAACTAAGAATGGTTTTTACATTTTCAAATGGTTGAAAAAAATCAAAAAAGAATAATATTTCATGATGCTTTAAAATTACATGAAATTCACATTTCAGTGCCCATAAAGAAAGGTTTATTGGAACACAGCCATGCTCGTTTATTTACATATTTGCCTATGGCTGCTTTTACACTACAAGGGCAGAGTTGAGTAGTTGCATCAAAGACCATATGGCCCCAAAGTTGAAAATATTTACTATCTGGCCTTTTACATAAAGAGTTTACCAACCTCTGGTTTAGATCATTTAGGTAATACAGTAGGCTGGTAGATCCCTCCCTTCCCGTGTTTAAGTGCTAGCAAAAAGACTAAAGAAAGCAAGAACACTACAGTACAGTTAATGTCATTATGAACTGGTTCACCTCTTCGTCCCAACAATGCGGCAGAATTAGCAGTCATAAAAGTGTTCTTGCTCTTTGACCTAACAGTCTTACTCCTGGAAATCTATCCTAAGGAAACAATCAAAAGAACAAAAACAATGTGTCAAGATGCTCGCATCAGCGTTTTTCTAACAAAACGCCGAAACTAACAACCTGAAATGTTTAACAATAGGTAATGAATTAGGAAATTGAGGTTCCTTAACTCAATTAAAAATTATATGCCCAAATAATAGACACGAAGGCTAGATACATGAAAAGTTATGCTACAATAAAATACTATAAAAAACTAAGCATGATAGATAAATAAAGTTTGGAAAAGACCACGGATATGCAATTAATACTTAGGTGAAGGATTAGAGATATACAATTTGGAAAAATATCTTATTTCTAAAGACTCTTGAACCAGCTTTGACAATTCCACGCACACTATCATTAGTCCTTTTATAAGAAAAAGCCTTTGCAGACAAAGACAACACACACATAAACAGAACACAGGACAGGAGTGGGCCTCTGGGAACACATTTCTTATAAACAGAGCAGATGATGAGTAGCAGTATTTTCGTTTAAATCAATTTATACCTATAATCTCCACTTCCAAAAACTCAAATTCAACTTATCAAGTTGTATACATTAAATATGTACAGCTTGTTGTATGTCAATCATACCTCAATAAACCGGTTTTTAAAACAAGGAAAATCAGGGGCCGGCCCAGTGGCACAAGCAGTTAAGTGCGGACGCTCCGCTGCAGTGGCCCGGGGTTCACCAGTTCGGATCCCACGCGCACACCGACGCACCGCCTGTCAGGCCGTGCTGTGGCGGCGTCCCATATAAAGTGGAGGAAGATGGGCAAGGATGTTAGCCCAGGGCCAGTCTTCCTCAGCAAAAAGAGGAGGATTGGCAGACGTTAGCTCAGGGCCAATCTTCCTCACACACACACAAAAAATACTAAAAAAAAAAAAAGGAAAATCAAATTCATATTTTCATAACCCTTAAGGAACTAAGAGGGACTAAGAGAAAAAGAGGGATTGTTCTTGATGAATATAAAAATCAGAATCACTCTAGTAATCCAACCATTGTGTCAATCAATATCTTTAGGCTTTAATCCTATTACAAAGTAGTCTCTTTTACTAAAAAGAAATCTTTACTTTCTTATTTTCCCATTTATTCTAGAGCATTGCAATCACTGGCCTGTAAATCAAATTTAAATAAAGAATGAATAGTATCAAAATGCTTTCCATGAAAACTATAAATTATCGTCACAGGCAATGTAGCCAAATGTATTTTGTTCCTACCATTCTTGCAGAAATGTGCTGCCTAGGAAAAAAAGCCAACAAAAGAAATGGGCTGACTAGAGGAAAAAAAATCCTACAAAAGAAATCTGCCAACTAGGAAAAAAAACCCTACAAAACACTATGGTGCTATTTTGTTTTTATATTTTTATGACGCTCAATAGAGCCATGCACAGTAGTTCTATTCTTATCTCTTCTCTCTGACACAACCTTTTTGGGAGACCTATGGAAGACCTCACACAGGTGGGAGGGCAAAACCTTATGCCTCCTGGGGACCACAGGCTCATATACTCACATGCCTTTTGCAAACCATGAAGCACAATTTAAATTTAAGGCAGGCCTGGAAACAACCCAAACATCCATCAACTGATGAATGGATAAACAAAATGTGGTCTATCTATACAATGGAATATCACTCAGCCATAAAAAGGAATGAAGTATTGATACATGTTACATTGTGAATGTACCTTAAAAACATTATGCTAAATGAAAGAAGCCAAACACAAAATACCACATATCATATGGTTTCATTTATATGAAATGTCCAGAATAGGCAAATCTATAGAGACAGTGCATTAATGGTTGCTTAGGGCTGGAGGCAGAAATGATAGCTAAAGGGAACAGGGTTTCTTTTTGAGGTGATAAAAATGACAGTCAAATCACAAATTGACTGTGGTGATAGTCATACAACCCTGTGAATACAATAAAAACCAGTGAACTGTACACTTTTAAAAGATGAATTGTATGGTATGTAAATTATATCTCGATAAAGCTGTTTAAAATTTTTTTTCAAGGCAGGAGAAAGATATTAAGCAACAAGCTTTGGTGTTTGTTTAAGATTCATAAAAATCATCAACATTATTTTTATGTCTACTGTAAAGAAAAACAAATCTTAAATCAGTCTTATTTCCATCAAGACAGATCAAATTTTTAATATATCGAACATAATGCTCTTTTTTAAAAGTTTAGTACAATTATCACTGAATCTTTTACAGAGGATACAATTTTAAAACGTTAAATTTCTCACTAAGCGTTTTTTGTCACTTAGGCAATTATTTGAATGGAGTTTCAAAGTATTTGAAAACATCTGAAAGCCAAAGAATCACTGCTAATATCCACAAAGAGAAAAAATTCTTGTATTCTTAAAGAAAAAAGTCACTTTGAGAACAATGGCTTCTTATCCAGAGAAAGCAGGGAAATGTGTATACTTTGAAACTTTTTCTTTTTAAATTTCATTCTTGCTAGGAAGTTCTATATTCCTTAGAAGCTGTTTATCATCCTTAAAGGAGAAACTCATATTTCAGGTCTTATTCTTTGAGTTAAGAAGGCATGTTTCTAAAGTATTCTGATAACTTCACGGGAATGATGCTGGACACCCAAGATGCCAGGGTTCCCTTCCTCTGCCTCCGGCCCTTTTAGCACCGTGCACAGCCCCTGTCATCACGCTCTTTCTGCTGGTTTCGAGGCCCAGAGAGGGCAGGGCTGGTATCTGTCCCGTTCGCTACTATATCTGCAGAATCTAACACAGTGCATATGGCACAGAGTAGGCACTGAAGATATATTTATTAAATTGAATTAAGGGCTTTGGGTTTTTTTACATTGTGGTTCTCATATAATATGTTAATCTATAAAAAATCTCCACAGAAATTAGAATAACCTTATTGGGAGTAGGAAGATCAGCAAATATCAGATGGTGAGCCACATCATATTTTCCTCTGCCCATGCTGGAGCTATTGGGGGAACAGAGAAATAGACTTCTGGGAGACATAACTGCTGCCCTTCTCAAGAAGTTCATAAACTGTTGCTAAAACCAGTCAGACATGAAACAGTGAAACAGGGAGCGTGTTTCAATGTAGTGGAGAGAACAGTGGATTCGAAAGAAGGAAGTCTGAATCAGGGCTCTCCCAGTGCAAGGTCGCCTCCGGGAGCATCGGTAAATCACAAAGCAGCCCCTGGACAGGCTGCGGTGGAGATCAAAGGAGAAGGGGCATTCATGTGTGTTCTACCAACCCTTCCGGGGAGAGGAATCGAGAAGCAGTAGGGGCAGCGAGGGCAGGGAGAGACAGGTGAGAGGAAGAGTCCGAGCTCCTGAGGCTGCTGGAAAGGAAGCGGGAGAGGTGGAAGGGGTGGGGCGAACTCCACCAGGAGGGCTGCAGCTGGGCACAGCCATGCGCGCGACACCCAACATCTTGTAAAACAAACGGTCTGAGAAACTTACTTAATATTGAATTTTCAGTTTTGAAAACAGTTCTTCTTATTCCCAGCCTCATTGTTCCTCCCAAATTGCCAGGGTTGTGTTCGGGCATATCGATCACCTTAGAAAACAAAACAAGTCTGATTTTGTCATCTTGTAAAAATGTAATTTCCCAAATTTCAAGCTTTACTTTTAGAGGCATGATCGCTGGGGAAGGATGTTCCCTAAACAATAAAATCTGACCATTCCTTTCAGTTTTCCTATTCAAATATGGTCACGCTTTATACACTCCTCACAGTATGCTTCCTTTTCATCTCTGCTTCTCATCTTTCATTCAAATCGCTTGTAAAAAATTTATCAGGGGCATCTTTATGACCTTCTTCCCATCATTATTCAACCTGTCAGTTCCAGGCAATGTTCACACTTCAAGTTCTGGACTTCTGGGGCCTCCCACTTTGGTATTCACATCTCTCCCATAATAACAACCCTCTCCCACTGCCCACTTCATTCTCTAAAGATTTTCCATAAGCAAATCTGTCAATCCTTGTAGAAAAGTATACCAAAAGTACTTATTTGTAGAAAACCACTCAATTCCTTTAAAAAAAAAGTAATATTATCCATTCTATATGTCAGAAAATAAGCACCACCCTGGATCTCTCCCTCTCTCTCATCCCTCATATCCAATCTGTCAAGTCCTATCAATTTACTCCCTCCAGACTTTCTACATCCATCCACAGCTCCAACCACCTCCCAAACCACAGCACCTCGCCTAGGCTACGGCCAGAGCTTACTGACTGACTGGCTGCCTCACATTCACACAGCCCCAGTCCACCCAGCACACTGCAGGCAGAGTGGTCATGGTATTTCTCCTGCTTGAAGTCCCTGACTGTGTGCTATTGGCCCAGCCTCGCCCTCCAGCCTCACCTCCCATGACTTTCCCCTCACACCCTGAGCTCTGGTCACCGTGGCTTCCTTCAGTTCCTCAAGTGCATCTTCTTTCCTACTGCCATGGGGACTTGCACATGTTGTTCCCTCTGCCCAGAACATCTTCTCCCACTCCCCTACCCTCTATTCCTAAATTAAACCATCCTCAACCTTGAGATCTTAGCTCAACTATCCAGTACGAGCTTCTATGGGAGCTGACATTCCTGGACACCATAGCCTTGGCAGGGTCCTCTACCTACGCCCTCCCTGCCATGGCACTTCCCTCAGTTTGCATGTGTAGAATGCTTTGCGTGCTAGACTCTACATCTTTAAGAGGTGGGGTAGCGTTGCTTTTCCAGCCCCTCGAATATATGGAACTGGCATAAGGTATGCACTGAATGAATGCATGAATGTCCGAAAGAACTCAGACAAAATGATTTCAGATTTATCTTTATGATTAATTCACAGAAATTCAGAAACACATGATTTTTATGAAAAGCCTGCTCTCGTTAGTCATTGATCTGTTTTCTCAGTTCTGTTCACTACAATCTCATGGCTTTGTTTCATCTTTTTTTTTTTAAGTTATTAGAAGAGACTACAGTTGGGTGAGTTAACCTGTTCTAATAGAATTCTCAGGCTTCCCTCTCATAAAACCTTTCTGGTTTTTTTTTTTCCATACCCTAATTGCCATATATTGCTCTATAGGAGTCCTTGACAACTAGAATTTTATGAGGTAAAAATTTTCCAAGAACTTCTCTGATCTTATCAGTGCCCTAGAAGAACTTTGCGAGCCATCTGAACCCTGTGTCCCAAGCACGCTCTAAGAGTCACTGAGGGGAAAGAGTGGAGAAAAAACTTGAATATGTCCGTTGGATGAAGCGCTCGATTCTGAAGTGCTCTTGGCCTTCGCATCTCTTCCCTGTCTTCTTTGTTTGGCTAATTCTGGCTAGATTAAGCATTACTGGAGTAAGGCGAGGGAGGGCATTAGCTTCCAGTTCACAAAGCTGAGCTGCTTACCCACTTTCTAGGAAAGGACAGATAAGACTGCACTCTTCACCACAGATTTGTAAGAAGTCCTAAGTTTATTCATAGCCTCAATTTCTGCTTAAGTTTAAGACAACCTGAACCATCTAGGAAGACCACAGCAATAAACTCCCCTTGGTTTCTTCTTAAAAGTGTACTTACTGCTTTGGGTCTGTCTACCCAGGAAGAGTTTTGTAATGTAGTGTGTTCAGTTACTGGTGAGTTTGGTGTTCAAGAAATGTTCTGGTATGAACCATTGAGAATAGAGTCAAATGACCCAACTAAGAACAGGACACCTGCCTTACTGCTTACTTAGGATGAACTTGACAAACACCTCAAGACTAGAAAATATTTCCAAAATTAAAGTGGGGGTGGGGGGCAGAGAAGGAAAATGCAGTGGGCACAGGGGCTGCCTAAGGGTGCGAAATACTCCCCCCAACATAGGGGGAAGTCTGGAAATTCCTGACAGAGCAATGTGACAATACTATTTAGGAACATGGAGGTAAATATCAAGAGAAACAGCTGGAAGAGTGGACGGTGGTAGAGAGGGGGCAAGAATTACTGAATTTTTTCATTAAAGGCCTTTTGAAACTGTTGGCTTTTTAAACTTTGTACATAGTATTATTTTAATGAAAATACAAATTTAAGGCCCAAATAGTGAGATGTATTATTTAGGCTTTCCACTAGGGTATTAGCTCACGTTATCCCTGCTGTTTTCAGAAGCAATAAATATCACCTTCTCCTGAAATGACAGCATAGAAAGAAATTCTAAGGCTTAACAGCCACGGTGATCCTCCAATTAAAATGTGCTAGTATAGAAGCCAGTGGAGAAGGCAAAGAAAATGTTAGAGAAAAGATGGGGGAGCAGGTGGAAGCAGCTTTCCAGCCCCAAATGATGCCCTGAACGTCAGTGAACGGAGAAAAGCAGAGCGAGAGCTGACAGGAGAGTTGCTGCGCTCTCTGGTCTGGCTTAGGAGGCCTCATCGGGGGATGCCCGCCACACACTCAGTCAAAGAACGGCTAGGCCAGGCACAAGCTGGTGGGATCCAAACACTAGGGAAGGGAAAGTTTGGGGAAGGTAAAGAATACGGTGCATTTCTGGCCAAGCCTGGCCCAACCAGCTGCCTTGCAGAGTTATCAGGCAATCCTACAAACTTTAAAGATGACAGTAGGGCTGCCTTCCGGGTTTTAATAACCTGATTCAGCAACAAAATTCAGGAAAACATCTTTGTTCCTGGCGTTCCTTCCACAAAAGGCCTGAGAAACAGGAGAACATCACTGTTTCAAAACATATCTTTTATCATTACCAGGGTGGTTAAAGAAAAGAACTTCAAATACGCTTTAGTTTTAATCCCAACATTTCTCAAATACACTAGATTTTGCATTTAAGAGGAAAATGCCTCTTCCATTGCAAAAGGATTGCCTCGGCCCACTCTGATTTTGCTTAAACGCTGGCTGCCGTCTGATCCCCACTACAGATCTGTCCTTCCTTGGAACGAAGCCACATAGCACAAGAAAAAAAAAAAAAGATCAATAAGTAACGAAAATTGGTGGTGATAAAGCTTGAGGAGATGTAAAAGTACCACAAAAGGATAAATACAGCACTAATTAACCTTTACCAAAGCTTCTGCAGCCCACAATAAAAGTGTAATGGGTTCAAGACTTTGTACGTCCTGGGTGCCTTAAACAACAAAGTCTAGGGAACTTGGGTTCTCTTATCAAAGATGAAATTCCTAAATGGCAGTGTGTGAAGGAGCAGAAGGCTTCTGATCAACCTGACAGAGCCCCGGTAAGGTCAGCCTCCCTCACGTCCCTCGCCTTTGGACATTCCATGTGGGGACACTGGGGGAGCCTACCCCTCAGCAGACCGTTTACAGTCTCTTAGGCCACACACACAGTGATTCTCTCAGACTTTCTAGTATATTCTTCAAGTATTCTTTACAAGGATTTCCCCAACCTGTTCCTTTCCTCCTGTCCATTGGGTTTTTTCTGTTCGTTTTTTTTTCCAAGCACGCTTCTGATTTTGATTCTTGATGAGTCATATTCAAGTTGTGCATAAAGTCTGAACCAATTCATGTTGTTTGGTATGAACTAACACTGCTAGCTACAGCAGCCTCCATTGCTACAGATCAAATCTAAACTCTTCCACGTGGCACTCGGCTTCCACCACCTCATTCAGGAACCCAGTCTAGCTATGCTTTCCCCACGTATTCTAACCTGTGGTTTCCACCCCAGCCAGATGGGTCCATTGCCGATGGGTCCTCTGCTCCCCTCCCCACAATCCCACTACACACGTATTGCTTCTTCACTACTTTTCCTAAGATGCCTTCTCCCTACCATTCCAAGTGGGCTCATGCTTCAGGGGCACCCTCCAGTTCTCCTTATTGCCCCATAATTAATACCACCCTGTTATGCTCACCCTACCAAATAAATAACCTATACACTGTTAATTCATTTTTAATTAATTTGTGGTAGGTTGAATAATGGCCCCCCAAAGATGCCCAAGTCCTAGTCCTTGGAGGCTGTGAATATGTTACCTCACATGGCAAAAAGGACTTTACAGATATGATTAAATTAAGGCTCTTGAGATGGGAAGATTATCCTGGGTTATGTGGGTGGGCCCAGTGTAACCACAGGGTCTTTATGAGAGGGAGGCAGGAGGGTCAGAAGCAGAGAAAGAGATGGATGACAAAGCAGAGGTCATCCTCTGAGAAAGAGAGAGAGATTGGAAGATGCTACATTGCTGGCTTTGAAGACAGAAGAAGGGGCCATGAGCAGGCAGTCTCTACAAGCTGGAAAAGGCAAAGAAACAGATTCTCCCCGAAAGCCTGCAGAAGGAACGCAGCCCTGCCAACCCACTTTATACCTCTCAGATCCAGGACAGTAAGAAAATTAATTTGTGTTGTTTTAAGCCACTAAGTTTGTGATGATTTGTTACAGCAGCAATAGGAAACGAATACAATCCTTTATTGTATACAACTTGAACCTCTATCATTTCGTATATGTGTCTCCTCTCACAAACTACGGTGTGGGCTCACCAAGCACAAGAACTAGATCTTCTTCTCTGTCTCCACCAGAGTCCAGCACAGTGTCAGGTTCTGATCAAGTGCTCCATAATTAAATCTTCCCGGATTTTTATCAAAAACTAACAGAGGAGACTAAGGGACTGGTTGGTGGGCCTAAGAGCAGTGAAGGGGTCTCTGAGATGCTGCGGGTTGTCTCGAGCTGCAGGCAGGTCACTTCAGCAGACGGGAGGGGAGGAGCAGTGCCCTGCTTTGAGGCAGAGGCACTGCTGTGCCCAAGCTGGCCTCTCACCTGATACAGGACCATTACTTCCCTTTCTGTCTTCTCAACCTGCCACATCACAGAGCAGTGTGAGGATGGAACCTACAATGGTGAAAACATTGAGCAGTCCTCTAAAGAAATATTTATTTTCTGGTCTCTTAAACTTGTTTTTTTTCCACCAGTAAAAGAAGGCATACGTTACTTCCATTAGAAAAAGAACATTCTTATACCTCAGGTGCGACCATAACACTTAAAGCTAAGTCCTACCTCTGGGCCTCACACTAACATTGACCAGCCCTTCTCACAGAAGCCGTACCCCTGGGATGGGGCAGGTGGCGTGGTGGCTGAGGGTGCAGGCTGGGCCTAGACTAGAATCCCAGCTCTACCACTCCCCAGCGATGTGACCTTGAACGGTCCTTGAATGTCTCTGCAGACCGGAGGTAACAGTGGTATCCGCTTCCCAGGGGTGCTGCAGGGATATCTCAAGGTAATGGGTCGGGTCCGGGGGCAGCACACAGCCCATGGCAAAAATCAGCCCTCAATAAGCGTGGGCTATGATTAGGAGGCCTCTGGGAACTCAACCACCCAGGGCCAGCACAGGCAGGCCTCCAAACCGGTGAGACTCACAGCCCAGGCAAAGGTTGGAAGTGGAAAAGAAGGTGAACTCTGTGTTAGGGCACAGGGAAGGCAGGGGAGGAGATGGGAGCCCCCTTTCAGGGACAGCTACACTGTAGCAGTCAGGGTCTCCTCTAAACCTCAGGACCAAAGGCAACACGAACCCATGGAGGCATTTCTCGCCCATTTTGTTTTGTGGGGCCTGGGTACTGACACCACAGCCTCTTCCCAAAGGTGCCCTTCCAGGCACTGCCTGCTGTGGACTCCAGTAGAATAACACGGCTATGGAAGCCTCTGGTATCCGGAGCTTTTAAAATACGTTACTCTTAGCTTTCCTAGGAAAGACGTAAGTCTGTCCAAAGATCAAGCAATCGAACAGTGAGGTGATAAGTAACCTTTGTCTTTCCATTTCTCCATAACTGACCTCGTGCCTGTCATTTTTTCCCCTTTCTCTAGTTTCAAAATGCACTCTTTTGAACACACCCTGTATTTATCACCTGTCTCCATATATTTTTAGTTAATGTTTCATGAGAATATTATTGGTGGCTTTCATGGTTTCCACTGCAGGTTTACCCGCACACTTGAGTCTATAGGTAAAGAGAAAAATAAGAGATGAGAGATGTGACTGACAGAGGTGAGCAAGTAAAAATTTAAGAAGACCCACTAGTTGTTTTTCAAGTTCTGTTAGTGTTACTACAAGGATTAAGTTCTAACAACAAGCAGCACTGGGCCTGTTTTAATCAGAAGTCTTTCCTTGAAAAGAGAGATTTGTCGCCTAACAGTATTAGTATTAATACTTTTGTAGCCTAAAAGTATTATTAACCAATACTGTTCCCAATGTTTTTCTTAGAGTTAATTATACATATATATATATATATATATACACACAATACACACATACACACACGTCATATATACTATATGTCATGTGTTATATATAACATGTTATCTGTCATATAATACGTAGTTATTAAAATCATATAGTTATATATTATATAGTTATCAAGATCACATATAGTTAATAAAATCATTTCTTCAATATAGACTCAAGAAACATAACAACTGCCATGTTGATTTTAGCTCCCAAGTGGTCGTTTGAGAGAACAGATGATTGAAGATGCTATTTCAACCACTGGGGAAATTTGAATATGGGTTGTGATAATGGCATTGTGGTTGTGTAGGAGAACGTCCTTGTCCTTAGGAGATAAGATGCTGAGGTATTTAGGTGGAAGTTTCTGGATGTCTGTAACTAATTCTCAAACAGTTCAAGGGGGAAAAGGTTTTTGTCCATAAGAAGAGAAAGCAAATGTGGAAATATTAGCAATTAGTGAATCTGGGCAAAAGATGGGTTGGTGTTCACTAACTATTCTTGCAACTTTTCTGTAGATTTGAAATTTTCTTAAAAGATGTTACAGGAAAAAGATATTTCTTGTTATGCTTGCTCAACAAAAGCCTACTTCCTCCCAGGTAAAACAGAGCATAAGTATAAAAACACTGGAAATTCTCTAAAATCTTGATTAAAATGCATTGCCAAAATCAGAATAACTTTGTGTGAAAGTCTTATAACAAAAAAGAAAATGCTTATCTTTACTCCAAGAGGTGAGTTAATACATAGTCAGTACTGATGCATACCAAAGTCAAATAATCTGTGATAAAAGAGAAGAATAACAAAAGAAAAGAACAACACAAGACAGCAAAGGCGAACGAAAGATAACCATTCAGGATTGGTGGGAAGCTTTTAAGGAACACCATAAGATTTCACATTTATTCTCCAAGGTAAATAAGGCCCTAGAATTTTAGAACTGAAAAGGGTCAGAGAGAAATAACAGTCCAATAGTTCAATCCTCAATTTGTACGTGATATATTGAAGGGTCAGAGAAAATTATACAGGAGCGGAAGTGTACAAGTGCTTAAAAGCTGGTAAGTGCTTTTAAAGTCGATCTGAAAACCCTTCTTGTGAGTTATAATCAGTATTAGATCAATGTCCCCGTTCTTTCATGGAACTCTTTCTAACAGAAATAAATTTAGTCTCCAATTTTAAATCCTGGCAGTTCTAAAAGTTTGAAGTATTTCCAATTGAATAAAAGTAAGTCAAGTGTTTTCACAAGTTTTTAGAATGATTAACAAAATATATTTGGTAAAGAAAAGGGTATTAAATAAAAAGCAGATGTGGGAACAACAAATAATGAAAAAGTTGAAAAATGACCACGCTACTTGGTAATCTTGCTTTGCCAAATAAAACCACAAATTATTGTGTATCTTCTCCCCACTTCTTAAACCTGCTTCTCAATGACACTTCTATTCATTCATTCATTCATTCAGTTATTCACCTAGTATGTACAAAACATCAGAGGGACTTCAACAGCCAGACTGCAATTTTTTTAAATTATGTAGTATTGACCATCTATTATAGTATTTTTGCGCCTGGATGTGAAGGAAGTTACTTTTTCAAGCCTAAATATGCAACTAAATTGAAATAAACCAATATCTAAGCTTTCCGAAATGTGAACAGCGAGCAAATATATCATAATTCTACATTGGAGGGAAAATATAATCTAAGGGGGAAAAAAATCCACGCTTACTCATGGGACTCTGAACCATGAAGCAACTGGGGAGGTGGCCCTTTATTGGATCTTGCCCTTAATTATGAGGTTCATGCAATCTTAAGCTTAAATTTCAAAAACCATTAATAATTACCCTTAAATGGCAAACAAAAGGAAAATTTCATAATCAGGGTGGTGTGCCTGTGAAGACTATAAAAGTCGCATGATCCTGCTCAGCTCTCCACACTCCTGTTTGATTCTTCTAGCTGCCTCACTGTTCCAGGGCAACCGGGTAAGTGTGATTTTACTATTATCCGGAGCTCCTTCTGCTTGCATTGATATTCACTCTGCTTCCTTTCAGAATGGTATGAAAGATAATGGTCTGGGGAGAAAGTGGGTTTGTGCCATCTAAAGACAGTACCAGTCATTTAGAGGCTAGAAGCTGTAGTCAGGTTTCTTCAAGACCACAGACTACAGTGCAGACCAGGTACATAAAAAGTAAAGAATGTCATAATTACTAATAAAAGTATTTGGCTCCAGGGACTATATCCTAACAGATGTACTCTAAGAACAGACAATTACAATACTGTCTAAGATGATTCTTTTTAAAATACCTGTGGTTCCCACGGGTCCACCCCCTCTCTTCTCCTCCTCCCTCTCTATTTCTTCTCTCCCTCCCCCTTTTTCTTTACTTTCCCCAACCTATGCCAAGGAAACAGCCCAAGGGCACTAAACTCTTGCTGGCAATCACCAGCATAAAACTCCACTTGAGCTTTTTGGTAAATTCATTTCTTTCCCAATTTACAGGGTACCAAAATGAGTGTAAAAAAGTCTCCTGAAGAACTGAAGAAAATTTTTGAAAAATATGCAGCCAAAGAAGGCGATCCAGACCAGCTGTCGAAGGGGGAGCTGAAGCAATTGATTCAGACTGAATTCCCCACTTTACTGAAAGTGAGTGCACCACTGCAGAGCCCGCTGAGCCGGCCTCTGCTGGGGGGCGGGGAGAGAAGGGTGGGGAGATGAAAGGGCACCAGGAGAGGCTGAGGTCTGCAATACTGATCGGAGCTCCATCTGGGGCAGAGCCCACAGCAGCCCAGGTGCGGGCATCGCAGGAGGGAAGCACCTCTTGAACGCGTGCTTTCCTCCCCTGGTGGCAGGTCACAGTTCAGATGGCAAGCTCCTAGAAAGCAGGGGCCAAGCCTTCTAGCCCCCGCAGCCTGGGGGATAGAACTCTCCATCACCGGCCATAGCAAACGGAAGCAGTGATCCCACTTCTACCGAGCTAGGCCTGGAGGACCTGCGGGTCGCCAAGCAAACACACTAAGGCCTTCAGCCTGGATTCAGCAGCTCCGTGCCAGGCTTTAGGACAACAAAGAGGCTGGTAAAATAATATTAGTTGGCTTTGGACGTGCTTCATTGTTATAGGTAGGATCTCTCAACAAGACCAACACTTACTTGGCGGTCCCTTAAGAAAATTCGCTTCTCGCTGACAAATTGCCCTCTGTCGACACCCATTTATATTTAAGAAGCATTTAATTTGTGTTATTGGCATTAAGCATCTAAATTTGTGTTAATGAGGCAACCATGCATTTCTTTTTTTTTTTAAAGATTTTATTGATTTTATTTTTTTCCCCCCAAAGCCCCAGTAGATAGTTGTATGTCATAGCTGCACATCCTTCTAGTTGCTGTATGTGGGACTCGGCCTCAGGATGGACGGAGAAGTGGTGCCTCGATGCGCACCCGGGATCCGAACCCGGGCCACCAGCATCGCAGCGCGTGCACTTAACCACCAAGCCACAGGGCCGGCCCCATTTCTAAACAACTTTCAGGAAAGCATTGCCTTTCCTTAGCTAGAAAGTTTCTCATCAAAGCCTTCTCAGAGTTGTCAAAATCAAAACGCCTCTGGAGGACATGAGGAATAGGGAACGGCTGATTCTCCCTGCTCCAAGGTACTTTCTTTCCCTTGCAACTAAAACCGACCTTCAAAACAGAAGCAACTGCGCAACTATTACATCTGACTTCGTCACTAGCTGTAACTTCAGAAGCAAGCATTTGCTTCCCAGATTTTAACCAGAAATGTCCCTTCTGCCAATATGACATGTGAGAAAGTTTCTGGTTTTAGTTGTTGAGAAGATCTCTGTTTTTTAGTACTAAAAAGAAAAGTGGCTGAATTCAACGACCTTATAACCCAATATCTTATTTTCTTACAGTTAAAATATAAAATAACTTTAAAAAGCAGTTAAAGGTGCTAGCAGAAAAATCAAAAATAAAAATAAAGGTTTCTGAGACAGATTAAATTCTAAAAAAAAAAACCTCAAATTTTTCCAAAAGGAAAAAAAAATAAGAGGAAGGAATAATAATAATAAAAGAAAAATAATAATCTGACAGGGAAGTCTAAGCAATCTACTCAAACAAGTGGTTTTAAAAGGTAAGACTGGTGAATTTTTCCATATTTTTCTATGTTTTATGTATTTCCTATAAAAAACACGTGTGACTTTTATAATTTGGATAAAGGTAGGAAGACCAATGGTAAATTTTGAAAAATCTACGTACAAAGTCATGTACCTGATTATATCTCCATAAGGATTACTAAGGTTTTCCAAGCTATACTCTGTTTACATCATCACCTTGTATGGTTTAGAATCTAGTAAACGCTTCAGGAAAACAGTGTTTGGTATTTATAAAACAGATGCTGAATATCTTACAGTTTGGTCTTATTATCATAACAAAGTGCCAAATGTCTCTGTAGGAATCTTAGGGGTTAAAACATGTCTTTTTTTTTTTTTTTTTTTTTTTTTTATTTATTCAGTTTTTTCCCCCCAAAGCCCCAGTAGATAGTTGTATGTCATAGGTTCACATCCTTCTAGTTGCTGTACGTGGGACTCGGCCTCACGTTGGACGGAGAAGTGGTGCCTTGGGGTGCTCCCGGGATCCGAACCCGGGCCGCCAGCATCAGAGCGCACGCACTTAACCGCTAAGCCACGGAGCCGGCCCAAAACATGTCTTGATGTAGAGATCTGTGGCACAACAATATGAACTTACTTAACACTACTGAACTGTACACTTAAAAATAGTTAAGATGGTAAATGTTATGTTTTTTCCCACAATCAAAAAACAGTTTTGAAGCTGACTTATAAACAATAGGTTTCCTAGGCACTATTTTGCCACAGACAGAAAGTCAGAGCTGTAACGGCTTTAAGACTTGAGTTTTATGGCAGAGACAAAAATTAAGTCTGCTTAAGACACTACAGGAATATCAGTAGTCAGAAGGGAGTCCAGCTGAACATGATCTCATGTAAGCTCTCAAGCAGTGGTTCTCTGAGCGTGATTGGTCCTGGACCAGCAGCATCAACATCACCTGGGAACTTGTTGGTTCCCCACTCCAGGCCTAGTGAAATCAGAAACTCTAGGAGTGGGACCCATCAATCTGTATTTACTAAGGTCAGCAAGCCCATGTGGTAATTCTGATGCACACCAAAGTGTGAGAACCACTGATGCAAAAAGTCATCTTGCACAGTACAGATGTGGGCCACAGCCCAGGGTTTAGGAAAAACTGGGGTGGTTGCTAGTTAAGGGGTTGGACTCTAGAGTCAATGTTTGAACCCCAAGCCCTCTACTCACCAGGTGTGAGCCCTGGAGCAAGTGAGCAGCTGTCTCAGAACCTCAGTCTCCTCATCTGTAAAGTGGATCTCCCCGACAGGGTGGTTGGAAGGACTGCACAGGCTACGGAAAGCCCTTGGCACAGTGCCGGCCAGCAGCAGCCAGCCATGCATGCTGCCTCGGGTTTTATGGCAGCCTAGCCCTGGAGCTGGACGCAAAACCAGCTCCCAGAAAACCTTGGGAAAGGGGTCCTCAACTGTTTGTGGGCCGTGGGCCCCTCGACAGTCCAGTGAAGCCCCCAGGCTCCTTCTCCAAAGAATGTTTTTAGAGGCATAAAGAAAAATACATAAGATTACATAGAAACCCAATTATATTAAAATACACATTATCAATATTAAAATAATAAATGTGTGATATGGTAAAAAAAAAAAAGGGTAGCCAGTTCCGTGACATGGAGCAATACCACAGCTAAGGTTGGTTTTTCTACCTCTACCTCTCAGTAGCATGTGACCAAAAACTCAGCTGCCTTCTTGGAATGCAGACCCAGTGCCTCTCATTTCGGAGAATGTATAGCAGTAACTGATTCATTTTCTCTCCTCTTCCTTATCCCATCCTTTTTGTCTAAAACCAGGGTGCAAGCACTCTTGATGTCCTCTTTCAAGAACTGGACAAGAATGGAGACGGAGAAGTTAGTTTTGAAGAATTCCAGGTGTTAGTAAAAAAGATATCCCAGTGAAGGAAAAAACAAAACAACATCATTCTAAGCACCAAAAGAAGAGTGCCTGGGATGTGGCCCTACTCTGTATGGAATCACCAAAGTCTCTGTTTAATTCTTTGCAATTCTAATAATCTGGCAGTGAAGACCTAATAAAGAAATTCTTAGACATGTCTTACCTTGTCAAGTACTGACCTCCACAGTTTAATAGCTCTGAAGGTAACCTTAGTCTGACGATCTAATTTTATAGATGAAAAAAAATTAAAAAGGCCCAGAATAGTTCCATGATCTCAACCAAGACTACAAAGCTGGTGTCAAACATTTGGAAAGAATTCTGATGTGCCAAACCAATTCCCTCACTCCATTCTTCCACCAGAATAATGCTGTTCCAAAAAATAAAAATAATAACTGTTCCTTGCTCTCCCTCCCCAACTACTCAGTGCTCACATCCTTTCCAATTTGAACTCATATTTCACTCTAGTCAATAGCTAGTGAAAAACAGACTTCAAAAAACAGACACTTGTCTTTAAAGTCATCTCCCAGCACTCGCTGTGCTTTTTGAATGAATGACCCTCTCAGGGAGTAGAAGGGATACAGGACCAAGAGTCAGTTCTGCTCCATCACCGAGGGGGTGGCCTTGGTTCTGGTATGTGATATGTAAAATAAAAGAGACAGGAAGACAGGGCCCTCCCAGCTCTGGCATCCCGTGTGGCTGGGGCGCTCGGTATCTCAGAAAAACAGTTAGCCCTCAAGTTCCCCTTGTTGAGTCCAGCAGCGGGGGAGGGAAGAGGGGAGAGCGTGGGAGGGGAATTTAACCAAAAAACAGAAAAATGACTTCTAACCCCTCCACCAAGAAACAAAGGAGATTTTAGACACAGTGAGGGAATGTTTACATATAATTTGTAGCATTCTAATTCAACACAAGAGCATACTCATGGCATCAAAAGCCTTAAATATTTCTAAGGACTATATTTCTAATATAGTCTAATATAGTCTAAATATTTCTAATGACTATTTAGAGTGATTATATTCCACTGCAGGGATACCCCATAATAGTCTTAACTATTTCCCCATTGTAAGGCGTTTAGATTATTGTCATTTCTGATTCTTCTAAATAATGTTATAATGAGTACCTGTTCATATCTCTGTCAACATAGCAGATTTCCTTAGGAGAATTTCTGAGAAGCAAATGCCTGAGTCAGTGGGTATTAATATTTTTATGGTTTGTGAAACAGACCACCTAACTGATTTTCCACAGGTTGTATTGATTCATATTTCTACAAACAGGGAAGAGAACACCAGCTTCACTCTTCAGGCAGCATTAGCTGGTCCCATTTTAACAACTTTATTAGTCACAAGAGTGTACATCTTTATTCGTTTCTGTTTTTAACAGGAATCCTCTACTATTTCACCACTGAGTTTACTGTTGGATATTTGTTTGCAAAACGTATTCTTTCTCCTGTCTAAGAAGTACGCTTCTCTTCCTAGTTTGCTATGAGATTGTGCGTACCAGGGTTTAGATACTATAGACTGCCTATTGAGAATCTATGGTGATATGGAGGTTGTCTCTTTTGTTTGATCAATATGATGCATTAATCTATTTAATTCCCGGGATAAATACACTATCCAGTCATGATCAGTTATTCTTTAATGCTTTTTAAATTAGACAGTCTACTATTTTATTTAAGATTTTTCACATCTTTGTTAATAACCAACATTAGTCTATAGTTTGGGATTTTATTTTTTGCTGCATGTGCTTTGTTGAGTTCTAATATCTAGGTCATGCTAGCTTCCCATTTTAGCCTATGTTCTGGATCTCAATGAGCCACTCGCAGAGTAAATACACATTATGTCTTTCAACTCCAATATATATAAAGCACCTACTATGCACAAGGCATTATACAAGATGCCATAGGAGATACAAATTTCCAGAGAGATCTCTGGAAGATCCTAAGATCTCTCTGAGATCCTAAGTCAGTAAGTCTGGGATCAGGCCAGGGAAAGTCTTCATCGAAGAAGTAGTATTTCAACTGGGATTTGTAGGAAAAGCCTTGAGGGGAGCCTACAGGTAAGGGGCAGCACTGGGCATTCAAAAAGAGAGAAAATACTCCAAGTAAACACACCATGTCCAAGTGCAAGGCAGTTCAGGGGGCACACATACTACGTTTTGGGTGGAAAGCCAGCTATGAGGAATAAAGAGAGCACACTGGCTTCAGATCATGGAAGTCCTTGGTTGCCACGCCAAACCAAGGTCAGAAAGGGAGCAGGAAGGTGTAGGAGTCACAGAGTGACGTGAATGTGCTTTAGGAAGATGAGGTGGCACCAACAAAGGGTCTGCAAGGGAGGAGCGGTCAAAGAGTGGAGGCCAGGGTTAGGCAGGAGGCCTCCAAGGCAAATTGGGCAAGCTAGGCAGGTCTCGAAGGAACAATAGCAATGCACAGGAAACGTACGGGAGAGAGACCTTCTCCACCTGGCTGAGATTTACTGACTTGGATGAATTATCGTTTGAGGGTTAACCCTCAAGAAGGATGAAAATGTTGTGTGTGGTGTGGATGTGTGGTTTCTGTATGTGTGTGAGGGGTGTGCGTGTGTATGTACACATGTCTACTTCATTGGCCTTCTTGGGCTGGTTTCCAATGCTGATCTCATCTCCCACATCCAACAGGATTCACCTGAATTTCCTCTTGAGTCAACAGTACCAGCATTTTGTCAGCCACAAAACTCCAATCCTCATTAGACTGTAGGCTCCACCAGGGCAAGAATTTTTATCTGTTCTTTTCACTGATGTAGCGCCAAGTCTAGATCAGAGCCCGGCACACGGGAGAGGCTCAAAAGCTATTTACTAAATGAATAATTCTTGACTATCCAGTCACTAAATCTTATTGACTTATTCCATAAAGCCGCTTTGCCGGCTGGGTCTTTCTACAGTAACTCCCACTCCCACTGGGCTCCTTAGATCGCAGACCGAGGCTGCTGTAATACTCAATCACGTGCCCTGCCTGAAGTCTTTTCTCCCTGTCTATCTCCCATGCTAGCTGAATCTTTCTAAAGCACCCATTCTATTGGAAAGCCCTCAGTCATGAGTATGGTATTTGCATAATACGTCACAGTTAACAGGTATCAGCCTACGGGTTCCCTATTGCCTTCAGGATTAATCTTGGCACTGACACTCAAGGACCTCCACAAATCCACACCAATCTCCTTTGTTTCCCTCCACTTCCCTACAGGAGCCATGTGCTTCAGCCAAGCTACTCCCTATATTGTGACCAAATCTTGGACATTCCAGCCTAGCATATGCCTCCCCTCCTTTCTATGAAGTCTCCAAGCCTTTGACAATCTTCTCTTCTTACTCCAACCCACAGCATTTTTTTCCCGACTCTGAATTCTTAAGTATCTAAGGTCTACTTGCGCGCTGCAATACCATGGCCACTAGATCAGGTGGCTATGGACACTTAAATTAATTAAAACTAAATAAAATTTAAAATTCACTTCCTCGGCCACACTAGCTACATTTCGAGTGCTCCATAGCCCCATGTGGCTAGTGGCTACCATATTGGATGGCACCGATACAGAACATTCTATCATGGCAGAAAGCTCTAGTTGACAGCATTGGTAGCATTAATGAGAGAGTATTTACATACTGCCTATGTATTTGGTTATATATTTCACCAGTCTATGCCTTGTGTCTCCAACTAAACTGCAAGCAGGGCTGTCGCACAGATCATTTGTAATACACTATATTTAGGACTGCACTTAAGTGGACTAGCTCCAAAGGCACAGTGACTTTTTTCTTTTGAATAATGTCTTTCCACTACCATCCAGTTATTTCTACTGCAAAAAAAATCTTTCAAGTGATTGAAATATCTATTCCTAAGGCATTTCCCATTGAGCTCAAGGTATAAAAGCTTTAAAATACATTAGCTTTGAAGAACTCATTTAGTCATTCATTTACTGCTAAAATTATGGACTACCCTTGTGATTCACTAATGGGGGGTTATGCTTAGCTACGCTGTCTCCTTTCAAAAAGTAGACTCAGGTAAGGGGGAGGGCCAGGTGGAAAAGATGCCCTAGCCATTAGGCAGCAGCCATCATGCCTAGAAGAATTTTTCTTTCTCCAGATAGAAAGCAGCTACTATGGCCAACAGCCTGATATCAACTCTGAACCTATCATCCCCATAGAGACAGGATTAAGAGACTATTAGGCTCCCAGACTGGTCCATAAAAGGCTATTTTGCCTACAGTATAGGTGTCTTCTTGATGGCTGCTTTTACGGGAAAAAAGTTCTTTAGCCCAAACTAAGCTCCAAATGACTTCTGTAAGATCATTTTGTTAGTTGGGAGATGCTTACTACAATGTTCTAAATGCAAAGCAGCCTTCAAAGTAATAAAAGTTGCCTGAAAGGTTACTCTAAGTGGAGTCTGGGTTTTTTTAATGCCTAAATTTGCTTTCCATATGAAGCTGTCAGAAAAAAACATGGAAGTAGAAAATATTTCAAACAGGGCTTCAACTAAAGATAGGAAAATGTTATGCATTAGTTATGCTTAATGTGTAACACAAATTATCCTTCACCTCAGTCGACTTTTAATTATATGTGACTATTTCACAAATCCATTGTGTCAGATGTACAATTAATTTTGACTTTGAAAATTCCCAGATCAAAAAGGGGTAAAAGAAGTCATATCTATAATAAATAACTAAAATTAAAATAATCTCAAATTCCCATGTGCATCTGCTTAAAATGCTTTGAATTTCTCACGTTTACTTACCAATACCACCATCCAAGTGTGCATGTGTGTGTTGACATGTTTGAAGGTGGAACATGGATTCTGTTTTCAGGATGTTATATCTTACGTAAATTCAGATTTTTAAAGTTACTATTTTCAGTAAACAGAAAAGAAATGCTAAAAATTAAGCACATCTATCTACCTAAACATCGGATTGAGATCATTCTTCCTATATATGTCTCAAAAGCCAAAAATATTCTAAACATAAAGTCCACAATGCCGTTGTTAAAGAGAAAAACAACAGGCCCAAAAAGGCGTCCTTTGGGCTAAAGACCATGAGACCAAACCTAGATTTCATACCTGACCTAATTTCAGGAATGTAATCTTAATCGACCAGTCTGGAATTTCCTGACTAACACTAGTGAGGCATCTGCAGGATAAAACCCCTGCTGCTCCCTTCCCCTCAAAGAGAAGATGTCCTGGCTCAAAATAATCCTTTCTTTTGCTTTGCTAGTAACTTCCTTGCCCCACCCTCCTTCCTACAAATACCTTCCATTTTGTACAGCTCCTTGCAGTATCTCTCTACTTGCTAGATGGGATGCTGCCCGATTCATGAATTGTTGAATAAAGCCAATTAGATCTTCAAATTTACTCTGCTGAATTTTGTTTTTTAACATCATGAACTATCTTCTACATGAACTGGAGAGATCTGAAGCCGAATTCAAGGTCAAGGGTGTTAGCAGCAGCCACATGACTGATATAAAGTTGGAATGCAAGTCAGTTACAGCTGTGTTCCTGGTAAGCATTATCTAGAAAGCAGGTAAAACTACTTTGAAGCGGGCCAAAAAATCAGACTTGCTGTAGAACACTAAATATTCTCCAAATTCCCAACGCCTTCTATTTCACCTTGTGGATTAAGCAGAGAAATGACACAATAAAATAAATTTTACTCATTCTCTCCTGGTACTCAGAAAGAGTCTCCTTTCACTCTTAGAAAAAAATCTCTCTCCCTTTTATGTGTATAAGTGACACCTCCTCTTAGATATCTGTCCTGGATGCCAGTGTCTCTATCGATTTCATAAGCAACCATAAGATTAATCATGCATGCCAAGGGAGGGTCATGATGGTCCATGAAGGAGAGCAGAATTTGCCACCCCAAAATTTGTCTCTCTGGCATAAGGATTACCTTGAGCTGATTTTTCTTTTCTTTTTTTTTTTTTGCTGAGGATGTTTTGCCCTAAGCTAACATCTGCGCCAATCTTCCTCTATTTTGTACATGGGTTACCACCACAGCATAGCCACTCACAAGTGGTGTAGGTCTGCGCTGAGGAATTGAACCCAGGCGCACCAAACTTAACCACTAGGCCATGGGGCCAGCCCCTTGAGCTGATTATTTTTAAGAAACAACAGACAGGGCCGGCCCTGTGGCTTGGTGGTTAAGTGCGCGCACTGCAATGCTGGTGGCCCGGGTTCGGATCCCGGGTGCGCATAGAGGCACCACTTCTCCGTCCATCCTGAGGCCGAGTCCCACATACAGCAACTAGAAGGATGTGCAGCTATGACATACAACTATCTACTGGGGCTTTGGGGGGAAAAAATTAAATAAATAAAATCTTTAAAAAAAAAAAAAAAAGAAACAACAGACAAAGGAGAAGCTCTGAAAACCTACCCTTTTGTAAGAGACATTTACATTTATAAAGGAACTCTCCATTTGTAAGGGGGTCTCCCTCTCTGTACCAGGAAGAAGAGGATGACCAAATCTGCAGAAACTCTTATCAGTGGAGAAGGCAGGACTTAAATCTGCATAACAACCTGAACCTTGTTTACTTGCTTTGCCTGGTCACCTCCCATAACTGCCCCTGCCAACACCTTCTTTTGTCTTTAGCTAGAGATGGTATTTAAGGTGGTGACTTGGTCCATTTCAGGGAATTCCTCAGTTTTCCTGGGTCTCTCCCATGTATACAGGAGGTATAGATGTTACTAAACTTCTGTTTGTTTTTCTCCTGTTAATCTGTCTTTTATTACAGTGGAGTCTCAGCCAAGAACCTAGAAGGATAGAGAGAAAATCATTTTCCCTCCCCAACACCCATGAAACAGATTTTAGCAGCAAATATACCCTAAAAGAGGCTCCTGGTTTCCAAATTATTTACTTTTTTAGCTAGAAGGGCCAGAATGGCCATTACCCACTGTAAGTCATTGTTATTTCCTCGAGTTTAAGTGATTCCCCAGGCTTCCTCGTGTTTGCTGCCTGGTGATTCTATTACCTTAGTCTTTTTCTTTAATAAGACTTCTTACCATTGTCACAAAGGCTGGCTATTTTTCTCCAACAAACTGATTGCAGGCCATAAAGATGTTCAGTAGCAATTAGGTTTTATTGTTCTCATCTCACTTATGAGGATAGAAGCTATCAAAATGTAAAACGCACATATCCTCTGACTTAGCAATTCCCCTTCTAGGAATTCATCCCATAGAATTATGTATGTGTGGGTACAAAGACATATGTACACGGATACTAATTTGCAGCATGATTTAAAGTAGCATAATAATGGACACAACCTAAATATTCATCAATATGAGACTGGTTAAATAAAGAATGATGCATACAGCAGGGTAAGCACATGGGAGATCCCTGTGCATTGATGTGGAGCAGTCGGTACAAAAAACAAGGGAGAACAGTGTCTCAAGCATGCTAACATATGGATTTTTATAAAAGGGAACACGTATCCATGTATGTGTGTGGGTAGGTGGGTGTACACACACACACACACACACAATCTTTGGAAGAATAACAAAAGAAATGGATGAAGGTAGTTACCTCTGGGGAAGGGAACAGAGGTGAGGTAGGGGCAGAGAAAAGGCCGTTTTATACCTTTTCTGTAGGGCTTAACTTTTTTACCCTGTGTATAAATGTTTTAAACACACACACACACACACACACACACACACTCACACACCCAGTAAAGGATAGTCATCAAAGAATTAACCTTGCCAAAGCTATCTAACAGTGGCACCTACTGGTAAAGTCACTTCCTACTCCAAAGTATTATCTTAAAAAAGAAAACACATGGTTTGCCAGGCACAGCCATTTCAGCCATCAGTCAGGAAATACATTTCTATTAAAGCCTTATAAGGAACTCTTCACTCATATTAGGTCTTCTGAGCATAAGACTTAAAATTACCATCTGGCTGGGAAGCTACGGCTCATTATAGTATGAATTGCAAGCCATAAAACGGAGTGAAAACTATCTCTCTATCCTTCAATGCTGTGCTCTCCACTCCAGCATATAGTGTGAAGTGAAAAAAGCAAAGCAGGAAACATGCGCAAAGTATGCTACCATTTATCTAAGAAGGGGCAGGGGTTACAAGCAGACATGCAGGTTTACTTATATTTTAAAAATGGAAAGATAACCCATAAAAAAAAAAAAGAATTAATGGTTGCCATAAGGGAAGGAAGGGAATAGGTTGGAGGGGAGAGGAATAGAACTAGATTTCTCTAAATCAGTGGTTCTCAATGGGGGCTATTCTGCCTGTGTCCCCAGGGGATGTTTGGCAATGTCTGGAGGTACTTTTATTGTCACAATTGTGGGTTGGGAGGACTGTACTACTGACGTCTAGTGAACAGAGGCCAAGGATGCTGTTGAACATCCTACAGTGCACAGGACAGCCTCCCTACAACAAAAAATGCTCCGGCCCAAATGTCAGTAGTGCTAATTATATATCTAATAAGGAACTTGTATCTAGAATACATAAAGAACTCTTACAACTTAACAATAAAAAGACAAATAACCCAATTTAAAAGTGGGCAAAGGATCTGAATAAACAGTTCTCCAAAGATGATATACAAGTGGCCAATAAGCATATGAAAAGATGTTCAACATCCTTAGACATCAAGGAAATTCAAATCAAAGCCACAGTGAGCTACAACTCCACACCTCCTAGGATGGCTATAATCAAAAGGACAGACAATAATGAGTGTTGAGGATGTGGAGAAATTGGAACCCTCATACACTGCTGGTGGGAATATAAAATGCTGCAGCCACTTTGGAAAAGAGTCTGGCAGTTCCTCAAATGGTTAAACATACAGTCCTCATAAGACCCATAACTCTACTCCTAGGTATATACCCAAATGAAATGAAAACATTATGTCCACACAAAAACTTATACAAGAATGTATATAGCAGCATTATTCATAAGAGCCAAAAAAGTGGAAACAACCCAAATATCCATCGATGGATGAATGGATAAATAAAATGTGGTATATCCATATAATGGAATATTATTCAGCAATAAAAAGAAACAAAGTACTGACAGATGCTACAACATAGACAGACCTTGACAATGTTATCCTAAGTGAAAGAAGACAGTCACAAAAAGCCACATATTGTATGATTCCATTCATATAAAATGTCCAGAAAAACCACATCTAAAGATTTCTCAAAAAAATTAAAAATAGAAATACCATATGACCCAGCTATCCCACCATGGGTATTTATCCAAAGAACTTGAAATCAACAATTCAAAGAGGCTTATACACCCCCATGTTCATTGCAGCATTATTCACAATAGCCAAGATGTGGAAGCAACCCAAGTGCCCATCAACTGAGGAACGGATAAAGAAGATGTGGTATATACATATATACAATAAATAATACTCAGTCATAAAAAAAGACAAAATCATCCCATTTGCAACAACATGGATGGACCTGGAGGCTATTATGTTAAGTGAAATTAGCCAGACAGAGAAAGACAAATACTGCATGATTTCACTCATATGTGGAAGATAAACAAACACATGGACAAAGAGAACAGATTAGTGGTTACCAGAGGGGAAAAGGGTTGGGGGGTGGGAGAAAGGGGTAAAGGGGCACGTAAGTATGGTGACTGACAAATAATAACGTACAACTGAAATTTCACAATGTTATGAACTATTATGACCTCAATAAAATAATAAAATTTAAAAAAAACACACATCTATAGAGACAGAGAACAGATTAATGGTTTCCTAGGGCTGGGAAGATAGGAGGCTTGGGGGTGTCAGCTAAGGGGTGTGGGGTTTCTTTTTGGGGTAATCAAAATGCTCCAAAATTGATTGTGGTGATGGTGGCAGAGATCTGTCAATATGCTAAGTCAATGAATTACACACTTTCAATGGCTACATTTTATGGTATGAGAATTATATCTCAATAAACTGTTAAAAATATCACAATGGTGGGGTGTGTACTCTGATAGAGGTGTGTGCGAGGCACATCAGGTGGAGGCAGGAAAGAAAGGAGGTCAGGAAAGACTCCCAGGATGAACAGGAAGTTGTCAGTAATCAGGTTTGGTTAATTTTTTTAATTAAATTCTTCATTGGTTTTATTGAGATTCCAGGGGAGATTCCAGGGTGGTTGCAGGAAGCGGGACATCTCAGGGAATCTCAGGATACACCCAAAAAATGTGTTCAGATTGTCCAAACATAACACCTCAAGCACACGGGGGACTGTTATGTCCCTGTTATGGAGGGACAGGGATGCCATGGGATGAATTAGCAAAGCGGCAGGTGACAGAGCACGTCGGCCTGCCAAGAATCTTGGACTGAATATTTTATGGGAAAAGGAATCAGTGGAAGATGAGGAACAGCAGAAGAACAGTTGTCACTTTTGTTTTAGAAAGACAGATGACCGACAATGTGGAAACTAGACAGACGGGGGATGAGTCCAGAGACAGGACAGCCCATTTATTTATATTAGTTGTTATAAATTGTTGTCACAGTCAATTTAATCCTTTCCTAAACATTAAGCTTGAAAATGGCTGCAAAGAAAAGCCAGTCCATGATCGTGTCTTTCTTCAAGGCACAGCTGACAAGATGGACCATTGAGAACAAAGCAGTTTGATGTAAAAATAATAATAATAGTAATAATAATCATAAAATCATATATAATTTTAAATGTCCTGATGTGGTAATGAAAAAATAATTATAAACACCCCTTATGAGTTTAGGCAAGAGCCAGAAACAAAATGACAATAACCCAACCCGGAAAGATAAACAAGCCACTTACCAGAGGAACACGGGCATTTGGCTCAAATTCTGTGGAACTAGCATCTAAAGATTAAGAAACGAGTTCAGTAATTCACCAATATTGCTGAAAAATATTTTAAGTAATAAGAATTTTTTTATAAAAGGTTATTAGCCAATCTCAGACTTACCTTTCAACTTAAGGCAGTTTCTTGCAAACTCTATCACTGCTAGCTGCATCCCAAGGCAAATTCCTATGTCAAGAAGCACATAGATAAAGCAAATGAACATATTTTGCATTGCTTCGTATTTTCTGTTCATTTGTTGGCTGTCTGTCCCCTCCATCGAGGGCTCCGGGAGAGCGAGACTCTGCCTGTCCGGTTCGCTGCTGGACCCTCTGCCCTCAGAACGCCTGTGGCAGAGGCAGGGAAGGGGTTTGGATGACCCGGAGTTGATGAAGAAGGAATGTGAGGTTAGAAAAGGGCAGGAGAGGACAGAGCAAGGTGCAAAAGGCAAATCTGCCTCCTTCCAAACTTGTCTCTAAATCGAGGCGTATGTGTGGGCTGCAGGGCTGTCCCAGAGCGCGTGATTCCTTCAGAGAAGATCTAACACACTCCAACTCCAGAGGGAGTCTCCGTGGGCTGGACTTCACACTCTCTCTTTACAAGGTAGTTTCACAGGCTTAAATATGGGCTTTGCCTGAGGGCAGCCCCAGGCTAGCCAGCTGGCTGGGATCTAAGCAGCGCCTACAGGCGGGCAGTGGAGCGGGAAGTCTGTGCCAGGCTGCTAAGCCCAGAACAGCCCCCTCACCTCACTGTAGGAAAACAGCAGCAGCTGGGGGAGTTGGCACCTCCACTGTGGGCCTGGGTGTGGTGGAGAGCAGGGAAGGGAGATGCAAAATGGAACTGAACAGAGAGCTCGATCAGGAGGAAAAAAGACCTGCATAGCCTCAGATCTGCTGTCACACGGATGCGCCCTTCACCCATCTCCACATTCACTGCGGCCCACCAATTCTCTCCACTAAACTAATGCCAAGGAGCATTCCAGATGCTTTTTTTTTTTAATAATTTTATTTATTTATTTATTTTTCCCCCCAAAGCCCCAGTAGATAGTTGTATGTCATAGCTGCACATCCTTCTACTTGCTGTATGTGGGATGCGGCCTCAGCATGGCCAGAGAAGCGGTGCGTCGGTGCGCGCCCGGGATCCGAACCCGGGCCGCCAGCAGCAGAGCACGTGCACTTAACCGCTAAGCCACGGGGCCGGCCCTCCAGATGCTTTTATAGACATATCCAAGGTATGCAAGGGACTCAAAGGAGACAGCAATCAATATATTGGGCACAGCAGAACAAAAGTCAAAAAGCATGAAACAGCTGAGTGGTCTAGGGGGACTTCAGAAAGTTCCATATGGCTAGCACATGAAGAGATGCTGCGGTAAAGAGAAAGCTAAAGAACACTAACCACGTTCAGACAGAAACCAAACAAGATTACTTCAAAAGAAAACAGCGGCAGATGAGCATAGACAGGTAAAACAAAGCAAGGTATCAAGGTACTACTCCTGGCTTCTCTTTTGAAAATGGATCCCAACTGGAGAGCATCTAGGAAGCTATTGAAAGAACAGGCAATGGGAAATATGAACAGTCTGCTGATAGTAAAAGGCACCGAAGCCTGTCCACTCGGTTCACAAACCCACCAGTACATCCACACACAGTGTGAAACACAGCCTCTCCCCACTCCCCCTCCTGCCTGAATCCCCGACTGCAGGGCTGCCTTTAGCCTGTCAAGGTTCCATTTCATCTGGTTTCACTGGTCCAGAAGCCATGCTTTGCAATCAAACAAAAGCATTAAAAAGACCCAGCTCTACCAAATTTTAACAGAGCTGTTCCTGTAATGTTAGATGGTCTTTCTGTATTATCTTTTCTAGAAGCAGCACATAAATTTCAACTTAAACATTCTTTTTTTCTGATTAGAAAGAACACTGTGGACGTCTGTTGAACGCTTCTCTGCTTGAAGAGGTGAAAAGACGGATTCGGGTGGGAATCGGAGGTGAGGGCAGGTGTGGACAGCGACTTCTCCCAGCCTCTTGCTCCCCAACCAGAACAGTGGTAAGTTCTCCTAGGTCGACAAATTTTTCAGTAAAGGGCCAGATAGTAAAGATTTTAGGCTTTTAAACCTGTAGGGTCTCAAATTCTGCCAGTGTACCGCCAAGGCAGCCATACACAATATGTAAACAAATTGGTGTGGCTGTGTTCCAACAAAACTTTATTTACAAAAACACCACGAGCCAGGTATGGTTTGCAGGATGTACTTCGCTGATCCCTATAGCAGACTCTTTGGCACCTGAATATTCAAATCTGAGATTACACCTTTCATCTTAACAAATCCTATCAAGTGTAACCCCCACTACGTGTCAAAAACCTAATAAACTCATAGTTAGAATCCATAAACATGAGTTTTACCCAGAAAAGGAATCTTCTTTGCCCTTGCCCAAGAAATCGCCTGGAGTTTTCCTGATGTTCCTCTGATTCCGAAGCCTCCTGGCACAAGAACACCACTGCAATCAAGACAAGACGAGGGTGAATTTGACGTTATTTTTATTTTTAAAACTCTTATTTTCAGCCAGTCATGCTTACTGATCTCAAATTGAACACTTGGCACAATCACTAAAGAACACACTTGGGGTCTATTTTCAGAATTGATTACATGATTTCACATCCTGAACTTTCTTCTTGAAACCCTCCCAATGTTATGAAGAAGTTGCGACAATTTCTCACAACTGACCTCAATATATATTTTCTGATAGGTCTCTGCGGCACGTGCGCATAGTGACTAAGAAATGCAATTCTATTAAAAATGCCACTGAGAGAATTATCTGAATAAAAATAGGTTAAGGTTCTTTTAAAAGCACTATTATAAAAATGTTAAGATCTCTTACATAATCAGAAAGAGTTAAACTGGTAAAATCAGCCTTCGATTTCAATTGCTAATTATGTAGTGGCACATGAACATTTCCTGGTTAGGAGACACTTTAGAGACCTTCTATGTAAACACTCTCATGTGAAAAAGACAGGAGTCCAAGAGAAAAACTGGTAGGGTCACGCTACCCTCACAATACAATGCTGCCCCCAAGAGTTCTGTCAATTACTTATGAAATAAAACCTAGAATCAAGTGGAAAAGAAAATAAAACCAAGAAAGAAGGGTTGTCATTCTTGTACTTTAACTTTGTATATGTAAGATCTATCTCTGCATCTTTCAGTAGCATCAACACACTTTCTCTACAATACGGTATCCCCATCCTCCCCAAAATAAAACCATTTCCCTTGCACACTCCACTAACATTAACATGGCACATTATAAAGTAAAGGCAGTGTGAATGCGGCACAACCACTCACAATGGCCATAAGTAATCCAAACTACCTTTCACAATGAACAAAAATTAGTAATTGGGGTAAATTGGATCATTATGGAAAAAGCACAATCGTGTTCTTCTAACTGGTATGGATGGTCCTCAGGACTCACTCAGCTTTGCATAGCTTCTGCCAAGCTTCATGGAATTTCACAGGGTCCTCAGTTTCAGTGCTCTGCTCCAGATCAATGGAGTCTATGTACTAAAAAACATCCAACAGATTAAACGAACATTTAAGAAAAATAAATACTGGAAAATACTAGAGCTGTCTAGCACTATGACACAATTATTCAATAACTACTTATTATGCAAACACTGTACTGGTCACTTAGGACAGAAAAGCATGATTTCTGTCCTGTGGCTCTTAGAACCTTTCAGGAAGATTACGAAACCAAATAACCAGGCATCCACACCATAGTGTGACAACAGCTATGATGGGCCAAGAAGAGAATGCTGCGGAAGTAACCAGGAGCCACACCTAACCTAGAGCTGGACACAGCAGGAAAGAAGGGAAGGAGTGCCAACAGGGAAGATCTCTGAGGACGTGATGTCCAAGAGGCTCAGCCCTCGAGGAGGAGCAGAAGCAAGATAAGCATGTGTGTGCATGTTGGCAGACAGGGGGGAAGGTGTGCAGGAGACAAAGGGAGTGGAGGAGGCGAAGGAACAGTTTGTATGAAACCTCAGAGGAAAGACAGAAAGTGGTGGCCACTCTGGGGCCCTCAAATGAGGCTCCACCCAGTGAGAGGATAAGTTTCCAGTTGAAGCCACTGAAAGGTCTTAAGTAAGGGAACAATAGGAAAAGAGAGAACAGAGAGGGATTCTAGAAAGATCACTCTGGTACAGTGTGGGAAATGGAGGGAAGACTGGAAACCAGTCAGGAAGTTGCTGCAATAAGCCAGGTGAGATAAACACAGCAGCAAACTTGTCTAAAAAGAATATGACAAGACCGTGATTCAAATAGTACTTAGCAGAAGCTAATGTCAATGAATTCTATTAAACGAAAAATCATGTATTAAATGAAAAATCAGAAGCTAATGTCAATGAACCCTATTAAATGAAAAATCATGTACAATTCCTATGTACATAACAGTCCCTATATAGCTATATTATTTTAGTATTTCTTTTGTAAAAATTACTATCTGAATATATCTTAAGATACAAAATTTTAAAGGCTTTATAAAATTTGTATTATAACAATTTTTCTAGTTTTCTTTTTTCTACAAGGGGACTTGGCTGGGTGGGAAGAACCGGAAGTGAAATATTCCTCAGAAAGCCAAAAATAAAAAGTGATTAGAAAAGAAACAGGCTACAAAGAGGTGAGAGAAAAGTCGGATAGGCCCTACGCTGGTGTCTAAGTAGAAGTTACTACATTTCTTGAACATATAAGTGTATCTTTTTGCTCAGTATATAAAGGTTTTACCATTTAAATCAAGATAATAAGGCTTGCTTAAACTATGATATATCCAGACAGAATATCATTAAACGTTCACATAGAGAGAGAGAAAAGTCTAGAAAGATATGCATCAAACTGGGAACGACAGGTACAACAGAGAAGTGGGATTTCAGGGAGGAAGAATCTTTCACTTTTTGCAGCTTACATTATGCTTTGCTTAAATTTTCTACACTGAGCATGTACTACTTCTATTTTAACAAAGACAAAGAATATACTCCAGCTAGATATGATAATTCCACCTCTGCTATCCCATAATATTGATTTTAAAAAACAAATAACCACTGTTTGCCAGATATCAGTCCTCCAAGTTAGAAAGGGGAATAAATAAATAAATATATATATATATATATATATAGCATTTTTTAAATGTGGATTCAATTCTAATGCTAAAGGGGAAAAAAGTTCTATCATTTTCTTGTTAGGCAAATACAATGTACTTAAATGAGCATGAAGTACATATGCCCCGGATGTGCAAAGCCTAATTTCAGAGATTGTGCCTTAAACCTGTATGCAGAAAAAACTTAGCACGACAGGCTTGACTGCTGTCCTTGGAAAGGCCTGCTTACAAGGTTGGCCCTTGGCTGGCATCTGGAAACTTGGATTTGGGGAGGGTTCTCACCATTCCCAGAAATGGTAAGAGTGGCTCACTGTGCCTACAGTATTTGTAGAACCAACATGATTTATGCTGAACACCTGCTTTCCTTCTGGGAGTCCAGAATTTTGGTACTCGGTAGGCAGAGGGTGCCAATGTGACCAGCTCCCAATAAAAACCCAGGGCACTGAGTCTCTAACAAGCTTCCCTGGGAGACAGCACTTCACATGTGTTGTCACAGCTCGTTGCTGGGGGAATTAAGCTCAACCTGTGTGACTCCACTTAGGAAGGACCCTGGAAGCTTGCGCCTGGGTTCCCCCAGACTACATTCTTTGCTCATTTTGCTCTCTATCCTTTCACTGTAATACATCTTAGCCATAAATCTGACGATATGCTGTGAGTCCTCCTGGCGAATCATTGTCAATCCTGGAGGTGATCTTGGGGAGCCTTCAATACAAGCTGCCTCTCTGAACCACGAGATATCAGAGTAAATGACTGAAATACGTGGAAGACCAGGCCGGGGCTCACCATCAGATTCAACTTGTGGTTGATGGCCAAGGCTGAGTGTTCCAGGGCTTTGAACACGGAGGCGTAGCAGTCCCTGAGCTTGGTGTATTTGCCAACCAGGGCTATGGAGCATGTTTTCTGTAACCTTTCATACCTGGGAAGACAAGCTTAAAGGTTATATGCATGCAACATAACATCACAAACACTATGACAACCACTGTTCTTATCCCAAGGCACTTTTTAAAACCTTAGGAGCAGACTAGCCTCAAATTTGATGTACTTGACTGAAATCCATACCCCACCCCCAAAGAATGAAAATCTGTACACCAACAGATTTCAAAATCATAATAAATCCGAAACTGGCTTGCATAAGCAGGCACAGATATACATCCGAGGAGAATATATCAGAGAAAAAGTTAAAAGCATTACAAATAAAAAATAAAAAAGCTGTCCCCATCTCATAAACATGAGCTGTCCTTAAATTCATTTATAAGGTGACATTGTATAAGAAAAAGCATTCTGAGTGTCAATAGGAAACATTTCAATATTAACTTTGTAAGGTGACATTATATAAGAAAATGTATTCAAAGTGTCTACATTAAAAATTATTACATTCTCAGCTGGTCCTCAAAAGGCAGGTTATTCATTGCATGCCTGAAGAATGATACTAAGAGAACTATTTAAAATATTACAAGCGATTTAGATCACTTTTATGAGAAAATTCCATTCTACATAAGACGCTCAATCACATTTTACCATTAGAGACCCAATCTTTACTGTTGCTTTTGTCAGGAAATCTGTTCAAAGAACATGAAAAATGTCTGGTCTTGTACTAAGTATATGGAAATGTCATCTTGGGGCTGAAGATGTTTTAGGGCTTTGAACCAACCCTTCCCCAAACACCTTAGAACAAAAATGTTACCGTGATAAGGAATATTCCTCTTTCATATCAACATCTGTGAAGAGTGCAAGAGAAATGTGATTGCAAACAGGCTGGGATGAGAAAAATGCACAAGAAGCTAAGAAGTCAAAACTGACAGTAAAGGTGACTTTCCAGGAAAGTGACTAAAGAACCTGAGAGAAGGCTGCTAAGCCTTTAACTTGCTACTTACTTTTATGTTGCTCTGGAGATTGCGTGGTTGCCCGCGCTTCACCCCAGCGCTACACAAAGGACGCAAGTAACAAAGCAACTTGGTATCGAGCCAAGATTCCAAGACAACATCAGAGGTCAGTGCTTCCTGTCCCCGGGTTTGACCCAAGGGAACTGGTGATCACAACGCCATTTGAGCATAGCAACTTGGCTGAGCCCTCACCCCCAATCTCACTCCTCCATTGATGAAGGGACATCGGCTCTGCTCTCAGGAAGGAAGCAGGATTCGAGTCAACATCGCCAGTTCCCTCTTCCGCTCACTCATGTCTGGTCTTCCCAGGGGAAGAGGAGTTGCTCAGCAGCCGGGTGGGACAGGTGAGTCCACTGGGTCACACTGACCAGGGAAGAGAGCTGCCACCCAGAAAGATATCCTGAGCCCACTCACCTTGTGCTCTCTTTCCCTCTCGGACCTGCGGGCTAGGCTCATGGAACACTGCCCAGACCAGCCAAGCGTCTCCCTTGGGCTCTCCATTCAGCCATCAATTGGGTGTGAGGCAGGCCGCTAACACTGCTGTGAGCTACTGGTGGGAGGCAGATGAGGAGTCTGCTTTGCAGGCCCATCCCCCCACAGGCAGGTCCCCAGACAGGCAAGGTTGTCCCCACTTTGGCCTTAGGTCCCAGGTGAGCTCTCCCATCCAGTTTAACCAGGGAAGCCTGGCCTCTGAGCAGCACTGGATCTCCATGATCAAGGCTGCTCTTTGACCTCTGTTTGCCTCCCTTGTATCTCTCTACAGGCTGTACTGAGGGGACAGGGCCTAAAGAATGGACACTCCAGACCACCATCACCAACGAACCAACATCACAGCCAACGTGATACAGAGGGACTGACGCTCAATATTCCCTTTGCTTGAACTCTCATACACTGCTGGTGGGAGTGCAAACTGGTCCAGCCACTATGGAAAACAGTATGGAGATTCCTCAAAAAATCAAGGATAGAACTACCATATGATCCAGCTATTCCACTGTTGGGTATTTATCCAAAGAACTTGAAAACACCAATTTGCAAAGGTACATGCACCCCTGTGTTCATTGCAGCGTTATTCACAATAGCCAAGACTTGGAAGCAACCTAAGTGCCCATCAAGGGACGAATGGATAAAGAAGCTGTGGTGTATATACACAATGGAATACTACTCAGCCATAAGAAACGATGAAATCCAGCCATTTGTGACAACATGGATGGACATTGAGGGTATAATGCAAAGTGAAATAAGTCAGAGGGAGAAGGTCAAATACCGTATGATTTCCTTCATTAAGTAGTAGATAATAACAACAATAAACAAACACATAGGGACAGAGATTGGATTGGTGGTTACCAGAGGGGAAGGGGGGAGGGAGGAGGGTGAAAGGGATAATTTGGTACATGTGTGTGGTGATGGGTTGTAATTAGTATTTTGGCGGTGAACATGATGTAATCTATGCAGAAATAGAAGTACAATGATGTACACCTGAAACTTTTACAATGTTATAAACCAATGTTACTGCAATAAACAAAAAATTAAAAAATAATAATAATAAATAAATAAATAAATAAAGAGTATTTGCAAAACAAAAAAAAAAAAAAAAAATTCCCTTTGCTTGAAGACTGTGGTGAGCTGAATGGTGGCCCTCCAAAAACATATGTCCCCCAGAACCTATGAATGTGACCATCTCTAGAAAAAGGGTCTTTGTGGGTGCAATTAAATTAAGGACCTCGGGATAAGATCATCCTGGATTAGAGCGGGCCCTAAACCTTAAGACAAGCATCCTTATAAAAGAAGAGAAGGAGAGAAGACACAGAGAAAGCCGTGCGATGACAGAGGCAGAGACTGGAGCGACGCGGCCACAAGCCAAGGAACACCAAGGATCGCCAGCAGCCCCCAGAAGCTAGGAGAGACGCATGGAATGGTTTCTCCCTCAGAGCCTCCAGAAGGAACCAACCCTGCTGATGCCTTGATTTTGGACTTCTGACCTCCACAACTGTGAGAGAACAAACTTCCATTGTTTCAAGCCATCTGTTTGTGGTGACTTGTTACAGCAGCCACAGGAAACTAATATGAAGACCAAACACTGGCTTTAAAAAGCACAGAGGCATAACAACAAAAAAACAAACAACCCGATCAAAAAATGGACAGAGGAAATGAACAGACACTTCTCCAAAGAAGATATACAGATGGCCAATAGGCACATGAAAAGATGTTCAACATCACTAATCATCAGGGAAATGCAAATCAAAACAACACTAAGATATCACCTCATGCCCGTTAGAATGGCTATAATCACCAAGACAAAAAACAACAAATGTTGGAGAGGATGTGGAGAAACAGGAACCTTCATACACAGCTGGTGGGAATGCAAACTGGTACAGTCTCTATGGAAAACAGTATGGAGATTCCCCAAAGAATTAAAAATAGAAATACCCTATGATCCAGCTATCCCACTACTGGGAATCTATCCAACAAACCTGAAATCAACAATCCAAACAGGCTTATGCACCCCTATGTTCATTGCAGCATTATTCACTATAGCCAAGAAGTGGAAGCAACCTAAATGTCCCTCGACTGATGATTGGATCAAGAAGCTGTGGTATATATACACAATGGAACACTACTCAGCCATAAAAAAGACAAAATCGTCCCATTTGCAACAACATGGATGGGACTGGAGGGTATTGTGTTAAGTGAAATAAGCCAGAAAGAGAAAGACAAACACTGTATGATCTCACTCATATGTGGAATATAAACCAACACATGGACAGAGAAAACTGTATTGTGGTTACCAGGGGCAAGGGGGGTAGGGGGTGGGCACAGGGGTGAAGGGAGACATACACATGGTGATGGACAAACAAAAATGTACAACCCAAAATTTCACAATGTTAAAAACTATTAAAACATCAATAAAAAAAATTATAGTGAAATATGCATAATATAAAATTTACCATTTTAATCATTTTAAGTGTACCATCATCGGCATTAAATAAATTCATGTTGCTATGCAAAAATAGCCACTATCAAAAAAAAAAAAGCACAGAGGCATAGAGTATAATTTAGAACTATTTTCAATAAAAAGAGTTAAAATATTAAAATTTGTAGTGCTTAAAAAGGGTCAGCCCTAAGCTACTCAGAAAATTCCTACAAAGTGACTGTTATGGATGGGAGAACAAGCCCGAGAGGTTAAGTAATCTGCCCAAATTCACACAGCTAGTAAGAGGGAGAGCTGGGGTCTGAATCCACGGTGACTGACGCCTGAGCTTACGGGTTTTTTTATTGAGATATAATTGACTATAACATTATATTAGTTTCAGGTGTAGAACATAATGACTCAATATATGTGTACATTACCAAATAATCACCACAATGAGTCTACTTAACATCCATCACTGCTTAATGTTACAATTTTTTTTCTTGTGATGAGAACTTTTAAGATCTGCTCCTTAGCAACACCAGAACCCACCTTTGTAATGCTGCCCCACTGCCTCTGCCTAAGCTGCACAGAAGCTGGGCAGTCAGGACTTTATGGAGTCACACCTCATCTATATTTAGTAAAAGAAAACAGATGATGGCGATTGAATTTGCTAATGAATTCAAATTAAACAAACCCTGCTGAAATTAATATGATTGTCTTAAAGCTAAAACCTATGGGGGGGGGGGGTTGGCCCTGTGGCATAGGGGTCAAGTGCGTGCTCCGCTGCTGGCGGCCCGGGTTCGGATCCCGGGCACGCATCAATGCACGGCTTGTCAGGCCATGCTGTGGCGGCATCCCATATAAAGTAGAGGAAGATGGGCACAGATGTTAGCCAAGGGCCAGTCTTCCTCAGCAAAAAGAGGAGGATTGGCATGGATGTTAGCTCAGGGCTGATCTTCCTCACAAAAAAATAAAATATAGAATAAAACCTATCAGGGGTTTTCATAACGATTCTGATAGTTAATAACTGCAGGCTGGAACAACAATAATAAAGCCAAAACTTTCCATTCAAAAGGATTTTCTTTGGGAAATGTTAGCCAAATCTTAAAAACAAGCAAAAAAAAAAAAAAAAAACCTTGTGACATTAAAACTACTTAAAATATTCAGAAACTAAGAAATAAACTAATAAATAGATCAAAATGCCTCCAGAATTTAAAAAAAAAAATCATCTGGATTCTAAATTTCTTCAATTCACTTTGGTTTAAGCAGAGCAAAATCAAAATCTCAGAAATCTTCAAAAAATACAGCAAAACACTCTACCACTGTGCCAAAGCTTTAGATACATTCCGACCCAAACACACACATACAGAAAGCTGAATGCTAAATACATACCCTTTAAGGTACATCTCAGTCCTACCCCCAAACCCAAGAATTATTAAAGATTACATTAGTAATTCCTTTCACGTACCTGTCAGCCATATTTCTCCACTTGAAAAGCAAATGACTTGCAGAATCACCAATGGGCAGATCCAATCTCTCCTTAAAATACTTAACAATGCCTTGTTCCTCCAAAAGCACAGGCACTCGGTATGTGGAAGAAACATCATGGATACATATGACCTGATTGATGATGATAAAACACATATTTAAGTGGAATGACTCAAATATGCCACAAGAATGAGCTCAAGGATGAGCCAAAACTCAAGAGAGACTGGCAGTTCATTTACACTGAGAGAAGAAAATCAAGAACCCAGCAACCTTAATAAGAGTCAGAATTAACACAAGATAGTTTGATCTAATTACAAAACACTCTGAATTCATTATCGTACCTCCAGAACCATGGATGCTGTGGTAGAATAAAAATATACATATATATGGTCTTTGTTCCTAGTTCCTGGCACAGAGCTTCAAAATCCTTTCGAATTTCCCGAGTGACAGGACTATCTTTATTATGCTAATGAGGTGACTCAGGGTAGCCCCTAGATGGCTTCAAGATGGGAACTGGTCACCAGAAAAACCAACCAAGTCATTAGAGGGCTGGAACTGTCAGCCACCTGACCTCTGGGGAGGGGATGGGGGCTAGAGATTGAGTTCAATCGTGGGACCAATGATTTACTCAATCATACCTACTTAATGAAACCCCAATAAACACTCTGGACATTGAGACTTGGGGGAGCATCCTGGTTGGTGAATATACAGACGTGCCAGGAGGGCAGTGCACCCTGACTCCACAGGGACTCAAGCTCTTGCACTCAGGACTCTCCTAGACCTTGCCTTATGTATCTCTTCATATGGCTGTTCATTTGCATCCTTTGTAATAAAAAGTAATCACAAATATAGCACTTTCCTGAGTTCTGTGAGTTGTTCCAGAGAATTATCGAAACTGAGGGGGTGATGGGAAGCCCCAAATTTGTAGTCAGCCAGGCAGAAGTGTGGGTAGCTTGGGGACACTGGAAACTTGTGGCTGGTATCTGAAGTGGGGGGCAGTCCTATAAAGGACTAAGCCCTTAAACCTGTGGAGTCTGACGCTCATTCCAGCTAGTTAGTGTCCAAGCTGAAGTGCAGGACTCCCAGCTGGTGTCAGAGAATTGGTGCTGGAACATGGATGCCTTATATGTCAATATCCAAGACACATGGCCCAAGGCACCACCTTCTAAGTCTAGGTTAAAGCAGTAGCATTGAATACACACACCTTGTCTTCTAAGTGTGGGTATGCAGTTTGCTTATTCATTCATTTGTTGTTGTTGCTGCTGCTGTAGTTGCTTTTGTCTGCTCCTTTCATTTGGGTAAATTTACAAGCACACATTGAACATAATCAAATTAATTGCACCTGTGAGAGGAGCCAGGCTCCTTTAAACACCAGGTGGTGTGGTTGTTTTTCACACTTATTCTAACGAGCTTTCACCACCCTCTTAAGCACATGCAAGGGGCTACTGGCAGGCATTTAAGGATCTGCCACATCCTAAGTAAATGCCAAGAAATGTTCTGCCAACTCTATGTGTTTAGTCTTCCCAAATCCATAGCTATCCAACCAAGGGTTCCTAAGCCGTTTGGACACCACCAACTTGCTACTTAAGACTATCATTTCTCACTTGTGCATTCAGCAGTGCAATTCAAAGGGCCGAGATGTCACTGAATTGAGGCTGTGTCCCAATTACTAATTAAAACTAAATCTCTGGAGAGTCACAACTCTCACAGTGGAAGACATGGAGTATGGAACTATTTACTTATTTATACTCCAGGCCGGAGAGATATTTTTTAAAATAGCATGGTAACAGACCACATCCACAGAGACACCTCCGACCCTCCATCCCTTCCTCAGCAATCCAGAGGAGAGGAGCTTTAAATGCAAGTTTACCAGGAACTAAGAAATGGGAGCATTACCTCACATGAGCAAAAATGATGTGCTGAAAAATGGCTAATAAACTAGCCTGTGGACTGATAGGATAGAGCATTCTTCAGAATCTATAGTTATATAGAAAATAGACTCTATATGATCAAAAGTTTGGACTATATCTTCTGTTTGCAGAGCTCTCAGCAACCCAACTCTAAAAGCTGTTTCCTTCTATTTCAGAAACTGGGTTATATTTGTTTAATACCCACACAAAGTACTATTTACCAATAGGAAGGGTACAAAAAACAAGTGAACAAAATCAAAATGGCTTGACGACATACAAATACAGGAGAGTCCTTTAAACCTCCCATCACATTTTGTGAAGTGGTTCAGACTTGTGCACCCACCCTGAGGCATCAGGCCGGAGGCTCTGCATCAGACTGCCTCCTGAGACACGGAAATCCGATTAGATGGTTTTTAGGCTTCAGAGAACCCAGAGCCAATCTAAAGAAAACAAAAGGTTTCTGCAGAAAAAAGAAAAGCTGGCTCTCAGATTCCCAGGTGGACAGAGGACCTGAGCCCAAATCACAGTACAGTTTCTGTAATGATGAATTGACCTGAGGCCACTGATGTAATCAGAAGTGATAGTGTGAATGTCAACGGAATGTGTGGTCTGGGGTGAGTGAAGCTGTAACACGTACAAAGGAGAAATGGCAGTGAAAGCAGTAAGTGTCCCGGAAGACAAGCTAAAGAGACGATAAGCAGGCTTCACTTGGTTCTCTCTCTAGAGGCTTGACTGTAAGTTAAAAAGTCCACCTGGTTCTATATCTATAACTTAAAGAGTGATTATGCAAAGCAACATGCAATCAATCTAAGGAATCAGGAGTCTCCAGACTGTTCACTTAAGGGCAAGGGAGCCATGGTTGGATATGAATCTCCCAAAGCTTTCATAAATGCCATGAAAAGTAATACGATCATTTAAGAGGTGCAAAACGTTGGCATCAGCAGAAGTGCCTGCAAGGTAATAAACTCTAAAGAGCAGCACTAACCTGTTCAGGGTTCACGTGACAAAACATAGAAATCTTTTCCTTCACAGCCATTTCGATGGGCGTTGAACTTCGGCAGACAATCTGTTAGAGTCAGTTATGTACAGGTCAGAAAGCAGGAATTAGGCTGTTCACACTGCCATTCGTTTTCAGGAGGATGCTATTTTAATTTCTTTTTGCTACAAGAGACTTGACCAAGTATGGGCTTGTTCATTCTGGGCGTTGCACTGGACGATTAGAAATGGGTCTGAGCACTAATATAAGCAAGTAGAACCACACTCAACACAAATCGACCAGTAAGAACTCAAAATGTCAAGGTACCTCTCGTGAATAGAGTCAAGGCTCACAAACGTGTCTTCTTTAAAAATACAAGATCAGAGCGAGACCACAGGTTGGCAAAGTTTTTCTCTAAAGGGCCAGCTGGTAAAAATTTTAGGTTCTGCAGGTCATGCAGTCACTGTCTCGACTACTTAATTGCACCACTGCAGTGCAAACGCAGCTATAGACAAATGTAAATAATAGATGTTCCAATAAAACTTTATTTACAGGCAGCAAGCCTGCAGGCCTTTATTTGCCAACCCCTGATCTAGACTACTGGCGATACTGGATTCCCTGCTATAAATAAGAGCAGTGACAGCCCATTTAGCACGGTCACAGGAAAATCTCCAAGGTCCCACCTCACTCTAAAGGACCCAGGGACCATACAAATGACGGGACATTGCACTTGCCCAGCTGTCACTGTGGCCAATCAAATGAGGGCCTAGAGAAGAACAGATGGCCAATTTAGAAATGTGGGAAGCAACACCTGAGGATGAGGGAATAAGCCTCCCCTGGCTCCCAGACACAAAATGCTCAGCGTCCTAGGAACCATTTGAGAGCTAGAAAGGACTAAGATGATATTATAGATTAAGAAATGGAGGTCCTATTCCAAGAAACTCACCCACTCTCCTTAACTCACCAGATCTGGAGACAGGCCTAACCCCCTCAGCGCACGGACACTGTTTTGTGTGGGTTTGGTTTTTTGTTCTCCAGTAGCACTGGGCTGAAAAGCAATGGGTCACTGTCAGTACACTGGACATCTAGCTCTTCTGGAGAATGGCTCCCTAGTTGAAAATGTAGAATAAATAGAAAATAATAGGAAGACTTACAGAAGTTGCTGTCTACATACCTATCTGGAAAGCTCACCTGTGGGACAAGGCTAACATGGATATTACAGAAATTCTCTCTTTTTGCTTTAAACTGGAATTGTCTGAATGCTTCCACAAATGGCATTCCTTCAATGTCTCCAATGGTGCCACCCAGCTGAAAATGGAAAAAAAAGACACATGTGATCTTCCATGGTACACAGACGGATAGAAAAATTCTTAATAAACTAAGCATAAGAACTGAAGTTTGATGGTTGCAGAAGAAGTTTGTAAATATACTAAAAATCACTGACTTGTACACTTAAAACAGGTGAAATTTATTGGTGAAATTTATTATATATACAATTTAAACCTCACTAAAGCTGTTAAAAATGAAAAAGAAGGGCTGGTCCGGTGGCGTAGTAGAGTTCACGCGCTCTGCTTCGGCAGCTTGGGGTTCGTAGGTTTGCATCCCGGGCACAGACCTATGCACCACTCATCAAGCCATGCTGTGGCAGGCGTCCCACATATAAAGTAGAGGAAGATGGGCACAGAAGTTAGCTCAGGGCCAATATTTCTCAGCAAAAAGAGGAAGACTGGCAACAGATGTTAGCTCAGGGCTAATCTTCCTCACGAGAAAAGAAAAAAGAAAAGCATTTTTAAGAGGGAGATGAAACAAAGGGAAGAGAAAATGGAGACTAGAAAGTAAAATACAAAGAAAGGGATGGAGTATTACATAGCCAGGAAAACAGTTAAGAGAGTAAGCAGAGCATTAAGAAGGGAGGAGAAAGCAAAGTCAAGGAGGGCTTTAAGAATGATCTGATTCCTGTGTTTATAAGATCACTCTGCTTGTGTGGAGATAGGGACTAAGTTAAACAAATATATCACTGATTCACTTGGATTTTACAGACTAGTAAATACTCCCTCCAAAAAATGGGGGATCATTATAGGGCTGTCAACCTTTCATCTCATCAAGATTGAAAATGTGTTTTTTTTTTTAAAAAAAAATGGAGGGATTTAAGAAAAGAGAAGGGAATTCACAAGCAGATAGAAAGACCCAGAATACAGGCCACAGAGGAGTGAGATCAGCCAGTTTCTACCAGTGGTCCAGCTGGAAGGTAGAATTCAAGTCTAGTGTCAATATGTGAAAGGTGAGAGCCACCCGGCCTTGCCTCGTGAGAAATAGTGAGCATTCTCTCTCTCTCCCTCTTTCCATGAACACACACACACACACACACATACACCCCTGCATGCATCTGAACAGTCTCCTCGCAATGGTGGTACTACTGGAATTAAATCGCTACTATTAAACATGCTAGCTTTCTGAAACGAGTAGTACCAAAAGCCCCGAGAATATTCCTGACGGTGTAATCCTTCAATACATGTTAACTTGATTTACAGTGTGCTTCCAATAAAGTTACTATAGCATGTTACTTTAGACTAGGATAAAATTCACCTTCATCCATTCCTCCTCAGCATATTTAAATATTTAAAGACTATCACATGGATTTAAAAATTAATTCTCTAGCATTCGAGCATCTACTACATGCTCAACACGATAAACGAGGTGCTGGGAAGAATTTAAGACAACATACTCCTAAGGAGCTCAGAATTTAGCGAGGAAAATAAGGCAGAGCTAAAGAAAATAATCAAGAGTAAAAGTTAAGCACTAAGTGGAATGATCTGGATGTGGAGGAGGAAGAGATCACGGTGGGCCCAGTCCCAGAATTCACCATCTTCTCTGACTTCAGCTACCCGACCAAGTCTGAAATCTACCCTGAGCCCTGACCTCTCTTCCCAGTGCCATTGGGCTTTGGAGCCAACTTGCCCTTGAAACCTCGGATGGCTCAACAATTACTCAAACTTACCATGGCCCAAACTAAACTCCTGGTCCCCCCACCCCTGGGCCTGTTTCTCCAGGTGCTTCCTCATCTCAGCAAATAGCATCTCTTACCACTAGCTGGTTCATGCTAGGTCTGGAAATCATCCTCGATCCCTCCTTTTCCTCACCCAACCCAGTCCAATGGGTCATACCTCCAAAACCTCTTGGAAATCTCTCCACTGCTCTCTATCTCCACTGCTACCACTCTAGACACTCAAGCCAACACCATCTTTTGCCAGGATTATTGCAGTAATCTAAACCAGGGGGTGGCAAATTATGGCTTGCTGCCTGTTTTTATTTACAATGGTTTACCAGCACACAGCTCTGCCCATTCGTTTACAGATTGCCTGTGGCTGCTTTCACTCGACAATGGCAGAGTTGAGTAGTTGTGACAGGGACTCTCTGACCCGCAAAGCCAAACATATTTACTCTCTGGCCCTTTACAGAAAAAGTTGACTGACCCCCATCTAAATGGCCTCTCAGCTTCCACCCTCTGCTGTCCTACAGTCAAACCATTTGTCACACACCAGCAGAGTGACCTTATAAAAACTCAGAGTATGTCTCTCCAGTGCTTATACCCTTTAGTGGCTCACTGCTTCACTAGAAATAAAATCGAAACTCCTTTATGCAGCCAATAAAAGGCCCTACATGATCTGGCCCTTGCACTCTCATCTCATGCCCCACTCCCACCTTTCCATCCCTCTACTCCTATGCCCCCCACCTCCTGCTCTCTCTGCTTCAGCCCCACTGGCCTTTCAGGTCCTCAGACAGGCCACGCTCTTCCTTGGTGCCCCTTAAGCCCTCCTATCCTCCTTCTTCATCTACATCTATCTCCTCTTTATCCTTCACCCGGGAGCTATGTCACTCTCAGAAAGCCCGACCCTGACCACCCACCTAAAGCAGCCTTGCTCCCGCTGCTCACTATCACAGCATCCCATCTGTGCCCTTCCTGGTAACTCAGCACGAGATGTCATCATTTTATTTGAGTCCCTGTTTCCTGTCTCTCTACACCACTAGGCTGTAAGCCTCATGAGGGCAGGAATGTGCCTGCCATATCTCCAGCACAAGCCCAGAGCCCTTCACACAGCACTGGGAGTTTAGGTTAGTGGTCAGTATAGGACAGAAGGGTCTAAAAATTCAATACAAGCTCTAGGTAACAGTGTTCTAGTACCTGTTACCATAATTACAATGGAATCAAATTAAGAAGTCTCAGGATTACTTTGCTACAGAAGAAATTATTCTTTAGTAACTTTAACTCAGATAACAAAACATAATTAAAATTCAAGTTTCCTGGGTATGGAACAGATATAAATATATGATCGCTCTGTAAGAGAATGACAAATTTAATTATGAAAATCCAAGAAATATCACATGCAATCAGGAAAGGAAACTGGCAGGGGGTGAGGGATGTAAGTGCTCACTAACTACAGTGCACCAGGATCTGATGGGGAAAAAAAATTTTAGGAAAAAAAGGTCTGCACTGATACGAAACTGTACAAGGACATCCGTTTTTTGATAGAGGTACTCTGGGAGTCAAGAGTGAATCCGAAAAAGTAGGCAAAAACTTTCAACATTATCTGCTTCTGCCCTCATATGGCCGACAGTGGTACTGCATTCTCTCTGCCAATTTGGAAGGACCCGCTAGTGCTCCTCTGGCTCCTCATTACCATCAATGTGATTAGAAACTCTCAGTGTTATTACTGGAATAGGCCTAAGTTAACTATTTCCCAGCACAACAGGGAAAATATCACCCACAACAATATTTTAAGATCTATCCAAAGCTGAAATTGAAGCAGCAGCAAATGTATGAGATGTGCAATGTCCATTTTGCCTTTAAAGGAAAAGAGTCTTTATCTGAAAGTTGCTAAGAGAGTAAATCTTAAAAGTTCTCATCATGAGAAAAAAATTGTAACTATGTGAGGTGATGGATGTTGACCGAATTTACTGTGGTCTTATCATTTCACAATATATACATATATACAATCATTATGTTGTACACCTAAGACTAATACAATGTTATATGTCAATTATATCTTCATAAAACTGGAAAAAAAGTTAAATAAAAATAAAAGGAAAGGAGTTTTCTTTTTTGAAAAAAAAGGCCAGGCCTTTAAGGCAGGTGTAAATTATTTCAGGTTCATGCTTAGATGACCTATAGTAATATGAATAAGGCTTGTCAGCTCCGCCGGTCTGAGAAGCCAAGGCCTCACCCACAAAAAGGCTTTGGAGATTTTTCAACAGCTTCTACACGCTTAAAACTAAAAATAAGCTTTGGTGGTCCTTCTCTGAAAGCTTAAATTATGTACAAACACAAATATTGAGCACAACTTAAAACAAACCCAAAAGGATGCCTGATCTAGGATCCAATAAGCAAACATAAACATCAGGGTTATATGGAGAAGAAGGGGTTTCTCTGGGGACAACTTGTCACAGTTTCTCTGTTTCCATGAAATTAAAAATCGAGGCAATGTGTCCTGGAGAGCAGGAGTCAATCACATCCACCCTCGTATCCCTAGCAGCTATCATCGGGGCTAGGACATACTAAGTGCTAAGTCAATGTTTGTTAAGCCAAAGAAGTCAGTTCAAGAGCAGAACTGAGAAAATAAAGAACATAGACATGGAAAAAAAAAAAAGAACAATGGCAGGTACAGGCCTAAAATGTTTGCGTGTTCTTTGTTGATATGGCACTGAGAATTCTTGATTTCACTGTGCAAGTGGAATCTTCAACAATTAGAGTCTGAGGGCCAGCCCCGTGGCTTAGTGGTTAAGTGTGCGCGCTCCACTGCTGGCAGCCCAGGTTCGGATCCCGGGCACGCACTGATGCACCGCTTCTCTGGCCATGCTGAGGCCGTGTCCCACATACAGCAACTAGAAGGATGTGTAGCTATGACATACAACTATCTACTGGGGCTTTGGGGGGAAAATAAATAAATAAATCTTTAAAAAAAAAAAACAATTAGAGTCTGAATCTATAGCATACTTCTTTTTAAAATGATGACAAAGAGAATCAGGTGTGCCAGCCCCAGAATGAAACATAAAAGCTTTGTTCAAGGATGATTCTCAAAAAACAATAGCTAGAAAAGCTGAGAAGATGAAAAAGAAGTGTTAAGAAGGCTCATCCCAAGGTCAAATTGGGCTTATATTTTAATGACGTTCAGGGGCAGCTCAATTACATTTTAAAAATATATTTCCCCCTTCTCTTTTTTTTTGTGATTATTATTATTATTAAAAATGTAATTTTTTAATAAAAGAGCAGAATCAGAGAATAAAAGGCAAAAACATTCATACACACGACCATATGGAACTTTTCCTGTGATTAAGGTTAATAGTCTTAAGAAAAGGCTATTCTTTCACCTACAAAAACTAAAAGAAAGAAAAAATAATCACTGGAAAAGTTATAAACATGTTCAAGTTTAGAAAATTAGTCATTACTTTTGGGCCAGGGACCAATTCTTCTGGGAAAATGGACACATTTTGGATCCTTTATCTTTCCTGTTGCTAGAACAGCAAAAACCAGTGAAAGTGCTAGACTAGTGCTGTCCGCTAGAAATATAATGCGAGCTACACAGAGAATTTTAAAGATTTTAGTTGCCACATTTTAAAAAGTAAAAGTAAACAAGAGAGGGGCCGACCCGGTGGCGTAGCGGTTAAGTTCGCGCGTTCCACTTTGGCGGCCCAGAGTTCGCTGGTTCGGATCCTGGGCGCAGACATACTCACTGCTCATCAAGCCATGCTGAGGCGGCGTCCCACATAGAGGAGCTACAACTCTACATCTGTGACACACAACTATGTACTGAGGCTTCAGGGAAAAAAAAGAAAAAGAGGAAGATTGGCAACAGATGTTAGCTTAGGGCCAAACTTCCTCCAAAAAAAAAGTAAACAGGAGAAATTAATTTTAACACTGTATTTTATGTAGCCCAGTATATCCAAAATACTATCATTTCAATATATCACCAATTTTTTAAAAAATTATTCTTTTTGTTTTATACTAAGTCTTTGAAGCCCAGTGCGTATTTTAAACTCACAGCACATCTCAGTTAGGACGGGGCACATTTCACGTACTCAGCAGCCCCATGTGACGAGTGGCTACCGTATTGGACAACGCAGTACTCTATATAACAAATAGGCGGCGTAAACCAAAGGCGTGAGGGCTTGTCCTACCCTCTGCCGGGCTTGAAGAAAATCAGCCTAGGGCTGACCTTTAAGATACTGAAACTGCGAAATGGCACCTTCAAGCTGACATTAATAAGTGTTTTTTTTTTAATCAAAATAATACACCTACGTGGTTAAAAACCAAATTGTACAGAAGAGCTTACAATAAAAAGCCAGAGTCCCCTGCCCCAGCTCTCCCCTCTCCCACGTCCAGATTCCCCAAGGCAAGTGCTTTAACTTCTCTGTTAGTGGTTTATTCTGGTAGTTACCTCCATATTTCTAATACCGTCCAGCTGGGCTCTTTCTTGACTTACCCGTTGCAGACACCCTCTAAAGAATGCAAGTTGACTTGGGGCTGTGACAGATGAGGATGCAGCTCTTTGGTGCTCCCATCCCCATATCCCAGTCTCAATGCTTAGTTCTGTTGGTTACTTTCCTAACGTGACATACTTTTGCTTCTTTTCCTGCCAACTACTAACAGTGTCTGTCGATGCCTCACAGTGTAAAATGAGGTTCTTATCTCCCTCCTTCCCCCTCCAGCGCTCCTCCACCCCCTCCACCTCACGATTCCTCTTTTCAAAGCTGATGACATTTACATCCCTGCTTTTAAGCCTTCTCTGATGCATCTTGGGGAATGATTCTAAAACCTGAAAATCAATAAATAGAGCGACCGTGTAAGTCTCCCGCACTGTAGAGCCCAGGTCTGCCCCAGGTTACATCTCCAGTCTCACACCAGATGCGATTCTTCCTGGAGCTTTTACCTGCCTTTCTCTTTTCTTACACTTATTTGTCTTTATCATTGCCTCAATTTGTTTGCAAACTAGTCATTGTATTGGATATTAATTATTTTTTAAAGGAAGCAAGCCTAGTCATGCAGGTGTGTTCAGTTTATAAAACTTGCATCAAGCTATACATCTATGATATCTGCACTTTTCTGTGCTTATGTTATACTCCAATTTAAAAAAATAATAAAGAAAGCATCCCCTCTTCCCTTGTAAATTGTGAAAGAAGAAATACCAAGGGAGAGAAAACTGTGTATAGCACACTTATATTATACATTTATATTAAGTTTATCAGCCATACTATTACAGTAGTACAATCTAAGTTAATATATGATAGTACAGCACATTTATGCTAAGTTTATCAGCTCTACTATTAACAAAATGGATCTTGGCGGATAGCATAACATCTGTTAACACTGATAATGATGACAATAATAACAGCTAACATATTTATAGAGCACTTCCTAAATGCCAGATATTGCCAAGCACTTTTTATCATCACACTTAATCCTCACAACAACCCTGTTATTATCATCTTGTTATTATTACAATATTACATTATTACCATATTGTTATAGATGAGTACATTGAAGCTTTGAGAAGTAAGCCTTTTGCCAAAAATCACACAGACATCTTAATAACGGCTAATAATTTTTGAGCACTTACTATAGATCTGACACCATTCTAAGCACTGAGTGTACTGACTTATTTAATCCTCAAAACACTATCACCATTTAGCAGATGAGTAAACTGAGGCACAGAGAAGTTAAGCAAACTAGTCCAAGGTTGTCCAGCTGATAAGTGACCCAGCTGGGCCATGAACCCAAGCAGTCTGGCTTCAGACTCTTAACCACTGAGCTATACACTGCTCGGGTGGTCACGGCAGAAATGTGAACTTGGGCAGTCTGCCTCTAAGAACAAAACTATTCATTATTCTGCTGTCTTGCCCGGCAATTCGGCCAACTGACATTTCTATAAGGAAGATATGGATGTTATTCTCATTCTGCACCTGGAGAGGAATGGAAGCCGTGAACAAGTAGCAAGTTCAATACTATGTTCTTTCCTTAAACAGCTAATACTCGATTCTCATCTCTAAATCACCTCTACCACCACACTCCCCTAATTCAGTCTCTCTCTACTTCCAAAGCATTTTGTAAATACTTCTCAAATAGCACTCGCTAGAACCCATTCTGCAACCAATCTGTCTCCATATGCAGATTGCTGCACACCCACCCCAGGAGTACTCACCCTGTTTAATACCAATCTTCCCCACTGACCTGTGACCACAAGGGCAGGGACCATCTATGTCGTTCCCTGCTGTAATCCCACCTCCTAGCCCAGTGTCCAGCATACAGGAGACCATCTGTACATATTTGTTGAATGTGTGAAGATCAGATGCTTAAAAACCCAGAAGGATGTAAGTCTATAAAGAAAAGTTCCATGCTTGCCTCAATAACACATATTTGGGGCTCTTCCTTATGACCGTCCACAGGCACCATGGCTTGATTCATAACCCACTCCTGGACAGCATCAGTAATATGAGGGACAACTGTAGAAAGAAGCAATAATTAGCACAAAAGCTTATTCAAGGTCATAGTCATGAGAAAGGAATATATTAGTGTCTTTAGCCCTCCCAAATAACCTGAAAACCACCTGGAAAATTAGACAAGCTACAGTCCTCATGTTATTATCCATCTCACTGAAACCAATATTATAGATGCAACATAGGTTTAGTCATTTAATGTTAAGCCATTTCTCTCGAAACCGACCAACCACAGAGAACAAGAAACAGAAAGCAGAAATGCCATCTTCAATGCAACTAGAAAACACCTACAATGACAACGAAAAACTGTGCAAGGAGGTCTGCCGAGGGTGCTGAACGCAGGACTCCACGAGGAAGAAGGATGCAGAGTGTCCAGCCCAGCAGACCCTGGGCAGCCCACCAGCCAGTGGGGAGGCATCCACTCAGAGGGGGTAGACAATGCCTTCGTGTTGCCCAGAGGCCTACGGCTGCTAATGTCAGCTAAAGGGGCCAAAAGGTGACATCTCTGCAAGCACATGAGGCCCAGGGGTCCCTTGGGTGGTAAGTAGGCCTGCAGCTGCTGATCTCAGATGAAAAGACAAAAAGGTGACATCCTTGCAGGTGCGTGGCAACTGGGTACAGCCAACTAACCTAATGTGACACACGAAGCAGGAACACTGGCCTCCGGGAAGCTGAGGCAAAGAAGCATCCGTCCCCTGCTCTGCCTTGCACCTGCCGCTCCCTCGAGGCGGGAGGAAGTCGTCTCTGATTGGTGCATTTGGAAGGCCACCCCGCGCATGCCCAGCCCGGCCCCTTTCCAGGAGGGTGGGATTAGCTGGGCTCTGACTCCACGTGGGCAGAGCAAGGATCAGGGGTCAGGACCCAGGTCTGCAGCTTTGCCCTCTCTCCAACGTTGGGATGTGGCAGGTGTGAGGCAGCAACTCTCCTCCCGCGGGTCTTCCCAAAACCTACACTTGGGGGAAAACTATTAGAAAGCACAGTTGTAGCCGAGATCTAAGCCACACCGTTCAATTTCAGCAATAACTTAGCTGATCTTTCCGTCTCCATCTGTCCGAATCCTATGTCTACTTCTCAGCTAGTTCCAACATGAACGTGATTTAAAGGGGATGGGAAATTACTACCTTTACCCTACCATGTAGGAACATATGAATACAAGACTTCAGAGGGATGGGGGGCGGGGGGGGGGGGGCGACGACGGTCCCCCGTCTAAGACAAAAGAGAATCATAACCCCCGGGAAAAGGTTGGCGAAAAAAGGGTCAGAGCATGCTGCCTGCCACTCCAGTTCAATCCCTCAGTCCCTCCCCAACTCTGTCCTTCTTCAAAGGGGAGTAATCCTTATCCATGCAAAGATACAAGAAAAAAGTAGAAAAAGAAATATTAGGGCCAGCCCCTTGGCTTAGCAGTTAAGTGCGCGCGCTCCGCTGCTGGCAGCCCGGTTCGGATCCCGGGCGCCCACTGACGCACCACTTCTCCAGCGATGCTGGGGCCTCATCCCACGTACAGCAACTAGGAGGATGTGAAACTATGATGCACAACTATCTACTGGGGCTTTGGGGGAAAAAATAAAATAAATAAAATTATTTTAAAAAAAAGAAATAATTAAACAAAGAACAGGCAAACCCAAACCAATCTGCACCCCAATCAGGTAAAAATGATGAATAAATGGTTCTCCACGGATTTGATAAATAAAAACTGAAGAGAGAGAAGAACAAATATATAGACTAAGGGAAACAATGACATTAGTAAAAAAAAGACTGATGAAAATACAATCAGAAACATGGAGGATGAACTTGACACCTTTGAGGAAAAGGAAAAGGAAAAGAACTCAAGGATCTGAAAGGATTAAAACTTGCAGAGCTCAGAAACCTCCTGAAGTTCACATCTATGTTGAGCAGGGTGTGGACGCTCAGCACACAGGGCTCCCTAATGTTTGTGGAATATAATACCTTGTACTGTTTTCCCCAGGTAATCGCCACGCCTCTCTTTATTGATCACATGCTGATAGATCTTCCCAGTGGTGATGTTGTTGTCTTTATAAAGATTAATATCCAAGAATCGTTCATAATTTCCAAGATCTAAATCAACTTCTCCACCGTCGTTTAAGACAAACACTTCACCTAGGATAAAAAGGCAATGTAAAAATCACAAATTTGCTTCCGGTAGATTGTTTATCAAAGATGAGCATGTTATATTAAAGAGCTGGTAAAAGACTTATTTATAAGCCATGTTCTATCACCATTTCCTTATTTTGATGGGAAAATTTAACAATTCAATTCTAGCCATGAAAATGCATCAGAAAAATTCTGGTATCCTATTATGGTATTTTTTAAATGCTTACTGAAATTCTGTCTTCAAGATTTAGCTTTTCCAAATTCATCATATATCACATTTTAAAAAAGGGACTTTAAAAACGGCAATTTTAAAAATAAATAGCAATTTACTCCAAAGGATCAGCATCCTGGACTCCGGAATTGGCATAAGAAAGTTTTAATTGATTTTCATCTTGGTTAAAGCCACAATTAAACAGACAGTAAATGAAAAGCAGGGCCCCAGCTAGCACACAGGGCAACTTGGCAAGAGTGAGGCAAGAAAAGACAGTGTGTGCAATAACACAACAGCACCGTGAAAAAGGACCTAGATGAAGACTTAATCACGTGAGGAGCACTTGCGTTGACTATTGGCATGTGTCTGGGTCTCCAGTCTCACTTGAGGGCATCAATTGGAAGTCCAACGTTCTAAAGCCACCTTGTAAGAATTGAACTTCTCCCTGATTAAGAAAATTCTATCATTTACTCTTATTGTGAGATGTTCATACCAAAAAGTTTGACTAGCTTACAAACCTAATCAGAAACCTTTTATGTCCTCATTTATGCCTCCCTTATAAGGTAGCTAAGTGTGGTCAAGAAGGTCTCTAACTTTAAGGACAAAGGAGCAAATTGATGAAATTGCAATATTTTTGTACTTCCGGTTCAAATTACACTTTCTCATGTTAATTGGGAATCACCAACCTACGGAAAAGTCTTTTTACTTTGATCATCTTAATTTCTGACAAATAAGGGATGATCTCTGAAATCTCTTTAGTTAATTCAGGCCAAATCCAGTTTGCCAATACTTCAGCTATATGGCAAAGGTCTTGAAATTTAAATTCCTAAATTTTAAAAGTATGTACCCATTATGTTCCTAGAAGAGAAAGAAAAACTGTAGATGTCTTCAAAAATAGTTTTTTAGATTTAATGTAATCATAATAAAAATTCCAACAGATTTTTTTTTTAACCTGACAGTGACACTAAAGTTAATTTGGAAGAAAAAAAGATGTGATTACCAAAACAAAATACACAAAAAAATAAATAAAAATAAAGACCCTTATAACAAATAACAGTGACTAAATGAAGATTGAAATACATATACATATATATATAAATATGGAACAAGGTAACATCAACACACAAAACCAAAATATCCAAAAAGGTCCCTATTACATAAAGGAATTTAATACATGACTTAAAAAAATTCAAGGGGCCGGCCCCTTGGCTTAGCAGTTAAGTGCACATGCTCCGATACTGGGGGCCTGGGTTCGGATCCCGGGCGCACACCGACGCACCGCTTCTCTGGCCATGCTGAGGCCATGTCCCACATACAGCAACTAGAAGGATGTGCAACTATGACATACAACTATCTACTGGGGCTTTGGGGAAAAAAAAGGAGGAGGATTGGCAATAGATGTTAGCTCAGAGCCGGTCTTCCTCAGCAAAAAGAGGAGGATTAGCATGGATGTTAGCTCAGGGCTGATCTTCCTCAAAAAAAAAAAAAAATCAAGGATATCATCACAAATCAAAGTAGATAAAATACTCAGAAATAAACTTCAAAGAGATGTGTAGGATCTATATGAAGAAAATTTAAAAACCTTACTTCAGAGACATAAAGAAGGTATGAATAAAATGAAAGCCACTTATAAAGTTCCTGAATGGACCAGTTAATATTTTCAGAGTTTAATTCTTCCCCAAATTAATTCATAAATTTAAAGCAATTTCTATCAAAAACTCCAATTTGGGGGCCGGCCTGGTGGCGTAGCGGTTAAGTTCACACATTCCACTGAGGCGGCCCGGGGTTTGCTGGTTCAGATCCTGAGCACGGACCCACTCACTGCTCATCAAGCCATGCTAAGGCAGTGTCTCACATAGAAGAGCTACAACTCTACAGCTATGATATACAACTATGTACTGGGGCTTTGGGGAAAAAAAAGAAAGAAAGAAAAAGAGGAAGATTGGCAACAGATGTTAAGTGCAGGGCCAATCTTCCTCAAAAAAAAAAAACTCCAATTTGATTTCTTGTAAAGGTTGACAAAATGATTCTTAAGTTAATCTTGAAGATGACGAACATTTTGAAGTTAAAAAAAAAGAAGAAAAGGAATAATGAGGACAGTCCTGTCCTACTTGATAATAAAAAGTTGCAGCTATTAAAATGGTAGGCAGGAATAAACAGAGAGATCCAGAACAGAACAGAGCAAAAAGACAGACCTAATTACAGACAGAAATTTAGCATATAATAAAAGGTGGTATTTCTTTTTTTTTTTTAATTTTTGTTTATTGTGGTAACATTGGATTATAACATTGTATAAATTTCAGGTGTACATCATTATACTTCTATTTCTGCATGGATTACATCATGTTCTCATGTAAAAGGTGTATTTCAAGTTGGTAGAGAAAGGATGAACTCTTTGATAAATGACATTAGGAAGAGCTGGCTAATCAGAAAAAAATTTAGAGAAAAAAATTATGTTACATCTTCACCTCCCACCAAATTCAATTCCAGATGTGTTAACAATTTTAAAGTAAAATCAAAGGGAACTATAAAAGTGCTAGAAGAAAATATAGATGACTATTTAAATATTCCTGGGGCAGAGAAGCCTAAAGGTGACATCAAAGGCAGAAACCATATGGGAAACAGTTGACACATTTAATCACATAAATGGTAAATTGAAATTCATCAGCAACTAACAGAGGTAGTATTGACATATTTCAGAGTAAAAATATATACATGTCATAAATGTAGGTTAATATACTTTACATAAAGTACTCTTTAAAATCATAAGAAAATAATTCAAAGGAAAATTGCCATAATACACGGCATTAGTCAATTTTGCTGCATACCAAACAACCTTAAAAATCTCAGCGGCTTACAAAACATTTATTGATTTCTCACTCATGTTACGTGGGGGCTGTGGGTCAGGCAGCATTGAAAATTTCTGCTTCAACAAGGCATATATCATATTCACTAATATCCTATAGGGCAAAACAAATCACATGGCCAAAAAATGTGACCAACCTCTCCGGTCTGCCCAGGACTAATAGGGTTCCCAGGATGTGGGACTTTCAGTTTCCAAACCAGGAAAGTTCCAAACAAACCAGGACTGGTTAACCACCCACGTGGCTGAAGTCGAAAGTCAACGGGGTGGGGAAATTTACTCCAGAGAAGGAAGTTGGGTAATAGTTTCAAACAAAATACAATCTGCAACGGACATGAATAAGTCATTCTACAGACAAAACGAAAATCAAATCTAAATGAAAACGATGAAATACCCTTTTTTTTTTGCGTTTTTTGGCTTACTGTCAGGTTAGTAAAGTTAAAAAGAATAATATTCAGCAAGGGTATAAAGAAACAGACCTTCGTATACACTCTTGATGCGGATATAAATTGCTGCAGATCCACAAGCCTTATCATAAAATTCTTGGAGACAGGAAGGAAATTGGAATTTGGAATTTTTCCAATCATAGAAAGGTAATATAGAACACTTTCCATATATTAGAAAACACCCCGAAAGCAACTCACAATCAAACACATTCCTAGTGGAATAAAGACTAGAAATAGGCACAAACTTATGAAGAATTTTAAATTTTCAGAACTTTTTGGATTTCAGAGCTGTAGGTAAGGGATTGTGAACCTAAAAAACTTTGGCAATATGCATTATGTGTTCAAAAGCCTGAAAAACATACCTACCCATCAAATCAGAAATTCTGTACCTAGCCATTTATGTTAAAAAAAATAAATTCTAAAGATTTCCATCACAGTATTGTTTATAATATCAATCCATTGGAAATTGTCTTATTATTGTTCAGATTCTGTGCAGCCTTTAAGAGTATAAAATATATAAAAATATCCAAATATGTTACGTTTTAAAAATTAGATTAAAAAATAAGGTGACTGTAAGATTCAATTCACTTAAAGTTCAAAAACAAGCAAAACTAATCCGTGGTGTTAGAGGACAGGATAGCAGTTACCCTGGTGGTTTCAGGTGGGGATAGACTGAAAGGGGCATGGGAGGGTTTCTGTTTTTTGATCTGGGGGCTGGTTACACAGTATGCTCATTTCATCAAGTGGTACACTTATGATTTATACACTTTCCTGCTTGCACGTAAAAAGCTTCAAGAGAAAGTATGTGAGGGCTAATGCCTTTTAAAATAATTAGTATATATATCAAAATGTCAACATTAATAATAGTTACTTCAAGCAGTGGGAAATGGATGATTTTTATTTTCTTCATGCCCTTTTATATTGCCAATATAATCGTCAATATATTCTATATTGTCTGAATTTTTCTCTTAACAATGAAAGGTTAAGAGAAATATATTACCTTTATGATACAATAAAACAAAACATAATCCGTACTGCAAAAGGTACAATGAAAATGGTATCCTCACACACTGTTTTCCAAAAAGCTGGACTAACGTGGAATGTCACCAGCAATCTGAAAAAATGTTATCAATGACCATGAGAACATTCACATATTCATAACAGTAGGATCCAGTGACTCTACTTCTGGAACTCTATCCTCAAGAAATCACCCAAAATATCAGAAAGAACGGCAATTTAACCCAGTGCTTTATAAGGGAGAAGTGGTTCTCTTTCATACCGTGTTCATAAGGTGAAAAAGTGCCCGCGTCGATGTTAATATAGGGGTCTATTTTGATGGCAGTAACTCGGAGCCCACATGATTTTAGAATCATCCCAATGCTACTTGCGATGATCCCTTTACCAATACCAGAGATGACCCCACCAGTGACCAGGATGTACTTCATTGGCAGAGGAGTGGCTGGGTGCCAGCACCCAGATATAATCTGAAAGGTAATAAAATGAAGGGTCAGGGAAGAGAAACATTTTCTCAAACCAGTAAAGCAGAGAGTGTGTTAAACCAGAATTTCAAAAGCACACAGCATTTTTCTATCTAAACTAAATATTTGAAACTTTAGAAACAAAGTCTTATCTTCTAGGTTTTTAATTTGTTGATATGTAGGAAGCTGTGGCTGCTTTCTACAAGCAAAGTGGCAGGCTCCATTACCCTAATTTTCCATTGACCTCGACTCTGTCAGGTGACAGACTTCATCATGAGAAAACAAATTTCTCTGGGATTCAGAGGCATGGTATAATATTTAAGAGATCAGTCTCTAGCATCAGACAGATCTGTACGAGCTGTGCCTGGGCAAGTTATTAATCCTTTCTGTGCCTGTTCCTTCATCTGTGAAATGGAATAAAAAATACCAGTCCCTTGGAATATTATTCAGCACTAAAAAGCAATGAGCTATCAAGCTATGAAAAGACATGGAGGAACCTTAAATGTGTGTTACTAAGTGAAAGAAGCCAGTCTGAAAAGACTGCATACTGCATGACTCCAACTATGTGACATTCTGGAAAAGGCAAAACTATGGAGACAGTAAGAGGATCAGTGATTGCCAGGAGTTCGGGGGAAGGGAGGGACAAATAGGCAGAGCACAGAGGATTTTTAGGGCAGGGAAACTACTCTGTATGATACTATAATGGTGGATACATGTCAATATACATTTGTCCAAACCCATAGAACATACAACACCAAGAGCAAACTCTAATGTAACCTATGACTTTGGATGATAACAATGTGTCGATGCAGATTCATCAGTTGTAACAAATGTACCACTCTGGTTCTGAGTATTGATAGTGGGAAAGGCTGTGCGTGTGGGGGCACGGAGTATATGGGAACTCAGTAATTTCTGCTCAGTTTTGCTGTGAACCTAAAATTGCTCTAAAAAGTAAAGTCTTTTTTTTTTTAAAAATCAATATTCAAATATGCCACCATAAAAAAAAAAAATCTCATAGGTGCTTGTGAGGATTAAATGAGCTAAGGTATAGACCAGAGGTCAGCAAACCAAGGCCCACAGGTCACATCTGGCCCACTGTCTGATTTTGTATGGTCCCAAGCTAAGAATGTTTTTTACATTTTAAATGATGTTAAAAAGATCAAAAGAAGAATATGTCATGACACATTAAAATTGTATGAAACTCAAACTTCAGTGTCCATAAATCAAGTTTTATTGGCACACAGCCATGCCCATTCATTAGCATATTGTCCCTGGCCACTTTTTGGCTACAATGTCAGAATTGAATAGCTGTGACAACAGAGACTTTCTGGCCTGCAAAGCCGGAAATATTTACTATCTGGCCTTTTACTGAAAACGTTTGCTGATGTCTGGTATAGAGGGGATTAAAATCGACTCCTATATTAACATATAGTAAGAACTAAAAGTTACCTATTAACATCACTATTAACAATAATAAATGTATCCTCCTTAACTAAGCACGCTGAACACTGAATCTGTTTCATTACTCATCAGTTTTACCAAGCAGGAATATCCAAGCAGGAAAAAAAAGAAAAGAAAATATTATGTCAGGGCCGGCCCCGTGGCTTAGCGGTTAAGTGCGTGCGCTCCGCTGCCGGCGGCCCGGGTTCGGATCCCGGGTGCGCACCGAGGCACCACTCCTCCAGCCATGCTGAGGCCGCGTCCCACATACAGCAACTAGAAGGATGTGCAGCTATGACAGACAACTATGTACTGGGGCTTTGGGGGAAAAATAAATAAATAAAATCTTTAAAAAAAAAAAAAAGAAAATATTATGTCATACGGAAATTTTGACTTTTTTGCTGCTGTCTGATTCAAACCCTTTTGTTTTAGAGGCAGACAGGAAGCCCAATAGCTACTTGGTCTTCTTTATTTTGAGTACTATTGTTTTCCCCTTGAGCATGTATAGGAGCCTTCCATGCACATGAAAACAGGCCTTAACAGTAATATTTGTGTAGTCGTGGCAGGCAAATGGAAAACTGAGTAAGACCACTAACGTAAAATTACAATTGCAAAAAAAGAGAGTAACTAACATAAGCTAATAACCGTAAATCCCACTTTCTATTGTTATTCCGAAATTTTTTAAAATACCTGGAAATTAAGCACAAATGCAATCAGGTAGGAACGATTTCAGCTACCCATTTATCTTATTTGTCTGTCCTCGTCAAAGCAATGCTTGCTCTGATTTTGTAGTTTCCTCTACTTTCAAAGAAACAATTTGAACTTAAAGGTGTAAAGTTATTTCACTTTAGAGCTGTGAGTTCAATTTAAACTAGCTTACCATGGTCAGGGCGAGTAAACTGAACCCATTCAAAGTATACATGTCCCATCCCAAATGGCTTCCCTAAGTCCCTGGGCCTGCCTTTGTCTACACACTACAGTTGATCACATTCAATGCCCTTGTTCCTCTCACTACCCACCTGGCCATCCACTCCCCTGAGCTAGATTTAGCCTAAAAGATTCTCAGTCGAAACCCATGGTGCTCCTCCCATAGATCCAAAATGTTTTCGAATATTCATCTCTTTCCACTCCTACTGGCCCAGGTAGTCCTTAGAGTGGTAATTTCTTCACAGCTCACTTTTGATCCCTTACCCATCCCACTGTTGATTTCTTCTATTTTGATAAGTGCCCCTCCTCTGGAGTCAGACAGCCTGGGTTCAAATGCTGACTCTGTCATTTACAGCTATGACTCTGGGCAACTTCTTCAACTTTTCTAGATCTCAATTGTCTCTGCCTATGCAGTACATAGAGATAACAACAGTGCCCGCTTTACAGAGGTGTGTGGGCATTGACAAAGAGAGTGCCCAAGCGCTAGATGAAAGTCATTTGTTATCATTTTTCAGAACCATCTACTCACTGATTCAATCAGTTCACAAATGTTTATTGAACGTTTATTATATGCTTGACATGTTCCCAGGTCCTGGGGACGTGAGGGTGAACAAAAAGTCAAGGTCCCTGCTCTCCTAGATTTCACCTTTCCTGTGGGATTAAGGGGCAAATAAGCACTATCGCGCTATTAAAATGACTTCCCATTTTAAAAGTTAGCAAAATCGAAAAATGCCATAGAAACCTGGAGTATATTCACGTGAAGTCACATTATGTGGTTATCAAAAAGCCTAAGAATTTTTCATATAAGATATGCTTGTGTTACATGAACAGAGCAGGATATAAAATTGAATATAATATTATCTCAACTATGTTTTTTTTTTAATTAAGACTGGTCAAAAGTACACCAAAATGCTAAATTTTAATATATTTATGTGGTTGGGTTTAGGGAATTATTAGTTTTCTATATTTTCAAAAGCATAAGATACCTTTTTAAGCACATTAGATATTTTACAAAGTCCTTCTTGAAAATATCACTGAATACCAAAGAGATACCTACTCTTTTTTACCTCTTTTAAGCAAACAAGTAAGTTTGAAGCAACGTTTTAAAACTACAGGAAAAGGTAGGCTCTTCAAGCCACTTCCTTGAATTGGGATGTTTTCTCCTGTGTCAAGACTGAAGTTTTCATTTACTCTTACATGCAGTGAGCAGAACCAATTGTCTGTAAAATAGGAGTGTGTAGGGCTGTGCTGTCTGCTGTCCAATAAAACCATTACACCTGTGTAATCGTTAATTTTCTAGTAGCCATATTTAAAAAGTAAAAAGAAACGGATGCAGTTAATAATATCTTATTTAACCCTATGTATCCAAAATACTATCATTTTAACACATAATCAATATGAGAATTTATTAGTGAGGTATTTTACATGCCCCTCCCCTTTTTTTTTTACTAAGTCTTCCGAAATCAGGTGTGTCTACTTAACAGCACATCTCAATTCAGACACAACATTTTCAGTGCTCAAGAGCCACATGTGGTGAGTGGCTCGCACACTGGACAGTGCAGGCCTAGAACAACTATAAAACATCGGAAGCACCAAGAGACAGCTTCTCAAAGACGGCCATTTAAAAAGTAACGTTAGTCAAAAGCGAAGAGAGTACTTACTGAATGATCCCATTTTATGAAGTTGTAGAACAGGCAAAACTAAACTATGATAGAAATCAAGGGAATGGCGGGGTGTGGATTGACTGGAAAACGGCACGAGGGAACTTTCTAGAGTAAAGGAAACGGTTTATGTCTGCGTTGGGGTAGTGGTTAACACGGGTGTATAATTTGTCAAATCCCCGATCTGCACACTTACAATTCGGGGATTTTATTGTATGTTAATTACACATGGAATGTGTAAAAATTATTACAAAGAAAAAGCTATTTTGTAGCAGCAGCTTAGTTAGGCACCGGGCGCCCTAACGAGCTATTATGGAGGAAATGCGAGGGTCGTTGTTGAACGGGTGCACTGGGCGGGGCAGGGGACAGAAAGGCGATTTCACTCGGCTCGGGGCTGCACTTCCGCCAACGCCATCTCGGGGCTCTGCGGCTCCCGAGGCCAGTGGGAAATGGGGCCGGGGGCGCGGCGGGGGGCGGGGAGAAGCGCCCCCGGGGGACGCGACGCTCCCGACCCCGGGCCGCGGGCCGCCGCAGGACGGGCTCCGACGGCACTGGGCACCGGGCACTGGGCCCGGCAGAGCGGCCCCGGCCCCCGCGCCCCGCCCGTCCGCCCGCCCGCAATCTGCGTGCGCGGGGTGCGGGGCAGCGCCCGGCGCCCGGCCCCTCTCGGACACCGCGCGGGCGCCATCGGGGAGGGGACAAAGGCGCCCGGCCACACGTGCGCGCCGGGGCAGGGGGTGCAGGCAGGGGTGCGGGGCCCTGGGGACGCGGGGGGACCCTGGCGCGGAGGCCCTGGGGGTCCCGGCGAGGCCCAGGGAGTTACCTGCGCGGTGGCGGTGGCGCCGGGAGGGTGGCCGATGGGGACGCCAGACTCCGACCCGCGGCCAGCCCGCCCTCACCTGTCGGGCTGGGGAAGGGGCCGCCGCTAGGGGTGTCCCGAGTCACCACCCGGTCCTCCCCGCCGCCCGGGCGGGCCTCGGGGTGCGCGGCGCCCGCCTCGCCCACCTTTCCCTCTCCTGCCCTGCGGGTCCCGCTGACTCACGCTGGTGAACTTGGGGTTTGCACCCGTGTTTCTGCAATGCTCCAAAACAAGCGTCTCAAAAGTGACTCCTCCGGCACAGCTTCCCGTCACCCTCCGCCCTGGACGCACTTGGCCCCAGGCCTCGCTCAGCCCGGGGACTGCTCCTCCCCTCCGTGGCTCACTTAGCAGAGGCACTTCGGGGACGCGAGTGAACGCCGCGTTCCCGGCGAGCTCCAGCCCCTCGGCAAGCCGAGCCCCTTGCCTGGGGCCTCCTGTCCAGTTCTCACAGCTGTAAAGAACTTCACTCTGTCACAAACGTTTGTGGATCCCCTGCTGCGCCCCGGGAACTGCAGGACTGCCCAGGAGGGGACGAAAATTAGACGGGATTCCTGTCTTTGAGGGGCTCATAGTCTGGGAGGAGTTCTACTGTCTACTGGAATCAGTAAGGTTCCTGGAACAGTACTACGTGTTGAAACAATTTTAAAAATGCGGGGGGCAGGGGGAGGACGAATAGGGCTTCATCAAGTGAGTTTTTAAGAGTATTTGGAGGATAGTTGGTGCTGAGAAAGGACACAGGAGGGTATTAAGGCGAAGGGAAGAACACACACAAACCACTGAAGGAGAAGGGATCTAACTATGGACAACAGAAGAATTTGGAGTGAGATGGAAGGGTTAGGAAAGTGGTGAAAATTTTGAGTAACCAGCATGAGGCACTACACTGCCAAGTTAGACAAGTGTCATTGAAGACCTGGTCGACTTTAGAAACCATAGTTTCTAATGTAATGATGTCCAGCTATAATTTTGTAAGATATCTATAGGTGGATATATAAATATAGATATTTGTGATAAAACCAGAGCTCGCTGGTTGAGTAGAGCAGAAGGACAAGAGAGGGAGGAAGTTTAGGGCACTGAAAGAATGTGATTGTAGTAATGCTCCAGGGGTCTAGTCCACAGAGGAAGGCAATGGGAGCAACAGGAGCTGATAGACTGGGAGAAAGAACAGAGACGGACCAAACACAAGGGCCTATGGGAATGAGGGAACTGGCGAGTTGTCACCGGAGTGTGGAAGCACTTCCAGGAGATGATACGGTTTAGGGTGTGACCGCTGAAACGGAGTCAAGTGAGATGTGCATCACTGGGATTGGGTCTAGCAGCCACCAGGCCAGCGTGTGGTACATCCAGGGCCCTGGCAGGATGGCAGAAGTTGGAGGAGTCAATTAAGGCCAAGGAACCAAGTTGTCAGTGAATGTGGAGGAGTGACTCTGAAGCTAGTAGATGACAGTAGCAAGGTAGGCTAGAGGGTTGTATGGCAAAATTAAATGAGTTTCAAAACAAAAGAATTTCTCCCCACCAAGGATCACTGAGCAGTGTCGTGGAAGAAGCAGTAAAGAGCAGGGGGTAGTGATGTCAACTTCTGGGAAAATGAGCAGAGGCTCTACAAAAGCCAAAAAATAAATAAATAAGTACATTTTTTTAAAAACGAGGAAACACCTTCTAAAAAGGCTCAAGACATAGACGAGTTTGTTAATGAAACAAGTCTTCCAGAGGGCCCAGTGAAAAGGATGTTTGTGAAATGGGTTGACCTTGATGGTAATACTAATAACCTGCCACATATGTAAGGTTTCCTTCCACATTTCAGTACTTCATTTCCTTTTTACAACCAGGACAGTTATTATGATCCCCTTTTTATAATAAAGAACCCGAGGCTTAGAGATGTGAAGTGCCCTGACCGAAGGTACAGGTTAATGTGAGTAGCAAAGCCAGGACATCAATGCAAAGTGTCTGTCCCCAAAGCCAGACTCTTCACCACAGGATGTAGGGCCTCATCCTTACCATCTATGAGGCTAATGGACAAAAGATATTTTGTGACTACAAAGGGATTATTATAACTATTGTATTATTAATCCAAAATGGGAAAAAAAATTTGAGCAGAAAAACAAATTTGATAACAAGGTTCATATCAACTGATTCGTGTGAGATAAGGGTGTATCCTCATTCAAGTGTTTATTCATTTTCTACTGGCAGCATAGCATTGTGCTGGACCCTTAAGAGGATGAAAAAGAGATGAAAAGGAAGTCCAGCATTAGGTTGATTGCTCATATTCTTTTATAATCTTTTATTTTGAAGAATTCTACCTTTCAGAACGATTATAAAACTGTCTGTCCCCTGGGGAACACAGCCTTCACTGTGGTTTTGGGTGGTCCTGGAGATAAAAGTAAGGCTGAATGGGCTGGCCCCACCTCTGCTATGGGAAAGGCCAGCCCTATATTCCTTTTGTAGATGAAGAAACTTGAAGGGCAGAAACGACGAGAAACAAATCAAGGTTATTCACCTATTAGATAGTGGAGTTAGAACACATACACACACACACACACACACACACACACACACACCCCTGCCCCAGGCTTCTGACTGAAATTCCAGGCTCATTCCAATCACACTTGAACCAAATATCCTTTTTCTGGAAAGTGTCGGCCACTTTCAGGTTCTGACTCACTTAATAAATCCTAGAAAGGCGTGGTCCTAAGATATCTCCTGACTTTCAAAGCTGAATCAATACCCAGACTCTAGAAACAAATTGGAATGCCATCGATGCCACTGAATTGTACACTTAAAAATGGTTAAAATGGCAAATTTTATGTATATATTTTACCACAATTTTTAAAATTAATAGTATAATACACCAAAAACCATTGAATTGTACCTTTTAAACAGGTGAATTGTATGGTATGTGAATTATATCTCAATAAAGCTGTTTGGAAAAAAAAACCAGGTTGGACTTGTTAAGCTACAGTCCTGGTCCTGATGTGTAAATATACCTCAGGCTGGAAAACTGGAGAGCAGGGAAATCAGAATTGTAATCCATCCCCCATATACTCACACAGGTCACTGGAACCAGGCTACTTTTCTCCAAATGGTGGGAGGAAGAGAAATAATGGGTGTCCTTCACCAACAGATTGCTTGAGACTGTGCTTGAGAAATATGTTCATGAACTCTCTGCTCTGAAGGGGTAGTTGGTCGCTTAGCCAGTTTTTGTTTGTTTGTTTGTTTGGTGAGGAAGATTGGCCTGAGCTAACATCTGTTGCCAATCTTCCTCTTCTTGCTTGAGGAAGGTTGTTGCTGAGCTAACATCTGTGCCAATCTTCCTCTATTTTGTGTGTAGGACGCGGCCACAGCATGGCTTGATGAGCAGTGTGTAGGTCCGCGTCTGGGATCTGAACCTGTGAACCCCGGGCCACCAAAGTGGAGCATGAAAACTTAACCACTACACCACCAGGCTGGCCCCTTGGCCAGTATTTTTTGTTCCTTTGTTTACGTTATTATGAAAAAAGTTAAATATATAGAAAAGCAGACATTAACAGTATAACCACCCAGCTTCAACAATTATCAATGCATGGCCAGGCTTGTTTCATCTATCTCCCCACCTATTTGCCCCCATCCTGTATTAATTTGAAGCAAACGCCAGACATCCTATCGTTTCACTGGCAAATATCTCAGTCTGACTTTCTAAAAGATAAGAACTCATTTAAACACACACACACGATACCATTACCACACTTAAAAATTAACAACTCCTATGTCCATCAACACATGAATGGATAAACAAAATGTGGTATATACATACAATGGAATATTATTCAGCCTTTTTTTGTGTATGTGTGAGAAAGATCAGCCCTGAGCTAACATCCATGCCAATCCTCATCTTTTTGCTGAGGAAGACTGGCCCTGGGCTAACATCTGTGCCCATCTTCCTCCACTTTATATGGAATGCCACCACAGCATGGCCTGACAAGCGGTGCGTCTGTGCGCACCCGGGATCCGAACCTGGGCTGCCAGCAGCAGAGCGCACGCACTTAACTGCTATGCCACGGGGCCGGCCCCTATTCAGCCTTTTTAACTGTAGCCTTTTTTAAGGCAGAATTTTAAGGAAATTCTCACACATACTACAACATGAATGAACCTTGAGGACATTTGCTATGTGAAATAAGCCAGTCACAAAAAGACAAATATGGTATGATTCCATTTATGAGGTTCCTGGAGTAGTCAAACTTAGAAAGTAGCGGGGATGTCAGAAGCTGCAAGGAGGTGAGAATGGGGAGTTGTTGAATGGATACAGAATTTCAGTTTTGCAACATGAAAGGAGTTTTGGAGATTGGTTGCACAACAATGTGAATGTACTTAACACTACTGAACTGTACACTTAAAAATCGTTAAGATGGTAAATTTTGTGTATTCTAGAACAATTAAAAAAATTTTTTTTCTTTGAGGAAGATCAGCCCTGAGCTAACATCCATGCCAATCCTCCTCTTTTTTTGCTGAGAAAGACTGGCCCTGGGCTAACATCCGTGCCCATCTTCCTCCACTTTATATGGGACACCGCCACAGCATGGCCTGACAAGTGGTGCCTCGGTGCACGCCCGGGATCCGAACCTGGGCCGCCAGCAGCAGAGCGCACGCACTTAACCACTACACCACAGGGCAGGCCCCACAATTAAAATTTTTAAAACAACGATTTCTTAATTTCCAATTCTTATAAACGGCATACTTTTTTCCCCCAATGTGTGTTTGAATTAGGATCTAAATAAAATCCACAAGTTGCCATGGGTTATGTCTCTTAAATCGTTTTTAATGTATAGGTTCCCCTTTCCCCCCTTCCTTGCAATTTATTTGAAGAAACAAGGTCGTTTGTCCTGTGGTTTCTCACAGCCTAGATTCTGCTGCCTGCATTCCGTGGTGTGCTTTCACACTTTCCTCCGTCCTCTATAGTCCCTCTGTAAATTGGTAGTTGGACCGAGTGGCCCGGGCTAGTTTTGATTCGGGCTCAGGAGGAGGCTCAAGACATCCACTTCCGTGGGGCTGGCCCAGCTGGACCTGAAAAGGAAAGGCTAAATCACCAGCCAAGCTGCTTAGAGTGACAAAGACGCTGTTGACACGCCTAAGTCAGTCACCAACAAGGCTGGGAAAAGCGCAAAAGGGGCGGGGTGGGGCGGGACTACGTGGGGAAAACCCTTTGACCGCTTTCCACGCGCGCGCAATAAAGGCACCGAAACTTACAGCCAGCGGGGGCGGGGCCTTCGGAGGGAAGTGACGCACGCGCGGCTGGCGGCAGAGTTGCCATAGAGGCGGGGAGACGGATAGACGGGCTGCTCTGGAGGCGCACTTCCGGCTATCTCCTTGGGACGCACGCATTGTGGAGTCGGGAGGAGGCAGTAGCTGCTAGGGTCTCCGGTGACCCGGACCGCGGTGGCGGCCCCGCGAGCGGGATGTTCCGGGGTTTGAGCAGTTGGTTTGGCTTGGAGCAGCCGGCGGCGGGTGGCCGGCAGTCCGAGGGAGACGGGCAGCCCGAGGGAGACGCTCCACCCGAGCAGCGCTCCGAGACGGTGACGGAGCCGGCGCCGCAGCAACCGGGGGACCAGGAGCTTCTTCACCAGGCCAAAGGCCTTGGCAGTGAGTCGCCCCTGGCCCCCGCGACCAGAGAGTGTCGGGGAGTGCCCGCATCCCTCCTCTTGACGCCCCTGGGGCGTGGGCCCAACTGATGGGGAGATGTGGGATCGGGGGAGGGGGTGGAAGATGTGTCTGTCCGTCGGTCCTCTCCGGAACCGGAGAGGTTGGTGAGGATCTGGGCAAGGCTGAAGCTTCATCAAGCAGTCAAATCCTGTGCCTGAAGTTCCTGGTAACATATCACTCCTTGCAGAGTGTGTAAACATCGGGAGCAGGGCCACAGTAAAGCGGTGTGGCCCGACGTCTTTAGGTTTGACAAAGAATCTTTTTGTCCACCTTGCCAACTTTCACCTTCACACTTCTCCACCCCCACGACAGGGGACGTTGGGCAGCTTGAGTTGGTTGAAAAAGTGCCTTTTTGCCCTTAGGGCAGAATGTGTTGTCCGAAGGGAGTTGAGGAGGAGTTACTGAAGGCCTCCATGAGGCTCATCTCCTTTTTAGGTGCAATGGGACTTTTTTCCTTAAGGCAGGAGAGTAGCTGCCAATTATTGTTTGTGCCGTGCAAGTGTCATTACTAAATGTTTTATGAACGATATCTCATTTCATCTGTTAAACACCCAGTGAGTTGGGAGAACAAGCCCAGAGTTAAACTGGCTCAAAGTTATACTGATAGTTAAGTGGTAGAAGTAGAATTTGAGCCCAGGTCTGTCTAAGTTCAAAGCCTATGCTCTTTCTGAGCTTGCAGTCTAGTTGGGGAGGAGGGTACAAGTAGGCTTGAAGAATAAACACATGCTCTAGTAATTCTGATTCTGGAGAGACCTTGGTGGGCTTAAATAGTCAAAGAAAACGTTTTTGAGAAGGTGGGCCCTAAAGCGGACGGCACTACAAATGAGAAAATTGCACCAAAGGTAGATATGAAATTCAGCAAGCATTTTTTAAGAATCTACTAAAAGGCAAGCGCATAAGGGAGGTTGGAGCCCAAGAGTGGAGAAACACATATTTGAATAAGAAATTCTCTGACATTCAGAAAGTTTACTGTGGGGTGGAGGGGCAGGGAAAACAGACATAATCTCAAATCATGGCAGTACATCATCTCAGCCCAAGGCCCCCAGACAGTGCACAAGAGAAATCACTACAGAGGGAACGACTGTTTTCTGTGTAGAAAATTGGGAAGAAATGAGCTTGGAATATTTGAGAGATGTCAGGAGATGAATTTGACTAGAGCAGAGAGGCTGTTAGATAGTTGGGATAGATAAGAGGCTGTTAGATAGTTGGGATAGATAAAAGTGGGACCACATTAGGAAAAGCAGGGTATGGGTGTTTACTTGATTTCGTAGAATATAGAGAATCATCTTCATTTATCTTCAGGTGAGTGTCAAAAGTGGCTTCTTAAAGCTTAGTGAGGACTTTATTGTCAACTTGAAACCTCATGTTTGTGTTTAGTAATAAAGACCTCTGAATATTTTTTAATAAATATGTTTTTGATATGGATGTCTACTTTGGAGCTTAATGCTGCCGTCTCTTTCTTTCCTCACCAGACTCTTCTGGTGTTTGAGGAGGCTAAGGTTAGATGGCAGTACGCCCCTCCCTACCCACACACACATTGTGAATGCAAAGTTTCTGAATAAATGAGAGCTCTTTTGGTTCTGAAATTTATGTGATTTTAAAAAAATGTAAAGTTTCTAGTTTATACACAAGCCTTCAGAAAGACAAGAGAGATGATCAGATATTTTTTATTTCTACATACTGATCCTAAGAGGTATGTTATCTTTAAAAAGACCTGTTTATGTTTTGAAAACTGACATTAAATATCTCTGGGCCTGATTCCCACTGAGTAGGTTAGTTTCTTTATTTAGCCTTTTAAAATCTACATGGAATCTCTTGGGAGTCCCATTTGTTGTGTAAACATTTGTTGAGTTCCTAACTTCAAGACTGGAGCCTAAATACTTCTAGTTCATGGTGACCTATTTATGAATTTAGGCAACTCACCACTTGCAAGCGGTGGACACCCAGGCCTACATTCCACTCCCTCACCAAAAACCAAACCTTCCTGTCTTTGGCCCTCCCTCCTGATAAACTTAGGACCTCCTATGATCACCTTCAGAAGAAGAGCAGTTGATAAGGAAACTCGCTGAAGAGCTCCTCCCTACCTCCCTGAAGGCCTCATGCCCCAAAGTAACTTCTTATTCAGCACAGATTGGTTGGTTGGTTTTCGTTCAAGTCAACTAAATTAGAGCTTTATCTGTTTTCTTTATCTGTTAGTCCAGTCCATGCCCAGGAATGCAAAAATGGCCACCTCCTCTTCCTTTTCCTATGAAAAGTGCTGTTAGTATTTGCAATGGAACTGTGTTAATTAGGCCATCCTCCTCTTTTTCTGTAGGGAATGTGCATTTCAAGTTCTAGATGCCTAACTTGCTTAGTTTATGACCAAGAGGGTTCCAAAAGTTAGTGTGTACATAGGAAGATATATATCTGCTTTGAGTAGAAGTAAAATACCCAATTCAGTTCTGATGACAAACCCAGGTTTACCACAAGGAGGGCAGCACAGATGGTCAAGAGCCTGGATCCCGTGGCTTATGAACAATACTAAAAGGAACTGGAGATTTTAGCTTGAAGAAGAAGAAACTCAGGGGCATTGCTCAAAATTCTGAAAGGTGTTTTTGTAGAAAAGAAGTCATTTTATGTTACTTAAGAGGACAGGACTAAGTCTGAGAGGTGTAAATGACAGGGGAAGTGAAAAGGATTTTCTAATTAGAGGTGGATAACAGTAATAATTGGCTGCCCTTTGAAGTCACGTGCTCCTCATTTCTGGAAGTGGTGTTACCTGGATAAGACGTTGAATTAGGTAACCTCTAGAGTCCCTTCCAACACAAAGATTCTAAAATTGTATGAAATATAATATTTTGGAAAAATTAACCAGCCTCTTCATAAGAATATTAATTTTCTAAGGCCTCTATATGCCTTAGAAACCACTGTCTGCTTATTATTTTCCTATTCTAGCAGCAAGCCTTAAACTCTACCTTCCTGTCTTTTCTCTGGTAAATTTATGCTTTTTCTGACCTTTGAGAACCTTCCTACTTTACCCTTATCATTCCATTGAGTTCCTCAAGCCATTGTCAGTTGCTCACGTGATGTGAGGTAGTATGGGATCCGGGCACGAGCTCGCCATTTAGAGGCAGATAGCATAGCCTCTGAGTTCCTTACACTACTGTTGTCTTTATTGTGATACCATTTGCAAATTACAGAAAAAAGTCTGTGAAACAGAGGCTTAACAAGAAGACGTTGATTGTTTGTGTCCGACGTCCCCAAGACCACCCCCAGGTTTGATGAGCACCCACCAAAATTGGGGTTGTTTTGGCAGGGAGGAAGGGGATAGGCTATTGGCTAGGCGGTCAGCAGCGTCTACTCCTATCTTAATGGACGAATCATTTATCCTCTGTGAGTCTCAGCTTCCCTGTCTGTAAACTGGGCAGATTATACCTACTCTTCCCAGGATGGTTGTGAGATTAAAATGACATAATGAAAATGAAGGTAAAATGACTACTTCTGATGTTGGCGAGCTGCCCCTCCTTCCACAAAGTTGCTGAGTGTACTCACTCACAGACGTTTTACTTAGACTTCCTTTCCTTTTTGGTTGCTGCTTCAGTTCAGACCCTCTCTTGGTGCCTGAGTTCCTGAAGTGGACATTGGTACTCCTTTTACTACTTCCTGTTAACTCTTATCTCAGTCTCAATTTTTTCTAACCACTTAGTAAAAACTGTCTTTAACTTGGTGTCAGCTGATCTCTGCAAAATTAATAAACCTTACTTCTCGTCTCTGTGAGCTTCTTACCTGAAAATCTCCTGTTGTGCTCTCCCACTTCCCACTCCCTCTGCCTTCAGACTCCAGGCCACTCTCCAGTTACTCTGGGAAGACCTCCTCCCTTCTCTGAGTGCCTCTGTTTAATGAATAATCTTGCTTCTCTTATTGTCTTTGAGTTTTTTGTTTGTTTGTTTAGAAATGGACATTCCTTGAGGCTGAGAACTGTGCTTTCTCTGATGTTCACTGTATTCAGTGTACTCTACCCATGGAGTCATGAAAATCTGAGAATTGAAATTATTATGCTAAAATACCAGTTTTTAAATTACAGCCCTCCCTTAGAATAAAAATGATGAGGGGGCTGGCCCCGTGGCATAGCGGTTAAGTGTGCACGCTCCGCTGCTGGCGGCCCGGGTTCACGTCCCAGGCGCGCACCAACGCACCACTTGTCCGGCCATGCTGAGGCGGTGTCCCACATAAAGTGGAGGAAGATGGGCACAGATGTTAGCTCAGGGCTAGTCTTCCTCAGCAAAAAGAGGAGGATTGGCATGGATGTTAGCTCAGGGCTGATCTTCCTCTGACACACACACACACACACACACACACACACACACACACACAAAATAAATAAATAAATAAATATTAAAAAAAAATAAAAATGATGATTCTAATTCAAAACGTATTCCGAGAAAACCTTAAAGAGAATCCTGCGCTTTTGGACCTTTAGATTTCTTTGTCTATCTGCAAAGAATATTTTTACAAAGGAGTATGGCTGTCTGCCCATTTTATCATACCACTTTGGGTAAATAGACTAGTCATAACGAAGAGAAATGAAGGATCTCCCTAAAGCTCAGCACTCATGTCATTCCTCATTCATCCATTCAGCAAGTACTTACTGGTCACTCACTGGGGATACGAAGACAGACTCACAGAGTCATCGATAGTGTCATGAATATTGTTGATTGGGCAACACAGGTGCTGAGAGAACACATCTCAGGGGTGCCTACTCCAGTCAAGGAGCTGGGGAACATTTCCTGAGAAGTGATATGTTAGTGGAGACCCACAGAATGTGTAGAGTTAGCCAGGTAAAGGGAGGGCAGATAAAAGTGGATCAAACCAAGGAGGAACATTTGAGGCCTCTTGGAGATACTCAGGAATTTCTTGTGGTCATATCAATGTAGAATAGGAGAGGGGAGAATGGCAAGAATGAGACCAGAGACAAGAGTGTCCTGTAGTATAGTCACAGTGGGGTGTTGATGTCATTGACAGATGAATACCACCAGGCACAGCGGGAGAAAGTAGACTGTTTAATGGTAAATGATGTAGGAAGTGGAGAGATGGTCATTCAGATCGGGAGGTAGTACTGCTGCTCCCAGATAGCCAGACAAGTCGGGAGATAGTACTGCTGCTCCCAGATAGCCAGACAAGTTGCCTGATTCTCTGGAAGTGATACCACTGACAGAGTGAGGATTTATTTAATCAGGTGTGCCAAGCTCCCTTTGCCATTCTTATTGGGGTTTTCTCCCTGCCTTAATATTGTGAGTCAACCCACCTGCCCTGTCAGCAGGTGCAAATAGCAGAGGCAAGACCACCCTGCCTTACCGAGTATTTCCTGTGAGATGAGATTCAAAGGCCACTTGCCCTGGAGCATCCCCCAAGAGGTCCAGCTTCAGGACCTGCCTGAGGTCACTTCCTGCGGCAGATTGTGTACAGTGTGCACTTTGAAATGATATTTGTCTACATACAGGCCTTTATATTATAGTGCAATAGAGCCTTGATATATATGTCTTTTCAGGTCTTCAGGAGAGTTAGTTTTGTGTTTTGTTTTGTAAAGGTGAAAGTTTGTGTGTTCCAGTTTTAATTTTGTTCTACATATTTGCTCATTATTATTAGTTAAGAAGGATTTATATTTATATTAGGGCTTGCCAAAATTTTTGTTTATTAAAAATTCCCCCAGATTTATCATGGGATGGGTTAATCTAGGAAAGGAGGGACATTTTTTCTTTGAATAGGAGGGAAGAAGGAGAAAATGAGGAAAGAAAGTAAAAAGGAGCCTTGATCTTATTTGTAAAGTTGGAGGGGAGATTATTTACTGAGACAGGTTAGAACTAGAGACTGGAGAAGAGCAAGACAAGTTTGAAACAGCTACTGGGGTGAACTGGGGAGTATGCTAATGGTCTTTGAAAGAGATGGATTAAAGGCCCAGGATGGATGGCCAGTCCACCGGGACAGTGGGGGACTGTCAGTGCTTTTCATTCCTTGTTGCAACTCCTAATTAACAAGAAACATGCCCTATGGTTTAAGATTCTTATAAGAGCTCTTGAAGGGAAAAATCACCAATATAATAACCATTGTACTTGAATGGAGCATCGTCTCTTTTTTATTCTTTACAGACTATCTATTTAACTTTGCAACTGCTGCTACAAAAAAGATAACTGAATCAGTTGCTGAAACAGCACAGACGATAAAGAAATCAGTAGAAGAAGGAAAGATAGATGACATCATTGATAAGGTACATTTAAATATCTTTTGGAAGTCAAAATTTATGAAATTCATTAGCAGCCAATATAATCATGCCTTTTCTTATGAACTTTATTAACCCAAGTAGGATATCATATTCTAATATTAATTGTTGAGATTCTTGGTTTTTTTCTCTCTTTTTATATAACAAGAAAATATGATATAAGTTACTTGTTGTAAATAACTTTGGTTTTAATTTTAATATATTCTAAAATACCTTGATACTTTTGGGTAATACTAAAGTTTTCATATTGTGAGTTTAATTTTAAACTGTAGCTATTTCCAAATATATTTATGCCTTTGCATCACTCAGTTAAGTTTTTAAAGTCCTAGCCCATTAGGAACAACCCTTTTAAGACTCTAGGGAGTGAGTTTGTTTATTTTTTGCAGTGGTAGGGTGCAGGCCTAGGGAATTTCGTTTATGCTGGTAATTATTTGAACTAAGGAGGTCACCAATTACACTTTAGATAGCTTGTTATTTAGGTATTGTGTGTACTATTTGTTAGATGAGATTTGACCTGGCTTTTATTGTTTTTTGGAATAATACAAAAGTTCAGTTTCTAACTCATTTTATTTTTGCATTTGAAAAGATAATCTATCATAAAGGGGGTTGTATACTTAAAATTCAAAAGTGTTGAATTTCTGGGGCCAGCCTGGTGGCGTAAGGGTTAAGTTCACGCTCTGCTTCAGCGGCCTGGGATTTACAGGTTCGGATCCTGGGTGTGGACTTACTCACTGCTTATCAAGTCATGCTGTGGCAGGCGTCCCATATAAAGTCGAGGAAGCTGGGCATGGATGTTAGCCCAGGGCCAATCTTCCTCACCAAAAAAAAAAAAAAAAAGTTGAATTTCTCCTTTTGTTGGGGAAAGAAGGAAATGTCACTTTTTTAGCCTTTTTTATTTGAAGAAAATAAATAAAATGTCTCAGATAGACTTCACAAATCTTGAATATAATTCTTATCTAGTAATAAAATTTTCAAAGTAATTTGACTCTTTGTGCATTTTTTAACAGACAATTATAGGAGATTTTCAGAAGGAACAGAAAAAATTTGTTGAGGAGCAGCATACAAAAAAATCAGGTATGGTATAGGTTTGTTGTACACCACTGACTTACCTGCCAAATTTTATCCAGCACCTGTTATATGTCAGACAGCACGCTAAGGCTCTGAGAACACAAACATGTGTCAGTAACAGTCCCCAGCCTTCAGGTAGCGCAAAGGCTAGGAGGGGAGACAAACTCACAACCTTCGGGGTTGGAAGGAAGGAAGGAAATCATTCCCTGTGGCTAGGATGGTGGGTGAGGTCAGCCAGTGACGGCCCTCTGGGGAGCTGGCTCTGAAAGAGAGAGAGGAAGCTTTCATTTCTCACCTTATAACATGTCCAGCACAGCATATGGTGTACACATAATAGGCACTTAGCAGATGTTGGCTCCCTTCCCATTCTCTTCAGGAGAAAAAAACAAAAGAGCTTTCCAGGGGAGTGACAGAGGGCCCTGAAAAGTCATGGCGTGTTTAGGGAACTTAATACTTTTTCTTACTGACAAATGTTTGTTTAAATGTTATAAGGTCTCAAAATGCCTATTTGTACTGTTTGGTGGGGTTCAAACACAAAACTGGCCTCATGTCTTTGAATTTGGCAAAAGCGCAAAATAATTCAATTGGTTTGAGCAGTGCCACAAATTCAGAAAGAACTAGTTAGTCTTGTGGCGAGTTCCCGTCAGGCATTGTCACCCCTAGGTAAACTCAAAAGTATGAAGCAGCTCTTTGGGACAAATAAACTATACAAACTAGCATAACTTAGTGATTCATGGGAAACAGTAAAATTGATCGTGGCTTGAAGACTTGGTGTTGGAGCTGGTTGGTGCCTCCAAGATGGGAACTGTGAGGGACTGGGGGTGAAGAATTAGAGGCAATTTCCGTTTTGAGGTGCCCATTAGACAACCAGGTGAGAGGAACACATACAGAGGCAGGGAAGGGAACGCAGGTGGCATATCGGGAAAATTGCGTTACTCAGTAGCACTAGTCACATTTCAGGTGCCCCATAACCACGTGGGGCTAGTGGCTTCCATATTGGACAATGCAGATATAGAACACTTCCATCATTGCAGAACGTTCTGTTGGTCAGCACTGCTCTAAATTTATTGAACGGGGTCCAGCAGTAGTTTATTCCTGTTTGAAGCAGGAAGAGAATTCCATCTACTGATATAGATTATCAGTCAAGTCATGTAAAAACCGTGAGAGTAGGTGAGCTCCTCAAAGAAAAGTGTGTCAGGCATTAAGAGAGCGGAGCAGAGAGCTACAGTGTTGAGGGGAAGGGAGGAACGGAAGGAAGTGACAGTTTCTGAGTGCTTGCTAAGTGGCAGGCACTTTATATATAGCATCTCCTTGACTAAAAGGAAGGATCAGCAAGGTTAAGTAATTTGCTGACGGTCACTCTGCTGATAAATGATGAAACAAATCTGCCATCAAAACCAGTGCCCGTTTGCCCAAGAGAGAGAACAGCTAGGAGTGAGAGGCAATGGGAGCCCAGAGAGGGGGGAGAATTTCAAGGAGAGCGAGGTCAGCTGAGAGGTCCATATCCAGTGACCATGAGGAAGGGCACTGTGTAAATGTTCCACATGTATTTGTTCCCTTAACAGTCACAGTAACTCTTTGAAGTACTTACTTTATCTCCATTTTCCAGATAAGGAAACTGACCTAGAGAGAAAAGAACTAAGAAGTGTCCGTGGAGTTGGACAACCAGGAGGTTGTTGGTCACTCTAAAGAGAGCAGTTTCAGAGGACCGGGGAGGTGGGGGTGTCCCAGCCATACCAGAAGCTTGGGCCATGGGAGGACCTCATTATCTGAGGATAAGTAGAACTAGGAGAGGCTGCCCAAGGTGAATAGACTTAAAATCTCCATTTTAAGTTATGGAAATGGCGTGAGAAAAAAAATTTTGAAGGGGCTTTACCCTAATTTTTAAAAAGTATGAAAATTTGTTTATAATTAACAGAATTTGGATTATAATTGCCACTATTTGCTTGCTTAGGATGAATGAACCAGGTATCTTGTCTGTCTGTCTGTCCATGTGTCCATCCATACATGCACATAACTTTTCTATCAATTGGTACACAATAGATGTCTCTTCTACTTGACTTTTGCAGCATAATAGAAAAAGGGATTATTTCTGCAAAAATATTCAGACCCTCCGCATATGTATCTTCCGTGCTGACCGCCCACCTCCACAGCCTTGCTCTGCCCTCTTGCCTGCTCCAGGCTCACACGGTAGAGCTGCTCAGACGAGCTGGTTGGTTTGGTCTCCACTCTTACACTTGCCGCTCCCTCTGACCACCGCCTACACACACCCACCACTGAACTCCTCCTAGACTAAGATCGGCTCCCAAGTCACCACAGAAAACCCCGTGAGACTCACCTCTCCAGGTGGTTGCCATCTGTCGCCTGGCATGAGAATCCTGCTGAGTTGTAATCATCTCTTTTTCTTGTGAGCCCAGAAGATACGGGCTCAGTTGTTTGTTGTCTTGGTATTCTGACATTTAGCTTCTAAAGGTTCATTGAGGATTTGATTCCAGCCTATTGCTGATTGCCTCTGATTTGCCCATTTCTTTCTTCGTTTGCTTTCACTCCTGACAACCCTCTTCTCAATTCCTAATTGCATATCTTGCAGCCTCCTTATCACCTTTTGTCCTGAATCAAGTACAGTAACTTTTTATAAAAACTTTTTATTTGGAAGTAATTTCAATTTACAGAAAAGTTGCAAGAATAAAAGTAGTACAGAGAATACCTGTAGGCCCTCTACCTAGATTATTGAAGTTGTATTCCATTTGGCTAATCATTTGCACTTGCTTTCTCACTCTGTGTGTGTGTGTGTGGCTTTTTTTCTTCCTGTTCCATTCAATGTGTATTTCCTAAGAATTAGGGATATTCTCTTACATAATCACCAACCATACAGTTACTAGCTTTAGGAAATTTAACGTTGATATAATATGCATATTCTGATTATGTCAATTGACCCAGTAATGTCCTTTCTACATTTTCCTCCTCAATACAGCATCTAGCAGGGTACAATATTGCATTTTTTGTCATGTCTCTTAGCCTCCTTTAATCTGGAACATTTTCATGGCCTTTCTTTGTCTTTTATGACAATTAATATTTTTGAAGAATACCTCCCCCCGTTTTGTTAAATACACTATTCCTCATTTGGACTTTGTCTGATATTTCCTCGTGATTAGATTCAGATTATGCATTCTTGCCAGAATACTGCAAAGATGATGTCATGTCCTTCTCAGGTATCACATCTGGAGGCCCACAGTGGCCGTCTCTCCTTCACTGGTGATATTGATTTTGGTCACCTGGTCAAGGTGTTGTCCAGTTTCTCCACTGTATAATTCAAGTAGAGTAATTTTTTACCAAATGCATATATGCATGAGATTCATACATTAAGTCTGGGAATTAACGATGAATGTTCATATTTGGAACTTCTTAGTAAATTGCTAAAATAGCTGTGTGGAAACTTTCTCATTTCTTTCAAACCACGGATTGCAGTGTAACCCTTGTGACCTGTTTTTCTCTTTTCTTCTTTGCCATTGAAAACCTTTTAGAAGCAGCAGTGCCCCCATGGGTTGATAGTAATGATGAAGAAACAATTAAACAACAAATCTTGGCCTTATCAGCTGTAAGTATCTTGTGATACCCTGTATAGAAATACTTCCTTCCTATCATGACTTTATCCTTAACAGACTGTTTTTCTTCTATACAATTGTTAAAATATTTTGAAATGTTAGGAATATACACATCAACTTTCACTATTTTTTTTTTCACTAACTTTTAATTTGCTTCTCTTTAAGTTCTTTTTTCTTAATGGAAAAGTATACTCTATTACACAAAGTAATTCTTTCAGCTTTAAAAGGATTCTTTTATGTTACTAAGATAATATTTTGAGGGGCCGGCCTGGTGGCGCAAGCGGTTAAGTGCGCACGCTCCGCTGCGGCGGCCCGGGGTTCGCTGGTTCGGATCCCGGGTGCGCACCAACGCACTGCTTGGCAAGCCATGCTGTGGCGGCGTCCCATATAAAGTGGAGGAAGATGGGCACAGATGTTAGCCCAGGGCCGTCTTCCTCAGCAAAAAAAAAAAGAGGAGGATTGGCGGATGTTAGCACAGGGCTGACCTCCTCACAAAAAAAAAAAAAAAAAGATAATATTTTGAGATATGCTATCATATAAACTTTCTAGATAGCATTGTAATTTTCTGAATGAAATGGTTGTATTCTAAATTTTCTCTATATGTATTTGTTTGAAACTAAAATTGAAAGAAATAAAATTCCATATGCTAGCCCACAAAAATTTCTCTTGGGACTTCAGAGGGAAGGTAGCAATTCCAGTTAACAATTGGGTGGCACCTCCCAGTTTCAGGAAGCATTTCCTCACACCTTATCTCTGTCAAGCCTCACTGCACATCCGCGAGGTAGATGTAGGGGCTGTTATCCCCATTGTGCAGGTGTGGGGACCAGACTCTCACATGTGACCCTCACTTCTTATCTGTGTCTCCTCTGGGCTATGAACTCTCAGCGGGCAGAGACTGGCTTTGATCTCTGTCATAGCACCCAGCACCCCACCGGGCTCAGGACTCAACAAATAGACCTTTTTACTTTTCAGTGGTTTTCAAGCTTCGTTTCTAACCCACTCTTTTTTTTTTTTTCTTTTTTTAACCAAAGTCATAAGTGGAACCTCAGTCTAGAAAACAAACAATCGTATATGTGGGCTTTCCCTCCCTTCCATTGCCCTCCCCTAGGGCATTTTAAGGTTCTTTCTTTCCATTAGTAAACCCTTTAAAGGCGTGAGCATCGATATGAGTTCAGTGTGAACACCATGTATTTTGTTTACCATGTTACTGCCAAACTTAATGCTGCCATCACATACCTGCTTATTTCCAGAAGGGAATTGGGATGGTGAGAGTTGGTGTCATTTGAGCGCAAACATCAGATGCTCACCAGAAAAGTCCCCACAGCTTCTCTGTCCCTCCCTACCTGTTCCTCTCCTCATCTCCATCTCAGAATAAGACTCCAGTTACCCACCAGTTTTTTCTAGCCACAAACCTAGGAGTCTTCCTTGAGTCATACCTCTCCCCATCCTGACAATGCTCTATTCAGAATATAGTCCACTTCTGCACTGCTGCCTCCGTGGTCCTAGTACCAGCATCTGCCTGAAGCGTCCCGACTGCTGTCCCATCCTTGCCCCTTTCCAGTACAAGCTCGTTGCAGCAGCGAGAGGGGTCCATTTATAGCGTGAATCACTTTGTGTCACTCCATTGCGTAGACCATTCTAATGGTGTCTCCTCTCTCGTAGACCAAGATCCAAACTCCCTCCCCTGGCTTTTAAGGCCCTTGGCTTTGCACACCTCTCCTCCCTCGTGCCCCACTGCCATGATTTCCCAGCACTCCAGCCACTGTTGCTTTCTGCTGCACAACCAGGCCGAGCCTTGTCCTGCTGTAGTACCTTGTGCTTGCTCTCCCCTCTTCCTGGAACCCCACCCTGCACCATTCCACAAGATCTCAGCTCAAATCTCACCTCCTCCTAGAGGCCTCCCTCACCACCCTTTCAGCCCTCCACTCCCAGTTACCCCTGAGAGTCTTAGCCATCTAAACCCTTGTCTCTTTCTCTTCCCACTCCCCTAAAGCCTAACTGTAATGTAAGTGCTGTGAAGGCAGGGACTCCATCAGTACTGGGCCCTGCTGAGCAGGTGACATGGTGCCTGGAGCACAGCCAGTGCTGAACGAGCATCTGCTAAATGGATGATGTGGTAAATGTTGCACGCAGACGTGCCTACAAGAGAGCTCCCAGGATTTCAGCATGACCCAGAACCTTTAAAACCATCTTCGATACGTCCTTTCTGATGGCTGCTAAATTTGTTAAGGGATAGACTAAATTGTTATGATAGAAAGATCCAAAAATACAGTAGGTTAAATAAGCCATGAGTTCTCTCCTCCCTCCCCCTCTCCCTCTCTCCCATTCTCCCTCCTTACCCCTCATGTAAGAATCCAGAGGTAGATGGTCCAAGGAGGTGTGCTTTGCCCCATGACATCATCTAGGGACCCAAATTCCTCCTGTCTTACTCCTATCCTATACCAGCCCCTAGAATATTGTCTGTCTTCTATATGGTGATGCCAGCTCCCCATGACCATGACTGTGGTCTAGCCTGTGGGAATTGGGAAAGAGGTGGGCATGCCAGACCACTTGACAGATGAGACCCAGGGGGCCTGCCCCATGGCCTAGTGGTTAAGTTGGGCACACTCCCCTTCAGTGGCCCAGGGTCAGTTCCCCGGGCACGGACCTATACCACTCGTTGGCAGCCATGCTGTGGTGGCGACCCACATACAAAATAGAGGAAGATTGGCACAGGTATTAGCTCAGGGCTAATTTTCCTCTGCAAAAAAAAAAAAAGAAAGATGAGACCCAGAAACTGCACCTATCACTAAGGCCCACATCACTTGGGCAACTTAGATGTGTGGCTGCTCCTAGATGCCAAGGATCCTGGAAAATCTGGTCTCTGGCTGGGTGGCCACATGCCCAGCTGGAGCTCAGAGTTGTGGTCCTGAAAGAAAGGAAGGAAGAAAGGGATACTGGGAGACAGTGAGCAGTCTCTGCCAGGGTTGCTTTACATTCTCCGACTTAACCAGACACTAGTTTGGGACAATGCAGAGAGTATAGCAGAGTAACCCTTTAAGCCCCTTGTATCGAGGAGCCATTTAAGGCCATGTAATGCATGAAAAGAAATTGATAGTACCATTGTCATTAGGTACTTGTGAGAATTCGATTCAGCAAATTGTTGTTAGTAACTAGTCTGGGCCAAGCCTTGTCCTATGACTTGAAGTAAATGAAACACACTCTCAAGAGCCTGAAGGCTTACTAGAGAGAGCTGCTAACTAAGTACATATCCAGTAGCATTCCCTGTAGTAAGGACTGTAATACAGGATGCTAAGGAAGTGCAGTGGAGAGGAGCGGTTCATTTATTTCAGAGAGGGAAAAAGATGGTCCCGGGGAAGCTCCCCAGAAGTGATGACTGTGGAGCCAAGTTATTGAGTCTTAGAAGGAGGGTGCGTGGATGTTTGGGGGATGTGGGGCAGGGTTTGGCATTTGGGTAGGGGGTATTGCGAGCATTTGGGTGTGGCTAGACTATAGAATGCAGGTGGAGAGGTAGATCAGGAGCCAGACCATGAGGACCTTTTTATACCATTCTGATAAGTTTCGGTTTTATCTTAAAGGCAACAAGGCGTCATTGAAGGATTTTAGTGATAGGTAAAATATATGTTTTTCTTGGGGCAATGTAGAGAGTGGGTTGCTATGGGTGGGAGAAATGGGACTGGAGACAGCTGCCCATTAGGAGGCTGCTATAGAAATCCATGTGAAATGTTATTGGGACAGTTTCAGGCTTTGAAATTTTTACATTGGAAGGTAAAATAACTAAAATCCATTTAAGTTCAGATTTGTTCTTACTTTACGTAGGAATTCTCAAAACCCAAAAATATTGTTAAAATTTAACACAAGCAAGAGGAGATGAAACTGATGGGCATTGTTAATAGCAGTATGAACTGCTACAGTATTTCTGGAGGAGAGTGTGGGCAATATGTATCAAAATAATCCTACTCTTGGACCAGAAATCCCACTTCTAGGAATTTAGTCTAAAGAGATCATTTCAGAAGGGAATAAAAGCTATCTGTTTATAAAGTGATGTTACTTGCAGAGTTCTTTATAAGGAAAGAATAGAAACCATCTAAATGACTACTGAAATGGGCCTGGTTAATTAAATTATAGTTCATTCAGTGTGCACATATCTGCATCGGAGATGAGATGTTCACAGCCCTGAGTGAAAAGGAAAACAGGTGATCTGCAGCATGCGGAGTGTCTTCCTGTTTATGTCAAATTGTATTTGCAGAAACACTGCATATGCAGAGGGACATATCAAAGAGGGTGTTCATAGAAATGTTTAACTGTGGGTTAAACAACCCAACAACTGTGGGTTGTCTGTGGATGGTGGGATTTTTGACTCTATGCTCTTTGGTGTTTTGAATTTTTAAAAAATTGGTGTGTGTTATATTTACAAACAAAAAAGATGTTTAAAAAAAGAAATAGAGTAGAAACAAACAATCTTAATTGTTCGAGTGGTCTAAAGCAGCAGCTTTTTGCCTTGGTTATTATGTTCAGTCTATAGGAGAGGGGGTGGTTTGGAGACTTGCCTTTATGCACTAATCGGCGTGAGTCAAGCTCCATCTCAGAGGAACTCAAAGCCAACTTCATTCCCTAGGAAATTTTCTGATCCAGGGTCAGGTAATCCAGGGAAGCTTTGACTTTGGATCTTTCATTTCGTTTCCTTCTTGGCTAGCAGAAGAGAAGGGGTCCAAGAGAAACACAGACTCACACAGCTCTTCCCGGTTGGGCGTAGTGGGCGCAGGTGCACTGGAAATTCACAGCAATGCCCTGCCAGAATTTCTACGTCATGTCCTGGCTTTGCAGTCACAGGCCATACGAGGATCTTCTGTGATGGGCATGTTTTCTCTAATCCAGTCTTGGGTTGAATTTCCTTTTAATGAGACTCCAATTTTAATACACTAATGACAAAATGTTTGTGTGACATTTTATTTTGTCCATGTGTTGCCTGTACACATGGACAGAGTGTGGATTGTCTAACCCTTGGTTTAAGGTATCCTAAGCCTGAGGACAGCAGCAGGAAGAAGAATTCACTTACAGCTGTTATTTGTAGTGTATTTTTAAAAGGAGATTGGTTTCTGGCAGGGTGAGGAAGAGCAGAGGGAGCCAGTCGTTTCACTCGCCTCCTCCCCCGCTGCAGACAGCCTAGCAGTGCACCTCTTGCACCAGAAACTTGTAGGAGGCCAAATCTGCAGGGGTGATCAGCTGAGAGGGTTGCATGAGAAAGTTGGAAGCACTGCGTAAGCGCAAAGTGGCAGGATATCAGTGTCTCACCGTCCCTGGAGCGTTGTCACACCTGTGGCAGTGTTCATCTTGCAGAGTAAAGTGATTATCCTTGATTAGAACGGACGGAGCCCTCCAGAGATGTCGGCAGCCCATTGAATTGCCGCTGTGCTAGAGTTGGGGAGTGCTGGACCCTGCCACTCGCTAGAGCACATACCTGACCTGGAACAAGCCATTTGTGCTCCCCTGACCCAGCTTCCTCGTCTGTAAAGTAAGGATGGAAGTGCTTGCTTCCCAGTGTCGTTACCAAGAAGCCAGGGCTTCAGGCCCTAATACTAGTGCTCAGTGAAGGTTTGTTGACTGAATCAACAACGAGCCTTTCCCCAGCATGGCTGCATTCTGCGGGGAAGCCACACTGTGTCTCTCTCAGTCACCATCACGTTCCCAGGCCCCCAGTACAGGGACTCACCCACAGATCTTAGCAGAGATTCGTCAGGCAGAGCCTGTGAGGAGGTGTGGGACAAAAGCATGGTCTGTGCACGCTTGAGGAGTAAGTTGGGTCATGCATTTCACTTTCTGATATGACCACCATGGTTAGCTGACTTCACCTTTGGGTTAGAATGTTTCTAAGATTATTTACACTAGTTTTCACATACCTAAAGGTGCCCACTAAAGCAAACGTATGTTCACGTGATTTCAAACTATATAATTTTAACTAATCGCACAGTTGAATTTCCTGGCCTCCCACGACGCTCTCTCCAATTGAGACTGTTAAAAAATATGTGAGGGGCCGGCCTGGTGGCGCAAGCGGTTAAGTGCGCACGCTCCGCTGCGGCGGCCCGGGGTTCGCTGGTTCGGATCCCGGGTGCGCACCAACGCACTGCTTGGCAAGCCATGCTGTGGCGGCGTCCCATATAAAGTGGAGGAAGATGGGCACAGATGTTAGCCCAGGGCCGTCTTCCTCAGCAAAAAAAGAGGAGGATTGGCGGATGTTAGCACAGGGCTGATCTCCTCACAAAAAAAAAAAAAAAAAATATGTGAGCTTTCAGTGACTGGAGCTGGGGAGATCCTGGCTGGGCTGAGGATGTCAGATCTCACTGTCCTTGCAGCCCTTCGACCCTCCCCTGAAGCCCCTCAATGAAATGGTTTAATCCAAAAAATGTGTGTGTGTGTATATATATATATATATATATGTGTGTGTATATATATATATATATACACACAACATATATGTGAAAGGATCCATTGTTCTCTGCTCTCTCTTAAGCACACAGGTTAATGATAGCTCAGTGGACTTTGTGGCTGAAGTCTTTAGGAGGATTCAGTATTTGTCAAATCAGTGTTGCATTACACTGCCTTCATATTGCATATTACATATTAATTGTAACATTACATATTAATACATATTAATTTACATATTACATATTAATTGCCTTCCGTGGTTTTCACCATGTCTTTACCCTTTTCATCAAAGGACAAGAGAAATTTCCTTCGTGACCCTCCAGCTGGTGTGCAGTTTAATTTTGACTTCGATCAGATGTACCCCATTGCCCTGGTCATGCTCCAAGAGGACGAGCTGCTGAGCGGGATGCGATTCGCCCTTGTTCCTAAACTGTAAGCAGTGTGTTCTTGAGCCGGAGTGGTGCTGCTCACGCGGCGTGTGTTTGTGTTTTCTGAGGGCCTTACTCGTGTGCACAGTCTCAGGGGAGAGAATCTTGGGATGGGGGCCAGGATGGTCTCAGACTCTCTTCATAAACATGGGCTCTGCGGCCCTTCAGCAACACACACATGCACACACACACCCCATAGAATCAAAACCAATAGTGGACTTTCTAGAAAATTCGGGGTGGAGATGAGATGTGCTCTTTTATCCCCAGTTAGAAGGTAGAATGTATTTTCCTACAAAAACAACAAATGTGCCCATGTCTTGCTGAATAAAATTAAGGTCGAGGAGGCCTGGCTGCTGCCTTGCCTCCCAGGCTCTGCTCTGGCAGCAGCGTCCTTGTTCTCTTTCCCACCCGCCGCTTTCCCTCTGCTCCAAGGCTCTGCTCCCCTCCCAGAATCCCTGCTTGTCCTTTAAGCTCCAGGGCAGGCATACTGTCTTCTGGGACACACCCCTGACGGCCGTCAGCAGAGGGCCCCCTTGCCTTCCCCTCCACCACCACAGGGCTCTTCCTCGCCTTTTCTAATTCCAGTCCCTTGTTTTGCATCTGTCGCATGTTTCAAGTCAGCCATCTTCCTTATTCCATGAACGTTCTTGTTATATGGATCCAGTCAGTTTCTCACTGGTCTCTGAGTACGTGAAGTGTAGTTTTCTTGAGATGCTCTTCTGTCTGTGCTCTTTTCTCTGAATCTTTGTGTTCGCTCTGGGCTCTGTCTTGCATGTTGCAGGCTTTCCTTACTCGTCCTTTGTATCTGAAGGCGCCACGCTGATAGGGTGCTGGGAACTGGGCCTGGTGGCTTCCCTGAGAGGACTCCTCAGCCTCCTGCCTGGCCGCAGGCGGAACACCGGGGAGAGCCTGACTCCTGTGGCTTCAGTGCGGCACCGCACCCCCATTCTCAGCTGCACCAGCTGTCCCTGAGTGCGGCGGCTCAGAACCGTCGGGCTCTGCTGCAGCACAGTCCCTGGCGGGAAGTGGGGCACGGGAGTCAGAGCCGGCTCACTGCTCCTTCAGGGTCTCTCCCGAGCTGCTCCGGTCTTGAACCCGGCCTGCACCCGGCCTTCAGAGAGCCTGCTGCCTCCTGTCCCGGGTCTTTCTGGGCTTCCACCTGATAAACAGGCCTGCTTCTTGCTGGCTGCCTCTGCTGCAGGCAGCTCAGCGCAGCTTTCTCTGGTCTACAAAGTAGCTTACTATTTGCCCATCAACTTTTCAGCTTCCACTATCGTTTTCCTCACCAGTTCTCTTTGTCATTGTGAGGTTTTTATCTACTTAAGTCCTTTTCTAATATTTTAATGGTGTTTTCAAAGGGAGCACAGATAAACATGTGTTCATTTTGCGATCTTTAGCTGCCCAAAAAGGGGTTTGAACAAATATTTGCTAGCCTTTTGGTTCACACAGCAGCAAAGGCCTTCTATCTGTGAGAGAAGAACGCTTTGGAAGTGTTCTTCCAGACTTGGAACAATAGTTATATAGAATCTTTTTTTTTTCTTTTTAGTGAAACTCTTTCCTCCATAAAGAGAATGAATTTCTACAGTCCTCCCCCACCCTCCCAAAAGAAAAGTGTGTGTTTTATGGCAAAAATCTCATTACAAATTTAATCTTTAGACTGTGTCTAAAATAGCTATTTTTAGTTAAGAATATAAAAAAATTTACCATCTGATCTATTTTTAACTGTTACAGTTACAAAACTCTGGGAGCTGGCGTTTGAACAGTTCATATGTATGTATCTGTTTGAAGCTCTTTCATCTCAGAATTTGAAGTTGTACCTATTCTGAATAACTGCCTCTTCCTGAGAGAAGAGTAGCAAAGCTCTGGGGTTCAGGTGGGCTTCACGCCTGAAGGCTCCATCGACTTGAAGATCACTTGAATCCCTCTGGGTGGGCTCTCTACCAGGGCTCTCGGGACTGTCCAGAGGCCCTGAGGTGCTGGGACATGTGGCCTAGGGTACTCATGGCAGGCATGTAGCTGTCCATAGTTTTGGGTATTGACTCCCTCTCGCTGCTGACAGTAATTTTAGATTTTTTTAAAGCTTTGGAGAATTGGTATTTGGAAAATAGTATTTCTGATTTGTCACAGGCTAAGTAAATGACTCATTGAGTAATATAATTTTAGTTTCCTACTTCTAATGCTGTTAGGGATGATTTAGAAATTAGAATTATTTTTTATAAGTATTTATCTGTTAGAAATGCTTACTGAAGTATTTATGGATGAAAGCATATGATATCTGGCATTGCCTTAAAATATCCCAACTCCCACCCACAGAAAAGTGTGTGTGCAGGGGAGAGTGGCATGACACATGATTGGCAAATGCTGATAATTGTTGGAGTTAGGTCATGGGTTCATGGCAGCTCTTCATTCTAGTCTCTCCACTTTTGTTGAAATTTCCATAATAAAACAAAAATGAGCCATCACACACACATCTAGGACTTCTGGTCTTTTCCTTTCTGGCATACAGAAGTGCATCTTTATCATTTGAGAAACTTTTGCTGAACAGAAACCATCATTAACCAGGAACAATTTAGAAAACAGACCAAAACAACACTTGCTCTGTATTTCAAAACGCCTTTTAGTGTGTTAGCACTTCCCAATGACAGCAGTGCTGGCATGTGACAGGGCCCTGCTGGTGCGTCACAGACACCCTCTGAGGCCTTCACTCTGACGACAGTAGGAAAATCACCAGCCCCTTCCAGCCTTGAACTGTGACATATGCCCATTGTTTCCCAGAGGGTGCTCACAGCATATTACTGCCTTAAAATAGTCCGTGATGGGCCGGCCCAGTGGCTTAGTGGTTAAATGCGCGCGCTCCCCTGCTGGCGGCTCGGGTTCGGACCCCGGGCGCACACCGACGCACTGCTTCTCCGGCCATGCTGAGGCCACGTCCCACATACAGCAACTAGAAGGATATGCAACTATGACACACAACTATCTGCTGGGGCTTTGGGGGGAAAAAATAAATAAATAAATAAATAAATTATAAAAAAAATAAAATAAAATAGTCCGTGAAAGCATAAGTGGTCAGATAAGCATTTGGGAGGTGCTGCATTCGATGGTTTTCTTTATCAGACGGCTTCTCAGAACCTTTAGTGTGTCATCTGCATTGTGACTTTCTCCAGAAAGTCTGCAGTGCTTCCACTTACATCAAGAGGGAGAGACTCTAGACAACAACCCAGGTGTTTGTCTTTAAGAGAGCAATCATTGCCCATGATCCACTGTAGATAGATAGAACACCTCTTTCATGTTGGACATTTTGTAGAGCTCAAAATTACAAGTGACCTTGAAAATATTCAGGCAGCTCACTACCTCATGGGAAGGCTAATCTCACTTTTGTATAGCTGTGATGTTCCTGTTTAAGACCATGAACTTATCTGGGTAAACAGCCCAGTTCCTTCATTTCTTCCCAAGGTGGTTTAATCTCTGTACCCCCTCACCATCGAGGTGAGTTCCCCAAAGTGAATACAATGTGTTGTCTAATTGCAGAAGGGCACGCTGTAGTGTATCTTATGTTGCTCTTTAATGCAGCGTAAGATTGCATTAGCTCTTCTAGCAGCTGCAGCCTACCATTGTTTGCTCAGCTAAACTTGTGATCGGCCATGACCCCTTGAACCCCTGTTAAGCCAGGTCTCCCTCCTGCCGAACTATTTCTGAGAGATATTATGAGGCCACGTGAGTTTGGGAAATGTGCTTGGCACGTAGTGAGAATTTAACAAGTAAGAGGTCATTATTATTCCTGTGACCGTCTCTGTTGGCAGACAACTTGTCTTTATTCATCCCAGAATTCCCCCGGCACCTAGCCTGGGGCCTGATGTGTGTGGCACTCGGTAAATGTGGCTGGAATTTATGAAAGAAAAGATGGGTCGCATCTAGCAGCGTATCGTCTTGTTACCTAGCCTAGCTTATGTAGATAATCTTGCATTTTGCCTCTGTCACTTAAAAAGCTAGCTTCCTGGCCCAGCTTTGCCATTCACAGATGTGACAACCGTGTATTTTGATGTCTTATCTAAGGCAAGCCTTGTCCTTGTTCACAAGCCTGGGTCTCAGGATTTTCTCTTCGTTCTCACTGATTTTATTCTACTCCTTCAGTCTTTTTCTGTCATGCTTTCTTCCTCAACTTTACCCCCATTCTAAGAACCTGCATCCCTTCTAGTAAACCAGGGGGTAAAGAGGCATCCTCCTACCCTTTTGTCATTTCTTTTTTTTTTTTTTTTTTGTGAGGAAGATCAGCCCTGAGCTAACATCCATGCTAATCCTCCTCTTTTTGCTGAGGAAGACCGGCTCTGAGCTAACATCTATTGCCAATCCTCCTCCTTTTTATCCCCAAAGCCCCAGTAGATAGTTGTATGTCATAGTTGCACATCCTTCTAGTTGCTGTATGTGGGACGCGGCCTCAGCATGGCCGGAGAAGCGGTGCGTCGGTGCGTGCCCGGGATCCGAACCCGGGCCGCCAGTAGCGGAGCGCGCGCACTTAACCGTTAACCACTAAGCCACAGGGCCAGCCCCTACCCTTTTGTCATTTCATTAGCAAAATGTTTTTGGAACACAAAGTGAACAATTCCTCCAGGCAGTCCCCCTCCCCCGCACATACTCTGCAGGTCACTAAAGCCGTTCCTTGGCTGTCCTTGGTTGGGGGGGGTTGTGCGTTTTATGTTTTTTGTTGAATCTTGCTTTGTTTCCACCCTTGAGATTTTTATTTAATTGCTCTGAGGTGAGCACAGTCATCAGTGTTTTTTATTATTATTATTTTGAAACAATCACCAACTTAAGGAAAGATTAGAAGTACAGTAGAAAGAACTCTTTTCTGAATCATCCAAGACCTGATGCCCCATCACCCTTGAATAATTTAGTGTGTATTTCCTACAAACAAGGATTCTACATAACCATGATGTAACCATCCAAGTCAGGAAACAGTCACTTTTGCATTATTACCATCTAATTCTCAGGCCCTATTCAGGTTTTTTACCATTTGGCCCAGTAATATCCTTTTTAGCTAAAGGATCCAGTTCAGACTCACGTGTTGCATGTCTCATCAGTCTCCTTGAGTCTGTTGCATCCTATCAGGTGGCACACACTGCCATTTTGTCCCATTACTGTCCATTCTTTGGTCACTTAATGAAGGTGGTTTCTGCCAGGCTTCTTGACTGTGAAGTTACTCCTTTCTTCTTTGAAATTAATAAGTATTTTCCTGGGGAGGTACTTTGAAACTCTAAAAATTCCATTCATCTTCAGTCTTACAATGTATTCGTGTATTTATTTATATCTGTATGGACGCATGGTCCTGTTTTACACAATTGTTAGAATTCATTACTATCATTATTTATTTTAATGCCCAAGTTGTCACCAATTTGGCCAGTGGGAGCTCATTCAAGCTGGCTTCTGTGTTCTTTTGACTCAATGCCCATCATTTTTTGAGCATTTCCTTGCTTTCTGGCATAAGATAGTCCAGGATCATCTTGTTCTTTCCCTGCTGTACCCCTGGCATCAGCCATTTATCCCGGGAGCTTTGATTCCTTTTAGTGGAAAATGGTGTTTAGAAACCAAGATCTGAGTGTTAGGCATGCTCATTGCTCTTGGGGTGTCACTACTCCTTGGCCCACTCAGTGGACAGAGCTAGAAAATATGTGTGTGCTGGTGTACATACACATGCACTTATTTGCATCTCTATTGAATGAAAACCATGTGTTCATAGTGATACCTCATGACAGGGATCATTCTAGAATTTTCCCTTTGAGTGTTTGTAACTCCCTTCTCTGATGCTGAGAAACCTGGTTTCCATATCTGTAATATTTTTACTTAATGATCCATCCCCCCATGTGTAACCAATCTTCCATTTTTACCACCACCTCCTCCCCTGCTCAGGCTCTCCCTCCCCATTCCAGGCCACCCCCCTGTGTGGACACTTACCTTACCCCACTTGCACACCAACACCCCATCCCAGGTGATTCTCATATGCAGACAAGTGTGAGAACCACTGAGAGTTCTCAGGTTGAACTGCACTTCAGTCTTTTTATCAACCTTCTCCCACCTCATTGCTAACTCTTACTGATTGCTAGTTGTTTGCGAACTGCCAAACATTTCCTTTCATAAGGAACAACACCCACAATCCTTTCTTCTCACTGCTTGAAAGCACTTAATCCTTCAGTAAACAGCAAATAATTGGTGGAGTCCTGGCTCCGCTTCCAATCTCCCAGGTTGATTATGCTGCTTTCACAGCAGCACCCTGTTTTCCTCTGCTGAAGGCAGTATTGGTATCGTTAAAATCCCTGAGGTGTCACTGGTGTTCTGTAAGTTGTCTTTTGGTGCTGTGGAGAAGATAGCTGTTCTTTTTATCCTGTTATTCAGCTTTCAATTAGAAAGCAAATGAGAATCTCCTTTGGCCTCACTTGGATTTGAAAATGCCCCTAAAAACCATCTATTCCAGTCTCCACTGCAACAGATAACCACTGCGTGCATTTGTATGCCTGCATTCTCAAACGTGGTGTTGTTTGTCTTTAAAAGCGTGAAGGAAGAAGTGTTCTGGCGGAACTACTTTTACCGTGTCTCCCTGATTAAGCAGTCGGCCCAGCTCACGGCCCTGGCGGCCCAGCAGCAGGCCGCCGGAAAGGAGGAGAAGAGCCACGGCAGAGAGGAGGAGTTGCCACTGACAGGTATATTCAGAGGAAACTTCACTCTGAAAAAGAGAGTTACTTTAAAAATATTCTTAACTTAGAGACTCTGATGAGCTTGTCATCTTGTATGTACCAGAAATGTCATTGTCATCTTATGGAAAATTCTCTTCTTTCCAGAGGAAATATTCATTCTTCTCTTGTTGCCCTCTCTCTGACCCCGCTCACACCTCTTCCGCAAGCTTTCCTTTACTTTGGTATCTTTTTGTGCTTCAGTTTTTTTTTTTTTTTAAGCCAGGAAGCAAACATTTTATTTTTCCTTTAAAGAAATTTGAATTATGGATAAAACAATATAAAAAGTCATTTTTCACTGCCATCCATCTTTCTAATCAAATCCAGATCAAATACATTACATGAACATGGACTTAAAGTGGAGTTAAGAACAGAAGTCAAAGTTAAAGAAATTAACTGACAACCATGGATGCTCAAGTCTTCTTTTATTATCAGAAAACGGGCAGGGGCATTGCTCCTTAGCCGACTCGACTCATGCTTCAGTTTTTTATTTCTTCCTTTTTATTCCTCCCTCGATCACCAGTCATCTTCCCATCTCTTTCCTTGCCTCTTACTATACCTTCTGTCCTTCACCGATTCAGTCTACCCCTTTTCTTTGTTTCTCAGTCTTCTGTTCAACCTGATGTCTCCCCAGTACTGTAGTCTGTAGAGCAGAACTAAGCTCCGTTCCACTCCAAGTAACAAATATCCAGCTCCAAGCTGGCCACTGTTACATTACACATTTGACTCTTATTGTGACAGTTTACCTCTGGTTTGTTGAGGAAAGTGTTTATAATATCAGCAACGATTTCACAACTGTAAAAATAATTAAAATAAGAAATGTATTTTGTGTCATATTTTTAATGTTTAATGAATACCTGCTGTGTATAGGGTACTAATTACAACTGGAGACTTAACCATGCATGGAATTTTAAATGATTATGCCAAACAATGTGTCCTAGGCACAGGTTGTACAGACCGCTAGGAAAGGACCTGACACTGCATTTAGGGTCAAGGAAATGTAGTGAAGTTGCTCTACACAGTAAAATTTACCATTTTGCATATAGATGTTAATATGAATCCCAATTGTCTACCATTCTTTGTGTTTCTTTTTATTAATTTTGTTGGAAAATTCCATTTTACCAGATACTGCCTGTATAACAAAATGGACTTCAGACAGGGTTCAGTAAAGACTGCACATCTAGTAAGGTGGATTAGAAAATGCGGCCCATGAGAAAGAGGAGAAGCTGGGACTGAGCAGTGCCCTTTACTTTGTGCTTTCTAGCATTCGTGACGGAAGGGAAACTTGCTAAATACCTTAATTCTCGTTATCCTAAAAGAAAGAGCAGAACTATCCTTTAATGAATTTTGCTAACACTGAAGTCAAAATTTATTTCCTGCAGGACATCTAAAGGGCATCGAATATGATGACATATAAAAAATATCCCCAAAAGAAAGAGGTTGAGATGGTTTTACCTGGCTATTTCTTGTAATAACTTAAGAAAAACCGAAAGCATAACATAAAAGCCCATTTCTGAGAATTATTTAGTATCGTCATACTTGTGGATATTTTAGTTGTTATTATAATATGTATTCAGAATTGAATCAAGCAATTGTCTCTTTTATTCTCACTTCTTAGAGGCAGTACGGCCCAAAACGCCACCTGTCGTAATCAAATCTCAGCTTAAAACTCAAGAGGTAATACAGTTTTATGTTGTACCTAGTAGTTGATGTCTGGAAATGAAGTAACTCTGTGTTAACTATCTCAGATACCATTTCAAACTACTTATGAATACGGGGCTTATCTGTTCTGCAGAAGAGGGGTCTGGTACTTGAATATTTAAGGACCTAGAGCTGAGACGTGAGGCAATTCCCTGGCATAAGTAATTCTAGATGTGCTCATCAGGAATTGGACAGAATGAGTGGAGCGATCCAAACTGTGTGAGCATAATAGATTCAGGTGGTAACTCATTTAGTTACCAAGCAACTGTGCAGGTTAGAAGGTTGGAGAGCAGTGAGCATTCGACAAGCAGAGGAAGGAACCGAAAATGATGCTGCATTAAATTGTGAGATGACTATAAACCAGAGCTCTATCTAGCACATAAATGTCAGAAAACCATTTTCTGAGCTCATTTGTTGCATTTCAGGATGAAGAGGAGATTTCTACCAGCCCAGGTGTTTCTGAGTTTGTCAGTGATGCCTTTGATGCCTGTAACTTAGATCAGGAGGATTTGAGAAAGGAAATGGAGCAACTGGTGCTTAACAAAAAGGAGGAGGAGACAGCCGTACTAGAAGGTAAAAAAACAAACAAACAACTGTTCTCTTCCCCGGTCCCAAAGTTGATTGTAGAAAGTTGTTATTCTGAAGCAGATATACAAAAGTATATTGTAACTTTTGCAGCAGAATTGCTTCTCTGTTCCCCACTAGAAGGTGGATTCTAGCACACTTGACCAGACCTCATGTCCATTTGCCCTAAGCATGCACAGAAGCTTAGAGAGGAGAAACTAAGAGCCAGAGAGGATAAGTGATTTGTCCAAGGCACCTCAGCCCCATGGACATGTGGCCAGGAACGGGTGAGGAAGTGTGCACGCCCTTTCACTTAGAGATGCTGCCCTCTGGCCTTCTGCTTTAAAAGCTGCCCTCCTGCTTAGGTTGGTACTTGTATGTAGAAAATTATTTTCCCAGCTGCTGTGTGCCACAAGAGCATCACTTCTGGGAAGGAGCAGGCTGCCTTTAAAAAAATCATTTAGAAAAAAGGTATAGATTGGGGGGACTGGCTTTCTACTGGATGAAAAGCAAAGGCTTGGGTTAATCATCATCAAATAAAGAGTATTTCACAAAGCCATCTGAGACTTCCAGTGTGTTCAGGAAGCCAGTTGTTCCCACAGTTGTGCAGAAAGCACGGCAAGGTGCTCCCGGAGGTGAAGCGGAACCCTGTTTGCACACTGCGGAGGGACTCTGGAGGAGAGAATTGGGAAGGAAGGAGGAGCGGGGAGCTGTGGGGGAAAGAGAAGTGAGTGGGGAAGTGACAACCTGGGCTCACCAGGCCCCTCAGACCCCTCCCACCCCATCTGTTTTCTGATAAAGATGGCTGCTGGCCACTGCAGATGAAGGCGGCGTGAGCCCCATGTGTTGTGGGCAATAGCTAGAGCAGACTGCACTGGCTCCCTTTTTGCTGGCGTGACTAGTAGCAGAGGCCCCACAGGAGACTGGAAGGATCCCTGGGTCAGGACTCATAAGGTGCCAGCTGGCTGCTCCAAATGAGCTGTTCTTTCTCTGAATTCCTGCCCTAGTTATAATTTGAACCACTTAATATTCTTTTATGTATGAGTTGTCTTGGCCCCCCAGCTAAATTGTAAGTTCCTCAAGGGCAGTTGTGACTTGTCTTGTTATCTCCCACGGTACCTAACATGGAGCGTAGCACCCAGTGAGCACCTAGTAAATATTTGTGAAATTGGTGATTTGCTACGCAACACACGATGTCTTTTCCCTTGAGGTCACTGCTGCAAAAAGATTGAAAACATTTGGTTTTTGTTTTCTCTATAGCTGCTAGTTTAAAATTTGTTTTTGAAAGATGAAAATGGATTTTAGCTTTACTTTTTAAATAGCCGGTCTGTTTTCTCACTATTTTATAACACTACATAGCCGATGCCTTATCCTAGACATACATACGTACGTGTACACACACACACAGACATACAGAGGTATATTGAGTGTCCAAGTGGAAAGTTGCAGCTCTAAATCTGAACACGGAAGACTGGTGTGAGAGCTCAGATGGAGCCCACACAGGGGGCCAGCCTTTGGCAGGAGACCGCCTGACTTCAGGTCCTGGTAGCTGTTGCCACTTTAGGGAGACTGCTGCTAACCTGGTTAAGCACAGACTGTGGAGCCTGCAGATCTAGTTCCATCCGTATGTCTGTTGCAATCAAGCTGTGTGATCTGGAGCAAGTCACTTAACCTCTCTATGCCTCCATTTCCCCACCTGTAAAATGTGTGCAATAGTGTATCTCGTCCATGGATTGTTCTAAGGATGGAAACAAAGAGTGCTATGTAGAAGGCAGGTAGCCCAGTGCCTGGCTCAGTGAATGCTCAAGAAACGTTAGCTGTTTTTGCTATCGTCATCATCGGTACTAGTAAAAATTAAATTGCAACCGAGGCCAGCCCTGTGGCGTAGCGGTTAAGTGTGCACGCTCCGCTGCTGGCGGCCCGGGTTCAGATCCCGGGCACACACTGATGTACCGCTTGTCAGGCCATGCTGTGGTGGCGTCCCATATAAAGTGGAGGAAGCTGGGCACAGATATTAGCCCAGGGCCAGTCTTCCTCAGCAAAAAAAAGAGGAGGATTGGCATGGATGTTAGCTCAGGGCTGATCTTCCTCACACACAAAAAACAAAAATCAAATTGCAACCAAATATTAGTTATCAGTTATCCATTTAAACATAAGGAAAAGCAGAGGCGTAGGTAAAGCAAAATAACACCCAAAATTTATGATGACATAATACCTTTGCTTCTATGTTTAAGAAATTTATCTTTCTAATCATATTTCTCTTTGGTCACTGTTAAAATGTGTTCAGTTTTCCTGAGCACACACAGTAAGGAAGCCTGAGATGTTAAAAAAATACCATGGCTAGGACTTACATAGGTAATTATAGTCAACTGAATTGTTAAAACCAGCATTATGCATTCAGAGAGAATCTTTTCCTTCTCGTTTGTTTCTCTTAGAGGATTCTGCAGATTGGGAAAAAGAACTACAACAGGAACTTCAAGAATACGAAGTGGTGACAGAATCAGAGAAACGAGATGAAAACTGGGATAAGGAAATAGAGAAAATGCTGCAGGAGGAAAATTAGCTGTTTCCTGAAATAAAAGAATAATCCTTAACCTTGTGTAACTGACGTGAAATTCTAGATGGCGACACTTGCTGAATCAGAAGGCACAAAAGAGTATAACTTTATGAAATTCAAAATTATTCTTTTTTCAAGCTGAAACTTGCCTCTTCTACTTAAAAAAAAGTATATAGAACAGTTAGTCTAATAATCAAAAAGGGATGTTTTATGTAATATTTCTTTAATGTAAATCTAGTTGGAGATGTTCTTCTAGTTAGTATGGATGTCTTTGCAACAGAAACACAAGTAAACTTTTTGAGTTCTGTTTTCCATGAGGTCAAAAATGTGATTTATTCTTCAATTGTGGTTTTCTAAGCATTTGTACTTCTTGTTGCATTTTCGTTGATACATGTATGTTAAAGTACTTACTCAATGGGTTGATAACTATCAAAATGACCAAATTATACCAAAGAACTTAAGAGGAAGCACTTTCAGGACTATTTTCTTGCTAGGTTATTTTCTAAAATTCCATCTGGAAGCCAAAAGATAAAATAATTATGTTGATTGTAATGGTATAAACATCACACAATTTGACATTGAGAAATACTGTACAAAAATGTTTTTCTCCAGGGCCTTTTGTTTCTTTCTTGTTTGTTATTTTTTTAAACTATACCACATTCAATAATATTTTCCTAAATCGCACATCAGAGTTTTTGTAGAAAGCAGGGCCTTTCATCCTTTTTGTATTGATAACCTTCAGAAGCCTGTTCACCTTAAAGTCTCTTATTCTTGTTTAAATCATCACCACATATAAATGTTTTAGCTTTGTTTGTCTTAATTAAACTGTCTTTATAAAATTGTGTTCCTCTGAGTACAACTTATGGAACTTCACTGATCAATCCTACTTGTATTCTGCTACACCAGCACACCCATGTTCATAGAATATGGTTATTTTAAAAGAATAAGGTGGCTTAGTGTCAGAACACTTCCAAGGCATTTGCTTCCTGAAACTTTCGTATTTTTCAAGGAGCCTTTATTTCTTAAAGGGAAATACAATTAAGACAATTCTTTATAAGGAAAATGTACATATTTGTATTCTTAACCCCATAAAAATTAGCCCATGGTCCTCTGGCAAAGGTATAGTCAACAGGAGAAATGGGTGTGGGTCCCAGCATTACTCTTGTTTGTAGTTTGGGATACGCACATTTGAATGAGCCAGACTGTCAGCCTGGGATTACTTGGGTTTTAGCAGTAAACTCACATATTTTATTAAACCACTGACCCCATTATCAAGAGATTTCCACTTTGTGGTGCTGCAGTTGCCGATTACCCAGTTTAGGTTCAGCGATGATGACTGGCAACTTCTAAAATAATCCTATCGAAGGGAAAAGTTTGACTTTTCTTTTAAATAGAGTTTGCTAGAGGGAAAGAACTATGTTAAATGTTTTTAAGTAGCTAAAAATCCTAGATGTAAGTAGATCAGAATATGACAGTTCTGATCATGACAGCTTGGCTCTTAGTATATGCACTAAAATTCTTATTGATGAATGTTGAATAAATATAAAAGTTTCAGAGAAAGTAAAAAAACTAAAATGACAAAATATGTTACTGTTGTTACTATCAGTTTTACATAATACTCTTACTGTGTCTAAAAACAACTTAATTGTTCATTGCCCTGTGAAAATAAAAGGATAAAATAAGATTTTATACACAGCATAAAAATACAGATATGCTATAGTTTTATGGTTTCATCAAGGAGTAAAATGTTCTGCTTTTGTAAATTATACAAGTAACTGAAGTGTTATTCCTTTAAAGGGCAGAATAATTTGTAACCATGTTTGGTGGAAAATTTCTAAGTGTTTATTACATACCTGGGGGTTAGCCAACAAGATATACTGAGCATAAAAACACGTAAGCTTCATAAAAGGTTAGAATATGAACATACTCCATCGCACTATGGGGATTATACCTCACTACCCAGAGTGTGGCTCAGGAACCAGCGTCAGTGGCCTACCCTGGAAGTTTGTTAGAAATGCAGGGTCTCAGATCCTGCTGCAGACCTGTTGGCTGAGGATCTGCATGTTACCAAGACCCCCAGGGATTAGAATGGACTTGACAGTTTGAGACGTGCTGGACTAATGTACTAATAATGTGCTCAGGGCAGCCGAGGTTTCTGGACCCTTTCACTAGCGTCCTTGGATGACAGTCTTTCTAGTTGGCGGTACAGGTGCCTCCTCTGTTGTGCCAGTCAGTACTGACTGCCAACTTCCCTTTCCGTGTTGCCAAATAAAGAGGAACCAAATCCCCAGGGGGACCACAAATAATCCTGCTAAATCAGATATTTCTGATAGCACACATCTCGAAGGAAAATGATGACACTATGAAGCACAGAGATAAGGCTTGCTCAGAACCTTTTTTTTGAGACTTTACATGTTCTCTGAGAACACTTTACACATTCGCAAGCTTTCTCTGAGGTTCTTGGGTGGCATTAGAGAGCTGATGTGCCCTAAAGGCTGTAAAGGTTGGATGGTGCCGTGTGTGGCATGTTTAGGCACGTGAAATCAAATAACAAAAACAGTTTAAAAGGTAACAGAGCATGGAGCCCATTTTAGGTGCATGGAGTTAATACAAAAATTAACACTATCCGTTTATCTGCTGTTACAGCAGTTTATGGCAAGCTAGTAAAATCCTCAGCTGATGCAGCAGCAGACTTGGTTACAATGTCACAATCTCCTTGTACTCAGAAGTGGTAACTTCTTATACGAAATGGGAAATCTCAATTTGTAATTTTTGAAGAGTTAAACCAGAGGAGCTTATCTTTTAGGAGATAAAGCAGCAATTATCCTTGTACTCACAGTGCTTTCATGCTTTCAGATGTCCTACTGTAACCAAGATGGTTTTCCACCATCAAAATATTGTCACAAATAGGATTTTTTTTTTTTTTGTGAGGAAGATCAGCCCTGAGCTAACATCTGCCAATCCTCCTCTTTTTGCTGAGGAAGACTGGCCCTGGGCTAACATCCGTGCCCATCTTCCTCCACTTTATATGGGACGCCGCCACAGCATGGCTTGACAAGCGGTGCGTCGGTGCACACCTGGGATCCAAACCCCGGGTCACCGAAGCGGAGTGTGTGCACTTAACCGCTATGCCACTGGGCTGGCCCCACAAATAGGATTTTTAGGACATTTTAAAGATTTACCAAAAGAAAACTTATGATCACATCCAACTTGTAATATATATATATTTTTTGCCTCTTTGACTGTTTTGGTGTAAAAACCAGGACTCTGAATGTGCTTCTATAGTTTAAATAGTTTGATATGGTTGCTCGTCCTGGTCATAGTGAGATTTTCCCTCCATTTTTAAGTAAAGATAAACATTTTTCAACTATGAAAATCAGGTGCATTTAATTTTAGCAAATTTATTTTTCAGCTTTTAAAAATATAAGTGGTAGAAACTTTGATATAGTTTATATAACTAGTTTTATTGGGGGGAAAACAGGCCATTTTAATAAATGATTACTTCCACAGATTACGTGGATAAGAAAATAAAATTACAAAATGCATGTTACAGTACCCAAAAAAGATGGTGCTTAGAGAGAAAACTAATGAGTCATAACAGATGATAAATACATACTCATGAAGCTTTAATCACATGCAGTTATATCTGTCTCATAAATCATCATATTGTTTATCTGGTCTTCACACTAAGGGTTTTGTTTAAATAAAGCCATTTATGATTTCAGTTGTTAAACTATGATTTTTTTTTACAGTATTTATTCAATGCATCCTGATTTATTTCCAATATGAAAAACTATATTACACTTTGTTCTGAATAAATAAACCTCACTTTTAGTGGTAAGATATGTTACAATGGTTTTTCCTGAATAACTAAAAATTCTATTCTGGTAAAGAGGACTTATAAATATTTCAAAGTTATCTGGTATGTAGGCCCCTATTGATAGAATTAAAACTGCCTGCGGTGGGCCCAGTGGTGTAGTGGTTAAGTTCCCATGCTCTGCTTTGATGGCCTGGGGTTCACGGGTTCAGATCCTGGGCACAGACCTACACACTGCTCATCAAGCCATGCCGTGGCAGCATCCCACATACAAAATAGGGGAAGACTGACACAGATGTTAGCTCAGAGCCAGTCTTCCTCACACAAAAAAATAGAAAACTGCCTTGAGATAGTATTGAGTTTTAAGAACACGTTTTACTTTCACCATAGAGTTCTACTCAAATGCAGTAGGCTGTCCTTCATAATAAAAGTTCTTTCTAAGCCAGTCAGTAGGTCTTTTCCTCTAAAGCTATTGTGGGATTTTCCCTCCTCTGGTAGTGATGAGATATATTGATCTCTCTCATTCATTCCTGATAACCATAATGAGCACTGACGATGCTTTCTGCTGGCTAGAGCTAAAACTCAACAAAGTTAATCAGCTCCTCTAAGAATTAAGCCTGTTCTCAATAAAGCCGGGGAAAAAATTAAGCCTGTGACCTAATGGAGATGATACATCAATTCATCATAATGGAGGATTTGAGTGACTGCTACTAAAGTATCCACACTAGAATGATGATAGCCATTAAGTGCATAATATTCTTCTCTGCCATTACTGCACTCAGACAATGCAAAAATCCAGATATAGCAAAATGGCCACATCACTTGACAATTGTAACTCTTTCATGGAGACACTACAGGGTATAAATGTGATGTGAGAACTCAGCTAAATTGTGTACCTCTACCAAATGAGTATGGAACAAAGTATTAATGCCACTAGCAAAATTAACAGAATGCATGCTCGTGAAATTAAGGCATGAAAATAGACACTATCCAAAATTTGGACAACACACAAAAGTAATTACATGGGATGGATGCCTTACTGTCCATATTATCATGCTTTTAGAAATGGGCTAAGCCAGTGACTGACTCTCTTGGCTTAGCGCAGTGATCCTGCTGCACTTGAGAACCACCTGGGAGCTTTGAAAATGATGCCCAAGCCCCACCCCCAGAGAGACTAATTGGCCCAGGTTGTGGCCCAGGACATAGGATTTTTCAATAAACTCCCTAAATCATTCTGCTGGGCAGCCAGGGTTGCAAAGCACTGAGCCCAGAGGCAAGAGACCTGAAGGAAAAGTCAGATTTGCTTGGGCAAGATACTCAACTAGAGGGCACTCAGCTGCTTCCTTAGAAAAACAAAAGGATGGAATTGCATGTTTTTTAAAGTCCATCCCACATCCTAAATGTTATCCTATTTTAAGAGAGGCCTTTGGGGCTGGCCTTGTGGCCTGGTGGTTAAGTTCGGCACACTCTGCTTTAGTGGCCTGGGTTTGGTTCCCAGGCGTGGACCTACACCACTCGTCAGCTGCCATGCTGTGGCAGTGACCCACATACAAAATAGAAGAAGATGGGCACAGATGTTAGCTCAGGGTGAATCTTCCTCAAGCAAAAAGAGGAAGATTGGCAACAGAAGTTAGCTCAGGGTGAATCTTCCTCAGCAAAAAAAAAAAAGAGAGAGAGGACTTTGTAAAATAGATAAGATTTTAATTCTGTTTTTGAAGTAGTTTTTAAATTTTTCTGAAATGTATATCTTGGGCTTTCAGATTGAATCCAGCAGATTAAATATATGCAATTATCTCCATTCCATCTGCAAACCTCACTAAATGACAGTAAAAGAATAAAAAGAAAAGGTATACATTCACAGCAACAAAAACAGGAGAGCAGGCAACAGCAGCCAGGTGGTGACAAGGACATTTGGATGCTTCAGAACCCTGGGAAAGCTCAGGAATTCCAGAGGTGCGCTACCTCTGAAGGCCGAGGAAAAAGTGGTATCAGAGTGGGCAAGTAGAAGTCTCTGCCACAATTTAAAACTGAAAATCAAGAAAGAGTGGTATAAGCATGTTATTGTGAGATATAGAAGCCAACAGATGAAACTGCTAAGAGTTTAAAATGATGGTTCCTGGGAAGTGGGAATTGGGGATGGAGAAGGACAAGTCAGGGGTTTGCTGTTCTGAAAGCCTTGTGTCATTTAACTTTTAAATTAAGTACATGCATCATTTAGATTAAAAAAAATTTTTTTTAATCTACTTTTAACAAGGGTATGGGGGGAAAGGAACGCAAATACCGTGGATGGGAATGTAAAATTGTAAAATCTTTCCAAATGGTGTTGGGTGATATGGATCAAAAATTAAATGCTGCTGGGCCGGCCCCGTGGCTTAGTGGTTAAGTGCACGCGCTCCGCTGCTGGCGGCCCGGGTTCGGATCCCAGGCGCGCACCGATGCACCACTTCTCCGGCCATGCTGAGGCTGCGTCCCACATACAGCAACTAGAAGGATGTGCAACTATGACATACAACTATCTACTGGAGCTTTGGGGGAAAAATAAAAAAAAATTAAAAAAATAAAGAAATTGGCCGGCACCGTGGCTTAGTGTTTAAGTGCGCGTGCTCCGCTGCTGGCGGCCCGGGTTCGGATTCCGGGCGCGCACGGACTCACCGCTTCTCCAGCCATGCTGAGGCCGCGTCCCACGTACAGCAACTAGAAGGATGTGCAGCTATGACATACAACTATCTACTGGGGCTTTGGGGGGAAAAAATAAAAATAAATAAAATCTTTAAAAAAAAAAAAATTAAATACTGGAACATTTAGTCCAGCATTTCCACTTGTGGAACTTATTCTGAGGAATTGGACAAGTGCTGCTTTGATTATAAAACAGAAAAATTGGAAACTACCTACATGCCCTACACCAGAATCTTGATTTGAACAAGTGATGGCTCATCCATACATGGGAATTATATGTAAATTTTCTTTTGGCTGAGGAAGATTCACCCAGAGCTAACATCTGTTGCCAATCTTCCTCTTTTGTGTGTGTGTGTGTAAGCTGCCACCACAGCATGGCCACTGACAGACGAGTGGTGAAGGTCTGTGCCTGGGAACTGAACCTAGGCCGCTGAAGCAGAGCACACCAAACTTAACCACTAGGCCACCAGGGCTGGCTCTATATGCAAATATTTTAAGTGATGGATTTCACACCCACCAGATGGTCAAAAATGTAAGTCTGAAAATAGCAAAAGTTGGTGAGCATGTGAAACAAAGGGAACATTGACATAACACTGGCGAGAGTGTACACTGCTACAATCTCTTTGGAAAAAGGCAAAAATTGGCATTAGTTAAATGAAAAGTTGAATATGCACTTCTCTTTGACCAGCAATTCCTCTCCTAGGGAGTATAAAATCATATAACTACTTATGAGGAAAGTTACCATTACTTGGTAAAATGGAAGATACATAGAAGGATACACCCTTATGCAACTAGGTGATATGTGCAAGAATGTCCATAATAGTGTTCTAATAGGCTGCACCCAACTCAAATATCCATCACATAGAATGGAAATATAATTGCGTGATACCACAGAGAAGACCAAAGAACAGCCACACACAGTAATGTGAGTGAATCTATGAATCTCACAAATACAAATGTTGAGCAAAAAAAAAAAAAAAAAAGCAAGACCCAGGGGGGCCAGCCCAGTGGCATAGTGGTTAAGTTCACGCACTAGGCTTCAGTGGCCCAGGGTTCACGGGTTCAGATCCCAGACATGGACATACAAACTAGCTCATCAAGCCCTGCTGTGGAGGTATCCCACATACAAAATACAGGAAGATGGGCACAGATGTTAGCTCAGGGCCAATCTTCGTTACCAAAAAAACAGAATAAATAAGTAAAAAATGAAAGGAAAAAAACCAAGACTGAAAAGAACAGAAAGACTTAACCTACATAAGCTTAAAATACAGATAAAACTATACGACTACATGGAAGTCACACATTACAGGAGTAAGAAAACAGGAGCTTTATCTATACCTAAAGACAACAACCACCACCACCAAACAGGAAACCAAAACTATCCAAGGATCTATTATTATTACACATAAATATCAGCCCTGTCACTGCACAAGGCCTGAAAAAATTCAATCAAGATTCAAGCTTGTTTCTCTCCACGGAAATCTTTAGTAAAAGGCGAAAGATTTATGCGTTCTGAAGAGAAACATGAATATAGCATCGCTACTGGAGAGACAATTGCCAGGGAACTACCACTCCTGGTACACTGAGGGTGAAGTTAAGCCCAGCTCAAGAGCCTGCAGCAGCTCTTTCAATCAATTGGGAAAAGAAACATCTCATTCTTTGAAATCATAGGTTTAAAGGAAACCTACTGCTTTTAACTTGAAAATATATTGCGTGCAGTACACTATTGTTATGCAAATGAAAGCTGAGTCATCGCCCTGGAGATTTACACTGTAGCTGCCGAGCTCCTCTGAAGCCTGCTTGGCAGGGAAAGGACCAGTCCCAAGTCTACCTGGGACCCTGATGCCATCTGTTTTGTTCATCGAGGCTCTGAGTGTGATTGCTTTGGAATTAAAGGATTTTGTTGTCGCTTAAGAAAAAGATGTCGGAGCTCTGTATTGGACATGAGAGAGTCACACTATGTTAAATGAAACATAAAAGATAAATTACAAAAATATATTTAATCCCATTGTTGAGGCTCTAAACCAGGGGTTGGTTAAGTATCCTTATGAACCGATGGGTTTAAATATATTTGATGTGTGTCTATCCATTGCGGTTTTTATCTTTATTGATGCTTAAATTGTCCTATCTTAGGCCAACAGGAGCTTCTCCAAGTAGGTCCTTGAGTCTTTTTGACTCAACCCTAGCAGTCTTTGAGAGCTTTCTTGTTTTTCGGCATCTACACACACAAGATGACAAGATATCTTATACTCATCTTTTATATTTCTGCCCCAGACCTGGAATCAGGTATTTCTCCAAGGAGTCCTGGTTCCTTTTGATGGACAGATCATTTACTCTTCACGAATTGTCTTGGCTATTCTTTTGCCCTTTGCTTACTCTGTTCAAAATATAGGAGCTCTGAAGAAGAGTCAATGATACAAAGTGTCGATGAGGGAAAATTCTTCTTTATAAAAGAATTCCAGCTAATAAATACAAAAAGTAGCATTTTGCAAGGCCAAGTGAAGTAAAGATCTAGTCAATAATCATGAATGATGCTAAAACCATTAGGAGAAAATAAAATAAATAAAATCTTTAAAAAAATAAAAATAAATAAAATCTTTAAAACCATTAGGAGAAAGGTTAATGAGAAACGTTATAATGAACTTAAAACAAAAACTCTAATATCTGGAGTGAGATATTAGAAAGTATCTCATCCATGAAAAAAATAACAGTATGCTATAGAAAAAGAACTTATTCAGAGAATAAGAAAGAGATCTAGAGAATTAAAATATGATGGCATAATTCAAAACTTCATTTGAAGACAAAATTGAGACCATCTTCTAGAAAGTAGAGCAAAATAGGATGTAGAAAAATAGGAGAAAAAAGATAAAAATTAGGGGATCATTCCAGAAGGTACAACATCTAGCTAAAGAAAATCCAGAAAAAGAAAACAAAATGGAGAGGAGAAAATTATGAAAGAATTAAAGAAACTTTTCCAGCATGTGCGCATGCACACACACACACTTCCCCATCACCATCCTCCTGATATAGTTATATTTTAATTTTGTTAATTTAATCTTTTTTACATTATTTCCATGTGAATATTATTCACAACCTAGTCATATAGTGTCCTATGAATACAGTACTTTTCTTGTTCAACTTTTTTTGTCTCTGAGTCAATAATCACCTTATGTTTTTATTTGCTTGATTTCCTATACACCTATACTTTTCCTATACACCCAATTCTTTTCCAGAGTCTCTGCTAGAAATCTTACTCTCCTCTCAATACATTCCAACGCCTCAGGTAATTTAGTCTTTTTATCTACTTCCTCCAGGAATCCTATGTCTTCCTCCTCCAGTCTGGTCGTTTGCTCTCTCCAGGCAGGGTCTCCCTTCTCCTTTTTCCTTTTGGGTCCCTTTTCCTGGATGCATATTTCTCTCTTTTCTGGGTTACCCCTTTGTATGTCACCCAGGTTAAGTTATGCAGTGGTAACAAACAACCCCAATACCTCACTGGCCTCCAACAATGAACATTTCTCACTCATGTTATGTGTCCCTCATGGGTTGGCTGTAGCTCTGTGCTTCCTCTTCTCCCCAGGACCCAGGGGATGGAGCAGTCCCTGTCTGGGACATCAGTCTCAAACCAGAGGAGAAGTGGGTGTAGCTAACCAGAGATGACCCTCAAGCTTCTGCTCAGAAGTGACACATGTCTCTTCTGCCCACATTCCAATGGCCAAAGCAGGGTCACATAGCCACTCTTGAGTTCATTCCATATCTATACTTCAGCTGGGTATAAAATTCCTGATTGGAAAAAATTTACTTTCAGAATTTTGAAGGCATTGCTGTATTGCCTTCTAGCTTTTAGTGTTGTTGTTGGGAAACCAATGCAATTCAGATTCTTAAATCTTGGTATGTGACCTGTCTTTTTTCTCAGGAAGCTCTTAGGATTCTCCTTTTGCCCCCGTTGTGTGGTGTGGGAGGGCAGGTGGAAAGCATTAGACCCTCTTCTTCCCTAGAAGCAAATCTATATATAATATCTTTCTATGATTTAGGAATAAGTTTGATGGCATGTGACAGAAAATCCAAATTTATAGTGGTCTAAACTAGGTACTTATTTCTATTTCACATCAACGAAGTCCACAGGAAGGTAAGCAAGGTTGAGCAGTGTACTCCAAGTAGCAGTTAGGGACTGCGCCTTCCAGTCCTCGGCTCCTTAGAGGGGTTATTTATTTGCCTTCCCAGCATCCGGCTGGAGGAACGGATAAGAGGCAATGGCGCCATCTGCTGTCCTGTAAGAAGGAACCAGCCACACTACATTTCCATTGCAGCCACTTGGCCAAGACTTTGTCACTTGGCCAGTCCAGCTCCAAGGTATGCTGGGAAACATAGTCTTACTCTGGATGTCCATGTGCCCAACTAATAATTGGGGAGAGGGGCGTATTACTAAGGAAGAGGGAAGAATTGATCTCAGAGTAGGCAGCTGGATGTCTCTACCATGATCTAAAAGCAAAAATCACAAAACAGCTTAAAAAAAAAAAAGCTTGTTAGTACAAAATATAGTGGCAAGTAAAGAAGATTGTTTAAAGAGATGAAAATGGTGGCCTCTAAGTAGTGGGAGTTGAGGGATGGGGATGTGTGAGGCAGGAGACTGATTTTTTTTAACCCTTTTTTGGGGAAAATAAAAGCAGAACATACAAATAAATGTGTAGCTTAATAAAGTATTTTAAAGCAAACACCCTCGTAACCATAATGCAGGTGAAGAAAGAACTTTGCCAGCCACCCCCAGAATTCCCTCCGAGGGCCCACCCCCACCACTGCTCCCTCCCTCACTCCTCTCCTGGAAGACAATCTGACTTCTATAGTCATCATGTCCTCCTTTCTTTATGGTTCACCCAAACGTGCGTTTGTTTAGTCCTGAGTCCTGCCCATTTTGTAAATGTCTTTTAAGTCATTTTTATCTGCAGTTTCCCCTCCATCCCTTCTTTTTTTCCCCCAAAGCCCCAGTAGATAGTTGTACGTCATAGTTGCACATCCTTCTAGTTGCTGTATGTGGGACGAGGCCTCAGCATGGCCGGAGAAGCGGTGCGTCGGTGCGCGCCCAGGATCCGAACCCGGGCCGCCAGTAGTGGAGCGTGCGCAGGTAACCGCTAAGCCATGGGGCTGGCCCACCCTTTATTTTCTTTATGATTTATCTATAGAAGAACCCTGGCCCTTTGACTCCCACAGCTTCCCACGGCCTGATATGTTGCTGATTGCAAACTCCAGGTGCAGTTCCAGGAGGATCTGTGCCCTTGGTATTTCCTGCGAGCTGGCAGCTGGATGCCAAGGCTTGATCCCACTGAGTTTTGATCACTTTGACACAAGCATAGGTGGTTCTCGAATCAGAGACGTAAAATGGCTGCTAGTTTCTCCAGGTGGACTTTGGGAGCCGTTGATACTCAGTGCCTAGTTCATTCATTCACTGGGGGTTGCAAAATCGTGGTATTCTATTTCTAAATGATTAAAATGGCAAGTTTTATGTTATGTATATTTGACCACAACAAAAAATGCATGTCCATTGGTGTATATAGGAAACAAAACTGGAAGGCTGTACAATAAAGTTTTAATAATGGCTCTGTCTTGGTGGTAAGATTATAGGTGATCATTTTTTATTCTTTATATCTGTCTGAAAGTTTTTCACTTCATATATATTACTTTTATAATATGAAACATCAATAAGGCAATTTCATTACAGACCAAAAAAAGAAGAAAGAATAAAAACTATAGCAGAAATGAATGAATGAATATAAACCAGATTAGGCTCAATGAGACAAAAACATTGATCAAGAAAGTTGAATAATGTTGGGAAGGATAAAGTGTTACAGTTACTGCTAGCTGCCTTTCCAACACGAATGATACTTTAAAGATTTTATTTATTTTATTTTTTCCCCCCAAAGCCCCAGTGGGTAGTTGTATGTCGTAGCTGCGCATCCTTCCAGTTGCTGTATGTGGGACTCGGCCCCAGGATGAACGGAGAAGTGGTGCCTCGATGCGCACCCGGGATCCGAACCCGGGCCACCAGCATCGCAGCGCGTGCACTTAACCACCAAGCCACAGGGCCGGCCCACGAATGATACTTTAAAAAATTTATATATATATATAAAAAACATGATGCTAAGTGAAAGAAGCCTGACACAAAAGGTCACATATTGTATGATTGCATTTATATGAAATATTCAGAATAGGCAAATCCATGGAGGCAGAACAAAAATTGGTAGTTGGGGAAGGGGAGAATGGGGAGGAATTGCTTCATGGTACAGGGTTTTATTTGGAATGATGGAAATGTTTTGGAACTGGATAGAGGTGGTGGTTGCACAACATTGTGAGGGGACTTGCTTCTCTGTTTTGTCCACATAAACCCCAGCAGCGGTCTTCACCTGGCTGTAATGGGTCTCAGTGGCAGCAGTTGATTCCCATCTGCGGCTTTTCCCCAAAAGCAATCTCATGGTGCCCTCAGAGACCCCGGTGGCGACAGCGCCCCCTGTTCAGGGGTCTGGGCCCCTCCTCCAAGCTTGTCAGTCTCATCATTCCAACCTCTCTCTTTTTTTTCCCTCCCGTCCTAGGAGCCATAGCTGTTTCCAGCAATTGCTATCTTAGTGTTTTCTTTTTGCCTTTTCAGCTCTCCAATACATGGGTTAATCATTCTTTATATTAAGTTTTGTCGTGAAAATAATTGTTTTCTTTCTGTCTTTTGACAGAACACGACTGACGAATCACCTGTAAACAGTTATTCATTGTATTTGCTTTATGGCTTTTTGTATGTCTGAAAGATTTAATTCTCATATTTTCATTTTACTATTTTAATTAGCAACAAAAAATATAAAGTAGCTAGGAATAAGCCTGATAAAAGATGTACATGCAATGTAAGGAGATATTAAAGAACACCTTAATAAATGGAAAGATACACTATATTCATGGATGGGAAGACAAATATCCCTGAAGATGTCAGTCTTCTCCAAATTAGATCTTGGAGGGATGCCTGGAATCTGTATTTTATCATCCCAGGAGAATTTAAATTGTGGTTCTCGGGCCGGCCCTGTGGCTTAGCGGTTAAGTGCATGCGCTCCGCTGCCGGTGGCCCGGGTTCGGATCCCAGGTGTGCACCAACGCACCACTCCTCCAGCCATGCTGAGGCCGCGTCCCACATACAGCAACTAGAAGGATGTGCAGCTATGACAGACAACTATCTACTGGGGCTTTGGGGGAAAAATAAATAAAAAAAAATAAATAAATAAAATCTTAAAAAAAAAAATTAAATAAATAAATAAATTGTGGTTCTCGGACCGACTTTGGAAACTCGGGTAAAGAAGGATAATATTTCGGGGCCGGCCCGGTGGCTTAGCGGTTAAGTGCACGCGCTCCGCTGCTGGCGGCCCGGGTTCGGATCCCGGGCGTGCACCGACGCACCGCTTCTCCGGCCATGCTGAGGCCGCGTCCCACATACAGCAACTAGAAGGATGTGCAGCTATGACATACAACTATCTGCTGGGGCTTTGGGGGAAAAAATAAATAAATAAAATCTTTAAAAAAAAAAAAAGAAGGATAATATTTCAAGTCAGAAATATTTTCTCAAGGAAAACTTGACATTTTATATGGTGATTTTCAATAAAGCCTAACCCCATGAGTATTTTGTATTTTTCTTTACCATTGTCTTTATACTTAAATATAGCTTCCATTTCCTTGAATGTCTATAATTATAGCCAAGACTTGGGGAAATAAATCAGAACAAAATTCATGAAGCCAATACTCTGAAATATGCAATATGTGTATTTCAATTTTTGAAATGCATGTACTCTCTCCCAATATTCTGTACATGACAAGAGTTTTTATTTGAAGTATCCTCTTCCTGCTTGACCTGGCACCCCAGAGTGTGCCAATCTAATAGTACACTGTACAGCCTGCCGTCAATATGCCTGAGCAAGCTGGGTATAAAGTATAATCATTTTCTAAATCTTTCAGTGTCTGCCAGAAATGTGGAAATGTAGAGCAAATGCTGAAACTGGCCAAATTCCTATAAGGACTGAAATCATGGTTAGCTCAGAAGGATGGTATTGGGTAACTGAATTAAACAATAAGTTCTTTGTTCTATGAAAAGGCAAATACTCCTTTTCACTACCTACAACCCCAGTAGTATGCAACAAACATGAAATTCAACTCTTTTGACGAAATAATACTCTTGGCTACCTTAAAGGTTAGTAGGAGCTTTTCTTTCTCTGAAAATACTCTGAGGTGGACAAGTCAAACTAGCGTGGTTAATTTAACTCCTGTTGACCCCTCAAGATACAGCTTAGATGTCACCTCAGACCTTCCTTAAACCTCCCACTACCAGTAGAAAATAACCGTTAAGAGGTTACTTTGCAATACCTCTACCTCATGAATTACGTTGTTTGTTGCGCATGTTACTGTCCAGTGTTGGCCTGGGAGCCCTTATACTAACTCATGGCATGCCCCATGTCTAATAAAGTGCTCAGACTGGAGTAGGTGCTCAGTAAGTGTTTAATCGATGAATGAAAACTTTCTATTGCCACTAAGCTTATCCTGGGTTGATCTTGGTCCCATGGCTGCCTGAGGTCTTCTCAGTGTTGCAGAGGGATGTTGCCACCAGAAGGCTCTCCAAGAGGTCGCACGAAGGGATGTCACTGTGGGGAATTCAGAGTTTGGCCCTCATGTGTACAGATTCAGAAAACTGAGTGATCAGTGTGTTTTATCTATTCAGAGGCTCTTTTTCTCAATAAGTATGTATTGAGAGCTTGCCCTGAGCCTGGTATTCTGGTGGGCAGTGAGAATACAGGAGTTCCACGGGCATAGCCCCTGCCCTCACTTTGTTTACCACCCGGCTGGGGGAAAGAGTCAATTAAACAAGCCCTTACACTGAAGAGTGAGCCAGGCCTGGTATGGGAAGTACAGCGTGCTTGGGATGCATAACAGGGGCACCCAAAACGCTCTGGGTGCCAGAAGGGCTTCTCAACACACTCTCAGAATACACTCTCTCTGGAATACAGCTCTCAGGCCTGATTTACAAGGTCAAAATGTCCCTTTATTAACAATGAGCAATGGAAGCATCCCACCAAACAGAAATGTACACATACCTACATTCTATCTCTCTCAGTAGTCAGACCCACGTAGGGAGCCAGATTATAACGGGAAGGTTGTTTGGTGAGTAAGAAATCAAAACAATCTCCCTGTTCAAAAGCATTAGATTAGGATGACAGGGCCTCCATCTCCATACTAGGGATGGCCTTGCGAATAGGGCCGTTATTATTTTGACCAAGATTCTCTCTCTTCCAAACATCGCTTGGATGGGCTCTGCCAGCCTGGCCTCCCTGACTCTCCCTTTTCTAGGTTTCTACTCTTCTGATAAACACATTGCTTCTTTAGATTTGTCGATGCCTTTCATCATATTATAAGGTAGGATGAAGTCTGTAATTTATTGTCACCAAAAGCAGTGTAGTAGTAGTGGTGGTCTCTGTGTGTGTGGGTGTGTGGGTGTTGTGTTAAATTAAGGGCTGGCAATGACCCCACTTAGGACTTCACACAGCAGGGGTGGTCAGCTATATTAATCAGGGAGTTCATATTCCATATTCTAGCCACTACAAATGCTTCCGTTAGCCCTAGGTCAATCAAACCAGAGGCTCTGCTCAGTAGCAAATGCAGGTTAGAAATGGGTTTTCATTGGTGAAATTAGTAGCTTGTTAACCAGTATAATGGGTGTCAGAAATGGGCTCACATTGGTGACATCCATGATATTCAATATATGTGCATTGTTTAAAATAGGTGTGACTCTCCTCAACTCCGCCTTGACAGAGTATAAGAACCTAGCAAGTCTGAAGTCTGTTCTCTTAGGGATAATACTACAGGCTAAACCTCGAAATGGCCCTGTGTCCTGTTATGAACGCTGAGAGTTCCAGTTCCCTGATAGTGGCTACGAGGCCAACAGAATCCTGCCTCTGTAATAGGGGCCAGTCAGCCTTGAGTGCCTTGCATTTCATGCAAAATGACAGTCTGAGCAGATAAAACGACAGACAGTGGGGACATCATTGAGCTTACTGCTCATAAGAACTCTTTTGTGCCTCAGGCTCATGGCTGTTTAATAAACACCTGAATAAATAGGCCCATATTCAGATTATATCTATAAGCCCTTAGGGAGCCTGGGGAGAATACCCCCTACCCAATGAGGAGCTGGTTTTCTTGTGACCTTCACTCTTCTGGCAGGCACAGTTCTTAACAGAGACTATAATTCCTTGTGCAAACGTGAGAATAATTAATGCAGACAGAACATGGGGTTCCCCTTAAAGACTTGGAAATAAAGAAATGATAGCCCTTGAAGACCTAAAATATAATCCCAACAATGGATCCCAGCAGAGATAAGCAAAGTGTTTTACAGACGTTTGGGCTAAGGCTTGACAGTAACCTCTTTGAAAGCATTTAAGATAAAAATCTAAACAAAGAACAGGTCTAGCAAAAATCAGGTTAGTCTGACCTAAGGAAGAAGAGAATGATCCTAGACCTAGAGAGCCAGGCAGAAGATATTCTTTCTCTCACCAGCACTGGAAGCTACACATCACTTCTGCTATGCTGTTTTCCTTAGAAGCCAATCACTAAGCTTGGCCCACATTCAAGAAGAGGGGAATCAGATGCCACCTTTGGAAGGGAGGAACATCCAAGAACTTGTGGACAGATTTAAAAACCACCATCGCCTACATTAAAGATGTTATAAGAAACATATCTCTAAAATTCCTATTTCTCCCAGGAGCAGTAATAGTTATGTTTCTCTTGAGTGACCAGTTTGTTTTTATTTTGTAATGTTGTGAATCACCCTGTAAATTGTGTTTTCCCCTTTTCTCAGCTGTCAAGAACCCCACAATAACAATTTGGCCCACCTCTAGCTTGTTTACTCGATGTTTAGGCATGCGTTTTATGGACTCAACTCACCCATGACTTCATCTTATTTTTCCTATCTTCTTTCACTTTCACTTTCTTCGCATTTCTCTCTCTATATACATATGAATGAATGACATAATATGTATCTATATATTTACACGCACATGTATGTCGTGGCACATTGTGCATATGTTTACAAGCCACCCAAATGCCTTTTGAAATAAGAACGTGTATAAATAAAATACAATTAAATATTTTTTATTTCTCTTAAGACTTGAGGTTGCCTGCATAGTTCTTTTGTTTTCTTAATAAAGATAACTATTGATTTTTTTTGCTTCCATACATATTTATATGCAAACAGTACAGAAAATCATGAAGTAAAAATACTCCCAAATCTCGACACCCAGGAAAAAACATTATTAACATTTTGATTTATATCCTTCTAAACATCTCTGTATGAACATACAGGCAATTCTATATAAATGGAATCTTTTTTTTTTTTTTTTAAGTTCAGTATGCTATGTATATTTTCTAGGTCAATTTAAAAAATGTTTATCATTTTTAGTAGCTGCATTGTGTTCTATTGTACCATAATTTAACAACGGTGCATTTTGACACTCAATTCCCTGGACGGGTTAGAAGAAGCATTACCAATAGATTTATTCTCCATCTTCTGGGACTTTGGCCTTTAAGAAGGTGAGGGATGGTGGCTGAGGCCATCAGCTTTATATAGAGTCTAGGTATGGGTTCATTATCTACTGCTCTAGTTTTGAAATCTCAAAGCTGTACTGAGATGTTCTGCCCATGAAATAAAACAATGGTACTTTTCCCAAATTTACAGATATAATTAAAATTGATAGATGGAATTTCCCCAATACTGAAATTTACTCTCATGTATATGTTATTAAATTTTTGGCGTCTGCTACCACTGTTTGTATTCAACTCTAATAAAAAATGGTATAGGATTGACACAAATTTTTATGAGTTATTTAATATAATATGCCAGGATTTCATGACGGTGTGACTTTCAGAAACTCGGTCATTGGAAATCTGGTTCCATCAGATGGAAATAGGGAATATTCCTGAGGAAAACTCCACCCCCGCCCCAATCATGTCAAGAAAAAAAAAATCGATTCTACAAACTGAGTTTGTTAAAAAATTTCAGTAACGAAACGAATGGCAGAGAAAGCAGGATACATTCAACATGTCTTAAGCGCCAACGAAGTGCAGAGAACTGTGCTAGAAACCAGGGCGGCTCAGCCAAGGTGAATAGGACCCAGCCTCGACTCCGCAGGAGCTCGGGTCAGGTAAACGATGCTGAGAGCTCTGGTGGAGGGCAGGACTCGGGGCAGGTGTCCCAGCCAGAAACCTCATATTGTGAAAGCCATTAGATCTCTCCTGCCTTGAAAGTCACGAAGTATTTCCCCTTATCCTCAAATCATTCGAGCTCAACTCCGAAGAAGAGCAACAAAAACCAAAACACAACAATGTGTCCCCGATCCCATTTCCTCCCAAACACTGGAATATTTCTAAACTTTTCCCGCAGGATAATAAAGAGTACCTTCCGGTACCGGTACATCGCACCCAGAAAACTACAAGTCCCAGTAGGCTGCACGCTTAGCACGGTGGATACTCTCCTCGTCTCAGATCGCCGCATGACGCACCAATCCCGATCCGGGCCCGCGAGCCGTGGCCGCGCAGCCTTCTGGGACTTGTAGTCCGCTCCAGAGTCCCTTTACCCTTCTGCGCAGACTCGCGCGGCCTCTGTTCGCCCTTCTGCGGTGCCGAAGCCCAGCCCAGGCTTCAATGCGCCCCACCCCCACCCCGTTCCATCCCCTCGAGGGTCAACCTCCTCCGGTCACGTGGGAAGCCTTGCAGGCGACGATTGGCTGTGGCGGTTCAGGGGCGGGGCTCGAGGCCCTGTGAGGTTCCGTGCCTCTTGTCGGGCCGCTTGTTTGGCTGCTGCCGTCACCTCATGGCGACGCGGGTAGAGGAGGTAGCGCGGGGAAGAGGCGGCGGCGCTGAGGAGGCGATTGAGGCCGGACGGGGCGGACGGCGACGCAGCCCGCGGCAGAAGGTCAGTCTGCGGGGCGCCGGCGTTGTTGCCGGGCCGGAGGAATGCTTGGGCTGGCTTTTTCGGGGTCCACCTCTTCACTTTCCCCGGTTACCATTAGCCACGGGACGAACATCCGGCCCTCTTCCCTCCCGTGGGTGACGACAGTGGGAGCAGGTGGGGGCGGAGTGGGACCAGGATGGATAGGGTGGGAGGGGGCGGCGGAGGGGGGAGGGAGGGCAGGGGGCGCAGCCGGGTGTGAGGGGGAAGGGGTGTGAGGCGGGGGCGCGCCAGGTGTGACAGCCACGTGCGGCCGGCGCCGCGGGGCCGGGGCGCCAGGTGTTCTCTTTCCCAGCCCCCGCCCTCCGTGTGGTCCCCGCGCTCCTCGCGCTCGGCGCCGCCGTTGGGGGGCTGCCTGGAGTCCCGGGCTCGCCCTCCTCGCGCCGGGCAGGTGCGCAGGGCGCGCTGCGGGGTGCGCCCGGGCGGCGCGGGCGAGGCTGTTGCGCAGTAAGATAACCGCGCGGGAGCCGGGGCCGCGCTGCGCCCCCCTTCCCCCGCCCCCCTGCGCTCCCCGCCACTGCGCGGGCGGGGGAGCACCAGGGGGCTGGAGGGGCCTCTCGGCCCCCGGGACCCAGATCCTGGGGCTCATCTCTGGGCGCCACGGGCCAGGCTGCACGTGGGGCCGGCGGTGGGGAGACGATGCTGGAGGACCTGGGTCCCGCAGAGTTGGGAGCAGCATCGTGTGATAGCCGGTCTTCCCAGTCCAGCCTCCCTCCCTCGTCTTGCTCTTTCTTTATTTTCCCCCCTTTTCTTTTCTTTTTTCTTTTTTGGTGAGCGGGAACTTGAGCGCCTCTCCTACCCTGGCCTTTGGTCTCGCTTAATCTGGGAGACAGGCTGGACCGTTCCCCTTGCCTAACTTGACTCCCGTTAAGGAGTTTTCAGTGTCTCCCTGGATATAGGAAAATCGAGACCTTCAGAATGGGAGAATTCCACTTGTTCTGGAGTCAGTGTGTGGAGTTCGAAGAAGATTGCACAGCGAATGGGGTACAGGGCTTTCAGGGCCCAGGACTGGAGAACTGCGGAGAAAGGGGCTGGAAAGGTGCAAACCCCGTCTCTTTTTCCTTGCAGTTGAACATATTGAAACGTTCAACTTGTTGGCCGTCCTGCTTGATCACTCAGGGCTATTTAATATTACTTAGTTATGCATTTGAGTACTCTTAAAAGTCACTCCTGTATAAAATTACGACATAATATTTTTCTCATGCGATTCATGAACTTTGAAAAGAACAAAGGTTAGGTTTACATCTGAGCAAAGTGTCAAGAATTAGCTTTTGGGGGCCTGTTTCTAAGGTCAGGTATTTTCATGTCTCTGCGTGAGGGTGTTACTAGTTCTCAATTACTTCTCTTTCTCTACCTCTCTTTATACTCTAAAAGAAAGATCCAGTACTTGCAGGACTGAAAAAAACGCTGTGGACCGAATGTACTCTAGGGATTCAACACCGTCACTTTGGACACTTTGCTTACTGCCGGAGGGTGGAGAGCCAATCTCAGTGTTTGATTTCATAGGTCCCCCAGGGGAGGACTCAGATAAAAAGCCACTGCAATTGAGGACTAAGTTCCCTCTTATGCCACTGGGATAAGGACCAAAAGTCTGAATTAGGAACTGAGGTTTAATGAACTAGGATTTTAAACGACCACAGTAAGAGGTGCACTTTGGTCTAGATATGAATAGTCGTGTGTCTGTACTCGCTCATTTTTGCTTACTTACCTCATGCACCTATCGTCTTTGCTCATGATTTCCTGGGCCTCTTTTTTTTCCTTTTGATTTACGATTGACTATGACATGAAATTGAAATACATGGTTAAGTATTAGTTTTTGAATTTTCGTTTAAAAAAATTGAGCAAATATCTTGTGTCTGCAAAAATCACTTTTAAGTTATTTCTTTAGGACCCGTAAGTTTTATTTCCTCTGGGTCATTGACTTGAAAAAATATTCCTAATTCTAACTTGACCACGGCCTTATTTTTCAGGAAGCAGAAATGATGTTTAATTAATTGGGTTGTTTGACATTATTGAAGGAATTAAAGGAAAAGTGACCGTTGTGTCACTATTTGATTACATTATGGGATGTAAAGTGAGAAACAGTTGGAGATGGGCTTTATTGGTTTCTGGTTGTTTTAACCATCTACTTAGTCTTGACCTCACTTAATTGTGGCATTGTTTCATAACTACATCCATTTGAATGGTCTCTTGAGGTAACTTTTTTCTTCTAAAGTTAATATTACAGTACATTTCTAGGGGTCTCTTGAATTGTCTAAAACTGTGCTGTTTAATATGATAGCCACAAGCCACATTTAGCTATTTAAATGTTAATTAAATAAAATTAAAAATTCCATTCCTCAGTCATACTAGCCACGTGTCACGTGTTTTAATTTTTTTTTTAATTAAGACCTTTTTTTTTTTTTAAGTTTTAGGTTTATGGAAGAGTTGAGCATAAATTACAGAGTTCCCATATATCCCCTCACACACACCACTTTCCCCTATTATTTACATCGTGCATTAGTGTGGTGTATTCGTTAGCAATTAATGAGCCAATATTGATATATATTATTAACTAAAGTCCATAATTTACATTAGGGTGCATTCTTGGTGTTGTACATGCTATGGGTTTTGACAAATGTGTAATGACATGTATCCACCATTACAATATCGTACAGAATAGTTTCACTGCCCAAAACCCCCTTATTCATCCCTCCCTCTTTTCCCCCAAATCCCTGTCAACCACTGATCTTTTCACTATCGCTGTAGTTTTGCCTTTTCCGGAGTGTCTAAGGTTGATTTTTTTTTTTTTTTTTTTAAACTAGATTTTTGCTTGGGAATGTTAAAAATTATTTAAATTAAACTTATTTTTAGGTCAGTAAACCATTTGGAAGGGTAAAGATATGTGGAACCTAGGCTCAAATTAACGCACTCTTAGATTTACGTAGTGCCCTATAGTTTTTACGGCACGTTTGCACGTACGTTAACTCTTTCAGCATCACTTGGATGCTATGGAGAAGGCTGGGCAGCTGTCATTGCCCTCATTTACAGATGACAAACTGCTCAGTGAGGTCAAGTGATTTGCCCAAGGAGTGAAGCCGAGTCTGGAACCCAATACCCTTTCGTCTACACTACAGTAATAAGTAGTGTAGTGGTGGGTACATAGTATGGATTTTGGAGTCAAGACGCTTGGCTCTCTGCCACTTATTAGCTGTGCAGTGTTGGGCAAGTTTCTCCATCTTTCTAAGCCTCAGTTGCATCATCTGTAAAGTGGGGATGATGCTGATACCACATAGGATTGTTGTGAAGAATAAGAGTGGATATGACGTGTTCAGCACAGTGCCAGGCATGTGGAATTTTACTTGGTTTGGAGGTGAGAATATATGAAAGATCCATTACTGTTGCTTTTAAGTTGCTATTTTGTAAATCCATCTTCTGACCTTTGTATTCTTCCCTCTTCCCAGAATCTCTCTATGATAGACATAATGAGGAGAAATCAGGTCAGGGTGGGGCGAGAGTGTGGGGTGGGCAGAAACTGTTTCTTTATCTTGTTTTTCTCGCCATTTGCGGACTTGATGAATTTCCACTCCTCTGGCAAAGAGATTAAGTAATAAGAATCAAAGTGATCTTCTATTTACAACATTGTCGTCTAATTCTGTTATCAAGCTTTGGTAAATTTCTTTTTCACGGGGAACCAAACAGGCAAAGCAGTAATGAGAGCAGACCAGATACAGCACATTCCTCTGGTAATACCACATTTTTAGATCAGAATATGCCACATTTATTATATTACTGGAAGATGTTTTATATGTTATTTTGTGTGGCATTTATATTGGTCTTGACTAGAGAAGTTTTATTTAGGAGTGTACATGTCAAATCCAGATGCCATAAAGCAGGGTGCATGTGATTTGCTTTTGTGTGGGATTCTTCACAGAAGCATTCACTATAATAGATTTCTTTTCAATAGATATGCTGTTCAGATTTTATACTTTTCAGAGAGTTGTGTTTCAAAGGAAAGAAATTTGAGTCCTCATTGTTTCTTGCACTGTGCTAGGTGCTTAAGACATGCTTGCGTTCTGTCTCCTTACTTCTGCAGAGTAGGTGATATCCCCAGATATATAGATAAGGTGTCTGAGGCTCAGTCCAAAAAAAACAAAACAAACAAAAACTTGCTTAAATAACATAGAGTTGGTGAAGTTGGCCTAGAGTTGGTATATAATTGTGTAATTGATAGTGCAACTGATGTACCCTACTACATGGACAGTTTCTGCTGACCTAGTAAGTTTTAACTTAATATCCCAAAGAAATCCTTTTGCCTCTTCCTCTTCCCCCTCAATTGCTTTTGCTTTGGTTCTAATGTGATTATTAGTAACTTTGAGTTAATATAACAGATGTGACAGTATTTAAAATGTGTAAAGTAGTATACAAATTTAATACAGTATTCATCAATATTGAGAATTAGCTGTGTTTAAAATTTTCCCAAGTGGGGCATTTCCAGAAGAGGATAAAAATAGGTCAAGTGACCCTTTAAGGATTTGAACTCTGAGAGTATATTTTATGATTCAATTTATTTCCTAGTTGAAATTCTCTTGGTACTTATAACTACTTAAATTTTATTACTTGAGGGCCGGCCCCGTGGCTTGGCGGTTAAGTGCGTGCGCTCTGATGCTGGCGGCCCGGGTTCGGATCCTGGGTGCGCACTGACGCACTGCTTCTCCAGCCATGCTGAGGCCGCGTCCCACATACAGCAACTAGAAGAATGTGCAACTATGACATACAACTATCTACTGGGGCTGTGGGGGAAAAATAAATAAATAAATAAATTTAAATTTTATTACTTGAAAGAAAAGATATATAAAATGACCAATATTTTCCTCCTGTGCTATCAAAATAATTTTATTAGCATTTATTGCTCAGGGTGTTGATTTGCATTCTGTGTTACGTTTCCAAAATGTCTCCAGAACGACCCCCATTGTCCCCCACTTCCTACTTGGTAGTCTGCCATGAGTAATATTGCTAAACCACTACCTTTCGTTTTTCTTCTTTCCCTACTCTCAGAAAGGTCAAAGTAGAATGGTTTGGCGAGGAAGATGTGCCAATAGCTTAGAAGCACATTTCTTTGAGGAGTTTTTGGATTGACATGTGGGCCATATTAAAAGTGACAATGTAGGCATTTTGCATAATCTGCAAATGCATCCTTATTCAGTTATTATTATTATAACAGTTCTGCACGCTAGCAATTTATATTCATTATGTCTAATCTTCTTACAACTCTAGAAGGTAGGTACTGTTCATCCCTAGTTTACAGATAAGGAAACTGAGAGGTCAGCCTCCCCATGGCCACCCAGGAGGGAGGTAGTGGCATATTCAAAGGCCGGGCACTTTGGGCTCCAAAGCCGTTACCCATATTCCCTGTGTTTTGTGCTCTCTTAACACCTTTCTTGAGGATAGTAAATAAAAATGTGCTCCTTACTGAATGTGAGCAAAACTTGATGGTAGATAAAATGAGTAATAGTTTTTGCTAAGTGAAAACAAGTTATGGCGGGTGGGATTGGGTCATTGGAGGTATAGGAATGCTATTGTAATCCAGGAACCAGGGGAGTTTTGAGCCTTAAATGTTTACTCCCTTTTGATTCATTCACTTAGGCCCTTGGTTGACCTTAAGATACATGATTTAGGAGATGTGCTGTAATTCCCTGTAAGGCACCTCCAAGTGTTATTTGGATAAACTGCAAGGTAGAGGGTTTAGAGAGACGCTTTTTTTAAAGTCTCTCTTAAAGTCCACATGTCATGGTGTTAACAAAGAGCTGAAGTGGTCTGGGTAAGTAGGACAAGTAAAAAGAGAAGGCTTGATGTTTCAGAGGTGCATCCACCCACGTGGAGCTGGCGAAGGATGACTTCATAAAATCAGGCCAGGGATGTTCCATTAGATAACTCAGAAAAGTAGAGGACCGTTTTATGTCTTAGGAGCCTATGGCTTAAAGATGCTAATGGTGTGACCCTGCCTCTCTGCAAAATAGGTCAGGCCCAAGAATATTTCACTAGCTTTGGGCATTAAAATCTTTGGATTTCCAGATTCTTTTGCTGCCTAGATAGGTGTTTAGGCTAATACAGGTATCTCTCAGATTGCAAATAATCATTGAATTACAGTTTTAGAGCTAGAAGTGATTTTGCAAATCATGAGTCCAGCATCCTTTAGTTTTATAAAAGAAATAGCTGTGGAAGTTAAGTGAAATCTAATGCCATCATCCTCATTTTAAAAGGCAAATGATGTGCACAGTCTAATACAGATGTTAGCACCTACCACTATAGATAGTAGCACCTGCTACTACAAGAGAGATAATGAAGCCAAAGGCACTGTGTCCTAAGTAAGATCTTTTCCAGACCTGTTTGCTCATTCTTGGCTTCTTCACCAGTGGGGGAAATCAGGTTCCCTCATCCTAACTTCAGCATTGGTTTGCTTCTCTTTTCTTCTCATTTACCTATTAGTGCCTTCGAGTGCTCCCCTGTTCTCCTATATTCTGTGACAAATCATTCTGGAGCCTTTTGCTGCTGCAAGTGAGGAGTTGGGACAACTCCTAGAACTTATCTTGCCTCCAATTTATGTTCCTCCTTAGAACCCCATCATTGCTCTAGCTTCATTCATGTATTCACTTATTAATTTTTTGGAAAACAGCTTTATTGAGGTATAATTCAGATCCATACAATTCATCCACTTAAAGTATACAATTCACTGGTTTTTAGTATATTTGCAGAGTTGTGTGGCCATCATCACACTTGTTTGGTTTTAACATAGCCTTGGAAGAAACATACTTTTTAGCATGTTATAAAGATAAGAATTCAGTCTCTGCTTTCCAAGTCCTAGGTTCATGACCATGGACAAATTACTTAAAATTACCTTATCACTGAGGCTGTTTGTTCATCATACCTGCCTGTAAGATACTTCTGAGTATTACTCTCAGAAGGATTACTCTTCTGTTGGAGAGTCTTCTGAATGAGCCAGAGCAATGAAGGCCAAGGGAAGACGGTTTATACCAGTTCTCCCTCACCACCAGTGTGGGTTATACTGATTGGTACACCAGTCACTTAACAAAGGGGGAAAGAGGCCAAATTGTCAGGTGTGGCTGAGCAAGAAAGAAATGGCACTCTTCTCCCTGTCCTCCCACCTGGGGAGGACAGGGGTATAGTCCCTAGAGATGGATCTGCTTAATTATGGGTGCCAAGATAGGGACCCCTCTCAGACCATGGTTTGACTGAGCTGGCCTTCTGGTCTCTCTTTTTCCCTGTTCTACCACAACCAGGACAGCAGTTCTCAAACTTTTTGGTTTCAGGAGCTTTTGTTTATGTAGGTTATATCTAATAATATTTCTCATATTAGAAGTTAAAACAAAAATTTAAAAATATTATTCATTGTAAAAATGAACTGATGTTGTACTAGTTATCTATTGCTGTGTAACAAATCACCTCAAAACTTAGTGCTTGAAACATTTATGATCTCACAGTTTCTGTAGGTCAGGAATCTGAGTGTGGCTTAGCTGAGTACTCTATGCTTCAGGGTCTTGTCGGCTGCAGTCATCTGAAGGCTTGACTGGGAAGGATTCACTTCCTAGCTCACTAGTTGTTGGCAGGATTCAGTTCTTCGTGGGCTGTTGGACTGAAGCCTCAGTTCCTCATGAGCTGTTGGCTGGAGGCCTCCCTTGGTTCCTTGCCACATGGGCCTTTCCATAGGCATCCTACAGTGTGGTTGCTGGCTTCATCGTAATGGGCAAGAGAGAGTGCCAGCACAAGAGAGAAGGAAGCTTCAGTCTTTTGTCGCAATTATAGAAGTGACATCCCCTCACTTTTGCCAAATTCTCTCTTCATTAGAAGCCAGTCACTAGGTCCAACCCACACTCAAGGGGAGGGGATGACACAAGGTTGTGAATACCAGGGGGATCATGGGGGGCCATGTCAGAAGCTGCCTACCACACATTAACATAAGGTGTTTTTTTAATTAAAAATAACTGATTTTCCAAAATAAAAGTTAGTGAGACAAGTGGCATTGTTTTGTTTTTGTAGATTTTTTTAAATTTATTTTTTATTGAGGTAATATTGGTGCAGATTTCTTTAATGAATGGCTTAATAGGAGACAGCTGAATTCTCATAGCTGCTTCTGCATTCAATCTATGGCAATATGCCATTTTAGTTGAAGTATATGAAGACAATCTGGCCTCGCGTATATTTGTAGTTGGCAAAGGGAAGAGTATTTTAATAGCCTTTTTAGGTAATTGTGGAAATTCTTTGATACTACATCAAAACTTGGCAACTGGTAGTTCTTGAAGGTTAGTTGCCAATGTGGGATCTGAAACCCTACTGAACTTTTTGTGCTGTTATGTTAAAATCTGTTGGTCCGTTTTGCACTTTGAATGGATGTTTTTCCCAATGCATCATTTTGTAACATCATCCATTAGTTGTTTGGAAAATATTGGTTTACTCAATTGTGTTGATCTTCCAAATGTTAACAGATTTTGTTATACAGTATTAAAATCACATTAGTTAATATCACCACTGATCTCATCAGAAAAGTCTTTTTAAGTATTGGGAAACTGTCAAGCTCACGGTGGAAGATAGTTTTCAAAAATTCTAAATTTTGCTTGAAAACTCAAATTTTATCATTGGCAACAAATACTGTCAGTTGTTTGCCTTGAAGTGACAGCCTCACTTCATATATTTTGGAAAAAATGTCTGCCAAATACCCAGGTCTGAATAAACAACCATGGTTTGTCTTTTTAAAAAGAGGAAAGAAAAACAGAACAAAAAAAAGATGATCCATGAAAAAAAGCTGCTAGTTGGGCTCGTAATTCAAACAGTTGCATTAGTGCTTTTCCTCAAGGTCGCCGTTGTACTTTGGCGTGCAGCAGAAGTGCCCTATGTGTCCTTGCTGTGTCTTCACACAGAATTCAAACGATGTGTGCTCAAGGGTTGAAATTTAATAAAAATCATTTATATTGCCTCCTCAAGGGGATTTTTTTTTTTTTTTTTTGTGAGGAGGACCAGCCCTGAGCTAACATCATGCCAAACCTCCTCTTTTTTCTGCTGAGGAAGACTGGCCCTGGGCTAACATCCATGCCCATCTTCCTCTACTTTATATGGGACGCCACCACAGCATGGCTTGCCAAGCAGTGTGTTGGTGCATGCCCGGGATCCAAACCAGCGAACCCCGGGCCGCCGCAGCGGAGCTCGCACAGTTAACCGCTGCGCCACCTGGCCAGCCCCGTTCTCAAGGGGATTTTTTTTTTTTTAATTGATGTTCTAATAGTTTTTAACATTGTGAAATTTTGGGTTGTACATTTTTGTTTGTCCATCACCATATATATGACTCCCTTCACCCCTTGTGCCCATCCCCCACCCCCCTTGCCCCTGGTAACCACAATACAGTTTTCTCTGTCCATGTGTTGGTTTATGTTCCACATATGAGTGAGATCATACGGTGTTTGTCTTTCTCTTTCTGGCTTGTTTCACTTAACATAATACGCTGCAGGCCCATCCATGTTGTTGCAAATGGGATGATTTTGTCTTTTTTTATGGCTGAGTAGTATTCCATTGTATATATATATACCACATTTTCTTAATCCAGTCACCAGTGGAGGGACACTTAGGTTGCTTCCACTTCTTGGCTATGGTGAATAATGCTGCAGTGAGCATAGGGGTGCATAAGCCTCTTTGGATTGTTGATTTCAGGTTCGTTGGATAGATTCCTAGTAGTGGGATGGCTGGATCATAGGGCATCTCTATTTCTAATTCTTTGAGGAATCTCCGTACCGTTTTCCATAGAGACTGCACCAGTTTGCATTCCCACCAGCTGTGTATGAGGGTTCCTGTTTCTCCACATCCTCTCCAACATTTGTTGTTTTTTGTCTTGGTGATTATAGCCATTCTAACAGGCGTGAGGTGATATCTTAGTGTTGTTTTGATTTGCATTTCCCTGATGATTAGTGATGTTGAGCATCTTTTCATGTGCCTATTGGCCATCTGTATATCTTCTTTGGAGAAGTATCTGTTCATTTCCTCTGCCCATTTTTTGATCGGGTTGTTTGTTTTTTTGTTGTTCAGCTGTGTGAGTTCTTTATATATTATGGAGATCAACCCCTTGTCAGATGTATGTTTTGCAAATATTCTCTCCCAGCTGGTGGGTTGTCTGTTCATCTTGATTCTGGTTTCGTTTGTCTTATAGAAGCTCTTTAATCTGATAAAGTCCCTCTTGTTTATTTTTTCTTTAGTTTCCCTAGTTTGGGTAGGCATGTCATCTGAAAAGATTCCTTTATGACCAATGTCAAATAGTGTGTTGCCTGTATTTTCTTCTATGAGTTTTATAGTTTCAGGTCTCACCTTCAGGTCTTTGATCCATTTTGAGTTAATTTTTGTGAATGGCCATAGCAGATGGTCCACTTTCATTCTTTTGCATGTGGCTGTCTGGTTTTCCCAACACCATTTGTTGAAGAGACTTTCCTTGTATGTTCTTAGCACCTTTGTCGAAAATTACCTGTCCGTATATGTGTGGTTTTATTTCTGGACTTTCAATTCTGTTCCATTGATCTGTGTGTCTGTTTTTGTACCAGTACCATGCTGTTTTGATTACTATTGCTTTGTAGTATGTTTTGAAGTCAGGGATTGTGATGCCTCCTGCTTTGTTCTTTTTTCTTAGGATTTCTTTAGCTATTCGGGGTCTTTTGTTGCCCCATGTAAATTTTAGTATTCTTTTTTCTATTTCTGTGAAGAATGTCATTGGGATTCTGATTGGGATTGCATTGAATCTGTAGATTGCTTTAGGTAATATAGACATTTTAACTATGTTTATTCTTCCAATCCACGTGCATGGGATATCTTTCCATTTCTTTATGTCATCGATTTCTTTCAGTAATGTCTTGTAGTTCTCATTGTATAGGTCCTTCACCTCCTTGGTAAGATTTATTCCTAGGTATTTTATTCTTTTTGATGCAATTGTAAATGGTATTATCTTTTTGAGCTCTCTTTCTGTTAGTTCATTATTAGCATACAGAAAAGCAACTGATTTTTGTAGATTGAGTTTGTACCCTGCAACTTTGCTGTAGTTGTTGATTATTTCTAATAGTTTTCCAACGGATTCTTTAGGGTTTTCTATATATAAAATCATGTCATCTGCAAATAGTGAGAGTTTCACTTCTTCGTTACCTATTTGGATTCCTTTTATTCCTTTTTCTTGCCTAATTGCTCTGGCCAAAACCTCCAGTACTATGTTGAACAGGAGTGGTGAGAGTGGGCAGCCCTGCCTCGTTCCTGTTCTCAGAGGAATGGCTTTCAGTCTTTCCCCATTGAGTATGATGTTGGCTGTGGGAATAGCCTTTATTATGTTGAGGTACTTTCCTTCTATTCCCATTTTGTTGAGAGTTTTTATCATAAATGGATGTTGTATCTTGTCAAATGCCTTCTCTGCATCTACTGAGATGACCATGTGGTTTTTATTCTTTGTTTTGTTGATGTGATGTATCACGTTCATTGATTTGCGGATGTTGAACCATCCCTGCGTCCCTGGTATAAATCCCACTTGATCATGGTGTATGATCTTTTTAATGTATTACTGTATTTGGTTTGCCAGTATTTTGTTGAGGATTTTTGCATCTATGTTCATCAGCGATATTGGCCTGTAATTTTCTTTCTTTGTATTGTCTTTGTCTGGCTTTGGTATCAGGGTGATGTTGGCCTCGTAGAATGATTTAGGAAGTGTTCCATCTTCCTCTATTTTTTGGAAGAGTTTGAGAAGGATGGGTATTAAATCTTCTTTGAGTGTTTGGTAAAATTGACCAGAGAAGCCATCTGGTCCTGGACTTTTATTTTTTGGGAGGTTTTTGATTACTATTTCAATCTCTTTACTTGTGATTGGTCTATTCAGATTCTCCATTTCTTCTTGGTTCAGTTTTGGGAGGTTGTATGAGTCTAAGAATTTATCCATTTCTTCTAGATTGTCCAATTTGTTGGCATATAATTTCTCATAGTATTCTCTTATAATCCTCTGTATTTCCGTGGTATACGTTGTACTTTCTCTTCTTTGATTTCTAATTTTATTTACTTGAGCCTTTTCTCTTTTTTTCTTAGTAAGCCTGGCTAAGGGTTTGTCGATTTTGTTTATCTTCTCAAAGAACCAACTCTTTGTTTCATTAATCCTTTCTACTGTTTTTTTGGTCTCAATTTCATTTATTTCTGCTCTGATTTTTATTATTTCTCTCCTTCTGCTGACTTTGGGCTTTGTTTGTTCTTCTTTTTCTAGTTCTGTTAGGTGTAATTTAAGGTTGCTTATTTGAGTTTTTTCTTGTTTGTTAACGTGGGCTTGTATCGCTATGAGTTTCCCTCTCAGGACCGCTTTTGCTGCATCCCATATGGTTTGGTATGGCATGTTATCATTTTCGTTTGTTTCCAGATAGTTTTTGCTTTCTCCTTTAATTTCATCAGTAATCCGTTGGTTGTTCAGTAGCATGTTGTTTAATCTCCACATTTTTGTCACTTTCGCAGTTTTTTTTTCATGGTTCATTTCCCGTTTCATAGCATTATGATCTGAAAAGATGCTTGTTATGATTTCAATCTTCTTAAATTTATTGAGGCTTGCTTTGTTTCCCAACATATGGTCTATCCTTGAGAATGTTCCATGCGCGCTTGAGAAGAATGTGTAGTCAGCTGTTTTTGGATGGAGTGCTCTGTATATGTCTACTAGGTCCATCTCGTCCAGTTTTTCATTTAAGTCTACCATTTCTTTATTGACTTTTTGTCTGGATGATCTATCCATTGATGTAAGTGGGGTATTAAGATCCCCTACTATTATTGTGTTGTTGTTAATGTCTCCTTTTAGGTTTGTCAATAGTTGCTTTACGTACATTGGTGCTCCTGTGTTGGGTGCATATATATTTATAAGTGATATGTTTTCTTGGTGGAGTGTCCCTTTTATCATTATATATTTCCCTTCTTTGTCTTTCTTAACCTCTTTTATCTTGAAGTCTACTTTGTCTGATATGAGTATGGCAACACCTGCTTTCTTTTGTTTGCCATTAGCTTGGAGTATTGTCTTCCATCCTTTCACTCTGAGCCTGTGCTTGTCTTTAGTGCTGAGATGTGTTTCCTGGAGGCACCATATTGTTGGGTCTTGCTTTTTAATCCATCCTGCCACTCTGTATCTTTTGATTGGAGAGTTCAATCCATTTACATTTAGGGTAATTATTGATATATGAGGGTTTAATGTTGCTGTTTTGTCACTTATTTTCTGGTTCTTTTGCGCTTCCTTTGTTTCTTGTCCCATTTGTTTCGGACTTCCAATTCAGCCTGGTTGTTCTGTCTTATGACTCTTCTAGTTTTCTCTTCGTTTATCATATGTGGTTTTGTTTTGATTATTTGTTTAGTGGTTACCTTGAGGTTTGTGTAAAAAATCTTGTGTATGAGATATTCCATTATCTGATGGCCTCCTATTTCCTTATACTAAGTCAATTCAATCACTTTCCTCTTCTCAAGGGAATTTTTAAGTAAAAAATTCCCACCCACCCCCACCCTGTCCCTAGTGGTGAAGAAAACGGTGACTCCTAGTATAGTTTGGTGCCGCTGCCTTGATTTGTTCTAAGGTGCCAGCCATGTTACTCATTACTACTTTTGCAGCAGCAGTGCAAAATAGCAACACCAAAAAAGACAAATGACATAGACTTATTATGAAAATAGTTTTTTGAGCTTGCAGACTACCTAGAACGGTCCACAGACTGTACTTTGAGAACCACAACCCTCGGGTTTTACCAGAAGTGGGGTCTGCTTTTCCTTGTTTCATCTTTCCCAAGACCGTTCTGTCAGAAGAGAATAGGCTTATTTTCCATGAGCCTGTTCCTAAGACCTGTTCTTAGGAATGTGGCATCCCCATTATTACTGACCCAGCTGCTTTATCTTGGTAATGGAGCAATTCAGTAATCGTAGCAACCAGAATATTTTTACATTTAATTCCTGATGACCAGTATAAAGTTAGGTTTTATTTGCTAAAGGCTTGAAGAACATTCTAAACTAAAATATATTCATCATGATTATTTTTGTGTGTGTGTGTGATAAAATATACATAACAAAATTTATGATTTTAAGCATTTTTAGGCATACAGTTGAGTGGCATTAAGTGCATTAACAGTGATCACCACCATCCATCTCCAGAACTTTCTCATCTTCCCAAACTGAAACTCTGTACTCCATTCTCCCTGCCCCCAGCCCCTGGCAACCACCATTCTGTTTTCTTTCTCTATGAATTTGACTACTCTACGTATTTCGTTTAAGTGGAATCATACAATGTTTGTCTTTTAGTATCTGGCTTCTTTCACTTAACATATCTTCAGGGTTCATCCGTGTAGTAGCATGTGTCAGAATTTCCTCCCTTTTTAAGGCTGATAATATTCCATTGTATGTATGTACCACATTTTGTTTATCCATTCATCCATTGATGGACATTTGAGTATTCATCATGATTCTTAACTTTAAATGTGATTCTTTAGGACAATCCCCCATAGAAGCATTACCTCCATACCAGGCTCAATAAATGTAGGTCTCAAGTAATAGCTTTGTTCCCACCTCACTTCCTGCTTTGCTCCTTAGTTTATCTATATAATGGAGTAATATTTTCACTATCTTAGAATTGTAAGGCTAAACTAAATAATGTATTTAAAATGTCGAGCACATAGCGGTTAGTAAATGTTAGGTTTTTTCTTCCTCCCTTCACTCAGAACTTAGCCTTATATATACTGTGTTAACTTAACCCTCTTTTGTGTATTCCATATATTCCAAACAGTAGGCTTAGATAGTGACCATCTGATTCCACTTGGGAATAATTATCCGTGATTGAACCTTTTTTTAAAACTGGTAAAGTGATTTGGCAGCTGTCCTAGCCATAGTCATAAATTGAGGCCAAGTTTAAATGAGATATTTCGATTTTCAGACTTATTTTAAGAAGGAAATAAATGAGAACTGCTACAGAAATTCATGCTTAGTAGATCCTACTTCTATTATAATCCAGTAGAAGACGTGAGTGTAAAGATTTGGGAGGACAGACCCGGAAGTCCATAGAGCAGGATGAAGGAAAAAGATGACATGGAACGAGATCCAAACTCCTGCAGTCTTCAGACTCTGAGCTTGGGGTAGTGGTGGCATAATGAACAAGTATAATTCTGTGATATCAACCTCAAATTAACTTGATTAAAATTAAATTAACTTCAAAGGTCTTTTTTAAAAAATGAAAATACTACATTCACATAATAAAAAAATTAAAATAGGACCAAAAAGTATAAAATGAAAAAAGAAGTTTTCCTTCATTTCCAACTTCTAGGTCCATACTCTAGAGGTAATCATGATGAACAATTTGGGGGCTATCTTACAGAAAAATTTCATCCATATACTGGTTTATATATGAATACGTTTTTTTATACTGACATGTTCATCCTGCACCAGGTGTTTCTTTTTCCCTGCTTAATTATACCTTGGGGATCTGTCCATACTGACATGGATCTACCTTATTCTTCTGAATAGCTGCATAGTTTTGCCTTGTGTGGATGACCATTATTTATTTAACCTGTTCCTTATTGGTAGACATTTAGGTGATTTTGCGTGGTAACAAGCAGTGGTTTGCTGAATAGCTTTTGCCCTTGAGTGAGACTAGTGGTGGAATCACTGGGTGAAAGTGAATGTGCATTCAGACATTGATAGATAGTGGTAAATACATCTACAAAACCAGTAGCACTCTGCCAACTTAGACGCCCCAGGACTGTGTACTGAGGGACCTGTTTGCCCATACCAAGCTTTGTTTTGTTTTTTTAAATCATCCTTTTAAATCTGGTAGGTAAAAGAGGGTGTCTTACTTTGATTTGCATTTTTATTTGTATTTCTTTAATTATGAATGAGGTTGAACGTGTTTTTTTGTACGTTGGGCATTTTTAGTTCTTTGTGATCTGCTTGTTCACAAACCCTTGAAAATTGGATCTCTGACTTATTTGAAGCCCTTACATATGTGGTCTTTGGCTAGTCCAGAGCTTTCAGTTATTATTTGGTAAATTGATTTTCCTCTCTCTCTCTCTTTTTTTTTTTTGAGTGAGGAAGATCAGCCCTGAGCTAACATCCATGCCAATCCTCCTCTTTTTGCTGAGGAAGACTGGCCCTGAGCTAACATCTGTGCCCATCTTCCTCCACTTTACATGGGACACCGCCACAGCGTGGCCTGACAAGCAGTGTCTCAGTGCGTGCCCGGGATCCGAACCCGAGCCAACAGCAGCAGAGCACACACACTTCACTGCTACACGACAGGGCCGGCCTCTGATTTTCCTCTCCTTTAAACAATAAAATAGCTTCTGAGTTTTTTGGTTTCCTTAGAAAGGCCTTTTCCCATGCCAAAGTTTTGAAAAAATTTTACTTAGGACTTCTTCTAGTTCTTTGTGGTTTTCATTTTTCATGTTTCAATCTTGGTACATCTGGAGACAGAATATCACTTTTTTCCCCCCATATGGCTTGGGAGATTTCTCAAATCGTTTATTTCCTTTACCAGTTTGAAATGACACCATTTTTAATGTAGTAAATTCCCATATATGGGTCTGTGTGGTCTGTTTTTAAAGACAGTGCTGTATAATTAGGAAGTCTCAGACAAGTATTTCATACCTGAAATAAAAATAAGATCTCACCTGTGGGAGTTTATATTTTGAGATATTAAGAATTTATTGTCTTAAAGAATATAGGCATATTGTAGAGACATGTACACCAGAATCTAATTATATACTAGTGCACAGTAATATGTCATTTTATCTGTTAAAAATAAAAACTCTTTAATTTCATTTCATTCCTTTGTTCTAACACAGTAAAACAGACTACTATTTAAGGAGGCATTGAGTTATGTAATACATATTTTAAAGACTTCAAAATGATTAAAACAGACTTTTGAGATGAATGATTGATAAAGTGTTAGCTTTGTGGAAAACTTTGCTATCCAAAATAATTCTTTGCAAGATTAAAATAGCCTTAGTATATAAACTATTTTAAATGGCTTATATAAAGCTAAAGTCACTTTTCCAATTTATTTTTTATTTTTATTTATTTTTTTAAAGTTGAAAACACAACATATTTATTAAAATTTGATAGTGCAACATCACAAAGAATTTCAAAACCAGTCTGCTTCAGGCCAGATATCCTACTTCTAGTGGGTAATTATAAGAATGGTCCATGTATCTCCCCTGGGACTTCGAAATGTCATTTCTAAGTTGCATAGTTGAGCGTTCTACACTTCAATGTTATTCACCAGATTTATCGATAGACACTCCTACTGGAATAAAGTGTATCAATAAATTACCTTTTTTGTTTTTTTGTGAGGACGATCAGCCCTGAGCTAACATACATGCTAATCCTCCTCTTTTTGCTGAGCAAGACCGGCTCTGAGCTAACATCTATTGTCAGTCCTCCTCCTTTTTTTCCCCAAAGCCCCAGTAGATAGTTGTATGTCGCAGTTGCCCATCCTTCTAGTTGCTGTATGTGGGACGCGGCCTCAGCATGGCCGGAGAAGCGGTGCGTCGGTGTGTGCCCGGGTCCGAACCCGGGCCGCCAGTAGCAGAGCGCACGCACTTAACCGCTAAGCCGCGGGGCCGGCCCTTACCTTTTGTTTTTTAAACACAAAAGCACAGGAAAATGAAACCAGCTGTGTTTCTAAAAAGTGGTGGAACTTTGGCCAAAGGGATTTGTCATTCCCACAGCTTCATTACTTACAAGAAAGGGGAGGAGGAACAAACATTTACCAGGTATCTTCTATGTGTCAAACACTGTCAGATGTTTTACATAAAGTTTTTAACACTTTTTAAAAATACAACATAATTACAAAAAAGTACAATGTTTGTAGAACTCGATTAATTTTTAAAAAGTGAACAGACCCGTGATTCACTTTTAAAAAGCCCTCAGTCAAGAAGCAGAGAGTAACCCTAAACATCACTCTGTCTGTCTCTAATTCAGAAGTGTCCCTTGTGTCCCCTTTTAGTCACTGCCTCCCAGAGGGTAACCTCCTAACACCGTAGATAAATCTTCACTGTTCTTAAAACTTATATAAAAAGGATCGCACAGTAGGTATTCTTTTGTGTTTGTCCTTTTTTCGCTAATGTATTTGTGAGCTTTTGGTAAAGTTTTATGCAGCTCATTTCTGTAATTATATAATCTACCATTAGTGAATATATTATGATTTATTTATTCTGCAGTTCGTGAGCATTTGGTTAATTTCCAGTTTCTGACTATCATAATGAGTGCTATTATCAATACCCTTATACCTCTATTATTGTGAATATATGTACATTCTGATGACTATAGACCTAGGAGTTTAATTGCATGGTTCTAGGATATGCATACATTCAGTTTTAGTATATACTATCAAACTATATTCACAGTGGCTTTCCTTTACATTCCCAGCAGGACAGTATGAGAGTCTCTTGCACATACATATTATGTTTTTACCAGCATCCCTGAGGTAAGTAATTTCATCAATATCATATACAGGTATAAAATTAGCCCTAGAACACTTTTATGTGACTCTAAGTCACACAACTGGTAACACGCTGGTGACCACAAATAACAACTTTCTGATACTAAGGCTGTGGTTTTATATTATATAAGTAATGTAGTTACAGAATCAAGAATCATCAATGAATGTTAAACCCATTAAATAAAGGATTATTGAAAAATAGGAAATCCGTAAGATGTCAAAATATCACTGTATAGATCACTAACGGTGTTTTTGGTGAGGGGAGGACTGTGTTTACAAGGGAAATATTTGGCGGTGACTACCTTAACCAAGTGATCGGTCCTAGCATCAGTAATAGCGGGGGCTGTGATGTTATGTGTATCCTGGTTCCTGATGTGATGTAGTATGTATAACCCAGTATCTCACCTCTGCAGGAACTTACCAAGGATTTTTACCCTGGATCTGATCAAGGTTTTAAAAACAATCAGACAAATCCAAAATGTGGAAAAGTCCACAGAAAACTGGCCTGATCCCTTTAAAGAGTCAATGTAATATATAATATAAACATGTATTTTTTTTTTAAATGGTGAGACTATTCTAGATTAAAAGAAGTTAATGTTCCTAAAAACAAAATGGAATATGTGAAACTTGTCTGGATCCCTTTATAAAGCTGATAGTAGGCAAAGAAATCAGCACAGTAAGAAAAATTTATACAGTAAATTGATTGTCACTTTTCTAATTTAAAAAGCACATAAACCTACCAACTCTATCTATTTAAAAAAAAATAATAGGACCGGCCCCGTGGCGTAGTGGTTAAGTGCGTGTGCTCTGCTGCTGGTGGCCCGGGTTTGGATCCCGGGCGGGCACCGATGCACTGCTTGTTAGGCCATGCTGTGGCAGCCTCCCATATAAAGTGGAGGAAGATGGGCACAGATGTTAGCCCAGGGCCAGGCTTCCTCAGCAAAAAGAGGAGGATTGGTGCGGATGTTAGCTCAGGGCTGATCTGCCTCACAAAAAACTAAATAAATAAAATAATTAAACACATGATAATGTAATTTTTCTAGTAGGTTTGTTTGTAAAATTTGTATTTGGAAATGTAAAGGCCCCTCAAAATACTGAAAACATTTAGGAGGGAGATTCATATTTAAAAAACCAAACAAGGCCGATAGCTGATGTCCTGAGAGAGTGAGAGTATTCTTCTGTGTCTTTCAGTATTTCCCCGTGTATTTCTGCCTTTACTGGTCCACGCTGGCCCAGGCAAGTGTGCACTTTTGTCCTCAGGTTCCTGTTTGGTACTTGACAACTCTTAGGGTAAATTATTAGAAACACAGAGTTGAACGGATTTTTAGAGATAGTTTATCCTAAGACACAAAAAGTTTAAAAAAGAAGAGAAAAAGACTAAACCTCAATGCCTTAAATAATCACTTAAAATTATTTGAAGACATCCCTACCCCCAAATTAGTCCTATCTTGCCTCCCTAAATTCCAGAGTTAATCACTGCTAGAAATTCTACAGCTCTTTGCCAGTGTTTTCCTAAATTTGTACTAGTATATCTAGCATGCTATGTATTTTTAGACATTTCACTTAGACTTATTTTGTAACTGCATCAGAGATTAGTTTGACTTTGAACTTTCCTTTTCCAAGGCTGATGTATGAAGTGGGAGGAGTGGTGTAATGAAGAGAACAGAGGCTCTTGAGTTTGACAGACCTGGTTTTGGATTTTGCTGGCCCCTTTTACTGACTTTGATATGATCTTGGGCAAGTTACTTCACCTCACTAAGTCTCGTTTTCCTTATCTGGGAACAATAAGATCCGGTTCTCAGTGGGGTGGGGAAGGTTAAATGGGGTAATGGGGCTTGTAGGCTCTGAAGGATCCCTTTACTTACTTGATAAGTTTCTCTGAGACTCTCTGGGAACCTGAGGCAAGCTAAGGATCTCTCCCCAGGAAAATGCATAAATATTTACAACCTTTCCTGCCTGCTCCCTCTGAAGGGCCACCCTAGCCCTCAATAGCAAGGACTGAGTGATTTCTGCTCTCTGCACATGCCTGGCACTGGTTGAAGGCATTCGAGCTCATTTAAGCAGATGGTAGTTGAAATAATTAGGAAGTGAATGTGGATGTTGGCTTTTTTGTTTTTTATTTAGACCAGTCTCAGTAAAAGAACAACCATTACTAAAAACATTTAAGCTCTTTAAACAAAATAAGCCAAAGAAATATGGTTCTTTAGCTTCAACGGTATTTGAAAGAGCACAAGTGAAAGTTTTAAACTTCAAAATTGTCTTTCTCTTTATTCACAGAGTAGAAGGGAAAGAAACTTACTTAAATTTTTTTCCTTTAGGCTTTTAATTCCCATGTGATCTCAGTTTCAAATGTATTGGTCCAAAAAGCTATTACAAGTAGTATGTGAATACGGAGTATTCATGTTTGTTTGCAAAAATTCTATAATAGTTATTCCTTGCTCCTACAATTACTTGTTGGTAAACTGGTGGCTGTCCATTTTGAAGGCATCTCTTCTTTAGTTAAGGAGTCATCTTAGCTCCAAGTATTGACAGTGGAAGGAAGATTGAGAAATGTATCCTTTGACAGGTGGGGAGTGGCTGGGGTGGGAGATTGGTGGGGCTTAAGGCTCTGGTAAACACTGTTGTGGCTGAATGACCTGCTCTCTAGTGTCTTTCAAGCTACACGTGCTGATCATGACTATAGACTGATAAACAAAATGAGAATGTGATAGCTTTTTTTATATGATTTTATTCAGGGACAGGTTCAAATAGAAATTCATCTTGAAACTACTGATTATTGGTTTCATTTTCATTTGAGATTGGAATTTAAACTCCATTCATCTTGGTATTTAAAAAAAACCAGCAAACTTTTATGAGGGTAACTCATGGTCCCTAACCATGTAAAAGGTACAAACAGGCATACTGTCAAAGTCCAGTGTCCTTCCTCTCCTGTCCCCACTCACCCAGTTTCCCTCCATTAATAAATTTCTTTGTATCCTTCCAGAGATGATTATATGTGTTTACTGCTCATAAACTTATACAGTACCCCCCACACCACACCCCTAAATTCTGGCATATGGTATATACTATAGGGGATTTTTCTTTTTGCCTTTTCAGCCTATCTTTACAGATCAGTAATTATACAACTACCTCATTCTTTTTTAACAGATACTATAGTACTCCATTTTATGAATGTATCACAATTTATCCAGTCTATTATTAATTGACATTAATCAATTATGTATTTCTGATTTTTTGTTACCACAAATAATGCTGCATAAATATCCTTATGTATAACATTTCACAAGTGTACTGGTTTATCCAAAGGAAGAATTAATAAGAAATGAATTTGCTGGGTTGAAGCATATGTGGCATGATGATTTTTTCCAACATTTTATTATGAAAATTTTCAAACACACAGTAAAGTTGGAAGAATTTGATACTGAAATCCGTATTGCTGCCACATAAGATTCTACCATTGACAGTTTACTTTCCTTGCTTTTTCACAAGGGTAAAGCCATCTGTCTGTCCGTACACCCATGAAGCCCTGTTAAGTATATACATGCTGAGTTTTAACAAATGCGTGCAGCTCTGTAACCCAAAGCCCCATCAAGATATAGAGCATGCCCATCACCCCAGAGTGTTCCCTCGTGCTCCTTCCCAGATGATCCCCTTCCTGAATTGGACTCCTTAATGATTAAAACAATTTATCCCCCAACCAGAAATGCTTGAGAGTACCCCACACCCTGTCCCACACTATGCGGTCAACGTTTTTAATGTGAAAAATGGTATCTGTTTAAGTTGCGTTTCTCTTACTGTGAGTAAAGTTAAACATACGTTTATGAACCATTTGTATTTCCTTTTCTGTGAATTATTCATATCGTTTGCCCTTTTTTGTTGCATTGTAGGTCTTAACATTCTTTATTTCATTTGAGTATCCATTTATGTTAAGTAAAAGATTAATTTTTATCCATAACTGTGCTTAGAATTTTTTTTTTTTGAGGAAGATTGGACCAGAGCTAACATCTGTTGCCAATCTTCCTCTTTTTCTTTTTTCTCCCCAAAGCCGCAGTACATAGTTGTATATCCTAGTTGTAGGTCCTTCTGGTTCTTCTATGTGGGATGCTGCCTCAGCATGGCTTGATGAGCAGTGAGGAGGGGGGTGCCCAGGATCTGAACCAGCAAACCCCGGGCTGCTGAAGCGGAACGCTCGAACTTAACTGCCATGCCACTGGACCAGCCCCTAGAATTTTTAATAAAATTAACATATGTCCTGTGATGCTTCCAGTATTCTCTTATTGGTGCAAGTAGTTTTCTTTTTGACTTTTTTTTTTTTAACTCCAGGAGTAATAAAAATTCACTGTAGTAAAACTAGAAAATATAGTGAAGCAAAAAGAAACACCACCTTAATTACACCATTTGAAAATAATCATTATTAGGGGCCGGCCCCACGGCATAGTAGTTAAGTTCGGCATGCTCCACTTCCGTGGCCCGGGGTTCATGGGTTTGGATCCTGGGCACAGACCTGCACCACTCGTCACCCATGCTATGGCGGCGACCCACATACAAAATAGAGGAAGATTGGTACAGATGTTAGCTCAGGGCTAATCTTCCTCAACCAAAAAGAAAAAGAGGAAGATGGGCAGCAGATGTTAGCTCAGGGCGAATCTTTCTCAGGAAAAAAAATCATTATTAATATCTAGATGTATTTCCTCCCAGTACTTTCTATGTGTATGAGTGTGTATATATACATACATACATATACACACATGTGTATATGTATAAAATATATGGTGCATGCTCTTTTGTAATTTGTTTTTATACATCATATTTTGGGAGCATCTCTCCCCATTATTGTTATTATTATTATTATTTTTTGTGAGGAAGATCAGCCCTGAGCTAACATCCATGCTAATCCTCCTCTTTTTGCTGAGGAAGACCGGCTCTGAGCTAACATCTATTGCCAATCCTCCTCCTTTTTTCCCCCAAAGCCCCAGTAGATAGTTGTAGGTCATAGTTGCATATGCTTCTAGTTGCTGTATGTGGGACGCGGCCTCAGCATGGCCGGAGAAGTGGTGCGTCGGTGCGCGCCCGGGATCTGAACCCGGGCCGCCAGTAGCGGAGCGCGCGCACTTAACTGCTAAGCCACGGGGCTGGCCCTCTCCCCATTATTAAATAGACTTCTGTAAGATGGCTAAGCCAGGACAAGCATGTTTGCACAGTAGACAAAGGGTAGTCATGAAGCAGTCTGTCGTTGTGGTTAAGATTGTAGACGTGGAAGCTAGACTACCAGGGTTCAGATCTTTGCACTGCAGTTTGCTAACTGTGACCTTAGGCAAGATACTTAACTTTACAATGCCACAGTTTGCTTATCTGTAAAACGGAGATAATAATAGTACCTGTCCTGTGACATTATTGTGAGGATTAAATTAGTTAATATAAAAGTGCTTACAGGGGCCGGCCCGGTGGCGCAAAGCGGTTAAGTGTGCGCGCTCCGCTGCGGTGGCCCGGGGTTCACTGGTTCGGATCCCGGGCGCGCACCGACGCACTGCTTGGCAAGCCATGCTGTGGCGGCGTCCCATATAAAGTCGAGGAAGATGGGCACAGATGTTAGCCCAGGGCCGTCTTCCTCAGCAAAAAAAAAAGAGGAGGATTGGCGGATGTTAGCACAGGGCTGATCTCCTCACAGGAAAAAAAAAAAAAAAGTGCTTACAGTAGTGCCTGGGTGTAGTATTTGCTGTATAAGTGTTAGCTGCTGCTGCTATTGTTTATACAAGAGATTGTACTCAAGAAAAGGCATCCGGAATGGGTATTGGAAAGGGCCGAGTAAGAAGTTGTATTGGCCATATGATATAGAATGCTCTGCTTAAGGAGATGAGGGCTAAGAAATCATTTACAGAAGTTGTTGGCCTAAGAATTTGCTCCATATCAAATAGCCCAGTGCAGAGCCTCTAGTAGGTTCTTGAAGGACTGACTAGTCCTAACAGTAGGAAAATTGGAGCCTGCTATTTCAAGAGTATTTGTAGACTAGGATTTGAATTAAGCCCATCTGGAACTGGGCTCATTCATAAAGCAAAAGATTTTGTGGAGTTAACAGAAGTCTTTCATTAGCAAATGTGAAAAATACATCAAAATTAGTTGCACAGGAGAGAAGGGGAATGTAATACTGTTTTGCTTCTAATGATAAAACAATACTAGTGATGTTTTTCTTTAACTTGTGTAGTAATGTTTAGGTACTTCCCGTGGCTTGTTTTCAGCAGCCATTTTGGCCCCTTGTGTTCTCCATCGATTGGCATTTGAGTACCTTTCATGCATAAGCTGTTGCTATCTAGGAGGATATACACACCAAATAAATGATAATGTAATATGTGTGACAGGAGTTTAGAGGTGAAAGGAGTGTCTGGAAAGACCAAAAATAAGTGTGAACTAAAAATAGAGAATGATGAAATAAAATTAGAAGGACAACATGAGATGTGATAGTTATGCACTATACAGATTAATATCCTTGTTTATGTTCAGTGCCACCACCATTATTTTGAGTTAGGTGAATGTTTTGGCCTTTCTAAAGTCTTTAAATTGTCTTTTTTCTGTCTATGGTAGTTGTAATTGATCTATATGCCTTTAATCTGAAAGGCAGAGTACTTTTAATTAAATCTCCTATGACATTTTGAAATAGGTAAGTATATTATGCCTTTTCTCCAAAATGGAGAGAATGAAGAACAGTAATAGAAAATACTGGCAAATCATGCATCTGATAAGGGACTTGTATCTAGTATACATAGAACTCTTGCAACTCAGTAACAAAATAACAAATAACCCAATTAAAAATAGGCAAAGGATCTGAATAAACATTTCTCCAAAGGAAGTGTACAAATAGCCAGTAAGTACATGAAGGGATTCTCATCATCATTGGTCATTAGATGAGATACCTTCATACCAGCTACAATGGCTGTAATCAAAAGGACAGACAATAACAAATGTTTCTGAGGATGTGGAGAAATTAGAAACCTCATACACTGCTAGTGGGAATGTAGAAACGTGCACTCGCTTGGAAAAAGTGTGGCAGTTCCTCAAAAGGTTAAACATAGAGTGACCATATGACCCAGCAGTTGACTCCTAGGTGTATACTCTGGAGAAGTGTAAACGTTTGTCTCCACAAAGACTTGTACATGAATGTTCATAACAGAATTATTCTTGACAGCCAAAAGTTGGAAATAATCCAAATGTCCATCAACTGATGATTGGATAAATAAAATGTGGTATATCCATACAATGGAATATTATTTGGCAATAAAAAGAAGTAAAGTACTGATAGATACCAACATGGATGAACCTTGAAATCATTACTCTGTGTGAAAGAAGCCAAACACAAAAGGCCACATATTGTATGATTCCATTTATATGAAATGTCCAGAATAACCACATCTATAGAGACAGAAAGTACATTAGTTGCCTAGGGATGGGGGTAATGAGAAAATTAGGGATTTATATCTAAAGAGTACTGAGTTTCTTTATGAGGTGACGAAAGTGTTCTAAAATTGATTGTGGTGATGGTTGCACAACTCTGAATACTCTAAAAACCAGTGAATTGTGCACTTTAAATTGGTGAATTGTACTGTATGTGACTTACTATCTCAATTAAAGGTGTTACAAAAAAATAACTAATAGAACAGAGAATCTAGAAATTAGCCAATTCCATTCCTCAGGTAGCTTTCTTATTAAGATTGATCCTAAGAGAGACCTCAGGTTTTCCTTGGTGAGAATTATTTATGTTCCCCCTTCTTCCAACAAATTGCTTACTCATTATATTTTTGATGTGGCTTGACACCACGTTTTCTGGTATTATGTGGGTTTTATTATCATTGCGCTTCTGACAAATTCTGTTATGTGTTAGAGATAAGCAATCTTCCATTTTAAGTATCTTTTAACAGACTTTCATCAATTTTGAAAGCCAACATTGTGGTTTTGTAGCCCGATTTTTATACTAATGGTTTTCAGGGAATAGGTTTAAAAATTATTTTTAAAAAATTTGGGAAGATGGTATTAATAGTACTCATTTTTTTTCTCTGTATTGCTTTTGTGTGAAAGGGTCTGGAGTCTCTGTTAACATTATCCATGTGCCCAACTGGTGTATGGCAGTTTAATATTAGATATAAAGTAGAGGTGGAACTGGCAGTTATATGTATAATGTAGCATTAAAATGATCACTTGGCGTTTGGTTTGATATTAATACTTCTGTAGTATGTTATTTGGGCATACTAATGGCTTTAAGAAGTTTCTGCAGTAATGAAATTTAACAAAAGACGTTTCCTAAAACTTCATCATGAATTTTTTGTAAACTTAATACTTATGGATTACATTTGAGAAACACTGCTCTATGGAATGCGCATTACATATAGAAGTGAATTTTTAAAATTTTTTTAAAGAATTTAAGTCTTTCAATATTACTTTTTTTTTTAATCTGAATTAGGCTTAGAGTGTGGCATCAAACCATAACTCTGAAAATAGACAACCCATTTCCCCTTAATACATTAATTTTTTAAAGAAATGAAAGTATTACATGCACATTTTTTAAAAAGTGTCATGAAAAGCAACATATCTCTATTCTTTCTCCCCAAAGGAAAATATTTCTGTTTTGGTTCTTCGTAACTCTTGAATAACGTATAAATCACAACTTTTAAAATAAAACCTTATCGGGCCAGCCCCGTGGCTTAGCGGTTAAATGCGTGTGCTCTGCTGCTGGTGGCCCGGGTTCGGATTCCACGGTGCGCGCCAACGCACCGCTTCTCCGGCCATGCTGAGGCCGCGTCCCACATACAGCAACTAGAAGGATGTGCAACTATGACATACAACTATCTACTGGGGCTTTGGGGGAAAAAAGGAGGAGGATTGGCAATAGATGTTAGCTCAGAGCCGGTCTTCCTCAGCAAAAGGAGGAGGATTAGCATGGATGTTAGCTCAGGGCTGATCTTCCTCACACACACACAAAAAATTTAACATAACTTTATCGAAGTAAAACATATATTCAGAAAAGTACAAATCATAAATGTTGAGGCTTAATGAATTTTCAAAAAGTGAACATCTGTGTTACTCCATCTAGATCAAGAAATAGGATATTACCAAGCACCCTGGAAGGCCTTACCCCCAACAGTAACCACTATCTTGATTTCCAGCATCGTTGATTAGCTTTGCCTGTTTTTAAAATTTTTTTATTGAAGTATAGTTGACATACAATATTATATTAGTTTCAGGTGTACAACATCACTGTGTTGTACATTTTTATGTACAATGTTGTGCGACATTTATATACATTATAAAATGATCACCACCACAAGTCTAGTAGCCATCTGTCACCATACAAAGTTATTGCAGTATTGTTGACTATATTCCCTATGCTGTTCATGACCTTCTCGTGACTTATTTATTTTATAACTGGAAGTTTGTACCTCTTAATCCTCTCCCCATATTTCGAGCTTTGCCTGTTTTTGAACTTTATATATAAATGGCTTCCTACAGTATGTATTCTTCTGGCACTTTCCTTACATTATTCTGTCTATGGGACTCATCTGTGTTGCTGCATCTAGCCATAGTTCATTCTCATTGCTGGATGGTGTATGAGCAGACTACAATGTGTTCATTCCTCTGTTATTAGAAATTTGTGTTGGTTCTATTTTGGGGCAAGTAGAAATAGCGCTGCTTTAGACATTCTTGGCCTTTGGCTACATATGGGTACACACTTGGGTAAAATCCTAGGAGTAGAATTAACTGGGTTGGAAGGTATCCATATTGCCAAAGAGTTTTTTAAAGTGGCTGTACCAATTTGTTCTTTGGAAAGCACAGTACTTGATTTATCAACATTAGACTGTAAAAGATAAGGATTTAGTTCCCTTAACCTCTCCCTTCCTGCTACTTGGATACTTTAAATTATGTTTAGTTCTTCAGTTGAATACTATTGTAACTTGAAATAATAATCTCTGCTCTCTTATTAACTTTGGAAAGTAGCTTTTCTCCATTTGTGATAAGAGAGCGATATTAGACACCTCACTCCTCAATTGTATCATTCAAAAAAGGAAGAGGCCCTCTTACATACAGACAGGAAATGTACAGAATTTAAATTTGTGCCACATCATGTGACCAAGTAGTGTTAACAAGGGGAAAAACCCCATAAATAAATGAGGTTAACAATATGATAGAAGAGAGAGTAAGATAAAATTACTGATTCAAGAATAAAGTACTGGAATAAAACCATCTCTCCCATGCCTACTATCTATATTTGTTAGGGCAGAGATTGCTGCTTAAAACATTAGTCTCAAAATTTCTGTGGCTTAACATCAGAGCAGTTTATTTTCTTGCTCATCTAATAGTCCAGCATGGGTGTTCTTTGTAAGAACAATGGCTTTCCTTGTATGCACGTGGGATTTAGGGGCCTGGGCTGCTTTCATCCCGTAGCTCTGCTGTCTCTTAGGCTCTTGGAGACCTCTGCATTCAGCCAGAGTGGAGAAGAGTTTGTGGAGAAAGAACATGTGCTTCTAAGAATAAAAGTCTTGTTGCAGAAAGGACAGTCATCACTTCGGCTCACATTCCATTGGTGGGAACTTCATGTGGGAGTCCCAACTAGATGTGAGGGGCTGGGAAATGTAGTCCCGGGCTGAGCACTTGTCCAGCAGTGCCAGCTCCACAGGATATTGAAGGAGCATGGATTTTTGCTGGGTAGCTAGTGAGCCATTTCTGCTGTACCAGCTCCTTGAGGATAAGACCAGAATAATAATGTTCATTAATTTGGGATAGTTTCACATCTAAGATGCTAATTATTTTAAGTAGTGAATTTTTATAGGGAAATAAGTTTAGATTTACAACTAAATGGCATTTCAAGCATTTAGCAAGAAATGGTTCCTTTGGCACCACTTAGTTGTGTGATTTGTTTTAACTTTAATTTTCTTATACTTTACAGTTGGGTCATCTCTCAGTGAAAGTTAGAAGCTACCATATTTACTCCAATTTTACAAACTGCTAAGAAAGAAAAAAGCTGTCAACCTAGGGTGTGCCATTGGTTGTAAACATTGATTACATTTGGTTCAACCCCCTTTTCCATCTTTTCTCTCTTACTTTCCCTCTAGTTTGTGATTGGCACAATGGAAGAAGCTGGAATGTGCGGGCTAGGGGTGAAAGCGGATATGTTGCATAACTCTCCATCAAATGATATTCTTCAACATCAAGACTCAAATTGTGGTGGCACAAGTAACAAGCATTCATTGGAAGAGGATGAAGGCAGTGACTTTATAACAAAGAACAGGAGTTTGATGAGCCCAGCATACTGCACACAAGAGTCAAGAGAGGAAATTCCTGGGCGAGAAGCTCGAACAGATCCCCCTGATGGTCAGCAAGATTCAGAGTGCAACAGGAACAAAGACAAAACTTTAGGTAATCATCTCTGCTCCGTGGTTGGACGTTTTCACAAGCTGCTCATTTTACTTATATTTTCTGCAGCACAGGTGATTAGGAACATGGCCAGTGGTGAGGTAGATGTTGTTTACCTAATGCATTTGCCGACTTCAGTGGGCTGAGTCCACCTATCTGCTCCACTTACGAAAGCAGGAGGCGAAGACAGCAGAATAGGAAGCTATTTCTCTCTAAATAATCAAGAATTGGCTTTCTTGAAAAACTTTGGGGCCAACTTGACGGAAGTAGTATTTGACTTGCCTTGTTTGCATCTTTAATGTAGTCCGAGCAAAATTTACTGTGAAAACTGTATATTTATTTGATCATTTTATTTAAAAACTTACAAAACTTTAGAGACTACATAATTTTATTTGTAGTTCAGGATGTGGGTTAAGACTGGCTTTCAAGGGTATGTTTTCTTTCTCCTGCTGTATTTGAGGTTTAGGACAAAGAATGTGATGTGTTAAATCTCATTATGAAAGCTGAAATCCCCTTTTATTTTAGCCTTGCTGGTTGCCCCTAAGTTTTTTATACTTGTTATACCTAAGATTAACAGTGTTTGATTTGTATTGTTTTCTATATGCTAAGTTAGAATTATCCTTATTAAATCCCTTTTCTGCTAACTTGGAAAACTAAAATTTATAGAAATACAAAAAGTAATTTTAATTTCTTACAAGACAGATTTCTTCCAAATCAGCAGCTCCAATTATATATGTAAAAGCAGTGGAGTCTTAAAAAGTTACACATAATGTTACCATGTGACCCAGCAATTCTACCTCTAGGTATGTACCTGAGAGGATTGAAAACATCTGTCCACGTAAAACCATGTACATGAGTGTTTGTGGCAGCATTATTTATAATAGCCAAAAAGTCAACAGCACAGTAATCCATCAGCTGATGAACGGATAAACAAAATATCTGTACAGTGGAATATTATTCAGCCACAAAAAGGAATGAAGTACTGATACATCCTATGTGGGTAAACCTCAAAAACATTGTGCTAAGTGAAAGAAACTAGACACAAAAGGCCACATATTATATGATTTTGTGTGAAATGTCCAGAATTGGCAAATCCATGGAGACAGAAAGGATAGTTTTTTTTTTTTTTTTTTAAAGATTTTATTTATTTTATTTTTTCCCCCCAAAGCCCCAGTGGATAGTTGTGTGTCGTAGCTGCACATCCTTCTAGTTGCTGCATGTGGGACTCGGCCTCAGGATGAACGGAGAAGTGGTGCCTCGATGCGCACCCGGGATCCGAACCCGGGCCGCCAGCATCGCAGCGCGCGCACTTAACCACCAAGCCACAGGGCCGGCCCGCGAAAGGATAGTTTTTGCTAGTGGCTTGGAGGAGAAAGCAATGAGGAATGACTGCTAATGGGTATGGGGTTTCTTTTTGGGGTGCTGAAAACGTTCTGAAATTAGTGGTGATGGTTGCACAACTTCCTGAATATACTCAATTATACACTTTAAAAGGGGGAATTTTATGGTATGTGAATTATATCTCAGAAAAACTCAGAGTGTGAGTTTAAAAATCTTCATAAAAATTTCAGGTTACATTATGCTTATTTCTAAATATATTCAATAATCATGTTTAATCATGTCTTAAAATTCTTAATGGCTTTGGGCTGAAGGAGAGACGGTTTTGTTACTAAAATTTTATGTGAATAGAAAAGTATTCTATTTTGAAGTCAGCCTGCTTTTTTTCCTCATAGCAGTCTATACCGTATACCGAAGTCATTTTAATATATATATATATTTTTATTTAATATAAAGTCATTTTAATTTTTTTAATATAAAGTCATTTTAATATATATATATATTTTTATTGTCCTTCAAGTTTTTTTTTTTGTTGGGAAAGATTTGCCCTGAGCTAACATCTGTTGCCAGTCTTCCTCTCTTTTTTTTCCTCTTCCTCCCTAAAGCCCCAGTACACAGTTGTATAGTTGTAGGTCCCTCTAGTTCTTCTATGTGAGCTGCTGCCACAGCACGGCTACTGACAGACAAGTGGTGTGGTTCTGCGCCTGGGAACCGAACCCCAGGTTGCTGAAGCGGAGTGCACCAAACTTTAACCACTAGGCCATCAGGACTGGCTCTAGTATATATTTTTTAATGAAATATCTTACATATAGAGTGAATGTTTTAAAAAATAAAAATGGTACCTATCACCCAGCTCTAGAAATAAAACATTATTACTTATTTTGAAACAACATTTGTACCCTCCTGTCTCAGCCACTTGCTTCTCCCTCCTAAGTCCTTAAAATACTGTTGTTAAGCTCTTTTTCCCCAAGGGAAGAGCTATCTTGACATCCTTTTCTTTATACTAAACTTGGTTAACACACAGAATATGCTTACTAAATCATCAGAAGTTATTTAAATTGCTTATAGGAAAAGATATGTGTCACAAGTGATTATGTGCATCTTAGGCAGAGAGAACCAACTGAAATTCCCTTTGAACTTTCTTCTATATTTGTACTTGGTTAGGAGGAAGCTTTTAAAAATATTCTGCCCTTTGTAACTTGCCCTTTGTCTTAACTTGGACATCAGTGGTTAAGCAAGGGAATTTTTAAGCCTTCAGCAAGAGTTCTTCTTACAAATAGCTAGCAGTGTTAATGAAGAAATTTGGGGTAGGGGTCGGGAGGGAGAGGTGCCTGCTAATCCAGAATTTTAAAATAGCTTTCTTAATTTAGCTGGTAAATCTCTTATTTCTAGTTCTAGGCGTAAATTATTTTACTCTGGATGTCAGAACATAGAAAGTGTTACGTAGAGTTTACAGGTTAGATTTGATCTCATTCTTCTTCCGGGACTTATTTCTTATCTTGTTAATCATCAGGAAAAGAAGTTTTATTATTGATGCAAGCCCTAAACACCCTTTCAACTCCAGAGGAGAAACTGGCAGCTCTCTGTAAGAAGTATGCTGATCTTGTGAGTATTAAATCGAGAGAGTGAGGTCCATATAAAATATAGCAAAATGTGTATGTGCTTGATAAGCTTTTTAAAATACGATTTTGATGTAGCTTTAAATGTAAAATTATATTTTATTCCAAAATTGAAGAAGAGAATATTATTTCTTGAGGCTTTTTGTTGCTTGTATGACTTCATTTTATATGATGATATAGAACATTATAATGCTCAGATATGGCATAGATTTTTTAAAACTTAGAGTATTTCTAAGTTGGCCTTTTCATTCCTGTGTTGTGATGCTTTTGATGCCAGTCAGTTGGGGTATAGTGGTTCCTGTATTTAACTTTTCCCAAGGGAATTCTAGAGATAAAGGCTCTAACCATTGTGATTGAAATTGTGAGTTAGTTGAAATAGTCTATTAAAACAATACTCTGTCTCAGAAAAATATTTATTTAGCATCTACTAGGTGCCAGGCTTTGTTTTTTTCACCTTCCAAAGAAATTGACCTCATTTGTTCTGGGCCTACGTTATTTCAAGTAGCATTAATTCTCTTTTTAAAATTATGAAAGCAATTTCAACATGGAGACACTCCCATCCTATTTAAGTTGAAGATGGGGAAAGTCATAGAACCCTTTGAAATAAGGGTTGTGGGAAACTTTTAGAGTGAGTGGTTCTAATAGAAATGCTAAAATTAATGCCTTTTTGAAATACTTATGTGACTTATCATTGACAATTTTTATGCATTTTCATCTGTTGTTAAAGCAGTTATTCCATATCATAAACACTACTTTTTGTCAACGATCAGCTGTAAAAATGAATTCTGGGGCCAGCCCGGTGGCGTAGTGCTTAAGTTCGCGCGCTCCGCTTCAGCAGCCCAGGGTTCACGGGTTCGGATCCCGGGTGTGGACCAACTCACTGCTTGTCAAGCCATGCTGTGGCAGCATCCCATATAAAGTAGAGGAAGATGGGCAGGGATGTTAGCCCAGGGCCAGTCTCCCTCAGCAAAAAGAGGAGGATTGGCAACGGATGTTAGCTCAGGGCTAATTTTCTTCACACACGCACAAAAAATGAATTCTGTTTATTTCTCAAAGAATTACAGTTAATTTCCCTCAGTTTATAAAGGCATCTGTGTATACCTCCACATAGCTGGCAGTCAGCAGTCTGGCACCTTCTACTATTCACAGCAGCAGGAAACCCTGCACATCAATGAAAATGGCCTAGAACAAATGCAAAGATGACAGAAAACACAGTGTGGTCAGATTGCTGGATTCAGGAAAGGAACGCTTCCATTGGCTGTGGAAGACAGTCCCTATTGGTTCCATCCCCGTGAGGAGGATCGTGTGAGAAGTGGTGGAAAAAAAAGACAAGAACAAAAAGGGAAAAGAAAAAAAAATTGAGAAAAGAGTAAAAGAAAAAAGCAGTGGTAGAGGGTTAGTTACCTGATCCAGTATGTGACAACAGCAGCCAGCCATGAATGGATTTGGAGAAGAAAGGGCAAATAGTTGCCTAGGGCAGTCCTTCTCACACTCACAGAGATCATCGGGACTTTTGTTAAAAGGCACATTCTGATTCACTGGGTCTGTGTTGAGGCCTGAGAGTCTGCATTTTAACAAGCTCCCAGGTGATGATGATGATGCTGTCAGCCCTTGGATCACACTTTAAGTAGCAAGGGTCTAAGGTAAATGGCTTTTGTTTGTTTTGTGTGTGTGGGAATGGTTATTTTTAAGCACCAGGAATAATCACTACATTCATTTTAGGATGTGACACATTGAAGACTTACCTAGTGAGTAACCTCTCTTAGATTTAGATTTGTGCTGAACGTATGAAAGACGAAATGTGTCTGTTTTCAGAAAATGTTCTAAAGCTTTATTTCTTGAAACAACACTCATTTCTTTTAAAGGGTAGAGTATATAGGTTATGTAGCAGTGAGACCATCAAGGGAGTAGCTTTTTCTCAAGGATTATTCAGAAAACTTCCCTTTTGCCATTTCTGTCTCCTGCCCTTTTTGTGACAGCATCATCTCACATCACTGTTGGTGTGGCACCGACATGTAGGAAAGTCCTGTATTGCAGGTGGAGTAGCACACTGCACTGTAATCTGGATTGTCCACCAGGGATACCATGTGGCCACCACAGTCACCAGATAACACGGGTCCATGAAATTGTCACATTTCACTTGCTAAGTGTGGACACCATCAGGCCTGTGACATGAGCCTTAAGTACATTATAGTGCTGTTCTTCCTCATTCCTTACTCAGTTCGTGTATGTTATTATAGCGAAATGATCAATCTTGATATCCAGTTGGGTAGGTATATTCTCCTTACTACTTTTTCCTGAGAAGTATCTTGGCTATTCTTGGCTCTTTACTCTGTAAAATTTTAGATTCAACTTATTAGTTCCATGGGAAAAACCACTTGGGGATTTTGAAGAGCATTTCATGGAATCTATAGATGCATTTGGGAAAGAATTGCCATCCTCTTGAAATTAATAGAGCTTAAAAAGTGGATATCCTTATGGGAAAAAATGAAATTAGATCCTTACACACCCTACACAATGATCAGTTCCAGGTGGATTAAGGACTTAAATGTCAAAAATTAAGTTTTAAAAATTTAGGTATTATTTAGATTTATTTACATATATTAATAGGTGAATATTTTTCCAAACTTGGGTTAAAGGAAGGATTTCTTACAACACAAAAAGCACTATCAGAGAAAAGATTGCAAAAATTGGCTGTATCGAAATTAAGACTTTCTGTTCATCGAAGACACTTTAAAAGAGAGAAGACACATTACAGACTGGGGAGAACATATTTTCAACAGACATAGCCAACAGAAGATTTAGTATCGAAACTATCAAAGGAACACCTACAAATGAATAGGAAAAGGACAGATAGCTAGCCCAGTGGAAAGCTGGGCAAGAGACGTAGTAGGAGGCATTTCATAGACATGGAAAAACAAAGATACAAAGATATCTTAACATAAAGGTACATAAACCTACAGAGAGATGTTCCACGTTATTACTGATCAGGGAAATGCAAATCAGGACCACAGTGAAATGCCATTTTATACCCATTGTTTGTTGTGGCATAAATTAAGAATTCTGATCGTACTTAGTTTTGGAGAGGATGTGCATCTACATGATCTCTTCTAAATCGCTGATGGGAGAATAAATTTGCTGGCCACTCTGGAAAACAGTTTGGCATTGTCATGTGAAATAGAACATTTAGAGATCACTGCCTAGCAACCCCACTTCTATCTAGGTTTACACCCAAGAGAAATTCTTACAGGTGTATACCAGGAAACACATAGGAGAATGTTCATATCATTGTGAGTAATAAAATCTGGAAACAACCCAAGTGCCCGTTGACAAGAGTGAATCAGTAAAGTGTGTTGTTTGTGGTATATTTTTTAAAAAATAGAATATTATACAATCTGTGGGCCAAATTGGGCAAGGCCTGTTTTTGTACTGCTCACAAGCTGAGAATGGTTTTACATTTTTAAAGTGTTGTTTAAAAAAAGAAGAAAACACAACAGACACCGTATATGGCCCACAAAGCCCAAAATGTTTACTTTCTGGCTTTTTACAGAAAACGTTTGCTGTCCCCTGATCTATGGCTACACGCAAACACTCTGGATGAATCCTAGCAATATAATCCACAGCTGTGCTGGCCAGAACACTAGCCCTTAGCTACATGTGGCTACTTAAGTTTAAATTAATTTAAGGAAAATAAAAAATTCAGTTCCTCAGTCGCACTAGGCACAATAGAGTCAAAACAACTAAAACCAAAATGATTTATTTTAGGACCACACACAGATGACATAAAATAGGAGAGCAAAGGAGTCATGAACCCAGGATTCAGGGTTGTGGTTACCCTGAGTCGGGGAGGGCAGGGTGAGTTCCAGCCCTCGGTGGAGTTACAGAGTGTGTGCAGAACCGGTGGCCTCCTTGAACTGTGCTGCAGCCCATAGGCCATAGTAAGATTACTTTACACAAGTATTATACAAAAACCAAATTAAGTTTCTGGCGGGAATTGCCGTCAAGGTATTTTTTATAGCTGTAAACATATTGCCTCTAAGATGCTTGGTATGTTTTGATAGGCCACAAGGTGTCACTCTTGCTCTTAAAATTGTGACTCAGCATCATTTCCTTCTTAAAGTAAAAAGATCAGTAGGGCTGCCATCTTATCTGTTAGTGTTGATTTAACCTTGAAATAGACTCATTTCCTTCAAACCTAAAATTGGAGTGATTCCCTTCTCACAAGGAATCTTTTTTTTTTTTTTTTTGGTGAGGAAGATCAGCCCTGAGCTAACATCCGAACATCCATGCTAATCCTCCTCTTTTTGCTGAGGAAGACCAGCTCGGAGCTAACATCTATTGCCAATCCTCCTCCTTTTTTTTTTTTTGCCCCAAATCCCCAGTAGATAGTTGTATGTCATAGTTGCACATCCTTCTAGTTGCTGTATGTGGGACGCGGCCTCAGCGTGGCCGGAGAAGCGGTGTGTCGGTGCACGCCTGGGATCTGAACCTGGGCCACCAGTAGTGGAGCGTGCACACTTAACCGCTAAGCCACGGGGCCGGCCCTCACAAGGAATCTTGAGTGCTGCTTATTAAGTTCTAATTCGGAGGACCGTTTGAATAAAGTAGCCCGTGTGTGTTTTTCAGAAAAGTAAAACTTGATGGTGTTGAGTCCTAAAAAGTTTTCTGAAAACATCAGTTTTTTGTTTTTAATAAAATTGAGATTGATTGTTTTTTTCTTACCCTATATTATTTGCTTACTTTCCTGTCACAACTGGAAAAGAGAGAAGGTTGGCAGAGTAGCATGGCATGAAACAATTTAAATAACAATTATACTACAATATTTGGTTTTTGAAAATGTGTTCCATAGCTCTCACTGTAATCCTTCGAGCCATAACTCCAAGGTTTTCACTGTACTTCCTAAATGTAACTGCTTATTAATTTTAGCTGGAGGAGAGCAGGAATGTTCAGAAGCAAATGAAGATTCTCCAGAAGAAACAAGCCCAGATCGTGAAAGAGAAAGTTCACTTGCAGAGTGAACACAGCAAGGCTATCTTGGCAAGAAGCAAACTAGAGTCTCTTTGCAGGGAGCTTCAGCGTCACAATAAGACGTTAAAGGTTAGTTGGTTCATTTGTCTGTTTTTCAGGAGGGACTGACTTAGCTTGTTTTATAATCACCGTGTACTTATTTGCAGTAAATCCTTGTCTGTACTTGGAGACAGAGACACTACTTTGCTTTCTATTTTGCTTGGCCTGATGCTTCTTAATGTGCCTCACGCTTGGTCATAGAGAGTCTAGATGAGGTGGATGTTTAGACCACAGCTCTCCTGCTTGGACCCGTGCCTTAGGAAGCTCAAAGTTGCCAATTTTCTGCTGAGCACTGATGAAGTTAATTACCACGTATGAGAAGTTGACGTGAAATGAGAAGCAAGTAGGAACAGACTTGGGGCAGAATGAGTGTGGGAAGGAAAAACGTGTGCTGAGCTCCTCCAGGGCTGTGAATCAGCTCCATTGCCAGGCTGCCCTTGCCCACCCCAACTACCCAGTGGCTGAGTACTTTTAGAATAGCACTTACACTTTGGCTGATTATAAAGGAAGAGGGAGCAAGTACCCAAAGATTAATTGGTACCAACAGGGAAAGAAGGAAAAGAGCAGAGGCATGGGGTGGGCCTGTCCTCGTGTACAGTTTCGGTATGATGTGGACTGAGTGGAGTCTCTCATCAAACTCCCCCACCACAGCAAAGCCCCAAAGCCTAGAATATAGGAGCGCTCAGGAGATGGATTTTCACCTGTTGTGGGAGCTGTTAGTTTTTTCTTTGCTTTTGAACCCTTGGATTTAGATATTAATTAAAGTAGGTGGTATTTTTTTCCCATAGTAAATCGCCATTTTGATTGGACTGATGACTGTTTAGACATGTAAAGGTCTTTTAGCACTTGTATCCTAGCAAGAGTTGAAAGTAAGCTTTTTCAGATGCAGATTCCTTTTGTCCTTTGCCCTCTGGGGAGTAGAAAATGTGACCCAGAAAGTAAGCTGCAGGAAGGGATCTATCTCTTCAGGCTGATTTAAGATACTGCCCTGCGTAACCAGCAAGGAGGGTATTTGGGAACATAACATGGAGAGAACTGGCTGTGTGGAGAAGCTCCTTGCTTACCTTTCAGGAAATGAATTTTAAATGGTCACCTAGCACTTACTTTAGAGCAGGGCATTTAGCGTCTCTCTCCGATTGCTCCATCTGCTTAGGAAAAGCTGCTTGCTTTTAAATGAGAGCCTTCTGGTCGTAAATAAAGGGTAGGAATTATAGTTTGGCAGCAACACTTCGGGGCAGCAATAAATGAATCCACATAGCACCAGCTTCTTTTGTGAGCATCTTATCTATAGGTCTATGCCATTAACAGAAATTATTTTGGATAATAAGGAAGAAAATATGCAGCAGGCACGAGAGGAAGAAGAAAGACGTAAAGAAGCAACTGCACACTTCCAGATTACTTTAAATGAAATCCAGGCACAGCTGGAACAACATGACATACACAACGCCAAACTCCGCCAGGAAAACATCGAACTGGGAGAGAAACTGAAGAAGCTCATTGAACAGTATGCACTGAGGGAGGAGGTAAAGACCTTTTGTTTGTTTAGACAGCTTTTCCTTATGAGCATGAACTTTTCACCATTCACTACTAAAGTAAAACTATTGTCACAGGATGTTTTAGAACTTTTGTATATGCACAGTGGAAGTTGGGCATTTATTAGGATAAGGCTCAGTCACCACACCAGTGACATTCTTTGGGATCATCACTCGATGGCCCAGGAATCAGTGGATTCGGGTACGGGAGGCAATTGTCTTCCATGTGATACTGGAAGATTGTGATTTTAGCATACAGATTTTTTTCTCTCATCTAGACTAATAATAAGTGTTCAGTCCCCAAATACCCCATATTTCAGACATCTGTGATAATCTGTACAGTCTGTACTACCATTGCATTACACCTATGTTTCAGATTTTTTTTTTTAACGGGGGTTTTAGACTATTGGGGAGAAAAAAGGAACTTATTTCTAAACCCTCATACGTACACCCACTGAAGTAAAAAGTTTGCTGGACGGATGTATGGCTGCAGATCTTGGTCATTGGCCTCCAGCTAAGACTGGCACAAGCTAGTTGGGAAGTTCAGAGGTGGTGTCTGGATTAAGAGGAAATAGATGATCGCCTGCTTTCAAAGCTTCCTCACTTTGAGAGGTCAGATGGGCAGGGTGGAGGCCTTGGAGTTTTAAATGCTGCATCCCCTGCGTTTACGTTAGTAACAAGTCATGCTTTTATGTGTGTTGTATCCCTTACACAAACAGGTTAAAATAGCTGATTAAAACTACCAAAAAAAAGATTGAGGCACCTCTGTCGGTTATTGTATCCAGTTTTGAAGGCAAACTTTAGATTATATTAATTTAGAGTTTTACATACAGCCCTTCAAAAACTGTTAAGTTTGTTAAAAGATTTTATTTTTATCACTCTCTCTGCCTTTTGCTTTTTTTCACTTTTTATTATGGAAAATTACAAACTTAAAAGTAGGGAGAGAATATATCACCTGGCTTCAGCAGATGAAACCATAGTTTCACCTGTATCCCTTCACCTTCCCCTGGGTTATTTTGAAGCAAATTCAAGGTGTCGAATTAGTCCATTCGTAGATATTTGAGAGTGTACCTCAAAAAGATAAGATTCTTTTTTAAGCATAACCACAATACCATTTCACACCTAAAAAATTAACAATAAAATTATTTAATATTAAATATCTAGTCATTGTTCACATTTTTCTGAGTCTCTCTCCCCCCTTTTTTTTTAAAAAAAACAAAAGCTATTTGAAATCAAGATCCAAATAAACTGCATCCATTTCACTGGTTGATATGTCTCAAGTCTCTAATATAAAGATTTCCTTTTTTCTCTCTTTTTTTATTCTTACAGTGTGTTTATTGAAGAAACTTTTTTGTCCTAGAGAATAAATTTTCTATTAGATTATAAAGCCCTCAATTTTCTTAAAATTATCCTTTCAGTTTTGTTGTTTAATATGACAGTCTGCCACATCACAGATGTAGAAAATTTGATAATTATGTATGGTTAAATCACATTACTTGTGAGTCTTATTTATTTTGAATATTATCAAATGTCTCTTTGGTCAAGAAGAGTTACTTTTTCTGCATCTGAGAAGGGGTGTTCTGGTGACTTTATTGTACATAAATAACCACTTAACAATTTCATTTGGAAAAAATAACAGTAAAAAATAACTTTTACCAAATGTCTAATATATGCCAGGCCCCAAGTGCCTTACATAGTGTAACCATTGCATTGGCTTTTACTACTCTGCGAAGTGGGTGTGCTTATCCCCTCATAGGTAAGGGAACTGAGATTCAGCAGGGGCAGAATTTGCCTGGGGCCACACATTAGTCAGGATTTGACCCCGGGCCATTTCTACTGTCACAGCATGCTGCCTCCAACTGAGAAATTTGGGAAAATTTAATGGGCAGAAAAAAAAATATCCAGGATTTTTGTGTATGATGTATGGATTTAACAGTTTAATCTCCTTATCCATCTTTTTCTTGATACAGTTTGAGGCTCATTTTCATTTAGGGCAGAAATAGAAGTACGAGCTGCAGTTGCTGAGGTGCTTGATGGCCCACCTCTGAAAGGGAGGGGTACAGGGTGGGGTGTTTGCAAAGCACAGGGTTCTGCAGGTGCGGGGACAGAGGGACCCAATGTTAGCAGCTGTGGTGGCATTAGCAGCAAAAGCAGGATAATAAAGAAGGTCTTGTAACTTGTGTTATGTTTCCTCGTCATTGTTGCTCCTTTATTAAGTGATAGAAGATGTTACTTTTCCCATAGCATATTGATAAAGTGTTCAAACATAAGGAACTGCAACAACAGCTCGTGGATGCCAAACTTCAGCAGACAACGCAGCTGATAAAAGAAGCTGATGAAAAACATCAAAGAGAGAGAGAATTTGTAAGTTCTATTTCTTAAAAAAAGAAATTATTGCCAAAATTGTCACCAAAGCCATTTAAAACATTTAAACTTATTCTGCATTGAATGTAGCACCTGGGTCATGCTAACTAGTTTTTTGCTCTAGACTGAGAAGGGCATTTGTGTGTGTTAGCATTCAGCTTTTTATTTCTATTTAACTTTTTATGGAGAAGATATACTGGAGAAATGAGAGACCAAGTTAGTGGAAAGACCTGCACATTTGACTTTTCTGTGCTTAGAATATTTGTTTCACTTTTTAGGTAATGGTCACCAAATTCAAGAATTATACCAGTATATAGCACATTAAATTCAGCAATTCCATTTAATAATACCAAGCTTACGAAACATGGGTCTCCTATATACTGTTACATTTGTTTTCAAACAAGTAACTTGAAACCAGGGAAGCTTTGTTTACTTACTCTGGTATAATTTTCTAGTTAAATTTTAACAGAATTCTCTATACCCTAATCACTCAGCATTGTTGTATGCTCAGATTAAATTGCCTGTCAATAATTGTGAATACAGTGGAATCTCATTGGGTATGTCTGTTTAACAAATGCAAATCCAACTGTATGTGCTTAACCAAAACAGTAATAAAAGTGAGAAATGATTATGATAATGAGGACTGTTCATCCAGCCTTCACTTAAGCCCTGAGGTGAGCTGGGTATGAAGACTTGGTTCCTGGGGGGCCCTCAGGATGTGAATGTGTCATGCTGAATGTGAGTCTAGGGTTAAGAGAGATGCATTTTTTACACAGCGTGGTCCTTCCATGTGAACTGACAGTGCTATCCTGTGCATAACTGAAGAAACATTTGACATTTCCAAAGCTGGAGTATAAATTTCATATATACACACATACATGTGCACATTACATGTGTATGCTCTCTAGTTGGTTGAAGGACTTTTCAAGGCTTATTTGGACTATGCGTGACATTTTACTTCAGGGACTGAATTTCACAGCTGCCTACTATGCAACACTATATAATTTTCTTGAAAACCCAAGTACATAAATTAAAACTCCCATCCCTCCTCTCCCCTGCTTTTTAAAAAGTGATCAGAAACCAGGCCTCGATTTTATTGTTTCCTCCATACCCTTTCACCCTGCCTCATCTGGCCCCTCATGGAGTAGAGGGGCTTTTCTAAATCACCCAGATAATGTCAAGATTCCTAGCCATGTTTTCTACTTAGATTGGACTATTAGACTTCTAATTATTTTCACCTAAAACACAGCAATATAACCCTGAGTTTTGTAAACCTATTACTAGCCCTCTGGGGTATTTTTTCTTAAGCAATAAAAGATTATTCCAGCATTCTTAAGTGTCAACAAGTGAAACAGATCGAAGATATAGGTAATTGGCAATTGATGTAACAGAATGTTTCATCTGTAGACTTGTGGTTCTTGCTAAAATAATAAGTGTAAGGATTAAGTCTAACTATCTGGCCATTTGACATTGGAGTCATATTTGTAATTACTATTAGTATTCTGCCAGACTGTTTCTGTTTTCTAGTTATTAAAAGAAGCAACAGAATCGAGGCACAAATACGAACAAATGAAACAGCAAGAAGTACAACTAAAACAGCAGGTAACTTTGACAGCAGGGGATAGTAGAACTTCTAAGAAAAATATATGGTTCATCTGATATATATGTTGAATCTCCTCTAAGATGCTTTTTGCTTGTTTCCAGCCAGAACTGAGAGTAGATCGCGCATCCGTGGTGGAGTTTTCTTCTTTGTTTAGGGAGACCAACTCATCCTGATTTGCCTGGCACTTTCCTGGTTTTTGCAAAGTCCCATGTCCCAGGAAACACTTAGGTCTCAGGCAGACTGGGACGGTTGTTCACGCTATCTGTAGTGTCCCCATTCCAATAGCCCAGGTGTTTTCTCCCTGTCTCAGTCTGGTCCCACGCATGTCAGCTAATTTCCAACTAAAGAAAAACTGATAAATCTTCATATTTTAGTTCTTTTGTATTAAGTTGAACTATATGCAATTGCTGATACTTGACTTCTTTGACCTACAAAATGGCAATTTCATACCTAAAATTTTGACAGTTTTGTGTTATGGGCACATAACCTATTTTAAAAACTGCCTCTTGACCATGCAGTTCCACTCCCAGCTAGAGCTGTGGAGGTAGTGTTTAATGGGGGCTCTCCCTACTTTTCTTTTTTTCCTTTCTTTTTTTTTAAGTTTACGATACAGTCTTACTAACTATAGTCACCATGCTGTACATTAGATCCCTGGGACTTATTCATCTTATACCTGAAAGTTTGTGCCCTTTAACCAGTGTCTCCCCATTTTCCCCACCTGCCAGCCCCTGGCAACCACCACTTTACTCTGTTTCTATGAGTTTGTTTTTTTTAGATTCCACATATAAGTGAGATCACATGGTATTTGTCTTCTCTGTCTGGCTTATTTCACTTAGCATAATGCCCTAAAGGTCCATCCATGTTGTCACAAATCTCAAGATTTCCTTCTTTTTTGTGGCCAATAATATTCCATTGTATATATATATACCACATTTTCTTTATCCATTCATCCATCAGTGGACACTTAGGTTGTTTCCATGTCTTGGCTGTTGTGAATAATGCTACAGTGAACACAGGGGTGCAGATATCTCTTTGAGATAGTGATTTCATCTCCTTTGGATATATACCCAGAAGTGGAATTGCTGGATCATATGGTAGTTGTATTTTTATTTATTTATTTATTTTTTATTAATTTTTGTGTGTGTGAGGAAGATCAGCCCTGAGCTAACATCCATGCCAATCCTCCTCTTTTTGCTGAGGAAGACCGGCCCTGAGCTAACATCTATTGCCAATCCTCCTCCTTTTTATCCCCAAAGCCCCAGTAGATAGTTGTATGTCATAGTTGCACATCCTGCTAGTTGCTGTATGTGGGACGCTGCCTCAGCATGGCTGGACAAGCAGTGAGTTGGTGCGCGCCTGGATCCGAACCCAGGCTGCTAGTAGCAGAGCGCGAGCGCTTAACTGCTAAGCCACGGGGCTGGCCCCCCGGTAGTTCTATTTTTAATTGTTTGAGGAATCTCCATACTGTTTTCCATAGTGGCTGCACCAATTTACATTCCCACCAACAGTGCACAAGGATTCCCTTTTCTCCACATGCTTGCCAACATTTGTTATCTCTTGTCCTTTTGAGGATCGCCATCCTAATAGGTGTGAGGTGATATCTCATTGTGGTTTTGATTTCCATTTCCCTGATGATTAGTGATGTTGAGCATCTTTTCATGTACCTGTTGGCCATTTGTATGTGTTCTTTGGGAAAATGTCTAGTCAAGTCCTCTGCCCGTTTTTTAATTGGATTTGTTTTTGCTGTTCAGTTCCTTATATATTTTGGATCTTAGCCCCTTATCAGATGTATGGTTTGCAGACATTTTCTCCCATCCCGTAGGTTGCTTTTTCATTTTGTTGATTGTTTCTTTTGTTGTGCAGAAGCTTTTTAGTTTGATGTAGTTTCACTTGTTGATTTTTGTTTTTGTTGCTTGTGCTTTTTGGTGTCATATCCAAAAATTCATTGCTGAGACCACAGTCAAGGAGTTTTTTTACCTATCTTTTCTTCTAGGAGTTTTATGGTTTCAGGTCTTACATTTAAATCCATAATCCATTTCAAGTTAATTTTTGTGAGTGGTGTAAGACAGGGGTCCAATTTCATTCTTCTGCATGTAGTTATTCGGTTTTCCCAGCACCATTTATTGAAGTGATTGTCCTTTCCCCATTGAATATTCTTGGCTTCCTTGTCCAATATTATTTGACCATATTTGTGTGGGTTTATTTCTGGGTTCTCAGTTCTGTTCCATTGATCTATGTCTCTATTTTTATGGCAGCAGCATACTGATTTGAATACTTGAGCTTTGTAGTATAGTTTGAAATAAGGGAATGTAATGCCTCCAGCTTTGTTCTTTCTCAAGATTGCTTTGGCTGTTTAGGCTCTCTTGTGGTTCCATACAAATTTTAAGATTGTTTTTGCTTTCTGTGAAAAATGCCATTGGAATTTTGATAGGGATTGCATTGAATATATACATGGACATTTTATTAACAATATTAACTCTTCTGATCCATGAACATGGGATATCTTTCCACTCATTTTTTTGTCTTCAATTTCTTTCATCAGTGTCTTATAGTTTCCAGTGTAGAGATCATTCATTTCCTTGGTTAAATTTATTACTAAGTACTTTATTGTTTTTGATGCTATTATAAATAGGATTGTTTTATTTATTTTTTAGATATTTCGTTGTTAGTGTATAGAAATGGAACTGATTTCTGTATGTTGATTTTGTGTCCTGAAACTTTACTGAATTTATTCTAACAGGTTTTGGTGAAGTCTTCAGGATTTTCTGTATATAAGATCATATCTTCAGCAAACAGAGACAAGTTTACTTTTTCCTTCCTGATTTAGATGGCTTTTATTTCTTTTTCTTGCCTAATTACTCTGGCTAGGAATTCCAGTATTGTGTTGAATAGAAATGGTGAGAGTGGGCACCCTTGTTTTGTTCCTGATCTTAGAGGGACCTTTCACTGTTGAGTATGATGTTAGTTGTAGGTCCGTCATATATGGCCTTTATTATATTGAAGTATGCTCCTTCTATACCTAATTTGCTGAGCGTTTTTATCATGAACAGATGTTGGATTTTCTCAGATGCTTTTTCTGCATCTATTGAGATGATCGTATGATTTTTGTCATTCATTCTATTACATGGTGTATTACATTTATTGATTTGCATATGTTGAACCATCATTGCATTCCAGGGGTGAATCTCATTTGATCATGGTGTGTGATCCTTTTAATGTGCTATTGAATTCCGTTTGCTAGTGTTTTGTTGAGAAGTTTTGCATTTATATTCATCAGGAGTGTTGCCCTGTAGTTTTCTTGTAGTATCCTTATCTGGCTTTGGTATCAGGGTAGTTCTGGCCTTGAGAATGAGTTTGGGAGTGTTCCCTCCTCTTCAGTTTTTTGGAAGAGTTTGAGAAGAATTGGTGTTAATTCTTCTTTAAATGTTTGGTAGAATCCACCCATGAAGCCATCTGGGCCTGGGCTTCTCTTTGTGCCCTTCCTAATTTTCAATTCAGACCCCTTAAGTTTATCCTAATGCAATCTTTCTCTGTGGTTGCCTTGTGTGGAGTAAGGGTAGCAGATGCTGCCTCTGCACTGAAAGAAAAGGTACAGAAAAGACTTCCCATGTCTTTATGGACAGGTGAAATTAGGCATTTGTACCTATAATTCACCTTTTTTCAGTTAATTATATTACATTCTTTTGAAAAATATTGTTCTTTTTCAAAGTTTATTATATAATAAGTTTCTTTAATATAAGTATTCTAAATTAGTTCTGAAATGAACTGATACATTGAAGACTGGCCTGAATCTTTACGAACACTTCTTTTAAGTGCTATTTGTCTTTGGGCACATTTTTACAATGTGTTGGTATTCATTTCCTATAAAGCTAGCCTAACTTAGAATGAAAATTCAAGAAGTCTTTTGAACTTTCCACCATAAGTTATCGTGCTAGAAAGCTTTTAGGAAATTTGAACCCCTTATTAGCCCTATAAATTCAGTTGTCCATTTAAATGGAGAAGAGAATGTATGGGGAAAAGGTATGAAAAGTCTATACAGTTGTCCCGCAGTATCTAGGGAGATTTGTTCCAGGAACCCCCAAGGGTACCAAAATTTGCAGATGCTCAAATCCCTTATATAAAATGGCGTAGTACAATGAATACAGCTGGCCCTCCAAATCCGTGGGTTTCACATCCGCCGATATGGAGGGCTGACTGTATATGGCTTCGAAAGACGGACTTTAATGTGGGAGTCACTGATAACTCTTTAGTGCTAGCCACCAGAGGGCCCTTCTACCAAGCTCATAGGCAGCTCCAATTTCATGGTAGTTATCAGTGCAACTTCGGTTGTCTGTCATCTGTGTCACCCTCGGTCATGTTATCTGATCATTAGTTTATTTCCTTTGCTGTCACCTCTTCCTTTTCCTGCCCCCTAAATGTGGCTGTCCTTCCCCAGAGTCGGTCTCGTTCTGTGCTCTTACCATGTCAGTTTCTAGGATTTGTTGATGATCTCATTTTCTTATTGGTGTGTCTTGACCCATGTTTTGTAATCCAGCCACATAGGTCCAGGTGTGAGGGTAGTTGCCACTTATGAACTGCCTAGTGTGGGCCAGCATTGAACTCGCAGATGGGACAGTCTAACCTGGATGTTCCATCTTCAGTAAAAATGGATCATGCTAAAACTGCCACAATTTCTAATCCCCCTCAAGTGCCAGAACTGCTCCTTCATTCTGCCTGAGCACCACCCTTGTTCCCGACTCCAGGCCAGCAGCCTCAGAGGCACTGTCAGTGTGTGCCCCTCGACAGATTGCTCGTAACTCCTCTGCATTCTTCTCTAGTTTGTCCCTGGGTTTCTGTTCATCCTAGCCCTTGCCCTCACCTTTCTGCGTGCTTTGGCTCTCTCACAGTCATCTCATCTAGCCTGTCATCACTGGTAACACTGCTTTGTCTCCTTCTCCCTCCCACATACAGCAGCCTCTAATAGAAGTGCTTTCCATGTGGCCCATCCCACCTGAGGACTGTGAGTGGGCTGGTTCCATCACGTCACATCCGACCCCCTCTCCATCCTGTTCATGTTGTTCTGTTGCATATTTCTCATATATCACTACTGGAAGTGGAAAGGCATCACATATGCTATTTCTTGGCCTCTGATGATCTTTTGTTCTTCTCTGCTTTCCTTATGTGTATTGTGTGATCTTGAGCAAAACACTTTATTCCTCTGGGCCTGTTTTCTCATCCTGAAAATAATGTAATTACATTAGATGGGCCCTAAAGGGTTCCTTCCTGGCCTAAAAAGGAAATAATTCAGTCTACCCTTGAGGCCTAGTTCAGGCCTTGCCCAAATGAAGCTTTCCCTAACTGTTCTGTTCTGACCCCTAGTGTGTCTCCCCCCGACTTCTCTGAACTGTTCTATCGGGAAGAAAAAGGTGACTGCACGTTCTGTATTTTGCTTGGCTTGTCGGTTAGCATTATTTTCCCAGCTAGAATAGAAATTCCTTGAGGAAAGGAATTAATAAGAGAAATCAATGTTTCCACCTCTTTTACCTTTTCTTTTGCTCTTAATTGTACTCCCACTGAATTCTTTCTCCCCCAACCAAACCAATTCTTCGGTTTCTGTTTCATTTTCCTGCGTATGTTAAGGAAAGAGAAGAGATATCCTTGATATCCAGCTAAGAACTGTGCAGATGGTATTCTAAAAGAATGATCTTTTTCCAAGGACAATTTTTCAAATATATAAGGAGAGGAGGGGGTAGTTCATCAAGGATTAGTTGTATGAAATTTATAGCTATACCAGATTCTTCAGTTTTTATTACAATTGGTGGAATGGAGCTAGGAAATATTTGTACATTTTAAACACATCTAAAGATGGGTAAGTCAAAAACTGTCCTCAGTTTCAGTGCTGAATTTCAGTGGGTTATTAGAACTTCAGCCATCTATGTCTGCTGTCCAAGGGTCAGGCATGCATTTGTTGTTTCTCTTGCTTATAACAACTACCTAATGTTTAACCATATTATGTTCTTATTGAAAGTCTTTGGCATTTTAAATTGTTTGCCTGGAGCTCAGAATATTTCATACTTTTTTTCTGTAGCTTTCTCTTTATATGGATAAGTTTGAAGAATTCCAGACTACCATGGCAAAAAGCAATGAATTGTTTACAACCTTCCGGCAGGAAATGGAAAAGGTATTTGCATATTTTTAGTAGAAGATTACCTAAAAGGGAATTTATGTAAGAAGCTGTTTTAAGCATGCTCACTCCTTGGGTGAGTTTGTGTTGGTATGGTGCTGTCTGAATGGCATCTTTTCTGGTCCTCCAGTGGCATCATATTTGGTCATTTTGCTCTCAGTGTACCTCACATAGCTAGTGACCTTGATGCTCTTAGACTTCCGTCCTTAGTAAAGTGAATTCCTCTATTAAATACAATTTGTTGTTAGAAATAAAGTGGTTTCTTTTTTGCTTGTTGTGTCTTTTGTTTTATTCACTTCAAGTGATTCCCTCCCCCGCTTCCACGAAGCTCTGTGTCCTTGAAGATTAAAGACATCCAAGCCTGGGGCAGTAATTACATATTTTGGTTGGCTGATATATGTATATTTCTACCTTTTTAGTTTTTTTTTCTCTTAACTGTACTCCCACTGAATTCTTTCTCCCTCAACCAAACCAGTTCTTTAGCTTCTGTTTCATTTTCCTGCCTACATTAGGGAAAAAGATATCCTTGATATCAAGCTAAGAATCAAAATATATACATCTATATCCATCTATCCATCCTTCCATCCTTATTTTTCCTGGCATATTCCCATTAAAATGGGGGCTTTTTAAACATGGTGGTGGGTTGGGGAGAAGTCCAGCAGTGCCTGGCCCTTGGTAAGCGTTCAGTGATGGTAGTCATGGCTCTGACTAGATCTTATGTAGTGGGTAGGAGTGTGTGCTGGGGCTTAATGTCCCAATAGCATCGTATAATGTGTGACCGTGGACAAATTGTTTAACATTTCTGTGTCTTTCTGTTCCTTTCTTGTTAAAAATAACAAAAATTCCTACCCTTCATAAAGTAGAGTATTTCAGACAGCGCTTGGCCATGTGAAGTGCTCAAATTACCACCCTCAGGTATTTTTAGACCCAGTAATGTGGAGAATTCAGTGAGCAGCAGATGAATTCCGCCTGGCAGTCCTCTCAGCTGAGGCTCCAGTCGAGGGGGAACTCGCACACACAGTGAATGCCTTTGCTGGGCTCCAGCACGCGTGCCCTGTTGAGGTGGAACAGAGTTTGAGACAGGGACTTGCCAGTTCACTATCCTTCTGGAGAATCCTCTGGACTGGAACACATGCCTCTCTGCTAGTCGCTACAGAAATGACTGTCGGTCAGCACTCAACCCAGATCTTCCACAAGCTCTTCCCACTGGCTCTGTCTTATCCTCGTTTCCCTTAACAGCACCTGGCTCAGTGCCCAACTGGGATCAGAGCTGGGGCAGAGTCAGCAGTGCATAAAGGAAGCTTGAAAACGGGGCTCGTTGACAAGCAGAGATGAATCTCATTGTGAATTTCTGAAAACTGGATCCTTATAGCATAGAACATTCCCCTTATTTTTGGACCCATTATATCTTTAGCAAAATCTGAAGTAAAACAGTTGTGAATTGTGAGGATGACCAAAGCTAAGGATTAACTACTATTATCTTTTCCTTGGTCAGTGGAGTCTTACCTAAATTATGCTTTCTCCAGTTCTGAAACTGATGTGGTCTCGGAGGTTGTGGTAGAGCACCCATTCTTAACCTTTTGCAGGGGCTGAAAACCTGTCTTTCCAAGAATCAGATGAATTAGTTTAATGGAGAGAAAACTCAAGAACGTGGGCATTTTCCCATATAACCTGGGGAGAAGGAGGTCTTGTCTCTCCCCCAGCTGGAATGAAAGATGCATTCCAGCCTTACCTGAGAGCTCAGGGTGTGGTCTCTGACAGCTTCCTCCACAGGCTGCCACCTCTGAAATCGAGGTATTTGTTTTTCTCATAATATGAAACCCGACTTGGGTTCCTGCTGCTGCCGCCCTAGGAGCTTTGAGATAAGCTCTGCTGCCGACTGTCCACTGGGCGAGGGCGGGGGGCAGGAGGAACATGCAGACTTCTTTGTGGTGGGCCAGGGTGTAGAGATAAGAAGTGGAAATTAGAATTTAAATTCGCAATTGTGTCAATTCACAGATGACAAAGAAAATTAAGAAACTGGAAAAAGAAACAATAATATGGCGGACCAAATGGGAAAACAATAACAAGGCGCTTCTGCAGATGGCTGAGGAGGTGAGGGGGTTCCCTCAATTACTGTGTTCTTAGTCACGGGGAGTTTGGGCACCGAACAGGGCAGGGGACGGGAGTTATGACACTGCGATCGCAGGGGACTCCGGCCAGAGCTGGGGGTGGGAGGATTGCTAACGAGAGGCCTGTGGCTTCCCTGGCAGTGAGTTGGGTTGTCAGTGCAGGGCGCCTGGTGAGGTATCCAGTTTCCTGCCTCCCGGGTAGTTAGCCCAGGCGTGTGTTGGAGATGGCTGTAGCGCGTCTGGATTTTGCTTCCTTCTACAGCAGCAGTTTCTCAAATTTGAGCTTGCATGAAACTCCAGCTTGTTAAGACCAGGATTGCTAGCCCTCCCCTCCGCCCCCCGCCCCTCCATGCACTACGTCTGGCATGGGGCCGGAGACGGCCTTGGTAACAAGCGGCCAGGTGGGGGCACTGATGCTGCTGGTGCAGAGCCCCACCTTGAGCAGCACTGATCGGACTTCCCAGTGAGGGAGCACAGGTGAACAATGCAGGTGCCTTCCTTTCTGCCTTGACAGTCTTTTCAAAAAGGCAGCAAAGGACTTTTTGCCAGTCTTATAAAGGTAAAATGTATCGTTTGCAAACTCTAAATTTCATACCTTGAATGTTGTTCTTATCTAAAAATTGGTAAAACAAATCTTTGTAGAAATGAGTCCTTTTCTGTTTTTAGTTAGGCCCTTAATGTTTTATCTGCTAGTCTTGGTGATGCTAGTCTTGAATTTCCTTAATATTTCATCAGTACAAAATGTTTTAAAAAGTGGATTATGGTTATTTTTAAGAAACATGACCAGGAGAGACTTTAATTCTGTCACCCTAGGACAGTATTAATTGTGTTGAAAAATCTTGTGGTATACGCAGATGTGCATGCAGAGGCCAGCTAGAATGTTAGGAGGGGTTTGAAGAAATTGAACATGTTCAAGAGGTGATTAAACAAGTAGTTTCCAGTATGGCTCAGATTAATTTTGTATCCAGTAACCTGATTCATATTCAACAAGGTTACGTAATTTTTTTTTTTTAATGTTACAGAAGACTGTCCGTGATAAGGAATACAAGGCCTTTCAAATAAAACTGGAACGGTTAGAGAAGCTGTGCAGGGCTCTTCAAACGGAAAGGAATGAGCTCAATGAGAAGGTGGAGGTCCTGAAGGAGCAGGCCTCAGGGAGAGTGGCAGGTGCGGATCTAGCACCTCCTGGGATACAGCCGTGTGCTGCCCCGGCCTCTCCCGGGGAGCTGAACACTGCCTCCTTGAGGGCCCCCGGAATCCCCCCGCAGGCTGCACACGAGGCCATGTCTGCAGGCGCTGGGCCGAGCATCGAGTCAGTTGACTGAGATGAAGTGTGAGCACTGTATTGAGAGCTATATTTTGTGTATAATTTTCTCTGTTAGTAGTAACTATTGGTTTTGTGGTGAAAATTTTCTTACTTTTTCTACCATATCTGTATTTTCTTAGAACTACTGGACTTACGTGGTACAGGAGGCTGCTTAGCAGTTCTGAATAGTTTTACTCAATACAAATTCCTCAGCTGTGTTGCACATCTCACTGGAATGCATGTGGTCACTGCCTTGTCCTTGCTTCCCTACTCCTTGCACAGAATTATCCTAATGAAAATGTCACTCAAGACAGGGCCGACCATTACAAGGGAACTTTGTTCTGATAATGGTTCCTTAATGTGAAAACAATATTCATGTAAATGCCCTGGCCCCCCATTATTCAAACAAAGAAAATAGCAAGATGATTAGTTTTGGCTAATAGTCCATTTAAATGCCAGGTAAAAATAAAACTCTAGGGTTGGGTCAGAAACAAGCATAGCATATTTGATTCATATTAGTTTTGATAATATTTATATCACTTGACAAATTGAGATGGCTACAAGCCTTGAATTCTCCAAGTTTTGGCAGAATATGTACATAAAGGTGTCACTTGTAAGCAAAGGTAAATCATCGGACAAACAGGCTTAATGTTCATGTAACTAAAAACAGTCATGCTGCTTTGGTTTCTGGTTGGTTAGTACCAGTGTGTGACTTTGGACCACCTGGATGCTCACTGGGGAGTACGGTGGGTGGGTGGTTTTCGGTCTGGGATTTGGGTGCATGAGCCCCACTTCCCACGGGAAGCCGTCACCAATAGGCTCTGTCAGTGCAAGACAGTGAGGGTCAGTTCATGTGTGGCTTTCGCTAAGCAGAGATCCCTCCACTACCTTCTGGCTTGAAAGTTGGTGTTCGCCTGTTCCGAGTCCCACCAGCCAAGTTCTCCAGGTTTTTTAAAAGGGAATTTTAATTATGGATCATGCTAACTGAAACTGATTTCATTTCTAAAACAGAAAGAGTGGAACCAACATCTTTGATTTTGGGACAACTTGGCCGAGTTAAGTCGTCAGTATCTATTTCTTATGCTTTCAGTCTTTTTTTCTTTTTTTTTAAAGACAAAAACCAGTATTATGAAGGTCTCTACACTTGGAATGGGGAAACGTTCACAATTAAGCACATCACTTTTGGATTCGTTCTTGAACTTTCCTTTGTTCTTTATAATGTTGAATGTGGCTAAGTTATGCAAGTGGTTATTAGGCTGCACTGAGGAAAGTTTTGACTTGCTCCCTGGTATAATTTGCATTGAAATACTTGATGAAATAAAATGGCTCTATTAGAATTGATGCTAACATATTCCACTGAGCAAAACTATCAAACTGACACTTCTTAAATTGCTTACTGGACTGAATAAACTGTTCTGTCCAGTTAAAAGGGTTTTTTCTTTGTTAAAGTTTTATTTGTAAAGTCCTGTCACATTCATGGTCTAAACTGGGGTGAAAGAATTGAAAATTGTCCAATAGATAGGAAACAGCGCCTGAAGTGGAGGATATCTAAGCTTCCACCATCGGTCATGTTAATCAAGGGGCCAGACAGTGGAGGAAAAGAAATCCACAAAATAGGTTATCTAATTACTGTGTCAAAATGAGTTGGAAGCAAAAACAAACATACCTTCCTTCCTCCAACAGCCTCTTATAAATACCCCCTTCTGCTACTAAGTGAAATACTGGACTCATTTCCCTGAGAGGAAATGAAGGTATATATCAAAAGTATAATCTACGTTAAAATTAGTACTAATGATCACATTTCACAAGAACTCTGCTGGATGTAGAGCTCATAACGTTTTATTAAGCCATCTGTGTAGCCCACCACGTTTCTTTGTGGTGCTTGTCCTGTGTGGAAGATGATAAATCTTGGACCTGTTGCATATTTTCAAGGGCTTTATAAAGCAATGTTTAAGATTAACAGTACTTGGCCTGCTGCTTTTGGCTTACTGTGTATTTTTAGCTAGATGCTATCATGGTGTTTAATGGATATGGATTCTGTCTGGGATGCGTTTGGTGTCCTTTCAGAATCTTTCCTCCCATTACCCTGTGAATGAAAACAAATGGGACCCTCTGTGGACACCCTCCTAAAGCAATCACCTCACCAGCCCAGTGTTGTGGCTTTGTAGCATGCCCTGTATCTACCATATTCTAGAACACTGTAATGCTACTAGGCTGGCCCAGAAAAGGTTTAAATGTCGAATTCACTTCAATTGCATTTGTTGCACCATCATGGAATCTTGATGTGTATTATTTATAGTGGCAGTAGACTCCAGGAGTAGAGAAAACTTGGGTCTTGGATAATGGACCATTTCATCCTCAGACTTGTAGGAGTACATTTCTTGGTCTTGAGACCAGTATGTTTTAGTTACGTATGCAACTGCCTTTAATTACACCTGGTTATCACAATTCAATTCTCAGGTGTTGCAGAAAAATCTACCTCTTTCAGACTGTAGATGGAAATTACTGTGAAAAAAAATGCAAATATCTTCTAGTTTGTGCTAAACACACTGCTTTATTTTTACAGCCCGTCTTTCATGAGGATACGAATTAAGAGGCAGTCTTGTTTTGCTTTTCAAAGACATTTTGTAGAGATTTTTCACTAATGTGAATCTGATTTTATCTACTCGATTCTGTATAGATTAAGTAAATATGTATGATAAATTTAACAGCGTCTGTGTATTTTGTTACCCATGTGACCTTAATTGTATACATCAAGTCTAAAGATAGTTGTAGATAGTTGGTTTTTCAGGCCTTAAAAAGTTGTTTATTGTACAATTTAAGAAAGAAGGGATGGGGCACTAGCCACTCGCTGCCTGGGTGGCATCAGACTCATTTTATGTAGCCAGACCTCTGTTTGTTAGTACCTTTTTTCCCCTTGAAAATAGATGACTCTAGAAAAATTCTACAGTGTAGCTGCTGTTAAAGCTTTAAAAACTCCAAGGACTGTGGATTTCTCCAGTCTTGGCTGCTCTTAGCACATTCCAGGGTGCACCTAGCTGAGGAGCAGGAAAATAGGATATATAGGTATGTATATATACACAGAGGCACATAGGGAGTATCTTTCTTTCTTGATGATGAACAGCAAGTACTGAAGCACATATAATCAAATGTAAGGGGTCAGCAAACTTTCTCTAAGTCAGGTAAGAGTATTTTACGCTTAGTGGACCACATAAGGTCTTTGAGGTTTTTTTCTTTTCCTAAACCTTTTGAAAGTAAATGTGAAAACTATTCCTAGCTGGCAGGCCCTACAAAAGAGGTTGAGGGACCAACCTGCAGGCCTGTTTGTCCCCTTTGCTGACCTACCATGTAAGCAAACAAGCTTTCATTCTTTTGCAGGGAGAAATCTAGTGTTTATTTAAAAGTGCCCAAGTTAAGGCACAAATAGGATGTGGGTCAAATGACATTAAGTTAAGGTAGTTCTAGATTTACGAATCTCCCAATCACGTAACACAGACACCTAACTTCGCCCCATCTTTGGATTGAGATACTGTCATGTACCCTAGAAAAAAGTTCTCAACATATGTACATAACAGCTTCCTCACGAGAAAGGGACATATGCACACACACACACCCCTACCAAGGTTCTAAAAGAATAAAACAAAATTTATTTTAAAACTTTATTTCTGCAAAGCCAATCAAGAAGTGTTGGAGGGAAAAAGTGTAAAAGTTATTCTTGCATATTTGGGAACAGCAAGCACTTAGTTTGAGAAAACAAGGACTTAAAACAGTTGAATCAAAGGCAGTACCCCGCTACTTGTATTTTAAAACAACAGTGATGTTCTTTCTTAAGCAACATTTCCTTTCTTCCCTAAAAGCTACAATATGATACAGTACGCAATAGCTCACTTGAAAGTGCTAGAATCAAAGATAGAGAACGCCATATGCCCTCCAACTTCTACTCCCTACTATACACTGCCTTTGTGGCGCTTGATGAACCAAGCGTTCATGTAGCAGTACATTCAACAGAAATATGTCTCGTACTGTGGGTTTAAGATCCTTGCCCCTCCAGTTCCGATGCTGTGACATCTGACTCTTCATCATTGTAAATATTTTCAGCCTGGAGATAACAACCAAATAAATTCATAGGTAAAACTCCCCATGGTTTTTACAAGATTATCTAAAAATAGCATTTAATAATTCTGCCTATCCAGATTTTAGGATTCACTGGTCAGTGTGTTTCAGTGTTAGAAATTATATGTGGACACAGTTAAGTTTCCTTTTTGTGTTTTTCCCCCAAAGATTTTAATGAGGAAAAGGCAGGCCAGTGTTCTCAAAAATTATCTGCCAGTGTATAATTCCACATATATACCTAGCTGCCCATGCACTACTTATTTCAATTACTGGTCATAAAAGGTGTTTCTCCAAAGCATTTCAAACATCATTTAGAGGGAGCGACAGCTCTGAAGTTTATGAAAGGGCTGGTTAACAACTCAACGCCTGAGAAATACCAAGTACTTAGTGCTCATCGTCAGAGAACTCAGTTTCACATGAACGCACTGGCACTTTCCCCCGGATCCTTCATGCCTATAACACAGCAAACGCTGGACACAGAGCAGAGATGCCAAGAGCCCAGGTGATGAAGAGAGCAACAATCATGACAATAGGAGCATGTGCCGTTGTCTACATCTGTGTATATAGACACGTACAGAGATTTCTCCCAACCCGACAGGTGCATACTGAACTAAAGACTGTTGTTAAAATGGAAAAAGGTCTGTTAAGATTGTTTCCTTTCTATAAATATTTGGTATAATATGCAGAACCTAAATATTTGAAATATTTCTATTACACCATATCATCAGTAAATCTCTCCTTTACAAGATAGTCATTCAGGAAAAATTCGTATTTTAGCTCACCATTTGCCATATCTGCATGATGTTGTCCTCAGACACGGAGCAAATGACCCAAGGCTCATTGGGGTTCCAACTAAAATCTGATATCTTGGCAGTATGTCCTCCATGAATAAACTGTTAATAAGAACAAAAAAAGCCTTGCTTTCCTATCATGTTAAAAGTTTTTAGAGCATCAGTCTTGCAACTAGGGGTCACTGTCCCTTGGTTTGGAGGGAGGGCGGTACAGGCTTAGTAACGTGCCCCTCCACCACTCTTTTGCAAATTTCCAAGCCCTCAGAAAAGGTGACAGAATAGTACAATGAACGCCTGGATACCCTCCACCTCGATTCCCCACTCAGTCTTGTTACCATGTGCTTTCTCTTACCCAGACACACACCTGCTCAGCAGACAGGACACCTCACCCCTAAGTATCTCGGCCTGCATCACCTAAGAATAGACATTTTCCTACACGACCACAATGCCATTTCCATACCTAACACAATTAACATTAATTCTGCCTTGTTATCAAATATATAGTTCGGTACAAACATTTAAGGTAATAGATTTCCAGAATGTCTAATATTATATACTCTTTCCTAAACCTGACCCACCTGAGGAGTCTCTTGGTTCTTCTGCAGCCCCCCTGTCACAGTTCCCCTTCTCCCCCTTACTAAAAGGCAGGCATACCTCTCCGCCATCCTCAATCTCTCCAAGGCTCACTGGCCCCAAGTGGAAGAAAAATCCCCGGGGCTCCAAAAGCATAGCTCCTGACAGTCCCCTCTTGAGGGCTAAACGGAGGGCTTTGCTTAGAAATGCTGAAGGGGGCAGAGTCTTGCTTCCTGCAAGAGACCACCTCATGGGAAGGCACTGGGCCTTATTTATCTTACAATTAAGATTCAGAAGAAACAATTCTCAAAAGGACAATATGAATACGTTGTTCTGAACTGAGAAGTCACACTTCCTGACAGGAAGTCTGATTTGACTCTAGTTTGACAGAGGTCTCTGTTGTGCCAACTAGGTTACATGCAAGGTAACTATTTTACTTCATAATTTTATCAGTTTAAAAATGAGATGGGATAAAACAGCTCTTCAAAATAGTCTTTCAGGGGACATAAGTGAAAATATTTTAAGACCACTGGCCTTGAATATATACAGGAGTCATCAAGATATTGTTATATTAAAATTATAGTTAGTATACAGTTTACCACACTTAAATGTCCCTTGATTTCAAGCTTTCTTGTGAAAAGAGCAAGATCCTAGTGGATTTTCTCAAGGACCATGAAACTGTTACAGAGCCATAATATATGAAGTAATACACTCTCCTCTCCCTGTGATGTCAAAAAATAGCTGGAAACCTTGAAAACATTGTGCTAAGTCCAAGAATCAGTTACAAAAGACCACATATTATATGATTCCATTTATATGAAAAATTTCCAGAATAGGCAAATCTAGAGAGACAGAAAGTAGATTAGTAGTTGCCAGGGGCTGGGGAAAGGAGAAGATTGGAGAGTGATAGCTCAAGGGTACGAAGTTTCTTTTTGAGGGGACAAAAATGTTCCAAAATTTGTGATGGTCGTACAACTCTATGAATATGCTAAAAACCACTGAACTGTATACTTTAAATAGGTGAAATGTATAGTATGTGAGTAATATCTCAATAAAGGTGTTACCAATGTAAAAAAATAAGTAAAAATAGCTGGACAAAAACAGCTGGTAGCAATACCTTAGCTAGAAATACTTAAACTATGAGGCCCTGCATCATAAAACAGACTTTTCAGATTAAGTCACCATTCAGATGCTGTCATCTGTCTAGGGTAGCAGTTTACTGAGAAATACTCTTCCTTAAGCAGCAGTGGGATTAACACTGAACATGCTGGTACGTCCAAGTCTCACCACACCACTCTGCCACTGTGTGCAGTGCTGCTGGGCACACAACACACTGGACAAGGAGTACGGGGGTCTCAGATGCCCACACAATGTGGGACTGAGCGGGCATCTTCCGTGTGTAGGGGTCACCCTCAAGGGCCTTCTTTACCTTTCAAAAGTGGTGGGCAAAGAACAAATGTACAAAAAATTAATTCTGGCCTAAGAGCTAAATACACTTTACAGAGGAACGAGTGCTTATCTGCCAAATGACAGGTGGAGACAAACGTTGAATTCAGAGTGAGGACAAAGAACCACTGCTATGTCTGGCAATGCTTCATCGTGTACACTGAAGGACTCAGAAAGATGGGAAGGATGAGGACAGACAGGACAGACACCACCATGTAACCCTTTAAGGGGCTGAGGAGCAGCTGAGATGACTCAATTAGGAGTGAGCGGGAAATGGTGGGCTCTGTTGGCATCAACAAGAGAAGCAGCATTCATTTTCTGGGCAGGGAACTTAAAAATCAGGTCATTAAATTTTTTCTATACTGTAGCAAGTGTTAAGTCTTGCTAATTGAATATCAATACCTGCTCCCCCCCAAAAAAAAAACCCTCACAGATATTACAATTGAGTATCAGTGAGAAATGACTATATACTATTTTCCAGGAGCTCAAATTCTTTCCAGTGAAACATTCATAAAAACCTACTGGGCCCAATTTACTATTTTCAATAAATGTTAAAACCTAATCACAATAACCTCCAAGGCCTCCTATTTGAAATCATCTTTAAGACCTAGAATTTGAAGTTCTGACTCATTTTCCAGATACATGGATCAATGACCAACAGTCCAATCTGCATATGACATTTCATCATGCATAAGAAAGCCAATATATACCAGGAGTTCTGGAGGCCCATCTTCCGCATCTTCTGCTGATTGTTCTTCTCCAATTTTGCTATTAACAAAGAACATAAAGCTTTCATCATTGAAATTCTTGTAGCATGAATGTCTGCAAAACCAGTATCAGCCCAGAAAGCGCATCTTAAAACACACAGGCACATTCTAAAAACAACTTTTCTATACTGCTATCAATTAGAGTTTTTATATTCTTTGGTGGGAGGGTAGGATGTTTACTTTCTGGAAATCGGTAAGAGCTGTTCATAACTAAAGCTGCAGAACAGAAATTGTTAATACTAAATATTAACTTAAAATTCATTCAATATTTTAACTATGGTGTTTACTGCATTAGAATTAAAAGATGAAATGTATATAAAATACCTACAGAAGAAGTGATGCCCAGCCCCTCCCACTTCCCTCTAATCCAAGCTTTTTTCATTCCAGGAGATACTATTACACGTCAGTATCATAGATACGTCAACAAAACAACTATGGAATGTATACGCAAGGAAAGGTTAAGTTTTATTTTTTTCTTCTCTTAAAAATTTCATTTTTTGGGGGCCGGCCCCGTGGCTTAGCGGTTAAGTGCACGCGCTCCGCTACTGGCGGCCCGGGTTCGGATCCCGGCTGCGCACCGACGCACCGCTTCTCCGGCCATGCTGAGGCCGCGTCCCACATACAGCAACTAGAAGGATGTGCAACTATGACATACAACTATCTACCCGGGCTTTGGGGGAAAAAAGGAGGAGGACTGGCAATAGATGTTAGCTCAGATCCGGTCTTCCTCTGCAAAAAGAGGAGGATTGGCATGGATGTTAGCTCAGGGCTGATCTTCCTCTCACACACACACAAAAAATTCACTTTTTGGAATTTGCCATCAATCCCAACAGTGAAATCACTCTGAAGTTACCCACCAATATCAGCCCTATCTGCACCCTAGCCCAAAGGCAGACTCTGCTAGTAATAACTGCTAAAAAACAGCCAAAATACACCACTTTCCAAGTGACACTTTTTTTCCCCCCATAAAACTAATCCAACACACCAAACACGTGGGACTGCTAGACAATTATGTTTCTCCTCCCTGTCAGGAGTACACCAACTTGCCAACACCGACCATTTTAATCCATAATGTCATCTAGTGTAGTTTTAATAGTACCAAGTCACATTAAGTAGTAGATAATAACAACAACAAACAAACACATAGAGACAGAGATTGGATTGGTGGTTACCAGAGGGGAAGCGGGGAGGGAAGAGGGGGAAAGGGATAATTAGGCACGGTGATGGATTATAATTAGTATTTGGGTGGTGAACATGAGATGATGTAATCTATGCAGAAATAGAAGTATAATGATGTACACCTGAAATTTATACAATGTTATAAACCCATGTTACCACAATAAACAAAAAGTTAAAAAAAAATTCTACAATGCCTACAAGTTTATTATTGGCACCTGTAGGGACAATTCAGTTGCCAGGGCATCAGACTTTCAAACCTTGCTGCAAAACTTCATACGACCACTAGATAGTTTTGTTTTAGGTTTCTAATTTTACTACTAAAATTGTTTTCAAATAAAATAGAAGAATATACTCAAACGTCTGCTTTAAAGATTCTCTATATTTTCAAGCATCTATCATGGCCAGAGTTTGTTCTATAAGAACAGAGAACATTAGATATTTCGAAGTTTTAAAATGCAAGCATTTTATTCTGCAGTGTCTCTATTCCATACCCTGAAGGATGGGTCTACTGTCTCTGTAATTAAGGCAGCCTTGGTTCTAATATACTAAAATCTCAGTCCACTTCAAAGCAATACACTTAATAAAGATAGGAAATAAGTGTTTTTTTGGTAACTTGATTTAAACTTAACATCTTATGGAGAAGTATATAACTGAACAACTTTATTAATGGCTCTAAAGGCTCAGATAAAACAAACTACAGGAGAAGAAAAAGTACAGGAGTCTCAAATTCTTAAAATGGCAACTCTGAGAAGTCAAGGACATTTAAGAATTGGAAGAAACTCTTTATACAGTGAGCGCCAGAAGAACACAAGCTCTCTGACAGCATGGGCTGTGCTCACTCCATTCCAAGTGAATCCCCAGCACTTATACAACCTACAGCAGGAGCTCCTGCCTGCGGAATGAATCCAGGAAAGCACAGAAGAGCAAACTGTAGAAAAACTCTGGGAAGACTAATCCTACAGTTGTATGTGAGATCCAATGAGACATGAACAGCTAACACCTTTACCCCTTTCTATAGCAAGAGTGTTTTCAATATACTCATTTGGATGTTAAAACACATACACCCACCCCCCCAAACTTCTTGCCTGAATCTCAATAGAAAAACAAAACTCACATCATATAATTTTACAGTCCATTTGCTGATTCACTTCTATTTCAAAGAACAAAGATCTTTCAGAAAGGTACTTAAAAGTTACTTTAACATTAAACTTATTAAACCGGGGTTAGCAAATTGTTCTTCTAGTTTATGAATTATTACATAATCTGCCAGATGAACATATTTATGCAGTTTCTTGTCAACAGATTGAGTTACCTTAAATCCCACACATTCAGGCGGCGATCAGTACCACTTGAAGCCAGAATAGTTTCGTTATGTGGAGACCAGTGGACCTAGCAAGACATATTTGAAAAGGTAAACAATCACCCGTTCCTAGGCTTATGGATATTGTTCTCATCCTTGATAGTTCCCTGTCTCATGTTCTGTATCCTCTCCTTGGCCTACAGCCCTCATCCTCCTTGTCTTATCCTTTCAAGGGCTCTTAAATGGCCTGTCTTCCCAGCCTGGCCCCAGGAGGGTCGCACACTCCCCAATACAGGGGAACCCATACTAGGGGGCCCAATAAACTTATTCAGCCCCATAACCATCCCAGAAACTTTTAAATTTTTCAGTGACGTATATCTTAACCTATGCAAATCTCTATTTTAAACCATATACGAGACATTTTTTCCCTCGAGGACCCACTGCGCTTGGCACACCTTCACTGAAGAGTCCTTGGGATCTCTTTAAACAGATCTTGTTCTGCAAGGCTTTTTTCTACTTCTGAACTAATAGTCTCTCAAAAAGCTCCAAGTTATTTCCCACTGTTAACTTATACAACAGAAGAGGAGCTTTTTAAAAAGACAATGTCCATGCCCACTACATAAAAGAAAAAAAAATTTTTTTAATTTCCCCCTACCAAAAAGTTACTAAAATTGGACACAGGGACACCAGAAAACTGTGACGTACCTGGAAAATTTCATCTTTATGAGATTCGAAGGTATGGAGTTTTAATTTTAAATTACGCAGATCCCATAAAGCTACAGTCTGAAGAAACAAATGAAAAGGAATTCATTTCTGCACTTTATCATAAGAATTTTAAAATATCTGATTACAGTACAAAGCAGCTGCATTTGTAAACACCAAATACGCAAAAATGTAGAAACCTTATCTGCAGAGCCAGTTGCAAGAATGAACTCGCTGTAGGGATTGAATGACAGGCAATTGACCTCTGCGGTGTGCGCATCCACCAGGTGGCTTGGCTTGGAGGTGGTATTGGACCTGGTGTCCCATCTAAAACACAAAGGTACAGGCACACAAGGCGGCCACTTGACCCTCCCTCCACTTCTCACGTGCTCACCCTCATTTCCACGTCAGCACCAAAAGGGTGACTGAATGCAGCTGTGGGGCCACACCCTGATGTAATCATTCTCCTCCCTCATCTTCAACGAAGTCCCCCAATCCCAATTTTGATATTTACCACTACACCAACCATGTTTCTTCATGTTTACATAAGTGTTTTCTTTTTTAAATAAAAAATTGTGTTCATTCATATAGCACAGTAACTTATATGTGAAAAGGCCATTACATATGTGCAGTTTATGTTAATTATACCTCACTAAAGCTGTTTTTTTCCTTTTTTTTTTGTTTAAGGCCAAAACATAACTTAAAAAAAAAAAAAAAAGAAATCAAACCACAGACCACCACAATCACTGATGGTCCTTCAGGACACCCATATAACAAGACCCCACTGAACTTTCCACCTTACATCATAAGTTTCTGATCATCAGCGACAGATCCAAACAATGACTCGTGCAGCAGGTGCCAGGCCACATCCTCTACAACAGCCGAGTGGCCAGTAAAGATTGCTTTAGCATCCACAATTTTGCCTTCCTTTGGTCCTGCATTTATATCCCACAGACAGACAGTCTAAAGAAGGAAAAAACAAACAAAATCCATAAGAGATTGAATTTAAATGCTAATATCTTATTTAAAACACTTTCATTAAAAACAAAACTATAAACAAAACAATTTAACTATATAAAAGTTAGAAATAAACATGAGGGAGAGGAAATACAAACAAAAGCGAAGCTTCATAAACAGAAGAGTATAGTATTGGTGTAGCTTCTATGATCTGAGATGTGGAGGGCAAGGAAAACACACTGTAATGGGGGCAAGGGGAGACCAAGCATGGTGGCAGGCAAGGGATACTCAGGTTAGAATTTCTACCTAAATACATTCATTCAAGTATCTAAAATTCGTCTAGATTACACAACACAACACTAAGAGCCCAGTGTTCAGTCTCTACCAAACAGAAATGCACATCCTAAAAATTCACGCTGGGTTGGGAGACTGGGGATTAAAACTACAACGTGCCTCTTAAAAAGCAAAAGCCTCTGCAAATGAAACCAGGATCAAAATGAATAGACAACCCACCAGATAGGAGAAAATATCTGCGAATCATATATCCGACAAGGGGTTAATCTCCATAATATATAAAGAACTCCCACAACTGAACAACAAAAAAACAAACAACCCGATCAAAAAATGGGCAGAGAATATGAACACATACTTTCCCAAGGAAGATATACAGATGGCCAATAGGCACATGAAAAGATGTTCAACATCACTAATCATCAGGGAAATGCAAATCAAAACCACACTAAGATGTCACCTTACACCCATTAGAATGGCTATAATCACCAAGACAAAATACAACAAATGTTGGAGAGGTTGTGGAGAAATGGGAACCCTAATTCACTGCTGGTGGGAATGCAAACTGGTGCAGCCTCTATGGAAAACAGTACGGAGATTCCTCAAAAAATTAAAAATAGAAATACCCTATGATCCAGCTATCCCACTACTGGGTATCTATCCAACGAACCTGAAATCAACAATCCAAAGAGGGTTATGCACCCCTATGTTCATTACAGCATTATTCACTATAGCCAAGAAGTGTCCCTCAACTGATGATTGGATAAAGAAGATATGTATATATATACAATGGAATACTACTCAGCCATAAAAAAGACAAAATTGTCTCATTTGCAACAACATGGATGGACCTGGAGGGTATTATGTTAAGTGAAATAAGCCAGGGAGAGAAAGACAAACACCGCATGATTTCACTCATATGTGGAAGATAAACCAACACACGGACAGAGAGAACTGTATGGTGGTTACCAGGTGCAAGGGGGTTGGGGGGTGGGCGCGAGGGGTGAAGGGGCGCATTTATATGGTGACTGACAATAATGTAAAACCAAAATTTCACAATGTTATAAACTATTAAGACATCGATAAAAATTAAAATTAAAAAAAAAAAAAAGCAACAGCCTTTGGACAAGCCTCTCACTTCTCAGTAGAAACTCGTAGACATCAGGAAGTACGACAGGTGAATGACCCAGAAACCCTCCTAGGCTACTTTGAGAGGCCAAAGGTTGGGGCCTGCAGACAGACCCCCACAATGTGCTCCTCAAAACATCAGCAGAGCCCAAGGAGAGGCCATGGGGCCTTCCCCAGGCCTCAAATACCACAGATCAGCAGGCTCTGGGAGCTGAGTCTTCTCTTGACATCCCATCACAAAAAAAGTTAAGAAGAAAGTCTTAAGTTTTTATGAAAAAAAAAATCACAAGCTACAGGGCAATGATTCTCATCCACTGGTTTAAAGTAACAGGTAATTCCATTAAGGTATATTCACACTAATTCCACTGACACTGGTATGGGCTTCATCTCTTTTTAAATCGCTTTCTTATCTGGACGGTTTTCTGTAACAAAGTTAACTTCCCAGTAACAAAAAATAATTTTACATAACACATGTGCCCTTAGTCTCTGTTGATACTTAAACAGATGCACAATTTACATGCACTGAAGAGAAAGGAACGTGTGGAGCTCTTGCCACCCTCCCCTGCTCCTCACCTCAGAAGGATCCTGGGAAGATTAGTAAGATGCTCAGCACATGCGGAGCCCTATGGAAACGTCAGCTATTATTATGACTAGCAACTCCCAGCCCGGTGTCTTCAAAAAGTACTAGTAATTAAGTTACTGAGTACAACCCATCCTCCCTGTTTGGGAGACTCTCCACATCTACCTTGAGGAAAATGGAGGAAAGCTTCCTTTCAGAAAATTAAAGCAGACCCTTGCTTCCCAGCCTCCCTTGCAGTGGGGCTGTAGAAACTGACCCAGGTTCCATCAGTCCAAGCAGAACTTTGAATTGTAAACAGGAACAGGGGACAATCTGTTCTAATGGGGGGGGAGGGCCAGTAACATCCACTTTCCAGGGGTGACAAGAGTGACGTCCTCAACTGGCCTGATCTGGGCCGTGGATCTGACCTCTTCCTCTCTTTTCCAGGCCATTTTTGAGCTATCACAGCAATCCTGTCAGCTACCCTACACCCAATGCCCTTCCGATAAATTCCTTTTCTGTTTAAATTACCCAGAGTTGGTTTTGATTACTTGCAACAGAAGAACCTTAATTGGGCCAATTATCTACTTTCAGTATTTCAAAAAGCTTAACAGAAATTGCAATCGACAGAAATATCAAGAAGTCTGCAACATGACAGGCCCTATTCTAAGCACGGGGATATACTAAGGAAGAAGGCAAAGAACCTGCTCTCATGAAGCCGACATAAAATGCTGGCCAAGTTACACGAGCTTTCAAAAGCTCCCAAAGTCAACTCGCAGCTTCTGGTTGGAGTCACACCAAACACTTTCTGCTTACGGTATGGGATCCACAAAAGAAGATAGGGAGCTGTTAGTGACAAGAATGCTACACACACTGATCGACAATAAATTACAACAAGATCACTTTGCATTTCCATGGTACTTTTAATGGTCAGAGTACTTTATATTAAGGAGGCCAAGGCAACTCAATAGGGAAAGATGAGTCTTTTAGACAATGGTGCGAGGAAAACTGAACGTCCACATGCAGAGGATGAAGTTGGACCCCTACCTCACACCATATACAAAAATTAACTCAAAATGGGGGCCAGCCTGGTGGCACAAGCAGTTAAGTGCGCACGCTCCGCTGCGGCGGCCTGGGGTTCGCCAGTTCAGATCCCAGACGCGCACCGACGCACCACTTGTCAAGCCATGCTGTGGCGGCATCCCATATAAAGTGGAGGAAGATGGGCATGGATGTTAGCCCAGAGCCAGTCTTCCTCAGCAAAAAAAAGAGGAGGATTGGCAGACGTTAGCTCAGGGCCGATCTTCCTCACACACACACACAAAAAAAACCCAAAATGGATCAAAGATCCAAATGTAAGAGTTCAAACTATAAAATTCTTAGAAAACATAGGTGTAAACCTTTGTGATGCTGGATTATGTAATGGCTTCTTAGATATGATACCAAAAGCACAAGTGACAAAATAAAAAAATATATAAATTGGAGTCAAAATTAAAAACTTTTGTTCTTCAGAGAACATCATCAAAAACTCAAAGAACAGGGGCCTGCCCCATGGCATAGCGGTTAAGTGTGCATGCTCCGATGCTGGCGGCCCAGGTTTGGATCCCAGGCATGCACCGATGCACCACATGTCAGGCCATGCTGTGGCAACATCCCCCATAAAGTGGAGGAAGATGGGCATGGATGTTAGCTCAGAGCCGGTCTTCCTCAGCAAAAAGAGGAGGATTAGCATGGATGTTAGCTCAGGGCTGATCTTCCTCACCAAAAAAAAAAAAAAAACTCACAGAATAGGAGAAAACTTTTTGAAATCATATATATGATAAAGGACTTGTATCTAGAATATATAAAAAACATAACTCAATAATAAAATTAAAAAATGGACAAAAGATTTCAATACATATTTTTCCAAAGAAGATATACAAATGGCCAATAAGCACATGAAAAGATGCTCAACATCATTAGTCATCAGGGAAGTATCAATCAAAACCACAATAAGATACCAGTTCACACCCACTAGGATGGCTATAATAAAAAAGACAGGGGATGGCCCAGTGGCATAGTGGTTAAGTTTGTGCCCTCCGCTTCAGCGGCCCAGGGTTCACAGGTTTGGATCCTGGGCACGGACCTATGCACTGCTTATCAAGCCATGCTGTGGCAGGCATCCCACATATAAAATAGAGGAAGATGGGCACAGATGTTAGCCCAGGGCCAATCTTGCTCAGCAAAAAGAGGAAGATTGGCAACAGATGTTAGCTCAGGGCTAATCTTCCTCACCAAAAAAAAAAAAAGACAATCACAAGTGTTGGTGAGGACATGGAGAAATTGGAACCCTGGTACATTGCTGGTGGAAATGTGAAGCGGTACAGCTCCTTTGGAAAACAGTTGGGCAGTTCTTCAAAAAGTTAAACATAGAGTTATCATATGACCCACTAATTCCACTCCTAGGTAATTACCCAAGAGAAATGAAGACATATATCCACACAAAAACTTGTACAAAAATGTTCACAGCAACATCATTCAAAACAGCCCCAAAATGGAAACAACCCAAATGTCCATCAACTGATAAGAGTCAATTGTGTTATATCCATATAATGGAATATTATTCAGCCATAAAAAGGAATGAAGTACTGACATATGCTTCAACATGGATGAACCTTAAAAACATTATAAGTGAAAGAAGCCAGAGAGAAAAAGCCACATATTATATGATTCCATTTATATCAAATATCAAGAATAGACAAATCTATAGAAATATAAAGTCATGGTTGCCAGGAGCTGGGGGCAGGGAGGGAGTGGGGAGTAACTGCTTAATGAGTAATGGAATTTCTTTTTGTGACACTTGATGAAAATGTTTTAGAATTAGATAGTGGTGATGGTTGCACATCTTTGTGAATATACTAAAACTCATTGAATTGTACACTTAAACAACGAAAAATAAACTAAAGTGTAATTTATATTAATCAGGCCTCATAAACACTTTATCGAGTTTCCACCATAGAGGTCTGCTTTTAAATAATGGACCACCATTATTTTTACCCACATTCCCTCCATTCTAAGGCCACTTCAAAAGAGCTCTGTGGAATCCCAAGGCTCCAAAAAGGTCATTAAATAACCACTGCTCTAAATCCTGTGAAAATGTTATCACAATAATCAGCAGTATTATCTTAGAAAATCTTTCATCTAATATAGTGTTTCTTCAAGGCAGAACTGTCCATGACACTGTCTTTAACTCTCAGTACATGAGTAGATTAGGAAGAATAGGTTTCTCACATGGTCATCGGATGCACTGAGGAGATGTCCACTCAAATTAGAATTCCAGGAAAGACCATAGCCTTCCTTTTGGTGGCCTCTTAGCCTGAGATCAGGATTACATTCTCCACTTGGGTCTAAAAGAAAATACATTAATTACTAAATGATTATCTGTATATCAGAACTGGTAAGAGGAAATTCTCATTCCTGAGTGAGCCATAACATTTATTATAATGCTTGGAAAAGCACTGCACACCAACAAGGACTTGGTCTGAGCCACAGCCACCTTCAAAAGGTATTCTCTGTGCTTCATTTCAAATACTCAATGCAAATCAGGTCTCATGACCATAAAATGACTGGTTGCTTTGCAAAACCTAGTACTAGCTCTAACACAAAAGACTGAAAACTACAGCTATCCCACAAATTTGTGTGGTGACAACCCACCCCACCCCCGGGTCAATTTTTCAAAATATTTTTGTGAGGAAAGAGTTAACAGAGCAGATCTGGTTGTTCAGTCCCTGCATGTCTCCAGAGTAGCCTGCAATCATGACCGACCCTTAGCCAACCCCTGGGCATATGACCCTCACAAAATTCTTCATGTCACTGACTGATGAAGTTGTGTATGCCCAGAGCAGTGGGGCATGCTGTAGCAGCTTGTCAAGACTTGTAGGATTGTTTAGCAAGATTCATGATGTATCTAGCTTCACTGTTGGGGTCCTGAGTTTCCTGCACCATGGCTAGTCATAGGGCAGGATATGCCTAAGTAATCAGACCTCCATAAAAATCCCCAGACCCTGAGACTCAAACGGGCTTCCCTGGGCAGAGACATTTAGCACGTGCCCCTGGGGTTTGCTACGAGAGAAAGAATGCACATTCTATGTGGCCCCAGTGGGGAAGGAATCAGAAGCTTGTGCCTGACCTCCCTGGACTCTGCCTGACATCTATCTTTTTCCTCCTGCTTTTTCTCTGCATCCTTTGCTGTAATAAATCTTCACCAGGAGTATAGTCTGTTGTGAGGTCCTTCTGTTAAATCACTGAACTTGAGGTTGGTTACGGCACACTCAAAGCAATTTTTAAACCTTTAAAAATTATAGAGTATACTATAGTTTGAATGACCTCAAAGTAATTATCATTTTGAATTAAGAAAAATGGTCAAGCAATGGCCTGACTTTATTACTACATACCTGGCTTAGCAGGGTGCTTTGTATAATCAAAAACCAGCACGTCAGAGGATGGTGTTTTTGTAGCAATGATGTGAGGATTCTGTGGCATGTAACGAGCTCGGTTTACTTCTCCTTCGTGGTTAATTTTAATTTCACATTCAATTTTTCCTGTTACAGAACCAAAGCCACCAAATTCTAATGTGAGAAGAAAGAAATAAACACATACACTTACGATTAAAATTCACAAGTCACTTAGTTTAATCAACCCAACAGACTTGAACCTGACAGAATACAACACAAATGACCAGAGAGAACACAAAAATATAGGTTCACTTGCCACTTGGAATTTATTTATTCTCAAAGCTCATTTGCATTGGAAAATATTGGTCTCACCCTCAGGGTATGAACACTCCTTGAATCTCAAGTCAGAAACATCCTCAAATTGGAAATCCATGCTAACTCCCACCCAACCCCAATCACACAAACATTGGTTCCACCAGCATACTTGGTTCAACTGCTAGTGGAGTGCAAAGCTACAACGAGGGGCTAACCTCTCTATCTGCTGTGTGAATAAGAATACAGTGTTAAACAGTTATTAAAAAGGCCTTGGAAAAGTAACAAAGCCACATAAAAAGTATAACTACTGAGAACCAGCAAGATGATAGCAGAAACAATACAAGTAGAGAACATCCAAGCAGATAAGAGCAGACAAAAACATCTTTGAACATTTCATAGATAAAAACTTGAATTAGTTGCTGACACTTGAGTTCAGAGGCTTCACATTATAACTGTGTTATTTTTTCTTGACCTATATTGCTGCTTCTTTGCACGTTCCTTTTTAGCTCACTCTGTGTCTCAGGTCAGGGAACAGTAACTCCAATGCCTAATGGAGCCAGGCAGGTAACAAGTAAAACAGACTGGCTGGGGCCTGGCGAAAACACACGGAAAGCAGTAAACCACTGCTCAGTTTCTGCCAGCTCCTGCTGTGTGGGAATGCTTAATGAACACTGGCTCCCATGGCTTACTATCAGCATTCAGCCATTCTTCCCTATGGCAAACACAGCTTACTATTTCTGTTTCGCTGAAAAATCATATGCCACTCCACACAACTACTCTCACACAACCACATGCAATCACTCCTTTCCCTCCCCTTCGTGTCAGTGGAAGAAATGTGCCTCAGCCTTTCTAAGACCACCCCTCCTGATCCCCTCACCTCCTCCCTCCTGAGACCCTGCTCCAAACCTGCCCCCACTTTATTTTCAACCTCTCACCCCCATGGACTCCAAGAGTTCTTTCTAACTCTTCTGCTACCAAGATACTCAATTTTCCCCATTTCTTTAGTTAAAACAAACTGAACAGCTATCCTTTTTAAAAAACTGGGATTCCAGGTAAGATTTACTTTGAATATAGGGCTTTGTTTTCTCAAACTCAAAAGAAAAAGGTTGCACCGGCCCCGTGGCTTAGTGGTTAAGTGCTCGCGCTCCGCTACTGGCGGCCCAGGTTTGGATCCTGGGCGCGCACCGACACACCGCTTCTCCGGCCATGCTGAGGCCGTGTCCCACATACAGCAACTAGAAGGATGTGCAACCATGACATACAACTATCTACTGGGGCTTTGGGGGAAAAAAAGGAGGAGGATTGGCAATAGATGTTAGCTCAGAGCCAGTCTTCCTCAGCAAAAAGAGGAGGATTAGCATGGATGTTAGCTCAGGGCTGATCTTCCTCACAAAAAAAAAAAAAAAAAGAAAGAAAAAGTTTGAAAAACCACTATCTCAATGACAACAGTAGCCATTAAAAATACCATAACTGGGGCTGGCCCCATGGCGTAGTGGTTAAGTGCACGTGCTCCGCTGCTGGTGGCCAGGGTTCGGATCCCGGGCATGCACCGATGCACCGCTTGTCAGCTCATGTTGTGGCTGCATCCCATATAAAGTGGAGGAAGACAGGCACAGATGTTAGCCCAGGGCCAGTCTTCCTCGGCAAAAAGAGGAGGATTGGCATGGATGTTAGCTCAGGGCTGATCTTCCTCAAAAAAAAAAAAAAAAAACCATAACTGAGAATAAAAAAAGGTGTTAACTGTGAATTATTTCAGTCACTTGTTAGAATGTGACACACTGGACAAGTGACTTTAATAACTTCATATATCCATATATTATGCACAGAGACTAATGCTTAAGCTGGAAGTCCAGTAAGTACATACTTCAGGACTAAAAGCCATTAAAAAGTTTCTGATTACAACAATATTTTCAGAAATAATACATAAGGTTGTAGGGGAATGGACGGTGAATTATGGGAGCAGTACACTGAGTAAATCATTTTGGAAAATAGTTTTATATTTATTTTAAGTTGACAATGAATATACCATACAACTCAGCAATTCCATTCCACTAAATATTCTCCCACATGTGTACAAGGAGACATGGCACAGATGTGCACTGAAGTATTGCTCATAACAGCCAAAACACCACATAGGTAAAATTCAACTGCCCCTTGGTAGAAGAATGGACAAACTCAGGTTTAATCATAATGGAATACTTTACAGCAATTAAAAGAATGACAGACATCTACATGGTATACAAACACATAAACAATACTGAATGGAAAAAGCAAGCTGCTAAACATCATTAATGTATATTCATTACTTATGAGTAATAAAAATACAAACAGTTGAAAATGGCACACTAATTTCAGGACAGTGACGAATTCTGGAAAGGCAGGAAGGAATGGGTGGTGGGACTTCAGCTATAACGTAATATTTTATTTTCAATAAGAAAAAAACCTAAAGCAAATACTGGAAAATGTTAAAATCTATTAAACCATTTGGGGCAGTGTGGAAAGCACTAACCCAGCAGGTCTGGTTGCTTAGCCCTCACAGCTCTGAGCGACACTGGGACCATGACTGACCCCTGGCCAACTCCTAGGAACACAGACCTCAGAATGTTCTTTATGCCACTGATGGATTAATGATTTTGTGGCATACACCAGGAGCAACAGACCATGCTGTACCAGTTCGTCAGGGTTGCTTTGCACAAATATCAAGATTGACAATATACACCTGGTTTCATTATTGGGGTCCTGAGTTTCAGTTGTCATGGCTGGCTGCCAGCAGGATGTGCCTCTGAAACCAGCCTCCGACGAAAGCCTCAGACCTTGACACTCAAATGGGTTTCCCTGGACAGAGATATTCTGCACATGTCCCTGTCGTTGGCTGCCAGAGAGAAAGCACACCCTGTGCAGCCTTGGATGAGACTCATGGCAGCCCTCTCAGCATATCTTCTTCCTGCTGCTTTTGTTCTGTACTATTTATTGTTAACAAACTTTAGCCTTGAGCATAATTTGCTATCGAGTCTTGTGAGTCCTCCTAGCAAAATCACCAAACTTGAGTGGTTGTGAGCGTGAGAATACCAAAACAGAGGAATGTATATTCGGGGCGGGGGGGGGGGCGCTCAACAGCTTCCATAAAAATCCCACTATTAACTGATTAACTGTTTGGTATATGTGCCTCCTTGGCTTTTTTCTATGCATACACCAACACATTATTACTTTTACCAAACTGGGTACTATAATCACACATACTAGTTAATTTATCTTGGACACCTTTCCATACCACTGCATACATATTTATCCTATTTTGTGTGCGTGTGTATAAAAATTTCAGATTTATCTCATTCTTAGTAATTGCTGCACAGTATTTCAAACATACTATAATGTGTTTAACCAACTTCCTATGAACTAACATCTGGGTTGCTAGGTTGATCCTAATTTTTCAATCCTACAAATAATGCTATTGTGAAATCCTTATGGCACATGTGGGTGAGTGGTTCTAGGATAAAGTCCCAGAAGTTAAATTGCTGGGCCAAAACATATTAGCATAAAGTTTTAGGGTTTTTTTTTTGCTGAAGAAGATTCACCCTGAGCTAACATCTGTTGCCAATCTTCCTCTTTTTTTGCTTGAGGAAGACTAGCCCTGAGCTAACAACCATGCCATCTTCTTCCATCTTGTATGTGGGTTGCTGCCACAGCACGGCTTGATGAGTGGTATAGGTCTGCACCTGGGATCTGAACCCGCGAACCTGGGCCACCGAAGTGGAGCACACCGAACTTAACCACCAGGCCACAGGGCCAGCCCCGAGCATAAAGTTTTAAAAACATATAATTAGAAAGAGGCATACTCCCTTAAACATCAATAGTGGAATATATGGTATACCTACCACCCTTCTCACTGTCACAGTGGGAAGCATCAAACTGAGCATCATCATTCGGAATATGGACACGAGCAACCACGAGATGATTCTGCTCATCAGATGTGTGAGTCCCCAGCACTAGCCAATGAAGGGCATAATCCTTTCCTTCTGGTCTGTTTAGGAAAGAAAATAAGTCACACTAATCCTACAAGAAATCAGTAGCTAACAAATTCAATCTATCACCAATCCCCGTGCTTATAAATCATGACTTTTCACCTAAAAAATATCTTCTATTTTAATGTTAGATGTTTCCAATTTCCCAATAAGAGTCAACAAGGTAGAATGGAAAGAATAAAATGCTGAGTTAGAAAAACTGGGTTTAACTCCTGGCTCAAACTATAATTAGCCACATGCAGTTCCTTAAATCACAACTTTCCTGTGTGCCTCAGTTTCTTCAACTAAAAAATAGGCTATGAATGAAAATGGCATGACGTGAAAATCCCTTATGTTTATGGTGCTTAAAGTTTATCAAATGGGCATTCTCAATTTTACGGGGGTGGGGGGAGGGAGGCTTTGTTACCTTGTTCTGTGGAAACTCACTTTGAGGCTGAAGAACCTGCTGATGCCTCTTGGCATCCTGGTCCAAGCAGTGATTTTGCATCTTGATCTATTAACAATACTTCTTCATTCGTATTAGCTAGAATATCAATTTTCACCTGTGCTCCATGGTCCCACCTCAATGAGGAGGGCTAAGAAGTAGGGCTCTGAACCCCAACACCAGACAAGTTAGGCTATTTATCTGTTTCTAAATTTCAGCTGTACAAAGGATTCAGTGCTTTTAAAAAAAAAAGTTTGGGGGTTACTTCCACGCATGTAATTTACTAATAACCAAAAAAGATACAAGATGAAATTTTACCAAGACTTGGCTTAAGGTAAAAAAGAACAATAAACACACAAACAATCCCCAAAACAGAATAAGGCAGCCATGGCTAAGCAATACCAGCTTGTTTGAAAAAAGACATGGGTCTTATTCAATGTATGTTCAGTGGCCAAGAATATAATGTAGCTATCAAAAAAGGTAATTAATTCCATCTTAGATGAACTTGTATGGGGAGAGGAGAGGTAATGTGCATGAGCACTTGCCCACTTTTAACTGGAAAAATCACAAAGAAAATTAGGCTCTAGGCAATGTACTTCAGGAGGACTTAGACAAAATGAAGCCTTTTCCAGGAATAGTGGCTCAAAATGAAAGAGAACTTAAACATATCTCATGAGAACCATTTGAAAAGAAATAGGAATGCTTGAGAAAAAGGAGGCACCACAGAGCAATGTTAGGGCTGACATAAAAGGAAGTGACTTGCTTTTTACGGGATTAAGCAGAAAAACTGAGACCAACAGGTAAAAGTCACAGGTCAACACGTCAATTCATCACAGGACCTTTCTATGAGCATGGTCCCAAGACGGACTGGAGGATCAGAAAAATTCCTCTTGATTCTAAAATTCAATTATTCTGGTTTCCCATGACTTGATCATCATATAAGGATTTTTCTTTATACTACAAATCCTTTCATCTCCATCATTTAAAATACAAGCCTATTTTCCTGAACCAATCACTATTTCACTATTTCCCTCCAATACTGGATGCACCTAAGGCTGCAGAAGCACTTATGATAAGACCTTGTCCATTTTCAGCACCAGAATCTTTTGACCATTTTGACTCCGCCGCTAAGAAATTCACCCAACAATCACAGATTATCACAAGGCTATTCTCAGCAGCACTGTCTGAAGCAGCAAAAGACTAAAAACAACCTAAATATCCATCAATAGGGAACTGGTGACATAAATTATAGTATATCCATAAATAAAATTCTATGGAGCCCTTGAAACAAATGAATATATCTAAGCATGCTGACAGGAAAAAGTCTCCAATATAAACTCCTAATTAAAAAGTCAAGCGAGCACCTTGCTACCAGAAAAAAAAGATGGAAGGAAGATATATGTATGTACTTCTTCATGCCTGCAGGATGGATAAGAAATTGCAAACAATGACTGACTCTGCTCTGGGTAAGGGAACTATGAGAATAGGGGCTGTGGAAGGGGGACTTATTTTTCAATCTATGCACTTTTGTACCATCTGAATTTGAATGATTACAAAGCTTTTTAGGTAGAAAATAAGTTAGTCTCAATATGTTTAAGAAATTATTTAATAAGAGATATGAAACCATGATCTACCAGTTTTGAAAAACAATCTCTTAGAGAGATCTAAATTTTTAAAAGCCAAATCAATTATTTGGACGATTACCTAACTCAATTTAAGGACAACAGCTCAGAAAGCGCAAGTAATCATTTGGAAACATGTTTTATGTAGGCAGAAGGCCTTATGAGGTTGAGTAGGGTCTAGTTCCTCAAAGAGCCAGGCAGTAAGAGTAGCCAACATTTCTACTGTTCTGTGTAGTGACAAAACACAAATTACAGGGCCTTCATCCCCCAAAGAGAACCCTGCAAAGCACCCCACAGCCATCTTCAACAACCAAGAATGCAGGCTGGCTGGCATTTTCTTGCATTCCCAGAGCCACTGCACGTCGCACAACCAGATCCCACTTCTTCATACGCAAAGAACACCATGGAATACATAATTTAGTTAAAGTATTTTCTGTTAAATTTCTAAGCGTTAACATAAAAGCAATATCTGGGCTGAGAACATATAGCTCTATTATCTTTAAAATCTTTATGCAAAACACATTATAGGTAACATTTTAAAAAGACTTCAGTAAGCAGCTTTCATTGAAATCCAAATGGAGAAACATAGTTATTCCATCCTATCTAACAAATTATTTCTGAACAAAAGGGGTGTAAAAATCAGCATCAGTCACCACTTACTGTGTACTTACTCTGCGCCAGCACTTTCACATGCACGATCTTATTTAATTCCCTCAAATGCAGGCAGTCAGTACCATCAGCACCTCAATTTACATACCAGACAACTCCGTCTGATAGAGACTGACCAGCTTGCTCGAATTCACAAAGCTACTAAGAAGCAAGGGGCAGAATTCAAACTCAGGTCTCTAACCTTAAAGCCCCCGCTCTTTTCTACTGTTACAGTAGATCAAAAACATCCAAGAGAATGTAAATTAAGTTGTTAAAGTTTTAAATCTGCTTAACAGGAAAACACAAAGAGTAAAATGCACAAGATGCTCTAAACCAGAACCTGGATAGCCTTAAGTATTTGATGCTCAAAACTGTTTTATCAATGCTTAGACCTCTCCATTATTTAGTTCTTGGCTACTCTTCCCACATCTGTGTATTTATGTTGAGATTTTTGGGAACCCCAAGGGAAGCCCCTATCTGTATGGAAGTCAATGACGGCATATGGAGAATGTGGCTGTTATATGAGTAATTTTATATAAACTAACTCTTATTTTTGTAACATCGTAAAATCCCCTTTCTAGATTAGAGTTTGATTAATCTTCATTAAATTATATGCTCACAATACCCAAATTTAATACACTTGTAAAGTACATAGCCAAACTCCTACTAGAAAAAGTGCAAGTATATAAGAAAGGTAACCTAGTGCAGGGGATACCTCAACTCTGGGGCCACCCGGTTTGGGTTCAAAAACCTGATCTACCACTTACCAGCTGTGTAATCTTGGACATGTTACTTAACATCTCAGCCCCAATGTCCACATCAGTAAAACAAGGATGATAAAAAGTAATCATAGTGCTGTTGTATTAAACCCAATAACAGCATGTAGAACTTTTCAGGTGTGCCAGGCCCCGTTCTAAGTGCTCAAATGTTAGCAATTACTACCAGAGACGTTTTAGAAATAGCTGAAAAGAACACTCGTATGAAGACCAACAGCAATCTCAAACTGTATTTCATACTATAAGCCAATAACAACACCTTTTCTTTGGTGAGCTGTTGCTAAATTCTTTTCCCCTTTGCCAATTAAAACATACTCATCTTGGGGGCTGGTTACATGGGTTCATGGCTACATAGTTCACCGTAAAAATTCATCAAGCCATAGACTTATGATTTGTGCACTTTTCTGTACATATGCTATTTTTCAATAAAATTTTAAAGAAATCCATTAGTCTGAAGCCCAAAGAGACGCTGCTCTATATTTAAACCCAAGAAATGTCAAACATATCCAGCGCTTCCTACAAATACAATTAACCTCACAGCAGATTCTTTCTCCCCTTTTAACGCCACACTTATGTCAGAAATCACCCCATAAACCCCTTAAATTTTGAAAATAAAAATCACCTGCCACCTCATCCAAGGGCTAAATTGATTACATTTTTCTGTTCTATGTATAAAATGCCAAAATTAGGAAATTCAGGACAAGAATTAAATTCGTGCAAAATAAAAGTTGCCAGACACCCTTACTTAGTCACTTCAGGAAGCCACTGAACGGTAAGACTCGGCCACTGCAGAGCATGTGTCATAACCAGGTCATACAGAAACGGTGTATTCTTCTTCCAGATTTTATATTCTTCATTGATGACACGCTCCTCCACAGTATCTTCAAACACTGAAATTTGGAGAAAGCCCATACGATTAAGCGGCTGAGAGAGATCAAAATCAGAATCGATACACAGATACTGGAGGTCACCTCGAGACGGCCACACCTAATCTACTCTTTGCCTATAACCTCTAATTTGGACGCGAACAACTGCTCTTCCAGAATGTGGAGAGAATATTAACACCAGAAAGCTTATTTTTTGCAGTTTGAGATCAATACCGCCTGCGTATTCAGAACGGAGTAATTAATTACACGGACATGGAAACTGTCTTGCTGGTTACGGCTGTTCGCACCTGTTCTAAGATGACGACCCGTATGTAGAGGAGCTCCACGACCCGCCCCGGGAGACGAATCCACGTGTAGCAAAACCCCATCGGCCCGCTCCCTCCATCCCCCACCAGGAGAGGCCTCCGCTCCCACGAAGCCCGTGTCGGCAGCCATAGGCCGGCGGGTTCCAGAATCCCCCGGACAAGGGCCGCGACCCCGAGGCGGTCGACGCGCGCGCGTGGAAGAAGCCGCCGTGCCCGCTTTCCGGCGGCGGAGACCGCCTCCACCCGGGACCGAGGGCGCGGGAGGGAGCGCCGCCGCCGGGAGGGAGGGTCCGAGGGGAGAGAGGGAAGGGGGCCCACCCCGCGGCCCCGCGCCCGGCTCCGGAAGTGCTCAGAGCCCTCAGCGCCGCGGCCCCGTCCCGCGTAGGCCCTCGAGGCGCGCGCCCAGCCTCGCGCCCGGCCCCGCCCCCTGCTCCTCACGCCAATTCGCGCCTTTCGCCGGCGCGTGCCGCGGCCTCGCGCGCCCGCCGCCCCCCGCGGCCCCGGCGTGCGCCGCCCCGCAGGGCCTCTTACTCTCTTTACTCGCCATCTTGCGTCGGGTCGTTCGCCCCTCGCCGCCGCCTCAGACTCCCCTCGCTAGCCAAGAGCAGCCCAACCGCAGGCGCTCCTGCCTTTCCCAGGCGCGTCACACACTTCTAGCTCTCGAAGCGTGAGCTCCGGCTCACAGCCTGGGTGCTCCCCAGACGCCGCGTCCTTCTCTCCTGCCTCCTCCCCGCTCGCGGGTACCGAGGTCTGAGGCGCTCTTCTCTCTCTCTCTCCAAACTTGGAACGAGACTTTTCAACCCGCGCCTCTCAGCCCGCCCAGGCAGCTGAGCGCAGGCGCATCCGCCCTGGGAAAAGCGAGAGGCGGTGGAGAGGCGGGCCTGGGAGCCAACGGCTTCATCGCCTCGACCAATGACGTGCGGCAAGCAGGTTTCACGCGGCGTTCGGAGGCGGGCTTCTGGGGGTGCGCAGGGCGTTCCGCGGCAGGAAGTTGGCGAGGCGCAGGCGCGAGGGCTCGCCCGGCGCTCCCAGGGCCGGCCGCGGGGGCGGATGGGGGTGCGCTGGGGGTGGGGCGAATGGAGGCGCGGCGTGCGGGCTGCACGGGGGCTGCGAGCCTCGCGGAGGCGAGCCCGGGGGCCGTGGGGCGTGGCTGCTTGCAGCGGCCGTGGCGGTGGGGGTGGGAGGGGGGCAGGGAGGCTGCCTCCGCTTAGCCAAGCAAAATCTCAGAGCCAGAAAGGAAAATGGTTTCTAGTCTCGAGAGATTACTGTGCCCGCAAAGTCTCCCCAATAATCACGAGCATGCAATTCTGTGCACCTTGAAAGGTCTTCCACCAGCCGACTGGCCTTTCGTGGGGCTCGGTCGAGCCGAGGTGGGGTTTGTCGGAGGCAAAGGGGACTTTTTGCAGAGGCCGCGGGCGTTTTCTGACTGCAGAAGCCGCCGGGCCTCCCTGTTAGGCTAAACCTGCGGCCTGTGCTGGCACAGGCCGCCAACGGCCCGAAGCTCTTTTGAATTACGTTTTCGTTTGTTCACAAATTTGGGTCCTTAAAAATGATGATTTGTGGCCTCGCGTACTGCAGAGGATTTTGTCCCTACACTGGCGTTCTTGTTTCCGTCCCAGCCCAAGACCCTGCTGAGTCATTCTTGTCACCTGCGGGGGTCCCAGGGCAACCGCACCCCAAGCTGGTGAGGCTGGGAAGAGTTGGGCTGAGCTGACCCGGGGCCGGCTTGCCCGAGCCCTGCTCTGTCCTGGAATTTGGTAGCCCCTGGGGAGTGCGTGGGGGTGGGGAGAAAGCGGGCTGCAAGGCTAAACGGGAACGAAAATGAGGGCCAGGAGCAGAGGGGACAGGGTAGGAGGGGGCGGCAGAGGTGCCTACATGCAAAGGGAACCTCTGTCTACATCCAGACTGCAAGAAAGGCTCCCCCTGCAAAAGCACCACCGGAACACTTGCTGCCTTGATATTTTCCAAGTGCCTTCATGCAAGTGACCATGGTGATTCTCAAACGAAATCGTGCAGCTGCTGCCGTGATGCCCACGTTTCTGATCGGGAAACAAACCCAGACGTTACTCTAGTCGGTGGCAGAACCACTCGTATTACCTTATATAGAAATTTACTGTCTGGTGCTTCTGGTTTCCGATACGATGCGATTCATTATTACAACGCTCTCCCTTTATGTCAGGCCCAGGAATCTTGTTAGTGACTAAAGCTGGGGAGGGGGCGGCTGGAGAGGGAAGAGGGTTGCAAGGGTGTTTAAACAATACAGCCCTCATGTTCTAGAACGCTGGTGGGCAAATGTTTTCTCTAAAAGGGGCCAGAGAGTAAATATTTTAGGTTTAGGGGGCAACTATTCAACTCTGCCGCGTTATAGAGAGAAAGCAGCCCTAGACGATATGGTTGATCATGGCTGTATTCCAATAAAACTTGATATACACTGAAATTTGGACTTCATAAAATTTTCACGTGTCACAAAATACTCTTTGGATTTTTTTCAACCGCTTGAAAATGGAAAAATCATTCTTAGCTCGTGGGCCATACGAAAACAGGCGGTGGGTTAGATTTAGCGGAGGACTGTAGTTTGCCCATCTTGTTCTAGAGTAATTGTCTTACAGCTCTGCTTCAGTGGGAACCTCCTCATGTGCACAGCAAGAGAAGGCTTGGCAGACGATTTCCAGTCTCCCTTTAATATATTTTACTTATTTCTGATGGGTAGGCATAATTTCCAAAACCTATTAAATGTTTAAAGGGTTGAAAGAAAAGAAATTCTCCCAGACGATATGGCTTTAAAATCTTTATACTGTCCACTTCACTGAAGATCAGAGTAGGAAGTATGAAGCAGATATTTTGGGAGTTTCTGAAAATATTCAGGCACTATCATACACTTAATCTGCAAGTATCATGTACAGCATATTTCGTTAGCTTTGGATTTTTTTTGTTGTTAAATTGAATTTGTCAAATCTGTTTCTCTAATTTTTTTTGGTCTTTTCCCGGTCGGGTACTTTTTTGCATCAAAAATGTAATAGCAGGGGCCGGCCTGGTGGCCTAGTGGTTAAGCTCCCTGCGCTCCGCTTCCCTAGCGCCCACGGTTCGCGGCTCGGATCCGGGCGCGGACTTACACTACCCATCAAGCCATGGTGCAGTGGCGAGCCACATACAAAATAGAGTAAGATTGCTATAGATATTATCTCAGGGCCAATCTTCCTCAGCCAAAAAGAGGAGGATTGGCAACAGATGTTAGCTCACGGCCCATCGTCCTCACGGAAAAAAAAAGGAATACCAGTTTTCTCTCTTGAATTGCTTAACTGTTCAGTTTTGTTTTTGCCTTTCACCTCAACTTCTTAGCTCTGGTCCTAATCTTTTCTCCCACTTTCTCTGTGGTTGTCTTTCTGTCTCATGCACTCAGCTAAGTCTGCTAATCGAGTTAGGCACCAAGAGGCACATGCACCAGGTTGGGGGCTATCTTAACTGAGAGACGCCATGTTTAGGTCCCTTTCTCTAAGACTGCTTACCTCCGAGTTGCTGTAGTGTTAACCACCACTTTCTCCATGCCCACCGTGTTTCACCGACTAGCACACTTGTATATAAACCAGAACAAGTTACACCAAACAGTGCTGACCTTTAATATGTGTGATGCACTCTGGTATTTTATCTCATTTAAAAAAATATGCAGATGACCCTCTACATTGATTTCGTGATTGCACTCAATCACAAATTGAAGTCTGAAAAACACAGACAGTAGGATATTTTTGAAACCTCTAGCCAGTCCCCGACCACCCTTTATAAAATAACAACACACCCTCATCCGCCCTGACCGGTAATCACTCTCTATCCCCCTTACTCTGTTCTCACTACCTGACAAAGATTTGTTCATAGGCGTTTTCCCCTACACTAGAACGTAAATTGATGGCGGCATCTTTGTTTTGTTGTATTCGGCACACCTGGACCAGTGCTTACCAGATGAGGAAGCTCAGGCAGAGAGGGGTGAAGTGTTTTGCCAAAGTCACATAGCCAGTGAGTGTTGGAGTTGGAATTTGAATTCAATCAGTCATATTAAAACAGCAAAACTAATTGTATGTGTTAGAATGAACTGTTTACCGAAAGGAACAAGAGACGGAAATGGTATCTGGACAGAGCTGCAGGGTGATTTTGTGTTCATTAACAACCCTGTCTCACCAGTTTTGGGGGAAAATCTTAGCCATTCAAAAAAATTTTTGCAGTACCTACTGTGTGCCAAGAGATGTTCTGAGAACTGGAGATAACTTGGATGAACAAGACATATAGAGCACCTGCTCTTTCATACATTCCTTTATTTTTTTTTTATTACAAAAGCAAAGCTCATTACAGAAAAATCTGAAAATTACATGAGCAAACGGGGTGCATAAAGAATACCAGTTTTGTTCCTAGCCAAATCATTTTCATCCAAATCATTAGGAGCAGAAGACAATACACGAAAACATTAATAGCCGTTGTCTCTTGGTTACTGGTATTATGGATGGTGGTTATTTTATTCTTCATATAGTGCTCTATTTAAAAATTTTCTCCAGTGGACAGACATACGCTTATAAACAGAAAAAACAAAGGCCACACGTTTTAGAGAAAATATATTAAAAAATGGTAGAAGAGTGATGCAGACAAATGAAGAGTTATCGTAGCATGCTAGAATTCTAGGTAATTTCTCTTAAAATATTGTTTAATGCAATTGTGTGAGAGGGAGTTAAAGGAAAATTATAAAATAGAAAACACACTGTAGTTGTTGGAACTGTTTTCATTTACTATTGTGATATTAGGTAAAGTGAAGTAATTGTTTTATACTTATAAATGTGTTAATATTTAACCTTTGTGGAGTGTCCCTCTGGATTTCTGAAAGGCCAATTTACCCCGTTGTGCCAGCTGTTAATGTTAAGCCACAGGAGCTCTGCATTGGTGACAGTGAATAAAGGAAATGACCTAGACCAGAATCCCTGGGGCTTAGACTTAGAATCACTGGGGCATAGTAAATAAATATTTGTCAAATGAAAAATATTGAATAGGCACCTCCTCCTGGCCTTGTCCCAATCCATCAGCAGTGATGAGAAGGCTTCACATGAAGAACCTTCTTTTATAAAAATTGCTCTGAGCATTCTACCCCAAGCACATTGTTCTTTTATTCCAAGTTTTAGTATAGGATGCATTGTAATTTACAACTGAAGACCGCTTCTGAAGTTCACTGTAGTGAAAATTTGTTGTAATTGCTGGCCATCATCCATTCTTCCTTCTGCAGGAAACAGCACAGTAAATTTGTTTTGGGTGAGCTACCCTCCCTTCTTCAGACTTATAGTTTGGTAGGACTGTCCATCAGGATACCCCGCTCTCCACCAGCCAAAGGGTAGGCACTTAACCTCAGCGAGGCCAGTCAGCCACTCCCTTCCTGGAATGTGGATTCCATAGATTCATGCTGGTGAAGCACCCCAAGGTGCTGGCCATTGGTTTCTGCTTTCTGGATCTCTGAAATGGCTCTGGTTCCCACCCTTTCCCAATTGGCTCCTTTGATTCTATGAGTTTCTCATATCCTTCCATATATTCCTTTTTTGCATAAATTAGCCTGAGTCCATTTGTTGCTTACAGCCAAAGAATCTCTGATGTTCACCAAACCCTGTCCCCTTCCTCCTCCAAGTTCTGAATTTAACCACCAATTCTCCTGAATAAGGAACATGACCCTTGTAGTTGGAGAGAAAACAGATAAGATACTAAAAAATTTGCAAAATTTTGTTTGCAATTGTGTAAAAGCTACAGGAAAACAGCCATGCTGAGTATTTCCAATAGAGTGGATTCAATAAAGAATTGGGTACATAGATGTTAGAAGGCTGAAAGAGGGGACAATGAGGTAACCCGGATATTTGTCACTGCTTCCTGTACCTCTAGGGATGATATTAGTAACTGCAAGAAGCAGCTACCAGGCCCAGGGCTGTGGCAACAAAAGGAAACAAGTGGGGTTATCAGGCCCTGGGAACTTGGCAAGGAGGTCCTGCGCTGGCTGGCATGTGGACCTCTGCTAGAGGCACTCCACACAGCCCCTGCTCAGACCACCAGGGAAGGCATGGCTGGTGGGTGCTGGTGCCTCTGTGGGGACCTGATATGGTGATGCTGGGAAGGCTGAAAGAAGCTGGAGGCTGGAGCCATGCCCGGCTTGGGTGTCGGGGGGTTGTTGTCCCTTCTCCCTCCCAATCTCCCATCAGAACCTCCCGCTGACAGAACCTAACAGGAAGGCAACTGGCTTGGGAGTTTGGGAAAAGCAGTTTGCAGAGTCCCAGTCCTGACATCACAGAGCAGAGTCCAAAAAGGGTTAGCTTAGAGCTAAGAGATGGCGGGTAAATAACCACGACAGAAGCATGCTTTCCTTTTAAAAGGCTCAGTAGTGGTTTTTGAAAATAGAGTTGCCTAGTAAATTGGAAATTTTCAATGTATCTGTGGCTATATGTAAATTACATCATCATTGTACTTTATGCCGAAAGACTTAAGGGCACAAATTTCAAACCTGTAACATGTTCTCTGGCCCTTAGTGATGGCATATGGATATATCCGTTGGAAAATTTGTCTCCTGATACATATTTATGAGGTGCAGGAGGTACAGCAAGATTGTTCCATTTGATTATTACAAAGAGGAAACCAGTATTGATGTAAAGCTATCTTAGTGATCAAAAGGTCTGTAATTGTAAGGTCATTTACAAATTCCTATTGAGAATTGCTTTCAAAATGTTAGAAGAAAAGCCAGAGAAATTCACTGTATCATTAAGAAAATACTTCATCATCTCACTTAAGGGAAATTACACATGCTCCAAATGCATATATTGATTAAGCCGACAGATTTTATTTGGAAAGTTTACAAAATTACCAATCTTCTAAGATTAATGAATAGAAGGGGAAATTATTATACTAGTGGCAAAACAAAATGTTAGATGAGAAATGCATCTATGAATGTTCATAGCAGCTTTATTTGTAATAGCCAGAAACTGAAATCAGCCCAGATGTCCTTCAGCTGGTGAACAGGTATACTGGTGTTCATCCATACCATGGAATATACTCAGCAATAAAAAGGCTGAATCTATTGATACACACAACGACTTGGATGAATCTCTAGGGAATTATGTTGAGCAAAAAAAGCCAATCCCAAAAGGTTACATACTTTATGATTTCATTCACATAGCATTTTGGAAATGACAAAATTTTAGAAATTGAGGAGAGATTAGTAGTTGCCATGGGTTAGCGATTGGGGGTGGGGGTTTGGGAATGTGAGGTGTGGTTGTAAAAGGGCAAAATGAGGAATCTTTGTGCTTGTGGTATTGGAACTGTTCAGTATCTTGACAGCGGTGGTGGATCCACGAACCTACCCAGGTGATACAAGTGTATAGCCCTTAAGACACAAACACACACACAAACGAGTATCAATAAAACTGTGGAAATCTGAGTAAGATGAGTGGATTGTATCAATATCAATATCCTGGGGGCCGGCCCCGTGGCTCAGTGGTTAAGTGAGCGAGCTCCACTACTGGCGGCCCAGGTTTGGATCCTGGGTGCGCACCGACACACCGCTTGTCCGGCCATGCTGAGGCGGCGTCCCACATACAGCAACTGGAAGGATGTGCAACTATCACATACAACTATCCACTGGGGCTTTGGGGGGTGGAAAAAAAAGGAGGAGGATTGGCAATAGATGTTAGCTCAGAGCCGGTCTTTCTCAGCAAAAAAAGAGGAGGATTGGCATGGATGTTAGCTCAGGGCTGATCTTCCTCACACACAAAAAAATCAATATCCTGGTTGTGATATTGTACTATGGTTTTGCAAGATGTTGCCTTTGGGAGAACTGGGCTAAGTGTATGCAGGATTTTCTATCATTTCTTACAACTGCATGTGAATCTACAATTTTCTCAAAAATTTTAATTAAAAACTAAAAATGGTGTGCTGCAACAATCAGAAAAGCTTGGTGATGCTTTCAGTCTTGTTCCATTTATTAACTGAAGTGAAGACAATAGTTCCTGCATGTGTGGGTTTTTTTTAACTTTTAAATTATGGACAATTTTAAACATTCACAAAAGAAGAGAATAGTGGAATGAACCCCCATGTACACAGCTTTAGTAATTATCAGCTCAAGGTCAAATGTATTTGATTTATTCCCCCATCCACTCTTGCTGTCCCTCAGTATTTTGATGCAAATATCACGTCTCATATTATTTCATCTGTAAATATTTCTATATGCATCTCTAAAATATAAGGGCTCCTTTTTTTAAAAAAATTCAAAATAACTACAATACATTCTCACACACACAAAAATAACAATTCCTTGATATGGATATCCAGATAGCATTTACGTTTCCTGGTTTGTCTCGTAATGAGGGTGTGTGCTTTAGCTTTCTTAAGGTATAATTTATGTACCATAAACTGCACCCATTTAAAGTATACAATTTAACAAGTTTTGACAGATGTTAACACCCATGAAAGCACCACTACAATAAAAAAACAAACAATGACAAAAAAGCCCCAGAACATTCCAATCATGCCCAAAAGTTTCCTTGTGCCCCTTCCTTCATCTATGGCCACAGAACAACCACTGATCTGCTTTCTGTCATTATAGATAAGTTTACAGAGAATGTTATAAAAAAAAACCTAAATGGTACATGATTTTATGAAAATTAGAAGGAAGTCTGGAGAATGAAGAAAAATATGTGTATATTTTTGCCTGATATATTTTGATGGTGAGCCCCTGACACAGAAAGCAAGTTCAGTTTGGAATACTATAATAATAATAGCCAACATTTATTGACACTTAGTATGTGCCAGATATTTACAAATTAGATATTACATTATCTAATTTGTCTGATGATAACCCTATGATTCTTAACAATCCTATTATTATCAAACCCATTATACAGTTGAGAATACTGAGGCTTAGAGAAGTAACTTGCCCATGATCTCAAAGCTTATAACTGAAGGAGCTTAGATAAAAAGCTAGGTTTTTTTTTCCAAGGAAGATTGACCCTGAGCTAACATCTGTGGTCAATCTTTTTTTTTTTCCTTTTTTCTCCCCAAAGCCCCAGTACATAGTTGTATATCCCAGTTGCAGGTCCTATCTAGTTCTTCTATGTGGGGCACCGCCTCAGCATGGCTTGATAAGCGGTTAGTAGGTCCATGCCTAGGATCCGAACTGGCGAACCCCCGAAGCGGAACTCGTGAACTTAACTGCCATGCCACCGGGCCGGCCGCTGAAAGCTAGTCTTTGATTCCAGAGCAATTCCTTTAAACATAGCTGCAGTCCGTTTATCAGCAAAAAGAACTGACATGAGAAGAACACCTGGCTTTGTTGCTAAGAAGTCTTACCCTTTCTTTGACAAAGGAGCAAAGGCAATTCAATGGACAAAGGATAGTCTGTTCAACGAATGGTGCTGGAACAACTGGATAGCCACATGCAAAAAAATGGAATCTACATACGATCTTTTACAAAAATTAACTCAAAATGGATCTTAGACCTAAATGTGAAGCTATAAAACTCCTGGAAAAATTAAAAAATGGGCAAAGGACCTGAATAGACATTTTCCCAAAGAAAACATACAAATGGCCAACAGATACACAAAAAAGTGTTCAACATCAGTAATTAATGGAGAAATACAAATCAAACCCACAATGAGATATCACCTCACACCAGTTAGGATGGCTATTACCAAAAAGACGAGATAAATGCTGATGAGGGTGTGGAGAAAAGGGAACCCTTGTGCACTGTTGGTAGGAATGTAAACCAGTACAGCCACTATGGAAAACAGTGTGGAAGTACCTCAAAAAATTAAAACTAGAGCTACTATGTGATTCAGCAATCCCACTTCTGGGCATATATCCAAAGGAAACCAAATCATTATCTGGCAGAGATATCTGCACTCCCATGTTCATTGCAGCATTATTCACAATAGCCAAGATATGGGAACAACCTAAGTGTCGGTCGATGGATGAATGGATAAAGATGTGGTATGTATGTACAATGGAATATTATTCAGCCTTAAAAAAGAAGGCAATCCTGTCATTTATGACAACATGGATGAACCTGGAGGGCATTATGCTAAGTGAAATAAGCCAGACATAGAAAGACAAATACCATGTGGTATCCCTTATATGTGGAATCTAAAAAAAGTCGAGCTCATAGAAACAGAGAGCGGAAAAGTGGTTGCCAGGGACTGAGGGAGAAATAGGAAGAAGTTGGTAAAAGGGGAAAAGCTTTCAGTTATAAGATGAATAAGGTCTGAAGATTTAATGTATAGCATGGTGACTATAGTTGATAACACTATATTGTATAATTGAAATTTGCTAAGGGAATAGAACTTAAATGTTTTCACCCCCACCCCCCAAAAAAGAGGTAAATATGTAAGGTGATGGGTGTGTTAACTTGGCGAGGGGAATCTTTTCACAATGTATATGTATATCAAATTATCACATTGTACACTTTAAATATCTTACAATTTTGTCAATTATACCTCAATAAAGCTGGGGGAAAAAAGCTGAAAAAAAACTTCCTAGAAGATAACATAGGAAAAAATCTAGGTGACTTTGGATTTCGTGATGACTTCTTAGATATAACACCAAAAACATGATCCATGAAAGAAAAAACTGATAAGTTGGACTTGATTAAAATTAAAAACTTCTGTTAAGAGAATGAAAAGACAAGCCACAGACTGGGAGAAAATATTTGCAAAACACATATCTAATAAAAGACCAGTATCCAAAATATATAAAGAACACCTAAAACTCAGCAATAAGAAAACAACCCAGTTTAAAAATGGGCAAACGATCTGACTAGACATCTCATCAAAAAGATACACCAAAGGCAAATAAGCACATGAAAAGACGCTCAATATCATATGTCATTACGGAATTGCAAATTAAAACAACAATAAGATACTACTACACATCTATTAGAATGGCTAAAAACTATGGAGACAGTAAAAAGGATGCCAAGGGGTTCAGGAGGAGGGAGGAAGGAGTGAATAGATGGAACACAGGGAATTTTTAGGGCAGTGAAACTGTTTTGTATGATTCTGAAATGGTGGATACATGTCATTATGTATTTGTAAAAAGCCATAGAATGTACAACCCAAAGAGTGAACCCTAATGTAAACTATGGACTTTAGTTAATGACAATAATGTACGTATATTGGCTCATTGGTTATAATGAATGTACCACATGAATGCAAGATTAACATATGTGCAACTGAATTAATAAAGATTAATATGTGTGAATTAACATGGGAAACTACGGATTGGTGGGGTGAGGAGCTATTTGGGAATTCTCTGTACTTTCCAATCAATTCTGTAAACCTAAAACTGCTCAAAAAAAGAAAGTCTGTTGATTAAAGAAAGTCTTAGCCTCTGCAAGCTTCAGTTTCCTCATCTCGGAAGTGAGGAGTTGGACTATATCTCAGAAGGAAATTCTGTCCTTAGAAGTAGAGATGAATTTTACCCCCCTTACATTTTCCAAAGTGTTTTACTTTGTGATTTTTATCTATCCTCACCAGGAGTCTTTCAATGGTTGCATTGATAGATCAGCCGAGCTGGCATCACTTGGCAGTGGGTGTTCTGGCAAAGAACAGACTCACACAGAAGATTCAAAAGTTTTCTTTATCAAGTCTTTTTGGTGATCTTTTAAATAAAACTTTAGAGAAAACTTGTTTCTATGTCTATCAAATGTTTCCTGTCCATTTTAGTTTGAAAGCCGTTTTGTGTGTTCATCTACAATTTTGGTTTCAGTGATCTTGAAAATATGATGATCATTTCTTTTTTCTTAATGTCTTTTTTTATTGAGGTAACATGGGTTTATAACGTCATATAAGTTTCATGTGTACGATCATTTCAAGTTAGAGTAAATATTCTAAGTTTTGGGAGAAATCTTAGTTATATTATAATTTCAGTGAAATCCTTTGTTAGCCATGCCTTGTAGCTAAATATCACAATAGTTTAGTCTTAAATGAATGTAAAGATTTATACACTAATATAAAGCCAATTGGTCAGATTGACCTTATTGTGTTATCCTGGTATAGGATATCCTGGTATAGGATAAATATAGACATTAAAGAGCATCATGGCCATATAAACTGCCACTCTACCTTCTACTCGCCCAGGGGAGTTATGGCACATATAAGCCACGGTGTCCCATGTTCCCTGCAGGTTGTCATAAATGTTTGACAATGATGTTTAATAAACCCAACTGAGTGAAGAAAGAGGTACAAGAGAACTAGATTGAAAAACATCAGCAACCATCTTAATGTATACCACAATGCTGTTTAAATTACAAACGGATAAAAGTGTTGTGAATGATTCTTATTGAATCATTTAATTTCTAAGAAGTCAGGGCAATTTGAATTGCTGGAGCCCTGACTTTAAATTTACATTAACCAATATTTAGTATGGGAATCAGTGTTGCTTTTCTGGGGAGTAACTGTTAACACTAAGTATTTTTGCTTATGTTGTATTAATTGTTCCCTTTTAGTCAAAAAAAACCAGGCTTGCCCATCCACCACTTCTCTCCCATTATAAAAAGGAATGTTAAATATGTATTTAGATTGCTTAAAGCAGTAGCTTTAAAATTTCTTGGCTGCAACCCACAGTAACATATACATTTTACATTATCTATTTATCCATCTATCATCTGTCTTTTTATGATAATGGAAGAAATTTCTCACAAAGTGTTACCTATCCTTGCTATGTGTAATACATTCTGATCTGATCTATTCTATTCTGTTCTATTTCATTAAAAAAAAATGCTGATCATGACCCTCTAATTAGATTTCACTAATGGGCCAAGACCTGCAGTTTAAAAAATGTGGTTTAGAGAGCTCCAGATGAAATGTGCAGTGAATAGACCAAAGTATCACATACAATGATAAAAATGCATTGAAAGAAGGCTTTTACCACCTTACTTGTGAATAAATATAAAAATTTAAAATCAACACACCACAGACTATATTTCTGGGGAGTGGGATTGAGAGCTAGAGCCTTTTTATTTTATCTTCCAAATTATTAGAAAAAATAACGTTAACATGTATAACTTTTATAGTAAAAAAAAAAACTTCTAGCGTGATGTAGCTATTTATCCTAAGGAGCTGACGTCATGCATTCTAAAAGTTATGTTTTATAAAAAATAGTGGAAAGTTGGGTGCATCAGGAATGTGCACTTATAGGGTATTAGTTGCATTGACTGTAGATTATCTGTGAGATGTACTATACAGCCATTAAAAATGATGATGTGGGGCCTGCCCCGTGGCTTAGCGGTTAAGTGCGTGCGCTCCGCTGCTGGCGGCCCGGGTTCGGATCCCGGGCGCGCACTGATGCACTGCTTCTCCGGCCATGCTGAGGCCATGTCCCACGTACAGCAACTAGAAGGATGTGCAGCTATGACATACAATTATCTACTGGGACTTTGGGGGGAAAAATAAATAAAATTATAAGAAAAAAAATGATGATGTGAGGTCTAGCTCAGTGGTTCTCAACCAGGGTGATTTTGCCTTCCTGTTGACATTTGGCAATGTCCAGAGACATTGTGGGTTGTCACAACTGGAGGAGGAGACTGCTCCTGGTATCTAGTGGGTAGAGGCCAGGGACACTGCTCAGCATCCTACAGTGCACAGGACAGCCCCCACAGCAAAGAATGATCCCCAAATGCCAATAGTGCTGAGGTTGAGAAACTCTAGCTAAATGACTGTATTTACATGGAAGCTTTACCTTCTTCCTCATATCTACAAATAATCTTTTTTTGTAGCATTTTATCGGTATCTCTCTCATACTTGAAATACAGTTATTTATGTTCATGTCTTATTTCCCTTCCCAGGTAGAAAGTTCCTTTTTACAGATGGGATATGTGCCTGATTCATCTCGGTATAACCAGCAACCAGACCACCTTGTGTCTTGTAATTGTTTAATAAATATTTGTTGAATTATTACATAAGAAAAAAGATGATGATACTCTGTAATTATTAAAATGGAAAGATGTCCAAAACATATTTAACTGGAAAAAAAAAGCAGGTTATAAAACAGTATGAGTGATTTACAGATTCAGTACAATCCCTATCACAATCCCAGCTAACTTCTTCACAGAAATTGATAAGCTGATCTTCAGATTCATGTGGAAGGTCAAGGGACCCAGAAAAGCCAAAACAATCTTGAACAAAGTTGGAGGACTCACACCATAGAACTCTCAGAATAAAGTATAAATCTTCATGACTTCGGGTTAGGCAATGATTTCTTAGATATGACACCAAAAGCACAAGTGACAAAAAGAGATAAACTGGATTTCATCAAAATTCATCAAAAAACTGTGCTTCTAATGATACCATCCAGAAAGTGAAAAGACAATCCACGGAATGGGAGAAAATTTTTGGAACTCATATATCTGATAAGAGAATGTATCCAGAATATATAAAGAACTCTTACAACTCAATAATAAAAGACAACCCAATTTAAAAATCGGCAAAGGATCTGAATAGACATTTTTCCAATGATGATGTACAAATGGCCAATGTAGGGGAGGAAAAATAATTCTCCCTCTACCCTTCTAAGTTCTCGGCTGGGGCCCCTGTAACAAAAGACAGACTAACAAGAGGAAAGCATACAGATTTATTTAATATAAGTTGTATGTGACACGGGAGCCTTCATAAAGAAATGAAGACCTGAAGAAGGGGTTAAACCTGAGTGATTTTATGCTAGGTTTGATGAAGAGTAGAGAGTCGTGGAAAAATGTGATAAGACAAAAAGGGAACGAGCTAAGAATAGTAAACCAAGGTAGCATGTCCTGAACCCCATCGCCAACAAGCACATGAAGAGAGACATGCAAATAAAACCACAGGGTGCCACTTCATACCCACAAGAATGGCTTTAATAAAAAAGACAATCAGGGGCCAGCCCGGTGGCGCAAGCGGTTAAGTGGCGCGTTCTGATGCTGTGGCCCGGGGTTCGCCGGTTCAGATCCCGGGCGGGCACCGATGCACTGCTTGTCAAGCCATGCTATGGCAGCGTCCCATATAAAGTGGAGGAAGATGGGCACGGATGTTAGCCCAGGGCCAGTCTTCCTCAGCAAAAAAAGAGGAGGATTGGCAGATGTTAGCACAGGGCTGATCTTCCTCACACACACAAAAAAAGACAAACAAGTGTCAACAAAGCTGTGGAGAAACTGGAACCCTCAAACATTGCTGGTAGGAATGGTGCAGCTGCTTTAGAAAAGTTTGGCATTTCCTCCAAAAATTAAATACAGAGTTATCACATGACCCAGCAATTCCACTCCTAGGTATGTACCCGAGAGAAATGAAAACATTTATTCATGCAAAAAGTTGTACAGGAATGTTCATAGCAATTCATAATAGCCAAAAAGTGGAAACAACCCAAAAATGTGCACCAGCTGATGAATGGATAAATAAAATGTGGTATATCCATACAATGGAATATTATTTGGCAATAAAAAGAAATGAAGTACTGATACATACTACAACATGGATGAACTTTAAAAATATTATGCTAAGTGAAAGAAGCCAGGCATAAAAAGCCACATTTTGTATGATTCCGTTTATATGAAATGTCCAGAATAGGCAAATCCATTGGAGACACGAAGTAGGTTAGCGATTGCCTAGGGTTGGGAGGTTTGGGGGGAAAATTGGGAGTGACTGCTAATGGGTCAGGGTTTCTTTCAGGGAGGATGAAAATGTTCTAAAATTAGATTGTGGCTATAGTTGCACAAACCTGTGAATATACTAAAACCCAGTCAATTGTACATTTTAGATGGATGAACTGTACAGTGTGTGAATTGCATCTCAGTAAAACTATGTTTTTAAAAAGCAAAGAAAAAGCAACACTATGCATATTTGCTCCCTAGAATGTAGCGAGCTAAGATAAATGTGGAATGTTAGCGGGTCAGCTTGTACCTGGTTTTCAAAAACATTCATTGTGCAACTCCTGATTGATGAGTTGCAGCTGCACTAGGAGGGATGTGACTTGGCACTTACTCTCAGAGACAATGCTTACTCTCAGAGACAATGCATGAAGCATAGTGTACGCCTAGTTGCTGAATCCGAGGGGTGGCTGCGCTGAGTTGAAGTACTCTACACCGGGTTCAAGCCAACGCTTGCAACTGAGCATGCTCCGTGTGGTGGAGGGACCGGGAAGCTGTGCCTGGCCACGCGGCCAGATCCCAGGAGGCAGCTACTTTTGGGCCACGTGCGTTGCTTACTGCGCATCTTTTAAAGCTAAGTAAACAAGCGGGTGTGGGCGGGGGTGGGGGAATACCACAATGTGTAGTGAAAGCTTGTATTTAGCTATCTTAGTCATTCTCTTTAGGTGACAGGATTCTGGTGATCTTTATTTTTTTCTTAATACTTCTGTGTCTTCTGATTTTAGTCTATAAGATTTTATTTTATCTATTTTTTAAATAAAATGATCTGATAAACAGAAGTCTTTACATTCCTGGGCTAAATCCTACTTGGTCATGGTGAATGATTCTATTAATGTATTATTGAATTCTGTTTGCTATTATTTTATTTACAGTTTTTCATCTAGCGCCTTGGTCTTCTGTTTTTTTTTTCCCCCCGACCATTCTTCAAGATTAGATTTCAGGGTTGTACTGTCCTCATAAAACGAATTACAGAGTTTTCCATGCTTTTCTGTAATCTGGAACTGTTAGTTGAGTGTGGGAATAATCTGTTTATAGATTGCCATTTTATTATAAAAGGATATAACTCAGGAAGTCAGATGGAAGAGATGCACAGGGCGAGGTATGGGGAAAGGGCACAGAGCTTCCATGCCCTCTCCCAGCGGGTCACCCTCCCAGCACCTCCACTTGTTCATCGACCCAGAAGATCTCTGATTTGTGTGTGTGTGTGTGGAAATGATATATTAATGTTGTCTTCAGAAAAAAAATAAACCTTTACAAAGAGTTTAGGTTTTTTTTTTGTTCCCCACACCAGGAGTGGCACTGGTGAGGCTGGAACCCTGGGCAGAAGAGTCAGCGGCTGCCCAGGCCCCCCAGGCTCTGTGCATCCTGTGGAGATGGTGCTTGGGCGGGGCTGCTGAACTCTGGCACCGACTGTTCCAGGGGAGGCCCCACCCTGCCGTGCTGGCCTCCATTTTTATTGTGCAAGCATGGGAACAGCCTGGCATGGTGAGTGGGAAGGTGGGAATAAACTTTTGGGATCAGACACCAAGCAGGCTGAGAGCTTAGGTGCCAGCTGTGTAGGGGAGTGCCAGGAAGGGCCACGTGCCCGGCACCCAGAAACAGGAGTCCCTTTCATCCAATGGGAAGTTGAGTCCCAGTTGAGCAGTCCCCACCCCCACCCCAATCCACACTGGGGAAGCCACAGGTTCCAGCTTGTTTGTTGCCATTCTTCATCGAATAATCCTGCTTGTCTCTCCTCACTTTTAGACACTTACAGAGTACTGGCCTTTGTTTAAACAGGGTGTCTATCTCACAAGCGTAGGGTTTTGCGATTTAGGAATAATATGATTACACCATCAGACCTTCTCAAACGGATTTTCCTTAGTACATAGTCTCTGGAGAATTCAAAATGCATATGCTGTTTTATGTTACTTTTCTTTCTAGCGGTCAGATTACTAAAGATTTCTAAACTATCCTTTTAATAAATGTGCTGCTTCACCTCAAACACACACTGGTTTCCATCTCTAGCCACAGGAGGGCGCACAAATACATTAATCAAGTGAAGTTTGGTACAAAATGTTAGGGACCATCTTTACTTGGGTTGAGGAGAAAACCATGAGCAGTACTACTCTTGTTAGGGTAGAGCAGCACTGTCTGATAGAACTTTCTATGATGCTGGAAATGTTCTGTATCTGTGCTGGCCAGTACATCAGCCACTAGCCACATATGAATATTGAATTCTTGAAATGTGGCTAAGATGACTGAGGAAATAAATTTTAAATTCTATTTAATTTAATTGTAAATTTGAATAGCTACATTTGGCTAGTGGCTACCATATTGGACTGCACAAGTCTAGAGCACTAGACTCTATAGGAATATTGGTTTTTCTGAATGGCCTTATGAAGTTGGCATTTAAACGACTTTGAATCTAACAACAATGACTTAAGAGGTGAAGGAAACTAACATTAATGTTCCCACCATTGGCCAGCTACTGTGCCAGGTGTACTTATACGCCCATCTCATTTGACCCTTGCTATGCACCTGAGAGATGGATATTAGTATGCACATTTTATGAATGAAGAAACAGACTCCAGAGAGATGAAGTACCTGGCTCAAAGTCATTGAGATAGTCATCGAGCCAGATATATTCATCTAATATTTTTTGAGAACCTACAATGTGCCAATAAATACATCAGCTTGGCACTGTTATAGATACTGGAAATCTGTAACAGGAACCAGTGCTTGGTATGGAGGCTGTTTTAGTAAATGCTATCATTCTGTCTTATATAGCATTTTCTGATTTATCTAAGAATGATTCATACATTTTAGCACATCATATTCTCAGAGTTGGAAGGAACCTCCCAACTAACCCTTATCGCCATCTCTGATGTATGAAATTCTCTATTCCTGTGAGCTCTGATGGAGGCAGGGGGATAACTGTGTTCCATTTTCAACTCTGTCACTAACTAGGCCTATGACCTTAAGTAGATGGTTTGCCCTTCCAGAGCTAGAATTTCCTCATTTCTCGAACAATGCTTTTAGCCTAGGAGATTTCCAAGGGCTATTTCATTTCACTGATTCTGAGACTCACATTTTTTTTCACATTTTAACATCAGTTTTCATCTGGTGGTCAATGGCACATCACAGTATAGTTGGCAGCATTTTGTCTTACTTTTATATGTAAAAGAATGGTGTATCATATAATCATAACACCTTAGACTAGATGAAATGTGATCTGTATAATTTTAGAATATTAGTGAAAATATGTCTCTTTATATTTACTTTAATATACATTTTGAAATTCTCCAAGAGGCAAAGACAATGACCTATTGTGATTCTAAATCCAGTTTAGAATATCAAATTGCATGTCATAATCAGTGCTTCCCCAAGTGGCTGAGGCATGGCACATAACACACAAACTCAAAAATCTCCATTGCAGTGACCACCCCGCTATAGAATTGTAGAACAGCAGGATTCATCTTAGGCAAAGTTGGGGGATGGGTACAGTTTTGTTTGTCTTGAGAGTTTCCCATCCTTTTTCTTTATTCCTCTTCTTCGGGTACTCAAAGCTTCTAAGCTCTGTCTCCTCTGTGATGGCCTCTATCTGTTCCGCCCTCCCTAACCCCTGTCTCTATCAGCTACACTTGAGAGTAAATTAATTCTGAGTATATTTTCTCATGAAGATTTATGACCAAGGAAATCATTTGGTACCAATGGTGTGTTGGCATCAGTTTAACATCCGGCTCTCTGGGGGTGGGGGTGGAGGTGGAGGAAGGCTTGATTTGTAGCATTTGCCAATTTCTGTGGTATAAATACTCCCACAGTGGTTGATTTTAAGCTACTGATGTGATGTCAATCACTTTGTAAAATTCCTGAGAATTTAACAGTTAACTCTAATGAGCCAATGTGATCCTGCTCCAGCATACCACCGCTTGGTACGGGTCTAATTATTCCATTCTTCTGCCATAATCCTGTGATGGTTCCTGATTGCCTCCAGGATAGAAGCCAACTTCTCCAGCTTGATATTTAAGAGCAGGAGATGATCCAGGTCTCATGGGTCCTGAAGCTTATGCAGTTTGGGGGCCCTCTTTAAGAACAATAATACAAACTTAATAATACAACGTTAATTACAAAAGTGAATAATTATTTGGAATGAGAAAAATTATAACAAATTACAAATGTTGAAAAGCTGGCAAATACTAGCAACATTATAAAATCTGAAAAAAAAATCACATAATACGATTGGAAGAACTTTCCACAGACTTGCTTCTGACTATGTACATTTTAAACCTCGTTTTTTATCCACTACCCATGTACTTTAGGTACCAGGTGCCCTAAGACATGATCATATTGCCATATGTCCTCTGGCAGTGGGCCATAGGAAATTCCTGGGAGCCATTCCTATTTGGGATGGCTAACGATGACTTAACCGTTCATGGAAGTGATTGCAAACCATTTAAATATATCTCTCTGAATCCTAGCAAAAAGTATCTCCAACTCAACTTCCCCTTAGTTGGGTCCCCACAATGCCTGTGGCCACTCCAATGCCACTGAGCACGATGGGAAGTATATCAGGGTTCATCAGAGAAGCAGAACTGCCATTAGTGATAGAGGGTAAGGGACTCATTATAGGGTTAGATCTTTGGCAGCTGTGGGAGCTGGTGCCTTTGTCTGTTTTTGAGCCCAAAGTCACTATAGGTCAGCTGGAGGAGCAGTTGGGAAGGAGAGCTGAATGTGGAAGGAGGAGATCTGGCAGCAGCCAAAGGAGCTGTGGGCTTGAGTAATGGCCAGTGCCATCTAAGTGGGGGGTCAGATCAGTGACGCTGCGTGCAAGCTGCCACAGTGCCTAGCACCCTGGACTAACCTTCAGAGCCTCCGAAATATGACTGCTAGTTGACGTCTGCCTCCCACAAAGTGTCTCCAGTGGCCAACGCTAACCTGGAACCATACAGAGAATATAGTTCCAGCTTAGCTAAATTAATGCAGGACAATGCCACTACAGGAAGTGTGAGGGAGGGGACACTGGAATGGAAAGAGATGATGTTTTAACTGATTGCAGCTTAAGCATTTTACTTTTCAAATTTAAACATATGGCCATGTAATCAGGTTGCTAGGATCTTTCCTTAAGCTACGTGATAAATCCATTCTGTTAGAGAGTCAATAGCATCGAGTTCCAACCTACCTCTCAACCTTATTTGCTCTCCTTTCCCTTCCTATCTCTGTCACACACACACACACACACACACACACACACACACACACATATTTACTGAGCTTTTATGTACCAGGCATGTTCTAGGGACTGGAGATCTAGAAGTAAGCAAAACTGACAAAAATCCCTACCTTGGTGGGGTTTGCGTTCTGGTGGGGTGGAGTAGATAAAACAAAGAAACACATTGTACATCAGGTGGCTAGAGGGGAGACAGGGAGTGGGAGTTAACAGGGAGGAAGCTTTGGGGTAGTCAGAGAAGGCCTCACTGAGGAGGTTGAGCAGCAATCTGAAGGAGGGGAGGGAGGGAGCCTCATGGCTATCTGGGACACAATGTCCAGGCCAGGGAACTAGCACAAAGTCCCTGAGGCGAGGTGGGTGAGCTTGCTTTGTTCTAGCAGAGCAGCTTGAGAGCTACAGCAGTGGTGGGAGAAGAGGTCTCAAAGGTGGATGGGGGCGGCTCTGCAGGGCCTGGTGAGCAATTAGCCTTTCACTGGGAGAGCGAGAGGATTAACATGATGGCCCTTCTGGTTTTAAAGGCACACTCAGGTTTCTGTGTTGGGATGGACTGAAGGGGGACAGAGATGGGCTTTGGGGGTCCAGTTAGGAGGCCTGCACAGTAATCCTGACCTGTACCCTCTGCTCCGAGCCAGTGACGTTTTGCCCAACATACCTTTTCTCATTTGCTCTGCTTTTATTCTTTTTATCCCCATCCACCTGGATTGCGCCTCCTGCTTCCTCTTCTCATTTAGGCTAAACTTGATGTCAGAATTTGATTTCAATTTTATTTTTCAAATTTGGTAACATAATTTTAAGTTTGTCTCCTCAGCCTGATAAGAGATGGCAGAGGAATTGCTTAAGTGACAAGGTGTTTTCAAAAAGGGAGAATAGTATCTCCCGATCAGGGGCTGGACTAGCACTTGCACGCCCCTGAGAGTGAGTGTCTGCTTACATTTTGTGCCCTAAGTGCCTCTCTCACCTCATCTTAGTTCCAGCCTTGCAAGTCCCCAAAAATGACATTACAAGGGGAAAATTAGTAACTTTACTTACAATGGGGAAAACTGGCAGACACGGGACACGACCTTAACCAAGTGATCGAAGTTAACCTCACCAGTAATGGGACAAGCTGATTTCATGAATCTCCTAATGTAGTACCCCAAGAAGGACACAAGATCTCTTACACAAAAATGTGTAACTCAATCTAATCATGAGAAAACATTAGACAAACCCAGATTGAGGGACTTTCCATAATATAACTGGCCTAGACTCTTCACAACTGTCAATGTCAAGAAAGGCAAAGAAGGCCAAGGAACGCTTTCCTTTTCTTTTTTTAAATATTCAAATGACTTTATTGTTGCTAGTTTATAGTTGACATGTCAAGCATATTCAACTTACTAATAAAAGTCTCTCTTTGGGTGGCTCCCGGGCCGCTGTGAGGCGCTGCACCTTGTGAAGGCAGCGTTTTTCCTCTCCAGAAGGGAGTTTCTGCATCTTCTATCTCATTTAGGATTGTCCCTTGTTGCAGGAGTTCCTCTTATCCAGTTTTCAGTTCTGTCTCAGGGGTAATTTTTCCACGAGTAGTTGTAAATTGGCTGTGTCCGCGGGAGGAGGTGAGTTCAGAGTCTGCCCACGCCGCCATCTTGACTTCCTCCTCCCAAGGGACGTTTTCTGATGAAAGGAGACTGGAAAGACATGACAACTAAATGCCATGCATAGTACTCTTGGTTGGGTCCTGGACTGGAAAAAAGTGCTAGAAAGGACATTATTGGGACAGTGGGAAAAATTTGAATATGAACTATAGATTGGATAATAGTATTATAGCAACATTAAATTTCCTGATTCTTATGAATAAACTATGGTTATGTAAAAGAATACTTTTATTCTTGGGAAATATACTCTGAAGTATTTAGGAGGTAAAGGGGCATGATAAACTCATAGGATCAAAACTGTCTACATCTATTTACACCTATCTATATCTATCATCTGTCTATGGAGAGAGAATGATAAAGCGAAAGTGGTAAAATGGTAACAATTGATGAATTTGGGTGAAGGGGATATATGGGATTTCTCTGTACCATTTTTGCAACTTTTCTCTAAGTTTGAAATTGTTTCACAATAAAAAATTTTTTAAAGGCGGCTACAATTTTAGACTTCTAGATGAAGGGGATGGAGTTTGGAATCATTCTTTAGAGGAGGCATCTCCTTTCCTTTCAAAATAAACATGAGTGTTATCAAATAGTCATCTTTCTGCAACAACGGTGGGGGAGATAAATCATTAACTTTTTAATAGCTTTGAACTTGCAGTTCCCATTTGCATCTTAAGTCCACTAGTTCCGTTAGAGTGGGCAATTAATAAGGTACAAACAGTTATGAATTCAAATGACTAGCCTGTTTATCTTTAATTGCTTGAATGGACAAAAATGCACAAGGAAAATTTACTTTATGTAAGAATAGCATGTTATTAAAAAACGAGGTGCCTCCATATACAGGCATGCGTTTTATGGTTTTTACAGCACTGCATAGAATTTAGCATAGGGCTTTGGACACAATAACAGTCTGTCAATTTCTCAACCTTGGCTGCACATTGGAATCATCTGGGGAATTTTTTTAAAATGCTGATGCTTGGGTCTCTCCCCCCAAATTTTGACGTAATTGGTCTGCAGTGCAGCCTGCAATCTTTAAAAGCAGCCCAGATGCTTCTAACGTATGGCCAAGGAGAACTGATCTAGAGTCTTTCTTTTCTTTTTTAGGTAATCATAGTAACATCTTAAGAGATGCCACAGAGCAGAGGTGATTCAGCTTGGGAAGGCAGTGTCTTGGGAAGGCAACATGATCAATAGAAATCATCTCTCCTTCCTCTCACCTTCCTTAGAATTTTCCTTTCATGCCACTTAATATTTTTTACCCTGAATTATAGTTATTTATATTCATAGTTTCTTCCCTGCTAGACTGCACAGGATTCATGGGAGAATGATTGTTTATTATTGTCAAGTTACGATAATAGGACCACTGCGCTGAGCTCTTGGAAGGCCAGAGACTGGCCTTCAGCCCTTTCTCTAGAGCTTTCTAGCACATGGCTGTGTTCACATTTGTGTTGAAGAAACGCTGAAATATTTGGAAGCTAATATGTTCTCACCCCTTGAAACTATGTGTAGAAAAAAGACCGGAACGAAACAAACCAAAATGCTAATAGTGGTTGCGTCTGGTGCACATGATTATGGATGACTTTTTTCTTTTTTTTTTTTTAAAAGCATTCTTTTATTTTTATTTTTTATTTTTATTTTTCTCCCAAAGCCCCAGTAGATAGTTGTATGTCATAGTTGCACATCCTTCTAGTTGCTGTATGTGGGACACCGCCTCAGCATGGCCAGAGAAGCGGTGTGTCAGTGTGCGCCCGGGATCCGAACCCGGGCCGCCAGCAGCGGAGCGTGTGCACTTAACCGCTAAGCCACGGGGCCGGCCCGAATGACTTTTTTCTTCTTCTCTGTATTTTACATGAATATGTATCAATTTGAAAGCTATTAAGAATAGAAACTAAACACATCAAATATTTATCAATCAATGAATTCATCATGATTACTCAAAAAAAGGAACGCAAAAATTTATTGGTCATCTTTGGTGAATGTTAGAAAAGCAAATCGTTATTTTTAAGGCTGGTAAATAAAGGGAAAGAACCAATGATTTATCCAGCTTTCTTCAATGAACTGTACTTCAGAATACTGAATTTTGTCTATCCATTCACCAGTTGGTGGACATTTGAATTATTTCCAATTTTTGGCTATTATGAATAATGCTGCTATGAACATTTGAATACAAGTCTTGGTATAGACATTTAATTTCTTTTGGGTACACACCTAGGAGTGGAATTGCTGGGTCATATGGTAAATTTATATTTAACTTTTTAATAAACTACCAAACTGTTTTCCAAAGTGGCTGTACCTTTTTACATTCTCACCAGCAATCTTTGAGGGATCCAGCTTCTCCACATTCTCACCAACGCTTGTTATTGTCTTTTTGATTATAGCCATTCTTAAGGGTGTGAAGTGGTATGTCCTTGTGGTTTTACTTTGAATTTCCCTAATGATCTTGAGCATCTTTTCATGTACTTATTGGCCACTCATTTATATCCTTTGGTGAAATGTCTATTCAGATCTTTTGCCTGTTTTTAAATTGAGTTATTTGGCTTCTTGAGTTGTAAGAGTTATTTATATATTCTAGATATAATTCTTTATCTGATATATGATTTACAAACATTTTCTCCCAGTCTTGTGGCCTGTTCCTGACTGTGTCTTGCATGTAGGTGGTGCTCCATAAGAATGTATTAAATGGATGTGGAGAAAAGGGAACCCTCATACACTGCTGGTGAGAATGCAAACTGGTGCAGCCACTATGGAAAACAGTATGGAGATTTCTCAAAAAATTAAAAATAGAAATACCATATGATCCAGCTATTCCACTACTGGGTATTTATCCAAAGAACATGAAATCAATAATTCAAAAAAATACATGTAGCCCTGTGTTTATCGCAGCATTATTCACAATAGACAAGACGTGGAAGCAACCTAAGTGCCCAACAACGGATGAATCGAAAAAGAAGATATGGTATATATATACAATGGAATACTACTCAGCCATAAAAAAAGACAAAATCGTGCCATTTGCGACAACACGTGTACCTTGAGGGTATTACACTAAGTGAAATAAGTCAAACAGAGAAAGACAAATACTGTATGATTTCATTCATATGTGGGATAGATATAGATATATGTGGGACAAACACAGATACAGAGAACAGATTGGTGGTTACCAGAGGGGAAGGGGGTGGGGGGAGGGTGAAAGGGATACCTATATATGATGATGGATAGAAACTAGACTACTGATGGTGAACACGATGCAGTCTATACAGAAACTGAAATATAATGTACACCTGAAATTTACACAATGTTATAAGCCCATAAGACCTCAATAAAATAACTTTTTTAAAAAAAGAAGATATTAAATGAAGGATTTAGCTAATTAGGCCTGCTCCACCAGGGCGATCCATTTCATGGCCACAGGTTGTGCCTCTAACCATTTTGCTGCTGAGTTTACTAAAATTTTATTTATGATTTAGCATCTGTATTCACAAGTGACATTGGCTGGTAATTTTCATTTTTCAGGCCTGTATCAGCCAAGGTCAGTCAGGAGACAGAAACCACACCAGTTAGTTAAACAAAAGACAAATACTGCATGATCTCACTTATATGTGGAATCTAAAATAGTCAACTACATGGAAGCAGAGAGTAGAACTGTGGCTGTCTGGGCCTGGGGGAGAGGGATATGGGGAGGTATTGGTCAAAGGGTACAAAGTTTCAGTTATGCAAAATAAATAAGTTCTGGAGGAGAAAAAAGAGTTACTTGGAACAGGGCTCTCCTTATGTATGGAATCCAAATTGAGTTGTATTGGACAAAAGAAAACTTTATACAATAAATTTTCTTGAAAAATTGCAATTATCCCTTTGCTTTAGGATAGTCTAGAAAAATCACTGTTGAAGGGACAGCCTATAACTCTGTATTCAATTCTAAAATAAATAATAGGTTATAATTTTAAAAAAGAATTTAATACAAAGAATTGTTAACTATGAAAGAATAAAAAGAGAACTCTAAGGTGTCATGGCTGAGTGAACAAAAGGAAGAGGTTGGACTTATTAAAACTTAGAAACTTAGTTCGGGCCAGCCCCGTGGCTTAGTGGTTAAGTTCAGCGTGCTCTGCTTCGGCAGTCCAGGTTTGAGGGTTCGGATCCCGGGCACGGACCCACACCACTCATTAGCCATGCTGTGGCGGTGACCCACATACAATATAGAGAAAGATTGGCACAGCTCAGGGCGAAATTTCTTCAAGCAAAAAAAGAGGAAGATTGGCAACAGATGTTAGCTCAGGGCGAATCTTCCTCAGCAAAGAAAAAAAAAAACTTAGAAACTTAGAGGAGGGGACTGGGACCCAGACCTCAGAGGATAGGCACTGCCAACTAGGGCTGCTGTCTCTGCGGTTGAGGTGCAGTGACAATGAAGCTGGCTCTGCAAATGTTGAAAAAGCTGCCAGCTGGCTTCAGATGCTGCTGTGGGAAGGAACTGCTGCCGTCAAGGTGTAGGGAGCAGATAGGGAGGAGCAAGTCTCTTCCTCCCTTTCCAGCCTGACAGTCTGTCTCTCGAGCTCCTCCTACTGGCAGAGATGTGGTTGGCAGAGTCCCAAGCCCTGGCATCATCAGCCAGAATATAGAAGGACTGGTTTGGAGCTGGGGACAATAATTTACAGTTTGACACAATGTCACAGAAAAATAAGGTAATCTTTTCCTACATTTACCATAAATTATTACAATTTATATAGTCCTAACTCCTCTCTTTATTAGCTGCGTAGTTTAGATGAGTTTTTTTAAGTTTCCATTCATTTCATTTACTCATCTATAAGAGAGCAATAATCCTATACCTACCTCATAGTGTTATTATTTGAAAGTTTCAAATAAATTCTCTAAGAAACACAGCAATTTTGGGTGCTTTTATTTTTGGACAGTCTTTTATACATTTTCCTCTTTTTTCCCCTCTGTCATTAGTTCTCAATTTGGTGTTGTGTCAATGTAGGTCACGTTTATTTTCATCAAGAACCATCTTGTGTTTACATTATTCCGAGTCAAGAAGACAAGGCCCATCTCAAACTTAACATGTCCAGAACTGAACTTTTAATTCCTGTGTACAACCTTTACCTCATGCCCTGCTCAGTTATCCTTGTCTCATTAAAAGTCGATGCCAACCAACTGATTGCTCAACCAGAAACCTTGGAGCCATTCTTGATTCCACCTTCTACATCTAATCCATCAGCAATTTCTGTTAAAAAAATGTTTTTAAATGATTAAACATTTTGTGAGTCATCAGTCATCCAATTATAAGGGCCTGAATATAACTTTTTTTTCCATTTCAGGTGAATTAGAATGATGTGTTTTTACAAATCTGATGGCATTTATATAACGGTTCATACAGATTTTTTAATACCATATTTCATCTAAGATCTTCAGAATAATTTCTTTAAATCATACATGGCAATATAACTTATTTTTTTCTTTATAGAATACTCTACATATATTTTTGCCGTGTTGATCTAGGGATATTTAATTTCTTTTATTATTAATGAAACGAATCTATTACTATTTAATGAAAGTGGATTTTTTTTAGCAATTTCCTTTGATTCTACCTCCAAAATATATCTTTAGATCCCTCTACTTCTTTCCATCTTCGTGGCCACCAGCCCAGTCCGAACCACCATTATCTCTCAATGACCAGAGCCACAGCCTCTTACCTGGTCTTCCCACTGTCACCCTTAACCATTTCAATCCATTTCCCACGAACTGTCAAGAGATATTTGATTATTTCTCTTCCCTACTTAACTCTTCAATACCTTGCCAGTGTACCTTGAATAAAATCCAAACTCCTTACCCTAGTCTCTAAGGCCTTACATAATTGGATTCTTGACCACCTTGCAGGCACATTTCATGTTTACTGTGCACCAAGAACATTCTGGTCTTCTTTCAATTTACTGAACTTGACGATTTTTGTTCCACCTCAGGGCCTTTGAACTTACTGTTTTTCTGCCTCTCCTTACCCCAACCCCACCCTTCCTTCTCTTCCTTCGAATCTCAGCTCTAAGTCAGCCCCCTCCCTTTTACTTTCTAATCTAATCTAATACTCTGCTTTCTTCCTAGTGCTTATCACACAGTGTCAACTTTCTCTTTGTTTATTTACTTGTTTTGTCTGTATCCTTTGCTAGAATGTAAGCTCCAAAATACTAGAACCATTTGTGTCTTGTTTACCATCCTGTTCCTAGTAAATATCACAGCACCTGTCTCGTAGCAGCTACTCAAGATTTATGGAGTGAAAACCAAAACGAAGGGCTTTCTCTTGTGGGAGATCAAGATTTGGCCATCCTAAAATATATCTCTTTACCTTGATTGTTTTTTCTGAGGGACGTTTGACCTCCCCCACTAACTGCCTAAAGAATTTGACATGGTGGCTCCTTCCTGGAACAGATCTATCATGATCGCTGTAAAGATAATGTAGGATAGAGGTTACAATAGAAAAGTCACCAACAAGCCCATCTTATTGGAAGTTCTGTCTCTCTGGCCACATTCTCTGGATGGCCCTGCGAGGAGTTGCCAGACAATCATTTACATTTATAAGGGAAATCTCCATTTGTAAAGGTATCTCCCTCTCTGTTTTGGGAAGAGGGGGGATGGCCTCATTTCTAGAGGCTTATCAATGTGGAAGGTGAGGCCTTAAATCTGCATAATAACCTTACTCTTGTTTACTGTGCTTTAGTGGTAATCTCCTGTAACTGACTCCCCCCACCCCCAACATCCTCCTTTGTCGTTGGCTGAACATGGTATTTAAGACGAGAATTTCTGCTATTGTGTTGAGAAATGCAGCGTCCCTGCTTTCTCCCATGTATACATGTTATTAAACTTGGTATTATTTTCTCCTGATAACCTGTCTTGTTAATTATTTGGCCAGCCATAAGAACCTTAAGGGAAAGGGCAGAGGGAGATTCTCCCTCTTCCCCCGACACTTGCCATCTGGCAGCTGGGAATTGAGCAAGGAGAGTGAGGGAGACTATTTAGGGTAGCCGAGACAATGGTCAGGCTGCTTTTCCATCCAGACATGGGCAAGGCCCAAGTCCTACAGGTAGGGAATGGGTCAGCTTGGGCTCACACACATTTTTTTGTTGAGGAAGATTTGCTCCAAGCTAACATCTGCACCAGTCTTCCTCTATTTTGTATGTGGGTTGCCACCACAGCATGGCTGCTGACAAGTGGTGTAGGTCACGCCTAGGAACCAAATCCAGGCTACCGAAGCAGAGCACACTGAACTTAACCACTAGGCCATGGGGCTGGCCCCGGGATCATACAATTTTAGTTCTTTTGTTTCCCTTGGGGTTGGGGGAACTAAAGCATTGTGAGAGGAAGTTGACCAGAATTACCTATGCAAGTTTCCTTGTCTGCCAAATGAATAAGAGGAACATGATGATTGCTGAAATATTTAGGAGACATGTGGAACATAGACTGTAGAGGAGCCTGGGTGGGGTGAGGGGAACTAGCTAGCAGATTACTGTAGTTATCAAGGTGAGCATGATGTGGTTTGATCTGGGGTGGCAGCAGTAGAGATATAAGAAGTGGTTGTATTTGAGATATACAAGAAAGATCTTGTAATGACGTGTTATCCTTCTTGCTACTTCGTTTGATTTTTGTTCTATGAACTGAGGAACCCCATCCACCCTACCCTGATATCCTGTTTACATTTTCTGATATTTGTATATCCATGGGACTCTTGAGCAAGTTTCTTAAAATCTCCAAGTCTTAGGGTACTCATCTGTAAATTGGAACAATATTGTGGTGTGGATTCCCTGATGATGCTGACAAAGATTCTTTGCTTGACCAAACTTTAGTCAGGCTCCTGAGCCTTCTCCTAGGCCCATCTGTGCACTTCCTTATAAAATCCAGTTTAGCAAGAACCCCACTAAGCCTATTTAACCAGAACTTCCCATCCTCTATATCTGATCCCCTTTGATATCTGATCAGGTTCTGCATCCCCCACCATCCCCCAGGTGATGTCAGATCACCTTGGCCTATCTTTAGCAAGGAGTCTCATTAGGTCAGTTTAACCAGAATCCCCCGTACTCTTGATGTTTCCTCTTAGTAATTTTCCATCCATTGACCCCCATCCTGCTCCTTGGCTATAGATTCCCACTTGCCCATGCTGTATTCAGAACTGAGCCCTGTTCTGTACTGAGGTCTCTTATCTATTGCAGTAGTCTTGAATAGAATTTGTTTTTACTGCTTTAATTACTGTCCAGCTCTGGTTTTTCTTTGACAATGCCAAGAGGTAGCTTGGGGGAAGTTTAGGCTCCCACCAATAATCTTCATGTGGGTAGGCCCATTCTTAGATGTGGACGACTGACATCTTCTCAGTATTTGTAAATTGCTGTGCAAACAGATTCAGACAGATAGCTACTTCCAAGTACTTTCCTATATCAAAATTTGGAAGCAGCTATTGTGTGGATTATATGAAGAAAGTTATTTTAAGAAATCAGCTAGACAACTAGAAGGATGTGCAACTATGACATACAACTATCTATTGGGGCTTTGGGAGGGGGGAAGGAGGAGGATTGGCAGTAGATGTTAGCTCAGAGCCAGTCTTCCTCAGCAAAAAGAGGATGATTAGCATGGATGTTAGCTCAGGGCTGATCTTCCTCACAAAAAAAAAAAAAGAAAGAAATCAGCTAGAGCCAGCCCTGGTGGGCTAGTGGTTAAGATTCAGTGCTCTCACCCCCTTGGCCTGGCTTCGTTTCCAAGTTGTGGAACCACACCACCCAGCTGTCAGTTGTCATACTGTGGCAGTGGTGGCTCACATAGAGAGCTGAAAAAAAAAACTAACAGCTAGGATACACAACCATGCACTGAAGCTTAAAAAAAAATCAGCTAGCTTATTGCTCTGATAGGCACTGAGAAAGTGTGACTTTCCAACTCTTCAACCTTACTAATTATTGAAGAAATAATGAAAATGGAAACCAGAATTCATTTCTCACCCAAATTAACGAAGATGGAAAGCAAAACAAAATGAACAAGAACGAAAACTCCATGGGGCCTATGAGCCTTTGGTGAAATGGGTACTCAGACAATGTTGATAGGTGTGTAAATTGGTATGAAATCCTTTGTGAAAGTTGTCGACATGTATTGGCTCTAAAAGATATTCATACCTTTTGAACCAATTACTCTACTTAATGTGAATATTCTAAGGAAATAATCCTAAATCTGGAAAGAGCTTTATGGTTATGCAGATTCATTGCAGCGTATACCTAATTAGGCAACAACAGCTGAGAAATCATTGTTCATTCACTTGATGGACTATTATCCATCCATTGATGGATAATACCATATCCATTATGGTAGTTTTGAAGAGTACAAAATGAAAAAACATACTTTTAAAAATACAATTGAAAAAGCAAGATGCAAAATTGCCCCTATAGAAATATTATAACCATATAGAAAACAAATCTGTGCAGAGAAAAAGATTGGAAATAAAGGTCTTAAAAAAGCTTATAATGGTTATATTTAGGTAGCACAACTATGGGTGACATGTTTCCTTCTTTCTGTCTTTCTGATTTTCTCTGATTAGTGTGTATTAAGAGAAACTATTGGTCTAGTGTGGCATCACTTGCGTATCTGGAGTGGGTGCTGGTGATGGCTGGGGTGACTGGGAGACTGGTCATGTATCTCCAACAGGCTAGTCTGGACTTATTCACATGGTGATGGCTGCATGGTTCCCAGGAACAGCCCCGAAGTGCAAACACTTTTCAAGTCTCATGTTTTTTATTGTCACATTGTCCAAAGCAAGTCATATGGCCAAGCCCGGAGTCAGAGTGAAGGGGACTACCCAAGCCATGGATACAGAGAGGCGAATGGTGGCAACTGTTTGCAAGCAATCTATCACAGTAATCATTATCCATAATAGCCACTCTGAATCAGGATGATCTAGGCTAGGAAATAAATATAAATGACCAGCCCATGGCTTATGAGTCCCTATGAGATAAAGTTCAAAGTCTTTGGCTCTGACATATGACTCCCTGCCCCACATTATCTCACTCTACTCCTTTTCCCCACCTCAGAACCGTAGATACCAGGCAACTAAGCTTTTTATAGTTACCTGAACACACCTTACTATTTCTCACCTTATGTCATTGCTCCTGCTGCTTCAACTGGAATACATTACCCACTCTGAGTCCCACACACTAGTGTACCGTTGATTTTTGAACATCTTTCAAAACAGAAAAGGTGTACCTCCTTAAGGAAGCCCGTTCTGCCCTTTGGATAGAATTGAACATTCCCTTCTTTGGAACCTGTAGAACCACATACAGATTTCTAATTTTGCACCTATGTAACTTTAGCATTTATTTGTTAACATGCCTGTTTCCCTTTTTGTAGACTTGGAGATCCTCAAAGGTAGGGACTATATCTTTCTTGTCTTTATATCTCTAGAGTCTCTTAGCTGGCAATTATTGGATGATGAATGTTTGGATGAATTGTTTTAATGTACGTCTTTAGAAGACATCCAGATGGCCAATAGGTAGATGAAAAGGTGCTCAACATCACTAATCATCAGGGAAAAGCTAATCAAAACCACGATGAGATATCATCTCACACCTGTTAGAATGGCTATCATGCTAGCAAGGATGTGGAGAAAAGGGAACCGTTGTGCTCTGTTGGTGGGAATGTAACTTGGTGCAGCCACTAAGAAAACAGTATGGAGGTTCCTCAAAAAATTAAAAACAGTGCTACCATATGATCCAACGATTTCACTTCTGGGTATTTATCCAAAGGAAATGAAATCAGTATCTCAAAGAGATATCTGCGGGCCGGCCCCGTGGCTTGGCGGTTAAGTGTGCGTGCTCCGATGCTGGCGGCCCGGGTTCAGATCCCGGGCATGCACTGACGCACTGCTTCTCCAGCCACGCTGAGGCCGCGTCCACATACGGCAACTAGAAGCATGTGCAACTATGACATACAACTATCTACTGGGGCTTTGGGGGGAAAAAAAGGAGGAGGATTGGCAATAGATGTTAGCTCAGAGCCGGTCTTCCTCAGGAAAAAGAGGAGGATTAGCACGGAGGTTAGCTCAGGGCTGATCTTCCTCACCAAAAAAAAAAAAAAAAGAGATATCTGCACTCCCATGTTCGTCGCAGCATTATTCACAATAGCCAAGATATGGAAACAACCTGAGTTTCTGCCAATGGATGAATGGATAAAGAAGAGTAGTATACACACACACACACACAATGGAATATTATTCAGCCATGAGAAGGAAGGAAATCTTGCCATTTGTGACAACATAGATGGACCTTGAGGGCATTATGCTAAGTGAAATAAGTCAGACAGAAAGACAAATACTGCATGGTATCTCATATGTGGAATCTAAAAAACAAAAAGTCTAACTCATGGAAACAGAGAGTAGAAAAGTGGTTGCCAAGGGCTAGGGTGTGGGGGAAATAAGGAGAGGTTGGTAAAAGGGTACAAAAAGAAAAAAATGTTCATTTTAAAATCACTAGTAAAATCAGGCCTTTTTCATATATTTATTTACTACTTGCACATTTTTCTCATGGGATAATTTAATCACTAGTAGAATTAACCATTTTTCATATACATATTTATATTTGCAGTTTTTCTTATGAGATAAAAATTTACTTTTGAGTTATATATAATTGTAGGATTGTGCATATTAAGAGACTAACTCAAACATTTTCAAATTGCATATATTTTGTTTTATTTACTTGGTAAAACAACAAACTTGAAATTCTGAAAACTACATAGCAAACTTTGTGGGGAAAAATCCACTATTACTTATACTGAAAGCAGAAATATATAGCTCTGTAGCCCAAAGAGAAACAAAACTCAGCTTGACATGACATTAACTGTAGAAATAATTAGGTGGAAAAATGAAAACTTTGTCAATTTCCTTTAGAGTGGGTACATTAAGAGTTATAACAACACTTAAATTCAGAAAATCAATCATCTCAGAAACTTTTTTCATCCTCAATATTTTTCATACTTGTGTTCCTGAAAGAAATGGAAATGAAAAACCCAGGAAACAGGGTGATACTATTACTAGTTATAATTTCTATTTTTAACACCCTAAATTGCTTAGTTCTCATTTCTTTTTGCATTTCAGCTTGTGGTTGGCTTTGCAAGGCTAACATTTTCTTTGGTGACAGTTTTTCAAACATAAACCAGAAGACTTTGGTCACTAACTTCCCTATTCCATAGAACATTTAAGAACTTTTAAAAAAAATCATTTAAATTGGACTAAGAAATTAAAGTAATGTGATATTTTGGTAGGAGGTTGTTTTTGTTTTATTTTGTTACGTTGTTTCTTTGTTTGTTTTTAACTTCTAAACCCACCCTAATGTTTTGCAGGATCCTCAGAACAGGTGAAGGTGGCTTTTTTTAACCATCCTTTTGTAACAGAGCAAGTTATTGACACATTAATTTGTATCTTATCTGATTTTTATGCTGTGGACTCATCAGAAAGTTAACTGCCAAGACAACCTTCTCCTTGCTTCTATAATGTCCACTCAGGCTCTGAATTCTGAGTTCGAGTCTCTAGGCCCCAAAGAGAGGTGAGGGCTTCCATGTTTCATTCATGTTTCTAGAGTGGAAGGGCGTGGATGGGAGAATTTTGATGGATTTGGCCAAACCCAGAGGGATAGTTGGCTTCTCGGAGACTGGGAAGCAGGGCTGGCTTCATGAGTGAGCTACTCATGCAGTCGCACAGGGCCCTGTGCTTGGTTTAATACTCTGTTGCTACTCTCTTGAAATTCTTCATAATTTTTGAACAAGGGGCCCCATATTTTCATTTTGCACTGGGCCCCTCAAATATATATCCACGCTTGCTGGGAAGACCAAGGGGTAAGGAGCGGCAGTGGTGGAGAGTTTCTCCTCCTCTCACAGGGAGGCCACAGGGATACTTGAGGATAGACTATGTGTACCTTAGGAGTCCCTGTGAGGATCCCCAAAGCTGAACTTGGCAAGGAATGAGTGGATCCACCAAAGGAACCCTCTGCTTTTATAGGGACGTAAGAGCTTGGACAGTGACTATAGTAGACTGAAAAGAAGCTCTTTCCCGAATGTCCTGGATTTCACAAGTCCTAGGGTTCAGATTTGAGCTAAAGGAGGGTCTCCTTCCAAAAAGACAGATTAGGCCTGTGTAGTGGGTTGAATGGGGTTCCCGCAAAAGATATGTCTATCTGGAACCTCAGAATGTGACATTTGGAATAAGGGCCTTTGCAGTTGTAATTAAGATAAGGATCTCAAGAAAAGATCATCTTGGATTAGGGTGGTCCCTAAATCCAATGACAGGTGTCTTTATAAAAGACAGAAAAGGAGAAGACATACAGAGCATAAGGCCATATGAAGTTGGAGGCAGAGATTGGAGTGATACATCTTCAAGACAAGTAATGCCAAGGATTGCCTGCAGCCACCAGAAGCTAGGAGAGAGGAACCAACCCTCGCAACACGTTGATTTCAGACTTCTGGCTTCCAGAACTGTGAGAGAATAAATTTCTGTTGTTCTAAGCCACCAAGTTTGTGATAATTTGTTACGGCAGCCCTAGGAAACTAATACAGCCTGTGTCAATGAAGTGCTTGGCTATTGAGATTTAATTTGATTTAGAGGGGACGAAAAAGTGTTTCCTGCGTCACAGTCTCTTTTAACAAAAAAATAAAACCTTTCCCAGGAGACTTCTTCCTTTCCATCCCATTGGCCAGTATTGGGTCACATGGCCACCCTTAGATGCAAGGAGCCCTGGGAAGTTGATATTTAGCAAAGGGGGCAGAATAGCCAAGGTTGTTGGATTGCTGCCCTGAATAAAATAGGAGTTCTATTAACAAACAGAAGGTGCATGGGAGTTGGAGGACAAGAGATGGCAATTGGGTAGACAAAGTACATCATCTGCCATAACGTTCTATTTGTATAGCTAAGAATCTGTAATGGTAAATTACATGTGAATATCAGTCAGAACAGCAACAAAGTTATGATTATTCTGTAACTCCTTGCTACTAAAGTGGGATCCTTATGCAAGCAGAAAGGGCATCCCCTGGGAGCTGGTTAGAAATGCAGAATCTTGGGCTCCACTCCAGACCTACTGAATCAGAATCTGCATTTGAACAAGATCTCCAAGTGATTCCTATGCACAGTAAGGTTTGAGAAGCATTGGTCTAGGTGACTCAGGATAATATGACTAAACTACTCAAGATAAAGAAAGTTGCTATTGTGAAATAGGAACAAATTGGCATTAGCACTCATAAGCACAGAAAATGTCAAGTCCAAATATAAAAATAGTAGGCAAAAATCAGAAACTTTGAAATGTTGTAATGTGAGCATAATGCAATAGATACACAGGAAGAAAAGAGAATATTTTTTAGTCACTTTTAAGTGAAATGAGACATACCTGATGACCATTGTACCACACCCTACCATCACACTTATGATTACATTCAGTAGGATTAAGTTCCTTACAGCACATAAAAATACCAATTAATAAGTCTGCACTGGCAAAGATGGAAAAATAATCAAGCATTCAAATTGATTAGTCCTTAAGTGTAAAGATGGATCTAGTGTCGCTGGTGATATCCAACATTAAAGTTAGATGAATCGGTGTAAACTTACCTCAGAAATCCAAGACTTCCTTTCTGTAAGATCTTGATTCTTTATTGAAACACTTTATAGTGGGTGAGAATAAAATTTCCTTGTTCATCCTTTAATGAGACCCTACAGTTTATTTCATAACAACCATTCTATACCCTTTTAAGACCCATTGATTTATATATATTTATATATAAACACTTATACTTATTGCCTCAGACTCATTCTGTGGGAATAGAAATACTTGTGATTTGCAATGTTCCACCAGACCAGAGTTCATTTAAAAGCAAATAGATTGGTTTTTTAAAAAACATAATTTATTTATAATAGACCATAGCCTCTAGTCGTTGTGCTTGTGGTGAAACTGTTTATTTAGAGTACATACATAAATCCCAGAGTTGGAAATAAAATACTAGAGTCAGCATTTTACTTTGGGGAAGTCATACCAATTTATTTGAGCAAGGGCATTTGCTTTTTAACAGTGAAACTGGACCAGTGTAAAAAGCTATATTGGCTAAATGTACTGCTTGAATTGATCTGTTTCATCACAGAACTCTTTCAGGCAGCAAACTCAGATAACTGCTTCTTTAAGGGGATAAAGCAGGCTATAAAAATGGCAGATGGAAGGCATTAAAAACAGACACTTCACAAAAGAAGATATAGGAATGTCCAATAAGCACATGAAAAGGTGCTCAACATCATTAGTCATCATGGAAATGGAATTAAAACCCAACTGAGATATCACTACAGTGACTAAAATAAAAAAGACTGACAATACCAACTATGGGCAAGGGGGTGGAACAACTAGAATTTTAAGCATACATCTACTCTAGGACCCAGGAATCCTACTCAGGTTTTTTTTTTTTTTTTTATTATGAGTCATGAAAACATTTGTCCACAAAAAAACTGTACAAAAATGTTCACAGAAACTCTATTTGTAAAGAGCCCCAAACTGGTAACAGCTCAAATATCCATCAGCTGGAGAATGGATTATCAAATAGCAGTATATTTATACAATAGAATACTACTGAGTAATAAAAAGGAAATAAACAAGACACACACAACAACATAGATGAATCTAAAAACATTATGTTGAATGAAAGAAGTCATTCTGTAGGATTCCATGTAAATGAAATTCTAGAACAAGCAAAACTAACCTATAGTGATAAAAATTAGAAAGTGGTTGGAGAGGATTGGGGATTGGATGGGGATTGACTGGAAAGCGGCACAAGGAAACTATTTGGGATGAAGGATATATTCTATGTCTTGATTAGGGTGGCGGTTATGTTAGCGGACCAAAGTGAGTCTGCTCCTTGGTGAGTTAAAATCAAAACCTACACCAGAAGTGGTTGTCACACAAAACAGAATTTTATTTGTAGCATGCAGCAAATAAAAGGAGACCACAGGGAATAATTTCACAAAGCTGTGGCCTGTCCCCTGAGCAAGGGGAGGTGGGTACCTTTACTTGGAGTAGGGAATTAATATTCAAAAGGGAAAGTTTCATCATCGCATGTAAAGGTGGGTAGAAGCTTGAGTATGTGTAGTTTGGCAACATGCCTTCACATACATCGCATGTTATGCTAATAAGGCTTTAGCTCCTCCCAGGGTGGTGATTCTAGCATTATAATGAGGCAATTCTGCACCTGTCTGCATGGGTGTCGCTCCTGTGGATGGGTCTGGACCGGTTCAGAGTGGTTGGGTCCAGGGCAATTGGTGTTTGGATATTCTTCCTGGAACATACCTGAAACCGACAACCTCAAGACCCCAAAGACATTAGAGAAAAGAACATCTGCACCTTTTCACAAAACAAGAGAATTAGGTCAGATAAGACAAAAAACAAAAAAATAAAAGGTTAGAGTCCATGGCTAGTGACAGTTACATGGGTATACAATTGTCAAAACCCATTGAACTGATCTATATGTTTCATTTTATGTCAATTATACTTCAATTTTAAAAATAAGAGCTCCTCCCACTCCCATCCCATCCAAGAAAACATCTGCCCAGACAAGCTACAGGACAAAAGGTTCTCTTTCAGGCTAAGGCCCTCTAGGTAGTGCTTCACCAACCCACACTGGAGCTCTAACCTGCCCCTCTACATGGATTGTCTATCTGAACCTGATGATCCTGTAGTTTAACTCCAGTCTCACTTTAGTGTGTCAGTAAAGGCTGTTCTTGCCTCAACTTTTATTTTTATTTGCGGTCTTAGCTTTTCCTTGATCCTTTGACTATAAGCACTTTTTGGTAAGGCACAATATATATGAAAAAAAGGAAAAAGAAAAAAATTGTTGTCTCTTTTGAGTTTTGTTCCCTCTCTAATATTTTTTTTAAAGACAGCACAATGATGTGTTTGGCTTTTCTAACTGCCACATCTGATGCAATGTAATTACTTAATTAGATCAGATTACTGTTTATATTAAACTCAAATAATGATTAAACTGAGAAATCTCATGACAAGAGCTCACAGGTGAAATCAGCCGAAATCAACCAGTGCATGTCTTAACCCATCCTTTGTGTATCCTGCTTCAGTGACCAGTAGGTATACAAGGCTGAGCTGACAGATGAATGACTCCTGTTAATGGAATACATGTAGGTCACAGTTAAGCCCGCATGTGAAGCCAAACATGAGCTGCAGCACTTCTATATCTCTCTTTCAACACTGCCATATGGCAGGAACATAGGTGGTGTCCTCGAGAGTTCTCTCTCTCAGTGTACAACCCACCTCCAGCTCCAGAGTCCAAAGCCTTTCCAAATGACAGTACTTTTTAAACAACTTTCAAAATTGAGGTATAGCCTATATACAGTTGTGGTAGCTAGTCTCCATAAATGACCCCAATATTCAAGCCCTGGTATTCCCCTCCCACATTGAATCTGGCTGGTCTGTGACTTGAGTTAAACAATAGAATATGGCAGAAGTGGCCCTGTGGCAGTTCTTGGCCTGGCTTTAGGAGCACTGGTAGGTTCTGCTTCCTTTCTCTTGGAACACTCATTTTTGGGAGCCCTCTCAGTTTGGACCCTCCAAGAAGCATACACCAAGACAAATTATATATGCAAGAGACTTATTAGGAAAAGTGCTAGTGAAGGCTAAAGAAAGCAGGAGTAGCCCGGGAAAGCCTTCAGATCATGTTGCAGGTCTGACACTTGTAAAAGAAGAGAGGGAAGGAAGGAGGATTGGGTAGGAAGCAGTGCAGCTCTGAGAAATTCTTGGTTAGGCTGATGGGGAGCCCCAGAGAAAATATTGCCCATTAGAGAAGTCCTGTGATGGGAGGAATGGCCCAGCTCTATTAGCCCCACTGCACTCAATCATTGGCTAGGAAAGGACCAGGGAGAACATGGCCTCGATGTGAAGATTGCAGTAGATCCCAAAGGTATGACACTTGAAGGCTGTCAGCTAACTATATCCTCACAGCAGGTTCTCTCTTGAAGGGAGGTCTGAATGGCACACTCCCATGGCTGCCACATGTAGCCATTCTACTGGAGAGACCATGTGGAGAGACCATGTGGAGAGACCGTGTGATAAGGAGAGGTCCTGAGACTACATGGAGAAGGAGCGAGGCACAATCACCCTAAAATCTCAGGTGAGCCTCCAGATGACTCCAGCCCTAGCTACCATCTGACTGAAATCCCCAGAGGATAAGCCACCCAATCAACCTACAGAATTGTGAGTGATAATAAATAGTTGTCATTGTTTTAAGCCACTAAGTTTTGGGGTGGCTTGTTATGCTGCAATAGATAACCAAAACAACAGTAAAGTGTATAAAGTGCACTAATCTTATATATACAGCTAAATGAATTTTTACCCATATGAACCCATATGTAAAGAACACTCAGATCAAGATATAGAACATTTATAGCAACCTGGAAGGTTCCCTCATGCCCCCTTTCCAGTCAATACCACTCCCCAACCCAGAGTTAACCACTCTACTGAATTCTATCACCATCAATTAGTTTTGCACGTTATTGAACTTCATTTAAATGAAATTATACAGTGTATACTCTTCAGTGTCTGACTTCTTTCACTTATCATTATGTCTGCGAGATTCATCCATATGGTTGGGTGTAGCAGGAATTTGTTCTTTATTGCTATGTAGTTTTCTGTTTGTATAAATAGACCATACTTTGTTGATCCATTGTCCTGTTGATAGACATTTGGGTTATTTCCAGTTTTTGGCTATTATGAATAAAGCTGCTTTAAACATTCTTGTATGTCTTTTGGTAGACTTATGCATCATTTTTCTTGGCTTTATATCTAGCAGTGGGATTGTTGGGTCATGGGATGGCATATGTTTAGCTTTAGTAGATAATGCCAAACTGATAGAAAATTTTGTAAATAAATTTGTTATTTAGTTTAATGAATGATAAATGGTACATCAGGGGCATTTAAATAAGAGACCCCCTGCTTACTTGTCTTTCTCCCCCACTTGCCTTAAATCTCTCTGGGGGCGTGAATAATGTCTATCTCTTTCATGTAGTGTAGTGTCCACTGTAGTAGGGATGCAGTACCTATTTGTTGAAAAAAATAAATAAATAAGGTGTCATAGTTTAACACTGAGAAATATATTTTTAAGAGTGGATTTTAGGTACTATGGTGAGTCAATGGAGGAGGAAAAAACTCTAATTTTTTTCTGAAACTTCCAAAGGTATTATTTATAACCAATTGACTATAGCCATATGGATAGGAATTTCCTAAACTTTCTACTAGATTTTTAGTATTGTGTAGATATGCTCAGAGTAAAATGATAAATGATTAAGTCCTTGCAGTAGGGCTTTTTAATCTGGAGTTTACGGATGGGTTTTCTGAGGGCCTGAAATTGAATAGAAAATTTTGTGTGCCAATAGATATATCACCCAGGATTCTTGGTTGCAAGTAACAGAAACCCAACTAGGATTCACTTAAGTAACAAAGGGGATTTGATGGCAGGGTCTTGGTTTGGTTCATGGAGTCCCAGGAAGACATGCATAGCCATGCTCCAGAAGAGCACAACCAGGGAAGCTCAGGGTCTGGGGCCACAATCCATGCCAGCAGACACATGCCTCATGCCCTGCTGGCTTGAGAGCATCTGATTGGCAGAATCTAAAGCAAATCTGAAATTCTAGCTTCAAGGGAATCTAGAAAATATAGTTTTTAGCTTTCAAATTTCTACAGAGCAGTAAGCACCCTAAAAAAATGTTATAATAGATCACAGGATTCTTTCTTTAAGACCACAGACACAGCCTCAAAATCCTTCTCAACCCAGCACTGTGCCACCAATGGCACCGAATTGGATCTACAGGTTGTCATCCCTGCACCGTTTCACGTAGCTCGCAGACCTCTAACTCATAGCTCTTACTTTCATTACGAAAAAAATATGCAGGGGCCGGCCCCGTGGCTTAGCAGTTGAGTGCATGCATTCCGCTGCTGGCGGCCCGGTTCGGATCCCGGGTGTGCACCGACGCACTGCTTGTCGCGCCATGCTGAGGCGGTGTCCCCCATACATCAACTAGTAGGATGTGCAACTGTAACATACAACTATCTACTGTGGCTTTGGGGAGAAAAAGGGGAAAAAAAAGGAGGAAGATTGGCAATAGATGTTAGCTCAGGGCCAGTATTCCTTAGCAAAAAGAGGAGGATTGGCATGGATGTTAGCTCAGGGCTGATCTTCCTCACAAAAAAAAAAAAGAAAAAATATGCAAATCATAGAAATAGGCAAAATGATGGCCGCGTGTCCTTTCAATGTCATATTGGAACACTGTTTTTAGCATAATTTCTTATAATGGATAATATAACTGTCTGTCTCAAAAAGACAAACCACAAACTTGCAACAAAAATGGCTTAAGCCCAAGTTGTTTTAACATCAACCCATTCAGATCCATGTGTTCCAAAGTTCAGCAACTTGTGTGGTTTACAAATTCTGACACATGTTCATTCCCTGCCCACACCAGTCTTAGAACATCTGAGCCTAGCCCCCAAAGCCCTATATGTATGTAGCTTCGCTAACTTCCTTTTTTTTTTAAATTGATGTTTTAATAGTTTTTAACATTGTGAAATTTTGGGTTGTACATTTTTGTTTGTCCATCACCATATATATGTCTCCCTTCACCCCTTGTGCCCACCCCCCACCCCCATTGCCCCTGGTAACCACAATACAGTTTTCTCTGTCCATGTGTTGGTTTCTATTCCACATATGAGTGAGATCATACAGTGGTTGTCTTTCTCTTTCTGGCTTACTTCACTTAATATAATACCCTCCAGGCCCATCCATGTTGTTGCAAATGGGACGATTTTGTCTTTTTTATGGCTAAGTAGTATTCCATTGTATATATATATACCACATTTTCTTGATCCAGTCGTCAGTCGAGGGACTCTTAGGTTGCTTCCACTTCTTGGCTATAGTGAATAATGCTGCAATGAACATAGTGGTGCATAAGCCTCTTTGGATTGTTGATTTCAGCTTCATTGGATAGATTCCCAGTAGTGGGATGGCTGGATCATAGGGCATCTCTATTTTTAATTCTTTGAGGAATCTCCATACCGTTTTCCATAGAGGCTGCACCAGTTTGCATTCCCACCAGCTGTGTATGAGGGTTCCTGTTTCTCCACATCCTCTCCAACATTTGTTGTTTTTCGTCTTGGTGATTATAGCCATTCTAACGGGCGTGAGGTGATATCTTAGTGTTGTTTTGATTTGCATTTCCCTGATGATTAATGATGTTGAACATCTTTTCATGTGCCTATTGGCCATCTGTATATCTTCTTTGGAGAAGTATCTGTTCATTTCCTCTGCCCATTTTTTGATAGGGTTGTTTGTTTTTTTGTTGTTCAGTTGTGTGAGTTCTTTATATATTATGGAGATCAACCTCTTGTCAGATGTATGTTTTGCAAATATTCTCTCCCAGCTGGTGGGTTGTCTGTTCATCTTGATTCTGGTTTCGTTTGTCTTGTAGAGGCTCTTTAATCTGATGAAGTCCCACTTGTTTATTTTTTCTTTACTTTCCCTAGTCTGGGTAGGCATGTCATCCGAAAAGATTCCTTTATGACCAATGTCAAATAGTGTGTTGCCTATATTTTCTTCTATGAGTTTTATAGTTTCAGGTCTCACCTTCAGGTCTTTGATCCATTTTGAGTTAATTTTTGTGAATGGCGATAGCAGATGGTCCACCTTCATTCTTTTGCATGTGTCCGGTTTTCCCAACACCATTTGTTGAAGAGACTTTCCTTTCTCCATTGTATGTTCTTAGCTCCTTTGTCAAAAATTAGCTGTCCGTATATGTGTGGTTTTATTTCTGGACTTTCAATTCTGTTCCATTGATCTGTGTGTCTGTTTTTGTACCAGTACCATGCTGTTTTGATTACTATTGCTTTGTAGTATGTTTTGAAGTCAGGGATTATGATGCCTCCAGCTTTGTTCTTTTTTCTTAGGATTGCTTTAGCTATTCGGGGTCTTTTGTTGCCCCATATGAATTTTAGTATTCTTTTTTCTATTTCCGTGAAGAATGTCATTGGGATTCTGATTGGGATTGCATTGAATCTGTAGATTACTTTAGGTAATATAGACATTTTAACTATGTTTATTCTTCCAATCCATGTGCATGGGATATGTTTCCATTTCTTTATGTCATCATCGATTTCTTTCAATAATGTCTTGTAGTTCTCATTGTATAGGTCTTTCACCTCCTTGATAAGATTTATTCCTAGGTATTTTATTCTTTTTGATGCAATTGTAAATGGTATTATCTTTTTGACCTCTCTTTCTCTTAGTTCGTTATTAGCATACAGAAATGCAACTGATTTTTGTAGATTGATTTTGTACCCTACAACTTTGCTGTAGTTGTTGATTATTTCTAATAGTTTTCCAATGGATTCTTTAGGGTTTTCTATATATAAAATCATGTCATCTGCAAATAGTGAGAGTTTCACTTCTTCGTTACCTATTTGGATTCCTTTTATTCCTTTTTCTTGCCTAATTGCTCTGGCCAAAACCTCCAGTACTATGTTGAACAGGAGTGGTGAGAGTGCAGCCCTGCCTCGTTCCTGTTCTCAGAGGAATGGCCTTCAGTCTTTCCCTGTTGAGTATGTTGGCTGTGGGTTTGTCATAAATAGCCTTTATTATGTTGAGGTACTTTCCTTCTATTCCCATTTTGTTGAGAGTTTTTATCATAAATGGATGTTGTATCTTGTCAAATGCCTTCTCCGCGTCTATTGAGATGACCATGTGATTTTTATTCTTTGTTTTTTTGATGTGGTGTATCACATTGATTGATCTAACTTCCTTTTTTAAGTTGCTACTGAGACTTTGTGAATTTGAGGCTCTCCGTTACTCAACAAGTTTAATAAACCTGGCTTTACGTGATCAAGGGGTGGCTCTGGTGGTCTCTGTAGAAACTTTGACAAAGTCTATACACTTTATATCGCTGTACAGAAAATGAAGAATGGAAGAAAAAGACAAAACAAGAACACCCCTAAATACAACTTAAAGCAAGGTTCTATTAAAATGGACTTCTTGGGGGCCAGCCCCGTGGCTTAGCGGTTGAGTGCGCGTGCTCTGCTGCTGGCGGACTGGGTTCGGATCCCAGGCGCGCACTGACGCACCACTTCTCTGGCCATGCTGAGGCCGCGTCCCACATGCAGTGGCTGGAGGGATGTGCAGCTATGACATACAACTATCCACTGGGGCTTCGGGGGAAAAATAAATAGATAAATAAAATTATTAAAAATAATAAAATAAAATGGACTTCTTGGAATTAGTAATAAATCAACAGGAGTATCCATTATCCTTGATTTGAGGAGAACAGGCCTCTGCTTGCGATGCCAAACCATGCTTGAATGGTGGAAACTGCCATGGAAGGAGAACATCAGGGAAGTGTTGAATCCCAAGCGGCTGCAGTCTCTCTCCAAACAAACCACCCACTACTTGTCAAAAAGCACCAGATGATTGTTTTGGTCCTCTCTCTGCAGTATTTGACAATGTTGATCACTACCTCCTTCTTAAAATTCTTCTGTAGACTTCCATGATACTCTGTTTTCCGGATTATCTTTCATCCTTTCTGATAATTCCTTCTCAATTCTAGATGGGCAGGGAGATCAACCAAGATAAGGAATAAGAAATGACCATTAAGTTAGTGGTTATGATGTCATCCATACTTTTAGCAAAAGCAGTGGAGTGGTGGAGAGAGAAGACAGATTGCAAGGGACAGAGCAAAGAGAGTAGCAATGTAACCAAGGGCCCATTTAGAGCCAGTTTGAACAGACCCCATCTCTTATCAACAAAGTGACTAAGGATTGTCTTTCAGAAAATCTGCAAAGTCATGTAGCAAGAGCATGCGCAGAAGAAGAAATCTTGACCTGAAATGACTTTGGAACCAAAGATCCTCCTTCCCCTGGAACCCAAGGACCAGGACACGACCAGAACTTGAAAGTCAGACTCTTATTAGAAGCGAGGGGTCCCTCATTCATGAGGATCTGGTGTTAAAATTCCTTCCCTACCTCATGAAAAATGTTTACAGCCGTATCATAAAAGTTTAAAACCTCATCATAAATGTTTAGAACCCTGTGATAAATTTTTAAAACCTTACCATAAATGCCTGAAACCCACCAATCAGAAACCTGTCCTGCTAGTGTTTCTGCATGCCAGCCTATTCTTCCTAACCTCTTAAATTTCACCCCAAATCCTGAATCAGGGAGACAGATCTGAGGGCACATGCCTCCTGTCTCCCTGCAGATCTGTCTCACAGAATAAAGCTGATTTCTCCCCCAAAAGCTGATGCTATAATTAATTGGGTTTATTTATGCACATCGGGCAAAAGAACCCCAATTTTGTGCCATAACAGCAACAGCAACCATGGGCCTCTATTTCAAAAAGCTTGGAGGTCGTTACTGCTTTTGTTTGTTTTGGGTTTTTGTTTGTTTGCTTGCTTTTTGCTCTCTCTTGTCTATTAATGCAGTTCTCCAAGCAGTTAGTGTACATGTGACGTGCACAGGAGCTATTCCCAGAGCTGCTGGGATGCAGAGTTGGCAAGGACCATCCCTGTCCTCCGGGAGCAGGTATCTGAGCATGATGAGAAGCCAAACACTGTGGGACTCACAGAAAATGTTGAATACCCCATGAGCCCCCAGGTTACCTGGAGAGATTTGTTTTTAAAAATTCAAGAGGCTTGAACATACTTATGTGGGAGGATAAAAGCTAGAGATATGTTAATGTGCTTTCAAGTTGGTACTTTATAAAACTGAACCATACCTCATTAAGCCAGAGGCATCCATTGTCTTGAAGATTTTAAAGATTATTACAGCAGGCATGCAAAGAGAAAGTCAAGATCTAGCTTTTAATCACCAAAATAGGCTCTGAAACCCATTTCGGAGGTTGTGGTTGGGAATGAAAACCATCTATTCCCACACAGTTTACTACCTATATTAACATGCCTTTACTATTCCAATGTCTTCATCAACATGACTTAACTACCCCAGGAAACTCTTGCCTAGAAAGATAAAAGTGTAAATAACTTTATTGTTCTGTTCAGAAACCTTTTGATTTAAAGGAATGTTAGATTACTCAACATCTCAATAGATAGCATCAAACAACTCTTTGTTCTCTGAGACTTGATTGAAACACTCACCTCATTGTATCCATCAATCCTAAAACTACTACATCATATTATGTCATAATCGGATCCTTACTCAATCCTAATCAAGCCCCTGGATCAAAAGACCAGCCTTAAACCAGACCTGCCAATAAACCTTGTAAATGTCCCAATTTGGCCTTCGCTCTTCAGAGACGCCATGAGACTGTCAAGGTAATGATCTCCCTTAGTACAATAAGCAATAAGCTCAGCTTTGTTCGTCATTATTTTATTTTGGTGGTATTTTGGGAAAGTCAGTGAAACTGGGGGCCAACTTGCTTTAACTATACTCAGTTGTCTGTTTACAAAAGTAGTTAGGTAATGCATTACAAAGCCCATTCTATAGATAACATCTCTGATGCTTGGGTCACCATGGTAATGGGTGCTTAAGATTTTCAGGAACTGAGAGTTCACTCCTTGTCCAGTTCAGGCTGGTCGAGACCACCAACCCACCAACTGGGCCTGTGCAGGTGTCCAATAGTTGACCTCCTGACGTCAGGGAGCCAAAAACTCCACCGTCATATCGTGTTAACACTACCATTTTGTGAACATGCGTCCTATGAAGAGCTGTGAAGCTTGACTACACTTGCGCAGATCATCAATTACCTCACTTCTTACCTCCAATCATCTATTCCCACACTTCAGACTACTCTGCCCCCATATCCCATAAATATCCCTAATCCCCATTTTCAGGGAGGTGGATTTGAGATTTGCTCTCCTGTCTCCTTGCTTGGCTGCCTTGTGAATAAACCCTTTCTTTGCTGCACACTCGTCATCTTGGTGAGTGGCTTTATTGTTCAATGGGGAAAACAAACCTGCTTTGGTAACACCAGTATTGGACATAGTGTAAAAGCGAATGCTTTTTTTTTTTTTTTTGGTGAGGAAGATTGGCCCTGAGCTAACATCTGTTGCCAATCCTCCTTTTTTGCTTGAGGAAGACTGGCCCTGAGCTAACATCTGTGGCAATATTCCTCTATTTTTTATGTGAGTCACTGCCACAGCATGGCTTGATGAGTGGTGTAGGTCCATGCCTGGGAAGCGAACCTGGGCCACCGAAGCAGAGTGCGTCGAACTTAACCACTATACCACCAGGCTGGCCCCAAAGCCAATGCTTTTGATTTGCACAAGCCAGGGTTTTTGTGGAAAGATAAGGTTTTTATAAATCAAAGGGTAGAACTTTAAGCGAGCTGGGAATAAGTTTTATTTATAAGCAATGAATTTAAAAGAGAGCAGAGAAAGAAATGAATGATGCCATATGAGGATGGAATTAGGATTGCCCTGGTTTGGGATGGGCAAGCTGAGAGGTTTGAGGAAGGAGAAAAAGGAAGCAAGAAAGAGGCCAGTGGGACTTTGAGGACCTGGAGATATACGTGAAGAAGACAGTCTGGAGGGCCATTGCAGGCAGAGCCAGGGAGCCTCCTGGGCATGGTGGTTGTCTTGTTTCAATCCCTTGACCTTGCCCAGGCAGTGGCAAAACCTATCTCTACTTTGTGACTGTCTACCTATTACATTTATGTACTAAGGCGTGTTTCCTTAAAATATGGTCAGAATCTCTGGTGGGCCTGAATCTGTCTTTTTTAAAAAAAACAAACACCCCAAGTTTTGTTTTACACATTTAGTTTTCAGAACCAGTGTTCTAAGGGGAAGGAGCTAAAACAGCAGAAAAAGTTAAAATCACATGTGAGATAATATCATTCTTACTATTGTAGTATGGAGAATGCTTGTAAGTATTCAAATTATGGCTTTTCAAAGAGATGTTTATTTCTCTTATCAAGAAAAATTATTCAGGGGCTGGCCCTATGGCCTAGTGGTTAAGTTTGGCATGCTCCGCTTCGGTGGCCTGGATTTGGTTCCTGGGCGTGGACCTACACCACTCATCAGCTGCCATGCAGTGGTGGTGACCCACATACAAAATGGAGGAAGATTGGCACAGATGTTAGCTCAGGGCAAATCTTCCTCAAGCAAAAAAAGGGGAAGATTGGCAATGGATGTTAGCTCAGGGCAGATCTTCCTCAGCAAAAAAAAAAAAAAAAATCATTAAAAAAACAAAAAAGAAAAATTATCCAACATATAAACAAGGCAAAAGGATGACTGAATGTCTGTTCAATGTCATACTGCAGCATTGTCCAACAGGCCTGCCCAAGGATTATTTCATTGTGTGGGAGAATGTACCTTTGACATACTGCTTTCTATTAATTCTGGTTTGTACTCTGTAAACTTACATGTTAACTTGTAGATTTTTGTTCAATAGAGATATCTAGTAGAAATGACAACCCCAAGGTTATGGTTTTATTGTCCTGTAGAACATTAACAATTCTGTGGCTAAATAAACTTATTTCAACATGTTTTTCCTGCTTGAGTATATATATTTCAGTTTCTCAAATGATCTTTGAACCTCCTTTGCTATGCTGTGGGTTTCTTCATTAATAAATTAAGTAATTTTTTTACATACATTCATTCTATCTTTGGGAATGTGTGGGGGCATGATGAGATCTGGGCTCTAGCTGCTCCTCTGACAGAATTTTCAGCCACTCTGTTTCCAGCTTTACCCTGCATGCCCCCTTCAAACGGCCTTCTCCAGCTAGCTTTCCTGGGAGTTCTGTGACATGGATCATCTTTCTTTTTATTGGTTTCCCACCTTGCAGGCACTTATCTTTTCTCCTTCATTATGTCATATGCCACCTGGCCATCCACTTTCCAGCTTTCAAAATTTTGTTGTCATAGCTTATCTACTGTCATATTTTCTATCTTTCTGTTTCCTTGCGAGTTTGTGCCTTACAAAATTTCCTTTCAGTCTTTCTAGTGGGGTTTTAAGAGGGACCCAAGACATATGTATGAGGTCAATCTGCCTTGTTTAACTAAAACTGCATGTGATTCTAAAATAGACCCCAAAATACAGCAGTGATTTCTTTCTCCATCACATGAAGAAACTCATCAAAGGTTGAGAGAGGGTGAAAGTCCTGGTGATTGAGCCATTTGTATCTCAGTCTGATCTTTAAAAAGTCCATTATCTTATGCTGAACATTAGAAATCACAATATTTTGGATCTCAAGCGACAAGTTCAGATATCCAATGCATCACTGAATTGCACTTCAGAAAGCAGCAAGCACTGGAATATGCAGAAGTGGTTTTTACTGGTATTATCAGTGTCATGCTTATATGAGCATCTTTTTCTTGATAGTTAATGCACTCCAGTATGGAAAAGTCATCTTATACATGCTGCCTATTACTTTTCACAGCATACTGAAAAAACATGCACTGAGTGGTGGCGGTTTAGTCAGATTACTTCCACACTGAATCCAGAAGCATATTGCTGACATCCGGCTGCCCTGAGTGAATAAAGGAGTATGAAAAACTGTCATTTTATTCACACACTATAATTGGCATCTATTGTCACCCCTTCCCCATCATCTAGTCAACTTTTTCTTGGTATAATTCCCTGATTTTCCTTTGGAAGAGCAGCCCTTCTTGCGTCTCAGACTCTGTGCTTTAGTAAGAGTTGAATTCATCCCCAGTTTCAGGGATGAATAGTGACTTCAGTATGGCCAGTCAAAGCATTGCATTCCCAGGATTGCTTTGTCCATTCGGGGTCTTTTGTTGTTCCATATAAATTTTGGGATTCTTTGTTCTACTTCCGTGAACAATGTTATTGGGATTCTGATTGAGATTGCATTAAATCTGTAGATTGCTTTAGGTGATATGGACATTTTAACTATGATAATTATTCCAACCCATGAGCATGGAATATCTTTCCATTTCTTTGTGTCTTCTTCAATTTCTTTCAACAATGTCTTGCAGTTTTCACCTCCTTGGTTAAATTTATTCCTAGGTATTTTATTCTTTTTGTTACAATTGTAAATGGGATTGTTTTCTTGATTTCTCTTTCTGCTAGTTTGTTGTTAGTGTATAGAAACACAACTGATTTTTGTATGTTGATTTTGTATCCTGCAACTTTACTGTATGCGTTCATTATTTCTAATAGATTTTTGTGGCTTCTTTAGGGTTTTCTTTACATAAAATCATGTCATCTTGAGATAGAGACAGTTTTACTTCTTCCTTTCCAATTTGGATGCCTTTTGTTTCTTTTTCTTAACTAATTGCTCTGGCTAGGACTTCCAATACTATCTTGCCATTTGCGACAACATGGATGGACCTTGAGAGTATTATGCTAAGTGAAATAAGTCAGACAGAGAAAGACAAGTACTGTATGATTTCACTCATATGTGGAAGACACAAACAGCAACAAACACATAGATACAGAGAACAGATTGGTGGTTACCAGAGGAGAAAGGGGGGTGGGGAGAGGGTGAAATGGGTAAAGGGGGACATTTGGATGGTGATGGATGAAAACTAGACTTTTGGTAGTGAATACAACAAAGTGTATACAGAAGTTGAATTATAATGATGTACACCTGAAATCTATATAATGTTATAAACCATTGTTACCTCAATAAAAAAAAAAAGCATTGCATTCCCTTGGCCAAATAAACTGATTCATGGAAAGGCATTTGACCCAGGTGGACTTAGCCAATGAGATTCAAGTAGACGTTAGTTGGGGCTATTGGAAGAGTGGCAAGGTGGACTTAAACCTGAGAGCATGTGTGATTGGAGCAGCTGGGAGACACTCTGTGGAGCCTGAAAATGAAGGTAACAGAGCAGAAGGCAGAGAGGAGAGATGGAGACACAACAACTTGTGATGATATTGCATGAGTGCCTGAATTCAGTAGTGTGAGCCAATAAATGCTCTATGGCTTAAGGCACTTTCAATTATTTTTCTGTCACTTGCCACTACGCCAACTAAAATTTCACTTTACGTCTAGCCACCCCTTTGGATTCGAAGCAGCTGCTTGATACTAACTCACCTAGCAAAGCCCTGCATTGCTGTTTGTAAAGCTGGTGCTACCCCAGCACTGGATCTTGCAATAATTTTACCTAAATGAAAAATTGCTTTCGTAACATGGGTATTCAGAGAGAAACAAAAGAAAACACTGAGTACTTCTTGCTCACATATGCTCGTTACATATGCCAAGAGCAAATTTATTTTAGCTATAATGTGAAATATCTATTCACATAAACACCGTAAGTGCTTGTTTATACAGAATGCCATTGATATTAGGGGATGTACAACACCATCATTTGATGAGAGAATTTTGCCAACAGGCCATTCCATTTTCCTTCCTAGCATAACATTTCCATTAACTTTGTGAGTGGTTTTACAAACTTCTTGGCAGTAGTACAACTTGAACCTTTAGCATCCTGGAAAGCACAATTTTTAGCTTATTCTGGAAAATCTCAGTTGGTTTACCAGAGAGGTCATTGTGCTTTGTTTATGAAAACTATTCAAGGCTTCGATGGCTTCCTGCCACTATTTGACAGTTTCATAACAGGCAAAGCACAGGGATCTAGAGATAAAATCTAATTTTCATCTCAACATCACTAATCATCAGGGAAATGCAAATCAAAACAACACTAAGATACCACCTCACGCCCGTTAGAATGGCTATAATCACCAAGACAAAAAACAACAAATGTTGGAGAGGATGTGGAGAAACAGGAAACCTCATACACAGCTGGTGGGAATGCAAATTGGTGCAGCCTCTATGGAAAACGGTATGGAGATTCCTCAAAGAATTAAAAATAGAGATGCCCTATGATCCAGCCATCCCACTACTGGGAATCTATCCAACGCACCTGAAATCAACAATCCAAAGAGGCTTATGCACCCCTATGTCCATTGCAGCATTATTCACCATAGCCAAGAAGTGGAAGCAACCTAAGTGTCCCTCGACTGACGATTGGATTAAGAAAATGTGGTATATATATACAATGGAATACTACTCAGCCATAAAAAAAGACAAAATCGTCCCATTTGCAACAACATGGATGGGCCTGGAGCGTATTATGTTAAGTGAAATAAGCCAGAAAGAGAAAGACAACCACTGTATGATCTCACTCATATGTGGAATATAAACCAACACATGGACAGAGAAAACTGGACTTTGGTTACCAGGGGCAGTGGGGGTGGGGGGAGGGGGGTGGGCACAAGGGGTGAAGGGAGTCATATATATGGTGATGGACAAACAAAAATGTACAACCCAAAATTTCACAATGTTAGAAACCATTAAAACATCAAAAAAAAAAAAAAACACCACTTAGACTCTCTAAAAAAAAAAAAAATCTAATTTTCATATAATTATTGTATTTCTTATTCCTATTCTTTTTTGTCTGCCCATCACACTTACAGAGCCCCGGCAATACAGAGTCACCTTTATATTCACAGTGACTTCGTATGCACTGTTTGCATAATGAAGTTATTCTGCACTGCAGTATTTAGATAACTTTTTCTGAACTGCTTTTATGTTTCAATGGACTGCTGATTCATTTTTACAAATTGGGAATATGATGACACATTATGGTTACAACAAAAAATGCAAACTGGACAAATGTAAGTAATATTATGCAAGTGACATAAAGATACATTAGCTGAGATCAAATGCACCCTGGCAAATGAATGTTAGCTGATCAATTGAATGTTTACGGTGAATGCATAAACTTTAGGATTGTTTCTGTGAAAATCATAATTTATCTTCAATTCAAATTTATGAAATGTATGTGGACACAATTGTTTTATTTTTCCTCTGAGACTCCTGAACTGTGTGTGGACCCGTTTTGTGGACTCCAGGCATCACCAATGACCTGAGGACTGCACTCAGCCAGCACTTCCCAGAGGATAGTTGTTGGAGGGTGACCAAGGAGGTAGTTGGGGACAGGAAAGCCTTGACAGTATGAAGGAGAACTATTGGCATCAACAGTATGACTTAGCAAAATATCAGCAGTCCACAGGTTGGGACTTTTAAGATCTATTCTCTTAGCAACTTTCAAGTATACAATACAGTATTGTTAACTATAGTCACCATGCTGTACATTAGATCCCCAGGACTTATTCATCTTGTAACTGAAATTTTGCACCCTTTGACTATCATCTCCCCATTTCCCCCTCCCCTCAGCCCCTGGCAACCAGCATTCTACAATCTGTTTCTATGAGTTTGGTGTTTTTAGATTCTACATATAAGTGAGATCATACAGTATTTGTCTTTCTCTGTCTGACTTATTTTATGGATGTCCTCAAGGTCCATTCATATTGTAGCATATGTCAGGATTTCCTTCCTTTTTATGGCTGAATAATATCCCATTATATGTATTTACCACATTTTTTAAATCCATTCATCTGTTGATGGAAATTTGGGCAAGATAATTATTATTTTTTTAAAATTTAGTTATTGTTTTACAAATTTATACTCTGCCTCACTCTTATATAAATTAATTTGAGAGAGAATTTTCATTTAGTTAAAAAGAGAGAAAAAATAAAACAACAAAACTCACTTAGAGTTAGCCTTACTAACTTACTAAGTTAGCCTAACTAACTTACTAAGTACATTTTGGATGTGTGGTTTTGAAAGTTGCTAAAAAGAAAGTTTTAAATTAACTTCACTACTTAAGATCTGAACCTAACCATTTTCTGGGTTCAGGAAGCTCTTGTCTGATGAATTATAGATATAAATAAATATTCAGATATGTATAAATGTATCTATAATACAGAATCTTTATATTATATGTCTCCTGTGCTTTAAATAAACTAGATATATGAAAATCAAGGATGACCCAAGAAAGAAATAGAGGTAATTAGTTATCTAATAAAATGATTCGTAATAAGATTTATTTTTTAAGCCTGTCATGAATTTGTTCAGATTTCACTTATCCTTATGGAAATCTGGTTTATACAGTTTCAGAAACATATCTGAAACATACCCACTGTATCAAATGAGACACGACTGAGTTATTCAACTGCTTTCCCCTACAGGTTGGGAAAGAGAAATGTCTGTCAGGAAGCTTGGGAAAAGGCTGGAGACCTGCCCTCTCCAATGGAGCTGCCTCACGTGGTCCTACTCTCTTGAGGAGCCATGGACTTATGTTGGGGACTCTGACCCAGGGTAAGAAAGAGGCAGGGAGTGAGGCAGGATTTAGAAAGGGCACCATTTGAGAAGGCTCAATTCCATCGTTCTCACTGCCGAGTCTTTTGGTTCGCTTCTAATTGACATAGTCCAAGGTGATCATGGCATTTGCACGATGTAATGAAGTGGCAAAAGAGCAGCAACACCCAGTGTGAAGTGTTGCCTGTCTGGGTCAGTGTGGATTGGTATAGGCTGGGGGTTAAATTCCAGGCATGACTTAGGCAAAAGAGTGGAACTAGATTGTTATCTTACCCACTACACACTGTTCCTCAGTTTTGCTCCTACAAGGAAGTAATAGGGAGGTGGTAGTGACATGCTATGTATTTAAAAACATTTTTTATTGAGACATAATTCATATGCCATAAAATTCACCCTTTTAAAGTATATAATTCAGTGGGTGTTAGTATATTCACAAGGTTGTGCAGATATCACTACAAATTCAGATCTTTTTATCACCCCCAAAAGAAACCCCATACCCACTAGCAGTCATTCCTCATTTCCCTCTACCCTCCCCCCACCCAGCCCTAGGTAGCCACACCGTCTCTCTAGAGTTGCCTGTTCTGGACATTTCATATAAATAGCATCATACAATATGTGGCTTTCGTGTCTGGCTTCTTTCACTTAGCGTAATGTTTTCCAGGTTCATCCATGTTGTAGCATGTGTCAGTGCTTCATTCTTTTTTATTATCAAATAATATTTCATTGTGTGCCTATATCACAGTTTGTTTATCCATGCATCAGTTGGTAAACATTTGGGTTGTTTTCACTTTATGGATATAATGAATCATGATGCTATGAACATTTGTGTACAAGTTTTATGTGGATATATGTTTTCATTTCTCTTGGGTATATACCTAGGAGTGGAATTGCTAGTTCATATGATAACTCTATATTTAATTTTTTGAGGAATTGCCAGATTTCTTTCCAAAGTGGCTGCACTATTTTACATTTCCATCAGCAGCCTATGAGGGTTCCAGTTTCTCTGCATCCTCACCGACACTTGTTATTGTCTCTCTTTTTGATTATTGCCATCCTCGTGGGTCACGCTATGTCTTCAATGAACTCTCATACACTTGGCTAAATATATATTTTAAGCCAATTGTTAAGAACAATCCTTGGGAACATAACAGGCTTGTAAAAGTTTTCTAATAGTGCTTTCCTAAAGGATCAGAAGTCTGCTGAGGCTTTGCTAGGTGGAATCTGGCTCCAGAAAGAATAGCTTTTTTTTTTTTTAAATATCCATTGGGTTAAATGAAACAGCTGGTTTAGGTCAAAATTGAGAATGAGTTTCATGAACTCCAAAATATTTCCAATTTTTCTGTTGTGCAAGGCCTCGGATTGAGGCCTCATTGTGCATTAAGGCCTTTTTCTATCAATGCAAGTATAGTACTCTTCTAGAATGGAAATAATTACAAAGGTGATAAACTCTTTTATTTTTTTTTTTAATCCAGTGTTGTTATTTTCATCATTACTGAGCTGGCATGTGTAGTAATATGGAAACTGTTTGCAAACATATATTCCCCCAAGAGGTTCTGAAGCTTAAAAAAAAAAATCCAGCTTATTAGTGGATGCTCCTGTTTCTGGCTCCCATTTCAGTGAAGGGGTGGAGTCTTATGAAGATAATACACCACACATGAAACAAACATCCTCTTCAAAATGAACATACTCTTCTATTTCTTTCAGTGCAAAAGGAAGGCGGGCATTGTCGGCCAGATGTGCTGAACTTTCTCATGCAGTCACATTCTAAAACAACAACAAAAAATTTGAGTAGTTGCCAGACATTTCACTATTTTCAAAGAGAAAAGCATGACCTAATATTGTTATTTTGTTTAACATTTCTGTTTAATGTTAAGGTTCAAAACCACTTGGATACAGGAGTCCAGGTGAGAGCTTACATATTGGAATGAAAAATGGGACTGCTAAGGGGTGCTGATAAAGGTTGACATATTTTTAAAATATTTTATTTCAGAAAATTTCAAACATAAAAAATTAGAGAGATTGGTATAATTCCCCCCCTTGCACTCATCACTCAGCTTAAACAGTTGTCAGCATTTTCCAATTCTTGTTTCTTTTTTTTTTTTAAATCTTTTATTTATTTTTTTTCCCCCAAAGCCCCAGTAGATAGTTGTATGTCATAGATGCACATCCTACTAGTTGCTGTACGTGGGACGCGACCTCAGCATGGCCGGAGAAGTGGTACGTCTGTGCGCACCCGGGATGCGAACCCCGAGCCGCCAGCAGCGGAGTGCGCGCACTTAACCACCAAGCCACGGGGCCGGCCCCCAATTCTTGTTTCAAACTAACCCCTCCCCACTTTTTTTTCTTTTGTGCCTGAGTATTTTAATGCAAATTCAAGATATCACGTCATTTCACCTGTAGATAATACAGAATGCATCCATAAATAAGGGTTGATTTTTCATAAACATTATGCCATTATGTAATTACTACACTTTAAAAATACATAGACAATATCCTTTAACATCATCAAATACTCAGTCCATATTCAAATTTCCCTTATGGTTGACAGACTTTGTTTTTTAATTTAAAAAAAATTTTAGATATACACAAACATAAAGAGAATAATAAAATGAACCCCCATGTACCTATCACACACTTTCAACAATTATCAACTGTAACTCATTGTTTCATCTATAATCCCATATTCTATCCCTTTATAGTTTTATTTTTCTTTCAAATATTTTTCTTTTTTTTAATGCGGTAATGTTCATCTGACATAAAATTCACTATTTCCACCATTTTAAAGTGTACAATTAAGTGGCATTTAGTAATTCACAGTCTTGTACAACTATCATCACTACTTAATTCCTCCCAAAAGGAATCCCATACCCATTAAGCAGTCACTCCCTATGGCCCCCTCTTCCCAGTCCTCGTAAACACTAATCTGCTTTCAGTCTCTATGGATATGCCTATTCTGGATATTTTATATAAATGGATACCACTTATAATTTTGAAGTGAATCTGAAACACCATATAATTTCATCCATAAATACTTCAGTTATGTATCTTTAAAAGATAAGGATTCTTTTTCTTTAAACATAACCACAAGACTATTATCACACCTGAAAAAATTAAACAATAATTACTTACTATTACAAAATATCCAGCCAGTGTTTATTATTTATTTATTTATTTTTGTGAGGAAGATTGGCCCTGAACTAACATCCATTGTTGCCAATCTTCCTCTTTTTGCTGAGGAAGATTAGCCCTGAGCTAACATCTGTGCCCATCTTCCTCTATTTTGTATGTGGGACACCACCACAGCATGACTTGATGAGCGGTGCATAGGTTCGCTCCTGGGATCTGAACCTGCAAACCCCAGGCTGCTCAAGTGGAGCATGTGAACTTAACCACTACGCCACCGGGCTGGTCCCCAGTCCAGCCAGTGTTTAAATTTCCATTTGTGTCATAAATGCCATAGATTTGTTTTAGTTTGTTTTTTGAATCAGGATCCAAATAAGATCCACAAATTGTGACTGGATTATATACACCTTAAATCTCTTTTCATGTCAAGGTTCCCCCTCCATCTCCTTTTCCCTCCTTGCAATTTATTTGTTGAAGAAATCAAATTGTCTTGTAGAGAATCCCACTGTCTGGCTTTGGCTGCTTGCTTCTCTTTGGTGGTACCTACATGTTCCCCTGTCTTCTGCATTTCCTGCACATTGATAGATCTGTCTAGAGCTGCACTGTCCAATACGTTGGCCACTGGCCACGTGTGGTTATTGTGTACTTAAGATGTGACTAGTGACAAAGACTCTCTCCTTGACCAAACTGAGTCAGGCTCCTCTGAGTCCTTTTACTGACTAGGTTCCTGCCTTGGGCTTTGCCCTTGATCCACTTAGTCCAGTGTTATTAAGAATCCTGCCAGGTCAGTTTAGTGAAAATCTCCCACTCTTGATATATGATCAAATTCCTCATCCCCCACCCTCAATGTTTTATCACCCTGGCCTGCCTTCAGCAGGAATCCTGTTGAGTCCATCTAGCAAGGATTCCCCCCAACCTTGATGTTTCCTCTTAGTAATTTTCCATCCACTGATCCCCTCTCTGCTCTTTGGCTATCAATCTCCACTTGTCCTTATTGTATTCAGAGTTGAGCCCAATCTCTTCCTCCTGCTGCAAAATCACATTGTAGTAGTCTCTCTTGAATAAGGTCTGCCTTACCGTCTTTAACAAGTGTCTGAATAATTGTTTTCTTTAACACTAGTCCAAATTGAGATATGCTGTAAGTGTAAAATACACACCAGATTTCAAAAACTTAGTAGAAAAAGGGACTGTAAACTATCTTATTAATAATTTTTATATTGATTTCATGTTGGCATGATAATATTTTGGATATATTGGGTTAAATAGATATGCTAGTAAAATTAATTTCACATATTTCTTTTTAGTTGCTTTTAATGCAGCAACTAGAAGATTTAAAATTACATAGTGGCTTGCATTATATTTCTGTTGGATAGTGCTGAATTAGAGAGACTTAATCAAATTCAAGTTTGCTTTCCTTTTTGGCAGTTGTATGTCATAGGTAGTGTTGGGTATGTCTAGCAAGAATCACATAATGTCTGACTCTTTTTGGGATGTTAGCAGTCATTGATGATCAATGTTTAGATTTATTTATTTATTAGAGATTGCAAAATGGTGATATTTTAATTCTATCATTCCTTTTGTAATTCTACCTCATCTACTATTTGGTTCCCCAGTGGTACAGCTCGATAGGGAAGGAAAGATCAATGTTTGGTTCTTTCCCTTTATCAATTCTCAAAATTATCAGTTGGCTCACAAGCCATTGATAGACTTTAAAAATATTTAGCAGTGCTTATTTTCATGTGCTTCTCAGAAAGATTTACAAAGCTTACATAGGGATGAAAATGCAGGTTTGTAAGCAGAAGTAATAAATATTTTGTCATCTTCAAGAATTTCAAGGTCATGAAAGACGAAGACCAAGGAACTGCTCCAGATGAAAGAAGACTATAAAGAGACATGACAAATAAATGCGACACGTGATCTTGGACTGGATCCTGGATGAGGAGAAAAAGTTTTTTTCCTCTTTTACTCTAAAGGACATTAGTGGGACAACTGGTGACGATTGAATAAAGTTTGTAGATTAGACGATAGTTACTTTCCTGATTTTGATAATTGTACAGTGGTTATACAAGAAAATATTTTTGTTTTTAGGAAATGTACACTGAAGTATTAAGGGGTAAGGGATATTATGCCTGCAACTTATTCTCAAATTATTCAAAAAAATATATATAGAAAGAGAGAGATAATGATAAAGCAAATGTGGAACCATTTTGGGGATTTGGGTGAAATGCATACAGGAATTTTCTGTACTATTTTTGCAATTTTCAGTGAATCCAAAATTACTGCAAAAAAGTTTATAAACTAAAATACTGCCTACAAATTAAAAAGAATTCTGTTCTGATTGTGAGGTTATAAATACATTGGTATCAATTTGAACTCAAAACCATATTAAAAAGTACTTTGCAAATTTGAGAGGGACTCTGTAAAGAACAGGAGAATAGTTAGGAACCAGTTCTGTAAAGAGTTGTGTGGTGGTTTAAAATGTGTCCATACATTCTTGGGCATGTCTTTCAAGAGATGGAGCTCAATTCTCCTCTTTTTGAGTGTGAGTTGGACTTAGTGACTTGCTTCTAACAAATAGGATACGGCAGAAGTGGTGTGTCACTTCTGAGACTAGGTCGTAAAAGACAGTGTGGTTGCAGAAACACTCTGTCTTGGATTGCTAGCTCTGGGCGAAGTCAGCTGCTGTGTCCTGAAGCCACTCAGGCAGTCTTGTGGAGAGGCCTACATAAGGAGGAGCTGAGGCCTCCTGTCAACAGCCATGTGAGTGTGCCATCTTGGAAATGGATCCTCCAGCCCCAGTCCAGCCTTCAGCTTACTGCAGCCCTGGCCGACAGCTTGTCTGCAACCTCCTGAGAAACCCTAAGCCAGAACTACTCAGCTAAGTCACTCCTGAATTCTTGACCCTCAGAACTGTGAGATAATAAATGTTTGTTGTTCCCAAAGCTGCTGCTATGCAGCAATAGATTACTAATACAATTCCATATGTTAAATCATGAAATCATGCTGCCTGGACAGCTGCCTAAATGTAAGACCTATCTTTTCCACCAGATTTGGATACAGTTTGCAAAAGAGAGTAAATGTAGAGAGGAACATTTCCAAGACAAAACCAAATCTACATTGTTATTTTGGCAACTATTATTGAGATTATGGTACTTGCTCAGAAGTCATCAGGAAACAGCTAAACTAAAATTTAAGTTTTTAGTGACTGGATGGAACTCCTAAAGAAGAGAATTAAAGAAATGAGTAAAAATGTAAAATAAGACATGAAGTGGAGAATGAAATCATGTAATGAAAGTAGGTTGAAACAAGGAGGGGATTTAGTGGCAAAGACAAATATAAGTCTCTCACAAGAGAAAAATCTTTGAAGGGTACTTTGCCATTGTGTTTCTCGTACTTTCCAGGTAATTCTGATTCTTCTTTTGATTTAAATCAATCATTTATTGAGCATCAGATGATTAAGATGTGCTCCTTGTCTTCAAAACACTACTTAGAAACATCCTTGACTGTGAAGAAGGGTGTTTCAGGATCATTTAGTTCTTATTAGGACTAAATTCCTTATTTAGTCCTTATTTAGTTCCTTTGTTTCTATGATTCTATATTTGAGAAGTAGTTTTCTTATTTAAAATTTATCTCCAGAGAGAACTTATGCACGTGGAAGGGGAAAGCTATGTGCATGAGAGTTGCAGTTTGCAGAAAAGTATCGCTGTGGACGTGAATCAGTTAACTGGAATTGTAATTTATGTACCTGCACTCTCTTATGGGTTGTGATACCTCCAAAGAAGTGATAAAGGCATTTCTGGCCTTGCGAGGCTGCGACTCAGATCCTAGATGACCCAGTAGCCACATCAACTTGGTCCAAGTAGAAAGGGGCAGGAAACAAAAATGAAGAATGAGGCTGCAATCCATATTCACCGTAAAAGGATTTTGTTTGCAGTGCTGGGAAAGTGGTCTTTGTTTGTTGAGTATAAGACTATACATACTCTTCTGAGAGCACTTAAATATTTACAAATCGACTTGCGCTGCACATGCTTTTTCTATGAGACGTGAGTCATATTACTCTCTGATGTAAAATCCTGGCTCAGGTTGGGTTCTCTGGGAGCAGAAACTGAGATGGGGAGTCTGTGTAAGTGCTTTGTTGAGGGAGAGCTCTCAGGAGAAGGGGAGTGAAAGAAGCAGGGTGGGGCTGGAGAAGGGGCCAAGCAAGGAAGCAGTCTCAGCTGGAGACTCCCCTCAGCCTGATCCCACGGGGCACTCTGGAGCATGATTTGTACCTCAGAGTTGGTCTCACCTTGAGGCACCGGGGCTGGCCTTTCATACTTCATGTCAGTCAGCCATTGGCTGTGGGCTGCTCTGTGGGTTGTGTGGAGGGTAACCTCCCTGAAGTGGCTCCAGGTTGGCTGAGGGCAAGTCTCCAAAGAAGGGAGCAGCTGTGAGCCATTAGCAGACAACGTTACTGATGGGTGCATTGCCTGGTGACAGGAATCTTGGAAGTGAACCAATAGTGTCTACAATAGGTTTGAAATTTTTACACGGTAATTATGTCAGAGTCTGGCTAGATGTTCCCCAAACCCATTTCTTCTCCCTGGGTACACAGCTTGACTACATTTCCCAGACTCTCTTGCAGTTCAGTATGACCACATGAGTCAGTTCTAACCAATGGAAAGCAGGGAGAAGTGATAGGTGCCACCTCTGACCCTGTGCAAGCAACCTTCCACGCCCTCTGTCTTTCCAGCTCTCAGTTATATTTTTATAACTGCCAGATATGGAGCATCTAGTGGAGGACTTTGAGGACCCACGGGATGGAGGAGCTACTAGATAGTGTCCTCAAATGAACACTAAGAGAAACACCCCCCTCCACAGACCCTTGTTGGACTGTGACATGAGCAAGAGATAAATCATTATTTATTTACCATTGTTGTTTGTTTCAGTAGTTAGCCTACCCTGACTCATTAGTGAACCCTCCAGTTTTCAGAAACATGAATAGCTTCTGAAAATTTGATTTTCAGAATTCTATCAGTTTAATCAATAATAATCTTTGCTCAAATTTGTGATGACTGAAGTGCTGAATAAAGAAAGAATTTTTTTCTTGTCCCTTTAAAACATAGAAAAAAGCTCTGTCAGTATTGAGTATTATGGGTGATTAAAAAAGGCACCATGAAAATATATGGCTAGGATAATTATCATCCAAAATCCTGTTCGTGGAAACAAAGCAGGAAGCTGCCTTCCCAAGGTTAGACAGCTTGCTATTGTTAACAAGTAGTGAGAACTGTTGGCTCCAGTGTGTCTGACATAACTATTGGACTTTCCCCGTACACAGAAAGCTTTTTAATGTTTCTGCTCAGCCATTTCCAGGGCTACCAAAGGCTTCATTCTGTGGAGAAAGGTGAACTCTCTGGTACCTTACATAAGAGGCCAGCAGGGCTGCTGAGAACAAGCTTTTTGTTGCTTGAGAACAGCCGCTTTCTTGATTTGTCAAGCTTTTGCTTCAAAGGATAGAGTTTGTAGAGGAAGGAAGAGGACACACTATCACACACACACACACACACACACACACACACACACACGCGGGTGGGTACAGGATATAATTTCACCAATGTTCAAAACTGGTTTTATGGGAGACAGTAACTTGTAAGATTCCATCGTCATTAGTGATTTGTAGGGCATACGGGGGTCCAAGTACTCCTACCCCTCTCTCTATGAGTGTAGAACGAATCGGGTGAGGTCCACGTGGCCAATATCAGCTTCATTGTTGCTGGAGCTGGATTGGGGATTCGGACTGGGTTAGTGGCCACAATCAGCCTTCTTTTTATTCTCCCTACCCCCTTCCTTCCCCACCGCACAGAGTGTCTACAAAACAGAACCTTACCTGGGAAGCTGCAAGGAAATTGCTGTCTTATACCTATCAAGTCCTGCAAGCGGGAACAGAGAGTGCCCCCAAACTAGGTGTGCCTTCTATGTGGAATCAGGGGTAGAGTGGAGTCCCCTCTGAGGGCAGCAGAATTCAGGGGTGGTGGTGGTGGGGAGAGGGATTGAGAGGGAGAGAGAGAGGGGAACACAGAGACAGAGAGACAGAGGGAGACAGACAGAGACAGAGACACTGTTGGAACCAGGACTCATCAGTTTCTTCTCCCTTTCATCACTTCTTCCTTAGAGAAGAGTAAATGACAGGAACTGGGAGAAGCGCCAATGTTACTTCATCAATATTCCCTCCTGGGGAGTAGAGAGGAAACTTTCTCATGAAAAAATGCGGCCGGGGGAATAGGATTCCCTCTCACACTATTAAAGATCTACCTTTCTTCACTTCCAGCAAAAAAAAAAAAAAAAAAAAAAAAGTTAAAATCAGCCAAAGAAGTGATTATTTAGTGTTTACATGGGTCTGTCCCTCAATAAATACTTTTTAAAGTTCACCAATCTTTGAGATACAATCTAAATTATCACTTGGGAAAATTCTGAAGCTCAGAGAAGCCAAATAGAATTTTCCATACTGCCCCCTCCCAGGTGACCCGTAAATTGGCTGTAGGTGTAAGAAAATATTAGGTCTTCATACTTGAGAATAGCAGTCAGCAATTTTTTTCTGTAAAGGGCCAGAGAGTAAACATTTTAGGCAACGACTCAACTCTGCCATTGTAGGGCAAAAACAGCCATAAACCCGTAAATGAATGGGTGCGGCTGTGTTCCAAAAAAACTTTGCTTATGGACACTGAAACGTGAATTTCACATAATTTTCACATGTCCTGAAATAAAATTCAGTGCAGAGAAGACACTAATTTTTTTCAACCATTACAAAAATGTAAAACCGATTCTTAGCTCATGAGCCATACAAAACCAGGCAACTGGTCCTAGTTTTGCAACCTCTACTTTAGAAAACTCTTCCTTGTAGGTAACCAGTGCGTTGTTGTAAGTTTGTTAAGTTGTCATCTTCATGCAGGGCACTGATGCTGGACTTAAAAGGACAAAAGCATAACTTAAAGACTATCTCTTGGCTATTCCTGAATATATTATCATTTTGGCTTTTCTGGCCATGATGGAGCCAAAACAAGTGTGTAAGTTTAGAACTGCAAAAAGTATAAAGAAATTCTCTTCTAAAACGTTTTTGTTTACTGTCAGCCTTAAGGGATATGAGTGTTTCTAGTTTCTACATTCTTATCTGTGTTTATTTTGAAGTTTAATAACTATTTTTTCTATTCAAAAAACTGTTGTAGAAATAAAGAACAGTACTTAGCATTCCTTAGATATTAAAGCATTTAAAAAATGCCAGTTTTTCCTCCTGTGTCCTGGGTTTAAACGTTACTGCTGTTGGATCACTTCTGGCTGTGCCCCTCGTCCTTCCATGAGCAGCTTCTCTCTGGCATCCCACAGCCCATCAGAGGCTGCCCCTCCCTCCTGCTCCAGCCTGCTGTCCCTCACTCATCACTTCCTTGGCGCCAAGTCTCTGGGGCTCTGCCCCCTCCTGTGATCCTCCCTCTCTGTTCTGTCCTTTTGCCTCCCCACTCCCACCCATTTGTCAGCATCCCTCTGGGGGGCCCCCTTTATCAAGCCTTCCTGGCTGAGCTCTGGCTCATGGATTTTCTCTCTTCTCTAAACTCCCAGAGCACTTAGCCCGGGGGTACACAATTTAATACTTAATTATATATTGTCTTTTTTTTTTTTTCAAAGATTCTATTCATTCAGTTTTTTCCCCCCAAAGCCCCAGTAGATAGTTGTATGTCATAGGTTCACATCCTTCTAGTTGCTGTACGTGGGACTCGGCCTCACGTTGGATGGAGAAGTGGTGCCTCGGGGCGCTCCCGGGATCCGAACCCGGGCCGCCAGCATCAGAGCGCGCACACTTAACCGCTAAGCCACGGAGCCGGCCCTATATATTGTCTTTTATTGTTTGTTTTTATTTGTTGTGTTAGTCTTGTCTTTTCCAGTGAGGCTGCAGACCCCTTGAAAGCAACACATCTTGTATGTTTTTTTAAATCCCTCACAATACTCTAGTAGGGACACAGTCAATACTTCCTGTTCTACCAATAAGTGTTGATTGATGGATTGATAGGCACAGATGTGAGACTTTCTAACCATTTCTACAGTATCTGGTGCTTGATAAATATATGTCAAATTTATTAAACTGAGTTGAGTAATGAAGATCAGCTCCGAATGTAGTATTCAGTTGGACAAATCACACCATCTCTGCATCCATTTTCTCATCTGCAAAATAGAGATAAAAATGTTTTCCCCAGCCAGCCCTGACTGTCTAGTGGTTAAGGTTCAGTGCTCTCACCGCTTCAGCAGCCTGGGTTCATTTCCCAGTCGTGGAGCCACACCGCCTGTCTGTCAGTTGCCATGCTGTGGCAGCGGCTCAGATAGAAGAACTAGAAGGACTTACAACTAGGATATACACCCATGCACTGGGGCTTTGGGGAGGAAGAAAAAAAGAGGAAGATTGGCAACAGGTGTTAGTTCAGGGAGACTCATTCCCTGCAAAAAAAAAAAAAAAAGTTTTCCCAACCTACCTCGGTGAGTTACGTTGAGGCTTAAATGAGATAATGTAGCTTTGAACTATATGAATGCTAGGGATTATTATACCTCACATTTCTTTTTGCAGAAGTCACAGGGGAAAGTAGGGTTTGCCGTTTATCACGAAAAGTGGGTTCCTTTCTAACCTCTGTTAGGATGGTGAGCCATTCTCAGGGAAGCCTGATTACAACTGGAAAGGTAGGAAGAGAATAAACATGATCTCTTGGCTTCCGGTTTTCCTGAGAAGGTATTACAGTTGTGGAAAATGTAGTGGTGGTGAGGTTTAGAAATGGAAATTCCTCAACTAAGTTAGTCTTTGCTGCTCCTAACTTATCTATCTTTTCTGTACTCTTGTCCCCAAGCCTACTGCTGTCTTAATTCTCTCTTGGCAGGTCTGAAGCAAAATGTGGTGTAAGGAAATCTTAGTGAAGAGATAAGAACTTCCTGCTTTTTAAGTGGATCCTCTTCTCTATTTCATTTCTTCAGATTCCAAAAGGGAAATATTACTCTGGCCATTATTTATGAATTGACATAATTTATTTTTCCTTTTTCTTCTTATACACCCCCCTCATCTATACCATCTGCTGATTCTTTTCTTTTTCTCTCTTCCTGTCCTTGGTCCTTATTTAGTTGACCAAAATATATTTAACATCAGTGCTATTTCTCGAGATGTTTTTTTGTTTCTGTTTTTAATTAAAATAAAACTATTTGGGGTAAAAGTTTTATATATCTGTTTATTAAAGCAAATTCTAAAACATATATTTTTCAGGAAGATTGGTCCTGTGCTAACATCTGTTGCCAATCTTCCTCTTTTTCTTTTTTCTCCCCAAAGCCTCAGTACATAGTTGTGTCATAGTTGTACAGTTGTAGCTCTTCTATGTGGGACGCCGCCTCAGCAAGGCTTGATGAGCGGTGAGTATGTCAACACCCAGGATCTGAACTGGCCAACCCCAGACCACGGAAGCGGAAGGCGCCAACTTAACCGCTAAGACCACCAGGCCGGCCCCTAAAACACATTTTTTCATTAGTGCTTAATCCTGGACTGATTTTTTTCCTTTGGGTGTTTCCCAGTGAGGCTTAATGCATATATATGTGCAATTCTTCGCAGGGCCTTTTTTTACTCCTATTATTCTAGTATTTAACACTAACCGATGTTATTCCTTTTTGAGGCTCAACTCCAGGTTTGAGCCATGCCTGAGAAAGTGGCCTAACCTCGTCATCACCCTGAACGCTATAGGGAGGCACTGGGACCCCGTTCGTATGGAGATCTCTGTCCTCCAGCTTTTCAGGACAGAAGCAGTACTGCCATGGAAAAGGGAAGTCTAATTTCCCATGCCTCGTCCCTTTTCTGGGAAGGGCATGGCGTGCGTGGGCACCACAACTGATCCAGCGTCCTGGGGAGAAAACACCACAGCCTTCCCCGCCCCCTGAAAAGCGCCATCCTCCAGGTAGATCTAGATGTTGCCCTTCCCAGGCAGGGCGAAGAGCCAAAGACTCCCCTCCTGCGCAGGATGGGCGCAGAACGGCGCTGGCTCCCGCCTTCTCCGGCCGGGCTGCGCCGGCAGAGCAGGTGACCAGCTCCTGCGCGGGCAGCGCGCGGGAGTTAGTTACCTGGCGTGGAGCGGCGCCGACAGGGCGTGGCGTGGCGGGGCGTGGCGTGGCGGGCGGCGGGGCGGGGCCGGGATGCGATCCCGGGCTGCGATTGGTTCGCACCGCGCCTGTCTCCATGTGCCGCGCGGCGGAGGCACAACATTCAAGTCCGGGGGCGGGGCCGGCGCGCGCCGGGAGGAAGCGGCCGCGCGACAGCTGCGGGGCGTGGAGGCGGTAGTGGCGGCGGCGGCGGCGGCGGCCGAGGTCGAGGCTGCGGCTGCGGAGGCTGAGGCGAAGGCGGCGGCGCCCCAGCCGTGGGCGGTGCTCCGCCGGGCCCCCTTGCAGGCCCCATGGAGGCGGCGGCGGGCGGGGGCTGCGGCTCCGGGCCGGCGCTGCTGCTGAGCGAGGGCGAGCAGCAGTGCTACTCTGAGCTCTTCGCGCGCTGCGCCGGCGCCGCAGGCGGGGGCCCCGGGGCCGGGCCCCCTGAGGCCGCCAGGGCCGCCCCTGGCGCGGCCACCGCAGCCGCGGGCCCCGTGGCCGACCTGTTCCGGGCGTCGCAGCTGCCCGCCGAGACGCTGCACCAGGTAGGTCGCTGCGCCCTCTGCCCTTGCGAGTCTGTGGGGACCATTTCTTTGGGGACAAGGGGGAGGGGTGGGGCGACACAGCTGCCCACAGGGACCCGGAGCCTTCGGCCAGGTCGCAGAGAGGGGGCTTCGCAGCCGGGGATGCGGCGACGCCCTTGACCCCCGGGGGACAGCAGCCTCCTCTGCAGCTTAGCAGTGCTGGGTGCGCTCCCCGTCTTCCTCCCCTGAGACAGACTGACACTCCCTCCCTCGGCCATTTCTGGGGCCCTGCCGCCGCCCATACCCAAAGTTTGCCTTGTTCTGGAAGTGGTGTTTGTTTTGGCTGGTGTCTGGTTTAACCTCTGCTCGGGGCTCCTGCCCTTCCTTCTCCCGGGTGGGCGCTCGGGTGCCTTGCTGGGATTTGAACTTGAAGAGTGTGTGCGTGTGTGTCTGTAGGGCCGGGAGCCAAGGACTGAATGTTATTCGCTCTGTAGACTTGTAATATATAAATATCTACTATATATGTCTGCCCACTAACGTATTTCTGAATATTAGTATTAAACTGGAAAGCCTTAATAAGTTGCAGAGCAGGGCCACAGGGCTGCAAGAGGACATCTGTCAAGGCAAAGCCAAGCTTCCTATTTAGGGTGAGAGGTGGACCCCAGACATCCACCGTGGGGGACAGCTGTAGTTTCCTATCTTCTCATTCTTGAAATAGAACTGGAAAGTAACGTGTGTCATAGTTATCTCCTTTTGGCTGCTCCATACCTGGAAAAGGAGGAGGGGATGATCCACAGCAGATGCTGTTTTTGGTTTGTGTTTTCCTTGGAGCTTGGAGAAAGACTACTTGATAAGCACTTTGTCTTTTGATGTTACCAGCACTTTGTGGTGATAAGATTCTTAATATCAGGCCCAAAACGTGAAATGAAGCTTTTCTCAAAAGCTGTAGTCAGTATGAAAGTTAACATCAATTGAATATTTACAGTGGAGAGTGGTATTTTAAAATCTAGTTCCAAAGGAGTACTTAGGGTTCACTTGCAATATCATTATGTTTGTAGGTAATTTTTAAAAAAGACACTTAAGACTGTGTTTTGTACTGCTGGAGCATGCGTGTGCCTATATGTTTGTGAGCATAACTTTAGCCACTCTGTAATCTTGCGCCTTTTAGAATTCAGGATTTCTGAAAATATAATTAGGAGTCACAGAACTTAGCCTAGCTGTTTTTCCCTTAAGAAGTCCTTGATATGTAGACAGTCCTGCCGGTGCTGATGCGCAGTTGAACTGGACCAGGTAGAAAAAAAGTCATTGTCTTCAAAAACAAACCATGGCTATTGCATGAAGCCCTCGCAATACTCTCAAGCATAATAGATTTATTAAATGCTGTTGCTACTTCTCCACTGAAAGAAGAATAAGCGACTGAGGCCACACAGCAAGTAAGTGCCAGCTGGGCATGTGTTAAGGCTTATTTTGTTATCAGTAATACATGGAGTGTGAGAAGAGAAGGTGTGCATATTAAATCTGAATATGTTGGTTGACTCCTCCTAAGGAGTTGAGATGGGGGCTTTCCTGGTGTTAGAACCCATGCTCCCTTGAGGTATATATGATTTAAGAAGAACCCAAGGCACAGTGCCTTTGCATGAATGAGATTATATTCTTGACGTGCATGTGAAACCTGCTTGCAAAAGACTGCTTCAGATGCTGGCAAAAGGGGACATCCCTAGAAGATGGCTTGTAGTAAATCTCTCAGAGCTTTAAGCTCCCTTTTTCAGCCCAGCACAACAAAACGGATCCTTCCCCATTAACCTAACATCATTGCAATAATCCAGTATTCTTCATACAGGTGAAAATTAACATCCAAGTCATGCTGGGCTGGGAAATGTAGTCAGAAGAGATTCAAACAAAGCAAGCAGCTGGCAGCCACCTAATTTTTACCAGCCACTTTGGTGAGGTGTGGTGTGGTGTGTCTGGGTGTGTATATGTGTGTGTGTGCATGTGCTAGCTCGCTCCATTCATCTTGATTTGCACTACTCTATGAGTGTATTAGCCATTCTTGAAAACAAACGTAGATGTTTTTAGCCTTTCCTTGTTAAACAGAAACCTGTAAGTTCAGAATTAAGTGGCCCAACAGGTATAACTGCTCAAATCATGGAGGCACTAACCAGCCCTGGTAGTTTCTATGGTAACAGCCAGATTTTTTTTTTTTTCTTCCTAATAACCATACAATTAAGGTTACCATTAATGTTCCAGTAGGGGTGAAAATCTTACCTGGAGTAAATGTTCTATAAGAATACTTAATTTTGTCTCCTCCTTGGAGTAAAAATAAACCATTACACCTGTTACTTTGTTATGGAAGTGAATTATCTTAGAGTTTTTTTTCAGTTGAAATATATATGTATATTATTTACTTATTAACAAATATATTTAATTAATTAATTAATTAATTTTTTGTGTGTGTGTGAGAGGAAGATCTGCCCTGAGCTAACATCCATGCCAATCCTCTTTTTTTTTTTTTTTTTTTGCTGAGGAAGACTGGCCCTGAGCTAACATCTGTGCCCATCTTCCTCTACTTTATATGGGATGCCGCCACAGCATGGCCTGACCAAGTGGTGCGTCGGTGCGTGCCTGGGATCCGAACCCGGACCGCCAGCAGCGGAGCGTGCGTACTTAACCACTACGCCATGGGGCCGGCCCCAACAAATATATTTTATTTTTATTTCATTTTATTTTTTTTAAATTTAATTAATTAATTTATTTTTCCCCCAAAGCCCCAGTAGATAGTTGTATGTCATAGCTGCACATCCTTCTAGTTGCTGTACGTGGGACGCGGCCTCAGCATGGCCGGAGAAGCGGTGTGTCGGTGCGCGCCCGGGATCCGAACCCGGGCCGACAGCAGCGGAGCGCATGCACTTAACTGCTAAGCCACGGGGCCCGCCCCAACAAATATATTTTAATAGACTTTATTTTTTCAGAGCAGTTTTAGGTTCACAGCAAAATTGAGGGGAAGGTACAGAGAGTTCCCATATACCCTCTGGCCCCCCCACATGCACAGCCTCCTCCGTGATCAACATCGGAGTGGTACATTTGTTACAATGGATGAACCTACACTGGCACATCATAATCACCCACAGTTCATAGTTTGCATTACGGCTCACTCTTGGTGTTGTACATTCTGTGGGTTTGGACAAATGTATAATGACATGTATCCATCATTATAATATCATACAGAGTATTTTCACTGCCTAAAAATCCTCTGTGCTCCACTTAATCATCCCTTCTTCTTATCCCCAACCCCTCGTAAACACTGATCTTTTTGCTCTGTCCATAGTTTTGCCTTTTTCAGAATGTCATATAGTTGGAATCATACAGTGTGTAATCTTTTCAGATTGGCTTCTTTCATTTAGTAATATGCATTTAAGATTCCTCCATGTCTTTTCATAGCTTGATGGCTCATTTCTTTTTAATGCTGAATAATATTCCGTTGTCTGCATGTACCATAGTTTATCCATACACCAACTGAAGGACATCTTGGTTGCTTTCAAGTCTCGGCAATTATAGATAAAGTTGCTATAAACATTCGTGTGCACTTAAGTTTTCAGCTCCTTTGGGTAAATATCAAGGAGTGTGATTGCTGGATCATATGGTAAGAGTATGTTTAGTTTTGTAGGAAACTGCCCAACTGTCTTCCAAAGTGGCTGTACCATTTTGCAGATCCCCCAGCAATGAATGAGAGTTCCTGTTGCTCCACATCCTCACCAGTGTTTGGTTTTGTCAGTGTTCTAGATTTTGGCCATTCTAATAGATATGTAGTGGTATCTCATTGTTGTTTTAATTTGCAATTCCCTCATGACGTATGATGTTGAGCATCTTTCCATATGCTTATTTGCTATCTTGAATTATATTTTAATGCATCATAATAGCCAATTTTAAAAGACCTCTTGGTCTCTTTTTAGAGTATTTATCTTCATGTGCTGATTTATTTTAAGATAAAGATTCTAGTACTAGATAGAAAAAGAATGAAACACTTTTTTTTTTTTTTGCTGAGGAAGAGTCGCCCTGAGCTAACATCTGTTGCCAATCTTCTTTTTGCTTGAGGAAGATTTTCCCTGAGCTAACATCTGTGCCAATTTTCCTCTACTTTGTATGTGGGTTGCCGCTATAGCATGGCTGCCGACAAGTGGTGTAGGTCTGCGCCTGGAAACCAAACCCGGGCCGCCGAAGCAGAGCACACCAAACTTAACCACTAGGCAGCAGGGCCGGCCCCTGAAACACTTTTAAATTAGAAAAAGAAAATATGAATATCTAAAAACAGGTAAATAGTTTTTGTTTAATATTTCAAGACAAAGAACTGTAAGTGTTAGAGTGATTAGTTTCCCAGGTTGTGAATTATTTCATTGGTATTCAAAAGCTAGCATTTTACTAGAAGGCATAGGATGTGGTGGGAAGCAGGTTTGAGTTTGACAGGTATTTGAGGTATCTGAGTTTCTGTTGTGCCTCAGGCACTGTTCTAGGTGCTGAGGTTACAGCAATGAATCAAACACAATTCCCTGTCCTCCTGGAGCTTACATTCCAATGCAAATGTTTCTATTCTTTAGAATTTGAGTGAGAAAAGATTTCAAATATAACATCTAAAAATAAAATATCTACTTTAAACTGGCAAGTTGTGTGTTTGATGTAATGAATTAACAAACTATATAGAGTCCTTTATAATGTTTTTTAGGATAGTGTCTTTAGTCTCTGGGAATTCTGTGCATATTTCAAGTATTCATTTTAATTAGTTTACATTTTTATGATTGTTAACTCTTTTGTTTTGAAATAATGTCTTTTTGAGATATAATTGACATATAACAGTATATTAGTTTCAGGTGTACAACATAATGATTCGATATTTGTCTATATTACAGACTGATCACCACAATAAGTCTAGTTGACATTCACACACAGTTACAAATTTTTTTTCTTGTGATGAGAACTTTTACGATTTACCCTCTTAGCAACTTTCAAGTATGCAATACAGTGTTATTAACTATAGTCACCATGCTGTACATTATATCCCCCGGACTTATTTATTTTATAACTGGGAGTTTGTACCTTTTCACCACCTTCACCAGTTCTCCCCTTTCACCTCTGGCAACCACCAATCTGTTCTCTGTATCATCTATGAATTTGGGATTTTTTTGTTTGTTTTTTAGATTCTGCATATAAGTGAGATCATATGGTATTTGTCTTTCTCTGTCCGACTTGATAGTCGGACGTTAAGGGGAATAGTTATAAAGCACTGTTGAGTCTGTATTATCAGGGGAAATCACTGAATGGGAGAAAAGCCAATGAGTAATGTGTGATTGTTTAAGCAGCTTTGATTGAGGTAAAGAAGTAAAACAAAGCTGTGAGAAGTAGGAGATGTTTTAAAAATTCCTGTGCACAGCCTCACCTTTGGGAAGAAGTCATATTTAAAGGTTTTCTTGTAATTCTTTGAAGCAACTGTTTAATCATTAAAGAAAACTATAGGCAAAAGACAAAATCTTTGTGAACTCTTTCCTGTTGTAGATTATTAGCCAGAACTATTTTTAAAAAATGCAAATGAAACAGTTTTCTATTTTTGCATCTTTATATCCTATCCCTTGTAACATATACTTTACAGAGATAGAGCCCAGCATACTAAAACATTAACTAGGAAAATATGCTATTTGAGATAGATAGCGTTCTTTTTTGTAAAAGAAAATGAATGCCAGCAGACATAGGAAGTTCTGGAGCCAAACCATTGTCTGATTAAAAGGAGAATATTTGCATAATAGTTACTTATTTAGTCTTATAAAAAAATATTTCAGATTTGCAAAACCTAGAGGATTACCCAGCAAACAACTGTGTACCCACCACTCAGCATAGGAAGTAAAACGGACCAGCTAGTGTGCAAGTTTCCTCTGACCCCTTCTCTGGTCTCATTCTCTTCCTTCCCCACCCCAGAGGTTACCACTGTCCTGAATTTGGAGTGCATGATTGGAAATTTTTTTTACACTTTTATTATATGTGTATATATATTGTATGGATATGTATATTGTATGTGTATATATATGTGTGTGTATATATATGTTACTAAAACCATGTATTGTTTTGTATGGCTTTTCAACCTAAAATGAGGAGTTTCGTACTCTGTGTAGCCTTCTGCAACTTGCTTTTCCTCTCATTGTGATGTTTTTGAGATTCATCCTTGTTGACACATGTAGCTCTGTTCATTTATGTTTCCTTAGTTCATTATGTAAAAATCTTCATTACCTACTCTTACAATGACTCATCATTATGGTGCTGTAGAGACCTTTATGCCTAAGGAAAGTAGGTGGCATTTTTCTTTATTTGTATAGAATGTCACATGACTGGAGGACTGTTCTAAACATGTACAAATGTTAAAAATGCCTTAATATGTAGCAAAATGCACACTGGTGTTCTTGAGAGTGTTAGAGGACCTTTGAGCTAATTGATTAGGTTTTCATAGGCTTGCTGTTTTCTCATCTTTTTTTAAATGGAAAATCTCAAACAAACAAGTAGATAGAATAGTACATTAAACTTCTCTGCACTTGCCACCTAGGCTCAACAGCCATCAATACATGGTCAGTTCCTTTCCATCTGCATTCTCACCTTTGTTCCCTTCCCCCTCTATTATCCTGAAGCAAGTCTCAGACATCATATGATTCATAGGGTTTATCTTTAATGAAGGAACCTGGGGGTGGTCAGAGGAGATGGGAACATGGGTTTAATATGGGCAGAAAAGGTATCCATGGCCTATGGTCAAATGGCAAGACTGAATGATGGTTCCACATGATCAGGCCACTGGCAATCTTTAAGGTAATGATGTTTGAGAACTGATTTAGAATAACTGGGGAAACCAATAGGGAGACTGAAAAAGTAACAAAGTGAAGATTAGAAATACAAGATGGATTTGAACATTGTCCTAGTTTCACACTCATAACCAGGGACTGCCCTACTTTGAGAGCATGGAAAATTGGTTTTGAGGAAGTCTTGAGTTGTTTCGCTAATTATTGGGAACTTTTTAAAGAGGGTTTGGTTCCTTTCCAGGTTTTTTCAAACTTTCTATTTGTTTTCTAAAGACAAGTGCCTAGTATTTTGTATTTATATCATTCTGTTTTTCAGTACATGTCTATTGGTGGGCAACTGTCTTAGTCCTTTTGGGCTGCTACAACAAAATACTGCAGACTGGGTGGCTTATAGATAACAGGAATTATTGCTCACAGTTCTGGAGGCTAGAAGTCCAAGATCAAGGTACTGGCAGCTTCAGGGGCTGGTGAGGGCCCCCTTCCTGGTTCATAGCTGGTGCCTTCTTGCTGTGTACTCACATGGTGGAATGGGCTAGGGAGCTCTCTGGGGTCTCTTTTATAAGGCACTAATCCCATTTATGAGGGCTCCACCCTCATGGCCTAAGCACTTCCCAAAGGCCCCACATTCTAATCCCCTCACATTGGGCATTAGGATTTCAGCATATGAGTTTTAGAGGGACAAACGCATTCAGATCATAGCAGCAAGCAACCAACCTGGGTTGCTCAGGACTAAGGGGTTTCCTGGGGCATGGGACTTTCAGTTTTCAAACCAGGACAGTCCCAGGCAAACTGGGATGGTTGGTCACCCCCTCTGTTGGTAACTGCATTCATTATCTGTTGTTCTATAATGAATTTCCACAAATTTAAGTTGCAGCTTAAAACATCGCATATTTATGATCTCATTGTTTCTATGGGGCAGGAGTTCCGACATAGCTTAACTGGGTCCTCAGCTTGGCGTTTTACAAGGCTGAAATCAAGGCCTTGGCTGGGCGGCATTCCTTTCTGGAACACGAGGACCTCTTCCAAGCTCACGGGGTTGTTGGTAGAATTCAGTTCCTTGTGATTTTAGGACTGAAGCCCTCAGCACCTAGAGGCCACCCGCAGTTCCCTGCCAAATGGCCCTCTCCATAGGCAGTTCATGACATGGCTGTTTGCTTTTTTAAGGCCAGCAGGAGATTCTCTCTCTCCAGTCAGCTTAGATGAGTGACATCCCCATCACCTTTGCTATGTTCTATTGATTAGAAGCAAGTCACGGTTTCTGTCTGCACTCAAGGGAAGATTATACAAAAGCACAGATACCAGGAAGTGAGAATTATAGGGGAGGGGTCACCTTAGGATCTTTCCACCACACTTGCCTTCCAGTTTTCTGAAGCAGAAAATTATTTTGTTTAGCTTTTTGGGGCCAGAATATATATATGTCTTTGCTCAATCACTCATTTCAAATTTCTTTACCTTTTTAAAAAACATTTTCATGCATAATTCATCTTCTTATGCCGGCAAGTAGAACCGGCAAATGTATATCTTCTTAGGTATTATTTTCAGTTTTAATCTTTAGGCAATTTGTTTTTCTTTTCAACTAGTAGGAGGCAGGAAAAAAAAGTGGAAAAGCAGATGTGAATGCCCTGCATGCCCACTCCTGCACAGAATACTCTAAAGCAGGCTGTTTTAATCTGGGTCCATTTCAGGGGTCTGTAAATTTAGATGTAGAAAAAAAATACATCTTTATTGTTACTAACTCCTAACTGAAACTCGAGCATTTCCTTCTATTATGCATGTAGGCAACAAGCGACAGTCATATTAGCAGTACCTGTGACTATCACTTGTAGAAATAGGATTTTTTTTATCATATTACAATTGTTGCAGGTATTTCAATGATAATTTACAATAATTTAGATGCACTGGCTGATATTATTCATTGTGTTAATAAAGAAACACATGTATTACTACCACAAACTTGTTTTGTAATATTTTGATAGCTGTATTTCAATATATTTTGTTTATAATCCTATGTATTTTGTGTTTAATTTTACGCATTTAAAAACATTATTCTGAGCAGAGGTCTATGCAGACTGCCAAACGAGGCCACAGCACAAAAATGGTTAAGAAGCCCTGCTCTGAAGAGTTGTGAGGTGTCAGGACTAGACATTTCAGTTCTTTGTAGTTCATTATTTCCAAAGTCAGAATGGCAGCAGCACTGCAGGCAAGTCCGGGTCAGGGATGAGACTCCATAAGGCACTGCGGTCCCTCCCCCTCCAGTCCATCCTCAGTCCTGCAAGGGGGAAGGAAGCCCAGAGTGAATGAATGCTCAGCTGCTTCCGCCAGGACCTCACCCTGCCATCCCTGCAGTCCTGGCTCTGAGCTTTGTCTGCTCCTGACCTTTCTATCTGGCCTTCTCAACTCCACTTCACTCCAGAGAGCCCCTCTGGAGCACGTGCCAGCTGGCTGCTGGGCCTGTTTTATTTACCACTATTATCTCTACTTCAGAGACTGGCTAGAACATGGACTTGAAGGAAAAGGTGATTTTAACAGACTGGAGAAACCCGGCTATCTTCATAATTTAATTCAGGACCAGGAGAGGCTGTTAACATTAGGCTAATAGTAAATGTTTGCTTTGACTTAATTCATTTCTGACACTTTGCCATTGGTTTGTTCAGCCTCCTGAGAGTAATTAAGTGGTTCACCTGTGTTAATTTCCTGACTAATTGAAGTAAATCCCATAAATGCCAGCAATTAAGAATTCTTTTTTGGGGGGGGGCCCAGCCCCGTGGCTCAGCGGTTAAGTGCGTGCGCTCCGCTACTGGCAGCCCGGGTTCGGATCCCGGGCGTGCACCAAGGCACCACTTGTCCGGCCATGCTGAGGTGGCGTCCCACATACAGCAACTAGAAGGATGTACAACTATGACATACAACTATTTGCTGGGGCTTTGGGGAGAAAAAGGGGGAAAAAAAAAAGGAGGAGGATTGGCAATAGATGTTAGCTCAGGGCCGGTCTTCCTTAGCAAAAGAGGAGGATTGGCATGGATGTTAGCTCAGGGCTGATCTTCCTCACACACACACAAAAAAAGAATTCTTTTTTTTTTAAAGCAGGCTTTCTTAAATGTGTAATGTTTGTCCTTGATGCCTTCAAAAGAACATATTTAATACAGTAATCTCTTTGTTTCTCCCTTAGTTCAGGGTGAGCCTTGTGAAAAACAGATGATTATACATGAATAGCTTTTTGCCCCTGGAGATGTTTGGTGTGCTTGCTTTTTGAGTTTTTTTTTTCTTTAGGATCTCTTTAAAATTATTTTTAAATGTTTTAACTCCTCTCCTTTGCATACACTCTGGTACCTTTATAGTCCTATTACTGAGAGATGGCAATGGAAGTAAGTGAAGCGCGTGAAATTTAGCATGTGGATGTTTTAGATTCTTTTAATTTATTCATTGTTCTAGATCAAGGTTTCTCTACCTTGGTACTAGTGACACTTTGGGCCGAATCATTCTTTGCTCTGGGTGCTGTCCTTTGCCTTTAGGATGTCTAGCAGCATCCTTGGCCTCAACCTATTAAGTGCCAGTATCTGTCCCTCCCCCAGATGTTACAACCAAAAATGTTTCCAGACGTTGCCAAATGTCCCCTGGGAGAAAATCTATTCTGATTGTAGGTATATGATAACAATCATAGTAGCAGCTAGCATTTATTTACTGATTACCATGTAGTTGGTCTTGTCCTATAACTTGTAGAATGCTCATCTCATTTAGTTCTCACAACCAAACCATGAGATAGGTATTATCATCTCCAGTTTGAAGAAAATAGAATGGAGGTGCAGAGGTTCAGTAACTTGCCCAAGGTCACATAGGTAAGTGACTTCTGGCAGTACCTTTCATAATTATTTGGGTTGCAATTCAGTCTTTGTCGAGGAGACAGACTTAAAAAAGAAAGGGAGGTTTCCTGATGATGTCTCGATGGAGAGGCTATTGCTTTCATAGCAATTCTGTGTAAATATTGGAAGTCTTGCTTAAAGGATGATTCCATGGGTGTGTGTCTGAGTAAGGGTTTTGGACCATTTCTGAGGAGCTTCTGTGGTATGGTGAAGCAGAACATGGGACAGTCTAGGGTCAAGGCTGATCAAACTTTGAAGTGAAGGAAGCCATCAGAAATTGGGGTAAGGCTATGTATCATTCAGGGTCCCACAGGAAATGGCATGCTCAGAGGGTTTTACTGAGAACAGGAACGTTGAGGCATGGAGAGACTAGCAGCAGGAAGACGTTGCTGTCCCTAGATGTGAAGGAGCCAGGAGAGGGAATGTTGCTGCTGGAAAGGTGGTTCCCCTAAAGGAACAGTAGTTTGGAAGAACTCAGCCTTTGCCAGAACTGCGGCCAGGGTGGGGCTGGTGGGCTGAAGGACAAATAACCACTGTCTCCTGCTGTCTGATCTGCTGCAGTGCTTCTCATTGTCTTCACCCAACTGTAAGCCAGAGGCAGGGGAGCCAGGGTGTTGAAGCTTATAGAGGCCAGCATCCTGGGCAGAGTGGATGAAGAAGGGCTGGGAGTGGCTCTGGGGGACAAGTGTAGGAAGAGCCAGCACAGGCTACAGGCTGGACTGGGAACCACTGCCCTGGATCCTAGGGAGAATGGGACATGGCTGGTATGGGGAGCAAGAGCAGTCCATTTGTGCTAAGCAGGGCTTGAGTGTAAGACCTCCAGGAGGGACAGGAGTAATTGGTCCATCTGAGCTGCTTTTTCTCTACTTCTCCAGGGAAGCCTTGAGGACTGTGGGGTTGTCTGTTTGCATTCGGATATGGGGTGTATGTGCGTGTGTGCGCTTTTGATCAGAGTGCGGGCATTTCCATGGGTTGCAGTGTTTGTTCTTGTTCAGGGTACTGGGAAGGATAGAGCAGTGGAGTGGTGCTCTTGGAGATACTGCTAGGAGTAGCTGCGTGTGGTGGGAAAGGTTGCCCTAGGACCAGAGATGAGTTAGTTCAGGGGAGTAGAAAGCGTATCGTGACGTTTGGGGGTATGACCTAGCCTTATTTTGGCTTTTTTCTTTCCCTGAAGGATAGGATTCCTGTAGGGATTTTTTCTCATCCAAAAATAGCTGTGTGTGTCTACTCAGGATTTCTTTGTACATTACTCCAACTCACTAAGGCCCTATTGAGCAACCCGAGGCCTTAAAAAAACTTAGAATCCTCCTCATATACTGTAAAGTAAAGGCAAATGCAAAGAAATAGCTTTGTTCTCTTTTGCATTCTTCATAGGCCAACATATCTTCTGGAAAACTTGTTGCCATGGCAATGGGATATTATCTATCTCCATAGTGTACTACATAAAAATAGCCCTTTGTGTTTGAGGGTGATGTTGGTGACAGGTGGTTGGGTCAATGTATAGCAGGGTGCTTTATCAGCATTCCATTGTGTAAAGTTGTGAAATCAAAATGAGTATTGATTTGCTTTTCTCTCTCAAAATGTAATTTTATCTGAAAAAGGAAGGTAGTGGTGCTCTGTTTAATTATGAATTATAAACCTTCCTTTGCAGGTCACGCAGATATGATTGAAGCCAGCTCTCATGGTGATGAGTAAATGGTTTCTTTACTCTTTCTGTTGGTGTCACAGGGTGTACAACACAAGATTGGGTGGGGGGCAAGTGATATAATTCTCTTATTCTTTTTTTTTTAATTGATGTTTTAATGGTTTCTAACATTGTGAAATTTTGGGTTGTACATTTTTGTTTGTCCATCACCATATATATGACTCCCTTCCCCCCTTGTGCCCACCCCCCACCCCCACTGCCCCTGGTAACCACAATACAGTTTTCTCTGTCCATGTGTTGGTTTCTATTCCACATATGAGTGCGATCATGCAGTGTTTATCTTTCTCTTTCTGGCTTATTTCACTTAACATAATACACTCCAGGCCCATCCATGTTGTTGCAAATGGGACGATTTTGTCTTTTTTTATGGCTGAGTAGTATTCCATTGTATATATATACCACATTTTCCTAATCCAGTCGTCAGTCGAGGGACACTTAGGTTGCTTCCACTTCTTGGCTATGGTGAATAATGCTGCAATGAACAAAGGGGTGCATAAGCCTCTTTGGATTGTTGTTTTCAGGTTCGTTGGCTAGATTCCCAGTAGTGGGATGGCTGGATCATAGGGCATCTCTATTTTTAATTCTTTGAGGAATCTCCATACCGTTTTCCATAGAGGCTGCACCAATTTGCATTCCCACCAGCTGTGTATGAGGGTTCCTGTTTCTCCACATCCTCTCCAACATTTGTTGTTTTTTGTCTTGGTGACTATAGCCATTCTAACGGGCGTGAGGTGGTATCTTAGTGTTGTTTTGATTTGCATTTCCCTGATGATTAGTGATGTTGAGCATCTTTTCATGTGCCTATTGGCCATCTGTATATCTTCCTTGGAGAAGTGTCTGTTCATTTCCTCTGCCCATTTTTTGATCGGGTTGTTTGTTTTTTTGTTGTTCAATTGTGTGAGTTCTTTATATATTATGGAGATCAACCCCTTGTCAGATGTATGTTTTGCAAATATTCTCTCCCAGCTGGTTGGTTGTCTGTTCATTTTGATTCTGGTTTCATTTGTCTTATAAAAGCTCTTTAATCTGATAAAGTCCCACTTGTTTATTTATTTTTTCTTTAGTTTCCCTAGTCTGGGTAGGCATGTCATCCGAAAAGATTCCTTTATTTATTTTTTTTATTTATTTTTATTTTGTTTAATTTATTTTTTCCCCCCAAAGCCCCAGTAGATTGTTGTATGTCACAGCTGCACATCCCTCTAGTTGCTGCATGTGGGATGCGGCCCCAGCATGGCCGGAGAAGCGGTGCGTCGGTGCGCGCCCAGGATCTGAACCCGGGCCGCCAGCGGCAGAGTGCACGCACTTAACCACTAAGCCACGGGGCCGGCCCGAAAAGATTCCTTTAAAACCAATGTCAAATAGTGTTTTGCCTATATTTTCTTCTATGAGTTTTATAGTTTCAGGTCTCACCTTCAGGTCTTTGATCCATTTTGAGTTAATTTTTGTGAATGGCAATAGCACATGGTCCACTTTCATTCTTTTGCATGTGGCTGTCCAGTTTTCCCAACACCATTTATTGAAGAGACTTTCCTTTCTCCATTGCATGTTCTCAGCACCTTTGTCGAAAATTAGCTGTCCGTATATGTGTGGTTTTATTTCTGGGCTTTCAATTCTGTTCCATTGATCTGTGTGTCTGTTTTTGTACCAGTACCATGCTGTTTTGATTACTATTGCTTTGTAGTATGTTTTGAAGTCAGGGATTGTGATGCCTCCTGCTTTGTTCTTTTTCTTTAGGATTTCTTTAGCTATTCGGGGTCTTTTGTTGCCCCATATAAATTTTAGTATTCTTTTTTCTATTTCTGTGAAGAATGTCATTGGGATTCTGATTGGGATTGCATTGAATCTGTAGATTGCTTTAGGTAATATAGACATTTTAACCATGTTTATTCTTCCAATCCACGTGCATGGGATATCTTTCCATTTCTTTATGTCATCATGGATTTCTTTCAATAATGTCTTGTAGTTCTCATTGTATAGGTCCTTAACCTCCTTGGTAAGATTTATTCCTAGGTATTTTATTCTTTTTGATGCAATTGTAAATGGTATTCTCTTTTTGAGCTCTCTTTCTGTTAGTTCATTATTAGCATATAGAAATGCAACTGATTTTTGTAGATTTATTTTGTACCCTGCAACTTTGCTGTAGTTGTTGATTGTTTCTAATAGTTTTCCAACAGATTCTTTAGGGTTTTCTATATATACAATCATGTCATCTGCAAATAGAGTTTCACTTCTGACTAAATGGTTCTGCCTAAGTGCCTTGTACTTATAAACCAGGAAGTAGCAAGTGGTCAGGTGGAATAGATGAGCTCTGAGCTGTTTAGCAAATACTGACTTTTTGTAGGTTCTTAAATGGAACAGATCCTTGGCAAAAGTCACTTCCCACTGCTGGTTTTAGCATTGGTCTCACATGTGGAGCCAAGGATGGAATCTGAACCTAATCTTAATTTTTCCTCTGAAAAATCCATTGGGCAGTTTCTTTCTTTCTTTTTTTTTGTGAGGAAGACCAGCCCTGAGCTAACATCTGCCAATCCCCCTCTTTTTGTTGAGGAAGATTGGCCCTGGGCTAACATCCATGCCCGTCTTCCTCCACTTTATATGGGATGCCGCCACAGCATGGCTCGACAAGCAGCGCGTCGGTGCACGCCCGGGATCCAAACTGGCGAACCCCAGGCCGCCGCAGCTGAGCGCACACACTTAATCGCTGTGCCACCCGGCCGGCCCCTGGGCAGTTTCTTAGAGCAGTAACTCTGAAACATTTTGTCGTCCTCTCACCTTTCTTCTAGAAATTTGTCTTACGTGTAAATAACAGCTTTCTTAGTGCTGAAATAAAGTTTACTCTAGTTTTGAGAATTTTAGACTCTCTTGAGAAAATACCATGGCTGGGAATTTTTGACCTAGAGGTAATCGCTTTAATTCTAATATGCATTGTACTACTGCAGAAATGGAATCACTGCCTCTGTCTTTTGTCTTGGAGTCAGAATGAATATCTTTCTGCTAATAATATTGGAAATAGTTATTGAGTGGCTTGCTGGGTATCCAATACTACTCTTAGAACTTTTTTGTGTGTTAACTCACTTAATTCCCATTAACATTCTCAGTGGTTTTTGTCACTGTTTTCCAGATGAGGCATAGTTATTAGCATGCCTTTCTGTTTCTGGTAAGTATTGCTGTGCAGTGTAAGACTTGGTTGCTCCTTCTTGCTTATCAGTATGTTGAAGTGTTTCTGATACGAAAGCATTCTTCTATCAGGGGATGGCAAAATACAGCCTGTGGGCCAAATCCTTCCTGTTGCCTATTATTTTTTGTATGGCCTATGAGCTAAGAATGGTTTTTGCATTTTTTAAATGGTTGGGAAAAAAATAAAAAAAATATTTCGTGACGTGTGAAAATTATGAAATTCATATTTCCGTTCCTATAAATAAAGTTTTATTAGCACACAGACATACTCATGTGTTTATGTATTGATTGCTTTCACGCTATAGTGGCTGAGGTGAGTAGTTGTAACAGAGACGGTATAGCCCACAGAACTGAAAGTATTTACAGAAAGTTGGCCAACCCCTACTCTATATTCTTCTACATCTAGAATGGGAGATTGTACTGAATAATAAAAGCAGATTGGATTTATGTACAGGTTCATACATATTTGAATTCTCTTTTGGTGTGTAGTATATTTTCCTCTCTCCCGCTAAATGTTACTGTTTTCACAAGCTTAGTTTCACATACTATGGCATATCTCAAATATATTTGATTTCAGTTCTCTTTTTATACCCATACTGGTTTTTATCATAACAGATATTCGTAACTCTTCCTAAATGAGGGAGAGTAATGAATTTTATCATTTTACTAGTTAATGTGTTTCATTTGCTAGGTCAGTAGTTATAATTCTCCTGGCTCTTTATTTCTAACTATATTGCTTTCTACTTTTGGGCTTTCAGCCAACATATAAAGATTGATACTTTATTTATTTATTTATTTATTTTGTGAGGAAGATCAGCCCTGAGCTAACATCCATGCCAATCCTCCTCCTCCTTTTTTTTTTTTTTTTTGCTGAGGAAGACTGGCCCTAGGCTAACATCCGTGCCCATCTTATTCCACTTTATATGGGATGCCGCCACAGCATGGCCTGACAAGTGGTGCATCAGTGCGAGCCCGGGATCTGAACCGGGCCGCCAGCAGCGGAGCGCGCACACTCAACCACTACGCTACGGGGCTGGCCCCAGATTGATACTTTAATAAGCCTAACTAAGATGCCTGTACTGTTGTGCTATTTTAATTTAATAAATCCTGTATATGATAAAGATTACATCTTCTGCATTCATCCTGTTGGATTTAATATGCTCAACATAATCAAATTTGGAACATTCATGCAATTTAAAAAAATATGTTTTCTCCTTTATCTCTTGTGTACCTACTTTTTAAATAACAGCTTTATTGAGATATAATTCATGTACCATACTAACCCATTTAAAGTGTACAATTCAGTTTTTAGTATATTCGCTATTTCCAGAATATTTTCATCACCCCAAAAAGAAACCCTGTACCCACTAGCAGTCCCCCCAATCCCACTATCTCTAGGCAACCACAGCTCTTCTTTCTATCTGTGTGGATTTGCCTATTATGGACATTTCATATAAATGAAATAGTACAATATGTGACTTGTCATTTGTGACTTGCTTTTTTCACAGCATAATGTTTTCAGCATTCATCCATGTTGTAGCATGTATCAGTACTTTTTATAGCCCAATAATATTCTGTTGTATGGATATACCACATTTTATTTATCCATTCATCAGTTGATGGACATTTAGGTTATTTCTGCTTTTTGGCTGTTATCAGTAATACTGCTATGAACTTGTGTACAAGTTTTTGTGTGGATATATGTTTTCATTTCTCTTGGTTAATTACCTAGGAGTGGAATTGCTAGGTCACACAGTAACTCTGTGTTCAACCTTTTGAGGAACTGCCAGACTCTTCCAAAGCTACTGCACCATTTTACATTCCTACCACCAATATATGAGGATTCCAATTTCTCACATCCTTGCCAACGTTTGTTATTGTCTGTCTTTTTAATTATAGCCATGCTGGTGGGTGAGAATGGTATTTTATTGTGGTTTTAATTTGCATTCCCCTGATGACTAACGATGTTGATGATATCATGTGCTTATTGGCCATTTGTGTATCTTCTTTTGGGAAATGTCTATTTAGATCCTTTGCCCATTTTTAAACTGGATTATTTGTCTTTATAAAATATTGAGTTCTAAGAGTTCCTTATAGTCTAGATACAAATACCCTATCATATAAGTGACTTGCAAAAATTTTCTCATTCTATGAGTTGTCCTTTTACTTTCTTGATGGTGTCCTTTGAAGCATAAAATTTTTAATTTTGATGAGGTAATTTATTTATTTTTTGCTTTTGTGACTTATGTTTTGGTGTCATATTTAAGAAACCATTGCCTAATCCAAGATCACGAAGATTTACTCCTGTGTTTTCTTCTAAGAGTTTTATAGTTTTAGCTTTTATATTTAGGTCTTTGATCCATTTTGAGTTAATTTTTATATATGGTGTGAGGTTGGGGTTCAACTCCATTCTTTTATATATGGATATCCAGTTGTCCTAGTATTATTTGTTGTAAAGTTGTCCTAGCATCATTCTTTTCCCATTGAATGGTTTTGGAACCCTTGTCCAAGATCAATTGATGATAAATATAAGGGTTTATGTTCTGACTGTCCATTCTGTTGCATTGATCTATATTTCTATCATGCCAGTACTACACTGCCTTGATTTATTTTATTTATTTTTGAGGCACACCTCCCACCTGCCCCCCCCCCGCCAATACTTAAAATCAGGACATTTCACAATTGATTGTATCTTACATTGCATCAAAGCTTGCAGGCTCAGTGTTAGTGGCTTAGGAAAGGATACTGGAGTCTAGAGTGAAGCATTGTTGATTCTTAGGAACCAAATGGGTGAGAGGTGGGGGTAGTGAGAGAGGTGGTAAATTGGATGCTCCCCCAGTGTTTAGCAGCAAACTCAAGGCAGCAGTCAAAAATAGTCTAGCTTTACATAATTTCAAAGCTGAGTACTAATGGTGCCAGTTTCTTTTTATGGATTTTTTTAAGAAATGCTGCATCACTGAATGCTGTTGATGGCACTGAGAACAACACTGCAGAAAAATATGGACATTGGCCACTCTTAGTCAAAAAGATTAACAAAAAGTCAAATTCTGAATGTGAAGAAGTTTTAGGAAAACCCTGAACGATTAATTTGCTTATTTTCCTTTTTATGTATATATGAATGATAAATGAAAAATCTAAGTCTAAAAGAGCTCGTTTAAATAAGCCTAAGATAAATGCTAAGTGGTAAAGTATTATGTCATATCTTATTTGGCAGTATTTTCTTAGTGCTACCTAAAATAATGGTGTCTTAGGTTTGAAATGCTGTTATCCTCCTGCTTCTAGCTCTATTTACACCTCAGAGGGAGTTGGGTCATTTCCCAGAGTCTGTCGTATGAATTGACCTTCTTGGTTTCCACTTCCTGCAGTCACTATATGTCCATCTGTTTTCTAGCAACCATAATTTTGTTCTTTCCCTTTCTCTTGTTCTTGTATGTTTAAGCCTTTTTTTTAAAAAAGCTGTGTATTATTGTTCTAGTGGAGTTTTGAGTGGGAGTGGAGGTTAACATGTATGTTCAATCCAGTAGGAATATTCAATCACTCAAGAGATGAATTTATGGAAAATGACTTTTAGAAACGTTGCAAAAATAGAACAGAGAGTTCTTTTATATTCCTCACCCTGCTCCCTTAATGTTAACATCTTACATAATCATAGTGCAATGATCAAGAACAGAAAATTAACATTGGTACAATATTATTAACTAAACTACAGACCTTATTTAAATTTCATCAGATTTTCCACTGGTGGTCTATTTCTGTTCCAAGGTACTATACAGAATAACCTATTGCCTTTAGTTGTTTCTCCTCAGGCTCGTCTAGTCTGTAACAGTTTCTTAATCTTGTCTTTCATGACACTTTTGAAGACTGTTGATCAGTTATTTTGTAGAATGTGCCTCATTTTGGGTTTGTTTACTGTTATGATTTGAGTAAGTTTGTGCATGTTTGGCACGATTACTAGAAAAATGATGATGCATCCTTTTCAGTGGGTTGTATCATGGAGTTCATGATGTTGATATGTCTTATTACTGGTGACATTTACCTTGATCCCTTAAGTTGGTGTCTGCAGGCTATCTTTCCCCTTGTAAAGTATCTTGGGGGAGATACTTTGAGACTATGCAAATATCCTATTTTTCCTCAAACTTTTGCCCATTAAAATTTAGTGTTCATTGGTGGATCCATATCCATTTCATTACATATAATTTCCTAGAGTATTTTTGATAAATATTTGATTAAGTAAAATAGAGCTGTGCCCTACAAGAAGCAAAGATCAATTACGTTTAAGTCCTATCGTATTGGTTAGTGTAACACTAGCAGTTGTGTACCCCAACTTTCAGGGGCTTACACAACAGAAGCTTTCCTTCCCAGTGTGGGTATTTCTGGTAGTGTAGGTGGTTTTCTGCCATGTAGTGATTTAAGGACTCAGGCTAAACTTTTTATTTTGAAGTAATTTCAAACTGACAGAAAAGTTGCAAGAATAGTACCAAGAAATCCTGTGTACTCTTGACCTAGATTTACTTAACATTTGCTATATTTGCCTTATTTTCTTTCTCCTTCTCTGTATATGTATTTTATATCTGTCTATCTATCTATCCATCCATCCGCTTATCATCTATCTCTACTAAACCATTTGAGATTAGGTTGCATACATCTTGCTATTTTATGCCTTAATAGTTTAAACTTATATATTTTTATCTATTTATTTAATTCTAGTATACACATAAAGTAGTTTCAGAATTGCTAACCCATACCCATGTGAGGAGTACTTGCACTAACTAGATTACAGCATTTATGAACAGTTCTTTTTTCTTTAGCTTTATAGTATCTAGTCAAGGTACTGTTTTCAACAGTTTTCCAGTGAAGTATTAAATTTGAAAACTGTACATAAGCACATACAGTTATTTAAATTCAGGAATTTTTTTTTTTTGGAGGAAGTTTGGCCCTGAGCTAACATCTGTTGCCAGTCTTCCTCTTTTTCTTTTTTCTTCCCAAAGCCCGAGTGGTACGTAGTTGTATATCCTAGTTGTAGGTCCTTCTAGTTCTCCTATGTGGGATGCCACCTCAGCATGGCTTGATGAGCGGTAGGTAGGTCTGTGCCCAGGATCTGAACTGGCGAACCCCGGGCTGCTGAAGTGGAACGCGCAAACTCAACCGCTACGCCCCCGGGGCTGGGCCCTAAATTCAGGAAATTTAATACTGATAACGATACTTTAGTCTGCAGTTTATATTCCAGTTTCGTCAGTTGTCTCCAAAATGTTCTTCATAGCAATCCTTTTGTTTTTTCCTGATATGGGATCCAGCCCGGTATCACATAATTGAATTTATTTGTAATGGCTCTTTAGTCTCCTTTGATCTGAAATAGTTCCTATAAGCCTTTCTTTGTCTTTTGTGACATTGACATTTTGAACAATGACATTTCATGACACTTTTGTAGAATGTGCCAAATTTGGGTTTGGTTGGTGGCTTCTCATGTTTAGATTAAGATTATGCATTTTCGCCCGGACACTGCATAAGCGACGTGTCCTCAGGTAATGAATGCATCAGGAAGCACATGATATCTCGTTACCCCTCATTGGTGATTTAAATTTTGATCATTTGGTTAAAGTATTGTCTAAGTCTGGAGCATTTCTGGATATGAAATATCAGAGTGATCAATACTGTGAAGCCTCTTAAAACAGTGTTTAGATAGAAAAATTATGATTGAAAAGGCTTTCAGAACCATTCAGATTAACATATACCTAACAGGAAATCCGAACTTGAGTCAATTTCTTTCTTGAATCATTTTCTACTGTTGAAATGTTGATTTAGCTATTCATGACTTTTATTTCCTCATGCAGGCATTTTTTTCCCTTAAAATTTTTTTTATTGTAGTAAAATATACATAAAATTTACAATTTTAACCATTTTAAGTGTACAGTTTAGCGTCATTAAGTACATTTGCAGTGTTGTGCAACCATCACCACTGTCCATTTCTAGAACTTTTTCATCATCATCTCAAACAGAAACTCTGTACCCGCTAAACAATAATTCTCCATTTCCCCCCTCTCCCAGCTCCTGATAACCTCATTTTATATGCCATCACAATATTTTAGAATAAACACTAGCTTGCTGTGTTATCTTGGATAAGGTCACTCAACTTTTGCTCCCGTATCAGGAATATGATAAAAATATTATTTGCCATATAATGCAGAGCAATTTCTGCATTTTGGTATGAATTACTATATGGTAACTCCAAATCCTGGTAAGGGAAGCAGTTTTATTCTGAAACTAAATCATTAGTTTGATAATTTCTGCCTTTGAATGTGGGGTATTTTGGATGGGATAAGGGTAAGGAGAGGTGAAATTATTCCTGGCAGAACAGAGTATAAATTGCCTCTTATCTTTTCCATATTGGCTGTCTACCAGTTGGGTATAGTCATTCAGATCATCCATGCTTTTGTACATGGCTTGGTAGGTATAGATACATATAAATTAGAATAAATTCTAGCAGTGTTAGGGGCCCAGAGTTCATAAAGGCAGTTTCTCACTGCAGTCTTTGTGTGTCCCTAGTCCCTGGTCTGTAAAATGAACGTAACAAAACTAACTTCTTTCCAAAGAGTGCTTTGGGAAAAAACTGTAAAACACTTTGCAGAGTAGAAAGGACTCCTTATTCTTAGTAACATTCCTCAGTGTTCTTTGAAGGCTCACCCACTCTCAATTATTCTTCTGTGTTAGGAATATTTGTTAGAACTAATTTTAATAGCACCGTAGAATATAGATGGCATGGCCACATGTCCCAGTTTGCTGGATCTGAAGAAACAACTGTAGATGAAAAACTACTCAAATAATAAAATTGCCCAGATGACCCACCTAGTCCTTTGCTGTATGGTGTTGAGTGTCTGTTTCATTTCCTTGACAAATTTGACAAGGCCTTGAGACTGTTTGCAGATTCCCTGGTTCAAGTGGGCTGTAGATGGAAGAGAGACCCCAGGACTAGCCTGTCAGTATGGGGCTCTTGAGAGATTAGCATATTAATAAATTGCATAACCAATTATTAGGTAGGTACCTGCCAAACAGGATTTCTCTGGGGTTCACACAGTTGAGTAGGATTCCTAGAGGCAAGAGGTCATTTATCTGAAGAGTCAGTGGTTATTTTAGGGTCCTACTCTAGGCTTCCTGCTCTTGGGAGACCTTAACTTGAATGAGGTAGTCCTTCACCATTAGTGCCCATAGAGCCTTAATGATTCCTGTTAGGATGAGTTGGCCAGAAGTCAGGTGATCACTTCTTACTGTAACTAACTTCTGCCTAAGGATTAAGGATGGGTGACTCTGAGGTCTGAGCCAGCTGGAAGGACCCTTGTTCATTTTCTACTCTTACTGTTACTTCTCTGGTGCTACCAAAGCTCCTGCAAGAGGTGATGACTGACTGTTTGGGTTCTATATTGCTGCCTGAAAACCACCCCAGAACTTAGTGGCTTACGGTAACCATTCTCACACTTTTGTGAGTCAGGGATTTCAGAAAGTCTCAGCTGGGTGGTTCATCTCTGCTCTAGATGGTGTTGATTGGGCAGCTGGGACTGGAAGTTCCACTTCGGAGATGGCTTCTTCACTCTTTGGAATGGCTTCTCAGTGTCTGTGGCCAGTCTCTCTCCATGTGGTATCTCATCCTCTAGGGCCTCTCCACACGGTTTAGGCTTCTCACGTCATGGTGGACCCTGGGTACTTGTGCTTCTTACAAGGTGGTGATGAAATGAAAGCCTGTATTTTAAATTCAGTGAAATATTGGAAAACGTATTTGGTATTGAGATTGTGATATTTATCATTGTATTTTGTCATTTTTATAACCCAATCAGGGTAGAAACCTGAAGTAAAGAAGAAACACTTCATTTTTTCTGCTCTTTGCCTGGATGATGGGTTGTCCAAATGGCGGGAGGTTCAGCTTTTGGCTTGTTTTGGATTTCTGAGCACCATCCTTCAGAAATGATTTCCTGATGCTCTCCTGGCCATCTGGCGTAAGCACAGGAGACCTTTTACTCAATAAAAGTAAGCTGATAATAATAACAAGTGGAAACATCTTGATAATAAATATATTTGTACAGCTTTCCTATCCCAGGTTATTGAAACTCTGTCAGCCTTGGCTGGTGTCCACACTCTCTCTGTGCCCTTGTGTTTTCTTTTTTCTCTTGAGCCACTCCTGCTCAGTGAGCGCTAGAGTGCTGGAAGGGGGAGCAGCGTCGTGGGGATGCAGAATGGGTGAGGGTCAGGCTTGGGTTCAGTTGCGGTAATCCTCCTAAGTTTTTGGTAGAAGAGGGGCATGGCATCCGCACCCCCCTTTTTACACGTAAGGAAGAAGAGGTATAGAAAGATAAAATGGCTTTTCTTACTGGCAGGGTCTGATTCTCTACCTTTTCACCCTAGTACTGATTGATAACACAAAACAGATGTGCCTTGGTCAGAGGAAAAATAGTAGAGCTGGATCTTTTTATGATCCTGTATTTGTAGCACTGGATCTTTAAAGATTTTATTTATTCAGTTTTTTCCCCCCAAAGCCCCAGCAGATAGTTGTATGTCATAGGTTCACATCCTTCTAGTTGCTGTACGTGGGACTCGGCCTCACGTTGGATGGAGAAGTGGTGCCTCGGGGCGCTCCCGGGATCCGAACCCGGGCCGCCAGCATCAGAGCGCGCACACTTAACCGCTAAGCCACGGAGCCAGCCCAGCACTGGATCTTTAAAATAGGAAAAGTGATGTTGATTCTAACTAGAAATTGTGGGCCATTTAATAACATGTGAGGCAAAATTATGAGGAATTATGAGAAACCAACTGGGTCCCAACTTCTAACACCTTATCTTCTATGGTGTAAGTTAATAAATGGCCAGTTTTTAATGCAATAAAAAAGGGAAATTTATGATAAGCTTTGCCTAACTTGACACTGCTGTTTATATTACAGACAAAATGCTAAATTTACCAAGTGTTGCGAACACATCCTAGTCAGAGGTTTGAGTGCCCATGAGCAATTCCCTAGAATTATTTTGAATGCTCAGATTACAGGTTTCCCCCCATACCATATATGTATTACCTAGCACTGCAAGACTCTTTATAGGGTATCAAATATGTGGGAGGATTTAAAACGAATTCTCTTAGATATGCTTCATGGGATAAGATGATCCAATGGGAGCTGAGTGTTTTCAATTAGGACGTTTCCATGGTTACCATTAAGCGTGCCAAAATTCATAACCACAGGAGATTTTACTTGCTTCAATATTGATTAAGAAATCTGAGAACAATCTCAAGAAGTGTAGGAGGTAGACGGAGGATAAATTTTGTGGGTAGTATAAAATTTGCTTTCTCTCCCATGGTTAAGGGCTAGTCCAGATAAAATTCTAGGCAGTCAGCCAAGTCTAACAACAGGATTTATGTCAAGACAATGTCCAAAATAAAAGTGAACATGGGTTACTTCTTTTATCCCAGATGTAGATGTTATTTATTTATTTATTAACGTTTGCTTTCTTATGTGCTGGGTACAAGGCATTGGCAGTATAAAAAAAAAGTCACAAAAATCACAACCTTTTGTATCTATGTTGTTTATAAAGAAAACTTTCTAAATGGTGTCTTCAGCTGTCTTAAAAGTTACATCCCTGTGGGAAGGATTCACATCTTAGGATATTACTCATTTTTTTTTTTTTTGGTGAGGAAGATCAGCCCTGAGCTAACATCCATGCTAGTCCTCCTCTTTTTGCTGAGGAAGACTGGCTCTGAGCTAACATCTATTGCCAATCCTCCTCCTTTTTTTTCTCCCCAAAGCCCCACTAGATAGTTGTATGTTATAGTTGCACATCCTTCTAGTTGCTGCTATGTGGGGCGTCGCCTCAGCACGGCCGGAGAAGCGGTGTGTCGGTGCACTCCTGGGATCCGAACCCGAGCCGCCAGTAGCTGAGCATGCGCACTTAACCGCTAAGCCACGGGGCTGGCCTCTATTACTCATTGTTTTTTTGTTTTTTTTTTTAAGTAAGATTGAGTAGTTAATTTTATTTATTTATTTTAATTTATTATTTATTTTTAATTTTTTGTTTATTGCAGTAACATTGCTTTATAACGTATAAATTTCAGGTGTACATCATTATACTTCTATTTCTGCATAGATTACATCATGTTCACCACCCAAATACTAATTACAACCCATCACCACACACGTGCCTAATTATCCCCTTGGCCCTCCTCCCCCCCCTTCCCCTCTGGTAACCACTAATCCAACCTCTGTCTCTACATGTTTGTTTATTGTTGTTATTATCTATTACTTAATGAAGGAAATCATATGGTATTTGACTTTCTCCCTCTGACTTATTTCACTTTGCATAATACTCTCAACGTCCATCCATGTTGTCACAAATGGCTGGATTTCATCGTTTCTTATGGCTGAGTAGTATTCCATTGTGTATATATACCACATCTTCTTTATCCATTCGTCCCTTGATGGGCACTTAGGTTGCTTCCAAGTCTTGGCTATCGTGAATAACGCTGCAATGAACACGGGTGCATGTATCTTTACGCATTGGTGTTTTCAAGTTCTTTGGATAAATACCCAGCAGTGGAATAGCTGGATCATATGATAGTCCTATCCTTGATTTTTTGAGGAATCTCCATACTGTTTTCCATAGTGGCTGCACCAGTTTGCGCTCCCACCAGAAGTATATGCGAGTTCCCTTCTCTCCACATCCTCTCCAACACATGTTGTTTCCTGTCTTGTCAATTATAGCCATTCTGACGGGCGTGAGGTGATATCTCCTTGTAGTTTTGATTTGCATTTCCCTGATAGTTAATGATTTTGAACATCTGTTCACGTGTCTGTTGGCCATCTGTACATCTTCTTTGGAGAAATATCTGTTCAGGTCTTTTGCCCATTTTTTAATTGGGTTGTTAGTTTTTCTGTTGTTGAGATACATGAGTTCTTTATATATTTTGGAGATTAACCCCTTATCAGATGTATGGTTTGCAAATATCTTCTCCCAATTGTTAGGCTGTCTTTTCGTTTTGTTGATGGTTTCCTTTGCTGTGCAGAAGCTTTTTAGTTTGATGTAGTCCCATTTGTTTATTTTTTCTATTGTTTCTCTTGCCCGGTCAGACATGGTGCTTGAAAAGATGTTGCTAAGACCGATGTCGAACACCGTACTGCCTATGTTTTCTTCTAGAAGTTTCATAGTTTCAGGTCTTACATTCAAGTCTTTAATCCATTTGGAGTTAATTTTTGTGTATGGTGTAAGGTAAGGGTCTACTTTCATTTTTTTGCATGTGGCTATCCAGTTTTCCCAACACCATTTGTTGAAGAGACTTTCTTTTCTCCATTGTATGTTCTTGGCTCCTTTGTCAAAGATTAGCTGTCCATAGATGTGTGGGTTTATTTCTGGGCTTTCGATTCTATTCCATTGATCTGTGTGTCTGTTTTTATGCCAGTACCATGCTGTTTTGGTTACTATAGCTTTGTAGTATATTTTGAAATCAGGGAGTGTGATACCTCCAGCTTTGTTCTTTTTTCTCAGGATTCCTTTAGCTATTCGGGGTCTTTTGTTGTTCCATATAAATTTTAGGATTCTTTGTTCTATTTCTGCGAAAAATATTGTTGGAACTTTGATAGGGATTGCATTGAATCTATAGATTGCTTTAGGAAGTATGGACATCTTAACTATGTTAATTCTTCCAATCCAAGAGCACGGACTATCTTTCCATTTCTTTGTGTCTTCTTCAATTTCTTTCAGCAGTGTTTTATAGTTTTCGGTGTACAGATCTTTCACCTCTTTGGTTAAGTTTATTCCTAGGTATTTTATTCTTTTTGTTGCAATTGTAAATGGGATGGTATTCTTAATTTCTCTTTCTGCAACTTCGTTGTTAGTGTATAGAAATGCAACTGATTTTTTTATGTTGATTTTGTATCCTGCAACTTTACCGTATTCGTTTATTACTTCTAAAAGTTTTCTAGTGGATTCTTTAGGGTTTTCTATATATAAAATCATGTCATCTGCAAATAGTGACAGTTTCACTTCGTCCTTTCCAATTTGGATCCCTTTTATTTCTTTTTCTTGCCTGATTGCTCTGGCTAGGACTTCCAGTACTATGTTAAATAGCAGTGGTGAGAGTGGGCATCCTTGTCTGGTTCCTGTTCTTAGAGGGATAGGTTTCAGTTTTTCACCATTGAGGATGATATTACCTGTGGGTTTGTCCTATATGGCCTTTATTATGTTGAGGTATTTTCCTTCTATCCCCATTTTATTCAGAGTTTTTATCATAAATGGATGCTGTATCTTGTCAAATGCTTTCTCTGAATCTATTGAGATGATCATGTGATTTTTATTCTTCATTTTATTAATGTGGTTTATTACGTTGATTGATTTGTGAATGTTGAACCATCCCTGCATACCTGGAATAAATCCTACTTGATCATGGTGTATAATCTTTTTAACGTATTGTTGTATGCGATTTGCTAGTATTTTGTTGAGGATTTTTGCATTGATGTTCATCAGTGATATTGGCCTGTAATTTTCTTTTTTTGTGTTGTCCTTGTCTGGTTTTGGTATCAGGGTAATGTCAGCTTCGTAGAATGAGTTAGGGAGCTTCCCCCCCTCCTCAATTTTTTGGAAGAGTTTGAGAAGGATAGGTATTAAGTCTTCTTTGAATGTTTGGTAGAATTCACCAGGGAAGCCATCTGGTCCTGGACTTTTATTTTTGGGGAGGTTTTTGATTACTGTTTCTATCTCCTTACTGGTGATTGGTCTATTCAAATTTTCTACTTCTTCTTGATCCAGTTTTGGAAGGTTGTATGATTCTAAGAATTTATCCATTTCTTCCAGATTGTCGAATTGGTTGGCATATAGCTTTTCATAGTATTCTCTTATAATCTTTTGTATTTCTGAGTTGTGTGTTGTAATTTCTCCTCTTTCATTTCTGATTTTACTTATTTGTGCTTTCTCTCTTTTTTTCTTGGTGAGTCTAGCTAAAGGTTTGTCAATTTTGTTTATCTTTTCAAAGAACCAGCTCTTGGTTTTATTAATTTTTTCTGTTGTTTTTTTAGTCTCTGTTTCATTTATTTCTGCTCTGATTTTTATTATTTACCTTCTTCTACTAATTTTGGACTTTGTTCTTCTTTTTCCAGTTCCTTTAGGTGCATTGTTAGATTGTTTATTTGAGATTTTTCTTGTTTGTTGAGATAGGCCTGTATTGCTGTAAACTTCCCTATTAGAACCGCTTTTGCTGTATCCCATAAATTCTGGCATGTTGTATTTTCATTTTCATTTGTCTCCAGGTATTTTTTGATTACTTCTTTGATTTCTTCATTGACCCAGTCGTTGTTCAGTAGCATTTTGTTTAATCTCCACGTATTTGTGGCCTTTCTGATTTTCTTCCTATAGTTGATTTCTAGTTTCATACCCTTGTGGTCAGAAAAGATGCTTGGTATTATTTCAGTCTTCTTAAATTTATGGAGACTTGTTTTGTGGCCTAATATGTGATCAATACTGGTGAATGTTCCATGTGCATTTGAAAAGAACGTATATTCTTCAGTTTTTAGATGGCATGCTGTGTGTGTATCTACTAGGTCCATCTGTTCTAGTGTGTCATTTAAGGCCAATGTTTCCTTATTGATCTTCTGTTTGGATGATTTATCTGTTGATGTAAGTAGAGTGTTAAAGTCCCCTACTATTATTGTCTTACTGTCTATTTCTGTTTTTATGTCTGTTAATAATTGCTTTATATATTTAGGCGCACCTACATTGGGTGCGTAGATATTTACAAGTGTTATATCCTCTTGTTGGATTGTTCCCTTGATCATTATGTAATGCCCTTCTTTGTCTCTTTTTACAGTTTTTGTTTTAAAGTCTATATTGTCTGATATGAGTACTGCTACCCCAGCTTTCTTTTCATTGCCATTTGCATGGAGTATCTTTTTCCATCCCTTCACTTTCAGTTTGTGAGTGTCTTTAGTTCTGAAGTGTGTCTCTTGTATGCAGCATATATATGGGTCTTGTTGTTTTATCCAATCAGCCACCCTATGCCTTTTAATTGGAGCATTTAGTCCATTGACATTTAAAGTAGCTATTGATAAGTATGTACTTACTGCCATTTTTTAACTTTTGTTTTTCTCAGTGTTTTAGTAGTCCTTCTCTGTTTCTTTCTCCTTCTATACAGAATTGATGGTCTCTTTAGTTTGACCTCTGTCTGAAAGCTCTACTCTTTAACTCCCCTCCTCCCTCCTTTTATGTTTTTGATATCATATCTAACCTCTTTTTTATGCATTTGTATCCATTACCCTCTTATCATGGAAATAGATAATTTTTCCTATTTTTGGTCTTCTCTTTTCCCCTTAAATCAATCCCTTTAACATTTCTTGTAACACTGGTTTCTTGGTGACAAACTCCTTTAATTTTTGCTTGTCTGGGAAATTTTTGATCTCTCCTTCCATTTTGAACGGTAACCTTTCTGGGTGGAGTATTCTTGGCTGTAAGTTTTTTCCTTTTAGCACTTTAAATATATCATGCCACTCTCTTCTAGCCTGTAAGGTTTCTGCTGAGAAGTCAGCTGATAGCCTTATGGGGTTTCCTTTGTATGTAACTTGTCTTTCTCTTGCGGCTTTTAGGATTCTCTCCTTATCTTTAATTCTGGACATTTTGATTATGATGTGTCTTGGTGTGGGCCTCTTTGGGTTTATCTTGTTTGGGGCTCTCTGTGCTTCCTGTACCTGGATGTCTGTTTCCTTCCTTAGGTTAGGGAAGTTTTCATCTATTATTTCTTGAAATAGATTCTCTGCCCCTTTGTCTCACTCTTCTCCTTCTGGGACACCTATAACACGGATGTTAGTGCGCCTGCTGTTGTCCCAGAGGTCCCTTAGACTGTCCTCACTCTTTTTAATTCTTTTCTCTTTTACCTGTTCACCTTGGGTAATTTCTTCTAGTCTTTCGTCCAGCTCGCAGATCCATTCTTCTGTATCCTCTACTCTGCTTTTGAGTCCCTCTAGTGAATTTTTCATTTCCAGTATTGTATTCTTTATTTCTGATTGGTTCTTTTTTATATCTTCCATTTCTTTGTTGACATTCTGAGTTCATCTATTCTTCTCCCCAGATCAGTGAGCATCCTTAACACTCTTTGTTTGAACTCTTTGTCTGGTAGGTTGCTCATTTCTGTTTCACTTAGTTCCTTTTCTGGGGTTTTATCCTGTTCCCTTACTTGGAATGTATTCCTTTGCCTCCTCCATTTGCCTCTTTCCCTGTGCTTGTGTCTACGTATTAGGTAGGTCAGCTACCTCTCCTGCTCTTGGATAGGTGATCTTATATAAGTGATGGCTTAGGAGGCCTGCAGTGTGCTTCCCTCAGTTTTCAATGTTCCAGGGGTGACCCCTATGTAGGCTACGTGTGTCCTTCTGTTGTGGCCTGTTTGCTCTCCCTGTAGGTGCCCAGGGAGGCCGAGTTATGCTCCTGGCCAGCTGTTGTAGTGCTCAGCTGCTTGTAGTTTTTGTGGGCCCTTCAGTCTCTTTATCAGATGTGGCGAGCCCCAGCACAGTTGGCTGCAAGTTCTAATACCACATTTGTGTTGCAGTCTTTCTTTTAAGTGAGTAGGCCCCCAGCGTGGCAGGTTGTTAGGCTCAGGGGCTTACAATTGCTATAAGCCTCCAGCCTTTAGGTCTCTTGTCAGCTCTCAAAGGATTGCAGCTGGGTGGGGCTGGCCTTAGGCACGGGAGCACCCAATTGTTTCAGGCTTTGGAAGGTGAGGCAAACCCCCTATGTGGGTCTTTGAGAAGCACAAGTCTTCCTCTGCTGACAAGCCTTGCCACCCACAGCTCCACACACATCGTCAACACAGTCCTGCCCCATGTGCGCGTCCCGACCTCCTGAAGTGGACCCAATCTCTCCACAGCGGGAGCCCCACACACTCCACCACCGCCCCACACTCTCCACCCACTCCTTGTGCATGCCCTGCCCCTCTGAAGTGGGCTCAGTTGCCAGGCTGCAGAGAATCCAGTCACCAATCTAGGCAGGCCCACAAGTTGCCTGAGGGCTTGTTGTTGGGTGGGGCCAGTCTCTAGGGTGGGCTGCCTGCCCTGGCTGAGCTGGATTAAGTTGGTGCTCTAGCGGGTGGGGCAGACCCTAGGCTAGCAGGCCTCAGGGAGAACTCCAATGGGGTCTGTGTCAGCACGCCCACACCAGGCCACAACAATGGCCGGCGGCAATGTCCCAGTCCCTGGAGAGGTCTCACCTCTCACGGAGATGCACTCAGGGCCTATCAGGTGAGTCTCTTTTCACCAAAGCACTGTGAACCTTTCTTTCTGGTGATTTTAGGTTGCTTTCTGAAACGGTTGAGTTTGCGCGTGGGCCCTTTTAGAGCCAGTTTTAATTTCTTTGTGAACGAGGTTTTCTGGGGGTACTCCCCAGTGTTTTAGTAGCAGGCAAAGTCAGATATTATGCCATTCGTCTCGATCGTGCTGGGTCCACAAAATGCCCACAGCGGGGGCGCTCCCGGCTCAGGGCCCCGCTCCTCCAGGGAGGGCTGTGTACCTGTGGGCTGCTCCTGGGCGGCCGTGAGGTGCTGCGGCTTGTGAAGGCGGCGTTTTTCCTCTCCAGAAGGGAGTTTCTGCCTCTTCCACCTCAATTAGGATTGTCCTTTGTTGCAAGAGTTCCTCTTATCCAGTTTTCAGTTCTGTCTCAGGGGTAATCTTTCCACGAGTAGTTGTAACTTTGCTGTGTCCGCGGGAGGAGGTGAGTTCAGAGTCTGCTTACACCGCCATCTTGACTTCTCTCTATTACTCATTTTTAAACACAGGTTCTTTACGTTGGTTCTCAGATCTCCAAGGGATCTGTGGATGGAATTCAAGGGGACTCTGACCTTGGATGGTGAAAAAAAGTACATCTTTATTTTGACTAACAATGGATATTTAGCATTTTCATCAATTAATGAATGCAGGCAACAAATCACAGTACTATTGGCCCTAACTGTGACTTTGTCATCAATAAATCAGGTTCATATTGCATCACAGCTGTTGCAGATATTTTGAAATATCATTTATGCTAATCACTACTTCAAAGTTTTGTCAGTTATTAGAATTAGTATTCGAATTTCTGCTAGTTCTTGATAATGCCATGATAAAAGAGCATACATATTACTGTATCACAAATTAGTATATTTTAATATAATTGGCTTCCCTTGTAATCCTATGTTTTATTTTTTGCATTTGAAAACATCAGTCCTAAAAGGGATCCATAAGGCTTCACTGGACTGCCAAAGGGTCCATGGCACAAAAAGTGAAGAACCTCCTTCTTAATAGAGTATGGATTATGAGTTATCGTATCTTAATTTTCTGACCACAATTAAAGAAAGCAGTTTCCTACTTAAGTGTTTTTCATGGAAAATCTTTAAAAAAAATTAAAGGTTAAACGGGAATTCTTTTCTGTTGGCTCATGTGTGGGCCCTACAAGGTACTTTGCAGATACCTTTGACTTCAATTTGAGAATTTGTCTTCAGGGGATAAGTTATTACCATGGACAGAAATTTAAGAAGGAAAGGTTTTCTGGTCTATGATGGGCTGCATTCAGTAGATCACTGTTAAATCCATGGGAGGGGAGAAAAGATTCTGATTCACTTTCTTGTAGATTGTGGTGTAGAGGTTACACTCTCCTAGAAGTTTGCACAGACAGTACCTCTTGCCTCTTCCTTTCCTGTGTCACGATCCTCCGTGGAGCAGATGTGGGAGCTTGGATGCTCCATGAGAATTGGGACCCTGACTTTTTCTCGTGGAGCTGTTCTCTGACTTATCCTGATGGAGAGTGATCAGAGATTTAACCACGAAACCATGTCATTTCCTGGCTGGCACTATGAATGCAGAAAACACAGGCAAAATGGCTGGAGGGAGGTTTAAATAAAATGCCATAACTGACTTTTCCCCAAGGCGTTATTTTTGCGAAAGATGGCAGAGTGAATTTGCTGTGATGTGAAGGCATCATTCTGGTTTGTTACTTGATCATGACCAGCCCCTTTATCTTTAAGGCAGTTTTGGTAGCCTTTTAATGTTGTCTAGCAGGACGCTGAAGGAGCACACGTAAGGAGTAGGTAGTTGGTACTTGGTTCTGTGACAGGTGCCATCTTGTAAAAAAAAAATACATATATATATATTTGTGAAATTTCAAATTCATTTTTATTCCCCACAAAGTTTGTGAATCTGGGTCCTTCACCTTCTTTTGTTTCCAAGTTACATTTTCTTCTTCTCCCTGTAGGGAAGCAGTTCTTCTGAGTGTGATCAAGCACTATACATGAGAACCTCGGTTATCCCACCTGTAGGCAAAAATCGTATCATGTTTATTTTAGAGTGATCTAGAAAAAGGAGATGATAACAAAAACAAAAAAACCCCACATTTCTATTCTGGCAACATTTTTGGTGATAATTTTATTACCATACAAGTCACATACCATAAAAGTCACTCATTTAAAGTGTACAATTCAGTTGTTTTTAGTATATTCACAGGATTGTGCTACCTTCACCACAATCAAATTTAGATCATTTCTATTACCTCCAGCAAGAAACCCCATACCCTTTAGCAGTCCCCCACACTAGCCCTAGACGACCACTAATCTACTTTCTGTCTCTATAGATTTGTCTATTATGGACATTTCATATAAATGGAATCATACAATTTATGATCTTTTGTGTCTGGCTTCTTTGACTTAGCAGAATGTTTTTAAGGTTCATCTATGTTGTAGCATGTATCAGTATTTCATTCCTTTTTATGGCCAAATAATATTCCATTTTATGGATATGCCACATTATGTTTATCCATTCGTCTGTTGGTTGGACATTTGGGGTGTTTCCACTTTTTGGCTATTATGAATAATGCTGCTATGAACATTCACGTATAAGTTTTTATGTGGACATATGTTTTCAATTCTCTAGGCTATATATTTAGGAGCAGAATCAAATGTATATTTTTTAAAGGAAATTAAAATGAATTAAATGTTACAGAATCTCTGAAGCACTTTTAGAAACTGTTAACTTCCATAGAGTGGTTTGCAAACCAGTGATAAGTGGACAGAATGTTGATTTTTTTGTGTGTGTTGGGTAGATATGGCTTGAATCTTGGTAGACTGTGGCATGAGTTTTGTCAAGTTATTTGTGAATATCTTTCTTTGTATATAAAATGTTAGTACCTCTGGGTGTTTTAAGGGTTGATAGACTGCATAAGTACTTACAAATATTCACTGTCCCTTTCCTAATATCGTCTTTGGACATGGATTTGCTTTGGCCAGTTGTCTTTGAGGGGAGGTGATGTGTACCTTCTTCCAGGCAAAAGCTTTTTTTTTTGGTGAGGAAGAGTGGCCCTGAGCTAACATCTGTTGCCAATCTTCCTCTTTTTGCTTGAGGAAGATTGTCTCTGAGCTAACATCTGTGCCAGTCTTCTTCCATTTTGTATATGGGATGCTGCCACAGCACGGCTTGATGAACAGTGCGTAGGTCCGTGCCCAGGATCTGAACTTGCGAACCCTGGGCCGCTGAAGCAGAGCATGTGAACTTAACCACTGTGCCACCAGGCTGGCCCCCAGGCAGAAGCTTTAAGAGCTAACATGTGGTTCGCTGTGTCTCTTTTCCCTTCTGCCATGACAACCACTGATGTTCCAGATAGGCATAGCTTCATCAGCTTGGGTACCAGAATGAAAACAATGTTGGGCAGAGCCCCAATACCCAATAGACTTTGTAGCATTAGCAAGGAAAAAAAAGTATCAGTTTAAGCCATTAAGATTTGGTGACTATTTGAAACTTCAGTACAGTGGTCCTCAATTGGAGCAATTTTGCACTCCCCACCCTGAGACATTTGGCCATGTCCGGAGACATTTTTTGGTTATCACAACCGGGGAAGGTGCTACATTGGCATGTGGTGGGTAAATGCTGCTAGATATCCTACAGTGCACAGGACAGCCTCTGCAACAAAGAATTATCTGGTCCAAATGTCGGTAGTGCTGAGGTTGAGAAACCCTGCTTTAGTATAACCTGGTTTACCCTGATTGATGCAGGGGTTTTGCAAAAAGATTAAATGGAATAAATTATATATAACACTTAGCACACAGGGTGGCCTCCTTGTTTTTGTAATTATGTGGCAGACCCTGGCAATAGCTCTGAGGTCTTCCCTTGTGTCTCTGGGAAAAGGGATCTTTTCCAACTTTCCTAGGATTTGGTAGTTCAGTTTAATTGTAGTTCTGTTCATAAATTGTCTCGATTTTAGCAGAATCATTTACCCCTTAAAAAAGAGAGGGAACTAACATTAAATGCTTATTTGGTACCAGGCTCTCTATATATTTTGATTTTTTACAAATACTCTGAAGTTGATATTCCCATCTCCATTTTGTTTTAGATGAAGAAATTGAGGCACTGGAGTTAATTTGACCAAGAACACACTGCTTGTAGGTGGTAGGTCTAGGATTTGACCCAAATATGTTTGCCTGCAGAACGCTGTTCTTTCCACAGTGCTATACTACCTCTTTAACATTGGTTTCAACATAAAGAAAGGAAGGCAATGCCCGAGTGATAACAATTATGTGTTGTAGTAGTTATCTATTGCTGTGTAACAAATTACCTCAAAACTTAGCACTTTAAAACAACAAACATTTATCGTCTCGCACATTTCTGAGAATCAGGAATCTGGGAGAAGCTAAGCTGGGTGGTTCTGGCTCAGGATCTCTCTTGAGGTTGCAGTCAATTTGTTATCCAGTGCTGCAGTCATCCGAAGGCCTGATTGGAGATGGAGGATCTGCTTCCATGATGGCTGTTGACAAGAGGCCTCAGTTCCTTACCATGTGGGCCTCTCCTTAGGTCTGCTTCTGTCTTCATGACATGACAGCTGGCCTCCCCCAGAGTGAGGGATCTGAGAGAGACAGCAAGACGGAAGCCAACAGTATCTTTTATGTCCTTGCCTCAGAAGTCACATATCATCACTTCTGCCTTATTCTCTTTGTCACACAGACAACCCTGATACAATGTGGGAAGGGGCTATACAAGGGCATCCTGAATAGCAGGAGATGGAGATCATTGGGGGCCATCTTGGAGGCTGGTTACTACATATGTAGGATCCTTATTTCCCATAGTTGCAAAATTATAAATTGCATTTCATTTTCATATTCTAAAATTCCAGACCAGAATTTCATACTTTAAAATACCCAAGTCGTTCAAAATGTAAATGAAAGTATAAGTTTGCTTTTATAAACATTTAGTGAATGGGCAAAATCAAATACTTAATATAAAAGCTATGTTGCAAATACTTCATTTGGAGGATTTGTATCTTAATGGGCTGAACTAGCAGAGGCCTCTTTGACTCCTGAGAAGTTTGGACTGCTGGTGCTTTCTTTGTTTTCTGGAAAACCTCCCTCCACCAAACACTGAATTTTCCAAAGCCCTTCCAATTTCCTCACGTTTTTATTGCTGATTTGATATGCTTGAGTGACAGCCAAAATATAAGATAAATGGTAGATGCAAAGACTGGGTGGTTTCCATGGAGACTTCTTGCACGAACCCTTCCTTTCTTTGTCCAGCTATTGCTGGGAACATCCCTTTCCAGTTAACTTGTAGTGCCTGTCTATTCAAGTGGCTCTTGTAAAGGGGATTTGTTTAAACAAATTCAGAACTGAGCTTTTCTATATGTCTTTAAGATTGGATTAGGTTTTCCCGAAACTTGAGGATATTAATGGGTACTCTTCCTAAAGCAATTTAACTATGCTTTTGTTTATTATACTTGGTTTGAGCTTTGGAGAATAAAAGAAGGGCCCTGACTGGCTACAGAGGTATATGGATTTACTGTGTCTAATCGTGCAACCATGAAATAAAAAATGTTTCCACCTCAGGAATCAACCCATCATTTTTAACCACTGTTGATTGCATTGGCTTTTTGCCTCCTTTAAGTATTTTCCTTTTTCTTTCAAAATTGTGTTCAGTTGGATGTGACCAATTCTACACAGAGGCTGGCTCACTCACTTTCATGCTTGACTCCTGCTGTCCAATGTCATGCTTCATTTACACAGTGATAGCTTTTCTTGACTTTATCTGTTCACTTGACATCCTGTGCATCATATTTTCTTTCTTAGACATAGGAAGTTGAAAAAAATTCAGCATTTGAAGAAAATTTGCAAAAAGTGAATAGCATTGTGAAAAAGGCAGCTTTAATTTTAATTTTCACTGTGGCCAGAATAGGTGGCCACCTGATGGGCAGATCTGCCTTCTCATTGCACACTGTCCAGTGTAGGTGCCCAGGTCAATCAAGGTCAAGCTAGTCAGCAATATTACCTTTGGTTCTAAGTGTAGCTGTGTACAAGGGATCTTACCATAATTAATAGAGGTTATAGTAAAAACGAGGTCTCAAAATTGTCTGCATGGATGGTGGCATGGGGATGGAGTAGTTGTCTAGTATTTGAAAGTCGGGAAGCTGGAGGTTTTTGTAATTTTAAGATATCCATTATCAATTTTAAGAATTTTTTGATCATTATCAATGCATAACTAATGCTATTTTCTGATCCTGAGATTTTGTGGACAATCATTTTGAAAAGGGGCCAGAATAAGAATAAAAATTAATTATGAAAATCTATTTGAAAGGCTGATTACGCTGTGATTCGTTACAGATGTGTTTATGCAACTTATATATTGTGTTTTTACTTTGGGGACTAGCATTCTTAAGAGCTTACTTTTACTTTGGACTTTGTAATGTGCGTCAGCTATGTCAGCTCACGAGCCTGTTTTCATCTGTGCATCATGTTATATTGGGACTTGGATGGAATGTAAATCTTTTATTGGCCTAAATCTGAGTCTAATCCTCTGCATGGCTTTGGTAGAAAATCAATTTCCTCTGCTCTGTCAAGATTTTTCAGGTCAGTGCTCTTTGGAAGTTTCCCAGTTCTCTTAGATTAAAATAGATTTTGTTTCTGTGCTACATACTGGTATCCTTTAGTAGGACACTGGGATTTAGAAAGTGAGAAAACAGAGCCTGACAAGATGTCCATGAGTTCTTCTATTTCAGTTAACTTGTTGCCACACTGCACCTTTGAGGAGCCAAGGAGTTTGTTTTCTAAAGGCATCATTTGGGGAGCAGTTACAAGTGACACCTGTAGATGAGGCCATGCGCTTGACTTTAATGAGTTCCACTTGGTTACCTGCTTACTAGGTTACTACAAGTGAATGGAAAAGAGAAGAACTAGTCATGCCGCACTCAGTCCATTTAACTAGTATGGGCCATTGGAGCTGGAAGTAGGTGACCAACTTGGACTTTCTCAGTTTTACCACTGAAAATCCTACATCCTGAGAACCCCCTCAGTCCCAGGCAAACCAAGATGGTTGGTCACCCTAGCAGTGAAAAGCATGGGGATGGTGGTTTGGAACTGGTGAGTATCCTTACAGATATTTTATGGGGGGGATTTATTATAGACATGTAGCATCTTGCTGCCCAACAATGCCAGTGGGTGAGTGATTCTACTTTGATTTGACTGAAAAACAATGGGATGAGAAGAGGTAGAGAATTTTCTACCTTCTGAACCTAAGAGGGTGTGTTTAGGGGATGTTTTGGTAAAAAAATTATTACCATTAATGTTTATCATTTTCTTCAACAATGCAAGGATCTTTAACTCCACTTTTCCTTTCTCCAAACTTGTGTTATTTTTACCTTATATTTTAGTACTATATATTAGATTTTACAAGACATTATTATTTTATGCAGGTATTGTTTATTTAGATCATAGTTCAGCAAACTTTTCTATAGAGGGCCAGATGGTAACTATTTTAGCCTCTGTGGGCCATATGGTCTGTCATAACTACTCAACTCCACTGTTCTAGTGCCAAAGCAGCCGTAGGTAATATGTAAATGATTGTGCATGCCCATGTAAAATAAAACTTTATTTACGAAAACAGGCAGCGGGCCAGATTTGGCTTACAGACCTTAGTTTGCCAACTCCTAATTTAGATTTATCTACATATCTACTACCTTGTTTTCCGTTCACTTCTTGTTACATCTCTGAGGTTCTCTCTGGGTTCATTTTCAAGGCAAGGATGTCTGCTCCCATCTCTGTTTTTCAGCATTGTGCTGAAAGTTCTAGCCAGTGCAATAAGGCAAGAAAATAAAACGAAAGGCATACAGATCAGAAAGGAAGAAATGAAACTGTCCCTATTTGCAGAAGACATGATTGTCTGCGTATAAATCCCAAGGAATCTACAAAATAACTCCTAGAAGTAATAAGTGAGTTCAGCAAAGTCACAGAATACAGTATAATACAAAAATCAATTGTATTTCTATATAATAGCAATGAATATGTGGACACTGAAATTACAATAACATTTACAATTGCTCAAAAAATAGGTGTAAATCTAACAAAGCATGCACAGGACTTGTATGCCGAAAACTACAGAATGCTGATGAAAGAAATCAAAGAAGATCTAAATAAATGGAGAGACATACCATGTTCATGGATTAGAAGACTCAACATAGTAAAGATGTCATTTCTCCCCAAATTGATATACAGGTTTAACAAAATTCTTTTCTTTTTTTGGTGAGGAAGACCAGCCCTGAGCTAACATCCGATGCCAGTCCTTCTCTTTTTCTGAGGAAGATTGACCCTGGGCTAACATCCGTGCCCATCTTCCTCTACTTTATATGGGATGCCACCACAGCATGGCTTGGCGAGCTGTGCATTGGTGCATGCCCAGGATCCGAACCTGTGAACCCCAGGCCGCCGCAGCGGAGCGCGTGCACTTAACTGCTATGCCACTGGGCCAGCCCCTAACAAAATTCTTATTAAAAAGATCGCAGCAAGATTTTTTTGTAGATATAGATTTTATTAGATATAGATATTATAGATATAGGTTTTACTCTAAAATTTATATGGAAAGGCAAAGGAACTAGAATAACTAAAATAATTTTGAAAAAGAAAAATAAAGGAGGTGGAATCAGTCTGCCTGACTTCAAGACTTATATAACTGCAGTAATCTAGACTGTGTGGACTTGGTGGAGGAATAGATACCTAGATCAGTGGAGCAGAACAAAGAACCCAGAAATAGACCCCCAGAAATATGCCCAGTTGACTTTTGACAAAATTGCAAAAGCAGTTAAATGGAGGAGGAAAGATAGCTTTTTCAACAAATGATGCTAGATCAGTTGAACATCAGTAGGCAAAAAAAAGGGCCTTGATCTAAATCTCACACCTTTTAAAAAAAAAAACTCAAAATGGATCACAAACTTACATGTAAAACATAAAACTATAAATTAAAAAAAAATAGGAGAAAATCTTCGGGACCTCGGACTAGGCAAAGAGTTCTTAGACTTGACATCAAAAGTATGATCCATAGGGGCCAGCCCCATGGCGTAGCGGTTGAGTGCACGCGCTCTGCTGCTGGTGGCCCGGGTTTGGATCCCGGGCTCGCACTGATGCACTGCTTGTCAGGCCATGCTGTGGCAGCGTCCCATATAAAGTGGAGGAAGATGGGCACAGATGTTAGCCCAGGGCCAGTCTTCCTTAGCAAAAAGAGGAGAATTGGCATGGATGTTAGCTCAGGGCTGATCTTCCTCACAAAAAAAAAAAAAGAAAAGTATGATCCATAAAAGGAAAAAATGATAAAATGGATTTCATCAAGATTAAAAACTTTGAGAAAGACCTTGTTAGGAGATAAGCTGCAGAGTGGGAGAAAATATTTGCAAACCACAAAACTGACACAGGATTATCTGCAATGTATAAAAAAAACCTCTCAAAACTCAATGGTAAAAAAAACAAACAGGGGCTGGCCCGGTGGCATAGTGGTTAAGTTCACACACTCTGCTTTGGCGGCCCAGGGTTAGAGGGTTTGGATCCTGGGCGGGGACATATGCACCGCTTATCAAGCCATGCTGTGGCAGCATCCCATATGAAGTAGACGAAGATGGGCACGGATGTTAGCCCAGGGCCAATATTCCTCAGCAAAAAGAGGAGGATTGGCAGTAGATGTTAGCTGAAGGCTGGTCTTCCTCACACACACACACACACACACACACACACACACACAAATCCAATTAGAAAATGGGTAAAAGACATGAAGAGACATTTTCAGTGAAGAGGATATACAGATGACAAAGACATAAAAAGATGTTCAACATCATTAGGCACTGGGGAAATGCAAATTAAAGCCAAATGAGGTATCGGTAACATACCTATCAGAATAGCTAAAAAAAAAATATTGACGTCACTAAATGCCGCAGAGAAACAAGATCGCTTATACCTTGCTATTGGGAATGTACAATGATATAGCCCCTCTGGAAAAGTTTGACAGTTTCTTAAAAACACTAAATATGCAACTACCATATGTAACCCAGCAATTGTACTCCTGGGCATTTATTCCAGAGAAATGAGGATTTATGTTCACACAAAAACCTGTACACAAATGTCTATAGTTGCTTTATTCATAATAGCCCATAACTGGGAATGATACAGATGTCCTTCAATGGGTGAATGGTTAACAAATTGGTATATCCACACTATGGAATACTATTCAGCAATAAAAAGGAATGAACTGTTAATACATGCAACAACCTGGATGGATCTCCAGAGAATTATGCTGAGAGAAAAAAGCCAATCCAAAATTTTTACATACTATATGATTCCATTTATATAATGTTCTTTAAGTGACAAAATTATAGACGTGGAGAACAGATTATTGGTCCCCAGGGGTTGAGGGGGTAGGGGTAGGAGGGAAATGATTGACTATAAAAGGGCAGCATGAAGGATACTTGTGGTGATAGAAATATTCTCTATCTTGACCGTATCCGTGTCAACATCCTGGTTGTGATATTGCACTATAATTTTTCAAGATGTGACCATTATGGGGAAACTGGGTAAAGGTTATGGAGGATCTCTCTGTATCATTTCCCACAACTGCATATGAATCTACAATTATCTCAAAATAAAAGTTTAATTTTAAAAAAGTAAGAAAAAAACCAGGATCTAAAGGGAACCGAGTCAGAAGAATCATAAATATAATACTAAATAATGTAGCACTTTTATATTTCGTGGTGTTGTAAGGTTCTGGCCCAGTTTTGTTCTGAAATGGAGCTATGTGGGTCCATGTGAGTCCCTGTATGTAGGTGTAAGATTGACTTTTTTCCTCAAGTGCTTCTAATTTGGGATGCTATTCACTCTATGCCCTTTGAGTGGCTTTTGCCTCTGGTGTTCTGTTAGACACAAACTAGTTTCTTCATTTCAGTTCTAATGTCATTTCCAAGCACTGTTAACTTTTATGATCTCGTTTTTCAGTGGGTTCTCACCTAAGGGCCAGAATATCTGGACACTAGACTTATTTTTCCTGAGTGATTTTTTCTCTTTGCGTATGTGATAGAGATTTCTAGTTGTCCCCTGATACTTATTCCCTTCTTATCTTTTGTGGTAGAAACTCCAGTTTTGAACTGGGCATGTGGCTGCCCAGAGTAGAGCTTGCACTGCCTAGATTTCACTGTAGCTAGCTATGGTTATGTGACCAAGTACGAATCTTCTATTTTAATTCAGCCACAAACTAAATGGAGCTATCAGTTTGCTTTAACAAACACTTAGTGAATAGGTAGAATCAAATACTTTATATAAAAGCTGTGTGTTATGGGTTGAATTTTGTTCCCCTCAAAAGATATGGTGAAGTCCTAACACCCAGTACCTTGGAATGTGACCTTATTTGGAAATAGGGTCTTTGCAGATGTAATCAAGTTAAGATGAGGTCATATTGGCATATGGTAGGCCTCTAATCCAATACGACTGGTGTCCTTATAAGAAGACAGGCATGTGAAGACACAGACACACAGGGAGAATGCCATGTGAAGATGAAGATTGGAGTGATGCATTTACAAGCCAAGGAACTTCTGGGACTACCAGAAGCTAGGAGAGAGGCATAGAACAGATTTTCCCTCAGGGATCTTGGAAGGAACCAATCCTGCTGACACCTTGATTTTGGACTTCCAGCCTCCAGAACTATGAGATGATAAATTTCTTTTTTTTAAGCCACCTAGTTTGTGGTACTTTGTCATGGGAGCCCTAGGGAAACCAGTGCACTGTTTTAAAACTTTGAGAGGTATTTTAAAAAATGGATTGGGCATGCAGAGGCTTCTTAATCTGAGTCTTGAGATGGTTGGACTGAATAAGCCTTCTTTTTCCTGGAAAATCACACTGTACCAAACAGACATTCTTCATTGCTCCAAAGCCCTGCTAACTTCCTTACGTTTTTATGGCTGATTTGATGTGCTTGAATGCCAGCCAAAGTATAAGGTAAAATGGTAGATACAGGGACTGGGTGGTTTCCATGGAGACTTCTTTCAAGAGCCCTTCCTATCTCAGTTCAACAGTTGTCAGGGAAACATTGTTTCAATTTGTGGGGTCTTCCAATTTGAGTGGCTCTTGGAAGAGGATATGGTTCAACTTCTTCAAGATCCTAATAAACAGTTCAGAAAAGAGCTTTTTATTTTTATTTTTTATTATTATTATTTTTTTTGTGAGGAAGATTAGCCCTGAGCTAACATCTGTTGCCAATCCTCCTCTTTTTGCTGAGGAAGACTGGCCCTGGGCTAACATCCGTGCCCATCTCCCTCTACTTTACATGGGACGCCGCCACAGCATGGCTTGACATGGCTTGATCAGTGCGTGCTGGGGATCCGAACCCCAGGCCACCTCAGTGGAATGCACACACTTAACCGCTATGCCGCCGGCTGGCCCCCAGAGCTTTTTAGATTCCCTTAAAGTTATAGTAGGTTTTTCTGTAACTTAGGGATATTAACTAGTCCTCTGCTCAAAGTTATCAAACTACCCATTTGTTCATATGCAGAAAATGTCGTTTTTGAGCCTTGGGGGAGGAAAGCTGAGGTTCGAAGAAAGAAAGGCCCGGGGCTGGCCCGGTGGCGTAGTGGTTAAGTGCGGGTGCTCCGCTTCGGCGGCCCGAGGGTTCGCAGGTTCAGATCCCGGGCGTGCACCGGCACACCGCTTGTCAAGCCATGCTGTGGTGGTGTCCCATATAAAGTAGAGGAAGATGGGCATGGATGTTAGCCCAGGGCCAATCTTCCTGGGCAAAAAGAGGAGGATTGACATTGGATGTTAGCTCAGGGCTGATCTTCCTCACCAAAAAAAAAAAAAAAAAAGAAAGAAAGAAAGAAAAGACTAAAGTCAAAGAGCAGGTGTCACATGACACACAACTCTAGTCCATGACCTTTAGCGTGCCCTTCAGTAGGAGAGATCCAAGAGGCCTGCCCTGTACGAAACTGTTTACAGGCTGCGGAGTTGGCAGACTCAGCGTTGTGCGTTTATTGCTTCCGGTTAGCTATTGTTGAATCAATGGCTGGCAGTGGTGATGGTTAATGGAAGTGGTGGAGGGAACACAGATTCTGGATATAAGCAGTTCTAATAAATGGGAATCTTTAGGGTTTTATCTCTGTTGTGACAGCTTCCCCATTGTGCTATTTATCAGTCAGGTATAGTAGATTGCAAAATTCCCCCAATACTTTGCAACTCTTTCCATCCAGAGATAAAGTCTCTGTCTCCATCCTTAGAGTCTTGGCTGGCCTTGTGACTTAGTTTGATCATAGAATATGGTAGAAGTAACCTTGTGCAAGTTTTGAGCCTAGGCCTGAAGAAGCATTTCAGCTTCATTTCTTGCTGCTTTGGGAACTGCCACCATGTGAAAAAGCTTAGGCTCACCTGCTGGAGGATGAGAGGCCATGTGGAGGAGAATGGAGGCACCCAGTCAACTCAAGAGCCGACTGTGGAAGCATAAGTGAGCCCCGCCTGAGATCAGCCGAGTCTGACCCGGATCAGCATAATTGCCCAGCTGAGCTCAGCCTAAATTGCTGACCCCCAGAATTATGAACTAAATAAATGTTGTTTTAAGGCACTAAAGTTTTGATGTGGTTTGTTATGTGGCAATAGATAATTGATACAGCTGAGTTTGGATGCTCTGGACGAATCAAGGCTCACTGCCGGCCTCTATAACACCCACGATTCTTAATAACACAGTCCCGTTAGTAACAGAAATGACCTGTGGAAAAAGAGTTGGCAGGATATCGGGTAGCTCAGTCTTTCTCTAGGAAAGCCGGGGAAAGACTTGAAAAATGCACAGCTAAGGGGCAGCACTGCCAGAACTACACCATATCATACCACAGCACTGGTCTGGTGGGGATGCTGTAACTGTAGCTACTGAATGTTGGATGCCTCCAGCTACACTACACATTGCCTGACTGGATGTCAGGCCTGGGGCTCGGCACCTCTGCTGCCCCTGGGAACTGGTGTTGCTGCTTTTACCAGAAAACAATGATCTCTATTCCTGCTGCTTCGCATCACTCTTTACGGATTCAAACGCCCGTGTGGTGTGTCTGGCCAAGCTTGGGTCCTGTACCCATACCCTGATTGGGAAGAAATCAGGAAAGTGAGAATCTGACATTTTTTGCTTATTTAGCTGAAGGCAGGTGGAAAATTTCATGAACACTGGCAAGGGGTTCTGATACTGGGCAGCCAAAAGAAAATGGCAAATGTTCATGACTTTCTGTTCTGTACTCTGGTTAGCTCAGTTGGTTACAGCACAGTTATGATGAAGCCAGCTTTGTTCGTTCCTTGGTTCTATTGAGAGAAAATACTCAGTTCTGAGGCTGTATTCTTTACACCTGCTCCCTCTCTCACAGATGTATGCTGAGGGTTATTTGGAAGGCCAGTAAATAGTGGGGCCTAATTTGCATGTATCTCTGGCTGCCAAGGTACAAACAGTATGTGTCTTTCTGTTGGTTGACCCAAAGAGACTCCATTCACTGCCATAGCATGCCACCTAAGAGAACTGAGTGAATGGTATTTTAGTAAATATAAGGGGTTGCCTATTTGTGCAGTGAATTTGGTTCACATGACATTTATAATATAAATTGTTGGACAGCAAGCTCTTTCAATTCAGATGCTTTCTTATTTTCCAGAATTTCTCTAATAACTTTTCTGAACCCTGATGTGTCCATCTGCAAAACCATCCATGTAGGATTAAATATCAGAAATAATACATATAAAGAGAAAAGCATAGTACCTGGAGAGTGTGTAGTAGGTGTTTGAGAAATGTTGATCCTTTTTCTCAAACTTCTTAGATACACACACCCCAGTCAGATTATGTCTTAGCTCAGGCTGCTATAACAAAATGCCATAAACTGAATGACTTATAAACAACAGAAATTTATTTCTCACAGTTAGGGAGGATGGAAGCCTGAGGTCAGGGCACCAACATGGTTGGGTTCTGGTGATGGCTCTCTTCCTTCTGGGTTGCAGATTGCCAGCTTCTTACTGTGTCCTCACATGGCACAGAGCAGAGAGGAAGCAAGCTCTCTTGTGACTCTAGAAGGGCACTAATCCCATTCATGAGGGCTCCACCCTCATGACCTCATCTAATACTAATCACCTCCCAGAGGTCGCACCTCCTAATGCCATCACATTGGGGGTAGGGTTTCAACCTATGAATTTTGGGAGGACACAAATACTCAGTCCATAACAGATTATAAACCCTTTGAAGGCAAGGACTGTTCATTCTGTGTCAAGTATCTGTAAGTTATCAAATCTCTAGTTGTGGCTTGTGAGAGTGGACTGTACTTGGGATAGAATGTCTTGGGAGAAATCAGGACCTAGATCTCAGCTCATCCATTGTGGTGGGGCCGCCAGTTTAGAGGGAATGGGTGGATTGTATCAGATCAGGCAATGCAAAGTCTATCTGAGCCCATGTAACAGTGCCTATAGGTGAGTCAAGGTAGGAGCTAGGAGATCCACCTGAGTCCTAGGGATGTCCCTCCTGGCAAGCACAGCTCAGTGGCAGGAAATCTAAGAGCAGGGAAAGTTTGGAGTTTTGGGTATCAGGGAAGTGTCAGTGGGTAGCTGGGGGTGAGGTACAGGACAAGGACAGACAGGTGAGAGCAAGGCCAGGCCATAAATGATGGGTGTCTGTTAAGCTAGAGAGGAAAGAGCATGGGACGTTTATAGCTAGGGCATAGAAAGGGCATTTGGTCATCTAAAGAGGCCAGTCTGGTCAATATAATGTGGCCATTAGGTCACAGTAGGACCGATAACAGGAAGGGCGTGGGGCTGGGTTCCAGCTAGTTGAACCAAAACCCCTTAAATCATCTGCATTTGCCGTGATGATGCAGGGAGATTGAGTGTGCTGGCTGTTATGAGGCCCTGCTGTGGGGAGAGCAGGCATGAGCAGGGAGGGGGCCGTCTCCAGCTACAGTGCCCTGCAGTAGCCTGCTTTGAGGGTGGCCAGCCTCCTCAGAGGGAGGCTGCTGGAACCGTCAGGGAGGCAAGGCAAGAGGAGCATTTGTTATTGTAACAATTGGATAGGGTTTTCGCTAGGAATTTGACAAAGAAACCCAATTAATGAAGTCAGATCCCTTACCCCATCAAAAACTGCTGTTTCTGGTATGAGTTAAACTCTGTGCTGGAGGGTTCCATTTTGTCTGGGTTTAGGCTGGAGAGTGAGAACTTCGGTGTGATCTGAGACTGAACTTTCATTCGTTCATTCCTTCTGAAAACATTTTGAGGATCTGTGTATAATACATGGATGCTCCACTTACATGAGATGTCCTGGCTTGCTCTATTCCTCTCACTAAGGCACTAGTTTCTTTAAAAATGAAACGTGTGTATGAGTGTGTGTCTGCACGTGCATGAGCGTGTATAAAATAAAAGATATAGAAGGGACCAAAATCAACAAACATATAAAAATACCAAATAACCCCAACTTTTATTTTTGAAAAACTCAAAATGTCAGTAAACAAATTGTCTGAGAAACAAATCCTTTGGTTGCTAAGTCTGAGTTGCCAGAACCAGTAAAAGCTTATAGAATCCTGGCAGTGCGTCTGTGTTCACCTGAGATTTTGCTGCCTCCAGCTGTACGGAATTCTGTGATATGCAGAGCCTAGAAACCTGGGCCAGAATCCTAAAATGAATTTTCTTTTGCAATCTGAGCTGTAATTGCATTTTCATTCAGTTCTAGTCTCAAGACTGTGTGCGTGTGTGTGTGTGTGTGTGTGTGTGCTTCCTTTGTCTCATCAATTCCTGACATTTAAAGCTGTTCCTGGCACACAGTCTGCCCTCAGTAAATGTTAGTTCTTACTGTCGATTCTACTATTTTTTCCCCCTAAACCATTCTACGTCACAGTGACTGTCTTCTTGTGGTGGGGAGGATGCTTCCTTCGTGCCTCAGTGGTCCACCCCATTGAGCTCTTCCCCTCTTCTCACCCTTGAGTTGTTGGGTCCTGGTTTCTCCTCAGGTAGGTGCCATCCCTGAGGAACTCCTGACCCAGACATGCGTGCCCACACATGTGCAGCTGGCTGGGCTGCTTGAAACCTGTAGCATTCACTTGCCAAAGAAGGCCTAGTTTACAAAAGTCATAGTAATAAATCATTGTCATCAAATGCCCTCACTACTTATAATCCTTCCTCATTCCAAAAGGCAACCTAGATGCATGATAAAATCTGTAGAATCACTCTGTCAAGCCTATATATGCCAATGCATTGTGCAAAAACCAAAGCAACTAGCGTGAGTGTAGAATTTTTAAATTCTTGTCTTTAAGAAACCATACTAATTTCATGTTCGACTCCTTAACATATTTTCGTGTTTTAATACAAAAATGTTTCCCCTCCCTCAAAAAAAAATGTAATTTCAAAGTTCTGGGAGAGTATGTTGTATTTCTGTTTGACTTTGCTTGCTTGGAATCAGGTGATTACAAAATGACTTACTTGAACTCACCTGAGGTTCTTGCTATCCTGGGATCAGGTAGTGTCTGATCCTTTGAAATGTTTTTTGAATAGGTTGATGTATTCACATAAGTCATAATTCAAAGGGACAAAACAACATGCAAAGGAGTTCTCTTAGTGCAGTGAAAGAGTTAAAACTCGCTAGGCATATTTAATTTATTCTGTAAGCCTTTCTAGTGGGAAATCAGTGGGATGGATGGGTGCTGTGGGGAATGCAAGGATGATTTTAAAGAAGCAGGACTTGGGCCGGCCCTGTGGCTTGGTGGTTAAGTGCGCGCGCTGCGATCCTGGTGGCCCGGGTTCGGATCCCGGGTGCGCATCGAGGCACCACTTCTCCGTTCATCCTGGAGCCGGGTCCCACGTGCAGCAACTGGAAGGATGTGCAGCTACGACACACAACTATCCACTGGGGCTTTGGGAAAAATAAAATAAATAAAATCTTTAAAGAAGCAGGACTTGCCCTCAAGAGACGGATGTAGCGGGTATACTGAGACCCATAATACAAAGTAGAAGTGGTAAGTGCCAGAGGGAGAGGTTCGAACCATGGTTGTAGCTTTCACCCATAGAATTCCTTTTTATAGAATTTTTGGATCTAGAAAAAGCCTTGTGGTCTATCTAGTCTGACTGCTTCATTCCATTAGATGAGACTTGAGACCAAGGGAGGTCAGGTGCCTTCCCCAGGGTCACCCAGCCTGATAGAGCTACCTTTGACGAAGGTGACTAGTCTTTATAAAGCAAGCTGCTGCCTTGTTCTGTGTTGGCAACTTAGAGGAAAGAGCGCTGTGTGTGTGTGTTAAATCTGGGCTTGGTGAGTGAGGACCATTGTAGCTTTGTCCAGCTGGGCACTTTGTTTTGAAATTGTGCTTAGAGCAGATGGGAGGGGAATGTTTTGGGGTACATCTATGATATTTCTTGCTGACGTGGAGTTAGGCCCTGTCTCTTTACAACTTTTCTAAATTCATTTGTAAATAGATAATACCACATGATTCCAAATTCAAAAGGTACAAAATGAAATACAGTAAACTCTTCCCTACCCCTGTGCCCCTGCCACCCTGTTCCCTTCCCTGGAGGCAGCTGGCAGCCAAGTTTGTTAGTTTCAGCTTCCAGAGATAGCATATGGATATCTAAGTAAATCCATGTATAGGCAACCCCCTTTTAAAAGAAATATCTCCTGTCCCACTATTGTGCACCTTGCTTTTTTCTTTTCAACATTTTAACCTGATGATCTTTCCATATCAGTACACAAAGAGCTTCCTCATTCTTTTTTAGTTGGTGGTTTTTGTGGCAGACAACCAAATCCACTCTCGATGGTTCCAAAAAGGGATTAGGATTTTAGGTAGCTCATGGAATCGTTTGGAGGACTGGAGGAACAGGCCGGCATCTAACTTTGCAGAAACAAAGCCCCAAGCCACGTAGAGTACTAGTATTAAGTGGAAGCCACTGTGCTCCTGCCCGCACTGAGCAGCAGAGAGCAGGGATTTGCTTTGACTGCAGCCTGCTTCCACCGCCATCCTGCACCAGGAAGACAAGCTTGCAGCTACTGCAGCTTCTCACGTGCCAAAGTAGAAACTCTGAGCAGAGCCTCTTTCCTTACATTTCTCACTTCTAAGCAAAATCTTGTGTGAATATGTCTCATCATTGGAGACTTAGTCACTTTTGCAATTTAGCTGCAAAGGAGCCTACGAATTTGATTCTCAGCTTTCAAGCTGAGAGGTGGGACTTGTAATATGAGAAATTTCTCCAAATGAGAATGATTTTTCAAAAGATGATGGGCAATCACAGATATAGTAAATACCCACTAGAGCTGCCTAGAGTTGTATTATGTGGACAAACCACAATTGATTAAACATTTTATTTATTTATTTGTGAGGGAGAGCAGCCCTGAGCTAACATCCGATGCCAATCGTCCTCTTTTTTGCTGAGGAAGATTGGCCCTGAGCTAACATCTGTGCCCATCTTCCTCTGCTTTACACGGGACGCCACCACAGCATGGCTGAGACAAGCGGTGCGTCGGTGTGTGCCGAGGAGCGAACCCTCGGGCTGCCAAAGCGGAGTGTGCGCACTTAACCACTTGCGCCACCAGGCCGGCCCCTGATTAAATATTTTAGATGGTGGACCTCTAGGTGTTTTCCAGTCTGTATCTTAGATGATATGTATTGAATGACCTTGTACATATGTCATTTTGCTTGTGTAAAATGGAATATAAATTCCTAGAGGTAGAATTGCTAGATCAAAAGGTTGATTGTAATTCTTACGGATGTTGCCAAATGGTGTCTGGATGTTATATTGATCTGTGCTTCCACTAGCAACGTACAAGTTCCTGATTTTTTGCCCTGAGTGTCTTCTGTGTTCAGATTTCGTCTGAGCTGGAGTGATAGGGTCTTGCCTGCTACTGGGCTGAGTTTTGGGCAGTGGGCCAAGAATGCTGACAAACTGGATCTGGGCCGGAGCCTCTGCCAGTACAGCCTGTATTTAGCATCTGGGCTGGATTCGGTCTACAATTTATTATAGGCTCTGTAGCCCTAAATTAAATGACATCTTGGGGGATCTGAAAGATAATGTAGCTTCCAAAATTGATTTGCAACTTGGGAGTAGCTTACATGTCAGGAGATCTTGGATCATTATGTGTTCTCAAATGCATAAGGATGTTTTTAAAGAATGGTTATGAAGATTTATAACACCTTTTCCCTTTAAAAATAAAAAGCAAATAAATGAAGTAAGCCAGACAAAGACAAATACTGTGTGATATTACTTATATGTGCAATTTAAAAAAGGAAAAAAGTTGAACTCATAGAAACAGAGTAGATTGGTGGTTGCCAGGAGCTGGGAGGTGGGGGAAAAATAGGGAGAGGCAGGTAAAAGGGTACAAACTTTCAGCTGTAAGATAAATAAGGTCTGAGGATCTAATGTCTAACATGGTGACTATAGTTGATAATATTGAATGGTAGAATTGAAATTTGCTAAGAGAGTAGAACTTGTGTTCTCACCAAAAAAAAAAAAAAAACAAAGGTAAATACGTGAGGTGATGAATGTGTTAACTAACTCAATTTGGGAATCCTTTCACATTGTATATGTATATCAAATCATCACGTTGTACACTTTAAATATCTTACAATTTTATTTGTCAATTATACCTCAATAAAGCTGAAAAAATAAAAAGCAAAATATTATTTTTAGCGTGGGAACTGTTGCATAGATTTTGCTCATATCTGAAATATGACATCCAATCCTCCAGTTCGTTGCTGTGGAAGTTTATAGTAATGTAGCAAGCCCTTGTTCAAAACCTTCTGAAAATTTTAAACAAATGTGTAAAAATGGGTGGAAAATGGGGGTGAATACGTGTATGTTCTTTTCTTCCAATGGAAGCATTCACTCTTTAAGTTGGTGTTTACTTAGTATAACTGATTATTTCAAGAAAATACACTTTCTGCTTGGCTGTTGAGGGTCTTTGCAGGGATATAAAGTATAACTCAGGGAGGCAGTGTGTTGTCATGCAGGGGTTGATAACCCTTTCTGCAAAGGGCCTAATAGTAAATATTTTAGGCTTTGTAGGCCAAGAGGCAAAATTGAGGGTATTATTTGGGTACTTATATAATGAGAGAAAACTTTTTATTGAAAACATTCAAAATATAATTGAGTACAATTTTTTTGGTAATACAGGTCTACTAGTAAGAAGCACGGAATTCTTGTTTTTGGGATAACATTTTACCTAATGGGATTCAGAGTGTTCTCTATCATCAAATTGATTGCAAATGTTCATGTGTAAAAACCATTCTCAGCTCATGGGCCATACAAAACCAGGTAGTGGACCAATTCTGGTCCATGAACATTAGTTTTCCAACCCATGATGTAATGGAAAGACCATGAGCTTTGCACCTAGGCACATGTAAGTTTGAGTACTGGCTCTGAACTTGTGGCCTTGAACATATCACTTAACTTTGAGTCGTGGTGTTTGTGCATAAAGTGGAGGTAATGACACCTACCTCATGGAGTAAATATTATCCCCATCTTTGTTGTGATTTTGCATTAGGATTCCCGTTCTGTAGATCCTGATGTAATTTAGTTAGACTTACTTAGTATTTAACAGATTCAAAAGCCAATTTGTCAGGGGATGGAATATTCACATGGTCTCAAAGTACTATGTGAAAACATGTTTTTGCAGTGGAGAGATCTGGCATTCAACACCTTAACCAAATGGCCAAGCTTAGCAATCAATGGTGGGATGATCTGACATTATGTGCCCCTCACTGATGTGACCTCTTACTGTATGACAGTGTCACCTGTGTGGTGTTCTTCCCAGAAATGTTTGATGTGAATGTTATCACAAGGAAACAGACAAATCCAAAATGTGAAACATTCTATAGGACAACTGGGCTGAACTCTTGAAAGAATTCAGTGTCATGAAGAAGCGAGGGGCAATGTTCTAGATTAGGGGAAGACTAAGGAGACATAGGATAAAAATGTAATGCATGAACGTTAATTAAATCCTGTATTGGAAAAAGAAAATCCAGTTTTTTAGGCTTTTTTAGAACAATTGAGGAAATGTGAGTAGGGACCATATGTTGTATGATAATATTAATGTTGATTTCCTGAGGTGATGGTGGGATGGTGTAGGAGAACATCCCTGTTCTTGGGAGGTGAGTAATAAAGTATTTAGGGGTGAGGGAGGGAGGGAAGAAGGAAGGGAAGAGAGAGAAAGAGAGAGTGAGAGAGAGAAAAGAATAAGTTGTTTTGTTTAGTGCTGCTCACTTCCTAGTGTAGCACTGAGCACAGTGCTTTCAATGGGGAGATGCCCAGTACCTTTTAAACTAATAAGTACTTTCAGGTGTTAGTAGGCTTCTCTGAAATCATGCTTAAGCACTGAATGTCTCTCTGCTGTTTAACAGTGTGGTGGCTTGGCTTAGGCATATACTATGGTACTTAATGTTGGGTGATCGGATATGAGGGTTCATATTTTCCTGAGTGGCTGACCCAGGTCCCTCTGGACTGAAAGTCCTTCTTGATTTTTAGAAAGGATAAATAAATAGGAAAGGAAAAGCCACGATAGTTGACCTGACTCTTCAACTGTTTCCTGAGAGGCTGAGGTACATCTTGTAAGCACGTACTTCAAATTCTCCTCTATATTTCTGTTGTTGAGGGTGCCTACTTGGGGGCTGACATCCCCTGGAGGGTATGCTGAGTAGAAGGGGGCTCAGAGGAAGAAGCCGGCAGTGCACCTCCGGAGCGCTGAGTGGCTGGAGCACCCCTGAGGTGTTCTGAGCTCCAAGACAGAGGGCCAGGATAAAGCATGGCGGAGGCCTTTCCTCATGCTTTGACCCTAACCAGTCCCTCCTTGCTGAGCGGGGAGGAACAGAGAAGTTAATATTCTATTATATTCCTGCAGGAACTCTTATGGCTATATAGTATGAGATGACTAAAGTGAATTTAGCAACCACTTGTAAAAGTAATTACAAGATGAGGGAAAGAAGAACGATTCTGCTACTACAGGCTGTGAAAACTAATTAATCCAAAAAACATTCATTGAGCAACAGAATATATAGCAAGCAATCATAAACTAGGAGTCCCGTGGGATACAAATGGTAAGATATACTCTTGCCTTGTGCTGGGCACTTGCGGGGTAGGGGAAGGAAATATGGGGTACAGTGGAGACAATGACCAAAATACCTATTTTGCTATATTATAAGGCTAGTGATGTGATAGAAAGCTAGTGAAAAGCTTTATGGGAATGCAGAAAACATGCCATGTGGAATTGACTAAGGTTTCAAAGATAAGGTTGGTCTTGGGGTGATTTGAAGAATAAGCCTGAAGGGTAAAGAAGTGGGGAGAAATCTGGCTTCCAGGCAGGGGACACACCAGGTGCCCAGAGGCCTGAATGGCTCTCATGTGTTGAGAGACCAGTTGGCATCTTGAGTGGCTGAAGCCTTAGATGCAGGGTGGGGAGGAGACAGGCATGGGGTTCTCGGAAAGATAGTTTTGGGCCAGATGGGAGGGCCTCAAAAGCCATGCTCAGGCATCTTGGAACGAGGAGCCCTAGAAGCCTGTTTGAGTTGGGGGTGATCTTGTTTTAATAAGATGTCTTAGAGGGAATGTGGAAGATGGTGTGTGAAGTTGTATGAGTCTGGGGGCAGGAGTTGAAGCAGTCGAGGTGAGAGCAAAGAATCTGAACTTGGCCAGCTGCAGTGGAGAGAGAATAGAAAATAGGAGTCCACTGGTGCTCTTGTAGAATTCTTTCAACTCCTCCCACCAAGACGTTTTAAATTTTTAAATCTTTCTAAGGAAGTCTTTAAAAATACTTGAAAGAGAGAAGCTTATTCAGACCTTTGAACAGTTCTGAAAATTTATTACATTTCAGCTAGGAAAGAAAGTATTATTTCATGCAACCTGGAACGTATGTGGACTGATTACTCAGCACAGTCACTTAATCTTTCAGAATTAGGTAGGAGGGAAGCTATTTTAGTGGCCTTCAATCTTCTTCCGGAACTTCGTCTGGGTTCCTCCCAAACGGTCGGTGAATTTTTCTGATTCGTATCCAGCACCCCAACAGTTTAGTGTACATCTGTAAACTGTAAGGAAGTTGATTTCATCCATTCCTTTTTTTTCATCTCTTGCCTTCCACCTGAGAAAACAAACACTAGTCCATAGGTTCTTGTTCTGTATTAGAGATTTGCACAGTGTGTAACCTAAGATGGATCCAGCTGAGAGTGTTACAGGTTTGGGGTTTAGACTAAAGAAGAGGAGTGGAATCTTTTCATTTTTTTCTTTATTTTGAGAAAAGCTTGGCAACTTGGACTGTTTGAAGGAACAATTATATAAAATATCTCCTGCTAATTGAGTATCTGGGATAAACCACCACCTTATTTTCTTTAGATTGCGTTAAAACACTTCTACCCACAATTTAGAGCTTTTCCATGGAGAATTTAGACTTAGAACATTTTGAGCCTTGATAAACAAAAAACCTTATAAAATTAACCTGCCTTTTGGATTGAGAAGTCTCAGGCTTATGAGGCTCCATATGTAAGTTCCAAAGGCTTATAATTACATCTTCCTTGAGGCTTGAATATTTCAGAAAGTTCTTGGCATGTCTCTTGGAGGTTTGGGGTACGAAGAGCAAGAAAGGTTACCTATGGGCTTAACTCACTTATGTATGTATATTCTGCGTTGGCTACAAAGCAGTGAATCTAGTGGTGTATGAGACCACAGGACAGATTCCAAGGTAAATGAGGTGGTTTACTAATGTCAGATTTGGGTGTTTGTCTCAAAGTACCGTAGTGGATATTTTAGCAGCAATTTCTGTCACCTGTAGTTAAGAGCTTTCCAGTTCTATGTGGTAGTTATGGTAAAGGAATAACTGAAGGTTAACTCGATACTAAATTAACACTGACTGAAATATAGTTGTTAAATTTTTCACATATCAAGGATTACAATTTCTTTTTTTTTTTTTTTTAAAGGAGCTGGAAGGAGCATGAATCTTTTTATTTATTTATTTCCCCCAAAGCCCCAGTAGATATTCGTATGTCATAGTTGCACATCCTTCTAGTTGCCGCATGTGGGACTCGGCCTCGGCATGGCCGGAGAAGCGGTGCGTTGGTGCACACCCGGGATCCGAACCCCGGGCCGCCAGCAGTAGAGCGCGCGCACTTAACCGCTAAGCCACGGGGCCAGCCCTACAATTTCTTAATATTAGGAATTATTCTGCAAGACAACTATATTGATGTTGGACTACATTGATGTTGTTGGTGTTCTTTTTCCATGTACAGGCCAGCCTGTATCTGAGGATGTGTAATTTATTCACAATAAGGGATGTATTGTAAAACTCAGTTACTTTTTATTTGTGAGAGTTGGTTCATTCACTTGATTGAGAATTTATTGACTGTATCTTGGGTGGCTATCCTTGTGCTAGGAGACGAATGGAAGTTACCCCTTGCCCTTGGAGAGGAGACATTTTAATGGGAGGTAGAGATAAACAGATAATTATAATATAATGTGATAAGTGCTGAAATAGACATTAAAAAGCTTAAATACGGAGAATTTCAAAAGTATACAAAAGTACAGAGTAGGAGAATGAACCCTCATGAACCCATCACCCACCTCCAACAGTTCTCAACTCATGGTCATGCTTGTTTCACCATAGTCGCCCCCTCTTTTATTTGGAAGCAAGTGCAAGACAGTGTATCATGTGATGGACATTTATAGACACTTCAATAGTCTGAGAATACACTGGGAAAATAAACTATACCTGGGGACTTGGGAAGGAGCTACAGAGAAGTACCATTTGAGTTAAATCTAGTGAGGAGGGAGGATGTTCCAGTTCTAGGTGAATGGGATAGAACCCAACAATTATTGAACATTGCTAAGCATTGTAGTAGGTTCATTTAGTATATTATTTAATTTTTTTCCTCACAATAGTCCTATGAGGGAGACAATATCCCTATTTTACATTATAAGGAAACTAGGTTTCAGGCAAATTGCTCAGTTATAAAACTAATTTGTTTCTTCTTGAAAACCAACCTTGACCTCAAGGCTATTTAGTTTTCCATCTTCTGCACCAGGTGCACTAGATACAGAGATGTAAAAGGGCAAGATGTGTTTGGGAAAGTGGGAGAAGCTGAATGCAGCTACAGAATTGTGTGTATGGGGGATGAAACTAGAGAAGCTGCTCAGGGCCAGGTTGTGAAGGGACTTTAATGCCAGACTAAGGAGATAGGATTTTGTCTTGAGGGTGGTGAGGATGCAGGCTGAGATGTATTTAAGCATGGGAAGAGTATTGTCAGCTTTTAAAAAGAAGAGTATGCAGGTACTATGGAGGATGATGCAGAATTGGAAGGGGAGCTGAAGAGAGACTGGTTCAGGAAAATTATTTATTCAACCACTGTTTATTAAGCACAAACAATATGGGAGGGAATGAACTGATGAACAAAACACACATCTCCCTATTTCATGGAGCTTAGTTTAGTAGAGAATCAGTCACATGCAAATGGCCTTCTGTGATTTATAATAATAAATATATATTTGGCCCTAGACCCGGTTCCTGGCACAGAGCTCCTAAAACCCTCGGAATTTCCTATGATAAAGGTGTCTTTTGTTATGTTAATAAGGTGACTTTTGGAAAGCCTGTAGGTAACCTAAGGATGGGTTGCCAAGGGAACCAACCACATGATTAGAGGATTAGAACTTTCAGCCCTCTGCTCCCACCCATCAGTTGCCAGTGGCCAATGATAATCAGTCATGATTATGTAATGAAACCTCCATAAAACTCCAAAAGGACAGGATTTGGAGAGCTTCCGGGTTGGTGAACACATGGGGATTTGGGGAGAGTGGCACACCTGGAGAGAGCATGGAAACTCCTCACCCTTTCCCCATACCTTGCCCTATGCATCTCTTCCATCTGGCTGTTCCTGAGTTATATCCTTTTATAATAAACCAGTAATCGAGTAAGGAAAATGTTTCTCTGACTTCTATGAGCCGCTCTAGCAAATTAATCAAACCTGAGGAGGGGTGTCATGGGAACCTCTGATTTATAGCCAGTTGGTCAGAAGCACAGGTGACAACCTGGACTTGCGACTGGAGTCTGAAGTAGGGGGAGGTGCAGTCTTGTAGGACTGAGCTTTCAACCTGTGGAATCTGATGCTATTTCTGGTAGATAGTGTCAGAAATGAGTTGAATTGTAAGACATCCAGCTTGTGTTGGAGAATTACTTGGTGCTGTGTGGGAAACCCACCCTCCACTTGTTGGTATTAGTTTCAGAACCTAATACATATGCTCATATGAAAAGGTGCTGAACTTCATGGTTCTCAGGAAAATGCAAACTAAAACTACAATGGGGTACTACCACAGTTTCATCAGAATGGTGAAAATGAAAAAGCTAAAAAATACCAAATGTTGGCAAAGACACGAAGCAATCTGAATTCTCAAATACTGATGGTGGCAGTGTGGCCATATCTACTAAAGGTGAACGTACGTATGTCTTGTAAGCCAGCAGTTCCCACTCCTAGGTATAAACCAAAGAGAAATGTTATTTCACTCTAATGTATTCCATTCCACATGTTTTGACAAGACATGTGGTAGAATATTACAGCACTATTCAGAATACACCCAAACTGGAAACCATCCAAATGTCCAGTGGCAGAAGGATAAATAATTTGTGATATATTCACACAAGTACTGAATAACAACAAAAATGAGTGAACCGTGATTTCATTCAATAACTTGGAAAAATGTCACAAACAACATTGAATGAAGAAGTCAGACATGAGGGTACATACTCTATGATTCCATTTATATAAAGTTCAGAAATAGGCAAGACTAATCTGTGGTATTAGAAGTTAGGAAAATGTGTGGGTAGTGATTGAAAGGAGCTGCAAAGAGGGGCTTTTAGAAGGCTTGTAATGTTTTATTTCTTGATCTGTGTGCTAGTTACCTAGTTGTTCAATTTATGAAAACCCATCTAACTATATGCTGTGATTTGTATGCTTTTCTTATGATTTGTATGCTTTTCTGTATGTGTATTATGCTTTTCTATATGAATATTATACTTCAATAAAAGCTAAATATATAAATTAGTAGAGAAAATTTTTTAAGTTTCAAAGAGTAACATTTCTAGAAACAAATTCTGCTGGTAAGTATTGATGCCTACTTGCTCACTTGAGGAAGACTGACACATTATTATCTGAAAGTCACACTCAGGGATTCTGGACCTCTCTCAGTGCTTGCCCCTTTTGTTGAGAGAAGAACACCAACTAATGGAATAAAGTAAAAAAAAAAAAGTTAAACCAGAAATCTTTCCCTGTATGGTTAAATGCATGAGTTCTATTTAAACAGTCTGTCATGATAGCCAAGTGAGATATTAGGAAGGATTAAACTAAGGCAGTGGCGAAGGAGAAGATAGGCTTGATTTGGGAGATGGTTCTTCGGTAGAATCAATTGGACATGGTTAGTGTCGAAGATGAAGTTTCTGATTTGGGATATGCAATGGTTGATGTCAGCAACTGAGCTGAGGGCTACTGAAAGATGAGCAGGTTCAAGGTTGTGTGGGGAGGGGCAAATGAGTGAGGTTTATTGATTATATGTCTGAGATGGCTTAGAGTATCCATGTAGAGAAGTCGGGTAGGGTTTTGGAAAAGTTCACAAAGTGTCTGCAATATTAGGTTTGGAGAGAGTGATTTGGTGATCATTAGCATTTGGATGGTAATTGAAGCCTGGAGAGAGAATGAGATCACTCAAAGAGCAGTGCTTCTCAACCTTGGCTGCACGTTAGAATCATCTTGAGAGCTTTACAAAAATACCCATGCCTGGGCCATACCACTGATCAATTAAAGCAGAATCTTTGGGGGTGGGGCCTAGGTATCTGTATATTTCAAAAGCTCCTCAGGTTATTCTAGTATGGAGCTGGAGTGGGAAAAAATAAGACAAGTAGACCAATCTAGTAGACAATGGCACATTGATTGAATGGACACTTGTCAGCACTGCTACTTTAGCCGTCAGGAGATAAGCAGTGTTATCCTCATTTACCCTTATGGGGAGACTGAGGCACAAGAGTTAAGTAACTTGCCTTAGGTTATACAAACAGCTGATTAGTGCTAGGGCCAGGATTTATACCTAAGTCATTTACTCCAAGGGCTGTTCTCTTTACCATAACATCCTATTGCTTCTCCACTTAAGAATGAATCTGGGGAGGGTTGAGACTTGGAATGGCAGTGTGAGAAACTAAGCATACCCTCTCCCCAGTGAAACAACCTCTTAACTGGTAAAAATTATAAAAAATAATCATTTAAAGTCTCTGGAAATTGACCTGAGGACATACAGCAAATGGAGAAACATTTATTCAAGAAAATCTACTAAGTCTTGGTAAGAACTGCCAGTCTGCAGCATTTGAGCTACTACCTGCTCCCCTTTCCCACTGCTTGCATATGATGAAAGCTTTATTCCTGGCGGGAATAGCCAAGAAGACGAGGTTCCCTCCTCGCCAGCCCTGGCTCCTAGACGAGGGTTAGGAGAGGTGGACCGCGGGCTACTGGAAATACCAGAAGGAGGAGAGAGAGAGAGAGAAAAAAAGATGTTTGAAGAAATAATGGCTGAAAACTACCCTAATTTGATGAAAAACAGTAATCTACACATCCAAGAATCCTAGCCCTGTCCTGCCCCCTCCGTTGGCTGCCAGGCTGCTTGTCTCCTGTGAGTGCAGACTGGGGATGCCTGCAGTCCAGTGAAAATACCCTGAGTGGCGGTGGGGGAGAATGGGAGTAAGGCTAGTTAAAATGCCACAAAGCTCGCTGTTCTTCCTGAGATTCAGCTGTTTTTCTTGAATAAACACTCCTTGGATTGCTACAAGCCCTTGGTTAATTTCCAGAGTTCTGTCCATTTTAGTCGATTTTCTCATTGCTTTGATGGAGAGAATTTTAGAGGCCCTTATTCCGCCATTTTTTGCTGACATTCAAGTTGAATTTTTATAGGAATTTTCTTAAGATCAATTAATGGATGTTTATAGTTTATTCTGAAAGCGCTTCTGGTATTTAGTTATTGGAAATCTACAAGCCCATTCATAAGAACCAATTAACAATAAAAAAAAACCATCGTGTATCTCTATAGCAGAATATTAGGCAGTTGTTAAAACAATGAGGTGATTTTAACTGTGCCAATAGAGAAAAATATTCAAGGGATAGTGCTAAATGGAAAACAAGTTGCAAAATAGTATGTGGTATTCTATTTGTATCAAGTATTGAATAGACAACAGGAAAAACACAGGTGTGTGCTATATCTATATATATATAGAACATTTTTAGAAGAATATAGTGTTTTCCTCTGGAGCATAGAAAGTAGGGGGTGCTTTTTAGTTCTTCACCCCCACTTATTATTTGAACTCTCGAGTATCTGTTACTTTGAAATAACTTTTAAAAAGTAATTGAATATTCAATTTATTATTAAACTACCAGTAGGATATGTGTTAAAGTCTGCAAATGAAAGACTGCAGTATCTTGAAAATATTTGTGTATATAGTATTTCTTTTTTGTTTCTCTGAAGTGAGCACTCAAGATGTAATTTTAATGCTTAGGAAATCATTTTGCATGAGGACTTGAAATATAATTCACTTTTAATTTTGATCAACTAGGATAATCCACAAGTAGTGGTAATGACTAATCTATTCTCTTTTCACCTCAGTGACTTTCTAGACTTCGTACATTAGAATCCACCCCCTGAAAAAGTCACTCTCTTTTGTAAGAAGACTAACAGCCATCCTTTGTCACTTTTATTTTTATCTTTGAAAGAGGAGGAATAACCACTCAGTCCTGAAACATCATGAGTGGGTAGAATTTAATTATCCAAATTGAAAACCTCCCTGTAAACTGGAGAAGAAAGAAACGGACCAGTGTGTTCAAATAGGTTCTCCAGGGACTTTTAGGTTAGCTACACTGAAATCCTTGAGATTTCATAATATATCTTGTCTCATTTTCCTGTTATGAAATGGGGTTTTCAGCATTGTTTTTCTTGTCTGTTTTCAGATCACAGAACTGTGTGGTGCCAAGCGGATTGGTTATTTTGGTCCAACACAGTTTTACGTTGCCTTGAAATTAATTGCTGCAGCACAGTCTGGCCTCCCTGTGCGGATGGAGAGTATTAAATGTGGTAAGTATCTCCCATTTATACATTTTTTTTGTCCATGACAGATTTCTTATTTATAAGCATCATTTTTATGGGTTTAAGGCCTGTTCTATAAGCATTTGTGGAATTTCTCCTTGCTTCTCCAACTCTTCTGTAAAATAAAATAAGAAAACTTAGCAGGTATCTTTGTTTCCTTGTTTTCTTTTTTAAATGGGAAAAAAATTCAGAGAGCAACTTGAGATTAGTTCCTTTTAACTGACTTGCAGTTAAAATAGATTTTATTCTTAGCAGAAAGAGATTGGGACAAGAATTCTAGAGCCTCTGGCAAAATAACAACATTCAGTTTAATTTTTTACTTGAGGAATCTATATTGTCATTTTAAGGCTCTGTTAGGGACAAGGGGATGAGTAACTGGGAGAGTTTGAGTGAAACTGCCCCTTTTCTCTCTCTCCTGTCCCTACCAGTCATATCAGATGTGATCATCCTTTAATTCCCCAATTCCTGAAGCACTGTTCTCATGATTATTAAGTACTTTGGGGCTACCAAAATTTAGGCAGAGTAAATTTATCTTCTCCAAGTTTTGATTTAACATTTTCTTATCTTGCCATCCCTTCCCCAACCCACTGTATACTTGAGCACTTTCCACAACTTAAACCAGAAGCAAAGTTCCCAACTCTTAGCATCTTTTATACTGCCTCAGTATTGGTTTTACAAATCTGTATGAAGAAGGTGATTATTCAAGGGATGTGCTGAGGTCCTCCCTTAATTCATTCTGATACAAATTACTTTCATATGTCCACACAGCCATGCAGGAACTTTTTCCTTTTCCTCATTTTGAGGTCAAAACCACTCACCTGTTGCCTGTCCTGTGAAGTCCCTGGTAGCCCTTGAAGTTGGTTCAGGGTTTATGGTTGGTTGGTCCATGGTAACCTAGAAGGTTACCTTCTAGGACAACTCCAAATAGCTGAGAAGATTCTGATAGCTTGACTGTGGGAAACAAAGCCCTTTTGCACTAACCATCATTAGATCGTCCTGCTAATCTTTATTAAAGGCTTAGTGTGTGTGCCAGGCACTGTCTCATTTAGTCCTCACAACATCCTACTCAATTAGGTATTTGTGTCAATTTGCATTGCCTAGAATAAGCTGTGATAACAAACACCACCGAAATTTCGGTGCCTTAAGAAAACAAAGGTTTGCTTTCTGCTCTGCAGTGGGTCAGGGTGACCCTCTAGGGCAGCTGCCTTCCACCTGTTGGCTCTGTGATCCTGACTGCTTTATCTTATAGCACCTCCAACATAGCACCTGTTCCCATAATTGCTGCAACAGAGAAATAGTTTCTCAGCCTAGCAGTTAAATGCTTTGGCCTGGATGTGACTCATGTTACTGCTGCTCACAGTGCATTGGCCAGGACTTGTTACATGGATCCGCTGGCCAGGACTTGTTACATGGATCCGCTGAAGTGCAGAGCAGACTGGGGGAGGTGTAATTCTCTCCTGTGCATGCAAGAAGAGGAGAACTGGCTGTGGTGAACACTGGAAGCCTCTACTGTGGTACTGTTCTTATCCCTATCTTACAGATGGGGAAATTGAAGTTTAGAGAGTTGAGTAACTTGCCTAAGGATGCAAGGTTGGTAGAGTTTGGAGCCAGGAGCTCAGCCTCCAGTTCCCTTGCTGTTCATTGCTATGCAAAGTAGCCTCTTCTTGATTATTCTTTCTGTTTAGTAAGGTGCTGACTGTAATCTGTAATCATGGAATATTTTCCAAATGGGGAAAAAAATCTGACCCAACAGGCATCCCTCGGTATTACATAATTTGGTTCCTTGAAATAGGTTTCTTGAAGGAGTATTATTTCAGTGGCAGGTTTGGTATTTATTGCTTGAAGGAGTGTTATTGCAGTGGCAGGTTTGGTGTTTATTGCTACAAGACAGCAGTCCCTGCTATAAGTCGCTTGCTTTGATTAGTTTAAAGTTACATCACATTGAGTTTGGATTTGTGGTAGGCACTGATAGTTTCCATTCCATTGTAGGTGGTCATTAAGTTTTATTGTAGTGTCTTCCAGTTTTATCTTCTGGAAAAGTTAGAACTGCTTTGTTGTATACAGGATAAACTTCTGATACTTGTGTTGCTTACTTTGTTAGACTGAAGTCTTTTGCCTGATTTGTACTCATATTTACAGCTTAATTTCCTGGGGTAGGAGGAGTGGAGGGGGGGAAGGATTGTCTAAGTTATCACTTGTATAAAGGATTAACACTTTTTCACAAATATAAGACTTTCTCAGTTGTATTTTATAAATCCTGATGCTGCCTTTTACCTCTGAGGGTTTAAGTATACTCAGAGAATTCTGAATTTTCTTCCTTCATTTAATGATTTATTAAATAAAAGTTATTTGCAGTCAGCATATATTGAGTAAGAGTGAGGGCAAGATTGGGCCAGACTTTGAGCTGCCACTTAGAATTTTCGAATTTGTTGCTTGAAACCCATTAGCTTAATGTTTGATGACACAAACCTTGAAGGCCAAAGAGGGTGGTCTGTGAGAAGCTACTCTGAAAGGCTATGGTAGTCCCATCATACTCAGGGAGTTGTGAGTCCACCGTTAACTTCTCTAAGAGTCACACCCTTACTTCATGGATGACACGAGCCTGTGTGTATGTGTGTATTAACCTCTAACCCCTAGCTTTTCATATTTCGGTAAATGTTACCACCATCTACAGTTGCTCAAGCCAGGGACCTAGAAGTCATCCTTGATTCACCCTTTTCCCTCACTCTCCAATATAATTCATCAAAAGTCCTGGCAGTGTGGCTCCAGTTGCACTGCCTGTTCGCTCCATCTCTCTGCCCCTACTAGACCAGGCCACCTTCAGCCACTCACCTGGATAACAATGGTTTTGTCATTGGTTTCCTGGCCAACTCTCTTCTCTACTCCAGTCTCTTTTCCCACGCAGCAATAAGAGTGGTCTTTTCAAAATATCCATCAGATCATTTTATCCTCCTCCTTGAAGCCCTCCAGTGGTTGGTTTGTTGTACGTAGTACCAAATGCAAAGTCCCTACACTGATTTGTAAGGCCCTACATAATCTAGTCTCTGTCTGCTTCTCCACTCTCATCTCAATCCTCTCCCGCTTGCTCGCAATCTGTCCCCCAGCCTCACTGGCCTTCTAGTGGCCCCCCAGCCTCCTGGGCCATTTCTATCCTACTACAGGAAAGACCATGTTATTTCAAGATCTTGGGTTCCTAGAAGTCTGTTATTTCCCCTCTCCTTCCCACAGCTGGCTCTTCCTTCTCGTCCTTCAGGATTCAGAGACTTCCCACCATCCTATCCAAAGTAGCTCCTGTCAAATTAATTCATTAATGAAGGAACCAGCATAAAGTAAAGCTGGTTCAAGAAAGTATAGGAGAGTCAGAAGTATTTATAGTCATGGAAAGAAAGAGTGCTGGAATAAGATTGCTAAATTACATATAAAATTGATTAATGCCCTACAGGGCAATAAAACTGTATCTTGGTTATTATACTCTTTTCTAGGATGAAATTCATTTGCATTGCTATTAGAAGGGAATTATTTGTTAGCTAACAGTTTTCTACAAGTTAATATCTACCCATACAGAATTGTAAAATGCCTAGTCGAGAGTAAATAGTAAGTCAAAACAAAAGTGCATATCCCTAGGGAGTTAGGTAATCCTTGGATGGGCCTGTTAGGAAATACTTCTATGTGACAGTCCCCTCCCTACTTTATTCTGTCTCGGCATCTGCTCCTTCATAGCAATTATCAGAGTTTCTAAATATTCCTTTACAGGTTTGACTGATTTTTTGTCTGTCATCCTCCCTAGTCTGCAAGCTTACCTAAGGGGAAGGGAGGAGGATCTGGTAACCACGGCATTGTGGGCACTCAGGGCATGTTTGTTTATATGACTGACCTGATGTTTTTTCCAAAGTAACTACAGGAAAATGTGTGGGGTGGCTTCACTTTGGAATTATAGAACATTATTGTCATTACTTTTTGTTATCTTGTAAGTAGCTGGTATAAATAAATCGGCAATGAAAAGTAGTGGGAAGAGAAGGGAGCCCCAGGAGGCAGGAGTGTTGTTGTGGTCGTGGCTCTGCCACCATATTGCTGCATGACTAGGACAAGGTCTGCCTTCCCCTTCCTGGGCTTAGTTCCTCATCTGTAAGTTGTGAATATTCTACCAGGTTTTCTCTAGACCATTTTCCAGCTCTGAAATGCCAGTTTCATGCTGAATATTCAAACCTGCAATAGAAAGAATAATTTTCAGGATGATAGTGTAGCCTGGTGGCTAAGAATGTGGGCCCCAGCAATAGACTGCCTAATTTTGAACCTTTGCTCCATCACTTTTTATTTGTGTGCCCTCAGGCAAGTTTCTTAATCTCTTTGAGCTTCAAAGGGCTCACCTGGAAAAGGGGTATACCAGTAGTACCTACCTTATAGGGTTGTTGTGGCAATAAAATCTGGTAATCCCTTGTCAGACATTTAGAAAAACATCTAAACTATTCTGTCTGTTATGGTAGTTGCTAGCCACATGTGACTGGCTATTGAGCACTTGAAATGTGGCACGTCTGAATCGAGGTCTATGGTATAGGTAAAATACACATGGGAGTTTGAAGACTTAGTTTGAAAAAAGATTATAAAATTTATGTTGATTACATATTTTAATGATAATATTAGGTTAAAATATATTAAAATTAATTTCACCTGTTTTTTACTTAAAATTAAAAAAAATTTTTGATAAAATTTACCATCTTAACCATTTTTAAGTGTACAGTTAAGCAGCGTTAAGTATATTCACATTGTTGTGCAACCAATCTCCAGAACTTTTTCACCACACTTTGTAAAACACCTTGGTACCCATTAACCAACTGCCCATTCCCCCTCCCCTCAGCCCCTGGCAACCACCATTCTACTTTCTATCTCTATGAATTTGACGATTTATTGATCCCTCATACAAGTGAAATCATACAGTATTTGTCTTTTTGTGATTGGCTTCTTAACTTTTAAAAAAATTTTGTGATGTAGCTACTACACAATTTACAGTTGTGTGTGTGGCTTGCATTATACAGTTGGCCCTCCGTATTCACAGGTTCCACACGCAAGGGTTTAACCAACCTCAGATCCAAGGCCTATGATGGATGTGTCTGTACTGATCATGTACAGATCTTTTTTCCTTGTCATTATTCCTAAACAATACAGTATAACAACTATTTGCATAGTATTTGCGTTGTATTAGGTATTATAAGTAATTTAGAGATGATTTAAAGTATGCGAGAGGATGTGTGTAGGTTATATGCAAATACACCATTTTATATAAGGGACTTGAGCGTCCATGGATTTTGGTGTTTGAGGGGGTCCTGGAACCAATCCCCCTACGGATACTGAGGGACAACTGTATTTCTAGTGGACAGTGTTGAAGAACACTGAACAGCAGCTGCCATTTTAGATGGGATGTGAGCTCTCTGCCCAGCCCCACCCCTCCCTGTTGTCATTGCCATTTGTTATTGCATTTATGCTGCTTATGTTTTTTCTAGTGGATTGAGAAAATTGAAGTATTTCTTATATTCATGTCTCCATCAAACATGGAAAAACAGGATTTTTCCCTTACTTTTTAGAAGGTCACATGTTTAAAAAAAGGAAACGCATAGTTTTCTTTGTGAAAGAGAAAAATAGTCATTTATATTTAATATACAAAGCGTTTCTGTGTTCAAAGAATACAACCTAAGGTACCATTATGAAACAAATTATTGCCTCGGGTGGCTGCACGAATTGTCTCCTTGGCCCCTATAAACATTTAATTTGAACTCTTAATTTGTTTCCTGTGTGTTAATTTAATTCAATTTGGGAGAAAAGATTCTAACCAACTACTACAAATGGATCTTCTCCTGTGATTACTTGACATACAACACTGGATAGCACATACTTTATTGATTAATCTAATAAAGTTTCACTATTAAATTTGGTGTATATATGACTAGGAAAAAACAATTAGACTGAAAATTTGCAAACTAGTTTTACTTTTCACTTTTTAAAAGCTTGCACCAGCTGAAGGGAATTGGCACCTGCATTAAAGTTTTCAATCATAGGAATATTATGTATGGTTACAATTTTAAGTGCGAGTCATTTAAAACCACATAACCAAAGAGAGTCCGAGAGAAATTCAGCTGTATTTTGTCTTTTGCTGTTTGGTGGCTGTCTAGGGGAGAGAAGTTCTTCCCCAGGTGGACAGTTCTGGAGAATTGCCAGAGCCAGGGAAGGAGAATATGTGAAGTGACATGTCCTGAAGGATATCTGGGAGCCCTAGTCTAATAGTTGATATTCATCATACTGTGTTCGTATTCCACTGTTACCGGAGTTATCTGTTGAACAACAATAAAACGCTGGTCAGGGAGCGTTTTATACAAATGCTTACAAATGCTGAGAGCATTTACTTCTTTTCTCCCTCAAATAGTGTTTGGAGGTAGAGTCATCCTCTCGTGGTCAGATCAGGGTGCAAATTATTTTATATGATCTTGTTCCATCTTTTTAGATCCTTTTTGCAGACTGAGCTGAAACAAACACCTTTCTGAGAAGAGAACCATAGGATTAGCTTATATTTGATTTACGAGGAATCTAGATTTTCTTTTCTTTTGCCTTTTTCTTTTGAAGTCCTTTTTCTGCCTTGAGTGCTGGAGAGCTGCCGAGGTTGGGAAACATTAAAACATTAAAAATGGCGGTCATCCTCTCTTTAGAGGAGAGTCTTGGTTTAATTTTCCAGATTGGTAATTCTATTTATGTCTCTGGGGCCCTTGGCTGATTGATCATGCAGGGATTTGTCATATTGCCTACTTCTTTGAATCAAATGTGGACATAGCAACTAAAAATAAACATGATGTGGATATTAGAGAACCAGGGGCTTTCTTTGCCTGGGGAGCTAGGATACTTGCTTGCTGTTGCTAAGATGTTTTCTGGCTTTAGCACAGCATCAATCATTGGAAGTACAGCTGTGTTTTTGGAATAGTGAGCTGATGGAAGCACAAAGGCACACTGATGAGTATTATCCTGAACAATGGATACAGATGCAAATCATTATGCGTAATCCATAATATTATACCCATTTTTGGAGTTCTTTGTGCTGTGTGATTTGCTGTGCTGAGAACTAGAAGTGTGCCAAAGCATCGTTTCTGTTTTCAGAATAGTTTTGTCAGAAATTTGAAAGATAAGTAAATATACCAGACTGTTGCATTTCAGCTCTTTGTAGCATTGTGAGTGTGGCTAATGGTTTTGATGGTAGAATCTGGCTGAACATTGGACTGATTGCTCTAACTTGATACCATTTTCCTTATTCCATTATGAAAAGACAACTGGAGATTGAGTGTGAAAGTTCCTTAAGGAGTGACATAGGGTAAGAAATTGTTCTATCCAGTAAGTTTGCCCTAGGAATGAGGGACCTTTCTGTAGGGCAGCAGCACTTGGCACTGGTTACGAGCCAGCTCTGCCACAGATGAGCTGTGCGATCTTGGGAATGTTACTTAGTTCCTTCTTGTCTGTTCCACATCTGTCAAAGAAGGCTACTGATAGTCTTACCTTATAAGTTGTTGTGAGGATTAAATGAGTTAATACTTGCAGATCTTAATACAATGTCTGGCATATAATAAGTGCTGTATAAGTTTTTGCCTGCTACCATTTGTCACTTAATATTATATTTATACAATGTCACATCCTTTTTCTTGGTGCTGGACTAAGGGCAGAAGTGGGAGATCAGTCCAAAACCTGAATTTGGTCTGCGATGATTTGACAGCATTTAAAAATATTAAGCTGGAATACCTTGGTAAAACTAGCATTTTTCTATCATGACATTATAATAGGAGTCCTCATTGTGTTGAAATAAAAATTTAATCTGTATTTAGTGCTCTGGAATTTTTCCTCAAATGTGATTCATCTTTTGGCCATTGAGTTCCCCTTTTCACATTTTAAAGTCTCACTTGAGCGTCTCTGATTCTGGTCCTAAAGAATTGCCGCTGCCTCGCTTTATGATGTCAAAGACGGATGGTGAGATACGATTTGGGAACCCAGCTGAGCTGCATGGAACTAAGGTTCAGATTCCATATTTAATCACGGAAAAAAATACCTTCAAAAGAATGGACGATGAGGATAAACAGGTAAACACTCTGATCTGGCATGTCTGTTTGATTCTGACCATGAAACCTCACATAGCAGTGCCTCATACCTGCTGTCAAGCTTCCAGCAAATCTCACCATCTGGGATACAATTACAGACTTGGAAGTGAGCCAGTCAAATTTCCTTGTAGCAAGAACAAGAGGCTGATGCATAGGAATTACCATGAGCCCCCCATGGGCCCTTTAGAGCCTACTTTAATGTAGAATTGTGTCTAAAGTAAGGCTACTGATTTAACACACTTACCTGATTTCTCTAATCAGCATTTCTAAATAGGTTCTTTGAAATGTAACTTCTAGGAGTTTTTAATAGGTCCTCTCCTCCAAAATAGTCGGGAGAGAAGGTTTCTCTGGGTAAATATGTTTGGAGAACGCTGCTTTATATCCTATTCTTGGGGGAAAGGCTACATCTTCAGTCTTGGAGATTCACAGTGCACGTTAGCACGTTGAAGGCCTCGAGAAGTCCTGTAATAAAGAGACCTAGAAATCTGCATTTACTTTCTTGGGGAGCATGTTTGAAATGCCATCTTGGGAAATGCTGCCATTACACATTTAGTAGGTTAGGAACAAGAATAGGGAAGATGAGCTTTTAAAATTAGGCCACTAATTGCAATAGTCAGGTGGTGATTGGTAGAGACAAAAGTATAAAATTCCAGAAGAGTGAGCCTATCAAGAAGAGGTAAATAGTCTTACACATTAGTAAACCCTGAGGTCATCAAGGTACAAGCTCATACTTCTAATAAAGATGCAAAAAATCATGCAGAAAAGTCAAATTATATTTGATATAGTATCTTCTGTAAGGCAAAGAAATGTGTTATATTTTAGGAAGATGAATCAAAATATTTTCAAAATGCAATAAATATTAAAGGATTAAGTCAGAAAACTAATTTATATGGCTCACCCTGGTAGTGCTGGCTATATGAGGTGTTGCTGCAGAAGTTTTATATTTAAGCGAGGTATAGTATGTCCTGTTAAATAACTCCATGTACTGTTGCTTTCATAATTCTGATACATTTTAAACTAGTTCTTCAGGGATATATATATAAAGGAGTATAGTAATCTTCAGTCAATACTCTTTGGCATGTTTTCCCAACAGCATTTGGAGAGGTATGAGAGTCCACTATCCCAGGATGGTTGATGCCCTGGGAACTTTCCAGGCCCATCCCCTGACTGTGTGATTGAGGACACTTCTTTCACTTCAGCCTGGGTTAATGCTAGGCCCACTCAATCTGTGGGCGTGAGCTCACACTTCAAAGGAAATATTCTTTTCTTTTTCTTGAAGAAGAGTATTTGATCAGTATCTCAGATTGCGTATATATTTTTAGACTAAGAGCACCTGTCTAGTCTCTGTGTTGATAAAAAGTACTGTTTCCTTATTACGTGGGTACTCTAAAGTTACCACTCTGTTGGTATCATTAAAAAAAAGGAGGAAACCCAGTAGTAGAGTAAGGTTGCTTACCTTGCCTTGGGTCCTGCATAAAGTTCATATTTGAATTGAAATTCAAATTATAGCTTGTTAAGGCTCCATCCTAGTGTTTAGGAGTGGGCTAGTTGGAGTGGTTTACCCATAATGAATTATTTTGCAATCTCTCAGTGTAAAAAAAAAAAAAAGCTGGCATTTTACTTTGGCATAGTAAGCTCCAGGAATATGTAGCATTGAGCATTTTAAATATTTTTTAATATCCACATTTGCTAGGGAAGACTTGATAAGTGTAAATCCAGGAAATAGGAGCCTTTATTAATGAATCAAAATTGAATCTATCCACAAAGAGATAAAAATTGGGGAGTATGAATGTTCTTTCATGTGATCAATGTCTTTCATTTTCCAAAGGAAAATATTGGCATAACTGAAAGTATTTCAGGCTTGTTTTAGTAATTTAGGTAACTGAGCCCCGGCAAGACTATTCTGTGGGAGACCTTTGAATCCTCAGACACTGCTTTTTAACCAAGCTGCGTTTTTGAGAAAACATTTCCTCCATTTGTTAAATCAGCCAGCTCACCAGCAATAGAGTTGCGTTATACTTCATCACTGTAGCTCAGAGCACCAGCCTTCTCGAATGATCGCCTCTGAACTCTGCTCTGGTTCTTTGAAGCAGGAAACACAGTCTCCCACGATGTCACCCCTCGCTTCCCCTCCTTCTTCCCCGCCTCATTACCAGAGGGTGCCCTTGAGCCATGGCTACAGCAAACTGCGGAGCAGCACAGAGCAGATGCATCCAGGTAAGAGGCCATCTCGGGGCCAGCTGTCCCAGGCAGTGTCTTAGAGACTCCTTAATCTATCAGGCAGCAACACCACCAGCTGCTGAATCTCCTGACTTAATCACCTCTGTCTTTGGAAACATGGCTCAATTTAATTGTATGCTCTTAAGTAAGGTTTTTAAAAAGAAATAAATATATCTTAGTAATGCCTTGTCTCCTGTCCTACAAACTAGTTCATCTTTAGACTTGTAAACAGCGATTTAGATGATTTAATCCTTCATATACAGATTTTATTTTACAGAAACATAACCTATTAAGGGTTTGTATTGTTTTGCAATTGTTATTCCTTTCTGCAAACATACCAAACATATTTATATATGCTTATATATATACTGCTTTTATGAAACTACTTGAAAAATATAACTATGCAAAAGCAAAAGAGTTGACTCAACCTTTAAAGACTGATCACATAAACGAAAATACTTAGCTCTTGTGTTTGGGAATAAGAATAAGGGAAATGCTAGAGGAAGCATTTTGTTGAGAGGTGTGTAAAGTGCCCGGTTGTGGGGGTGCCTGCTTGCTCATATTTATACTGTGCTGACCATGTCAGTGGTAAAATACGTTAGTTGGTTCTGAGGGTGACTTGCAGAGTTGGCTGCCCAGGCTGCAGTGCTTAAAGCTCCATAAATTCACTGCAGCATCTTGTCCTCCTGGGGCTCAGGCTCCTAGTTTAAGATAGGACCAATTAAAGGTATTCTAGAATTGGATATTAGTAACCCCCCTTTTTTAACTTGTGGGCTGTGGCTGAAAATTACCCAGTTTCTGCAGGTTTTTGCTGCATTGGAAATAGTAGTGACTTCTTGAGGGACACAGATATAAAAATGTGTGCTGGGCTGGACTAAAGAGGGGCTGTAATCATGCAGAGAGAAGCAGATGCGGCATAATGGAAATATCTTTTGATTGGAATTAGAAGGTGTGGGTTTATGTGCCTAGCTATGTGACCTTGGGCAAGCTATTTAATTTCTCTGAACCATGATTTCCTCTCCTCTTTTAAAATGCACTGACAGTATCCTAGAGGGGGGCTGTGAGGATTAGTGAGAACGTGAGTATAAAATGTGTTTGGAAATTAAGTCCTATGCAAATGTAACATAATGTTGTTAAGGGATAGTAACAAAAAAACACTCTCCTGCAGCTTGAATGTCTCATTGGTGTCTGAAACGAAACGGGGTTGAGAATTCTTCATTTTCCTCTTATAGTCTCTCCTGCCTGATTTCTCTATTTTTAGAAGTGGGGTCTTTTGATTCCTAATCTTATTTGGGCTTGGAAGTAGGAGTCCTATGCATAGCATGGTGCCTGTTTTTTGGTGTTTAATTCACAGGTGAGTCATTTTTTGTTCTACTGAGTCAGCCTATCACCAAGTTCTACCCTTTTTTTGATACTCCTTAAAAAACCTGTCGGTACTTGCTCTCTCTACTTCTTGCTCCATTCTCTCCTCATTCTGTTCAAATTGGGCTTCCATTCCCCCAGTGGCAAACAGACAACCTGCTTTTCTCGGTCTTTCTTGACTCCTAGCAGCCTATGTCAAGGTCGTCCATGCCTTCATTCTTTTTTATCCTTTTTTTTAAAGTGAGCTAAAATTTACGTATGATAAAATGAACACATTTAAAAATCTTCAATTTGAGTTTTAACAAATGGATGTACCCAGGTAGCCACTGCTTCGATCAAGAATAGAACATTTCCAGATGTGAGGGCGATCTGGCTGTGACATCTGTCACCGCATTGATCACCAGGGTTGATTTGGCTGATTTGGCTGGCTAGGCAGGTATCCCCTTCCTCCCGAAGGTGTGTGCCCGGTTGAAGAGGACAACCTTCCCCGATAGAGGAGGACCATTCTTCTGTCAGGGGTATACAAGTGGCTGTGCTCCCCTGCTAGAACCTCCAAACAAGCTCTCAAGGTCCATTTGTAGGAGAATGTAGGGTAGTCAAGCTTCCAAGACTCCAGACACATCCAAATGAGGCACTGCATGTGGCAGTCTGCCTTTCTGTAAAAAAAAAAAAAAAAAAAAGAACATTTCCATCACTCTAGGGATGCCCCTTTCTAGTCATTCCTTGCACCCCAGTGCAAGCACTGTTCTGATTTTTATCACCATAGATTAGTTTTGCCTCTTCTAGAACTTCGTATAAATGGAATCACATTGAATGACTGTACTCTTATGTGTCTCCTGTCTTTCCCTCAGCACAGTGGTTGAGATTGATCCATATTGTTGTGTGTGTCAGTAGCTTGTTCCTTTTTATTACTCAGTAGTGTTCCATTGTGTGAATGTACCACAGTTTGATGATCCATTCTCCTGTTGATGGACATTTGGGTTATTTTCGGTGTTTGGCTGTTATGAATAAGAATACTATGAACATTTGCTGGATCTTAGGATAGGTGTATAAGAGATTACCAAAGAGTTTTATAAAATGGCTGTATACTCCCACTGGCAATGTTTGAGAGTTCAGTGTTCCTTGCCAGCATTTGGTACTCTCAGTGGTTTCTTTTTCTTCAGTGTTTTTAATTTTAGCCATTCTATTAGATGTGAAGTGACATCTCCTTGTGGTCACTCTTTCATTCTTGAAACATTATTTTCTAAGTTTCTGTTACCCCTTCCTGGTTTTTCTCCTATATCGTGATCCTTAAACGTGGCGAGCTGATCTTCCAGAGATTTCTCTTTTGCCCAGTATACCCATAAAGAGGAGTCTGAGTGGACAGTCTCCTGTTTCTCAATGAGTTGAGTTTTCTGGATCTAGTCACTGATTAGGAGGCTGTTTGGTACCTATAGCTGGGAACAAGGTCATTCATAAATAAAATGTTTACATGTATTTCCGTTTAGACTTCTCCATCTATCTAAGTCAAAGGGAGGGAGAGTTTTTTTTCTACGGCAACTTGGGTCCATCTTGTGATTTTTACTTCTAATTAATACTGTTCACTTCAAAGCTTGTTCATTCCTATTTTTATAACATCTGTAGATTTTCCCCTGAAGGATTTTCTTTACCTGTCTCCTTCCTTTTCTGTCATATATCTTTAGGTCAAGAAGTAAGAGTAACCCACATGTCTTCATTCTCTTCCCTCACGTTTTCGGAACTCAGTTTCTCTTAAGGCTTTCATGTATTTTTCCATCTATTTCTTAACTCTCCTCTGTTGCCTTCACAATGCCATCAACCCCTCTGAAGAACCCAGGATTCTCTTTCCTATTTCTTTCCTCCATCTTCCCTTTGATCTATACGGTAACATATCTAAAACCTGTTAAACCTTAGTGACTGGTACTGAGCATTCTAGAGTTATTCTTTTTTTATTTTTTTTGTGAGTAAGATCAGCCTTGAGCTAACATCCAGGCCAATCCTCCTCTTTTTGCTGAGGAAGACTGGCCCTGGGCTAACATCCGTGCCCATCTTCCTCCACTTTATATGGGACGCTGCCACAGCGTGGCCTGACAAGTAGTGTGTTGGTGCGCGCCCGGAATCTGAACCCAGACCGCCAGCAGCGGAGCGTGCACACTTAACCGCTACGCCATGGGGCCAGCCCCTAGAGTTATTCTTAATTTATGAATTTATGCCTTTTCAGAAAGGAGTTTTGCTGCTGGGATAATTTTCTAGGAATACGTTTTTCTGGGATCATTTCCCTGTCCAGGACTCTGTCGTGATTCCAGGCTGGTGGGGCATGTGTGTGACTGTGTTTTAAATCAGACTGAGCATTTTCAGACCAGTCTGTGATTCAGAGCCCCCCTTCAGCTTCTCCCCTGGGCTCCTGCTAGTATCACCTGTGGGATGTAGCTATCGCTCTTGTTCGTTGGGTGAGACTTATGCGCCAGGAATCATGCAGAGGTCTTTATGTGCATTCTTTTCTTCTTACCACAACCCTCAGAGGCAGGTATTGCTATCTATATTTAAATAAATGTTTAAATCACAGTAATACATGCATATAGTTCAATAATACTTTAATGCCTATAGTAAAAACAACTATTCTCCTTCCTACCCAACTTGTTTCTGATCTCCAGAGGCAACTACTTTCAACTCTTACCTGCTTCCTTCTGATAGCTAATGTCTTATCTCAAATCAGTATGTCAGTTCTGCTTTTTCTTATTCTCATGAATCACTTCTAGCTATCTCCTGACTTAAGAGCATGGGCTGTGATGTCAGTCTCCTGGGCCTAAAGATAGAGTTGGTGGGCCTACATTTCTGTCCATTTCTAGCCTGTGTTTCTATGGGTATTTCACTTTTCTGAGCCTCAGTTTCCCTTATCTGTAAAATGGAATAATCTCTGCCTCAGAGGTTTGCTCTGTGGATCTAATGAGACATGTTATATAAACATCTTTGCCTAGCACAGATCTTGGCACATTGTAGATGCTCAAATATTCCCTTATATTTTCTTTTGTGTTTTTACACTCTGGTACCTGTTTTACTCTTGAAGCTCTTAAGTGTTCTTGAAAGTCATCTTCTGGATATCATTCACTGGGTTGACTGCAGTCTTTAGTGTGCAGTTACTCGTGGTCTCTGTTCCGGTTTGACACTGAATCTGAGAGTGATAAAATCTTTATGCTTCTTTCTATACTCCTCCCCCTTGGAGAAGGATAGTACTTCTGGTTCCTTATTAAATCTCTCATAAAGGGATCTAAGAATTGTTTATTTTGCATTGAGTTGCATGTTTTGGGTTTTATTTGGGAGGAGGGAGAGTAGAAGCAATAAGTAACATCTACCTTTTTACCTCCTGAGTTCAGATCCGATTGAGGAATGAGGCAGGAGTCAGATGGAGGGTGGCCTGAATATCAGCTGTGGTACTGATAGAGCTGATTGGAGCATGTATCTTAGATTTGTGACCAGATGGGCTTTAGACACTCACCTTTCCAGTCACAGGCAAACGAGGCCAACCCAGGCTTCCCAGAGGAGTAGGAAGAGAAAATCTGCCGTGAGTCCAGGCCTCTCCAAAAATGACCTCCCACGCAGCTGAATCTTCGTTCAAGCCTAACTGATGAGATGTATCTGTCTCTTTTGAGGGAAAGCTCTTGTAGGTGAGAGACTGGAGCCAAGGGCCAGATAGTCTTCCCCCACACATGTCCCTCCTAGGCAGTATAAGCTCCTTCCCTCAAAGGGGAACCAGAGGCGAGTGGGGTTAGCTTCCCAGGGAAAGCTCATGACCACTAGTATCGCAACTGTGGTACAGTTTACTGTGGTGCAAACCTTCCAGCATGAGGAGTTTAATTCAGTGTTCCATCAAAATGGAATGATCTTAAAATTCCTTCTCCAAAGGCAACACGTGCCTACTAGCTGAGACTTATTTTTTAAGATTTGGATTATGTACTCTCTGTGTATGTTTCTTTTGCAGTTTTTGTAGTTTTATCCATTCTTACCAGGGTCTGAAAATTTACTTAATGGTTTTCCAGGCAATGATTTTGATATTTTAATGTATTTTAACGTGTTATAATGTTGTGTTTCCATTGCTTGGAGGAAATACAAAAAGCAGATGTGAGCCCGAGAGTGGTTTGTTGTTCTTGATGTGCTGTTGTTATACCTTCTTTATTTTAAAAAGATCCGACTATGCTAAATGTGACACCATAACAGGCTGCTTTGCTCTCTCTACCTCATTTTATTTATAAGGAATCTACAGAAAGAAAGCATTTTACTTATTTATATACTTTCAAAAACTCGAACTGTTCACCCAAAGAGGTCAGAAATGGTTTCAACTTGGGTGATAATTTCTCCTTTCTGTGGGAGCTGAATACTACCTGGTTATGTTTAACTGTTTTCCTGCCATATCGGCAGGGTAATTATTAAATGTTCTGAAAATTTAATAATTAATTTGATGTAAATATTTTCCTGCCTTATCATAAATTGGTTGAATGTCTTTAGATTGTTTAAATTGTACCTAAGGGCACCAAGGTTTGTTTGTCCTAGGTGGCCCTAAGCATATAAACTCAATTCCTTTGCTAATTCTTCCCCAAAGAGCAGGCACTGTATCAGTTTTAGTGTGAAGTCATGATTTTTGGGTGAAATCTTTGTGTACCATGCTGACTTTCCCTCCTGCTGTTTCAGCTCCTTATGAAGCTCGACAGCCCCTTGTCCAGCCTGAGGGAGCCTCATCGGGGGGCCCAGGAGCCAAGCCCCCTCGGCATCAGGCTTCCCTTATCCGGGTAAGTGATTTTGTGGGGTTATGCCACTGGGAGACTTTGGGGACATGGCTTTTTGATGGCCCCCCCCCCCTTTTTTTTTTGCAAAGAAGAAATAAAACTGCCCCTCATACAAATATTGTATTTCTTGTTCTATCACTTGTATATTTTCCTAAATCTTTTCTACTGTGTTTGTTTCTACTCCTCAGTATCTCTAGACTAATCCAGGCTAGTTCTTGGTCTTTGGTTTGTCTAAAATGCCCTTCCACCTTCATCTGCTTAATCACTAGGCACCTCCTTCAGGAGAGCTTTACTTTTTCCAAAACAACCTCTTATCTCTGCCTTATTCTTTTTTTTTTTTTACCTTTAATTTTTTGTTTATTGCAGTAACATTGGTTTATAGCATTGTATAAATTTCAGGTGTACATCATTATACTTCTATTTCTGCATAGATTACATCATGTTCACCACCCAAATACTAATTACAACCCATCACCACACACATGTGCCGAATTATCCCTTTCGCCCTCCTCCCTCCCCCCTTCCCCTCTGGTAACCACCAATCCAATTTCTGTCTCTATGTGTTTGTTTATTGTTGTTATTATCTACTACTTAATGAAGGAAATCATAAGGTATTTGACCTTCTCCCTCTGATTTATTTCACTTTGCATAATACCCTCAATGTCCATCCATGTTGTCACAAATGGCTAGATTGTTACTCATTCAGTGCATAGTTAGCTGTTGCCCATTTGTTTTGTGCCTCCAATTATGTTGCAAGCTTTTGGAAGGCAGAGGTAGTTCTGTATTCTCTCTCAGTGCCTAATCCAATGCTGTTTGGGGAACAGTTATTTTACAAGTGACAGCAACTACTGTTTCCTATATGTAATAGATACAAAAGAAATATTATGGCAGAAGCACAAGTGATATCTCAGTTTCTCCTGGCTATACTACAGCTTAGAAAATGTCAGCTTCCCTTTTTCCAGTGTTTTCCTTTGGATAAAGAGCTCTTATTTTTTCTGTGTCTGCAACTGTTATCTTGTGTAGTATCTCTGAGTCCTGTGCTGAGGAAGTCATCCTCTCAAAAAAGGTTGTGCTTGTGTTTCTGTGTGTGTGTGTGTGTGTGTGCATGTATGTCTGCATAAGAGAAATTATGAAAACAGTACTGTTTGACCCTAAGACAAGAGGAAGTAGCATGGTTTGTATAACATTTCAGTTGTCCAACTTAGAAAGAAGGATCATTTGTGTGCAGGCAGTTCTACTCAAAATAGAAGGATGGTGTCAGATACTCCCATAAAGAAGTGGCTGGTAGTCTCAAACAGAATAAACAAAGGCTAAACAAGATCGTGGTATTCACGGAATACCCTCTGGGAATGGGGCTCTGTATTAGGTGTGGTACAGAACTTTATCTTCTAAGTTGGTACTCTTTGTACAAAGAACTTTCTTAAAGATAATAATGTAGCCATATGCTGTGTGTTTATATTTAATGCTTCCTACAATCATAGGATCTAGTACTGTTTTATCTCTTAGTACAGATGAGCTAACTGTGGCTGAGAGAGGTCAAGTAATGGGTCTAAGGTTTCATTCATAACTAGTAGGTGGCAGAACCATCATTTGAACCCAGGCCTGCCCAATGTCAAAACCTGCACTTTAGGGGCCAGCCCCGTGGCATAGCAGTTAAGTGTGCGTGCTCCGCTGCTGGGAGCCGGGGTTCGGATCTCGGGTGCGCACTGATGCACTGCTTGTCAGGCCATGCTGTGGCGGCGTCCCATATAAAGTGGAGGAAGATGGGCACGGATGCGAGCCCAGGGCCAATCTTCCTCAGCAAAAAAAAAAAAAAAGGATTGGCACGGATGTTAGCTCAGGGCTGAGCTTCCTCACACACACACACACACACACAAAAAACCCTGTACTTTAAAATATTTTGCAATATATTAGAGTCCTATAGTATAAGGAGGCTAGGTTCTAGAGTTGCTGCATAAACAAACATTGAGTGTAGTAAAAAATATTCCTGAAAATCCTTTCTTGGTACCACATTGGAGAGACAAGATGCCATTCTCTCCTAGGTCCAGTAGAGTTCAGTTTTATCCCCAAGTTGAAACAGACAGCTGTTTCTTCAGCTGAGCCCCAGATGTGGTAGTTGGCTGTGTTTAAAGGTCCTGTGATACAAAAGTATGTGTCTTTAAACACAAGAATTACATCCACTGTGGAGTGAGGGTTACATTAGGAAAGGTATCAGAGGGACTGGGATTCATTTAAAAAATCTCGAGGGTATGGCTGTGCATGTTTCTGAAGAATGTATTCTAGTAATGTGGAGAGCAAATCCTGAATGGTTGGAATGATGGTCCAACAAGCAGCAAATCATGAACTTTACAGTGGTCAGACGGGGTTCACTGGACCCTTTCTACTTGTCTGCCTGGATGGGATCGCCATGGATTCTTCCTTGGATTGGTGTCCTGTAATTTCTCTTCTAATCTCTAGGTCCATTTTTCTGCTGATAAACGTGCTTCTTGTGCACATCACTCAACTAATATTTACTAAACATCTGTTAAGTGCCAGGTACTGTATTGAGAATACAAAAATACAAAAATGTAGCACTCCCATTCCTTGCCCTCATGGAGCTTATAAGCTATTGGAGGAGATGCCATTAATCAAATCATCACAAAGTAAATATATAATTATGATATGTGAGGTGAATAGAAATTTTGCTGTACTTTGAGGATGAAAAATTAAGAGGCAGTGTTATGACCTGCCCTTGGCAGGTGGGGGGTCATCAAGGAAGGCTTCTAGCGGGGAATAAATTCGAGTTGAAACGAGAAGGATTCATAGGTGTTAACCAGGTTAGGGGGTGGGATTGGGGGGAGCAGGCAAGAAGATAGAGGGAACTTCACATACAAAGACATGTTCTATGTGCTTACCATTTTATACACTTCATCTCTTTCCATGCTCACAGCTGTCTTACAAGGTAATTCCTGTTGTTATCCCATTCTTCAGATGACAAAACCTGAGGTTTAAAGACTGTTTAATTTGCTCAAGGTCACAGGTCGGAAGTGGTAGGGCTGGAGTTCAAACACTGAACACAATTCCTTCATCTCTGGCTCAGGAACTCGATGGATGGTGATGTCATCTGTTAAGCTAAGAAGCCCTGGATGAAAAATTGGTGTTGGGAGTATTGGGGAAAGATATGAGTTCATTGTTGGATGTTGGGATTTGAGCTTTTGAGATAGCCAAGAGGAGGTGTCAAAGAGATGGTAGGATATATGGGTCTGGAGCTTTGGGGAGAGCCAGGGCTACACATAAGTATTTGGCAGCGATTGGCCATTAGAAGGACTTAATGGTATAGTGCAGAAAAAAACCAGACAGGTTCTCGCCCAGGTCCAGCCAAACTCTGTGTGACCTTGGGCAAGTTCCTTCTCTTTTCTGTAACCTGAATGACTTGGAATGGATTTAATAGTTCATTGTAATAATCTGCAACAGTCTGATTCCCTTAATGTTTGTTTGGCATCAGTGAAGGTCCCCCCCTCCTGTTTGGAGCATTGCCTTCTGTTTAAGCTGAGAGCAAGGGGCCTTTCTTGGGACAGCAGTCTGTGGTTTTCATGGCTCATGTGTTTTTCTTTCTTCAGTTCTTAGGTTTCCTTCTTATGCCTGTCAGCATGGTTTGGCTGGACTCCACGTCCCAGAAGGCAAAATGCCAACCTGAATTAGTCATGTAGATGAGGGGATTTGAAGTGAAGGTTCTTGGTGATGTGGATTGGGCATGGTGCTAGGTTAGGCCAGGTGACTAATTCCCCTCGCTTTGCAGTGTTAATGTGCTGGTGGCAACCTTGCTGTCTTCTAGCTTTCTCCGTGGCCTTGTGTTCAAGTCCCTGCCTGCCTGATTGGAGGAGGGGGTGGCCTCTAGGTACTGGCGGAGGCTTTTAGGGACCTGAGCCCGTGCTGTTGTAGCTCACGGGCTTGGCATTTTAGAGGTGCTTATGCCAAATTCAGCGCCCAAACATCAGAATGAATAGTCTTTTTGTTTAATATTTTAGGAATTTTAATTTTTTTGTTCAGACATTGGATGTTTTTCCCCTTGAAATTTCAGATACTGAGCATATCCTATGTTGGTGGGTGGTTGACAGTGGTTTGTAAAGAAATGATAAGTCTTCTTTCTTACTTCATCTGTTATGTGTTTATAGGTCATTTTGTTGTTTACTTTTCACAAGTTATCCTAGCCATGTAGACTGTCTAGTCATTTGCAGTTTTGCTGGTGTAGGATTTAGAACTGCCCCTTCTGCTCCCATTATACTCCACTTCCTCTGTTTTTGCCATGGTTGCCAGAAACTACCTTGTGTTAAGTCCTTGTCTCGTTGACCTCTTGGCAGCTTTTCACACTGATCACCTTGAAATGCTCTCATCATTTGGTGTCCATGATGCCATCCTCTCCTGATTTTCCTCCTGCTTCTATGACTACCTCTTCCTAATCTTCTTTTTCAATTCTCTTTTCTCCACCTGCCCCTTCCATGTTGGTGGTCCCTAGGTCCAATTCTCACTCTGTTACTCTTTAGCTACATGGAGGCTGATGACCACATATCTCCATCTGCTAGACATCTTCACTCAGATGTCCCACTGTCATTTTAAACATGTCTTTCCCACAAAACCAGCTTTCACCCTTCCATTCCTGGCTCCATCCACCCATCAGCACAGGCCAGAATGCTGGTCACAGTCTTTGACTCCTCTCCTACCCCTTCTGCCCATTCACTTACCAAGTCCTGGCCATTTCATTTTCTAAATACCTCTCTTACCTGTCCATTCCTCTGCACTTCCTCGGTTCAGGCCATCCTCTGTCACCAAATCAGTTATATTAGCCTAACTCTTTCTTCTTGCTTCTACTCTTTCCCTCTTCAAATCTATTATCCTCATTGCAGACAAAAACAGTCTTCAAAACACAAATCTGATCCTTCTACTCCCTTGATTGAAACTGGTCACTCTCTGTCCCCTACTCTCAGCATATCATCTGTGTTCCTGAACCTGGCTCTGGGGGCCCTGGTGTTTGGACCCTGCTTACTTACCTCTTCAGCTGCAATAGCTCACTTCTTCTCTCCCTCCATACTCTGGCCACGCAGAGCTACTGGTCGTTTCCCAGGAGGTCACTGTTCTCTATGTGGGAACCTTACTCTTCCTCCTCACTTTTGCCTTCTTTGTTTTTTTTTTAAAGATTTATTTTATTTTATTTTCGCCCCAAAGCCCCAGTAGATAGTTGTATGTCATAGTTGCACAGCTTTCTAGTTGCCATATGTGGGACACGGCCCCAGCGTGGCCGGAGAAGCGGTGCGTCGGTGTGCACCCGGGATCCGAACCCGGGCCGCCAGCATCAGAGAGCACGCACTCAACCGCTAAGCCACAGGGCCGGCCCTGCCTTCTTTGTTTTATCTTTTGTCTCAATTCATCTATGCTTGTTTTCCAGTGATAACATGAAGTGTGAGAATTTTCTAATATTTCTTGTATATGTGAGATTTCCATTTTTTCATTCTTAAAAAATGGTTTGGGGGCCGGCCTGGTGGCGCAGCGGTTAAGTGCACGCACCCTACTTCGGCGGCCCGGGGTTCACAGGTTCGGATCCCGGGGGTGCACCGACGCACCACTTGTCAAGCCATGCTGTGGCGGTGTCCCATATAAAGTAGAGGGAGATGGGCACGGATGTTAGCCCAGGGCCAATCTTCCTCAGCAAAAGAGAGGAGGATTGGCATGTTAGCTCAGGGCTGACCTTTCTCCCAAAAATAAAAAAAAAAGGTTTGTTGCTCCTCTGCTCATTTATCTGTGAAGCTCAGCCAGGGGGATGGGCGTCTGATCTTTATTGGTTTCCAGAGAAACCAGTGTTGTCTGTTTCTTTTGTATCGTTCCAGGAATATTTTATGCATATATAAGCGAATATAGGTATTCTTATATATCTAATATATGCAGTATATTTTTATCTGACTTTAGGGAGACAGTTTTGGCAAATGAAATATCCTTCCAGCCAGATCTCTCCGGAAAAGATTACCTTTTATTTTAAACCAAAACACACTCACTTTTTAAACCCTAAACATACACGCTGTGATGTTTTCTTCTCTTCCTGGAGGGATGGACTTACAGTCTTTGGGGTAAATTCTCAGTACTCACTACCCTTCTTACTTCAAAGACAAAATAATGACAAACAGAATTTAGAGAACTTGATCACCCTGTCATTCTACTGGGGTTTGGGCTATGTTTTTGCTGGAAGATTTCTAATGAACAGGTACGGGAGGGGTTGTTGGACATTGCTAGCCAGTCACCATATTAATCTAAAGTCTGTAACTTGGGAAACATATGTTTAACTTAGTCGTCTCCTTTTTTCCCTCATTCTTGCTCAATCTCAGTTTCTTGCCATGCCTCCTCCCCCCACCCCCAACCTCACTCTGGGCTTAACTGTAGGTACTTAGGGCCAGAAGCAGATTCTCTCTGCTCCTTGGGTCCTTTGAGAATGGTTCTAAATAGCAAAAACATGTATGTAAAGGATGGTGAAAGAAATGAATACCCTGAGGCTCTGTTGAAGTGGTGTTGCCATAAGTCCAGAGAGAACTGATAGTCACCACAAGTAAATGGTTCATTCTAAGATTTTTGGTGAGAACAGGAAGAAATAGTCTTTCTGTTGTCAGGGAGGTTGACACTGCGCCGAGAGAACTTTTTATGGTGTGAAAGATATTTTATGGGTAGCCTGGACCAGGATGCTGGGAGGATAAGGAGAGTAGAGAGTAGAGATTGTGGCTGAAAGACTGGGGTGGGATTGAGTGAGGTGGCTTAGAATTGAGTCATGAGCAAGTTGGTGCTCTGAGTTTGGAGAAGAAAGAAGCAGGTAAACAAGTGGGGCACACTATGTACTGTCTCAGCCACTGTGGTTCTCTTACCTAATACTTAGCCTAAGGAAATGACCCACAAGGCAGATGGGGCCCATGGGGGCTCTTTGAGGGTCCAGGAATTCTCTGTCAAAGCATCCTTTGGCCTGTGTATGGGTTGTTTATTTTTTTCAGTAGGGCCTCAGGCATTTTTTTCCTTCCTTATTTTGGAATCTTTCCCCTCTCCCCTTTTCTGAGAGCTCTGATGTTGCCCCCTGTAGGTGCCCCACTGTCTACGTCAGCATAATGCCACTTCCACACATAGTTCTTACCCTTTCCTCTACTCTTCATATTGCAGTCAAACCCAGAGGCAACTTACATGACCTATTTTTTTTGTATTGGTCTAGGAATATTTTATGCATATACAAGTGAATGTAGGTTATTATTTTTTTTTGAGGAAGATTGGCCCTGTGCTAACATCTGTTACCAATCTTCCTCTTCTTTTTTCTCCCCAAAGCCCCAGTACATAGTTGTGTATCATAGTAGTAGAGTTGTAGCTCTTCTATGTGGGACGCTGCCTCAGCATGGCTTGATGAGCAGTGAGTAGGTCCACGCCCAGGATCCCAACTGGCGAACCCCGGGCCGCCGAAGTGGAATGCGCGAATTTAACCGCTATGCCACCAGGCTGGCCCCAAGTTCCACCTTTTTACACATGGGGTAGCATACTGTATATCTGTTATGCACTTTGCAGTTTTTACTTACAAAAACTTTAATAACATTCTTTAGCTGTACATAAAGTACTTATCTTTTTGTTTTTTCAAATGCATAGTATTTCATTGTGTGCATCTTCCATAAATCATTTAACCAACCTCTTCTGATAAACAGCTAGAACTTGCAATCACAGCATTGTTTGCATATGTGTAGGATCATTTCCTAGAAATGGAATAATTGGGTGAAATGTCTGCACATTTTTAATTTTGGATAGATTTTCAAATTGGAGACTGTACCAATTTACACACCAACAACGTATGAAAATGTTTATTTTCCCATACCCATGCAAAAACAATGTACTAAAAAATGATGGATCTTTACCAACATGATAGATGAAAAATGATATCTCACTGTAGTTTTAATTAGCATTTTTCTTTATTAGTGAAGTGGAATATCTTAAGTTTATGAGTCATCTCTATCTCCTTTTCTGTAAATTGCTTCTTTATATCCTATGCCCTTTTTGCTTTTGGGTTGTCAATGTTTCCTTATTGATTTATCATTCCTACCAGTCTGAAACCAGAAGCTGGTGTCTCTTTTCCTTTGGACAAGTGAGAGGCTGCAGCATATGTGGAAAACTGCTCCTTGTGTGGTCTAGAGGAGGTCCTGGGCACCTGAGGCCCTTGATGGAGGTTAGGGACCCCAGCTTCTTTTTGGTTCTGGAGCACTCCAAGCCCGCTGGCAATGAGGATTTCTTGTTTATTCCTTCATGGCAGTAAAGTTGAATTACTTAGTTTATGGGTAGAGATTACGGCTAGGAAAATCTGTTGTTAGGGATGGTAAATGTCAACACACTGTCTGTGTGTGTGTGTGTGTGTGTGTGTGTGTGTGTGTGTTGACCTCTCAGCATTGCTTAGACAACTATATTCTCTTCCTCTGACAAACAGAAGGGAGAGAGGGAGGAGGAAGAAAAGGGAGGGAGAAGAGAGTATATGTGTGTTTGCCTTTGTGTGTAACAGGAAGAACTGGTTTGATAAATTTTATAGGAATGCATGCAGCTTGTTCTGGACTTGACATCTTGTTTTACCAGATACTTTCCCCATTTGATTTCAGACCCTCGCTGGAGTTTGACTGTCTCCTAGGGGGTAAAAGGGGAACGTGTTCGCAGTGTGTTCTCCTCCACCGAGTCTGCCTAGAACCCGCAGACATCTGAATGGTCACTATTACCACAAAGACCTCCTAGTTTTCATAGCATCAAGCTTCCTTCCTACTTATTTCCTTCACCTACTTATAATGTTTTTCAGAATTTCTAGTCCTTATTTTTGAAACATTTTATTTCAGTTGATACTGAAATTTCCTTCTTTTCTCGGCTTAAATCTGTTTTAGCTGTCTCTTATTGTATTCCTCAGGTGCTTACCATGTACCCATACTTCTTAACAATTAAAGTAATGGTAATTGCTTGGTTTCTTTGCTAGGGGGTACTTCTACATGAAAGGCAAAAGTGTTTTGTGTTATGAGAATAGTAAAAAGATACTGAATCATTGAAAGAAACGTGACTTCAGGATATAAGAAGAGGGTACCTGGGATAGAAATTTAAGGATGTTTATGGGAAAAAGACATTGATTCAGTAAATATTAGGACTGATTGGGGTGCTGTCTTAAGGCCTTGCAGAATCTGTGCTTAGAGACAGTGGGGTGAGGGGGTGGGTAAAAATGGTAGACTGGAACATAGTAGAATTTTAGTATCCATGTAGTGGTCTTACCACAGGTCAGTTAGACTACTGATGAAAGCAAATGAGCACTTTTTTTTTCCTTTGGTGAGGAAGATTGTCGCTGAGCTAACATCTGTGCCAGTCTCCCTCTATTTTGTATGTGGGACGCCGCCACAGCATGGCTTGAGGAGCAGTGTGTAGGTCCGTGCCTGGGATCCAAACCTGCAAACCCCAGGCCGCTGAAGCGGTGTGTGTGAACTTAACCACCACGCCACCGGGCCAGCCCTGAAATGAACACATTTTATTTGTGGGGTCAGTGTTGCTTTTCCCCACCAGGTATGGGCATTGCATTAAAGCTTATGGTGGCCAGAACTTTCCTGGTAATAGCTAGGGCCCAAACTGATTTGGTATACAGGAGCATCTCTGATTTAGCCTCTCAGTTGTAGCCAGAAATACCCCATTGAACTCCTGGTCCCAGACAGTACTTTTTAAAGCTAGAAAGGAGAGTGGCATTTGTTTCCAGCTTATTCCCCAGGACCCTTTGGTCTCAGTTAGTTAATATATACTAGACTGTGAATATGGAAGCCTCCTTGACAAGGGTACCATTTCAGCCCCTAGGCCCATCAGTATTGCCCCTGATCTCAGGTGAGTCATGCCCCCAGCTGCCTATCCCAACAAGAGTCACTACCAACTGACTGCTTATTTTCTTCTGTTGCTGTGCTGGCCTCTTAGCTTGTATGTGTCCTTTCAGTCCTCCCAACGGTCTTGCAGGGTAGACTACATGCAAGATTACGTCCTCTACTCATTCATTCAGAAATGCTTACTAAGTGGCTTATATGGGTCAGCCACCATGCCAGGAGTACCCTGAGGACTACAAACATGGTCCCTGCTGTGAGGGAACTTGCAGTCAAGTTGGGAGATGGATGAGCATCAAATGATCCCACCTCTATATGTATAATGGAAAACTGACAGTTGCCCTAAAGGCAAGGGAGTACTTTGTTAGCATATAACAGAGAAATCCGACCTAGGGCTAGAAAGTGAGGGAAGGCTTCGCCAAAGAAGTAATGCTTGAGCTGGGCTGTGGAGGATGACCAGGAGTTAACCAGGCAAAAGAAGGATGGTGCTGGGGAGGTGAGGAGAGGAGTGTTTCCCGTAGCGGGAAGAGCCTAGACAAAGGGCATATGTTGGTCAGGGTTTTCATTGTGGACAACAGAATCTACTCTGGCTAGCTTAAGCAAATAGGGATTTACAATAGGAGTGTGGATGGCCTACTAGATCTTTGGAAGGGCTGAAGATTCAGACTCTGTTCTGAGCTTGCAAGAACAATTCCCTGAACCACACTGCAGGACTGGACGGCTAAGGGAGTGTTGCCTCTGCCACAATCAGAAAGCTACAGAATTGGGCAATTGCTGCATTACTTTCAGCTCCAGCTCCACACCATGCATGACCTAAGCCAGCAGAATGAATGCTTTGTTCCCTGCCCCTGTCACCATGTGACTCAGTTCTGAATCAGTCTTCCATGGGTGTGTTTAGTGGAACCTAAGTCCCATCTGGAATTCTAGCAGCAAAGGTGTGTGGGCAGTGTAGTTTTTACCTAGCCACCCTCTGCAGTGCAGGGAGTTATGCAAAGACGGGGTGGAGTAGGTGTTGAGTGAGCTGATCCACCATGTATAGTATGCAGAGGAGACACAGTCGAAGAACTGAAAGCAGGCCAGTGTGGCTAGAGCCTGAAGTGGGAGGGACATGATGCTGCAGAGGTAGGCAGAGCCCTGTGGGCTGTGTCCCCGCCTTTTAGGTGGCAAACTGATGGCTCAGAACTTAAGTAACTGGCCCAGGTCTCATGGTGAGTAAGTGATCATCCCAGATTTGAACTCAAGTCTGTCTCCCTCCAGAATCTACACTCTGTTTGCACCTCCAATCTGTAGCCTCGTTCTCTAAAGCATTCCTTGAATTCAGCCCAAGTTCTTGGCACATGTGTTTCCCATCTGACCTCAGGCTGCCTTGAGTGTTAAGGGGAGGACATAGTGGAGAAGAGACAGGCAGCCTTGACCTAACAGGCAAGGATGGGGCTGGGAATGCTAGTGCAGTGGTGTCAGAAGTCTGCAGCCTCATCAAAGTCTCCTCTTACTCCTTATTTCTCACTTTTCTCTTGTTCTCTTGGCCTTCTCCTCCAAGCACAGAGCAAAATCCTGACAACTGTAAAGGAAAAATGCCCTTCTGGAGCAGCAGATCTTGGCTCCTGATGGAAGACTTGGAGACAGCAATTACTCATAAGCATTTCTTAGGTTAATCAAAATAGTGTTAATACTACATACTAAAATAACAGTGAAATGATTGAATACTTGTATTGTATGGCTATATACAGGATTCTTTCCTCATGTGAAAACATGCCAGATGCTTATAGGCAAAAATTATGTGAGAAATAAAAGGATGCTCTGTATAATTTAATAGTTCACTGACCAACTAAACTAGATCATGGGGAGGGAGGTGGAAGTATAGCATATTCATATCCCAAGCTCGGATCCTCAATCTTCAAAATTGCTGCAATGATTTAGGCATTGCAGTGAGATTTTTTCTTGAGAGGAAATGGTCCATTGTTATAGGATGGATGGGTGGATAAGGGGGAGAACCATAGAGCTTTCTGATGAAGAGTATGGACTCCAGGCTCTGTTCATGTTCTGGCTCTACCGTTTTCTAGATATGTGGTCTTGGTAAGTCACTTCCCTTCCCTAATCCTTAGTTTCCTGTTCTGCAGAATGGGAATAATGGGATCTACTTTGCAGAGTTGTTGTGAAGATGAACATAGGTCAAGTGTATTAGGTGCTTACAGTGTCTGACACTTAGCATAAAAGTGACAAATATGTTTTACCTAACGTTCTCCTATGTGGTGATCATTTTTAAAATTTAGTTTATCTTAATAAGCAGCAACTGTGTGTTGCTTATTAGACTCAGAGAGATTCCTACAGTTTGATAATCAACCTTGTAAACTGTTGAAATTAGATCTCTAAATGAGTTTGGCAATATGTGATTAAAGGCATCTTTGTGGATTTATTTCCATGAAGAAACTGATAAAGTTAAATTGCTTTGTTAGGATTTAATTTTAACTAACTTCTCTACAGGCAAAAACAGAAGTTATTTATTGCAACTTCCTGTGACTCTATAAATATTTCAAAATAAAAAGTAAAAAAAAGGGTTTTTTTTTTTTTTTTAAAGTTCTCTAACTTTATAAGTACGGGAGAGGGCCCAGCCTTTACACTGTTGGGAGACGTTGCTTGATAAGTGCATATAAAGTTCAGTTCCAGTCATTATAGGAGAGCTCAGGTTAACCTTTCTGTCTCCGGAACAGAACTGGCAGTTTGTCTGATCATTCATGTATTTGTTCACTCATTCAATGCATATTTATTGAGTGTTTCCTATGTGATAGGCACTTTTCTAGGCATACAGCAGTGATCAGGAGAGACAAAATTTCCTGCCCTTATGGACCTTATAGTGAGAGTAGAGTGGGAGACAGAATGTAAATAAGATTATAGAGTATAATATAGAATAGCTTGATGTGAAAACAAAATTGCTGAGCTCTGTCTTCTTTTTTAGCTCCATTTATTCATTCTTCATTTAACAGTTTTCCCACAATTTTACCCTAGCCGTCTTTTCTTTTTACTGTGTACATTCTTCCTGAGAATCTCCTTCAAACCCATGAAAGATACTCATATTAACCAAACATAAAAAGACAGCTGTGGGGCCGTCCCAGTGGCATAACGGTTTAAGTTCATGCACTCCACTTTGGCGGCCTGGTGTTCGCGGGTTTGGATCCTGGGCATGGACCGACGCACTGCTTATCAGCCCATGCTGTGGTGGCGTCCCATATAAAGTAGAGGAAGATGGGCATGAACGTTAGCCCAGGGCCGGTCTTCCTCAGCAAAAAGAGGAGGATTGGCAATGGATGTTAGCTAGGGCTAATCTTCCTCACACACACACACACAAAAGACGTCTGTAAAGATGTATCAGCATGCTGTCCCTGTAGATAGTCTGCAATTGACAATCAATTATAAAGTTGTTTGGGCTCAGAATCATCTCATGTCATTATGTGGTCAAATTACAAAGCTAAGATAACCTCATGCTTCTCTCTGCGGTGCAGGGATTGCTGTGCTGTTAGGACTGGGTAGGTCTGCTTTTCCTTTGGGCCTGGATTGAAGGATAGATTAGTTAGGGTCACAGCTGCTATAACAAATATGCCCTACAGTTTGATGACTTAACCACAATAGGTATATTTCTCATTCATCTAACAGGTTGGCAGGTGGCTTTCCTCCACATGGTGATTCAGGCACCAGGGCTCCTTCTCTCCTGGGGCTGTATCATCCTCCATTCAGTGGGCCATTGAGGATGAACATAGAAGAGTGCCCGCAGGATGCTAACCCTGCCTGGAAGTAGTGCCGATCACTTGTGCTCACATTGCATTGGCTAGAACTCAGTCACATGGCTGCACCTAACTGCAAGGGGGGGGGCTGGAAAATGTCATTCCTGGGTAGGCAGTCATTCAATGACACCTCTGCACCAGTCATGGTGGGGTGTGAAGGATCGGAGGACAGCCACCATAATCCCACGTATAAGCACGGCTATCATTTGCTTCTATGACTCTTCTTTTTTCTTGGCCCCATGACTGATCAATCCTCTTGGTCTTTCTTTAGGCAGATTAATATTCACTTGGGCTATAGTCTAGTCTCACCAGCTTGTTAGCCATTCTTTCTCTTTAGGGTGGAGTCTTCTCATATCTTTGCTCGTGAGAGCATGTATTGATCAGTGGTTGCAGTATATGGCAGTTTTATTTCCAAAACATTGTTGGCAGGGGAGGTGTTCTCACACATTCACTGTGGGCTTGGTATGAGTTTTTGCTACTCCAGATGGTTTGTTTACTGATGTAACAAAAGGACATTGTTATAAGATCATTGCCCCCTCAGGTGAAATGGCTGCGCTCTAAGGCAGCTTTTACAGAATGCCTCCAGCGTGCGATCATATTCTAAACAGAAATGTTCTATGGTTGAAACAATATACGTACCCTTCTTAAGTTCTCCCTGACAATGCCTCTTTGCAATTCATATTATTCAGCTATGCTTGATTTTTTTAAGATACTTCAGGGGTATATGTCACCTTCTGGGATTTTATTAATGGTATTACTTTTTAATGAGTCTTTTGAAGTCTCTTTCATTATAAACAGTCTGTCTTCCCCAGAGATAATAACTTGCAGTGCCAAATATTTGCATTTCACTTGAAACAAAACCAAGGGTTTGAATGTTTTAAATATAAGCAAATCTAATTCTCCTGTGTCTAGAGAAACTGTATAATGAACCATATGTATGTGGCTTAAGCAGACAGATGTGGAAGATTTCTCTCTCTCTCCTTTTGTTTTTCCTTAAAAATGCTGGCTGAGCTCAAAATTGGCACTAAGTAGCAAATATATCTGCCCAGCCAACCAAACCACTGGAGCTGGAGTTGAACTGGGGGAGGCCTCTTAGGATGCATGCAAAAGTGGAGCTTTTCCTGGTTCTAGCTTCTACTTGGAAGCTCAAGTCTCCACAACTCACGCATCCCCATTTCTTAGTGCCTTCAGTCTTTGCAATCAGACATTCTCTCTTAGGTGACTGACTTTTCAGGTCTTTGTCTGAAAAGTTGTGTCGATTGTAGTGGTTGACTTTTGGGTTCACTTGGAGGAGATGGTTCCACGCGTCTGGGTCATGCAGTGAGGTGGTCCCCTAGCTGCTGACAGAGAGGTCCTGAGCTGCCATCCCACTGCTGGAATTGGGCCTTCTTCTGGCGGTTGCCATATGGCTTTTCTTTCTCTTACTCCTCTCATAGCCCTCCCTACCTCTGGGCCACCTTGATCTCTGGCCAGGGTTGCTGATATGGCCTTAGGTGGGCTTCCTACCTTCCCCCTCCATTCTCCTCACTGAAGTAACTCAAATCTGATTATGTCATTATCCTCTTTAATAGTTACCTGTGGCTCCCTATTGTCTTGTAGTTACAGTCTATACCCCTTAACCTGGGCCTTCATGGTCTGGGCCCTGCTTTCTGTCTGAACCATCTTGAGGCAACTACACTAACATCCACTCTGCGCTGGCAGCCTATTCTCTCTCTATATACCCCAACCAAGTTACTTTAAAGAGATGGCCATTTTCTCTCATTTTTTGGTGCCTTTGCAAATGCTGTTCCTTTTACTTGCCTCGCTCTACATGTTCTGCAGTATTACTTCTCAAACTTGAGTGGGCTTTGAATCATCTAGAGGGCTTGTTAAACCACAGATTCTTGGGCTCCACTCCCAGACTTTATGATTCACCAGGTGCAGGGTAGGGTCTGAAGTTCTGTATTTCTAACGAGTCCCAAGTTGATGCTGATATGGGTGGTCTGGGGCCTGCACTTAGAGTAGCAAAGCTCCAGAGTACCCTATCTTACCATAGCACTTACTTCACTGTTTTGAGATTGCCTGTTTGTCTTTCTCCCTCGCTGGACTCTAGGCTTTCTGAGAAAAAGAATCTGTTTGCCCATCAGTGTATCCCTAGTGACTAGTATCTGGGATATCGTTGGTGTTCAATAAGTATCTGTTGAATGAATGAATGAGTGGGTCACTGTTTATGCAGCAAAGTTCAAGTCATTTTTCTTCTTGTAGTGGTTCAGCTTTCTTTTGGAATATTTCAGCCTAACGGTATGTGGAATGTGATTTACCCCTTCCATATGCCCTTACCTGTCCCTGAAATAGTCACTGAATGGATGTGGAACTTGAGAACTCCCCATAGATATCAGAGACCGTGGGTGAACTACAGGAAGACAGACAGGGACTTCTGATAGATCTCAAACTTTAAAATATGAAATGGACTCATAGGTTTTCTTTCATTAAGCACAGCATAGTGTTTGTGCATCTCTTTCAATATAAGGCATACCCCTGAACTTACTAGAGCCCGTCAATAAGTGGACCTCACATGACTTTTAGTATCTCTGATGTGCCTGCTGGGGACTATATGTGGAATAGAGTTTATGATATGGTTCTGGTCCTCCAGGTTTAAACCTAAGTGATGATATTCAAGAGCACCTGTAATGTTCAAATTGTGAGATACTTATCATAATTAGAATAAAGATTCATATTTTTTAAGATGCTCAAATCACTTGGTTTATTAAATCAATTAAAAACATGCATGGGGCTAGTAGAAGCCAGCTAGAACAAGCCAGTAGAAAGGCCACACTATGTACGAGTTACACAGTGTTCATATGCCATGCCCTCTCTCTTTGTTGCAAGGCCTTTTTGGTTTTAGGGAGCAGGAACTCTCCTTGCCAGCTCAAGTTTTCTTGGAAAGGAGGAGGGGTTGGGGTTCTCATGGGAATCCAAGAGATGAGAGACAAGGAGTGGCCCAAAGGTCCTGAGGAGTGGGAGTTCTTGGTTATTTGTGCTTGTTCTGTCACGAACAGGCCTTGCCCTCATTGCCTTGAGTTTGCTTTGCTGTCCACTTGTCTTTTAGCTGCCAACAGCCATCCTCACTCCCTACTTCTCTGTCTCACTGGTTCTGCTTATGCTTGGTTCTGGCTCTCTCCTGACCTTTACTCTAGATCATGGCCCTGCTGTGCATCTGTTCAGGGTCTGCTTTCTCTGCTTGTTGATCTTCATATTTCTTATCCACATCCCAAGAATGAGCATCTGGCCTAAGTTGTTCTTGCTAGAGAAGAGCCTTCCATGCCAGAGCATCCCAGAAGCCAGCAACTGTATTCCCACTCCTACTGACTTGGACTTAATTGGGTGAGACCAGGCGTGAGGTGGATCTTGTGGTGCACACGTGGCTGCCAGGCCCATCTTTGTAGCAGAGCTGGGGGATGGGCAGTGCCCTCTGCAGTGGCTGTGGGCCTGGTAGGTACATTGGAGAGCCCTTTGGGGCAGTGAGACTTGAGCAATGGGTAGGATTTGAGCAGGCTGGGGTTAGAGGAAGGGTGTTCTGGGAGGAAACCACAAATCTGACCCATGAAGAGTGAGCACATGGGCAATCAGAAGCCTGCCGAGAGTGAGTGAGGAGGAGGCTGGATTGTAGGGGCCCTAAAGGCCAGGTAGAGGAGGTGGATATTTTTTTTATCAGTCAGCAGGTCATCCTGTAAGCTTTTAAGCAGAAGAATCAATCACTTTCTCCAGGTCCTTCCTGAGTCCTGCTGTCAGAATAGACTCGAGACCTACTAAGAGGCCACTGACTCTGCTCAGGAGTGAGGTAATGTGGGAGAGGAAATAAAGTGAGCAGATGGTCATGGGATTGGAGAAAGAACAAACACGGGCTGGCATTAACAACAACAGCTAGATATGGCAGCTTCAGTTTCAGGCAAGGAAGAAGTGTATTCTAGGGGAGTAGTAGCTTCCGTGTCAGAACCAGGGAATGCAGCAGCCAATACCCAGCATGGGGGACTTTGCTGCCTTCATTCGAAGGGCAGCGGTGGGACAGAACTTTCTACCCCTGTCCCGCTGGCTTCGTGAACCGTCTCTGCCTGCTTAATTGTTCACTCATAAACATCCGTTCTTGTCTTTCCTGCTGATGCCCAGCTTTTTAGTTTGCTTTACTCGAGCTGTTTCTATCAGTGCTGACCTGGAGGGCAGTGCTGCCGTGAACTCTACGCATTATAATCTGACCAGGAACCCAATCCAGTGCATGCTGACACCCTCTACCCTGGGTTCTGTCCCCGGAACCCAGTCAGACATCTGGGCTCATTCAGCAAATGCTGCTGGCGCATTTGAATTTGGCTCTGGAATTTGGTAGGAGTGATTTGGAAAGTCATCTTCACATCATCCATCGGGTGCTCAGACTGACTTTTCATCTCCCTTGATTTTTTAATTTATATTGTTTGTTTATTACCAGAATGCTAGGGGGTTTCTGAAAACAGTTCAGATGGATGCAACTCAATTTAAAAAAAACCTGATATGCAAGAGCCTGAGTTTGAACAACAAATAAAAAAGAGGGCAGTTATTTGCTGACTGAAGGATATGGGCACAACCTTTAAGTTCTCTGAGCCTCGGTTTCCTCATCTGGGAGAAGGATAATAATACCTGCTATGTCTACCTCTCAAATGTTTTGAGATGCTCAGATGAGATAAGGGCGTGTGAAATGCTTTGTAAATTTCAAAGCACTCTATGAATTTAAGGTATTAACTAATGGATAGTGGCTTCCAGGCATTTAAAAATGATTTAATTTACATTTAGTGGAAGCTCATCTAGTACGAAAACTTCAAAGATGACATCTCAAGGTTATATCACAGCTCAAAGTTTTATAGTCTCATTTCTTCTCTGAACCTTGTCAGAGGCGAGCCGGGTGTTCCTGGGAAGAATTACTTCCTGGAATGGGGTGTGTGTATGTTGGAGTAGGGGCAAGAGGGAGGAGATGTTCTGGGATCTTTTCTAGGGATAGTGAGGAGAATGCCCTTCTAATGATTAATTCCTTGATAGAGTGTTCAGAAGTAGGCAACTTGGTGGCTTACTAGCAGTAACACCTCTCCCTTTCTTTCCTAGTCTCCTTTTGTTGTGAAGGCTTGCCCTCCTTATGTTCAACTCTTGGTGCCATGAAGGTGGCCATTGGCAAGTAGCACCTTAGCCTTAGGGTAGATGGGAGGGATGGAACAAAGCCCTGGGCTCCTTATCCCAGAATCACCATATTTCGCTGCTTTCCCCACTGCCTAGCAGAGCTGTGTTTTCTCCTGCACTGCTTCTTTGGTTCTCTGTATCCTTAAATCCTCAAATTTGGCTTGCATGCCCCCTAGTGGCAGGTCTGATGCACCCCTTGTTACCCTGTTTGTTGTGGTACCATGACAGCTATTCTCTCCATCCAGCTCTATTACTGTTATCCCCAGTTCACAAATGTGGAATGAGAGGTTCTGTGATTCTCACTTGCCCCTCAAGTAGGACCTGGGGAGGGGGCATTTGAATGGGAACTTTTGATTCTCAGATTTATACAATGGAAATGCCTCAGAAAAAAAAATGGTGTGATTATAGCTTTTCTAGATATTTTATGGTTTAAAAAGAATCTAGATTATTTTACTATCTATTCAGCTAATCTGAAAAGATCAAAATGTGGTGAATATTTGAAGAATGATTGTCTTTTTTACTCTTCCTTCATCACATTGGAAAAACTTACTGAATATTCAGTATTTCATGCTCAGTCCTGTTAACAACTTTGGAGAATACAAAAAAAATATGAAGTGTGATGTCTGCCTCACAGAAATTTATATTCTAGTTGCAAGATGTTTAAATTTATTCCCTTGAGGAAAAAAATAAGTATAACACATGATAACTTTTATTGATGTTTAATATTTCTACTTCATCTCACTAAGGACAGATTCTCTGAGCGTTTGCTTATTTACTTTTAAAGTCCTTTTCAGTGGAGAGAGAACCACAGGATAACAACAGTAATTACCTGGACGAACCCTGGAGGATAACAGAAGAGCAGCGCGAGTATTATGTCAATCAGTTCCGATCCCTTCAGCCTGACCCGAGTTCCTTCATTTCAGGTAACGAAGTCTGATGGTGAGAATGTGGGTCCCAGATCATTGTCTCACGTAAATAATGGTATACACATCTTGAGAAATAGTTCACCACAAAATGAGTACAACAACCCTCTGGGATTTCAATTTGTTTTCCTCTAAGATTGAATTTCTTATCAACTATAAACCCTGCAGAAAAACACTTGACAATGACATTGAAAACTTATGTTTCAGTTTCAGAGGGGTTAAATGGGATTTGGAGGAACGTGGTTCAGACCCTTGGCCTTATTAGCTGGAGCAGTTCTTGAAATGATAGAGTGTGGCACCAAGACGACATCTTTAATTGCTTACTCATTATTTTAGAGTTAGAGCAAGGTCATAATGTAGCCTTCTAAAGAGTTAGTGTCACAAGTCTCCTTATGCTATATATGCCTTAGAAGTTCAAATTTATTCTCATTTTCTTTGACTCAAGTCTTTCTCTTCTGGTTTTTCTGAGAGAAATTAAAATATAGGAGGGAAACTGGCCAGCATTTTTATGTCCACATGTCAGTTCTTCTGGGTTGTCTTCAGAAATATGTATTCCTGTTGAGTTATCATGTAAAATTCAAGCTGAGAGGAATTGATTTAATTCCTGTATGCCTACATTTTATAGGGCTGAAGACTAAACAAGCAGTGAAATAGTAGAGTCTGGAAGAAAGATTTATAAAACTGTCTTTTTTTACTTCAATTTTGAAGAATAACAATATGTCCTTAACAATTGTAACCTGACATATTGAAGTGTGGACTAAGACTAATTTTCTCTCGTGAAATAATGTGTGTAATTGAAATATATGTGTATAAATGCACGTATTGTTTTCTGAATGGTGGTAATGGCTTCATTGAGGGGAGAATGTTGTAGATACAAGTTAATGTTGACAACATGATTTAAAAAAAAATAAGCAGAAACCCAGATTGCACGTATTGACCACTTGCTAACTTTACCCACTGCTTAAGTGAGTTTCTTCACAATATATGCAAATAATTAGACAAATACAACTAGGTAGTTGTTAGGAATGTTTTTATTTTCTCTTAACTTCTTCATTTTGCAGAATTTCAAATATAGGTACAACTAGAGTGGTGAGCATAACAAACCCCTGTCTATGTACCTGTCACACAGCCACAACTGTGTTGTTTTATCTATATCCTCTCTCACCCCAGATGATTGTGAAGCAATTATCAGATCATTTCATTTGAAACTATATCATGATGTATCTCTAAAGATAAGGCCTCTTTTAAAAACATAACCACAATTTATTGGCACACATTAAAACAAAAGGAAGAGCACGAATTCCTTAATATCATCAAGTCTTCAGATTTTCCTATTTGTCTCACAAATGCCTTTTTAAAAAAATTTAGCTTGATCAAGGTCAAGAGGGGTTCATATATTGCAATTAGGTGATGTCTCTTTTTAAAAAACATCTTTATTGAGATATTCACATACCATAAAATTCACCCATTTAAAGTGTACAATTCAGCGGTTTTAGTACATTCACAATCTAAATTTAGAACACTTTCATTACCCCACAATAAACCACCTACCTAGTTATTAGCAATTATTTATTCCCCATTCCTGCTCTCCCTACCTCCCAGCCCTAGGTAACCACTAAACTACTTTCTCTCTATATAGATTTGCCTATTCTGGGATTTTCATATAAATGAAATCGTATAATAAGCGAAATCGTATAATATGTGGTCTTTTGTATCTGACCTCTTTCACTTAGCATAGTGTTTTTTGTTTTTTGGTTTTATTTTGGTGATAAAGATTAGCCCTGAGCTAACATCTGTCGCCAATCTTCCTCTTTTTGCTGGGGAAGATTGGCCCTGGGCTAACATCCGTGCCCATCTTCCTCTACTGTATATGTGGGATGCCTGCCACAGCGTGGCTTGATAAGCAGTGCATAGGTCCACGCCTGGGATCTGAACCCGCAAACCCCGGGCTGCTCAAGCGGAGCACGCGACCTTAACCACTACACCACCAGGCCGGCCCCAGCATAGTGTTTTTAAGGTTCATCCATGTTGTACTATGTACTAGAAGTTCATTCCTTTTATGGCTGAATAACTCTGTTGTATGTATATACCACCTTTTATTTATCTATTCATCGGTTGATGGGCATTTGGGTTGTTTCCACTTTTTGGCTATTAAGAATAATGCTGCTGTGAACATTTGTGTACAAGTTTTTGTGTGGATGTATGTTTTTATTTCTCTTGGATGTATACCTGGGAGTGAAATTGCTGGATCATCTGGTAACTCTATGTTTAACCATTTGAGGACCAGTCAGACTGTTTTCCACAGTGGTCGCACCATTTTACATTGCCAACAGCAATGTATGAGGGTTCCAATTACTCCACATCCTTGCCAACACTTGTTGTTGTCTGTCTTTTGATTATAGCCATCCTAGTGGGTGTGAAGTGGTGTTTGTTTGTGGTTGTGATTAGCATTTCCCAGATGAATAATAACATTGAGCATATTTTCATGTTCTTATTGGCCATTTGTATATCTTCTGTGGAGAAATGTCTATTCAAATCCTTTGCCATTTTTTAAAAATTATTATTGAATGGTTAAGAGTTCTTATATGTATTCTAGATACAAGTTCCTTATTAGATACATGATTTGCAAATATTTTTCCCAGTCTGTGGCTTGTCTTTTTATTTTCCTAATGGTGTCTTTTAAAACACAAAAGTTTATAATTTTGATGATGTCCAATCTATTTTTTCTTTTGTTGCTTGTGCTTTTGGTGTCATATTGAAGAAATCATTGCCTAATCCAAGATCACAAAAATTGACATCTATGTTTTCCTCTAAGAAGGGATGTATATTACAGTTTTATCTCTCACATTTAGATATTTAATCCATTTTGAGTTAGTTTTTGTGTATGATGTGAGGTAGGGGTTCAGATTTATTCTTTTGCATGTGAATATGCAGTTGTCCCAGCACTATTTGTGGAAAAAACTATTTTTCCCCTAAAACTATTTAATTGTTTTAGCATCCCTGTCAAAATTCAGTTGACTGTAAATGTGAGGATTTATTTCTGGATGTTAATTCTATTCCACTGATCTATCTGTCTAGCCTAATGCCAGTACCACGCTGCCTTGATTATGGTAGTAAGTTTTGAAATTGGGAAGTGGGAGTTCTCTAACTTTGTTCTTTTCAGTTTTGTTTTGATTTCAATTTTTAGGGATTGTGTTTTTAAATTTTAATTTTATACTTATATGAAATATTTACATGGTTCTAAAGTCACAAAACAATCTACAAAGAAGTCTAGCTTCTATCCCTATCCCCTCTACCCTGTTCCTTTCTTGCCCATATAGGTAACCACCTTTTTTTATGGTTGTCTGTTTTTAAAAATAAAAGCAAATACATGTATATGTGTATCTACATGTGTGTAGTCTTGCTTTTTTCACTTAGTATATCCTGGTGATTACTCCATAGTCACATGTAGATACATTTCCCATTCCCTTTTATAGCTATGTACTACTGGATTGTGTGAATGTGCAATCATTTATTCAGCCAGTCTCCTATTGGGATTATTTCTATTCTTTTGCTATTACAGATATTTCTGTTGTGAATAGCCTTCTGCATATGTCTTTTTGTATTTTTGTCAGTGTATCTTTGGATAATGTGATTTTGCTAGATATTGTGAAACACTCCTTCATTGGGGTTGTGCCATTTTGTCATCCCTCCAGCACTATGTGACATGCCTATTTCCCCACAGTCTTATTATCGGCACATGTTAACTAACTTTTGTGTTTTTCCCCATCTGATAGGCAAGAAATCATATCTTTGTGTGGTTTTAATTTACAGATCTCTCATGAACAAGGTTGAACCTTTTATTATATGATTAAGGGTTAGTTGCATCTATTTCTGTGAACTCTCATAGCTCTACTCATTTTTATATTGGGTTACTGGTCTTTATTTTTTAAAGATATGTATATATTCGGTGTGTTAACATTTTATCACTGATATATCAATGCTGTGTGTAGCTGTAGTTTACTGGGTTGAGATACTCCTTATAATAAAAAGTCTGAATCCATGTTTTGATGTTTGATTGCTAACAGCTTTTAAGCCTCACCTCTCCTTTTTCTGCCCCACACGTGGCTCTCCAGCAGGTCTGCAAATGGCTGGAGAGAACAAGGACAGGAGGCTGGCTTGAGGTTTCTATGGTGGTTGGTGGGGGGCGGCTGGAGTGAGAGGTTTAGCTCATGGTTTGAACTTTTGTCAGCACCAAAGGAGGGAGAGCTCAGGCTTTCTCATCATCTCCCTCCTCTGGCAGGTGGCAGCCGGGCCACAACTGAACTTGTTAGCTGTCGGCTTCCCTATGGGCTCCGCCTAACTTCTCTGAGACACTGTGGTACAACAGTCTCTCTACTGTCTGAAGGCCAGGCCAGGTCTCTAGGGGTGGGTTTGGGCCTAGTGTGATTTGAAGAAAGGATATCAAGGGGGAAAAAGAAGAATGACATGAGGGGAGATTGTCTTTATATCTATAAAATAGCTGGTAAATAAGCTTTGAAGACATTTCTGACAAATGTTTGACAGGGTAGCTGTGTTGATGACCAGTAGTCATATGTCAGCATTATTTCCAGGATGCTTTTGGGGAGGAGGCTCATTGGTTTATAGGACACTTTGCCTTTGATCCTTAATAATCTATCAAAGGAAAATAAGTCTGCTTTAGGGTCCCTTGTAATCCTTTGTTTTAAGGCCAATTAGAAAACTTGTGATTGCCATGGAATGACTTGACTTTATCAGCTTAGAGTAGAGCTTGGGGCTTTGATCTGACTATTTTTTGTGTTAGAATTGAGAGTTTTGAACTGTGAAACTGTTATAAGAGCTGAAAGCACAAAAATTTCAATCTCAATAAGGATTGGGTATAACATTTTAAGTGCAGTTGGGATTTGCAGCTATGTAACATGTAAAATGGAATGATTACCTGATTTTAATTGATATTGGTAAACTTACAATGAATAAAGAAAGTAGCAAGAGGTTCCTGGATAAGTTTCTCAAAGAGCCATCAAGAGATCTTAAATCTCGGGCCTGCCCGGTGGCTTAGCGGTTAAGTGCGCGTGCTCCGCTGCTGGTGGCCCGAGTTCGGATCCCGGGCACGCACCGACGCACTGCTTCTCCGGCCGTGCTGAGGCCGCGTCCCACATACAGCAACTAGAAGGATGTGCAACTATGATGTACAACTATCTACTGGGGCTTTGGGGGGAAAAAAAAAGAGATCTTAAATCTCACCAAAACTCTTTCCCACAATGGCTGCCTTATCTCTGTGTGATGAGATTAATAGTGTTAATTTTCTTCTTTTTGTTCTATTTTCTATCATGATTGTGTATTACTTTCTCACATTTTCATTAAAAGTGCTTGACAGATTTTTACTTTAATAATTTTGAAGTTTGTCTTTTGAATTTTTAGCAAAATTTTGCAGATTTTCAGTAAAAACGAAGCAGGAATTAATGAATATACTTTGCTTGTCATAGTAAGTATTATGTCATTGCTTCTTTTGCCCTGTTCTAATTTACATATTCTTTTAAAAGCTGTTCATATGTTGTTTTTAGCCACATTATTTGTAGTTGCTTTGATGAATAAATGTTGTGTTTATGGTTATATGATAGTGATTGCTGAATGAAAAAATGGTGATTCATTGACATTAAATATAAAAGCTGCTCTAGATAAGCAATTAATGATTTATTTAAACAATGGCTCTTGACAGGTTCTGTGGCCAAGAACTTCTTCACCAAATCAAAGCTTTCCATTCCAGAACTCTCCTATATATGGTAAGTATGATTAATGCCACATAGTATGAAACTCTCATACGTACGCATCCTTTAGCTCCTACTGTTACATTTTTACAAGTCTTATCTTTTGAATATTTTTTTTAACAGACTAAGGGAGTGAATAGAATTTAGATTTTTATTGCTGTGAAGATTAAATAAGTTATTATATGAAAAGCACAATGAACAGTGTCTGGCACATAGTACACACTATACATGTTAGCTGTTATTTAAAAAGTAATTTCCTAATTATTATCCTCATCTAGATCCCTTTTCAGTCTAAGCAATTGTGTGCGATATGAGAATTTCCATCTTGTATATTTTATTTGCAGATTTTTCTACTTGGTGTGATGCAAGTAACCAGAGGACCTTGAAAAGCTAGTCTTTATAATATTTTATGAGGCCAGGTGAACAGAAGGTCCACAAATGTTTTGGAGTTAAGTTAAATTTGACTATCCTAGTTGCCTCTGAGCTTCGTAAATTTGGCTGGTGTATATCAGCTCGGCCCTAGTTCAGACTTGCAGCTGTGGTGTGCACTGTTACACCTTGCTGCTGAGCCAGCCGCAGCCCCGGCTCCAGAAGGCCTGTGCCGGGACCATCCAGATGGCTCTATGTGTGTTTATGAAAATTCTTGGTGCCTCCGTAAACTCCCAGCTGTATGTGGGCTTTTCTTCCTCAAGACTGGGTGGGAGACCATGCTGCTATAAATATATGATTAAAACATTGGAATATTTATGTAAAACTTTTTTCATGAGTATTTACAAAAATTACGATAGGATATAAAATTGCTTGTCATGTTTTGTGCATCTTATTGGAAAACTATTCTGATAACACTTGTGCATGCCAGTGTATCTGGGATTCTGAGCTGGATTTAGGTTCTTCGGCAGTATATTCTAGTGTAAATTTTTTTTTTACAACAAGCCTTATGTTAGATTTTAAAGGTAGGAAAAAAGAAATTATCATTTTGAAAAGAATACAGTCTGTTTTGTCAGAATTCCCACTTTTAACATTATCGGCGCGAGGCTTCCTGTCTTTTTGTCAAGACATATCCGTGAAAGCAGAATGGCATTCTCTGCATCCAGCCTTTGAAACAGTTCCCTGACTCCTCACCCTGGGGAGCTGCTAGTTCAGGGCTGGTGCATTCTAAATATTTGAGGGGGAGGAGGATATGAATGGTCCAAAGGAAAGTTATGGAGCTTACTTTAGATATTTTTTCTTTCAAATAGTAACACCTTTCTAGTACAGTTTTGTGTGTCTTATCTCTCTACTTGTCCTAACATAAGTATACTTGTCTCTGTATACCTAAGAGACTGGTTGAGCTTATGGGGTCTTAGTTACTTTGGCAAATAGGTTTCTTTGGTGCTGAGTAAATAGGTCTGTGCCTTTCGGTGGGAAACAGTGACTGAAGTGAAGATAAGCCTTTTCAAGACTCTCCCTTTCTTCCTTTCTGTCTTATCTGGTTTCAGCCTTCCCTAGTTGCTAGTTTCATCTGAAAATATAATTCAACCAGTATTTATTGAGCTTACTTATATTCTCCCAGGAGGGTATCTCAAGCAAATTTTTGTTACAACATTTACGTGACTTGAAAAGTTCAAGGTTTTTCTTTAAAGCTGAAAAATGAAGCGCTTATTTCTGAGCTCTGGTAACTGTATAATGGCCGGGACAACTGTGAAAGGGCTGATGCCAGCCCTTCTTGACTGTTTCAAGCACCAAGTCTGGACCTCTTCACACCTCACATTTACTCAATGACTGTCAACTAACGGTGGAATTCTGGGTGTCATTTTCCTTTTTGTGTTATGGTTTCTTGTCTTGTGTACTCAGTGTTGTAAAACAGACCTACCAGAGAACCCGAGGAATTTAAAATTTTATTTATAAAGTGCCACTGGTGCCAGTGCTGTTGATCAGCATTTTTCTTTTTCTAGTTGACCCCCTGAGATTTCAAATGGGTTTGGCCAGGAGGGTTTGGGGACCCTGCAGGGCCACCACAGAGAGCCTGAGGGTTGTGTTTGCTTGTTTGAGGCTGAGTAATGTTTTCTCTGAGCCCCATGTTAGGTACTCATCACATCCGTTATATTTAGGGAACTGAGTGATGCCGACTGTGATGGAGCCCTGACCCTGCCTGAGTTCTGTGCTGCGTTTCACCTCATTGTGGCCCGGAAGAACGGCTACCCACTGCCCGAGGGCCTGCCTCCAACTCTGCAGCCAGAGTACCTGCAAGCAGGTAAGGCCTCATCAGAAATCCTAAACCTTAGGCTTTTTCCATCGAGCCCTTATAAAGAACTTTTGTTCTTAAGATGGTGTCCAGATGCTTTGGGAGTCCTTTGTATCTACAGTTATTGTCTTTTAAACAGTCTTAGACTTTCACATCTTATAATGTGAGTAATAGGGATGATTTGGATAAGTGAGTCATCTGTTATTCCCATTCTAGTACTCTGGATGGATTTGAACCGAAGTCACTTACCCTTTCACGAAAATTGTGGAGTAGGCAAGTACTGAACCTCCCATCTGATAGGAAATGAAGATCTTCCTGTAGAGCCAAGTGCTGACTTGGAGTCTTTAGGCGCGTTCCAGTGTACCCAAGTGGCCTTGGGCAATGGAATGGAATAGAACTCTTATACCTAATGAAAAAGTTAAAAGATTACATGCAGTGAAATGTGTGATGTGCTGTAATGTTAAATGTACACTCGATGAATTTTTACATATGTCTATACCATGTAACTGCAATCAGATGAAGATATAGAACATTTCAGCACACCGGAAGGTTGGAATAGAACTCTCTTTGTCTTTCTCCTTAATAAAACAGTTACTCCCAAACCCTTTGGATAGGAAAGAGTTATGGTGAGTCCAACATTTGTATCAATTCTTTTGGATGATTGGAAGAATTAATAATGTCTCTTGCCCTTTTCAAAGGCAGCGGGCAGTGATCTGATTTCTGTTACTCAGAGAAGTGTAGCTTCCATTGAAAGGGTCCAGAAACAACTGATGCTTTCAACAACCTTTCTCACTTTTTAGGGAAGGTCTCTTAGAAACATGACAGCTTAGGGCCGGCTCCGTGGCTTAGCGGTTAAGTGCGCGCGCTCTGATGCTGGCGGCCGGGGTTCGGATCCCGGGCACGCCCCAAGGCACCACTTCTCCGTCCAACCCGAGGCCGAGTCCCACGTACAGCAACTAGAAGGATGTGAACCTATGACATACAACTATCTACTGGGGCTTTGGGGGGAAAAAATGAATAAATAAAATCTTTAAAAAAAAAAAAAAAAGAAACACGACAGCTTAGTCATGGATGATTATTGGCAAAATGGAGCAGTGTCTAAAGAAAATGTGATTAGTCATTAATAGAGTATAAATTTTGTGGTTAGATCTGGAAAAGGCCTTAGATTATCTTGTCTTGTCTCCTTTTCATAACGACACTAGATTCAAAGTGGCCAATGACTTATGTCAGTCAGTCTTGGGGTCTCTGACTCTTAAATAAAAAGTCTGTCACCTTCTGTATTAGGTTGTGGGGAGGTGGGTGTAGAGGCTCAAGCAAAGTGAAGAGACCAAGTATGTGGCTGGTGCTGGTGACAGATAAACATGTTTGGGGAAGAGTAACCCATTCTGGGATCTTCCCCAAATACCCCCATAAAATGTGTGAAGGGGAGGGTTCAGAGAGCAAAAGCTACTACTCATTTCAGAGCTTAGACTTGGCTAATAGCTGCTGTCTGACTACAGCAGGCTGTAACTCCAGCCTGCTACCCTTCCTTACAGGCTTGGGGAGACCTTCATGGGTCCCAGGAACTAGTTTGCAATTGGGCAGCATGACAAACTGCTCTATTTCCTCTTTGGTGTCTATCTTTCCATCTTTATCTCTCTCTCCTTTCTTTCTCTCACTCTGTTGATCCTAGATTGAGGCAAAGAAGTGCTAACATTCCTGAGGCTATCTTGGCAACTACATGGCTCCCATAACCAAGTCAGTGCGGGGTCATCCAGGAACCCCTTCTCCTGGGAGCGAGGCCACGTGGGGCTTTGTCTCTCTCTAATGGGGATGAACAGCTGACCAAAGGGCCAAGGTCTGCTCCATGGCTATTTAGTTTTATTTAATACCCTCACTCTTTCTTCTTGTGAGCCCAGGGGAGAGTCCTGGGTAACATCATCTCTCATGCTCACACTTAGCTTTCCACTTTTGGGTCTTGATTAATGCTGTTTTATTGTTCTGATGCGGGATGGCCATGGAACCTGTGCCAGGTGTCTTGACTCCTTGTTTGAGAAGTCACTTTGTAGGTGTCCAAGTGTTTCGTGGGCTGTTTCAAAAGTCACTGATAAAATTTTTAAAAATCTGAAAGCCCTGAATAAAAAGTATGGAAACAGAAGAGAAGTAGCCTCTTGATTCCTTTACTGCTGCAAATGGCTGCTTTTGCCTTGCTTATGCCTAGTAGAGGGGGGCGTCTATAAAATAGAGCGCTGGTCAAGAGGCATCTCCTTTCATTTGGAATGAAGCCCCTTGTTTCTTCCTGGTCTTTTATGGAGGCTGTCAGCATGCATTTATACAGAAACAACTGAAGAATCCATCACATACCCTTCAATTAAAGAAATATCGCACATCATTTCCAGAGCTTGCGGGATTAATCTTAAATAATAATTATATAGTTCTAATAAAAAACATGAGAGAGCTCATAAAACCCCGTCAAACTCAGTGATACTATATTTTAGGCAAACCCTGGGGGTTTAGCAGTTAACATTTAATGCTTTATCACCCATGTTTATCTTTGTATACAGCTCAAGAAAATGGCCAAAACTGTCTAGGTCTTCTCTGCTTTTAGATTTTGTGAAATGTGACTGGTTCTGTTCATTTTGGGTATCCCATTTGGCTTTTTTAAAAGCTTAGCTCTTGTTCCAACATTTTTCTAATTGATCTATATTTAGTCTTTTAAAAAAAATCTAATCCAGTTTTTGACAAGATTGGTGAAGAGTGTAAATTTGGTTGATACCATCATGCGTTCACAACTAGACAAACTTTTATTTTTTTCAATAAAATAATGAAAGAAGAATTGTTGTATCTGATTTTTTCCCTAACACTGAAAATTAAGGGGCAGAGTTGGAAGAAAAAGTTGGATTATTTGGTGGTTTACTCATGGGCCTTTTGATATTTTCCTGCCTAGGTGACTGGGTGGATTCTGGTGTAGATTTTTACCGTATGGTTTGTTAAAAATATTTATTGAATACTTAATATGTGAGAGGCACCATGTTATTTCCTGTGGTCAGAATACTGTGTAAAAGAGTTCTTATCATCATGGAACTTGCTGGTAGTTAGAGGATTGATGTTAAATAAACTCATGTATGCATAATTGGAGCCAGTGATAGGTGCTATGAAGGGGAAGTACAGCCACAGCAAGAGGGTGCATGACCTTAGGGAAGACTTCTTAAATGTTTCAACTGAGATGTGAAGCATGAGCTAAGGGCTACGGAGGTGAAGAAGGGGGAAGAGTGGGCTCTGGGCAGAGGGGGACAGCAAGTATGCTGCAGAGGCCCTGGGAAGGGCTTGGAGCCTGGGACGTATATAAAGTTCAGGCCACAGTGGCTGGCGTGCAAAGAGCCAGGACTGGAGGGGCTGGGGAGGAGGCTGAAGAGGAAGGTGGGGAACAAATCATGGGCAATGATGTTGACGTGTTTTAAGCAGGGAAGTGGCACAATGAGATTTGCTGTTTGAAACGATCACACAAGGGTGGAAACTGAAAGACCAGGTTATGGCAGTAGTCTAGTCAGGAGCTGAGGGGAGCTGGCACTGGGGAGGTGACAGTGGAGGTGGAGAGATGGGGACATGCTAGACAGAGATTAGCAGTTAATTGATGGCATTTGTAGTTTTTGAAAGTTTTTCCTTTCTACACAGCAAGACCCCCTCATGATAAGGCATTAGTCATGTAGTTCCAGTCAGATCACTTATTGGTAAACTAGAAGAAGAAATCTTATTTTGGTTAAAACTGCTCTTGGGCCTGGATTGAGGAATGGTACTTGGAAAGGTGTTTTGCTGAGTTTTTACCAAGGAAAGAGTGAGATCACCTGGTATAGTCAGAAAAATCACCAGGGCCCACGATTTGCCCCACCTGATATCTGTGAAATTCAGAGCAAAGTAAGCAAATGAGCAATTTAAGGTGCTTGTATTCAACTGCATGTGGTAGCTGTTACTCAGTGGCCAGTACTTTACTGTAGAGGGAAGTTGGCATTTCAAACTCTGGTGGGGGTGGGAGGTTGAGAAAGAATTAAAAACAATGCCAATCTATTTTTAACATTTGATTCAAAAAATTTTTTTAAACATTGCATTAAAATTTTGATTTCTTAATAGCTGGTCTTGACAGATTTGATTTGTAGCTTCTGTTTATTGTCTACCCCAATCTGCCTTTCCTCTTTGGAATATTGACAAATTTTCTAGTTGTTGAGACATTTCTTTCTTAATTACTTGGTGACAAAGTGGTGAAACAGAATCCGCTTCTAAGAAGTAGCGTCAGTGTTAAGTATTAGCTTACCAAGTAGCGTGATTTTTCCTTTTGCTGATCCACTCAGCTACCCAACTAAAGCCCCCATCGCTGTTCCATGTCAGAAGAAACCCATAATGTGATTCTTATTTCCTTGTTGTGAATCAGCAAGAACTTGTGCTCTTATTTTTGTTATTCCTGCTGACCAAAAGAAATGAATATTTCATCAAGTTTTTTTGGGCACATATCATTATAAGATCTTGTTTGTTTACTTCCAACAACAATAGCTAAAATGAAGTATTTCCTTAGTGTTTTATAGTGTTAAAACTATCACCATAGTTACTGCCATTTAAAAATGATGCTAGTAGCATAGTTAAAACTTAAGTATTGTGATAGTGATGGTTAATGTGGAAAACAGCTACCCTGCTACAACGTGAAATGCTGAGAGCGTGGACCCTCCAGCAGGACTGCTGACAGTTCACGTCCCTGCTCTTCCATTTTCCAGCTATGTGACCTTGAGTAAGGTGCTTAACTTCCCTGCTCCTCAGTTTCATCATGTGTAAAATGGACATAATAGAAGTACTAAGTTATATGTGTAAAGAACTTAAAATACTACCTCAGCATGATTAGTGCCACAACTATTATATAGGAGCTAACTGATTTTGTCGTATTGAGCAAGCACAGAAAAGCTGATAGGAAATAATGCTCACTATGACTATAGCATATATTCTTATGTATTCTTTTTGTTTCTTCTTAGCCTTTCCTAAGCCCAAGTGGGAGTGTGCGTTATTTGATTCTTATTCTGAGTCAACGCCAGCAAACCAACAACCCCGGGACTTGAGTCGGATGGAGGTAAAAGATCTTCATATATTAATAAGTAAGGATGTGTGTAGAATTAAATCCATTAGCCTATGTTTGGAAAATCCACTTTCATAGCATTTTCTCTTCATATTTAGTACTTACTTTGAGGCTCAGCTTTTCAAATCTAGACACTAGATATATCTATAATTATTTCTTTTTCTTTTCTCTCTAAAACTAGATTTGGTAAAATAAGCAAAGTAGTCTCTTGACCTTCTAGAAGTATTTAAATAGGTATAGCCAAACTAAGCCAGAAAAATGCTGGCCAAGTTATTTACTTTAATCAAGCTTTAGTTCTGTAAAGTTATATTTTTAGTAGCTGAGTATTCACAGGGTATAATGAAGCAGAACAGTTTTGAGAGGAGGTTTGGGAACTATATATGAGGGCCCCAGATCACATTCAAAGCTGCCTTCTCCCTCAGGGTTTTAACTTTTGGATCAAATGAAGACTGATTTGGATGATCCCCAAGAGAAACTCAGAGAATTCCCACAGTGGTGGGCCTCTGATGTAAGGGCTTAGCCAGGTGCTAGTGGTCCTTCGGTATGCATCAATAAATAGGAGTTGTTATGGTTATTGTTAATATCAGCACTATCATCACCATCACCATTATGATTGCTACGATGCCAACTTATGATATCTGCTGTTCCCATCCAAAAAAAATCTGGAAATGTTTAATAAATAGAGGTTTATTCATGTGCTCCTATTATAGTCCTCTGACCCCAGTTAAAACCATTGCAAGATGATAGAGGTCAAAGACAGGATATAGGACCATTTCTTTCATTTCTTGTCACTGTGCATGATTATTTATTCTTTCCCAGGGGCCTCTCATGCCTAGAGTCTGTGTTGTAGATGACGTCCTCTATGAGCGAATCAAGCCTGCTTCTGCAGTGCTCGCTCTGATAACGTCTCTCTGGGCCTCTCTGCTACTCTTTCTTTGAGTCGTAGCCTCCATGTTACTTTCCTCAACAGATTTCCACTCATGGGAAAAAGATAAAAAGAAAAGTGATTTCAGGAGGAGTGATAGATGTACATTTGAAGAATTTTGGCTTTTTAAATGTCTTTTTCTGCAGAATGTGTATGATGGAGAAGCAGATAGAATAGTTAGCCACTTTTCATGGCCCTCAGTATACTCTGGGGCTGCTGGCAGGGTCTGGAGAGGTTGTCTGTCAAGCTAGGACAGACACCTCTACGGCTCTCTTATGCAGTTGCCCTGTTTTTTTGTTTATTTATTTATTTTTTTTTGCTATGAGTCCCTCTGCTTGTGTAAAATTATGAGGTTGTTAGGTAATTTACTAAAAAATGCCATAAATTCTTATTCTTCCTAGATAAACGTTTTGTTCCAACTTGCTGTGGTATCAGATAGTCTTTGCCCTTCCAACAGAGACAAATAATACTATTGTTTTGGAGAAATTAATTACTGACTCATGTTGCTTTCCCCCACGTAGTCATTTATCATCTGTCTGAAAGGAAAGGAGCAAATATACAGGTGACTATGAAGTCTGGAAATGGAGATATTTTTAAGCACTTGCATGTGCACATACACACACATGTACACACTCTGATGTCCTTGATGACATTATGGATACTCACCTTTATGGACATTATGTGCAGCTGGTTTTATATACTTTTGTATACTTTCACTGGCTCTTTTGCGGAGGTGGGGGAACGGGTTAAAAGCTACCTGGTCTTTGCTTTGCCCGGTCCAAACAAGAAAGCAAAAGAACAACAACAACAACAACAACAACAAACTCTTTCCCAACAAAACAATGATTTTCAGGGGTGAGGTGCTTTTCGTTAATGATGTAATAAACAGAATTCAGGGGCAAAGTAATAAGATTAATTGATGGTTTGCCATTCAAAAAGTATAGGTCAGATTTTAATAGCGAATGATTAAATATTTTGTGTTCTTTTAGATGATTTTATTCATTGTTATTTCTACCAATCTTTAAACTCCATGCGTGCATTCAAGAGAGATTAAAGTAGATTTTGGTATCAGCCCTGTGAGGATGACTCCGTATAGGTGTTTGTGTTGTGAATGAAGCTGTAGCTGATTCAGGACATGAGAAGTTTGCTCAGAAGTATACCTTTTTCTAGAGACAGCAGAGCTGTGACCATGTACTTATTTCTGTCAAGAATTAAAGATTATAATTTCAGGTATATTCCTTTTTAGCAATGTTTCTTAGATTACTGGATTTCATTCTTTTTTAACCAACTTTGAGATATAATTCATATACCGTACTCATCTAAAGTATACAATTCAGTGGTTTTTAGTATATTAACAGAGTTGTGCAACCATCACTGTAGTTTAATTTTAGAACATTTTCATCACTCTAAAAAGAAAGCCTAGTTAGTAGTCATTCACTATTCCCTCCTCCCCCCAGCTTCTGGTAATCACTAATCTATTTTCTGTCTCTGAGTTTGCCTATTCTGCACATTTCATATAAATAGAGTCATACAATATGTGGTCTTTTGTGACTGGCTTCTGTCACGTAGTATAATGTTTTAAAGTTCATTCACGTAGCATGTATCAATGCTTCATTTCTTTTTATTGCTGAATAGCATTCCGTTGTATGGATACCACATTTTGTTTGTCCATTCCTCAGTTGACAGACATTGGTTTGTTTCCACTTTTGGGCTATTGGAAGAAATGCTGCTATCAACATTCATGTACAAGTTTTTGTGTGAACATCTGTTTTCAGTTCTCTTAAGTATATACCTAGGAGTGGAATTATTGGATCATATTGTAACTTGTGTTTACCTATTTGAGGAACTACCAAACTGCTTTCCAAAGCAACTGCACCATTTTACATTCCTCCACTAGTAATGTATGAGGGTTCCAGTTTCCTCACATCCTTCTTAACACTTGTTATTGTCTGTCTTTTTTGATTTTAGCCATCCTAGTGGGAGTGAAGTGGTGTCTCATTGTGGTTTTGATTTGCATTTCCTGATGACTAATGATGTTGAACATCTTTTCGTGTGCTTATTAGCCATTTGTAAATCTTCTTTGGTGAAGTGTCTGTTCAATCCTTTGTCCGTTTATAAATTGGATTGTTTATTATTGAGTTGTAAGTGTTCCTTATATATTCTGGATATAAGTCCTTTATTGGATATATAATTTGCAAGTATTTTCTCTTTCTTTGTTTTTTCTTTTCCCTTTCTTGATAGTGTCCTTTGCAACACAAATGTTTTTTATTTTGATGAAGTTAAATTTATCTATTTTTTCTTTTGTTGCTTGTGCTTTTGGTGTCCTATCTAAGAAACCATTGCCTGGGGCTGGCCCCATGGCTTAGTGGTTAAGTGAGCGCGCTCCACTACTGGCGGTCCGGGTTCGGATCCCGGGTGCACACCGATGCGCTGCTTCTCCGGCCATGCTGAGGCCGCGTCCCACATACAGCAACTAGAAGGATGTGCAGCTATGACATACAACTATCTACTGGGGCTTTGGGGGAGAAAAGGAGGAGGATTGGCAATAGATGTTAGCTCAGAGCCGGTCTTCCTCAGCAAAAAGAGGAGGATTAGCACGGATGTTAGCTCAGGGCTGATCTTCCTCCCCCCCCCCCCACACACACACAAAAGAAACCATTGCCTAATACAAGATCATGAAGATTTACTCCTGTTTTCTTCTAAGAGCGTTATAGTTTTAGGTCTTACATTTAGGTCTATGATTCATTTTGAGTTAATTTTTCTGTATGCTGTGAGGAAGGGATCCAACTTCATTCTTTTGTATATGGGTATCCAGTTGTCCCAGCATCATTTATTGAAAAGACAGTTTTCCTCCATTGAATTGTTTTGTACCCTTGTTGAAGATCAATTGTCCATAAATATAAGGGTTTATTTATGGATTCTCAATTTTATTCCATTGATCTATGTGTCTGTCATTATGCTAGTACCACACTGTCTTGATTACTATAATCTTGCGGTAAGTTTTGAAATTGGGAAGTGTGAGTCTTTCAACTTCGTTCTTCTTTTTCAAGTATATTTTTGCTGTTCTGGGTCCCTGGTATTTCCATATGAAATTTAGTACCAGCTGGTCAAATTCTGCAAAAAAGCGAGAAGGATTGCATTGAATCTATAGATGAATTGGGGGATTATTGCCATCTTAACAATATTAAGTCTTCCAACCCATGGGCATGGGATGTCTTTCCATTTATTTAGATTTTTAAAATTTCTTTCAACAGTGTTTTTTCTGTTTCTTTTTATCAACATTTTCTACTCCTAAATCATTTTCTTCTACTAAGGATCTGATTTATAATCCAGGTGGGAGAAGAAAATGAAAGAAAGGCACTGTTAAGATACATTCTGTGTTCTATTGGAGATAGTAGACTTTGAATAGAAAATTACTTCTGGAGGCTTCATTGTAATGCCAGGAATGACCTGCTTGAGGATTGTCAAATCCTAGATCTGGTTACCACCTAGCAGTACTGTAACTCTATGCTTTGAAACAGTTTAAAAACAGAAGTACTGCTTATCCTTCTGGGGTTATTCAGATTCTGTGAGGTAAACTAATCTTTTGGAGCACCAGATAGCTTCAGGAATTTACCCTACTTCCTTTAAGCTTAAAAATTTATCTTTATTCTCAAACTATTCCAAAAAATAGAGGAAGATGGAACACTTCCTAAATCATTCTACAAGGCCAACATCACCCTGATACCAAAACCAGACAAAGACAATACAAAGAAAGAAAATTACAGGCCAATATCGCTGATGAACATTGATGCAAAAATCCTCAACAAAATATTGGCAAACCGAATACAACAATACATTAAAAAGATCATACACCATGATCAAGTGGGATTTATACCAGGGATGCAGGGATGGTTCAACATCCGCAAATCAATCAACGTGATACATCACATCAACAAAACAAAGAATAAAAACAACATGATCATCTCAATAGACGCAGAGAAGGCATTTGACAAGATACAACATCCATTTATGATAAAAACTCTCAATAAAATGGGAATAGAAGGAAAATACCTCAACATAATAAAGGCCATATATGACAAACCCACAGCCAACATCATACTCAACGGGGAAAGACTGAAAGCCATTCCTCTGAGAACAGGAACGAGACAGGGCTGCCCACTCTCACCACTCCTGTTCAACATAGTACTGGAGGTTTTGGCCAGAGCAATTAGGCAAGAAAAAGGAGTAAAAGGAATCCAAATAGGTAACGAAGAAGTGAAACTCTCACTATTTGCAGATGACATGATTGTATATATAGAAAACCCTAAAGAATCTGTTGGAAAACTATTAGAAACAATCAACAACTACAGCAAAGTTGCAGGGTACAAAATCAATCTACAAAAATCAGTTGCTTTTCTGTATGCTAATAATGAACTAACAGAAAGAGAACTCAAAAAGATAATACCATTTACAATTGCATCAAAAAGAATAAAATACCTAGGAATAAATCTTACCAAGGAGGTGAAGGACCTATACAATGAGAACTACAAGACATTATTGAAAGAAATCGATGATGACGTAAAGAAATGGAAAGATATCCTATGCACGTGGATTGGAAGAATAAACATAGTTAAAATGTCTATATTACCTAAAGCAATCTACAGATTCAATGCAATCCCAATCAGAATCCCAATGACATTCTTCACAGAAATAGAAAAAAGAATACTAAAATTTATATGGGGCAACAAAAGACCCCGAATAGCTAAAGCAATCCTAAGAAAAAAGAACAAAGCAGGAGGCATCACAATCCCTGACTTCAAAACATACTACAAAGCAATAGTAATCAAAACAGCATGGTACTGGTACAAAAACAGACACACAGATCAATGGAACAGAATTGAAAGCCCAGAAATAAAACCACACATATACGGACAGCTAATTTTCGACAAAGGTGCTAAGAACATGCAATGGAGAAAGGAAAGTCTCTTCAATAAATGGTGTTGGGAAAACTGGACAGCCACATGCAAAAGAATGAAAGTGGACCATCTGCTATTGCCATTCACAAAAATTAACTCAAAATGGATCAAAGACCTGAAGGTGAGACCTGAAACTATAAAACTCATAGAAGAAAATATAGGCAACACACTATTTGACATTGGTTTTAAAGGAATCTTTTCGGATGACATGCCTACCCAGACTAGGGAAACTAAAGAAAAAATGAACAAGTGGGACTTTATCAGATTAAAGAGCTTTTATAAGACTAATGAAACCAGAATCAAGATGAACAGACAACCAACCAGCTGGGAGAGAATATTTGCAAAACATACATCTGACAAGGGGTTGATCTCCATAATATATAAAGAACTCACACAACTGAACAACAGAAAAACAAACAACCCGATCAAAAAATGGGCAGAGGAAATGAAGAGACACTTCTCCAAGGAAGATATACAGATGGCCAATAGGCACATGAAAAGATGCTCAACGTCACTAATCATCAGGGAAATGCAAATCAAAACAACACTAAGATATCACCTCACGCCTGTTAGAATGGCTATAATCACCAAGACAAAAAACAACAAATGTTGGAGAGGATGTGGAGAAACAGGAACCCTCATACACAGCTGGTGGGAATGCAAATTGGTGCAGCCTCTATGGAAAACGGTATGGAGATTCCTCAAAGAATTAAAAATAGAGATGCCCTATGATCCAGCCATCCCACTACTGGGAATCTAGCCAACGAACCTGAAAACAACAATCCAAAGAGGCTTATGCACCCCTATGTTCATTGCAGCATTATTCACCATAGCCAAGAAGTGGAAGCAACCTAAGTGTCCCTCGACTGACGATTGGATTAGGAAAATGTGGTATATATATATACAATGGAATACTACTCAGCCATAAAAAAAGACAAAATCGTCCCATTTGCAACAACATGGATGGGCCTGGAGCGTATTATGTTAAGTGAAATAAGCCAGAAAGTGAAAGACAAACACTGTATGATCTCACTCATATGTGGAATAGAAACCAACACATGGACAGAGAAAACTGGACTGTGGTTACCAGGGGCAGTGGGGGTGGGGGGTGGGCACAAGGGGCGAAGGGAGTCATATATATGGTGATGGACAAACAAAAATGTACAACCCAAAAATTTCACAATGTTAGAAACCATTAAAACATCAATAAAAAAAATTTATCTTTATTTGAATTTTTTGAATATGTTTAAAATAAAAAGTATATCAAAAGGCATATAGTGACAAGTCCTCCTCCAATCCCTTTCCCCATCTACCTTCAATTTTTATATATCTTTCCAGAATTTGTTTATATATATATAGCAAATATGAATATATATTATTCTTTAATCTTATCAGATGTCTTAGAGTGCATGTTACTTGAGAGTTTATAAGAAATAAATTTATAGTAAGTAGATTTTAAAGAGAATTTTAAACTAATCAATATTTGATCAATTTGGGTATTCATCTTATTAGTATAGGTGAAGACTTCCCCCATAAGGGAGTTAGGAGAAAATTTTGTTCTGCTCATCAATAAAATTCCCTTATTCCATGACAAGGAGGCTATTTGAATCAAGGTTGAACACCCTCTGCATAACAGATCTAGCAAATACCCACATTATGGGGCCACTTGTCAGAACTTCTCTCTGCTTGTGAAAAAGTACATAAAGTACAGGTTTGTTCTTGACTGAATGGGCAGATGCTACATGGTTCTCTGAATCCCACACTGGATTCAGATTTAATGCAATCTATACATATGCCTCAATCTGAATTGTTGTTTTTTCCCTCTGTGCATATAAATTTTTCAATACAAATTAACTTATATCTCACTAGGAACCTAAAAAAAATGTATTAAATGTCAGGGTTTACTGAAGACAGAAATATTGGCAAGATATATAGCTTTTAAAACATTTTCATCATATATGCACATCACTTAATTTTCATTCCAACTCATATAATTGATTTACTTTTCTTTTCTAAGAAGCTATCTATTAAAGACATGGCTGACTTTCCTGTCCCTACCCAAGATGTGACTGGTGATGACAAACAAGGTATGATAAGAAAGAGTTTTCTTCCTTTAGGAACATTCTACCTATGTTTCTTTATCTGCTTCTCTTGCAATGGCTGGCTTCTAGAGCATATGAGGACAGTTCTCAGTATATGAAAACATTTGGATGAATTAAGTAGTTCAAATTGTTGTCACAAAAATATATGTCATAATGTGGTAACAAGAGCTTGAGTGTCCAAAGCCCCCCAACTCATTGGCCCCTTACTTACTGCTGACCCTCAGGCTACTCTGACACCTTACATTGGAATCTGGTCGTACTAACTAGGAGATGACTGGAAGCTGAAAGAATTGAGAGCTTAACATTTTGTGTTGGCAGATGTGATCCTAGAACATCAATATAAATGCACATGTGTACACGGGTCTAATCCAGGAGGAAGTTATCTTCTGTGGAGAGTTTCTGTCCCTGGGCTTTATTCCCTGTGACTTTGCGGGTATGGGGCTGTGACCTGGAGCCCAGCAACAATTTGTGTATCTTAACTGGGTGGATGAGAAGCAGTGCAGCACAGTGTTCCATGTTATAGCTAACATCAAACACAGAGATGAGTTGGCCCGGGAGTATCTAGAAGAGCAGGAGGAACCCTCCCCTGCTCCATACTTCTCTATAATACTTTATAATCTACCAAGTTTTTCCTCATACACTGTCTTCTTCAGTCCTCACAAAACTGAATGGAGGCTGGTATGTTTTATCACCTAAAATTTAGAGGTGAGTAAACTGAAGTTCAGGCAGTATGAATCATTTGCTTAGTAAGAAAAAGAGTGGAGATAAGAATCAAGATTTTCTAAATCTCAAGCCAGTATTTCTTCTCTTATCTGATATTGATTCACTAACCATGAATGAGAGGCTTATCTGAAGGGACTAAAAATCAGTGAAGCTATTTCAGGCTTTATTGTTGAGACCTGCCATTGATGCAGCTTTGTATGGGAGTTAAACATGAAAAATAAGTTTTCCATTAGGAAACAGTAATTGCATGCTATTTAAATATTTGCTCCAGAGAGGCAGGCAGAACTGGACATTGTCTGCAGCAGTGTGTACTCGAATCACTCTCTTGACTAGTGGGTCTTAGCCTTGACTGCACATTGGAATAACTGGGTGAGCTCTAAAAATGCTGAAGCCTGGGTCTCACTCTCAGAGAGATTCTGATGTAGTTGGTCTGGATGTCAGGAATGGAAGGGGGAAATTCCTGATACTTCTTGGTAATTCTCCTCCTCGCCACTAGAAGCACTCTCTGGAAAGTTGAAAATAGTGCTTTGTTCTCTGTAGGAGGAGAACCTATTTCCGTGCTTTAGGAGGTCTTTATTGTTTTAGTAAGTGCTATAGCAACTTAAAGAGGTTTATAACACTAGTTTCATAGGTGATGACTAGGGATTCTTTGTTTTAATGTAATGTGCTTCAGAAATAAAATTTTACAGTTTTTCTTTTCTTTTCTCCTCTCTTTCTTGTTCTTTAAAAATGAAACCAAACACTGCCAGCTTTGAAAAGTACTGTGGATGAAGCCTTACCAAAGGACATGTCTGAGGATCCAGGTAGGAGAAAACCATTTTAATATATTTTTTATGTAATTATTTCTAATTAAAAAAATAATTTCAATCAGTAGAAGATTGGTACACCTGTGTTAGTGTGTATGTTTCTCTCTAAATATTTGTCTTGTGTCTTATTACAAAGAAACCTTTTGGCTTTTTTTACCCTTTCCCTCTTTTCAGTTATGAGAAGAGGGTGATTTCTTTTTAAATTCCAAATTTAGGTTTCACTGAAAAGGCCACTCAGTTTGAATTTAGAGTCTCATTGTTACTAAGTGTAAAATTGGGGAGGCTTGGAGTTGAGAAGATTTCAGCGAGCCATTGTGGTTTCTGTGAAGTGTAAGGAGCTGATGAGGTAGACCAACTGGAGGCCCACAGTTGAAATTTCCCATTTCCAAAGCAAAAATCTCAAATATTTTCATTATACTTCACCACCAGGAAGGTAAGTAAATGTGCTTATACATGAAGTGGATTCCGAGGAGAAAAATAAAAGATGTGTTTGCCCAGGTTCTGGGAGAGTCGGAACTGTATCTGTGAATGGTAGAGATGGCCAGGCCTGTGTCCTCAGCTCTCGATGGAGCCATCATTGAATCCAGATGAACCTAGTTACAAACAGACTGGCTAGGGAAGGGGTTACTATTTGGAGCTCTGGTTATGAGGAAATGAAAGACGTTGCTGCTTTCTCTTTTATTGTTATCTCTCTTAATATTTAATAAGTAAATCATGTTTGTTTTTGTTAGCTAGCTATCATCCCAGGCTTATTTCTTTAAAGTTAGAACAAAGGAATCCATATAACATTGAGGCTTTTACTATAGTACAATATTTCCCAAACACCAAGTTCATTCAAAGTTTAAAAGAGAGAGGGGTAGAGAGAGAGGAAGGAGTGAGGGGAGAGAGAGAGAATAAATATGAATGAGAATATATGATTGATTTCAGTGATGAGGCCTAAGAATCTGTATTTTTAGGCAGCCCCTCAGGTGACTCTGATGCACAGCCTATTTTGGGAACCGCTACCTCTAGAAGGTGATGTTAAGAAATAGAAAATTAAGATAGTAGATCAATCATGACTCCAAAAGTGGTAGGAATTCTCAAGCCTAGTTTTGGCTTTGAAACTAATTCGGGTTTCTTCATTGTAGGGGGGAAATGCTCTATTTGTGTAGGACAAACATCTGAGGTAGGTTCTTTCCAACTCTAATTTCTGGAGCTAAAGTAGGTGCATCCCAGTTTTTGTAAACTTCATTTCATGGTATTAGTAAAAGCTATTTAAATGTGGAGAGTTAAATTGGTGCTTCTTCAGCAGCCTTTGAGGCTAATGACTCTTCCTGTTTTTTCCACGAGCATCATGTTTTCTTTGGGGCATGAGCTGTAGATGTCATTTTTACCATTCCTTCGTTGAATAGGGCATGGCATCACCAGACAGAACCTCTCAGGGTCTGCCACACTGTGTGAAGTAAATCTGAATTTGTTTCACATTCTGCCTTGGGGCATGCTATGTGGTTTCTTATTTGTTCTTCCCACTGCTGCCCCTTTTTGGAGTGGGTATGAGGAAATCCCTCGTCTGAAAATATATTTAATACTCCCTTTCCTCGGGGGATGTTTGAATTTCCAGCCAGAGACACTAGAGTTTCAAGATGGTAGTTTCTAATTCTGGATGGCTGTCTATGCCATGTGGGCAGTTCACCTCAGTTGAGTTGCTGCCTTTCGGAGAATTAAACTTTATGCTTGCCCTCTTATCCTGTTTCTTTTTCCTGGAAAGATGACATGCCTGGAGTGTTCTAGGAAGTTGTCATTTTTCTTCCCTTCTCCTAGCTAAATGAGAAGCTATGATCCTCTTGTTGGCTTCTGCCTGGATTCCAACACAACATGCCCTTGCCATTTTTTCAGATATTCACATGCCTCAAATGCTGAGTCTGACTTTTCAGGGGCTTGGAGGTTGATGGAAGACTTAACTAGAATAGTGTTCTCCAGCTTTTTCTGATCTGAAACCTGTGGAGACTTACCAAGACCTCCTTGGGATACATTTTTGCAGGTGGAAGAAGAAGCATCTCCTTGCTCTGCTCTTCCGCAGTAGGTGGCAATAGTGATGATAATGGTAATGGTGATGAAGATGATGATGTGGTGGGTTACAGATAGGGTGGGACAGTGTTATGAGGGAATGGGGGTATTCCTTGTTAAATATTTCTTCATATGCCCTTACCCTTTCAATTGCTGAAGGTGTATATATTAATGGAGTCTAATAGATTTCTTAGCTAACATCACATTCCAGCCTAATTCAACAGAGCACACTGCACAATTGCGATCTTTGTCTTGATGTCTCTAGGTCATGCTGAGGGTATTAGGCCTGTTCGCCCTTACCCTGTAGTCTTCAGACTGCCGTTGGTGATTCTGGCAGCTGCCCCGTGGCCTGCTGTCACTCCGTGGTCTTATGGGGTAGAGCAGTTCTCTCCTTTCATTACCTGCTCCCACCAGCACCTCCTTTGCTGTCCTAGAAGGAACTAAATTTGGAAACCAGATTTCTAAGCTTGAAAAATTAGGAGCACTGTACAGCAGTAATACTTTGTAGTTCTAAAATACATTTAGTTTTCAAAGTACCTTCACCTTCTTATCTCTCCCTTTGAGAAAGGGGCCATATTTTTATTATCTTCATTCTGTAGGTGAGGAAACTGAGGTTCAGAGAGGTAATGTGGCCAGACAGAGCACCTAGGCCTCAGTACTCCTGGCCTGATCTCTTCTGCTCACCCATAACCCTCACCCCATCTGTCTGTATCTCTCACCAGCAGGGCTCACCCCTCCTTCCACACCCATTCCTACCCCAGCAAAAAGACAAAGATAATGACAAGTGACAAAGAAATTAACGGTTACCACGGTCTGGTTTGGGGAATGGTATTTTAACACGGCCGAGACTTCTCCTACCCACGTATTTCTGGAAAGCTGTGGGGCCTGGGGGAGAAGAGGGGCACGGAGCCAGCTGTGGGCAGCCTGCTCAGAGGGCAGCCCCCAGGTCTGTGGTGAGTCTGGTCACACTGTCCACGCAGCCCCAAGGCAGCCTGTTTGGCTGGAGGAGAGGCTCCCCATAGGCTGCTTTCCTTTGCTGCCTGGGGTTTGTAGAAGGGGGAGTAGTTTTCCATCTACATGCAGGTGCGAGTGCACTGTCACGGGCAAGACAGGGCTCAAGCTGCTCGGGCTCCCCGTGCTTTTCAGGGCTCTGGCAGCGTTTCAGTGGTTTGAAGTTGAAAGATGCCTGTGTTCTCACTACAAAAGCCAAAATGCTTAGGTTGGGAGAAACGCATCTCTCCTGCAGCTGACCATATGTAAGGGAATATGTATTGCCTGTTTGCTTTGTGCCTTATAAGCATTTCAGCTCCCCTTTCTGCCCTGCTTTTCTAACCCAAGAATTTTAATGATCATCATAAATTCAGGTTGCTTCGTACCAAGGAGGGTTTTTATCTTTGGAGCAATGTAAAAGAGGATGGGATAACGCAATGAGACATTTTCTTTCTGGAAGAATTTGTGCAAACAATGTACAAACTATATTCTCCTTGTTCCTAGTTAGTAGCACTTTTTCTATGAATTTTTATGACATTTTATGATGAAAAATTTGCAATATTTGTACAACCTTACTGTAGCTAGTGGTTTCTAAAGGTGTCTTCCATAGAGGATTGAAAACATAAAAAGAGGATTAATGTTTTTGTAAATGTTTCTAATTACTCCCAACAGCTAGAGATGGGAAAGTAGGTTCTGTGGGTGTTGGTAGTGAGCAAGTTAGTTTATGATTTAAATTTGATAAGGAAAAGTTGTGTGGTTGACAAAATATTTTAATGATTTCATTCAATAATATTCTCTGTATGATTTGGTCACAGACACGTGGGACACAAGAATATTCTCTTACAGGAAAAGCTGCATAGCTCATTTCAACTTACTTGGGGGAGCTTTGATTTCTTGTGGTCATGCTGCTTTGGTAGTGTATTTTAAGAAAATCTAAAAATGTGTATCCCGATAGATTTCTTCCTAGCCTTCAGGGGAGACTGGTTCAAAATCTCTTACTAAGCTATCACGATAGACCAAGAAACTGTCAAATCTGAACCAATCATTGTGTAAATAGAAAACCTCTTGAGAGAATTGTCTTTTTAGACTGCAATTTCTTCATTAATCAACTTAGATTTGAGAATGGCTTCTCAGATAGTGCTCTGACAAAAGGAAAAATATGTTGGTTTTTCTTTCCTTTTAATTGTGCCTCTAGCTTTAGAAATAAAATTATGCAATCATGAAAATGTGGAAGCGGTCAGGTTCTCCACATGGACACCTGTACCTCTTGTTTACCTGTTGATGTGTTCTGTACTAGCCCAGGTGCTGCATATAAATCTGTTTAACTGCAGAAATGAAACCCAAGCAAACAACAACTAATCTTTGTTTCAGCCACTCCTAAGGATTCCAACAATCTCAAAGCAAGACCAAGATCCAGGTAGTGTTACTTTAATTTCTGCTTTAATGCCCTTTGTGCCCTGTCCTTGACTAGGGAAAAAACCTCCCAACCCAAAGCCCAACCCCCAATCTCCTTTTCCTTGAGATTTGAAGCTTAGAATATGGGTGAGTTCACTCATCATGAGGGGCCTGACTGGAGCATGCAGTGCTGCTGGGGAGACTCTTAGTTTCTCTGTTTATTAGTGCTGGAAGATGGCAGCTGCTGCTTTCTGGTCACCTGACGTGTAGAAGTGGCTTGTGTGATATGTCCCAGTTGTTGCAGGATAATAACAAATAGGGGGAAGTAGCTTCAGAAAGAAGGAAATATGGTTAAAAGGTAACTGACACTGAAATTTACTATCACGACAAGGTGAACACCAGAAAGTAAGAAGTCTGGGGGATAAAATCTAGAGTAGGGAACGAAAATGCTCATGGTGATTTCAGTGAGGCTTGAAGCTTCAGGTAAGCAGTGCTTAGGGTCCATTTCATCCTATCTTAGAGCATCTTCTCATCTTCACAGTTTTTAAATGGATAGAGGCTAGTAGAAGAGGGCGAGCCAGTAAGGCAGAGCTGTGGTTGACATCAGACACCAGGAGGGGGGAGCGAGGAGAAATACTGAAACACTAATAGAACATCAAAGAGGGGAAATGGTGTTGGGACCACTCTTCATCAGCAGACTGCACTGTAAGATAGGACACTATATGTGTGTGTTTCACGTCTTGCTTTGGCTCTTAGTGACTTTTTTCCTCCTTTGGCTGCTAGACACATTCCTGAAAAAGTGAATTTAAATCTGATCATATTTTATATGATTGAAATACTGACATTTAAGGAAATCTTGTCTCCATGTAAATCAGAATTATTCCTTAGTTTATCTTTTATATCTGGATTTTCCAAATTGGGGTTTTGTTTCCTTGTTTATAGAAGGTACAGATATTTATATTCATATTTTTTTAAACAATAGATCTAGTAATTCATTTTGGGAGGATAAAAAGTATAGTCACTATTTCTCTCTATGGTTACTACATTTACTCATCCTTTTTTTTTTTAAGGATGAGTGGATCTTTTATAAATTAGTCTGTGCTGGCTTTAGGATGTAGGAATAGTAGCATTTATCTGTCGTCTTGGTAGGAAAAGCCTTCTTTGAATTGCAGAAATCTGCTAACGTGTATTATGTTAACCGTAAATTGAACCTCACAGTTTTCACTTCTGCTGACTTCCTCTCTCTCCCAAAGTGAATGAAATTATAAAATCTCATAGTCACATATTCTGTTATTAATATCTGGCTAAATTTTATATATCCTTTTAGGGATTGGTCTCCTAGTCTAATTTGGATGTTTTTATTTTCACTGCTCTCAAATGGGTCTTTACTGAGACCAAGGGAATCAAATTATTTTTATCCTCGTTTTTAGAATAGTAAAGCTTTATAGAAATAGAAATAGGGGAAGATCACTATTCTAACACTACTGCATTCATCATTTTGTTGATTCCCTGGACATTTATATTTTAATTGGTTGCAGTCTTAGTTTTACAGTATCACTTATTTGATATTCAGTTAAATTTTCATGTGAAAATATAAATACACAGATTATATATGGAAATAACATGGAATGAGATATGTGGTATGGGATAGTGTGCTTAACTATATGTGTGTGTATAAATATATACACACACATTATTCATACACACATTATTGTTTCTTGAGTGAAAAATGTCACTAAAACTATATCTGGCATAGAAAGTTCTTTTAATTTCTAGCAAGGGTCTCTAATTTCCTTTTTTAATCAAGAGTTCCCATTTGACAACTTTGTTGTCCTTTCATATCAGTTTCCTTTACTCTGGTTGAAAGTATTAGAGCATTCTTCCTGCTAGTTCCTACATGCCTTTGCTTTGCCTGTCTTGCCAGTTATATTACAGGGGCCACCCCAGAGCATGTCACATGCCATTATGGTAGCTTTATTAAAGATTGCAGCCTTGCATGACAAACAAAACTCTTGACTACCACAAAGAAACCTTGAGGAACTTATTTGGGAAATAAAAACTCACTATGTCGAAACCAGCTTTACCAAGAACTGAAGTTGCTTAATAGTAATTGATAGATTCTAATTTCATAAGTGCCGCTATAGTACCTAAATGCTAAGAACAGTTTTCTGAGGTTAATTTGTCTCTAGGACACATCTCTGACTCAAAGGTCATTTTCTTCTTTGACGTGAAGTTAGCCGAGAAGCTGAATAAAACAGATGTACACATCCACTTCTTAGAAAATCATATTGGAACTCGTCCACAAACCTATTCCTAAGCAATAGACTATTGTACTGAGTTGAATTAATTTATAAAATAAGTAGGTCTTTAATAAATAGTCTAGCCGCTACTGCCAGAAGATTTCTTCCCTGGCTCATAGGCAGTATCAGAACATTTTAAAAATGGAATTTAGAAAGAGAGAGAGACAGGAGTTTGAATCAAAGCTATGTAACTTTCTACCCATGTGACCTTTGGCAAGTTATTTAGTTCCTTTTTCTTTAAAAGTCATTATTGGAGTTACAGTCTCAGAAGTTACCTAGTTAGCTACTGCCTTATTAGAGATTGAGGGAGAAGGTTAAGAAGAGGCTTTTGCTTTGAAAATTTCCAAAAACCCATATTTCTCATGGTAAGACAACCTAGACCCCTCAATCTGACTGATGTGTGTTTTCCTTTCCTGAATTTCGTTTGTGGCATATTCCCTTGAACATTTGATTCTTACTCTCAGTTTATCTGTCCCAATTCCATATGTGCCTGTCATCGCATTTGCATGTAAACAGGAGAAAAGTTCTGCAATCAGTTAATACCATGAAGCCCTTCTATTAAAAAATATGAAAGTACCTTAAGTGGAAGGGTTTACATGTTATTAACGATTCCAATAGAAACTGATTTGAATTTACAGAAAGCTTTTCCTTTTGCGTAAATTTAGGTCTAAGGTATAATAAGAGCAAAGAGGTTGAAAAAGATTCTGATTCACGGTTGGGGTTTAGGCAATTATTGCAGATAGTGGCATCCAAGGGACAGTAGAATTTGTGGTTGTTTTGGGAGCTCATCAGTCCTTTGCGGTCACTTTGACATTTGGGGGTATTTTCCATTTCAGCCCAACTTCCGAGAGTAAAGCTTTGCTGTCTCCCTTCTGACCTTCCCTTATTTTGCTGCAGATCTTACTCTAGCACCTCCATAGAAGAGGCCATGAAAAGGGGCGAGGACCCTCCCACCCCGCCACCGCGGCCACAGAAAACCCATTCCAGAGCCTCCTCCTTGGATCTGAATAAAGTCTTCCAGCCCAGTGTGCCAGGTGAAGTGCCCCTATGAACCCCAGCCGTTCCCTTTCCTGTTGGAGTCAGTGGATGGGTGTCTGCCACAAAGGCCTTTGTGTGTCCAGATAATGGGCGGACCTGGCCCTTTCCCATCCCTGGACGGTCTTCACGTTGCTATGATATTCTTGGGAGGGAAAGTGGTTCAAGGCAGATAGATATCACATGTGTCTGGAGCCTTGCCCACACTTGCTATGGGTCAAGAATTATGAAATTCTGTACCAAGAGGATAAAAATGGTTCAACCCCAGACAGCCACTGAGTGCGTGGCTGGGGTCTTGTTCCTGCATTGTGGTAATTTGTATACAAGATTGCTGTCTGTCATTTCCTCAGACACTTAACGCGGTTCTTCTGCGAAAGATCTTGGTGATCAGTGCCTGGCCGGAATCTTCTGCATTTTATCCTTGTGGCGAAGATCCTGTGTCCTGTAGGGTTTAATGTTTCCTAAAGCTGACTGATGGTTAGGGGGTTGGTGGAGGGGTCTAGGGCAGGGACTCTTTCAGGTGGGCTCCTCTGGGTCTTCTGGGGCTAGGACTTTATTGAGCCAGCTGCTGTACAGCTGGGCTGGAAGCGAGGGAGATCAGAGGGGCCTGTCTGCTCCCCTGGCTGCCTGTGAAGTGGGAGACATCCTCCTAGGGAACCTGCAGAACAGCAGATGAGAGCCATGCCTTTTCTTTAGTGAAGGTGCTAGGATACAGCGCCGTCCCAAGTGTTATTTTGGGAGCGACGAGGGCCTTTCCACTGACTAATGCAGGCAAGCTATAAATACAGTGATTTCCTGGAACTTTTTCTATATCTATGTGCATTTTAAATCAAGCCAGCCTCAGATGCTAGTGATTTGCAGATTATTATCTTTTATACTAAAGCAAGAAAGGACTCTCCTTGGCTCACACATTAGCATGACCTCTGTGTCCCGGCAGAGCTCAGCATGTTTTATTTGTTCTAATAAAGTACTCTCCTCACAGTAAAGTTATAGATTGTTTTTTAATATACTAGAATCTGGAACTCTCTGTGAAATTTGATTCTCTGCCATGAGTTCATCAGATAAAAATTTGCCTTGAACTTTCTCCTATACTTTGATCCAAATTCTGGCATAATTTCATAGTAACTGGTATTTGGGGTGGGAGTAGCCATGGATGATGATGCTATAAAAATTTCACATGGCTGGCATATTATGACCTAGAAGATTTTTCTATGGATACAAGAAGATTAAAACAATCTGGGAAGCTATCTCAGTATGTTTTCCTTGCAAGGAGAGATGGTGGAAACGTCCATGCATCTCTCAGGCTGTGTAACCCCAAAAGGTGTGCCAGCTGTGTTGGAGAATGGGTGTGCTGTGGCTTTGAAACATTGCATCATATAGTGGAAGAGACATGACTGGATTTAGAGTCCAGCTCAGCTGCTTATTAACTGTTTGATTTTCAGCAAGTGGCTTAATCTTTCTGTATCTCAGATTCCTAATCTGTAAAATAGGGCCAATACTTCATGGAATTGTAGGGTTTTGCAGAGATAATAAACATAATCCAAATAGCACCATGTTTGGCCCATAGGCACTCATTCCCACAGAAGACCACTGAGGAAAGGGACTCGGAGGATAAAGCCCCCTGACTCCTTGACCCCCAGTGGCAGTTCTGTGATTCATTCCCCACAGTTCCTTGGAGGACTCACAGAGGACTGAGCCGCAGGTGCCTGCTGTATACCGCATTCATTAACACACCTTTTCTTGGCTTTCTTCCCTCCTGCCGTGTCTCTTTCCCCACACCCAAATAAAATACCTGTTCCCAAGTCCACGTCTTAGAGGCTACTTTCAGGAGAACCTGAATTGACAGCTTCTTTTTACATTTCCAGTATTGATATGACTTCAAGAGGAAAAGTATTTTGGTTTGATAAATGCCAAAGAATAGCTGGGCAGGTGACATCTGTATTCATAGCCTAATCCCATTGTCTTTTCAGTGCAGGTTTACACAAATGAAATTTTAATGAGCAGTTTAAATTGATCACATGAATAACAGAGCATTTCTGCAGTATAAAAAGCAGGTAGTACCATTGTGTCTGCTTAATTTATTTCCATGTTGGTTAATTCTCACTGGAAAGTTTAAGAGTCTGTCTATATCACGTAGAATTTTAGTGTATTGCATATTGCTATAAATGACTTGTTAAAATTCTGACTAGCTAGGAAAGCATGAAGTGGAGTATAAACCTATGGAATAGTGCACTCAGTGAGAACCGTGGTGCCCATGTAGTAACCCCTCTGCTACATTTGTCTTTACATGTCACTTTAGATAAACTGGGTCACACTATGCTTGCTGTCCTGTATCCTGAGCTTCCCAACTACCCATCTTTCTAGTTCATAATACAGAGCTGCATCATTTCTTTTTAATGCCTGTGTGATACAGACGTACCATAATTGATTGTGCATTGATGGAGATCCTTCTCTCGCCCTATTTCCCTCTCCTTCTTCTTGTCTCTTCCCCTCACTTCCTTCTCATGCTCATACACTACTCCCCTCATATGTGCTCTCCTTGCTCCTTTCTCACGGGTGCCCCTTGTAACCTTTTTCTTTCCCCCTTGTGTCCTCCTTGCATACCTCTGTGCTCCTTCCTGCTCCCCGTCTTTTCTCCCCCTCTCCTTTTCCTCCCCTTCCCTCTCTGCTTCTCTCTTCTCTCCCTCCTTTCCTCCTTTACAGGCGTGAGCCTCCCTTTCCCAGGCTTCCCGATCAACCTCACCTTGCCCTCATGTCATAAACAAGGTTATTAATAAACAGAGGTTATTAATGACTTCATATCCATATCTTTGTTTCCTCGTCTACTTATTTTCTTGTGTGGAATTCTACAAGTTGGAGTTGCTGAGTCAAAGGCCATAGACCTTTGAAGTATAGATGTATTTTGCTAAACTGTGCTGTAGAAAACATAGCTATCAACTTACCACACCGCTAACGTTGTCTGAGAGTGTTTCCTCTCATCCTCGCCAACACTGGTTAATGTTCATCTTTTTTTTTAATGAGGTCACATTGGTTTATAACATTATATAAATTTCAGGTGTACATCATTATATTTCAACTTCTGTATAGACTGCATCGTGTTCACCACCAAAAGTCTCGTTTCCATCGTCACCCTACACATGTCCCTCTTTACCCCTTTCGCCCTCCCCCCACCCTCCTCCCCTCTGGTAACCACCAATCTGTTCTCTGTATCTATGTGTTTGTTTGTTTATCTTCCACATATGAGTGAAATCATACTGTATTTGTCTTTCTCTGTTTGACTTATTTCGCTTAGCATAATATCCTCAAGGTCCATCCGTGTTGTTGCAAATAGCAAGATTTCATCTTTTTTATGGCTGAGTAGTATTCCATCACATATATATGCCACATCTTCTTTATCCATTCATCCATTGATGGGCATTGAGGTTGTTTCCAAGTCTTGGCTATCGTGAATAATGCTGCAATGAATATTCATCTTTTTAATTGTTACCAATTGCATTTCCTTGATTGCCAGTGAGACTAAACATCTTTTCTTACCATTATTGGCCATTAATACTTCTTTTATGAATTGTCTACTAGAAGGCCCACTCAGCTTCTGTTGCTACATCTCTTTGCCTAACCACAGAGGCTGTTTGTCTCTTCTTCACTTTTCCTACGAGGTTCTGGACCTATCTTATTTTAAGCACTTGGGAATGTGAGGGTGGCTGTGGGAAAGAAAGCTAACCTAACTTGCTGCTTCACTGGGTTCATGCCCTTCCAGTCCCCAGTACCATATCTTTCTGCCAACCTTATCACTTAAGACAAACTCTACCTGGGCCACCCTGTTTATAACAATAGAAGAATAAGGAAAACTAAAGAAAAGAGGGGAAGATAATGTGCGATGAAACAAGGTGTAGACTAGAGTTGAAAGGGAAAGATAAAATGAAGCCAATGCTTTAAAAAATGAGAATCACGGGATTGTGAAAAACAGAGTGAATGAGGCTAAGTTGCTGAGTCAGAGTGGCCTAAAGTGGAGTGATAGTGTGGAGAAGAAATAGGATGGAGAGAAGATGCAAAGAAGCAAGAATGAAAGAGGGAAATGAAGAAAAAGATGAGATGGTCATTACATAGGAGTGACCATGTTTATACAAAGGGAGAAGCAGCATATAGGATAAGAGACTGTAGAGACCAAGGGGAGGAGAGCCCACAGACTGGGTGTAGGATTTGGACAGGATTTAAGGGAATAGCTTAGAAGTGGGTGGCATGAATGCCTTCAAATTTATGAAGATAGGTAACGTGATACAGGGAACAATTACAAAGGGCTGATTTAGAATATAAATCTAGAAAAATGAGCAAGGCCAACTTTGGCAGTGTGGGACAATTGGCTTTAACTTTGATATCTGTAAAGAGAGTGTGAACATGTGATTTACAGGAACCTAGACTATCCCAGGGCTCCAGATAGGTGGGTGCTGGTATTACACCTAAAGCATGTGTTTTCATAGTGAGAAACTGATATAAAATAATCGCTGTGTATAAGAGGGAGATCACCTTTGTAATAGCTGATCCAGGTTATGGAGCCCTCCTCTCATAGTCCTGCACAGCTGCCACGTTTGAGAGAAAACAATGTGCAAGGAATTCAAAGTCAGTGATAATGCAAGCGTCCAAATCTAGAGACAGTCAAACCCAGACTTGCTCAGTGATGTTTTGATTTTAGAACTCTACACTTACAGCTGCGAAACATATTTTATTACTGAGATTCCTGTAAGAAAAAAAAATCATACTGTGAAGGCAATACTTTTTAGACCCTAACCTCCTTTTTCTCATTGAAACAGTTGTTTTCATAAGGTAATTTTTTTTTTCATGAAAGGGGTTTCTTCTGTTCCACTGTATGGGGTGGGAACTACCCTCCTTCCACTCTTGACACTGAGCCACCCCTTCCAAAGCCATGCCTGAGGTTTGCAGCCTGAAGTTTCCATGGTGACCATCACCTGCCTCAGTGCCGCCTCTGCTACAACAGCCCTGTTCCAATCATTGAGCATCCACCTGGCAGAAGAGGCAGAGATTGTGTGGAGGAGACATAGCCATCCCTTTAAAGCTTCAGACCAGGAACCTTCATCACTTCCACTCAAATCTAACTGGGGAAACCTAGGCTCGTGGATATAGCTAGCTGCCAGGCGGCTGGGAAATGTCATCCCTGGCAGGGCAGCCATTTCCCAGTGGTACCCCAGTAAAAGAGGAGAGTGGATGTTGGTGACAGCTCTTTCTGCCACATCCTGTATGGCCAAATACATTGAGATCCACAAGTTAAAACCATTGTGATGCCTGAACAAAACACATTCATGGATAGTATCTGCCCCTGGGTAACTGATGTCCTATCTCTGCTTTAGACATATTGATAATAAAAATTCATTCCATGGTTAAGGAATTGTGGTACATCCATATTGTGGAACTTATGAAGTTAAAAAGAGTAAGGTATGTGTACTAAGTGGAGAGCTATCTGAGATAAAGTAAGGGAAAAAGGCATGGTACAGAATATATATGTTCTTAAATGTATAGACAATTTCTGGGAGGATACTTAAGCAACTGGTAACAGTGGTTGCCTCTGGGGAAGAGAATAAGATGACTGGGGACAGGAGTGAGAGAAACTTACTTTTCATTGAATACCTGTTTGTATCTTTTAAATTTTGCCTCATGTACAGATATTACCTATTACAAGAAATTTACTTTTTATTCTATAGCTGTAATGACCAGATGGTACCTGAGAGTGCCAGAGATGTCTTTCCTGGCTGAGTTTACCTGTCTCAAACTTGTCTACCATTCTGTATCCAGGGAATCTTTATGACCAATCTACTGCCACCTCCTAGAATGCAACTGAAATGACAGAAGCATTCCAGAGCATTCTTTAAGGCTCTGATATGTTCTTTGGATTCCTCTTCCGTGCCCCTCCAACATGGAGGGTTAGTTTGGGAGGACCTCCATTGTGAGATTACAGATGGTCGAAGTGTTGTGATAAGGGTTCTGTCTTAACTTGAAAGGGAAGTCTGTTTATTGGGTGGTGAGCTTAGAAGACTCTGTCCTGGGTTTTCTACAAATGAATATTTCTTTCTGCAACTTGAGAAATAGGTAAACCCCTTGGGAATAAGAGATGTTCTCAAGATCAGACTTACCTTTCAAGTTCTCTAAAGGATGAATTTGGCCACACAGACAGCTTTGACCTCACAGATTTCCTTTTTGTATCATTCCTGTGAGGGCCACTTGTTCCCTTTTAAAATCTAGGAGGATTTAAAAATCTGGTAGGATTATGGCATTCCTGCCCCATCCCCAAACTTTTGGATCTGCAGTACACAGCCAGCCAAGGGTTCAGTTTGGCCATCTTGATAGTTTTTTTTTTTTTAAATGAAAGCTTTATTGAGATATAATCCGCATACTATAAAATTCATATAAAGTATACAGTTCAGTGGCTTTTGGTATATTCATAGTGTTGTGCAACTGCCAGCATTATCTGATTTCAGAACACTTTTATCATCCCAAAAAGAAGCCCCATACCTGTTAGCAATCATTCTCCATTCCCCTTTATTGGCAACTGCTAACTTACTTTCTTTTTCTGTGAATTTGCCTGTTCTGGACATTCCGTTTTAATGGACTCATATAATATGTGGTCTTTTGTAACTGACTCCTTTCACTTAGCATAATGTTTGCAAGGTTTATCCACATTGTAGCATGTGTCAGTACTTTATTCCTTTTATGGATGAATAATATTACATTGTATGAATATAGCACATTTTATTTATTTATCATTTTATGGACATTTTGATTGTTTCTGCTTTTTGACTATTATGAATAATACTGCTGTGAGCATTCATGTGCAGGTTTCTGTGTAAACATGTTTTCCTTTCTTGGATATATACATGGGAGTGGAATTTCTGGGTCATATGGTAACTGTTGAACATTTTGAGGAACAACTGAACTAATTTCCAAAGCAGCTGCACCAATGTACCATCTTACTAGCAGTGTATGAAGATTGCAATTTCTTCATACCCTTGAAGCACTTGTTATTGCCTGTCCTTTTTATTTTAGCCATCCTAATAGGTATGAAGTGGTATCTTATCATGGTTTTGATTTGCATTTTTTAATGACTAATGATGTTGAACATCTTTTCATGTGCTTATTGGCCATATTTATGTCATCTTTGCAGAAATGTCTATTCAAAATCTTTGCCCATTTTTAAATTGGCTTATTTGTCTTTTATAGTTGAGTTGTAAGGGTTCTTTATATATTCTGAATACAAGTCCCTTTACAGATATATGTTTTACAAATATTTTCTCTCATTTTGTAGGTTGTCCTTTCAACCTTTTCGATGGTATCCTTTGAAGTGCAAAAGTTTTTAATTTTGATGAAGTCCAGTTTATCTATTTTTCTTTTGTCACTTGTGCTTTCAGTGTCACGTCTAAGAAACCGTTGCCTAGCTCGAGGTCACAAACATTTACTCTTTTCTTCTAAGAGTTTCATATTTTTAGCTCTTTTATTTAGGTCTGTGATCCATTTTGAGTTTGATTTTTGTATGTGGTGTGAGATAGGGGTCCAAATTCATTTTTTTGCATGTGGCTATCCAGTTGTCCTAGTACCATTTGCTAAGAAAACTATTAATTCCTTGTTTAATTTTCCTGGCACCCTTGTTGAAAATCAATTGACTGTAAACATAAAGGTTTATTTATGGACCCTTAATTCTATTCCATTGATCCATATGTCTATCCTATGCCAGTACCATACTGTCTTGATTATTGCAGAATTGTAATAAGTTTTGAAATTGGGAAATGTGAGTCTGCCCCCTTTATTCTTCTTTTTAAAGATTGTTTTTGTTATTCCGGGTCCTTTGTATTTCCATATGAAATTTAGGATCAGCTTATCAATTTCTGTAGAAAAAATAAATAAAAATCCAGCTGGGATTTTGGTAGGGATTGCATTGAATCTGTAGATCAGTTTGGTTAGTGTTGCTATCTTAACAATATTTTTTTTCCTCAACTTTATTGAGGTTAATTGACAAATAAAAGTTGTATATATTTATGGTGTACAACGTGATGTTTTCCATCTTAACAATATTAAGCCTTCCAATCCATGAACACGGAATGTATTTACATTTATTTAAGTTTTTAATTTCTTTCAACAGTGTTTTATAATTTTCAACATACAAGTTTTACACTTCTTTGCATTTATTCTTAAGTATTTTATATATTTTGATGTTATTCTAAAGGGAATTGTTTTCTTAATTTCATTTTTGCAGTCTTCATTTCTAGCGTATAGAAATATAATTGGGTTTTGTGTATTGATCTTATATCTTGTAACTTTGTTGAACTTGTCTCTTAGTTGTCTGGACACATCTTATCATTAACTTAGATAATGAGATAGGAAACATACTCGTTATTGGACTTCTGACTGCTTAACTAATCCTGTAGCTACCTACAAATCAAGGAAGAAATCCCTTTCAGTGTTTGGAAAACATTGAAAGAATCATTACTGAATGCTTGCATCCAGTTTACTTTTTTCTCATATGTGAAACCAATTGATCTAGTTCCATTTATCGAATAGTATATTCTTTATCCATCAATATGCAGTGTTCACTTCATCCTAAGCAAAGTTTCTCTGTTTGCAAGAGTTGTTTCTGGGCTCTCTACTCCATTAACACATAACACTAGATATAATAGTGATAATGGCTGATACGAATTCGAGGCTTACTTTGTACAGAGGACACATTTACAGCACTTTACGTGTGCTATCTTTTATCCTTACAATAACCCTAATGAGGTAGGTGCTGTTTTATCCCCATTTTAGAGTTGCAGAAACTGAGGTACAGAAGTTAATTTGGCCAAGGTCATGGAGCTAGTAGATCGTGGAGCTAGGACATAAACTCATGCAGTCAAGTGCTAGAGCCTACACTCTGCTGCCTCAAGAAGGGGCAAGTATTTCTCTTCTCTCTGCCCCACTTGCCTCTCCCAACTTGTCTACTTGGCTAGATATTTAGTAAGTGTGTCTCTGTTCAGCTGCCTCTGCTGGAGGTTGAGTCCTTAAGATAGGGCAGAAGGCAGAATGCTATTGTTCCTGTTGGTTGCAGGCCTCACCCTGCTTCACCAGCCAGCTGAGGACTGGAACTCATCTCCAGACCCGGGCAGTTGGCTGCCACTAGTCGTTGTCGTTGAAGGGCCGGGGTATGCCTTCTAGCTTCCTGGACCTGAATCCTTGATTTCAGGCTTTATCTTGTTTGTGGTAGGGGTCTGTCCTTAGAAGTAACACACTCAGAATTCATAGTGACAGAGCATTAAGGTTTCCCTTTGAACTTCTCAGTAGTAGATAGGTAAAAGATGTCGGCTGCAGTATAGCATTACTTTGTCATGAGATTTGAAGTCTAGAAGTTCATTTAAACATAGAGAAGTATCTTTGGGCTGTTGGGCTAGATGAACATTTTCGGAGGTAAAAATACAGTCCAGGTATTTCCAAGCTTGACTGTGTCAGTATTCAGCGTGTTCATCTAGATACATGCCAGTCTCGGTTTTTGGAAGGTGTGGTTGCAGTGTGCTGTCTGTCCTAGGCTGCTGCTTGCCTTTTCCTGCTTCTTTCTCTGTTTATAGGGTTTTTTTTTTCTTTTCCAATAAGTATATGAAAGTTTCTGTAGTAGTACAGTGCTGTGATTTGTGCTGGTAGAAGACAGAAGCCTGGAGAAGGTTTACAAAGGCTTGCCAAGGTGAGGGTGTAGCCAGCCCTGCTATTGGGCAGGGTGCATTTTCTTTTATATGCACCCTCCAGTTTTACAGCTGTCCTTGGCTGGCTGAGTGCTTTAATGAGGGAGTGTGGGGAGGAACAGGACTAGAATCTCTAGAGGATGCAGTGAGAAATGTTAGTATAACCTTTATTTTTAAAATGCTTATAAAACTCATTTGAGTAATAGACAAATACTTCCTTATGTGTAAAATTCAAACATTATAGATCTGTCCCTTCGCCTCATCCCCAAGCCCAGTGTCCTCCCCAGGGAATGTATCCCTCTGACATTTTCTAGTGCACTTATGAATATATATGTGTACCTATCACATCAATTTCATGTTTTTTTTTGCCTTTAAAATAATTGGCATCACATTATACATGTTTCCCCCAGGCCTTTTCATTCTATATTATTTCTTAGAGATATATCCATGTCAGTACTGATAATTTTGTAATTCTTTTATATATGTTCTGTATACTGGCTACTCTATTAAAAACTGTATTTGGAAAAACTTCAAATGTATGTAAAAGTAGAGAACCCTCATCCTCAGATCATTTTGAAGTAAATCTCAGATATTGTATAATTTCATACATAAATACTTTATATGTATCTCTAATGGATAAGGCCTTTTTAAAAAACATAACCATTAAACCTTTATCATATGTAACAAAATTAACAATCTCTTAATATCATCTAATATCTAGCCAATGTTCAGATTTCCTGAATTATCTCAAGTATGTCTTTTTATAGTGACTTGTTCAAATCAGGATCCAAACAAGGGCTACGTGCACATTGTGTTTGTTTTGATATCTGTTAAATCTCTTTGAATTTGATAGGGTCCTCCTTCAATCTCTCCCCACCTTGATATTCATTCATTCATAAGAAAATCATCCACCCTGCCGACATTTCCACATTCTCTCTTTGGCTGGTTGTCTCTTCTTCCATATCCTTTATTTCCTATAAACTAGTAGGTAGATCTAGGCTTGATTAGAATCAGATTCTATTATTTTTGGCAAGAATACTTCCTAGTGATGCTGTGTACTGCCTACTGCATCACCTTAGGAAGTCCCTGATGTCTAATGCCTCTGTTTTTTTGAAGTTTTATTGATCAGTGAGTTCACATGGTATTAGCCTGATTCTTCCATTATGATAAAGATCTGCAACAGCCTTTCAAATAATGGTTTTATCAGGTATTGATCATCATTGCCTACGTCCAGTGGTGTGTTGGTAAATGTTTAACAACTGGCCATTTGCCAATTTTTATGGTGTGAACACTCCTGCCGTGGCCAATTTCACTCTTTCTGATGTGTCACTGAGTGTGGGGTTGGAACAGATGTGCACGGTTGGTTCTCGCAAGCTGGTATGAGCATTTTCCAGCAAACCACCGCTTAGATCCATTACTTCATTGGTAGTTGCAAAATGGTGATACTCTATTTTATTTCTTTTACCTTTATTAATTTGGACCGTGGTTTATTTAACCATTTTCCTATTGTTGGACATTTTGCTTAGGACTATTATGAAGCTTGTGAGCTGAGGAATACGATAAAACAATATAATTCTCAATGTATCACTAAATTCCTTATATGCATTTGAGTTTATAGAATTATATGAAAACTGAAATAGACTTCTGTAGTGGTGACCAGGAAAAGTGTTTTATTCATTTAACCAATATTTATTGAGCACTTACTGTGTGCTTGGTACTGTGGAGAATTCCAAGAGGAATATGGATATGGCCCCACATTCTGCCAATCAGTATTACAGTTACAGGTGAGAAAGGTGCTGAGTCTGGGTGGTTTCTAACAAGGGTGATCTGTGGGTGTGTTGGTCGGGGGTGCACAGGGTGTTGAATTAACCTTTAGAGGATATGATTTTTGGAGTCAAATTCTGTTGATTCTTCTTTGATATCTGCCTTGGTTCACTTTTTATTACCAGTTGCCAGGGAGTCTACTATAGTAATCTCTAGTCTGGTTTGCTTGCTTCATTCTTTCCTTCATAGAGCAACAAGATTGCTTTTCATTTTTTGTGTGTGTGAGGAAGACCAGCCCTGAGCTAACCATCCGATGCCAATCCTCCTCTTTTTGCTGAGGAAGATTGGCCTTGGGCTAACATCCATGCCCATCTTCCTCTACTTTATATGGGACGCCACCACAACATGGCTTGACAAGCGGTGCGTCGGTGCACTCCCGGGATCCGAACCTGCGATCCCTGGGCCACCGAAGCGGAGCACGCGCACTTAATTGCTGCACCACCAGGCCGGCCCCAGGATTGCTTTTCTTAAGTACAACTGTGATGTCACCCTTCTACTCAAAACCCTTCAGGACCTTCTATGTAAACACCAAATTCCTTTGTCTTGACAACTGGATCTGAAGCCATGAGAATACATGAATTTAGTAAGGGACACAGTACCATGGCCTGGCATGCCCAGGAAATAGTGTATTTCAGGAGTAACTGGAGACCAGTTAGAAGTTGGTCTGATATTTTAAAAATTCATGATGGAAAAGAGACAATTTCAAGATAATAGAATCTTTTTCTGGTTTGCCTGCCTGCCTATCTTCCTTCCATCCTTCTTTCTCACACACACACACACGCACGCACACACGCACAGCTAGTGATTTTAACCAACCTAAGGAGTTTAATAGTAAAATGATTAGGAGAAATGCATTTATGTGAATGTAATAGGAGAAATGAAACAACATTTACCAAGGTTAAATCTCATGCCTTTTTGTCGCTTAACTCTGCCTATGTCTCCATCCATCTGGGACCTAGTTAACTCTTATCACATATCCCATGGTGCAGGAAGAAGGAGTTATTGGTGAACGCTGGCAAATAAATTCTAGGATCATAGAGTGTCACTGCTAAAAGAGAACTTGAATGTCATCTCAGACAACTCTCACATATTACGGGCGAGGAGACTGAGATCCGGAGAATGTAATTGCTTTGTTCTTCATCAGAATCCTTTGAAGATGGGAAATCTTTGTTCAGATGTTTGTTGCAGCAGGTTTGGTGTCAGAGAAAGCAATCTGTGTTAACTTAGTATTGGGGGCACACCTTACTATTTTTCTATAGGTAATAACACTAATTGATATCTAAAGTAAAAAGATATATTAAAAAATATATATGGTGCCATCTGTATGCAAGAAACCAATATTGTTTGCCTGTGTTTTCTTCCATGTGATTTACAGTGTTGGGCAGATTTCCCTGAGGTACTTCAGGGAGACTGGAAAGAAAGTTCTGCCTTCATAAATACTTGGAAATCTTAGGAATATGTTTCTTTTTTTAATGATCAAAAAATTGTTATTATCAAAAAACTTTATATGTAAAAAAAGAAAAAGAATAGTATGCTGAACCCCTGGCTTCAACAGTTATCAACTATGGCCCATCTTGTTTCATCTATATTCTCCCTCCCGTATGATTAGTTATACTTTCTTTCCCACTCTTAGCTTTTAAAAACACTATTGAGGTATAATTTGTAGACCATAAAGTTCATCCATTTTAAGTGTACAATCAGTGATTTCTAGTACATTTATCAAATTGTGCTGTCACCATAATTCAGTTTTAGAACATTTTCAGCACCCCAGTAATATCTCTCATGCCTGTTTATAGTTAATCCCCATGCCCAGCCCCATGCAACCACTAATATACTTTCTGTTTCTATAGATTTGCCTTTTCTGGACATTTCATATAAATAGAATCATACAGTATAGGGTCTTTTGCATCTGGCTTCCTTTACTTTGTATAATGTTTTTTTTGTGTGTGCTTGCGTTATCTCCTTGCTTTTTTTTTTATTGAGGTCATAATAGTTTATAACATTGTGAAATTTCAGTTGTAAATTATTTGTCAGTCACCGTATAAATGTGCCCCTTCACCCCTTGTGCCCACCCCTCAACCCCCTTCCCCTCTGGTAACCACTAAACTCTTTGACCGTGTGTTAGTTTATCTTCCACATATGAGTGAAATCATACGGTGTTCGTCTTTCTCTGTCTGGCTTATTTCGCATAACATAATACCCTCCAGGTCCATCCACATTGTTGTGAATGGGACGATTTTGTCCTTTTTTATGGCTGAGTAGTATTCTATTGTATATATATACCACATCTTCTTTATCCAATCATCAGTCGATAGGTACTTGGGTTGCTTCCACTTCTTGGCTATAGTGAATAATGCTGCAGTGAACGTAGGGGTGCGTAAGTCTCTGTGAATTGTTGATTTCAAGTTCTCTGGATAAATACCCAGTAGTGGGATAGCTGGGTCATATAGTATTTCTATTTTTATTTTTTTGAGAAATCTCCATACTGTTTTCCATAATGGCTGTACCAGTTTGCATTCCCACCAGCAGTGTATAACAGTTCCCTTTTCTCCACATCCTCTCCAACATTTGTTATTTTTTGTCTTGGTGATTATAGCCATTCTAATGGGTATAAGGTGATATCTTAGTGTAGTTTTGATTTGCATTTCCCTGATGATTAGTGATGTTGAACATCTTTTCATGTGCCCGTTGGCCATCTGTATATCTTCTTTGGAAAAATGTCTGTTTATATCCTCTGCCCATTTTTTGACCAGGTTTTTTGTGTTTTTGTTGTTGAGTTGTGTGAGTTCTTTATGTATTTTGGAGATTAACCCCTTGTCAGATATATCATTTGTAAATATCTTCTCCAAGTTGGTGGGTTGTCTCTTTGTTTTGTTCCTGGTTTCCTTTGCCTTGCAGAAGCTCTTTAGTCTGATGAAGTCCCATTTGTTTATTTTTTCTTTTGTTTCTCTTGTCTGAGTAGACGTGGTATTCGAAAAGATCCCTCTAAGACTGATGTCAAAGAGTGTACTGCCTATATTTTCTTCCAGGAGTTTTATGGTTTCACATCTTACCTTCAAGTCTTTGATCCATTTTGAGTTAATTTTTGTGTATGGTGAAAGATAATGGTCTACCTTCATTCTTTTGCATGTGGCTGTCCAGTTTTCCCAACACCATTTATTGCAGAGCCTTTCCTTTCTCCATTGTATGTTCTTGGCTCCTTTGTTGAAGATTAGCTGTCCATAGATGTGTGGTTTTATTTCTGGGCTTTCAATTCTGTTCCATTGATCTGTGTGTCTGTTTTTGTACCATTACCATGCTGTTTTGATTACTATAACTTTGTAGTATATTTTGAAATCAGGGATTGTGATGCCTCCAGCTTTGTTCTTTTTTCTCAGGATTGCTTTATCTATTTGGGGTCTTTTGTTGCCCCATATGAATTTTAGGATTCTTTGTTCTCTTTCCACGAAGAATGTCATTGGGATTCTGATTGGAATTGCATTGAATCTGTAGATTGCTTTAGATAGTATGGACATTTTAACTATAATTATTCCTCCATTCCATGTGCATGGAATATCTTTCCATTTCTTTATGTCACCATCAAGTTATTTCAGTAATGTCTTATAGTTTTCATGTATAGGTCTTTTCACCTCCTTGGTTAAATTTATTCCTAAATATTGTATTCTTTTTGTTGCAATTGTAAATGGGATTGTATTCTTGAGTTCTCTTTCTGTTAGTTTGTTATTAGAGTATAGAAATGCAACTGATTTTTGTAGGTTGATTTTCTGCCCTGCAACGTTGCTGTAGTTGTTGATTATTTCTAATAGTTTTCCAATGGATTCTTTAGGGTTTTCTGTATATAAAATCATGTCGTCTGCAAACAGCGAGAGTTTCACTTCTTCATTGTATATTTGGACTCCTTTTATTTCTTTATCTTGCCTAATTGCTCTGGCCAAAACCTCCAGTACTATGTTGAATAAGAGTGGTGAGAGTGGGCACCCTTATCTTGTTCCTGTTCTCAGAGGGATGGCTTTCAGTTTTTCCCCATTGAGTATGATGTTGGCTGTGGGTTTGTCATATATAGCCTTTATTATGTTGAGGTACTTTCCTTCTATGCCCATTTTATTGAGAGTTTTTATCATAAATGGATGTTGGATCTTGTTAAATGCTTTCTCTGCATCTATTGAGATGATCATATGGTTTTTATTCCTCGTTTTGTTAATGTGGTGTATCACACTGATTGATTTTTGGATGTTGAATCATCCCTGAATTCCAGATCAATCCCAGTTGATCATGGTCTATAATCTTTGTAATTTATTGCTGTATTTGGTTTGCCAGTATTTTTTTGAGGATTTTTGCATCTATGTTCATTAGCAGTATTGGCCTGTAATTTTCCTTCTTTGTGTTGTCCTTGTCTGGCTTTGGTATCAGGGTGATGTTGGCCTTGTAGAATGTATTAGGAAGTGTTCCCTCTTCCTCTGTTTTTTGGAATAGTTTGAGAAGGATAGGTATTAAATCTTCTTTGAGTGTTTGGTAAAATTCTCCGGAGAAGCCATCTTGTCCTGGACTTTTATTTTGGGGGAGGTTTTTGATTACTGTTTCAGTGTCTTGTGATTGGTATATTCAGGTTCTCTATTTCTTCTTGATTCAGTTTTGGGAAGTTGTGTAAGTCTAAGAATTTATCCATTTCTTCTAGATTGTCCAATTTGTTGGCATATAGTTTTTCATAGTATTCTCTTATAATCCTTTGTATTTGTGTGGTATCCATTGTAATTTCTCTTCTTTCATTTCTAATTTTATTTATTTGAGCCTTCTCTCATTTTTTTCTCAGTGAGTCTAGCTAAGGGTTTGTCAATTTTGTTTATATTCTCAAAGAACCAGCTCTTAGTTTCATTGATCCTTTTTACTGTTTTTTTTTTCTTGTTTCAATTTCATTTATTTCTGCTCTGATTTTTATTATTTTCCTCCTTCTGCTGACTTTGGGCTTTGTTTGTTCTTCTTTTTCTAATTCTGTTAGGTGAAGTTTAAGATTGCTTATTTTAGATTTTTCTTGTTTGTTAAGATGGGCCTGTATTGCTTTGAATTTCCCTCTTAGGACCACTTTTGCTGCATCCCATATGAGTTGGTATGGTGTATTTTCATTCTCATTTGTCTCCAGATATTTTTTGATTTCTCCTTTAATTTCTTCAATGATCCATTGGTTGTTCAGTAGCATGTTGTTGAGTCTCCACGTATTTGTCACTTCCGAACTTTTTTCTTATAGTTGATTTCTAGTGTCATAGCATTATGGTCGGAAAAGGTGCTTGATATGATTTCAGTCTTCTTAAATTTATCGGGGCTTGCCTTGTTTCCCAACATGTGGTCTATCCTTGAGAATGTTCCATGTGAACTTGAGAAGAATGTGTATTCTGCTGATTTTGGATGGAGTGCTCTATATATATTTATTAAGTCCATCTGGTCTAGTTTTTCGTTTAAATACACTATTTCCTTGTTGACTTTCTGTCTGGATGATATATCCATTGATGTAAGTGGGGCGTTAAGGTCCCCTACTATTATTGTGTTGATAATATCTCCTTTTAGGTTTGTTAATAGTTGCTTTATGTACTTTGGTGCTCCTGTATTGGGTGCATATATATTTATAAGTGTTGTGTCTTCTTGGTGGAGTGTCCCTTTTATCATTATGTACTGCCCCTCTTTGTCTCTCATTATCTGTTTTTTCTTGAAGTCTACTTTGTCTGATATAAGTATGGCAACACCTGCTTTCTTTTGTTTGCCATTGGCTTGGAATATCATCTCCCATCCCTTAACTCTGAGCCGGTGTCTGTCTTTAGAGCTGAGATATGTTTCCTGGGGGCAGCATATCATTGGGTCTTGTTTTTTAATCTATCCTGCCACTCTGTGTCTTTTTTTTTTTTTTTGGTGAGGAAGATTGGCCCCTGAGCTAACATCCATTGCCAATCTTCCTCTTTTTGCTGAGGAAGATTAGCTCTGAGCTAACAGCTGTGCCCATCTTCCTCTGTTTTGTATGTGGGGTACCACTATAGCATGGCTTGATGAGCAGTGCGTAGGTCCACGCCCAGGATCCAAACCTGCGAACCCCAGGCTACTGAAGCAGAGCACGGGAACTTAACTACTACGCCACCTGGCCAGCCCCCATTCTGTGTCTTTTGATTGGGGAATTCAATCCCTTTACATTTAGAGTGATTATTGATATATGAGGGCTTAATGCTGCTATTTTATCACTCATTTTCCAGTTCTGCATTTCGCTTGTTTCTTGTCCCATGTATTTCAGACTACTAATTCAGTTTGGTAGTTCTCTATCATGATTTTCTTAGTTTTCTCTTTATTTTAATCATACATGTCTCTGTTCTGATTATTTGTTTAGTGGTTACCATGAGGTTTGTATAAAAAATATCTCGTAGAGGAGATAGTCCATTTTCTGATGGCCTCTTATTTCCTTAGACTAAGCCAATTCCATCCCTTTCCTGTCCCCCTTCTAAGTTATTATTGTCACAACTTATTCCAACTTGTGTTGTGAGTTTGTGGTTAAAATGACAAGATTGTGTTTACTTTTGATGTTTTCCTTCCCTTTATTTTTAATGTTATAATTAAGTGTTTGCTAACCTGTTCTGATAGAGAGCTGCAATTTTCTGATTTTATCTACCTATTTATCTCCTTGATCAAGGGTTTGTAACCCCTTTCTGTTTTTTTTTAGGTATGAGGGCCTTCTTGAGTATTTCTTGTGGGGGAGGGTCTTGTGGTGATGAACTCCCTTAGCTTTTGTTTATCTGTGGACGTTTTTATTTCTCCATCATATCTGAAGGATATTTATGCTGGATAGAATATTCTCGGCTGAAAGTTCTTATCTTTCAGAATTTTGAATATATCATTCCACTCTGTCCTAGCCTATAAGGTTTCTGCTGAGAAATCCACTGAAAGCCTGATAGAGGTTCCTTTGTAAGTTTTTTTCTTCTGCCTTGCTGCCCTTAATATTTTTTTCTTTGTCATTGACTTTTGCCAGCTTTACTACAATATGCCTTGGAGAAGGTCTTTTTACATTGATATAATTATGAGTTCTAATAGCTTCTTTCACTTGTCTTTCCAGCTCCTTCTGCAGGTTTGGGACATTCTCAGCTGTTATTTCTTTTAACAAGCTTTTTTCTCCATTCTTCTTCTCTTCTCCCTCTGGAATACCTATAATCCTTATGTAGTGTTTCCTAATTGATTTGCATATTTCTTGGAGAATTTCTTCATTTCGTTTTAGTCTTAGTTCTCTCTCCTTCTCCATCTGAAGCATCTCTATATTTCTGTTCTCCAGATTCTCTTCTCCACATCAGCTCTGTTATTCAGGGAGTCCAGATTTTTCTTTACCTCATCCATTGTGTTTTTCATCTCCAACATTTCTGATTGGTTTTTCTTTATAGTTTCAATCTCTTTTGTGAAGAAGTTCCTTATTTCATTGAACTGTCTATCTGTGTTTTCTTGTAACTCATTGAGTTTTTTAATGATAGCTGTTTTGAATTCTCTGTCCTTTAGATTATACATTTCTGTGCCTTCAGGATTGATTTCTGAGTGCTTGTCATTTTCCTTCTGATCTGGAGTATTAATATATTTTTTCATACTGTTTGATGGTGTGGCTTTGTGCCTCTGAATAGTGTGATAGTATCTGGTTGCAGCTTTCACCTGCCGCCACTGCTTGGGGGTCAAGAACTGTGTCTTCTGAGCCTGCTGTGATCAGTGGCTCACTCGCTCACAGCTGCTGCTTTTCTATTGTACGCATGGGCGCTCTGGCTGACCGGCTGAGCTGGAGTGCTGGGCAGGGGAGAGGAGTACTTACTATTGCCTGAGCGATCCCAGCGGCATTCTTGCTCTGCCCTCACTATCTGCTCTCCTGGGGTGCTGGCTTGATGAAGACACTCCTGCAATAGCTTAGTCACCTCTGTGTGGGGCTTTCCCATGGGCTGGGAGGGAACTTGGAGAGCAAAGGTGTTCCCACGGAGGGCTGCGCCTCCTCCCTCTCCTCTTAGAGCCCTGTGCCGTCCCAGGGTCGCTGCTCTTCAGGAGGGAGAGAAGATCCCCTTACCTCCTTCCACTTCCTCTGGGAGTCCAGCACTGCCACCTTCAGACATAGGGCTGTGTGGGTCTCAGATGTCTTTTGTGTTGTGTAAATGTCCTCTGTTGGTATTTGAATGTCCTTTTCATTGTATCTTAGAGAGGAGAGTCTAAGGGAAGCACTCCGCCATGATGCTGACGTCACTCTTCTGTATAATGTTTTTGAAGTTCATCCATGTTGTAGCATGCATCAGTATTTCATTTCTTTTTTTTTTTTTTGGTGAGGAAGATTGGCCCTGAGCTAACATCTGTTGCCAATATTCCTCTTTTTTCTTGAGGAAAATTGTGCCTGAGCTAACATCTGTGCCTGTCTTCCTCGATTTTGTATGTGGCATGCCGCCACAGCATGGCTTGATGAGCGGTGAATAGGTCCGTGCCCGGGATCCGAACCCGTGAACCCTGGGCTGCCAAAGCGGAGTGTGTGAACTTAACCCCTACACCACCGGGCTGGCCCAAGGTATTTCATTTCTTTTTATTGCAGAATAGTATTCCATTGTATGGCTATTCTGCATTTTTTCTATCCATTCTTCAGTTTGAGGGACATCTGAGTTGTTTCTACTTTTTGCCTATTATGATTAATGCTGACATGAACATTTGCATGGAAGTCTTTGTGTGAACATATGTTTTCATTTCTCTTGACAAAATACCTAGGAGTAGAATTGCTGGGTGTATGGTAAATTTATGTTTAACTTTTTAAGAAACTATTAAACTGTTTTCTAGAGTGTCTGTACCATTTTACATTCCCACCAGCAATGTATGAGGGTTACTCTTTCTTCACATCTTCACCAACACTTATTATTATCTTTTTTGTTATAGCTATCCTAGGAGGTGTGAAGTGGTATTTCATTGTGGTTTGGATTTGCATTGCCCTAATGACTAATGATGTTGAACATCTTTTTATGTGCTTATTAGTGATTCCTGTATCTTCTTTGGTGAAACCTCTACTCAGATTATTTGCCCCTTTTTTTGTGTGTGTGTGAGGAAGATCAGCCCTGAGCTAACATCCAATGCCAATCCTCCTCTTTTTGCCAAGAAAGACTGGCCCTGGGCTAACATCTGTGCCCATCTTTCTCTACTTTATATGGGACGCCGCCACAGCATGGCTTGACAAGTGGTGCGTTGGTGTGCGCCTGGGATCCGAACCCATGAACCTTGGGCTGCCAAAGTGGAGTGTGCGCACTTAACTGCTGCACCACCGGGCCAGCCCCTATTTGCCGATTTTTTAATTGTGTTTGTCTTATTGTTTAGTTGTATATTCTGGAGTTCTTTGTATATTCTGGATACAAGTCCTTTATCAGATAGGTGATTTGCAAATATTTTTTCCCAGCCTGTGACTTTTCTTTTCATTTTCTTAATGGTACCTTTTGAAGCACAAAAGTTTTGAATTTTGATGAAGTGCAATTTGTCAATTCTTTCCTGTTTGGGTCATGCTTTTGGTGTCATATCTAAGAAATCTTTGCCTAACTCAAGGTCTTGAAGATTTTCTCCTCTTTTCTTCTAAAAGTGTTATAATTTTAGCTCTTACATTGATGTTTCTAATCCATTTTGATTTAATTTTTGTGTATAGTGTGAGGTGACGGTCTATGTTCATCTCTTTGTATGGGGATATCCAGTGGTCTCAGCACTACTTGTTGAAAAATACTCTCCTTTCCCTATTGAATTGCCTTGGCACCTTTGTCGAAAATCACTTGGCTGTAAATATAAGGGTTTATTTCTAGACTTTCCATTCTGTTCTGGTTGATCTATATGTCCTTATGCCTGTACTATATTGAATAGTTTTTAAAGCAGAGGAGTCATACGTAGTCTTGTGAAGAGGTGATCTCATGACCCCAGAAGGCTAAATATTTACTACAGTGGCACATTATTAGCTAGTATCTAGCATCTTATTTATCTGAGTTTGTGGTATATAGCATATTCAGAAGCATTCTTGTAGTTCCTTGAAGTTGCAATACTTTCTTGTTTTGCAGCCTTCTGACATGTTTATTCCCTGGATATATAATCATCCCTGTCCAACTGCTTATCCCCCCTCTCAGTGCACTTTTCTGCTCTTTACCACTACCAGTTCTATATGTTCAAAATGTGATACTCATTGCTGCCTCATAGTAGCCTTGTGACCTTGGTGATGTTATTTTACTTCTCCAAGCCTTAATTTTCTCATCTGCAAAGTGAAAGAAATGAATTTGGTCTCATTACTTTTCCAAACTCAGTTATTAATGTTTTCCATGTTGAACAATTCCAAGGCATGTGAAAGTTTATCTCTTTTAACTAGTGAAAAAAATTATACCATTTAACAGAGAACTTAATGAGCTTGTATTTTGGGGGGGTAAGTGGCAGCATCATCAGGGGATGGAGTCAGGTATTGTTGGAAAGGTACTCCTGGCAAACATTTTATCATATACATAGGAGTACATGACATATGAACCCATCACTGTGTGTAACTGAGTGATCAGCGGATAGGCATAGGTTCACATATGCTTTTGTGATTAGAAAGAAGAGAAAGAAAGAACAATTTCTATTATAAAGAAATAGCCATTTTTATGAACTTGCCAGAAGAGGAATGGTCCTTACTGATGAAATTCTTGAAGCTTTGCATATGGCTAACTCTCTACTTGATTGATACTTAAAAGTGTAGGTCCCACTGGCAGGCTCTTTTCAACATTTTCCATCCTTTAAGTGTTTTCTTCTTTGGCATTTGAATGCTTTTATTTTCTTCATAAAATATTCCTAGTTCGGGGGGATGGGAGCCCTTTTCCACAGCTGAAGTTATTCCAAGTTTCACTCCCTTGAAGAATCGGCTTTTTGTTCCTTGAAGCTTTCAATTGCCACATCTGCTGCTTTATTTCCACTCAGTAAGTTGGAACATATTTTCATTTGGTCATTGATTTGGGGCTTTGTAAAAATCTGAAGGAAATTAGTAAATAGACAGTAATATCTATGAATAATATTTTGCATGGACATTTCTAAGCATAATGAAGTAAGAGGATAAAAATTTGTAGAGGTTAGAGTTTTGGATGAAGGTACCAAGAAGCTGAGATTTAGTGGATCAGTATCAGAAAATGTACATCTTTCAATAAATTTAATAAACACTGGAAATTATTACTCTGTTTTCTGAATTTATGATTAAATGGCAGTTTTTTTCATGATCTTTTAAATCTGTTTTTCAGGATTTGGGTATTTATTAATTTTTCCCTGATTATACTTATAAAAATTTTTGATTTGACAAAGGCTTGCTGGTATCTGGTGTCCCACCTTATTAATTGTAAGGCTTGAGGAATAAACCTGCAATTGCTTCATGAGTGTGGTATCTTTTAGTGTATGCAGAAAAAGTGTTCTCCTTTCCTCTCTTCTTTCTTTCTCTTCCCTTCCGGGAAAGCACATGTTACTATGAACAGGTATGTTGTCATCTTTTGCATGTGCACATTAGATCGTTGAACCAAAATATTTTTTCAATTTCACTTTGCATGAAAGTGTACTTCTTTTTTTAAATTGATTAGAGCATGCTGGGTAAAATATTTGAATCCAATTTAAGGTCATGAACGGACTGAAAATTTTATAAGAGGAGATTTCTTACTAAATTCAATTCCAGTTATTCACCTACTGTGTGAGTCCTTACTAAACACAAGGCAGTGTGTTAGGTGCTATGGGAGACAAAAAGAGTTAGACGTACAATTGGTAGAATGAAGCTAGATTAATATCTGCTACCATTAAAGAAAGTGAACACAGAATCATAAACACATGGAAGAGATTTTCCAGCAGCAATGAAACAAGGAAAGATACATGAGCTAATGCCATTTTTTTTGAAAGAGTGGCAGCTAAAGGAAAACCTGAGGCTTTGGGCACACTCTGAACTTGGCCTGCCTCCCTCCAGAAGCCGTGTGTGTGAGTAGGCAAATCTTAAGATTTCTTACTGATCCTCCAAATCTGGAGTGAAGTAAAATGAGTGGTACTCTTAGTTTTCCCTTCTCTTGACTCAGGGGCAGTGGACATGACTTCTGGAAATAGAGGAAAGAAGCTAGAAAAGTGACTAATCATAGCTGATATCCTGATATGGTGGAGGGCAAGGCACAGGGCTCTCCATGCTGAGCTGAGGGGACAAACTGAAGTCTGGGAAGTTCCTCCAAGGCTATTGATATACCTCAAGACTTGGGATAATACACTTTGCTATAGGAATTTTTATGTTGATTATTTTGGTATTTCCTTCGTATTTCAAAATAACATATTTGTATAACCTCTTGTTGACTTTTCAGTTTTAGTCATCATCTACTGTCTTCCCTCCTCTAGCACCTTTTCCCTCTTCTACCATCCCAGTATAGTTATGTTATAATTTTGATTAGATTAATATGCAGTGTTTATATTATTATTCTGGCTATGTAAGCCATATAATAAATTATTTACTTTTCTTACTTGCACAGATTTTTGTTTGCCTTGGAGTGGATAGTCAACTTGTTTCTTTTTAATGTACTTGCCCCTGAATCAACTGTAGACTTCCTTAATTTTCTAAAGTTCCTCTTACGAAATTCTGATACATAAAATATTGGTTTCATCTTTTTGAAGAAATCCAAAGTGATTATGTTCTATGCGTGGTACATAGTTTTCATCATGGCATCTCCCTACATTGTCATCCAAAGATTCCCTTCCTCTTTCTCCCATGTTGGATCTCCTTTATTTTTATCCCATGTCTTGCTCTTTCTTGGTTTACTCTCTTGTTTGATAGAGCACATCCTTGAGTAGCTTTCTTGGAAAGGGTACATGGAGCTCAATTTGAGACCCTGAATGTCTAAAAATATTTTTAATTGAACCATCGTGCAGGCTGCTAGTTTGGGTATACAGTCATTGGGTGGAAATAAGTTTTCTTCAGAATTTTGATGGCATTGCTCCAATGAATTCTAGCTTGCAACGCTATATTAAGAAGTCTAAAACCATTTGGACTCCTGATCCTTTGTAGGTGGCCTGCCTTCCTTTCTTTCTCCCTGCTGGAAAGTTGTAGAATTTTCTAACTCCACTATTTTGAAATTTTGTGTTGATGTGCCTTGCCATGGGTCTGTTTTCTTCTATTGTTCTGGGTACTCAGTGGGCTCTTTTAGTTTAGAAACTCACATTCTTCATTTCTGGGAAATTTTCTTGAACTATTTAATTGATTTTTTCCTACTATTTTCTCTGTTTCTTTTTGTGGAACTTTTACTCGGATATTACCCTACTTTCTTTAAGAATTCCTCAGATTATCTTTGAACTTTTCTATTATGCTTTCCCTTTCTGCTATCATGTTTTTAATTTCCAAGTGATGTTTTTAATTTTTTGAATGTTCTTTTTTCAATAGCATCCCATTATGTTATCTTTGCAAATAAAGTCTGTTATCTCTTATTGAGGCTTTCCCTGATGATGCTATTAATAATTTCATCCCTCACTCCCACCCCATTATCTGTCTTCTTAGTAGAATATAAACTTCATGAGGGTAGAGCTTTTTTTCCTTTTTTTTCCACTGATATTTTCCCGGCACCTCAAACAGTGCCTGGCACATAGTAAATATTTAAATATTTATGGACTAAATCAAATGATCAGTCTGATGATATTAATAGTATACATTTAAACATTTTCTCCTAGTATAGATCTAATCTGTTTCTCTGAGGTTACTTTTTTCTATTTTTATTGCTCTATCTTAGGTTAGAAATTTTCTGCAGCTATCTGGCAATACTTCATCATCTGCTTAGATTTAAGAATGAGAGCTAAAAAGCTGATTGGAATATATGAATAAATGAATGGGACTTGCCATATGTGGGCTTCATGGTAGAATGATCTGGCTGGGCCATCTTATTAGAGATCTCTTGATGTTGGTATCTAGATCTTCCTTCTTGGCTGATCCAATCCCCTGGAGCGCATTCTTCCAATCTCTGGATGCAACAGTCTGGGAGCAGAGAGGAAGAGGGCTGGAAGAGTCTCAGCATCCAGAATACATACATTTACTAAATCCTCCTGTTTTCTTTCTTTCTTTTTTTTTTTGTGAGGAAGATCTTCCCTGAGCTAACATCTGTTGCCAATCTTCCTCTTTTTTTTTTTTTTCTGAGGAAGACTCGCCCTGGGCTAACATCCATGCCCATCTTCCTCTGCTTTATATGGGACGCCGCCACAGCATGGCTTGACAAGCGGTGCATCGGTGCGCGCCCGGCATCTGAACCTGTGAACCCCGGGCCGCCGAAGCGGAGCGCGTGCACTTAACCGCTTGCGCCACCGGGCTGGCTCCATGAATCCTCCTGTTTTCAGTATAGCCCTCATGCCTTCAACTGGGCCTGGTGTTCTCTCTGGAGAAGAAAAATCTTTCTAGCCTTTTACTGAAGTGGGAAACATACTGCAACTGTGCAGAGTGTGGGAGAAAAACCTCAGGACCTAACTGCTCTTAAACTGCTTCAATCAGTCTTGTTTTATTTTTTTTAAATATGGGGATGGAGCATAATCCTGTAGTTCTTTCTTGTGTTAGTTCAAACAAATACTTATTGGTCACTTACTATATTCTGAGTTATCCAGGTGAAGTAGGGGTAGGGCGTGGCCACTACAGGCAGAGGCGACTACAGGAGGAGGGATCCTGAAGCCAAAAACAGTATGAGGTGTAGCTGGAATCAGATCTTTAGGGGTCTTACCAATGTATGCCCTTCTCCTGTAGGGTAGGAAATAGGTTCCACTATTAGTTAATTTTCTTTACTTTCTATTACTTGTTTTCTTTACTTTATATTACTTTCCTCATTTTACCCCTACTTCCAGATGAGTTTGATGTCACCAATTCTTGAGAATTGGGAGGCTTCTGTGGTACAAATTGGTTACTCTCTGCTTTCTCTACTGCTAATTCAGCTATCAGTCACTCATCTATTTTCCCAGTTCCAAATTTAATCAATTTAAAATAGTGGTTCTCTTCCCTGTTGTGTTAATGAGGTAAGAATGAGATTAGTTATAAATGTTAAAACTACTATCTATACTCAAAAGTTTTACTATAGGACAGGTAACAAAATCTCAGGACAGTAGAAACTAGGAATCCTACACAATATCAAGCCAAGATTTTTAGTTTAAAGTGGTCCCAGGTTGATAGTGCCCTCAGGTTTCTGCCAGAAGTAATAGAAGAAGAATTCGCTTTCCACTCAGGCCCCAAAGTATTCCTACAGGTAAAAATCCCAAGGAATATGCATTCAGAGTCAAAGGTTGCCAATCACTCTAGGAAATGGAACACAATGAGGGAGAGCCAGCAGAAGCAACGAAATCATAGGAAATGCAAAGCCCTCAGATTTTGGAATTATCCCACACAGACTGTTACATAAGTATGTTTAATACATTGAAAGAAAGGAGATGAAGAAAATGAAAAGTAGTCAATAAATTATAAAAATGGAAAAGCCATTTTGAAGAAAGACCAAATAGAATTTCTGGAAATGAAAAATTTAGTAATTGAAATAAACTCAAGACTGGATTAACAAGACATTAAGTACAGTCGAAGAGGGAATTGCTTAAGTGGACAACAGATCTTAGAAAATTATCTAGAACATAGCATGGTTAGACAAAGAGATCCAGAAGCAGAGATGAGAGGAAATGGTGGAAAGATAATATTTGAAGAATCACTGAGAATTTCCCAAAGTTAATGGGATGCCACATAGTTCAGAAATTCCAGTGAAGCCCAGCAGATTATGAAAGAAAAAGAGGATGAAGAAATACACATGAGGGGCCGACCCAGTGGTGTAGCAATTAAGTTCACGTGCCCTGCTTTGGCGGCCTGGGGTTCGCAGGTTCAGATCCTGGGTGCAGACCGACGCACCGGTTGTCAAGCCATGCTGTGGCAGTGTCCCGTATAAAGTAGAGAAAGATGGGCATGAATGTTAGGCCAGGGCCAATCTTCCTCAGCAAAAAGAGGATTGGCAACAGATGTTAGCTCAGGGCTAATCTTCCTCACAAAAGAAAAAATAAGAAATACTCATGTAGACACAGGGTAAAGTTTGGTACTGCAGAGTACCAAAAACAAAGAGAAGATCTTAAAAGCAACCAGAGAGAAGACAGACTACCTACAAAAAACGATGATTGTATTGACATCTGACTTCTCAACAGCAATAATGGAAGCCAGAAGACAGTGAAATGTTATTTTCAATGTGCTAGGAGAAAATAGCTTCAATCTAGAATTCTATTCCCAATGAAATCATCTTTCAAGAATGAGGGCAAAATGAAGACTTTTCAGTCAAATAAACTGACTAAACGTGCTACTAATAGGCTCTCAATAAAGGAAATTCTAAAGGATGAACTTCAGATATAAGGTAATATCATAAAAGAAATTATAATGGAAATTAGGAAAATTCTAAAACTAAATGATATCACATATCAAAACCTATGAGATTCTGTTAAAGAGATACCTGGAAGAAAATTTATAACTCTAAATGCTTACATTAGAAAAGAAGAAAAGCTGGAAATTAGTGAGCTAAGCAACCAAGAACAATAGGATAAGCCCAAAGAAAGTAAATGGAAGGAGATGAGCAGACATTAATGAAATAGAAAGCAAGCTTGTAATACAGAGGCTCAAAAAAGTTAAAAGTTGGTTTTTTGAAAAGAGTAATAAAACTGACAAATATCAGGTGAGATTAATGAAGGAAAACTAGAGAGATGACAAACAGTATTAGAAATGGAAAATTACATATGCAGAGATTAAGATGATAAGAGGGGGCTATGCACCTTTATGGCAATAAATGTGAAAATTTAGACAAAATGAATAAATGTCTAGAAAAATATCATTTAGCAAAACTGACTTAAGAATTCGAAAGTCTGAATAATCTAAAACAATTAAAGAAGAGAAATCATTAAAAATCTTGTTTCAAAGCAAACTCTAGGCCCAGATGGTTCTGCTGTCAAGTTTTACCTGACGTTCAACAACAACAACAACAAACATTTCCTATCTTATACAACCTATTTCAGAGTATAGACGGGGGAACACTCTCCAGCCAAATCAGCCGTAACAGAGGACCATATGAGAAAGGAAACTCAGTCTCACTCATCAATATAGTTGCAAAAATTCTAAACAAAATATTAGCCAACTAAATCTAGCAGATATAAAAACCTAAGTTGAGATTATCCTAGGTCTGCAAGGGTGTTTTAATATTAAAAAATTCATAATATAATTTATCGTATTAACAAATTATAAGGAAGAAAATCATACCATCATCTCAACAGATGGAGATGCAGTTTTGGTTAAAATTCAACAACAAATTATCATTAAAAAATCTCAAAAAAATAGATGGGAATTTTTATAATCTGTTAAAGGGTATCTACAACAAACATATAGCAAATACCATGCTTAATGGTGAAATAATGAAAGCCTTATTACCTTTGAGATCAAGAGAAGACAAGAATGCCCGTATCACCATTATAATTCAACTTTAAAGTAGATGTTCTAGCTGGGTAAGTAAGATCAAAACCGAAAAATAAATAAAGGTCCTGAAAAGAGGAAACAAAACTGCTGTTAATATTCCTAGGTGATATAATTTTATCCAAAAGTATGTTCAGAAACAGACCCTCACATCATCTTTTACAAAAATAAGGCATTAAAAAATTAAATAATAGTGAAAATGAAATTAATCAGACATGAATCAGGATGTAGGTCCTATTTCTAGTAACTCTCAGGGCAGTAAGCAGGGACAGTCAGTCACACAGCTCACCTTGTTTTCTGTCTCTCAGGGATCACTGTCTTTTGTTGTCTGATTTCCTAGTGTCTTGAAAACTGTTGTTTTATATGTTTTGTTCTAGTGTCTTAAACTGTTGTTTCATATAAAAAGCATGTTTGTTTTTGGCTGTTTCAAATGGGAGGGTATATCTATTACTCCGTTTTGGCTGGAAGCAGAAGTCAGTTTAATTAAATGGCTTATCATTTCTTAGTCCTCTTTTGTTAATAAAGGGTTATTTTAACAAGCACTTTATTCTGGTGCCAGGCCTTTCCCTTAAAAGCATGTATAGATTTTTGTTTGTTTTTTCACTTTGTTTTTAAAGTACCTGGTAATGTAAAGGCCCAGTCCGTGAGGACCTGTGGAATAGGGGCTCTGAGATGGATAATTTCTGAGGCTTTTGTTGTTCTCTGCTGCTATGTGCTTTGTTATTGAAGGCTGTTCAAGGTCTCACCACCTCTGTAGTTTTGACCCACTGATGTGTTTCATAAATTTTAATGAAAGACAGATTGAGAGGAATCGTTGATGGGCTCACATGGTTGTACTGTATCCATGCACTGGCTCAGAATGAAAATCTCTGTGAAATTACTGAGTTAGCTTTGTGGAAAGCCCCGAACTCCATCTTCTGGCTTGTCTGATCTAGCTAGGTCAAATCAAAAGTGATTTGCAAAAACTTTTATGTTTTTGGCACATTGCTATGATTTATTTTTAAGGCACAGAAAATTGTCCAAATATTAGCACGCATATTACAGTTTTGCAAATAAAGTACGTACAGTGATATAGAGCACAGTGTGCTTTTCTAAGGAGTTTGTAAGGAATGTGGGTTAACTTGCCAGTGTGTGATAATAAACTTATTTCTTGTGTGTGATTATGAGCTTTATTTATAATTCACTGGCAGACGTTTATTTGCATTGTCAAGGTACAATTCAGATGTTCTTGGCTTAACTCAGATTTTCTCTGTATCTCACAAAATTTAAAACAAATTAGACTGAAACTTTGTTTCAAAAGATCCTTTAAATGGGGCCAGATTATTTTGAAAGCAGATTTATTTATCCATGATAATAAGGATCAGAGAGAGAAAAGGAAATTCAGATTTTTGAAGAATCCCTAAATATAATTTTAGTCCATCACTTTCACCTCTCCTGCTGCTATCAGACCCGCTACCTTACAGGGCAGCAGAGCAGCATAGTTGGGATTTTGGCTCCCTTAGTTTCTGCAGCCTACCCGCTGAGCTAATGAGCAGTGTAGTGGCCAGAACTAGGGAGAAATAAGAGAGAAGCCAAAGGGCCTAGATTATTCAAAACCAAATAATTAACATCAGAATGATGAGGGATTGACTGCCTTTCACATGCTGGGTTCCAGTTTTTTGATCCAAGGATATCTTTTGCTTAATGTTTTACACTGTCTAAATCACAACAGCCTATATAAATACTTGACTTTTGGGTACGATGAAAGTGAAAAAGAGATTAGAAATAGCATGTATTTTTTTTTATAAAGGCTTCAGATGGATTTAAAAAATTTAAACATGTTAAATGCCCTTGCTGTTCGCAGTTAACAAGTGGAAGGGTGTTTTGTTTTGGTTTGTTTTTGGTGGTCCTTAACAGTATGTGTTGTTTTTTTCAGCCACTAAATCAGGATTGTTACCTCCACCACCTGCGCTCCCTCCGAGACCTTGCCCATCACAGGTAGGAGACAGATGTTGATTTCTGTAAACTGTTTGGTAGTAGAGGGTTGTCCTACCACTGTGCTTCCTTTGCCCAGCTTGATCGCCACAGAACTGGCTGGTTAGGTTCCTGAGATGACATCTGGACGAAGAGCAGAGAGTGGTTGAATTTATTCTTATCCACCAGCCCCCTAACTTCATGTGGAAAAGGGAAACTTTCCTCAATCAACAAGCAAACAAATGTGTACTTGTGCACTCATGGCTGTAGAGGGTTGCATGTGGTTTTCATACAGAGAAAGGCGTAGAAGAAGGGGCGTCTCTCCAATTGGGGGTGGAGGACATGGTTTTTCTGTGTAGTATGTGCATTCTGGGTGCCTATATTTTTATCAGTGTTTTAGGAGCTGTGTGAATTCTGCACAAACTAAAAATAAATGGTCATCAGCATGGAGTTAGTGCTGTGGTTTGGGCCCAGTGTGCTTTCTTGGGGATGTTATTTTCCCTTGGAACAATAAGCTGAAGCAGCAGGAGTTGGGAGAGTGTGTCACCGAAATCTGTTTCACCTGTGAATTAATTCTGCCTTATTTACATGTGCTACTATGGCCTTATTCATCAACACTCTTAGCAGAGTTGAAAATGAGAAGCAAGCAGCAAATTTGTGGAGTGTGGTAAAGGGTGCTACAGATCCTTCCTTTTATTAATTGCTGCTGAAGAAACTTTCTTTCCTTCAAGATCCTCTCTGACTTTTGGCAGAAAGTGTTGGGAAATTTCTCTGTAAGCAGTCCCAGTTTCTACCTCATTGCTCTGGGTAGTTCAGAGCATACTTTTCCATGTGGTGCATCTCAGAACTCTCTGGGTCACTGAAACCCCTTTTAACATTTGCTTGTCCTTCTTTTAGAGAATTAGATGGTCTTTAGCATCCACTCAACCTTGAGATGCAAATACCATGAGGTATTGGCTTCCTGCTTCAGTTTGAAGGATAATAAAAAGTCCTGTTCTTCCTGACCCACTTATAAACAAGTGAGAAGCCCTTTTCCAGTACTCCAGCATTGGCTTTAAGAGATGTTGGTTCATGAATCAAGTATTTATTGAGTCCCTGCTTTGTATCTAACGCCAAGCTTTAGTTCCATCATAAGCCTTTCCCTTGTTATAATTTCTCCTCATTTAAATTATTAGCTCTGTTTATTGAGCGTCTACAATAGACCAAGCATTGTGCTAAGTTCTTTCAGTGCATTATTTAATCTTCACAAAAGCCCTATGGAGTAGGTACTGATATTATCCTTTTTTTTTTACAGATGAGGAAATTGAAACATACAGGGGTTAAGCAAGTCACGTAAGGTGACATAGCTAGTAATAGTAGAGCCAGCTCCCAAACCGAGATCCATCTCCTAAAGGTCGCTCCCCTCCCCATCATTGGAGTCAAAGTGTCTATGTCTGTGACCCATCAAAGGGTCACAGGAAGACAGTGATCCATTGCACTGGCAGTTGAGGCTTTCACCACATCTCCCAAAGGAGGACCTAGATGAGATGAGGCTCTTGATTTGCACCGACAGCAAACCTGGACTGTGTCACAGCAAAATTAGCGGGCATTCTGGAGTCACTTATCTACCAGCTGCTGGTGTCAAACTGGGGCTTGGGAACCACCTGCATGAATGTGCAGAAGACCTGTCTGAAAGGGCTTTTGTGACAAGCCTCCTTATCTTTCTCCTGCTGCGCAAGTGACAGTAGTTACTTCCTGGTTGTGAACTGTGTTGCTGCTATCAGCAATCCTCATCTGAGCTGCTTGAGGTGGGCTTCCTGCCTGCTTTGGGGCTTAGTGACTAAGGATCTGACCAGGGGCTCGGAATTCTCAAGTCACTGTTAATGAACGAGACTGCTGCTTTGTCTGCCAGATTCCCCATCACAATGTAAACAGTGAGCCCAGCGCTCAGCCCAAGCCTCCAACTCAGATGCCTAACTATGGAGAGTTCAGACTACAGACACAGGTGTGTAAGAAATGCAGGCAGAAAATCCCTACACCACTTCTCTCCCCTGACTCTTCCCCTTTCATTCACTGTAGGTGCGACACACATATTCAACAGAGGAAGTTCCGGGTAATAAACACATGATCGTGTTTAGTCTTTGTAAAGTGACAAATTCCTAATATTGGCCCCAGGAGAAACTCACCTAACCACCTGTATGGGGCACCTATGTATTCTAGTCTTTCCCAAACTACTTGTGATAGAACAGTCTTCTGGGAGATGTTAATAGGGCTCTGTGGTAAGACAAATTTGCAGGCTGCTGCCTCTGTACCCGCTCTGGGAGATTCACAGTGCATATGAGCCCATTAAAGGCTTTGAAGTCCTACAGTAAAGAAACCTGGGCAATTTTGTTAAAGGCAATTTCCTAGCTTGTGTGACCATTCATCTCTTTATTTATAAAATACCGATTAATATCCTGAGGGCTTAGTGGTTAAGAAACATTATTATACACCATCCTTAAGGTATTCATAAGAACATTTCTAAACCTCTCATCTGTTACCTCATCTCTATGTTATGTGATTAAAGTTAAATTTTTATGTTTTATGCCAGTAGTTTTCCCTAGAAGAGTTGAAAATGTGAAAAAAAGTTTACTGCACATTAGCTTGGGATTTCAAATTGTCATGTATTCAGTTTGTTATGTTTTCTTCCTTGCTTTTTGATTCCTTCTTGCTTGTTCTGCCATGAGGTCATTTTTACCACTTCACAGCAAGTTTTATTACAGAGAGCTTAAACATTCTGAATTCTTCTTTTGCTCTGTTAAAATTTTCTTCGAATGTTCCTTGTAATATATATGGACAATCAACCTGACTTTGGGAAAAAAAAGTATATATACTTAACTGCAGAGACTTCTTTTATGGGACTTAAACTGTAGTACCTAGGGGAGAAACCAGGAAGCCTGGTATAATTAAAATCACGTTTATTAGTAGCTCTGAGAAGAGATTAAGATAAAAAAATTTTGGATTATTTTTGGATTTTAAATTTTCATATTATTTAACTTGATAAATGGGCAAGACTAGATTGTAATTAACAAGAAAATGTTTTGTTCCCTAAAAAGGAACACTATTTGAAAAACTTTGTGGCCAATCAGTGATGTACTTCCAGGTTTTAAGTATGTAAGAGAAAAGAGTTTGTACATTTGCAGATATATGCATAAAGGTGTATATAGATCATTTTTACATACACCAAAAGTATATCTCTACTTTTATCAAGTGAGAGAGATGAGGTATAGGTTTTCAGCATAAAATGCAGTTTAGCTGGCCCCTACTTATACCAAGTGCTGCTGTGATATGAACATCTGGATTAAGTTATACAAATAGGGCCCTGGAGTTAGGAAAAGGAATAAATTCAAAGAAACAGATCTTTTTATTTTTCGTACTATAGGTGAGATCAAGAAGGACCAAGTGAATATATAAAGAATCAAATGGTTTGTGTCCCATGTTTTCCTGTGGATGGACAGGCTAGAGACCAGGCCATGATATTTTGGCTCAGCTCAGAAGAGGTGACACATTTTTTAAAAGAAGACTGGTTCATAGCATAAATGACTAAAAAGCAATTAGAGTTAACTGTTTCATATGGAGCAATGTTAAACTGAGAGTTCAACTTAATAGCTCACTGTTTGTGTGCATATAAATGGAGTAAAGTGCCATCTACAGAGTTGGTGCTTGTCCTGTAGGTCAATTGTCTGCTAAGAGCCTACTGAATTTGGTACCTCAATAGCTAAATCCCTTTAATAGTGTTGATCTCATGCCAACTTTCTTATGGCAATTGTGATGGAGCCATAGCTTCAGTATAATTATCCTCCATAAAGAAAAGATTTTTTGGTACAAAGGATAATCTTTTCAGGTTTATATTAGCACCAGATTTGATGAATTGGGGCTCCCTGTAGACTAATACGCTCAGAATTTTCCTATTTATACCTCAAATTTCTCACCTTATAGTGGCGAGTGCTCCTCACTAGCAGTGTAATGAGTACTGAAATAGCGCTGTGGGGTGAATGCACCATGGAGGAAGTATTTTATCAATACTTTTAAGCTTAGAGAGACCGAGAGGGCTTCATGCAAGGGCTGAGGTGACCCATGAAATGAGTTTTAAAGAAACAAGAGAACTTTTCTTTTAGATGGCTGAGGGGTTCAGAGCTTTACTGTAGAGAAGAAGCAAATGCAAAGAAATAGGCATGCAGAAGTCCCTGTGTGTTCAAGAAACTGCCAGAAATTTGGAAAGCTAGAAGATTTTAGGGGAGAGAAATTTAGTGTTCAGAGGTGGCAGTGAAGAGCAAGTGGCCTGCTCACTTGAGTCCCAGTGGTGCCAGAGCTGTGGGAGAGGAAGGGCCTCCTGACAAGAGAGTTCTTTCTGGGGAACAGCCGCTGAGGGGATAGCACAGGGTGTCACTTAGCCCAACGGTGCTCACCCTTGTGCATACTAGAATCATCTGGGGGAGCTTTAAACCTACTGAGGCCTGGGTCCCACCCCCAGTGGTTTTGGTGTGAGGTGAAGCCTGGGCATTGGGAGTTTTAAGAAGCTCCCCAGGTGATTCTGAAGTGCAGCCAGGATTGCAATGCACTGAATTAAGGCAACAGGAAAAAAGCTTTCAAAGAGGAAGTTGAGAATATAGGGGATTTGTTGATGCTATGCCATGAGTTCTTAAAGGGCACGGTGGAAGGCTTTCTTGAGTTGGGGAGGGTGGGAGGTGCGAGGTCAGGTTAGGGGATGTACTCAGACCCTGTGGGGGCAAGAACCCAGATCACGGCAGCTTGGGAGTCTCAGGCTTCTTGTGATGACTGAGGGCATGATGGGAAGGTCTTGCTGGAAGAACTAATTGCTCTGTGCCTCAGGTCCTGTGTGTACTGTTGTGAAGGACTAGCCGTGAACACAGATGGCCTTGAAAGTAAACCATAGCCCACTCAGCTAATCTCTCATCTAACTTTGTCATCTGGCTAGAATCAGGTCCCTAAGGCGATACTGAACTCAATAGGAATATGCTGGGCATGCTGCTCTATTTCAAAGCCAACTTTATTAGACACAATTTTTTATAGAATACTACTTTTGTTTCATTTGGAAGGAAAACTGAGGCTCACATACACTCAAATGGCAGGTTGTAGACCCTGAACTTCTTCTGAAATATTTGACACTCTATGCTTTTTTAAAAAAATACCCTGTCCTTGTAAATTAATATCCTATCATTTCAAGTATTCTTTTTATAAGTTAATATACAGTTGATGATACAAAATAGTAAATTATCCTGGGAGAAATTAAGAGTTTTAGAGCTCTCTCTTTTTTTGGCATTACCGGTGATTATGTAAATCTCTTACAGGGTTATTTAATACATTTCTAAAATGTAAATTTGATTAACATGTAACATGCATACTGAGTCCATTTTAAACACATACTAAATCCATTTTTAAGAGAGTAGAATAAAGTATTATCTCATTGGCAACTTTCAGATATCTATGAGAAAACAGCAAGAAGCATTCTTTAAGTATGAATAATATAGAAATGTCACTGCTTCTAAAATTTCATGGCTTTTTTCTTTATCAAATTAAAACTCAATGGGCATACATCAAATATTATGAGATCTTTTGCTATAATATGTTCAGATGACCTCATGTGATATATATTAGTCATCGAATCACCTTAATACATTGGCTATGTAGATAAAGCATATTTGTGTCCTTTCAAAAGTATATACAACATCTAGTTTTCACTCATCAGAATATAAATTTAGTATGTGTCAAGAGGTGGTTTTTCTATGTATTCATGTATTAGAAACTCCGTAATTATTCTGAAGAGAGTTTACAAACATATATCACCTAAGATGCCACCTTTATTCTCTTCCAAAGTGTTACTCTGTTCTGTCCTACATTGCATGGTATATATTAGCTGAAAATCACAGTATGTAAATGAATATTTCAGTGATTAAGGAAAGAAGATCTAGGCCCAGGATTTATCTTCATCTGTGATGATAAAAGAACATACTGAAAGCTGTACAACTCTGTATGAACGTATCTATCTGTGGTCTAATTCTTAGCCCTACTACTGTGTAGCTCTATGGCTTTGTGGGAAGTAAGTAAATTAGTCTCATGGATCTACTGCCTCTTTTATAAAATAAGAAGATTAGACCAGATGGATCCTTCTAGTGCTTAAGGTCTCTGATTCTGTGTTGTTTTCTTCTGTCCGAGAAAAATTTTGTTGCAAATATAGATGGAACATTATAAAACACAATTGAGGGACAAGATGGCTTAGACTAATTTCTCCCTGCTCTCACCTGCTAAGTATCACTAAAAACCCTAGACATAATATAAAAGAGGACTTTGAGGGGCCAGCCCAGTGGCGTAGTGGTTAAGTTCGCATGCTCTGCTTTGGCAGCCCAGGGTTTGCGGGTTCAGATCCCAGGCGCAGACCTACGCACCGCTCATCAAGCCATGCTGTGGCGGCATCCCATATATAAAATAGAGGAAGATGTGCACAGATGTTAGCTCAGGGCCAATCTTCCTCAGCAAAAAGAGGAAGTTAGCTCATGGCCAGTCTCCCTCACCAAAAAAAAAGGACGATGAAAGATGTAAAGAGGAAAGTGGACTGGCTAGGACCTCAGGACTTGAGGAATGGCATGGCAGTGAGTTCCCTGAGATTTTTTTTTTTAAATCTCCCATGTATCATGGACAGGGCACTGGGGAAGCCTGCAACCTTGAACCACCAACAGATGCAGACAAAAAAAGCCCCGAGAAAAATCTCTCTAGCCAAAGGACTGGGAAAGGGGTAGCCAAGCTGGATATAAACCTTTTTGGCAATACCTGCCCTACCCCAGCCAAACACCATGGATGCCCCTCCCTTGGTGTCAGCAGAGACCAACTGGGGAGTCTGGTCTCTTGTCCCTCACCTGGTAGCAGGTGGTGCCTTCCTAGCTGGCAAACATGGCTTCAGCAGAGACCAAAGGGGGAATCCAGTCTCCTAACCCCGACCTGATGGCAGCAGGTAGCCTGGGGAGGCACTTTACACCTCCACAGATAGTGTCACTAGAGACTGAGACATTCCAGATAAGCAAAAACTCAAGGAGTTTGTCACTAGTAGACCTGCCCTATAAGAAATGCTAAAAGGAGTCCTCCAAGCTGAAATGAAAGGACACTAGATACTTCCTGGAGGCTATCCAAAGAAATGAAGAAGGGTAAAGGTAGCTACAGAAGTAAATATAAAACCCAGTAGTGTTGCATTGTTGATTGGTAACTCCTCTTTTTTTTCCTATATGATTTAAAAGGGAAATTCTTAAAACAATAGTTACAAATCTATGTTAATGGGCACATATGTATAAAGATGTAATTTGTGACAATATATAAGGGGGTGGCAGGGCTGTAAAGGAGGAAGAGTTTTGTATACTACTGACATTAAGTTGTTACTAATTCAAACTGTATTGTTATCAAGTTAAAATGTTAACTGTAATCCCTAGGGTAACCACTAAGGAAAAAACTTAAAAATATACAGAAAAAAATGATAAGGTAATAAAAATGGTACACTAGAAAAAAACCAGTTAATCACAAAAGAAGACAGTGATGGAGGAATTGAGGAACAAAACAGGTATAACACATAGAAAACAAATAGCAAAATAGCAGAAGTAAATCTTTCCTTATTGGTATTGCCTTTAAATTAAATGGATTAAAATTTCCAATTAAAAGGCAGAGACTGAATGGACTAAAAAAATATCCCACTGTATGTTGTCTACAAGAGATTCACTTTAGATCCAATGATACAAATAGGTTGAAAGTAGAAGGATGGAAAAAGATATTCCATGCAAATAGTAACCAAAAGAGAGCTGGAGTGGCTATACTACTATTAGACAAAAGAGACTTAAAGAAAAACATTGTTACAAGACATGTAGAAGGACATTATGTATCGATAAAAGGGTCAATCCATTAAGAAGATAAAAAAATTATAAGCATATACACACCTAACAACAGAGCCGCAAAATATATGAAGCAAAAAAGCAACAGAATTGAAAGGAGTAATAGACAGTTCTACAGTAATAAGACGTCAGTATCTCACTTTCAACAATGGATAGAAGGACTGGACAGAGACCAGTAAGGAAGTAGAGGACTTGAACAACACTATAAACCAACTAGACCTAACAATAGCACACTCCACACACACCTATCTATAGCACACTCCATCCAACAACGCAGAATACATATTTTTCTCAAGTGCACATGGAACATTCTACTGGATAGACCATGTGTTAGGCCTCAAAACAAATCTCAATAAACTTAGAAAGATTGAAATCATACAAAGTATCTTTGACCACAATAGAATGAAGCTGGAAGTCAACAACAGAAGTAAAACTGGAAGAGTCCCTAATATGTGGAAATTGGACAACATATTCTTAAAAAACCAATGCATCAAAGAAGAAATGACAAGTATTATAATATGGAAATATGAAGTACTTCCTTACATTAAGCTAAAATGCTTATTTTTAAGGTACCTTCCCCAGTGCAGACTTAAGTTCATCTTGGCCAAAATAGATTTCACATTTTGGTCAGTGGGTGGACCATATTTGGTGTAGCAAAAGGCCAAGTGTAACCCTTATCCCGCCTTCTAAAAGGGAACAAAAAGGCAGAACTTTTGCATCATAAATCATTATAATTTATACATTTCAAAATTGATTTCAAAAGTACACAAACCATAGAGGCTTTGTTTCATTTATTTTATTAATTTATCAAGCACTCAGGTATAGTGCTTATGTGCCAGATGCTCTTCTAAGGGCTTGACAAATACTAACTTGTTTAATCCTAGCAACCATGTGCAGTAGGTTCTGTTGCTTTCCTGATTTTGCAGATAAGTAAACTAAGGCACAGAGAACTTGAGGAATTTGCCCAAGGTCACCTACAGCAAATAAGAGTTAAAGCTGTGATGCTAACTCTGGCTCTCTTGCCCCTAAGTGCCTGCTCCTCCTACTACGCTATGTATGCAACCACGTCTCAGAATTATTTGCTTAACCTCTGTCTTCTTCACAACGGAGTTGACACATTGTCTTTATCAGGGATACATTTTATGTTATGAAACCACTTAATAAATTAGCTTTACCCCACCACTGGTAGCTTGTTTTCTTTCTTAGGTTTCCCCCTCCTTATTATATTGTGCTCATAATATTGTTGTGTAAAGCTTACTTTGCTAGCCTCATTCTTCAGGAAGATGCCATAAGTTCATGTAATCAATTCATCAGGTGTTAATGGAATGTGCTTACAATAAGCCTATACTTTGCTGAGAACTACGGGAGAACAAATGTTGTGGTTTGCTCCTTATCCTGTGGCTCCTTTATCCGTCCGCACCCTCTGAAGGCAGTCATGCCTAACACCATCCATTCTGTAGTGTCTCATGGGGCACATAGATAACTGTGTCATTTTCCACGTATCTCATTTAAACCCATTTCCTCAAGCTTTATTGTCAATAGTTGTAGGCAATAGCTGGACACCATGTTTCTTATAACTAATAAGATATCCCAGTGTTTTCCTGGGAGTCAGTTTGGCTGGTTTCTAGGTTCCTGAACAGTGGAAGCCTTATTTCTCTTCTTTGATCCCCCCACCACACAGTGACAGAAATCAGGAAGCACTCCTAAGTGTCAGGGGAGGAGCAAGTGTGGAAGTGGGACAGGATGGGAGGGCACCCAAATGTGCTATGGTGTTAATGGGAAAGGACAATGGAAGACAACCAGAAGTCAGGCCCAGGAGGCAGCCTAACTAATTAAGAACCTGGGCTCAGAATTTAAATCCTATCTCTGCCTCTTACTGACTGTGTGTCTTTGGGAAAGTTACTTAGCCTCTCTGTGTCTCAGTATCATCGTCTATAAAGTGGGGATAATGGTAGTGTCTGCTCTCATAGGGTTGTTTGATGATTAAATGAGTTGATATTCATAAAGCACTTAAAACAGTGCCTGGCATATGGTCAGCCCTCAATGACAATTAGCTGTTATAATTATTATCACTGCAGGCCCAGCAAAACAGAGGCAGGGTCTAGGTGGCAAACCTAGAACAACAGACTCAGGATAGCCAGAAGTTAGTGGTCACGAGCTCAGAATGAGCGCTGCACTGGCTTACCAAACCACTTGTGGAACAATCATATTCTTTGTGACCTTTCACAGCCTGGCCCTATGCCTACATCAGAGGTCAGCAAAGTACAGCCTGTAGGCCAAATCCACATCATCGCCTGTTTCCGTACATAATGGCCATGAGGAGAATCAGTGGAAAGACAGATAGGCCTCCCCATCAGCCTTTTAACCCACCATCCCTTAACTCCAGGATCGTGATGCCTGTGTCTATAGTTTGCAGCTTTGCCTTGAGGACCTTTATCTGACGAAGATGCTCTGTCTTTCAGACTACTAGTAAAACCTTGAGCAAATATCCTTTATTCAACTGGCAGCTTCAAAGGCTTGCTGCGGGTAGTCCTTCCCAACCCTGTATCTCAAGCATAATTAGAAGAAACCAGACTAAGATCGTGCCTTCAAGGTGAGGAAGAGGGAAGTAAGCATGTCCAGGGAAAACAGGATAATGGATTTCTTTCCTCCTGACTCCCTCCTGAATACCCTGTTTTGCTCAGCAAGTTCTGTAGGTATCACCTACTGGTGTGCCGGTGAAGCTCTCTGAAAAAAGAAAAAGCCCCAATTTGTAGTCTTTGCTGAAGTCTGTGTTGTAAATACTCCCACCATAACTGATCACAGGCGGAGTTGGGGGGAGATGTGCATCATCATCGGCTTGTTGGTACTAGCGTGCTCTGTAGTGACAGCTTTGCTTGCCACTGAATCCTTGTGTCAGGATTCTGTGTGCCAGGGAGAGCTCCCGGAATGTGCTGTTAGAAATTGGGCCATATTTTTGAAGTGGCTAGAGACGAATTTTCCCTCTTGTTTACATTTAATTTGTGCCACTAGGTGGCACTTTAAGGACATTATAGGAAATTGGCTCTACTGGATTTATTTTTTAACTTTTTATTGAAGTCTAATATGCATATTGAAAAGTACACATTGTGCAACTCAATTTTCACAAGCTGAACACACGTGTGTAATCACTCAAATCAAGAAACAGAATATTACTAGCACCCCAGAAAGCCCCTCTTATACTATTTTCTAGTTCCTATCCCTTATTCTTAGGGTTACCACTGTTCTGATGTCTAATAGCATAGATTAGTTTTACTTGTTTTCTACCTTACATAAGTGGAGCCATGCATTATATACTCTTGTGTCTGGCTTCTTTTGTTTAAATGCTGTTTGTGTGATTCATCCGTATTGTTGTGTGTAATTGTAGATTATTGCTGTATAGTATTCCATTGTATGTACAACTATGTCACTGTTTTCTACTCTTGATGGACATTTGGATAGTTTTCAGATTTTAGCAGTTATAAGTAATGCTGCTATGCATATTCATGTGCAAGTTTTTGAGTGGATGTATGTTTTCATTTCTCTTGGATATATACCTAAGAGTAGAATTTCTGGGTCATAGAGTAAACATATGTTCAGCTTTAGTGGATACTGCCAAACAGTTTTATAAAGTATTTGTACTGATTTATACTCCATCAACAGTGTTCCCATTTCAGTTCCACATCCTCATCAATACTGAGTTTATTTTATGACTGGTTCCTAACTCTTACATAATTTTTATAGCTCCCTGTCTAGCCAGCTATTTCTAATTGAATTTTTTTTAAAGCTACCTTCCTCTGATGGACATAGCTCATGCAGGAAGGGCCCTGTCAACCCAAAAGGGGGCATTTATCATAGTCTAAGTATGAGCTATCAGTAGTTAGAAAAAATATTATTCAAACACTCCATCACTAATACAGAGCAATGGAACTGGGAAGGGAATTCAAAATTATAAGTGTGGTAAAATATTGGGTTAGGCTAGGACTTTGAGGCACTTTGAAATTTTTGTATACTTTAGGTATTGTTGCCAGGCCTATACATTTCAGGGGCAGGGGACCAGCAAAAAGGATTTCTAAAGGCCTCATAACCAGATGCCTTTGAATGTGATGGTGGTAGGTGCCTGTTTTAGTAAGATCTGTTTGATGTGGCAAGAGGCATGCATATGGCATCTTTCTTCAACCTTATCCAGTGGGGAACATGAGTCTCAAGAGAATCCTGCCAGTGATCACCTTATCTGTGAGCTCCGTGTTGTGGACTCTGCAGATGGCATTATAATATGGCTTTAGGTATGTGATGAAATGAGGGTGGGGCTCAGACTTGACTCAGGTCTCTGTTCTATTACTAGAAATTGGAAATAGAAGAACAAGACCCTAGTCATGGTCAAAATATTTGTCTTTTATACCAAAATACAGCTCCCATAGTCCTTTAGTTGTAACAGTAAATCTGTTTCTCATGGATGTTTTCCACGATCCAGTGGGTTCCAGGAATCCCCAGGGGATTTTACTATGTGACTACTGTATCCAGGGACTAGTTGCTTATTATAGTTACTGATTATTCACTTCCATCGAAATTGTCCCGGAACTCCTCTGTCAGTGTTCCCCTGGGTGTCTCCACTGTTGGATTGGCCTGCCATAGGGGACCACCAGAGACATTCAGTGCAAGCTGGCTGAGATGTCTGTGCTGAGGCAGCCATGGAATCTGCAAGTCTGAAAGGGCTTTTATTTTTAAAAATTTCTTCCCTCCAATATTGGTAGCAGTAATATGCAGGGCACAAATTTGGATGTGGATAGCCTGCTTCATGGGATCTGCTTATAATCTAAACTTGAGTCAGCACTTTCTCAGTCTAGGTTTTCATCATTTGGCAAGAGAGAAGAAGTCCTTCATGTTGAATTGGCTGCTGCTTGCAGTAGCAGATCCTATGCCTGGGAAATCAATTGTGATTTTACTCCTAATTATGATCGTAGCTGCCATTATTGAACAGCTACTGTATAATTGTTCTTAGCACTCTAGACAGATATTTCGCTTAATCTTCATAATGCTAGGAGTTGGGCAGATTGTCCTCTTTTGCAGACGAAGAAATTGTGGCTCAGAGAGGTTAAGCACATGCCCAGGTTATACACCAACAAGTGCAAAGCCTGGATTTGACTGCTGTGCTCTGTGACTCTAATTATTGTGGGATGAATTCTTGACTGTCCAGTGAAACATGAAGATTTGTTACTAGCTCATTGCACACATTGATCAGAGGACTTGCTGTTTGCTGACATTCAGCTTAGGCACCAGGAAAATGATAGTGAAACAAGACACAGAGCCTGCCCTCCAGGTGACTGTACTTCAGCTCCATTTCTATCTCTCACAGGTGCCTTGGGTCATGGATTTTGGTATTTATTCTTACAGAGAATTCATTCCTTTGGGTTCTTTCTAAGGCTGATTGTGCAGTGATGGGGTTTGCTGTGGCCAGTGTGCTGCTGGCTGTTGGTTTTGCATCTTCTATGCCTGGGTTTGACCACATGGCTTCCTGGCGTGTCCAAGTGGAGATGGGGGTTGGGTGAAAGTTAGGCACCAAATGACATTTAGAATACTAGTAAGATGCTGGAGGTCCCCTAGAGGCTACAGCAGGATTGTCTGCTCATCTGCCTAGAATTTAGGCACTGCCTTTGTGATTCCTAGTCCTGGGATCTGCCTGGATTCTTGGGTGATAAACAAAGCTTGAGTTTCTTTTTCTAATCTGTCAGCATGAATATTACAAGCTTAGAACAACACACAGTTATCCACACTTTAGCAATTAGTTAGGCAACTAGTCTGTTTTTTTAAATGAAATTTAATTCTTTTTTTGTTGCAAATTTGACTTTTAAACAAAAGTCTTATTGCTGAAGATTTTGCCCAGCTTCAGATATTTATTTATGGAACCATATTGCATACACTCCCTATTCTCTCCATGGTAAATGGACAAGAAAACAGTTAAGAAACCTAGTCAGTTTTTGCTGGAGCACCTGTGGCCTTTTCCAGACTAGGACCTTGGAGACTTGGTTTTCTCATTTCTTAAATGAAGAGCTTGGACCACCAGTGGTTCCCAGTTAGTCTGGCTGGCTACCTAAAAATCACCCAGGGAACTTGTTAATATAGAAGTTTCTAATGCTCCACCCCTAGGAGATTCTAATTAGGGAAGTCTGGGGTAGTATCTAAAAGTCTGCAATTTATAAAAATTCCCCAGATAATTCTCTTGTGTAGCTGTATCTGGAAACCACTGGGCTAGATGGTCTAAAATAAATACAATTGAGTTGGGAAGAAACTTCTGGTGTGTTTGAAGATTCAGGTAATACTTATGTGCCTGGAGCGGGTTCCGTATGGAGAGCTAACACAGTTATGATGCAGGGGAAAATTGGAGCCAGATGATGGAAGATCTTTAACTGGCTGAGGGATTGTGTTGTGTGCCATAGGCCTTAGGGACCTATTGAGGGGCTTTGAGAAAAAGTGTTTTCATGAGAAGGTGCTTTACAAGATTAGTTTCTCCATGGTGTTCAGGGTGAATTGGATCAGGAAAAAAACTGAAGCCTAGAGAAAGACCATCTGACGTTTTTTGCAGTAGCCCTGGTGGGATCTGTGATGAGCACTTTGACTCACACGGGAGCTATGGGACCTTTGTAAAGCTAGCCTACCTGGATGGAACTGGAATCTGAGACGTGTTGTTTTTAAGCTACTTATAAAAAAAAAATCCGTAATTTATTAGTGTTGTTTTCATCTGCTTTAACTATTATAATGAATGATTTTTATTGTGTTTGTGTCCAGGAGAGTTTAAAGGAGCCCAGTAAATAAATTCATGCAGAGACGTGGTTGGCAACAGCAACTGCTACTGCAGGGAAGGAGGGAGGAAAAGAAAAAGGGAGGAAGGAAGTGAGCCCTTTCTTGCTAGGTAGCAACCCCATCCTCATCCTGCCTCATACTCTTGGCCAAGGCGAGAGGAGCAGGGTGTATAGCAGGAGCTCCTGGAGTTGAATCTGCCAACCACTGTGGAGAATGCTGCTCTCGAAGGATTGGGTGTGGAACATGGCATTTGTTGAAGTCAAATAGAGTATTTTTCCTTTGTTCCTCTAAAACCCAGTCTATAGGTAAGTGTTTCACAAAATGTGCCTCACAGAACCTTAGTTTTGCTGGATGTTAATAGGAGTTAACATGAGAATAAGGAGTTGGAGCCAAGTAAGTTTGGGAACTGCTGGGTTAAGCAAAGGCAGTGGCTTCCTTTACTTGACAGGATTTCAGAGCATTGACGTGCTATGTGCTCTGTAAATTTCTGAGAGGGAGATAGACTGTGCAGTGTTTCCTAAGCTTATCTGTAGATTTTTTTTCCTTCTAGACAAGGGGCTGGCAAACTGTGACCCACACGCCAAATCTATCCCACCATCTGCTTTTGTAAATAACGTTTATTGGAACACACCACGCCCATTCCTTGTATTGTCTGCGGCTGTGTTAGCAGAGTTACAAATTTGCGACAGAGACCTGGAGACCCAGAGACCGAATGGCCTGGATGACTGAAAATATTTACTATCTAGCTCTTTACAGAAAAAGTTTGCCAATCCCTACTCTAGGCAATTTGTGGAACTGGTCTTCCCTGGAACCTGTATTTGATGGATTGTTCTAGCACTGCTTTGTGATGGATCTGCTTAATGTTGTTCAGATACTATGCTGCCATATTTCTTTCCTTTTGCTTTAAACTATTTTCTTTCTCAACCATTTGCCTATTGTCTGAAATCAAAACCTGGATCCCATGTGTCATGGTTCTTTTCTTTCACTTACCACATTTCACCAATCACCAAGGATGTATCCAGTCTCCAGTCTAAATAACTCTCAAATCTGTCTATCCCCACTCCTACCACACTGGTTTAAATGACCATCATCTCTTGTCTTGTTTTCTTCTTTAGCCTTCTAGTTGAGTTCCCTTCCCCCAGTATGGGTTGCTTCCAATACATTTTACTCACTGGATCCAGAATAATCTTTCTAAAATATAAATCTAGTCAGATCACTTCTCTATTTAAAAACCTTCACTGGCCCCCATGGCCTTCAGGATAAGCTCAAATCCTCAAGATGGATGTATCACCCAAGATCTAGTCAGGAAAACAGAAACCACTCTAAGTATTTCACAGTGGAAGAGATTTCATTCAAGGAATTAGGTACTTACATAAAGAATTAGATGTGCTAGAGGAGCAAAGATGAGAGAAGGCCACCACTATCAGGTTTCCCACAACTTTCTGAAAGTTAAGACATTGCAAGAACTAAAGGAGACAACTAGAGATGCTCAGGCTGCCTGCAGCACCTAAGTAATGATTTGCAGGGACATGCCCAAGGCCGCTACAAGATCTTTTGACTGCTGAAACCCGTGCTTTTCTGGCCACTACTGCCAGAGGAGCAATAACATGGCTTGTTTTCTTTCACCTTCTTGGTTTCATGTGAGTGACTCTCAGTAGCAACAAGGAACTCTGTTGAAAGGAGATTCTATAAATGTAGTTCCCAGGCTTCTACCCTCTGCAGTGTAGGGAAGAGCATAGGAGTGGGGAATGGTGCCGAGTGGCTAATAGACAATCTAGAACAGCGAGCTATAAGACCATGTATGATCCACTCCACTGCCCTTCTCCAGCTTCGGCTCTCCCATTCTTCTCCACTGTTTACCCTTTTTCCACCCTACTAGACCCCAAATTCCAGACATACTAGAGTGTTTTTCTTAGAGGCCTAAAATAACTAACATTTATTATTTCATAGTTTCTGTGGGTTGGAGATTCAGGAGCAATCAGTCAGGGTGGTTCTGGGTCAGGATCTGTCATTAGGCCGCAGTCAAGATGTCTGTTAGGGCTGCAGTTATCTGAAGGCTCAGCTAGGGCTGGAGGATCCACTTCTAAGATGGCTCCCCCACATGGCTGTTGGCAGGAGGCCTCACTTCCTTGCCACATGGGCCCCTTGTTAGCACTGATTGAGTGTCCTTACAACATAGCACCTGACTTCCCCCAGAGCAAGTGATCCGAGAGAGAGAGACCGAGGAAGAGCACACTAGAGTGCTTTAGCTCCCTTCTTCTGGGAGTACTTTGCCTGATGTCTTAGGTCCAGTTACCTAGAAGCAGAACCTGAGATGAGGATTCTTGGAAAGTGACACATTAGATGTACAAAATAAATATCTGTATAATTGAATAACTGAATGAACCCTTATTCTGGTGAAGAATCAAAATGCTTAGCCTCCTTGGGCCTGTGTCCATTTCTGGGGAGCCACCTGGCAGGGGCTATATTGTCCCATCAACCATGGGAATAGGCAAAGCCCCAGAACAGTTCTCCACATCCTAAGTGGTAGCACCTTCCAAATCTATGTGACCTATCCAGGCGTTTCATTGCAAAATTAGAATGAAAAAATATTTCTCATTTGTGGGTAGAGGAGTATTAATATTAAAATATAAGATGTATATTTTTAAAAGGAACTTTAGCTTGAGTTTTAATGAAATCTTGGCTAAAAGTATTTTCTTGGCTTGCCACATCCTGGCTGGGTACATGTTGTTACACATGGAGTCATGAGGGAAGGACTGCCATTTGCAATATTATTTGTAATCCAAATATTTGTTTCTTTCGCGAGATTCAGGCATTGGATTTCAGTTCAGACAACCAAAACTTTTGGACAAGGGCATATTGTCCATATTGATAGCAGAGTTGTTTCTCCCTTTGTCTAATATACAAAGGAAAAAGGAAGCCACTGAACCCCCTTGTTTTCATGGGTTATCATTCTCCCAAAATTGTTAACTTAGAAAAGTCTGAAGAAATAGCAAAGAAATCTCCGCGGTTTGTTCTGCTTTCCAGCTGCTAAGTCTAATGGAAGCCTCATACTATTTTCATCAAGAAAAGTGAAACAGTTTATTGGGAAGAGGGGCTTTTGCATGTCTAAATCTCATCTTTAGGGTTTTTTTTTTTTTTTACCACCATAAAGCTAGTTTTCTTTCCCCATCTCTTTTCCTGGGATAATTTCTAACTCTGCTGAGGCTCTGCCTTTCCAGGACCTTACTGATTGCAGTGTTCCAGGCCCCTCATGAGGTTGAATCAGTGAGAATCAGAATCTAAATCTGAGATTTAGAATCAGTCATGGAGCAGTAGAAAGGGGTTGGGAGGTCTTGAGTTTCTTCCTAAGGAGATTGATGGTTACGTTCAGCCTGACATAACACTGAGGAATTGTTACTAGTCATAGAGCTAGAAAACCGTTGGATGCAATTTCAAGAAGGTAAATTCGTAAATGGAAAAAAATTTTCAGACACATCTCCCAATTGCTCCCTCATCCTTCCCAACCCCTACCCCACTGTTGTTGTTGTTGTTTTTTAGAAATGTTTAAGAGAAAACGGAGACAATGACAAAGACACTCTCCTACTTTTGCTGTGCTGAGAATCCTCATTTTTGTTTAGAAGAGGGTTCAATTTATCATTTCCCTCAATATTTCCACAAGAAACCTTCACTCATCTCCCCCAGGAAAGGGAGCGTTAGGGCAAACGCTTCTCTCTCTGCCTGATGATGGAGGGGAACTGACCAACTGAAAGGCCTGTCACTCCTTTTCTCTCTGCTTGGCTGGTGGGATGTGTTGATGCACACCTGTGGTCCCTGCAGGGGGCTCCACTTGTAGACTTGGGGCCAGAACACGTGTTCTAAGCAATAGATTTGCAGGTGGAAGGCAAGAAAGGGCCTCAGGTCCAAGTTGCGTTCTTCATCGCAGTTCACGGGAAGGCCTGCATTCAGGGGCTTCTTGGGTCTTTAATCAGTTAATAGAGCTGACATTGGGCTCTTGGATCTTGAAATATGACACCATTTGTCAGAACCCCCAGGGAAGGTGGGTGAGTGCTTGCATCCCCCAGACTCCTGACAGTGAATAGCTCCTTGATGGCTTTGCTCGGGTGTTTCCCAAGTGCTTCAAATTCCGTATGCCCAAAAGTGAGCTCCCCCTCACACCTGCTTCTCCCGTGGTGCCTGTCTTGGCGATCGGCCTTAGCGTTCTGGTGGTATCCCAAGCTGACATTCTAGATGTCTGAGCATAGGAGGCCCTTGGGCCTCTCTTCTCACCCTTCCCATGCAGTGCCCTTCTTGTTGGCTGCACCCTGCTTATCACTCAGGTCTCAGCCGGGGCATCACCTTCACCTGAGTCTTTGCTTACCCACAAGGCCCGGTGCTCCTGCAACCCCCATATTTGCCCACCGTCGTCCTAATGCCACTGAAGCATGGTTGCCTGGTCATTTCTCTGCCTCTCCTGCTAGACTGCAAGCTCCTTGTAAACGAGGTCTGGGCTTGTTCATCTTTGAAGACCAGCGCTAGCACAGGGCCTGCCTATAGTAGCTTTTCAATAAATATTTCTTGAATAACACTCAGGCCCAACAATGCCTGAGGCTGTATAGCATAGTGGTCGCAAACCCAGCTTTGGAACCTGAGGCCTGGGTTCAGACCCTGCTATTTGTGTGATCTTGGGTGAGTTCCTTAACTTATTGAACCTCAATTTCTCCACTAATAAGATGGGGATAATAAGCACTTCCTAGGGCTGTGATGACGAAATGCAGCAATCCATGCAAAACACCTAGGGCAGTGTGTGGCACGTAGTAAGTGTTTGGTGTTTTGTAGTATCTATTAATAATGATAACGGTAATAATAATACAATTATCCTTAATGGAAAGGAGAAGGTTATAAGAAACTTTCTGGAGGGAGGAACTAGAAATTAGGCATGCTGAATGCCTGCATAATGGGTTTAGAAGAGGTGAGGAGTGGGTGGGAACCGAGGCTTCTAGCTAGGGCAGTGAAAATGCAGGAGCAGGTGGGATTACTTTTGGAAAGAATGAAAAGGTAGGGAAAAATGGAGCAGGGGGATGGAAGACAGAAGCTTGAGAAATCCTGCATCTGAGGGATAAGAGGAGTCGAAACAGGAAAGAGAATGATTACGAGTAGGAGACTACGGGTGGTCAAGGATGCTGTGCTGAGCAGAAGGTCTGTGAATAGACTAGAAGAGGCAGCTAGAATCTGCCAAATGGGAGAGCATTAGCGCCCTTGGCAACAAGCTGTTTCAGTAGAGTCAGAGGAAGGAAAGCCGCACTCCGCAAAAGGTGAGAGAGGGCCATGTTAGGGACGAAGCGGGCACACCGAGCCGAAGCCGTTTGTTGTGCTGCAGTGTGTGTTTCTGTGATGCAGATTAGTTTGTGGGTAAATAGAGGACTGATGTTGGTATAATGTGGAAGTCACATGGGTTCATGTGGAGGGTTTTTCTTCTCAGCGAGTTAATGTTTTGCATCGCTGTCTAGTAGCGGCTGAAAGCAAGGTACTCTAGCCCAGCTGAACACAGCAAGCCTCGGGGAGATAGAGAGCTGCACATGGCGCCCAGTCTCCCTGGCCTCTTCTGCTTGGCTGTGTGGTACCTGCTCTGTCTTGAAGGGCTTTGGGAGCAGTCCTCATTGATCTTGGTGCATTTACTCATTGATTCCACACCACTCGGCAGCCTGAACCACTCTGTTGACTCCTTCCATCATGCTTACACCCCCCCACCACCTTTTTTAAGGTAAAGAGTTATATCTACTAGAGTGCTTCTTTATTGGGAATTTAATATATTTTTAAAAAATCTCAGTGTTTTTTATTATGGTTGTTGTTTTTGTTAGTGCTCAGGTTAAAATTTTAACTTCATTCCCAATCCTATTTTTCCAATAAGCCTTGTTATTTTTACTTTGAGCTTGTAAAGCATTAGTTTTTAGCAATACATATGTCCAATTATAGAAGACATTCCCATGACTCTTTTCCTAAGGTTGAACAAGGCTGGAAGGAGGAATGGGAGAGAATAGCAGGGTCTATCAGGTTTTTCCCAAGGATCAGCAGACCTGACCATGCTCAGCTAGCAATTTGGTCTAAATCAATTTTCCCTTAGTGATTATTTTCTTAAGTGCTCTTCATTATATATTTAGGTGGTTGTATTTTTGCGTTTTTTCCTCTCTGTGATCTTTTGCTACAGTCTGAACAAGCGTCCGAGGCCGAGTTACACTCCCAGCTCAACAGAGCCCCCTCCCAAGCTGCAGAAAGTAGTCCAACAAAGAAGGTAAGGCCAGCATGAGGGTGTGACTGTGATGGCATTGTGAGCCTCTCCCCTGGGCTTCTTGCCTCCATTAGCAAATCTACCCTTTTAAAGTTTTCATGTCCTGACATGAATGTTAATGATTCACATTTCCTAGAATTGGGGTTCTTTGTGAAGTTTAGGGTCTTGATGACTCCTGGGCTTAACCTTGATGTCACTGACAGTTTGTACTTTCTTCTTCAACCTCCCAGCTAAATATGGCGGCCTTGCTTTGGGCAAGATGAGGAGGTGTGGTGGAGAGGGACAGATGCTGTCAGCAGAACCCTGCACGCTGCTAAGGTGCTAGGAGTGCCTTGTAGGGGTGGGGAAGTCTCCCCTGCTCTTTGTGCCATGGTCTCCTCTTGCATCCCGGTGTCTTCACTGTAGCCCACCCGTGTCACTGAGTCACGGGTCATTTGCTCAGTAAGCACCACTCAGCCATCGTGCTCTCCTTTCACCTTGTCACCCTCTTCTTGTCTTTCCCCATTTTCTCAGGCCCTTCCCATCAAAGAGAGCAGGCCCTGGGCTCGGGAGCACAGGTGAGGCAGGGGCCTCCAAGGAAGCAGGTCAGCTGTCTCCTTCCAGAAGGCACTGTGGCTCTTGAGCTTGACTTCGTGTAGGAATTGGGAGTAGGAGAATAATGAGCATATGACTAACACCTTTACAAATTTCAAAACTTATATTCCACAAAGCCCAAAAGGGAGGCAAGGGCCAGTTTTGTCTTCAGTTAGAAAAGGCCCTGTGGTGTGAGATGCACACAGCATTTTAAAAAAAAGAAGGCAGGCAGGGAGGGCAGGCGGGCCACTGGACTCTGATTCCTGTGTCCTTCCAGGTGACAAAAAGTGGTAATAGGCTGCAAGCATGAAAAAAGAAAAAGAAAGAAAGGCCACTGGAATCTAATGCCTGTGTCCCTCCAGTTCTTGCGAGGCCTTGAGTCACCCACATCTCCTTGGGTGTGGAGTTTGAAAAGAGCACACGCCTGACCTTGGGGTGGGGCCTAGAGGAACATGGGGCATTGGCATGATGGGAGGGAGCATTTAATTTTTTAACTTCATGGGGTTTTTGTTTTGTTTTTAATCCACAGGACATACCATATTCTCAGCCCCCATCAAAGCCCATCCGTAGGAAATTCCGACCTGAAAATCAAGCTACAGAAAACCAAGAGCCTTCTCCCACTGTAGGCGGGCCAGCTGTAGCAACCGTGAAACCCCATCCAACAGTCCAAAAGTAAGTAGAGCAGATAAATGAGAGCAAGGTCAGAACCTTCCTTATAAATCTGTGTGTCTATATAAATGGAAATATGTTTACATTTATACTCACACCCATAGAAGAGTGTGATTTTGTGGTTGTAGTCTGACCTTCCTCATGTCCATGATGGGGTTAGTCTCCCAGTCACATAGAGAGGCTTTCTAAGCTGTAGGACTTAACCTGGGCCAAAGGGCAAGTGAGTCCCAGGCTGGGGTGTGTTTTGGTTTTGTTTGATTTCCTTCCCTTCCTCCCTCATCTTTCACTCCTTCCGACTCTCTTCCTTGTGCTGGCCCACATTTTCCTAGGAAGAAGACAGTGATTAGAGATGGCAAGTTTCCCTCTTTGCCTGTCTAATCTCATGTTCCTCTAGGGCAGATGGCCCTAGCTTCATGACCCTCAGACCCAACTTTCAGTAGATGTGGTGTGTGATTTCTTTTTAATCCCCATAAAGAGTTTCTGTTGTTGATCATCTCAGCACAGAATGGTCACATGCAGAGCCTCCAAGATATCTATCTAACCAGCTGAAACAGACATTGGAGGGGGGTGGGGACACCTGTGGACATGGCCAAGGACCAAGAGACCAGTGCTATGGACAAACCATCCTTCTCCAGAAGGCTTTGGCTTTAAGAAGAGCTATCACTTGCCTCAGTTTCCCTGTACTGAAATTGAGCAAAATGTTGAGGGCAGAAACCTGCTGCTATGCGTGACTTCAAGTGAACCCAACTAGTCACTAACGTAAATGCTCAAGATATGTCATGACACTGCTCTAGGGGCCTTGCCAATCTCAGGGGCTGCTGCAGATTTTCTCCTGCTTACACTGTTATGGAAAGAACAACTTGCCTTTGAAGCCAAAGCCCCATTCTGAATTTGGGCAGCACTCTTCTTCAGTTGATGGTTTTTGTTTTTGTTTTTCCAAATGGACAGTTCCCCATTGGTATCAGTGCATAAAGGAAGTATATTTTGTCCTTAATGGTCACTGAGACCTTTGACCATCTTCCAGCCACCCTCAAACCTAGGGGATGGATCCCTATCAAGGACAAAGATGGCTAAGCTTTATTCCATGTTCTACCCGGCTTTCCACTTCAGTCTCCACTTCACATTAATGCTAGTCAGTGAGTGGTGGCTATAATATCCTCCATAGTCGATGGCAGGGCAGCTAGTGGAGTTCATACACAGATCCTTTTCCTTTTCTTTCCTTTGTCTGTTTTTTTTAACAGCTTCGTTGAGTTGTAATTCACCTAGCATACAATTCACCCTTTTAAGTGTATAATTCAATGGTTTTTAATATATTCACAAAGTTGTGCAACCATCACCACGATCTAGTTTTAGAACATTTTCATCACCCCAAAAAGAAATTCCGTGCCCATTAACAGTCACTTTCCATTCTCCCTTCCCCCAAGTCGCAGACAACCACTAGTCTACTTTCTGTCTTTATAGATTTGCCTGTTCTGGCCATTTCATTTAAATGGAATCATGCAACATGTGGTCTTTCGTGACTGGCTTCTTTCATTTAGCATGATTTCAAGGTTCATCCATGTTGTAGCATGAATCAGAATTTAATTCTTTTTTATTGCTGAATAATGTCCTATTGTATGGATATACTGCGTTTTATTCATCCATTCATCAGTTGATGGACATTTGGGTTGTTTCCATTTTCAGCTATTAAGAATAATGCTGCTATACTATTTGTGTACAAGTTTTTGTGTGGACTTCACATTTTCATTTGTCTTGAGTATATACCTAGAAGTGGAATTGCTGGGTCACGTGGTAAGTCTATATTTAATATTTTGAGGAACTGCCAAACTCTTTTCCACAGTGGTTGCCGCATTTTACAATCCTGCCAGTAATGTATGAGGGTTCCAGTTTTCCTCTTCCTTGCCAACACTTATCTGTTTTTTTTTAATAGCCATTCTAGTGGGTGTGAAGTGGTATCTCATTGTGGTTTTGATTTGCATTTCCCTAATGGCTAATGATGTTGAGCATCTTTTCATGTGCTTATTTGCCATTTGTATATCTTCTTTGGAGAAATGTCTACTCAGATCCTTTGCCCATTTTTACTTGGATTATTTACCTTTTTATTTTTGAGTTATGAGTTTTTTACATATTCTGATACAAGTCTCTTGTCAGATATATGATTTGCAAGTATTTTCTCTCGTCTTGTAGGTTGTTTTTTTTGCTTTCTTGATAGTATTATTTGTAGTACAAAAGTTTTTAATTTTGATGAAGTCCAATTTATCTATTTTTTTTTTCTTTTGTCACTTGTGCTTTCAGTGTCATAGCTAGGAAACCATTGCCTAACCCAAGTTCATGAAGATTTGTTCCTGTGTTTGCTTCTAAAAGTTTTATAAGTTTTAGGTCTTACATTGAAGCCCATGGCTCAGTTTTGAGTTCATTATAGTGTATAGTATGAGGAAGGGATCCAACTTCATTCTTTTGCATATGGATATCCGGTTGTCCCAGCACCATTTGGTGAAAGGAGATACTTTTATCTGCCTGTTCAGTGACTGTCTCTCACCATGATACTCTTTCACTAGTTAGGTGACCACATGGTGTCAGGCTGGGAGGCTAGCACCCGTCAGCAACACTTAATAGTGCTGTAAATGGCAGGGATCTAAGCTTTGAGGTCAGGGAACTTCATACAACTTATTTTAGTTCCCAGACCAGTTTATTTTGGAGTGATAAAAATCAACTTAGCACTATAGTTTTTTAAGCCCTGGAGAGAGACAGCCAGACACATGATGGTTAGTCTGTATAGTCGTTTCTGAACCAGGGTTCTGGAAAGAACGAAGCTCTGATGCCCTTAGACATCTATTGTCTGTAGTAAGTTAACCTCTCTCTTGCATCTAGAGTGGTCTTTACTATGCATTGTCTTTGGGAAAATTGAGACAAGAGTCACAAATCATTTTCTTAATTCTCTCACAGAACACTGGTTAAGAAAGGCTAAAAAAATAGACTAGTTGCAAAACAGTCATCAGCTCTTTCGGAAGTGAACATCAGAACTGACCTATCAAAAGAAACAAATTCTCCTTCAAATATTATTATTGTCTGCTCCATTCAGGGCAAAGGAACTAATAAAGTGTTCTCTCCAAGTGAGCTGCTAAGTCCAGGTTATAAGTAATAAACAGCTCTAAGATTGTGTCATCATCAGTGAGCTGCCTATGAGGACAAAGTGTGTTTTTCTTAGAAATAATTTGGCTTAGTTGGTTTTTCCCCATAGCTTGTGTATCTGCTACGAATGGACTTTAGGAAAATAGAATGGCTTGAGCAGTTTGGAGATAGAGAATGTAGTGTAACAGTACTATAGCTGAACCTCTACCAGCCTCCATGGCCTCTGCTCTTCTCTGTAACCCCAGGAGGTATCCTGGACTACCCCAGGCCATGCCCAGCAACAAGTGTGGTAGTGTCTGCTTGCCTGCATGACGTTCGTAATGTGGCTGGGATTCTGTTTCCCTTCTCACCTCGTGTTGGGCGGTATTGGACTGTCTGTGGGATTGATGATTGGCATCCCTAATAAAAACCTACCATTTCCAAGTAGACCAAAGGTAATACAAGTTCACTTCGTAGAAGCTATACTCAGAATTCCTTGGGAGAAATCAAGGCCCAGGGTGAAGACTAAGAAGATTTTTGTCATCTAGAGACCCTAGTTTATATTCTTTTACATATTGCTTCAGCTGCTTGAAAAAAGACCGGGTGACAGTTGCTCAAATAACATAGAAATTGACTTCTTTCTTATGTAAAAGTCTGAGTTGGTGAGTGGTCCAGAAGCATAGAGTAGCTCTGTCCAGGAACCCAGGTATCTTTTGTCTTCTTTTTCTAAATCCCTGTGGGGGTTGCCTTTATCCACGTGGTTGAAGGTGGCTCACCACTAACATGTTCACGTTCCAGGCCCCCAGAATGGGGAAGGAACAAATGGAGAGAAAACAGATTACTTTTAAGGACACGGCTCAGAAGTGGCACACACATCACTTCTCTCTGATTCCTTTGACCAAAACATATGGTCTCACCTACCTGCAAGGGAGACAGGGAAATGTAGTTTCTAGTTGGATAGCCATGTGCCTAGCTCAAACTGAGGATGATATGCTTCTGAAAACAAGAAGGTACAGAATAGGTTTGGGAGGATAGTCTGCCACAAAACCTTTAGTGGACAGTGTCTCACAGTGCTGCAGTTCAAAATCGATAGATAGCATGACACACAATAGAACTGGGCAAAAGAAATCTCTGCTTAACTATTACTCCCTCATCTTCCTCCTTGGAAACCAGGCCAGTTAGAGCCCAGCCTGGAACAGTGAGTAGCAATATTAGGAGAACTTGAAGAGACAAACTCAAGAAGCAACTCTTGAGAAGGTGAGGCAAGTTAAATAAATGCCTTTGCTGAACCCTTGAAAGGTATTCTGGGGTTGGTCCTATCTTTGCGTTATTTAGGGCTCCTTTGGTTGCAGATAATAAAAAGCTTGAGGTTGCAAAACCATATTATTTATTATAAGGATATAGGGGTGACTCTGGAAACCCGTGACAGGAATGGATTGGAAGAGAGGATTGCAAACCTTTTGAGGCTCCTTCTGATTCTTCTCAATTTTCTTAGAGTGTTTTTGTCACTTTTATCTCTGAAGATTCTCAACCACCTTCAGCTCACTGTGCAGGACCCAGGCTGAACTGAACTCTTAGTCATAACCCACATCCCTGGGAGAGAGAATCTGGTCAGCTCAGCATGGGCCAGCATCCATTCAAGTGTGAAAATAGAGGTGCAAGTTTCTTGAGACAAACTGCCTGCCAGGGGCCCATTCCTGTGGAGAAGGGGAAAGGGGATAGAGAAGGTTCCCAGAGAAGGGGGAAACTGTTATAAGCTGGGCACACATTGCATAGTAGTAGTTTAAGGAGGGGCATCAGTTCTGATCAACATCTTTTTTTTTTAAACTCTTTATTTTGAAATAATTATAGATCCACAGGAAATTACAAAAATAGTACAAAGAAGTCCTGTGTATCTTTCACCTGGTTTCTCCCAGTGATTACATTTTACCTAACTATAGTACAATATCAAAACCAGGAAATTGACATTGGGACAGTGTATGTGTGTAGTTCTGTGCCATTTTATCACATGTGTGGAGTCTTGTAACCACCACTGTAATCAAGATACAAAAGTCGCACCTACCCCCTCCCCACCATTCCTTACCCGTGGCAACCATTGATCTGTTTTCCATCTCTGTAATTTTGTCATTTTGAGAATGTTATATAAATAGCATGACACAGCATGTGACCTTTTGAGTTTGGCTTTTTTCACTCGGCATAAATGCCCTTGGCATCCATCCAAGTTGTTACGTATCTCAATCAGTACTGCTAAGCGGTGTTCTATGGTGTGGATGTACCGCAGTTTGTTTAGCTATTCACCTGTTGAGAGACATTTTTGTTGTGTCTAGTTATTGAGTATTACAGATAAAGCTGCTGTGAGCATCTATGTACAGGTTCCTGTGTGTACATAAGTTTTCATTTCTCTGGGATAACTGTCCAGGAGTGTGATTGTTGGGTTATGTGCTAAGTGTTATGTTTAGTTTTTAAAGACACTGCCAAGTTGTTTTCCAAAATGGCTGTACCATTTTACATTTCCACCAGCAACGTATGAGAGATTCAGTTTCTCCACATCCTCACCAGCATTTGGTACTGTCACTTTTTTTTTTAATTTTAGCTGTTCTAATAGGTGTGTAGTTCTTTCCCATTGTGATCTTAATTTGCATTTCCCTAATGGCTAGTGATGTTGAACATCTTTTCATGTGTGTATTTGCCATCATATATTCTCTTTGGTGACATGTCTCTTCATGTCCTTTGTCCATTTTCTAATTGTTTTTTTACTGTTGAGTTTTCAGAGTTCTTTATATATTCTAAATACAAATCAATTGTCAGATCTGTGGTTTGCAAATATTTTCTCCCAGTCTGTAGCTTGTCTTTTCATCCGCTTAACAGAGTCTTTCACAGAGCAAAAGTTTTTAAAATTTTGATGAAGTCCAACTTATTGATTTCTTTTTCTTTTATGGATCATGCTTTTGTTGTCACATCTAAAAACTCTTCACCAAGCCCTGGGTTCTGAAGATTTCCTCTTGTGTTTTCTTCTAAAAGTTTTATAATTTTACACTTCACACTTCAGCACTGTTGAAAAGGCTATTCTGTCTCCATTGACTTTGTTTTGCACCTCTGTCAGAAATAAGTTGGCCATACTAGTGTGAGTCTATTTCTGGGTTCTCTGTTCTGTTCCATTGATCTGTGTGTCCTTTCCTCTGCCAGTACCACACAGTCTTCATTACCTAATTACTTGATACTATAGCTATGTAATGTCTCCTGTTTCTCCCACTTTGTTAGTCTTTTTCAAAAATGTTTTAGCTATTCTAATTCTTTTGTCTTTCCATATAAATTTTAGAATCATTTTGTCTTTAACTACAGAAAATTTTGCTGAGATTCCTACAGGAATTGTGTCAAACTTTTATATCAATCTGGAGAGAGTTGACATCTTTACTATGTTGAGTCTTCCACTCCTTGAACATGATGTATTTCTCCATTTATTTAGATTCTATTTTATTTCTTTCATCAGTGTTGTATAGTTTTCAGCATGTAAATTCTGTACAGGTTTTGATATATCTAAGGATTTCAGTTTGAGTCTTTATAAATAATATATTTTTAATTTCGATTTCCAAGTGTTCATTGTTAGTATATCAAAATATTATTGATTTTGGTATGTTAATCCTCTGTCCTGAAAACTTACTTCTATCCTTGCTGAAATCACTCATTAGTTCTAGGAGTTTTTATAGATTCCTTGGGATTTTCTACATAGACCATTATATCATCTGCAAATAGGGACAGTTTTCATTTCTTTCTTTTTTTCTGTGTGTGAGGAAGATTGACCCAGAGCTAACATCTGTTTCCAGTCTTCCTCTTTTACTTGAGGAAGATTGTTGCTGAGCTAACATCTGTGCCAATTTTCCTCTATTTTATATGTGGGGCACCACCACAGCATGGCTTGATGAGCGGCGTGCAGGTCCACGCCTGGGATCTGAACCCGTGAACTCTGGGCTGCTGAAGCAGAGTGCGTGAACTTAACTGCTATGCCACTGGGCCGGCACCTTCATTTCTTTCTTTTCAATGTGTGTGCCGTTTATTTCCTTTTCTTGCATTATTGTGCTGACTAGGACTTCCAGCACTATGTTGAAAATAATGATAAGAATAGAAATCCTTGCCTTGTTCCTAATCTTAGGGGGAAAGCATTCAGTTTTTCATTAAGTTTGATGTTAGCTGTAGTTTCTTTATCAAGTTGAGAATGTTCACCTCTAGTCATAGTTTTCTGAGTTTTTATCATGAATGGTGTTGAGTTTTATCAGGTGCCTTTTCTACATCATTTGATATGGTCATGTGATTTTTTTCTTCTTTCAGCTGTTAAGATGGGGGATTACATGGATTGATTTTTGAATATTGAGTTAGTCTTGCATCCCTGGAATAAACTCCTCTTGGTCATGGTGTATAATTCTTTTTATATATTGCTGAATTCTATTTGCTAATACTTTGTTAAAGATTTTTCACATATATTCAGGAGGGATATTGTGTCTAATTTTTGTCTTGCTAGGTTGCCCCTTTCCAAGTCCTTTGGCTAGAGAGTGTAGGATTTTGGGGAGGCTTTTTTTGTCTGCCTTCATTGACATTTATGCATTGCCATCTTCTCCACTATCCAGTATAGAATATATGTAGCAAAAAAGAAAACCCAGGGAATTCACTGCTATGTGGTTCTCTGGGTACTGAGTTCCCTAGCTGATTTGCCCTCTTCACTTCACTTTTTGGAGTTATCTTATGTTTGTTGTATGTATTGCCTCTGGAGTTTTAACTGTACTTAGTGGGAGGAATTGAGAGAAGTGTGTCTACTCTATCTTGTCCTGAAACCAGAAATCCAATCTATATCTTTTTTTTTGTTTATTTTTGTGAGGAAGATTAGCCCTGAGCTAACGTCCGTTGCTAATCCTCCTCTTTTTGCAGAAGAAGACTGGCCCTGGGCTAAAATCTGAGCCCATCTTCCTCTACTTTATATGGGACACCACCACAGCCTGGCTTGACAAGCAGTATGTCAGTCCGTGCCTGGGATCCGAACCTGCGAACCCTGGGCCGCCAAAGCAGAGTGCATGAACTTCTGCTACGCCACCGGGCTGGCCCAATCTATATCTTTTTAAAAGTAGATTTTGAAGCCTCTGCCCTGCCTATTTATGGATGAAAAAGTTAATCTTTAGCTCTACACTTGTTGGGGAAGGGAGTATGTCTTCTACAGATTAGCTGAGTGGCCGGCATAGTGTATATTCTCAGCGAATATTAATCAGATCTCTACAGTGGTCACAATGCATTCCAGTTCAGTTGCTCTGGCCTAGAACCCATCTCCTAGTGACTACAAAGATGTTTGTTTTTATAGGGGAACTTAAATTTTCCTTTTGCTTTGAGAGTTCAGTATTTCTTGCTGTGGGATATAAGGTTGTAGGTTATACAACCACGTTGATTTATCATTCCAACCATGGAGAGTTTTGAGGGGTAAGAGAGCGCTCAAAATAATTAAAGCCAAAGAAGAAGTGTAAGCAGAGACTGTAAGAGGCAAAGTGGGATATATGGTCACCCTAGTTATACATGTTCTGTGAATTTACTGTTGACTTAATTTGGGAATACTGGTTTTAAAACATTTCTGCATTTCTCAAGTGCCACAGATGTATGCTGGTGTGTGCACATGCACGTGCACACTCACACAGTCAGGCATTCGTGCCTAATAATAAAGAAAGGAGAGTTATGTAGGCTGACTAAGTTAATGTATGATTTTTGCTAAAGAAAATGTTCTTCTTTTCCTTCAGACTTGTCCACAGGGGCCACCTGCAGGTCTTTTAAATGGCTTTAATACTTACACAAAAAAGGCACTCCAGTTAATATGTTTTGTCAGGAAGAAATACATATTAAAATGTCTTGGAATAAATAGGATGCAAAGTGTTTGAAAAGGCCCAATTTACAGCTTTTCTTCAAGTTATAAAATGGGAATTACTTCAGGTGTAGATAATTCATCCCGACAAATTTGTTTCATTTAGCGTGTGCCTGCCTGTCTGTGAATATGTGATTTTATTTTTGGAGCCCTGTGACATTAGCCCCTTGTTAGTTTAGCACTTCTTATGAATCAGAGTTCTGACCCACAAGGGTCCAGACCTCTAAGTTCTGTTTCACTGAACTGTTTGTACTTTTTGTAGACAGTCTTCCAGACAGAAGAAGGCTATTCAAACTGCTATCCGCAAAAATAAAGAGGCAAACGCAGTGCTGGCCCGCTTGAACAGTGAACTCCAGCAGCAGCTCAAGGTAAGGAGCTTCCTGAATTTGAGTTACCAGGCTTTTCATCTACTTGTTTTGTTTTGTTTTGCTTTGACCGTTGTCTGAGCACCTGGTTCCATTGCTGTTGGTAAGACTTGCCTCTTTGTTCTCAAACTCCTCTTGGAAGGCATAGAATCATTGTATTTAAGTTTCATGGGTTGTTTCTTGTATGCTTAGAGAAAGACCAGTAACTTATAATATGTAGGCTGCATATTGTGTGTTGGTTAAAAGGACAGAGAATCTATTACAAAGGGTGTTTGAAGCATTCTTTATTGTCCAAAGCTGCTGGGTAAACCCTTAATTGTTTGGATCTTCCCTGAATGATAATATACTTATTTCAGTGGAGGAGGGTGGCCCTGATAGGCCAGCTCCTCCCTGGTACCTTGGAAATGATTCCATATCACCTTGTCAAGGACATCACCCCTGTCCTTAACACCTGTTTCTCTTCACCATTAATCTCCCCTGTGTTAGTTTCCCAGGGCTGCCATAACAAAGTGCTACAAACTTGGAGGCTTAAAATAACAGAAATCTATTCGCACAGCTCTGGAGGCTAGAAGTCTGAAATTAAGGTGTCAGCAGAGCCATGTTCTTTTTCTGAGAGCTGTAGGGGAGAAGCCTTCCTTTCTTCTTCCCAGTTTCTAGTAGTTGCTGGCAATCCTTGGTATTCCTTGGCTTGTAGATGCGTCACACCAATTTCTGCCTCCACTGTCACATGGCGTTCTGTCTGTGTCTGTGTCCAAATTCCTCTTGTTATTGTGTCCTCTTCTTATAAGGACACCAATCATTGGATTAGGGCCCACCCTAATCTAGCATAACTTCATTGTAACTAAATTACATCCGCAAAGATCCTATTTCCATGTAAGGTCACATTTATAGGTACTGGGGGTTAGAACTTAAACATATATTTTCAGGGGACACAGTTCTACCCACTACATCACCTGATTCTCTACTGGATCATTCCCATCTACACATAAACCCGCTCTGGTATTGTCCATGATCTTGACCCCCACCCTCCTTCAGCTGCTGCCCCGTCTCTCTGGGTCTCCTTCACAGCCAAGTTTCTTAGGAGTTGTTTTCATTTATTGTCTCTACTTTCTCACCAACAGTTTTCTCTCCCTCTACTTCAGTGTGGCTTCACTCTCCTCCACTCACACTTCTTTTACAGCCAAATCCAATGGGCCTGTTCTAATGTTATTTGAATTTTCAGAAGAAGTCTGCACAATTGACCATTCCCTCTTCTGAAGTTGCTTTTCTCACTGACTTTTGGTATATCAGACTGCTCGTTTCCCTTCTAATTCACTGGTGCTTCCTCCTTAACATTCTCTGCTGTCTCTTCTTTCTTTGATTTTTATTATCCCGCCTTTTGCCACAATATTTTATTATGAACATTTTCAAACATACAAGAAATTTGAAAGAATCATAGAGTAAATACTTTTATAGCAACCACTTTGGCTCTACCCTTAACATTTTGCTATACTTGTTTTATCACATATCTATCCCTCTATCTATCCATCAGTCCATCTTATTTTTAACATATTTTTGAGTAAATTGCAGACATCTGTACTCGTCCCCTAAATATTTTAACTTGCATATCATTAGCTAGAGTTCAGTATTTTTACAAGTTTTCTTATGATGTAAATTTTATATACAATGAAAGCACAATTTTTTTTTTTTGAGGAAGATTGGCCCTGTGCTAACATCTGTTGCCAACCGTCCTCTTTTTTTTTCTTTTTTCTCCCCAAAGCCCCAGTACATCGTTATATTATCATAGTTGTACACTTGTAGCTCTTCTATGTGGGATGCCACCTTAGCATGGCTTGATGAGTGGTGAGCAGATCTGCACACAGGATCCGAACCGGCGAACCCAGGGCTGCCAAAGCAGAATGTGCAGACAACCATTATGCCACTGGGCTGGCCCCCAAAAGCACAAATCTTAAGTGTACATTTGCTGAGTTTTTAACAAAAGCATGTACTTATGGAACCCAAACCCCTATCAAGATATAGAACATTACCATCACCCCAGGAAGCTTCCTCATGCTCCTTCCCAGTCAGTTCCTGCCCCACTCACACAGAGGTAACCACCATTCTAAATTTTTTATGCCGTAGCGTTGCCTATTCTATAACTTTATGTAAATGGTGTCCTCAAACATGTATTTTTCTTCTTGCACCTATTATTATGTTTTTGAGATTCATTTATATTGTTGCACCTGTCAGTAATCTGTTCCTTTTTATTGCCGAGTAGTATTCCATTGAGTGAATATGCCACAGTTTGGTTATCAGTTCTATTAATGGACACCTGAGCTATTTCCAGTCTTTGGCTATTTTGAATAAAACTACATTCTTGAATAAGTCTTTGTGTGGAAATATCTTCTCATTTCTCTTGGTTCTCATATAAGTGTTGTCATGTAGTGTTTCTCCTTCTGTGTCTGGCTTATTTCCCGTAGCACAATGTCCTCCAGGTTCATCCATGTTGTTGCAGATGGCAGGATTTCTTTCTTTTTTTTTTAGGGCTGAATAATATTCCATTGCATGTATGTACATTTTCTTTATCCATTTGTCCATCAATGGACATTTATGTTGCTTCCATGTCTTGGCTGTTGTGAATAATGCTGCAGTGAACATGGGAGTACAGATATCTCTTTGAGATACTGATTTCAATTCCTTTGGATATATACCTAGAAATGGGATTGCTGGATCATATGGTAGTTCTTTTTCTAATTTTGAAGAGCCTCCATACTGTTTTCCATAGTGGCTGTACAAATTTACATTCCCACTCCTGTTCTCTTTTGGTGTCTACTTTCATGGAATATCTTTTCCATCCCTTCACTTTGAGCCTATGTGTGTCCTTAAAACTGAAGTGAGTCTCTTGTAGGCAACATATAGTTGGGTCTTGTTTTTTAGCTACACTATGTCTTTTGTTTGGAGAATTCAGTCTGTTTACAGTTAGAGTAATTATTGATGGGTAAGGACTTACTAATGCCATCTTATTGTTTTCTGGCTGTTTGGTAGTTCCCTTGTTCCTTTCTCCCTATCTTGCTATCTTCCATTGTGAATTGATGATTTTATATAGTGGTATGCTTTGATTCCCTTCTCTTTATCTTTTGTGAATCTACTGTAGGGTTTGTTTTATGGTTACCATGAGGCTTACATAAAACATCATATAGCTATAATCGTCTATTTTATGCTGATAACTTCCATTGCATATAAAAACTCTACCTTTTTACTCTCTCCTTTTTTGTTTTTGATGTTATATTTTACCTCTTTCTGTATTGTATATTCATTAACAAATTATTGTAGCTATAGTTATTTTTAGCACTCTTGTCTTTTAACCTTTACACTAGGGTTAAATGGTTAACATACTACCACATTACAGTTTTAGAGTATTCTGAATTTGACTATGTACTTACTTCACCAGTGTTTTGTATGTTTTCATATGTTTTTATGTTACTAGTTAACATCCTTTCATTTTAGCTTGAAGAACTCCTTTTTGCATTTCTTGTAAGGCAAGTCTAGTGGTAATGGACTGTCTCACCTTTTGTTTGAAAAACGTTTTTTCTTGCCTTCATTTCCACAGGAGAACTTTGCTGAATAGAATATTCTTGGTTGGCAGTTTTTTTCTTTCAGGACTTTGAATGTATCATCCCACTCTCTCCTGACCTGTAAGGTGCCTGCTGAGAAATCTGCTGATAGCCTTATGAAGGTTCCCTTGTACATTATAAGCTTCTTTTCTCTTTCTGCTTTTAAGATTGTCTTTGTCTTTGATTTTTGACAGTTTTATTATAATGAGTCTTGAAGAGGATCTCTTTAAGTTGAGTTTGCTTGGTGATCCATGAGCTTCATAAATTTTGATATCCATATCTCTGCCCAGATTTGGGAAGTTCTCAGCTATTATTTCTTTAAATAAGCTCTCTGCTCTCTTCTCTCTCTCCTAAACTTCTGGAACTCCAATAATCCACAAATTATTTCTTTTGATGGTATACCATAGATGATGTAGGCTTTCTTCACTCTTTTTAATTCTTTTTTTCTTTGTTCTCCTCTGGCTGGATAATTTCAAAGTTCCTGTCTTCTATCTCACAGATTCTTTCTTTTGCTTGATCTGTTCTGATGTTGATGCTCTCTGTTGCATTTTCCATTTCATTCATTGTATTCTTCAGCTGTAGAATTTCTGTTTGGTTCTTTTTTTTATGATTTCTATCTCTTAAAGTTCTGTTAAAGTTCTCATTTTTTTCATATAGTGTAGTTTTCCTGATTTTGTTGACTTGTCTTTCTGTGTTTTCTTGTAGCTCATTGAATTTCCTTGAAACAGCTATTTTTAAATTTATCAGGTAAATTGTAGATCTCCATATCTTTGGGATTGGTTACTGGAAGATTATTGTGGTTCTTTTGTGATGTCATTGTTTCCTTGATTTTTCATGTCCTTGAAGTTTTGCATTGCTGTCTTCATATTTGAAGTATCGGTCACCTCCTCCAGTCTTTATTAACAGCCTTCAGGAGAAAAATACCTTCCATCAGCCCTGCTAGGGATTCTGAGGCTTTCTCAGATCTTCTGTGGATACACTTGCTTAACGTTTCTTGCTCCCTCTGCAGCAAAATTCTTAAGCTTGTATGCCTTCTGATCCTGCAAAACACCAGGCCAAGTGCTCACAGCCTCCTTTTTGTTTTCCCAAAGGTGGCACTAGAGCTCAAATTTATAGTCTCTTCCTGGCCCACAGATTTGGGCCAGCACAGGCTTTCTGCATGTGCTCACTAGCCATCTGCCAAACTCACTCTTGTGGCCACTGTTGGGATTGTGAACAGGGAGCTGGGCACAGGGTGGGTGTGTATGTGAGTAAAGCCTGTGGAGCATTGAGAGTGCCCCATGGCCAGTTGGAGGATCCCCAGAGACTCCTAGGTGGGACTCTTGATGGAGTCCCACAATGCATTTAGTAGGATCCATGTTCCTTTAATGCCCTTTGAGAGGGCATTAAAGTGTGGCATAATCTGCCACTCTCCCAGCCTCTTCTTGCCCCCCAGTCATGCAGTTCACAATTCAGTACTCTGGATGGAGCAAGAGAGAAATGAGCCTCTTTTGCAGTGTCTCACACAGCTGGGGAAGCCGGGTGCTCACTTACACACTCTCACTTCCCCCATGGGAGAAATCATGGGCTGAGGAGATCTCTCTTGGCCCTAGGCTGTGCTGCTTTGGGGGAGGGTGATATGCTGCTTTGGGAGAAGGTGATGCAAGTAAAGTCAATCAGTTTCTCTTACCCACTCCAGTGCATCCAAACTCGTGTTTTTTTGCTCCAGTGTTGTGCTGGAACTTCTCTGCTGGAAACCTGGACTTCCACAAAGGCTCTTTCATCTGTGGGTGATTGTCTAAAACAGTTTTCCAGGGGCTCCTGGACTGCAGCTGAGAGGGGCCAGAGCTGGTTCATGGGCCGTTGCAGGGTCCAGAGCTGGAACTGAGGTCTGTGTGCCTGTTACCTAACGCCCGGCTGGGTGAGATTCCACGTGGGTCCCTTGGTGTCTAGTGCTGGATCCCAAAGATCCCAAAGGCACTTTGTCCATAAGTGGATGCCAAATTGTTGTTGTTGACAGGGAAACATGAATGAAGGACGTCTGATTCAGCCATCATGCTGATGTCACACCTGTAGTTCTATTTTTAATTTTTCAATGAATTTCCACAGTGTTTTCCATAGTGGCTACACCAGTGTCTATGATCTGTCTTGAAGTAAGTTTTGTGTATGGTGTGAGATTAACGTCAAGGTTTATTTTTTCTGTTATCAATATCTCATTAATCTAGCACCATTTGTTGAAAAGAATTTCTTTTCCTCCTTGGATTACTTTGGTGCCCTTGTCAAAAATCTAATGACCATGTAACTGTAGATTTATTTCTGGGTTCTTATTCTGTTCTATTAGTCTATTCATTGATCTTTATACCAGTGCCACACAGTCCCGATTACTGTTGCTTTATAGTAAGTCCATAAGTCAGGTAGTATAAATTTTTCAACCTGTTTTTATTTTTCAAGATTATTTTGGATATTTTGGGCCCTTTGTTTCATATGAATTTTAGAATTGGTGAGTCATTTGCTACAAAATAGGCTGCTAGGATTATGATTGGATTTGCATTGAATCTATGTTATGAGAGGTTTGGGGGATTCCATCAGAGACGTAAAAGAAACTTGCCACTCCAAACAAATGGACTGAAGGTATGTTTTATTATATAGAGGATAGTAAAGGCAATAGTCCGCAAACAGATCCGAATAGGTCAAATATTAAGAGGGAAAAACATCAGCTCGACTGGAAAGGGAAAACATCCACATCAACTGAGATAGCAGTAGATTCGAATAGATCATATAATGAGAGGGAAAAGCATCAGCTCGACTGGAAAGGGAAAACATCCACATTGACTGAAGGGAAATGACACAAATCAACTGGAAAGAGAAACACCAGGTTGACTGAAAAGAGAACACATCAGATCGGTTACTCACAACATCCATGCCCTACTGCTGGGGAGAATCCCTTCAATTGACACGGCTGGGCGGGAATCCGATCATCAGAGGTCCTGGGCTGGGCGTCCCCTCCACAGGTGAGACTCTCACCAGGCCTCAATCTCCAGCAGTTTATATAGCATCAGCAGTTTCCAGAGTAAACAGTTACAGAATTTACAGAGCAAGCATTCAGTGTTCCCATGCACAAATGGTTATCAGTGGCATACATGCACTGAGCCTCCTGGCTATCGTCCCAGCCCGGCAGTTGTGTACGTGCCTTGTTTTCCCTGGTTACCATCCCAGCCCAGCATAGATGGCCAGTCTGCCCTGGACTGCAACGCCCAAAGGACCTTGAAAGTTTTACAAATTGCAACTATCTCTGTGCGAGAGGGGCCAGTTCCTGCCACACAGAAAGCAGCTTTATATTTCTTTGTGTGCTGGTGGCTGTAGGTCAATGGAGCGGCCAAACATGGCTGTACTCATGTCAAGACAATCTATAGATCTGTTTAAGGAGAATTGGCATCTAAACAATGTTGAGTCTGCCAATCTGTGAGCAGAGTACATCTCTTCAATTATTTAGATCTTGTAAAATTCCTCTGTAGTTCTCAGTGTGCAAGTATTACATGTCTTTTGTTAAATTTAGTCCCAGTTTCTTTTTGTGACACTATTGAAAATTGCATTATTTTTTAAAATTTTATGTTCTGAGTTTAGGCAGGTTGCAGAATAGAAGGTCAACACACAAAAACAGTCATATTCCTATGTACAAGCAATGAACAATTGGTAATGGAAATTTGAAAAACAATACAATTCATAATATCTTGCTTCCTCCTCCACATGAAATACTTAGATATACATTCATCAGAACACACAGGATCTGTACTGAACTGAGACTACAAAGAGCTGCTAAGAGAAATCCAAGAAGATCTAAATAAATGGAGAGACATATGCTGTTCATGTATTGGAAGACTCAACATAGCAGTGATGTCATTTTTCTCCAAAGTGATCTATAGATTCATTGCGATAACAATCAAAATCCCTGCAGGATTATTTGTAGATATAGACCAGCTAATTTGATAATTTATATGTAAGGGCCAAGGAACTGGGATAGCTAAAACAAATTTGAAAATGAAGAACAAAGTTGGAAGAATCACTTTAGTATCAAGCTTTAGTAATCAAGACAGTATGATATTGGTGGAGGGATTGATGCATAGATAATTGGCGCAGAATAGAGAGTCCTGAAGTAGACCACATGAATAGAGCCATTCGACCTTTGACAAAGGTCCAAAATCAATTCATTGAGAAAGGATAGTCTTTTCAACAAATTGGTTTGTAATAATTGGTTATCCATATGTAAAAAAATGAACCTTGGTCACCTCACACCTTACCACACACCCTATATAAAAAGATTAACTTGAAATGGTTCATAGATGCAAATGTAAAACATAAAGGTGTAAAACTTTTAGAAGAAAACCTAGGAAAAAATTTTCATGACCTGGGGTTAGAAATGACACGAAAAGCACAATCTATAACAGAAAAAAAATCAATAAATTGGAATTCATCAAAATTAAAAACTTTTGCTCTGCCTAAAACACTGTCAAGAGAATTAAGAGACAAGCTACACACTGGGAGAAAATATTTGCAGCCCACATATTTGACAGAGGACTTGTATCCAGATTATATAAAGAACTCTCAAAACTCAATAATAAGAATTCTCAAAACTCAAACAATTTGACTTAAAAATGGGCAAAGGACTTGAACAGATACTTCACCAAAGAGGCTATAAGGATGACAAACATGTGAGAAGATACCAACATCATTAGCCATTAGGGAAATGCAAATTAAAACCATGATCACATGCCACTACACACATATTAGAATTGCTAAAACGGAAAATAGTGACAACACCAGCTGGCAACCAGAACACTCATACATTGGTGGTGGGAATGCAAAATGGTACCCCACTCTGAAAAACTGGCAGTTGCTTATGAATTTATACATATACCCACTATGTGACCCAGCAGTGATATCCCAAACTGGAAAACAATCCAGATGTTCTTTAAAGGGTGAATGGATAAACTGTGGTACATTCACACAATGGAATAGTACTCAGTAGTAAAAAAGAATGATATGCACAACAACTTGGATGAACCTCAAAGACATTATGGGGCCGGCCCCATGGCTTAGCGGTTAAGTGCGTGTGCTCCGCTGCTGGCGGCCCGGGTTCGGATCCCGGTGCGCACCGACGCACCGCTTCTCCGGCCATGCTGAGGCTGTGTCCCACATACAGCAACTAGGAGGATGTGCAGCCATGACATACAACTATCTACTGGGGCTTTGGGGGAAAAAATAAATAAAATAAAATTATAAAAAAAGACATTATGCTGAGTGAGACAAGCTGGTGTCAAAAGGTTGTGAACTGCATGATTCCTTTTATTTGACATTCTTGAAAAGGCAAAACTATAGTGCTGGAAAACAGGCTGGTGGTTGTCAGGGGTTATGCATGAGGTGAGGGTTTATATAATGAGTAGTACCAGGGAGCTTTTTGGTTGTTGGAACCGTAATGTACTCTCTTTGTGGTGGTAGTTACAGAAATCTATACGTGTGTTAAAATTTATAGAACTGCTCACTAAAAGAAAAAAGTAGTCAGTTTTACCATATGATAATAAAAAATAGAATTATTTTTTAAAAGTCAGACTTCATTCTATTTTATGAATCTTTGTATGTGACCTTGTTTTTATTCTGTATTTTGTTTGGTTTTGATTTTTCTGTCCTCTCTCTCTGCTTTGGTGTCGGTCAGTTTCATCCATTGTTCTTTTTTATTTTTATTTTTTTTGTGAGGAAGATCAGCCCTGAGCTAACATCCGTGCTAATCCTCCTCTTTTTGCTGAGGAAGACCAGCTCTGAGCTAACATCTATTGCCAATCCTCCGCCTTTTTTTCCCCAAAGCCCCAGTAGATAGTTGTATGTCATAGTTGCACCTCCTTCTAGTTGCTGTATGTGGGACGCGGCCTCAGCATGGCCGGAGGAGCGGTGCGTCGGTGCGTCGGTGCGCCGCGGGAACCGAACCCAGGCCGCCAGTAGCAGAGTGCACACACTTAACCGCTAAGCCACGGGCCAGCCCGCATCCATTGTTCTTTATACTTGGTAAATCCTTTTGATTTGGAAACCCATGTTCTTCAGTTCTGTGAGTTTTCTTGATTTTTGTTGTTGTTAATTATTCCCCCCGCCCCATTTTCCTTGTTCTCCCTTGCTGATATTTTTCAGACATTGGACCTCTTAGCTTAGTTCTCTAATTTTCTCATATTTTCTCATTTTCTTTCTTTCCTCTTCTTTCCTTCTCTTCTTTATTTTCATCTTTTTGTCTATTTCTGGAGACTTAATTCTAAATTCTAAATCTCCTATAGTTTAATAACCACGAGTTTATTTTTTGTTCTCTGTTTTCTTTTGATGGTATCCTATTCTTGTTTCATTGTTGTAATATCGTCTCTTGATGGTAGTGTTTTTCTTCTTCCTGAATACTTGCTTTTTTATTTTGTTGTATATATTTCTCATTAGATGCTTTCCTTCAATATTTATTGGTCCTTTGCTTATGTTTAAGAGGAGGATGAGAACACTAATTGGAAGTTCATAGCATGTTGTGGGGCTTGTCAACTTTGAGCTTCACTCTTCAGCAGTCTGGCTGGGCTGTATAGTTGGGGAAGCCCCGAAGGCTGTATCATTGGATCTTTCCTCTTGGTCTGGTTGAAGTCCCCAGGGAGGGGACTCTTTTTGTCTCCTGCACGAGGGAAAGACTTGGTTCAGTGGAGGGAGAGGGCTGTGGGTCTCAGCACCCAAGATGCTCATTTAATCCCCCTATTTCCAGTCCAGTATCTTGTCCTTAACTGTGTCTGGGTATTGCCAATTGAGAGGCCTTCTGTTTTACCTTTTCAGGGAATAAATCTTTAGTGTTCCACCCTGGTGACAGGAAGGATCTGGGGATCTAATTGCTTCTGAAGCAGATTTTCAACCAACACTTATTTTAGCCAATCCCCTCCCCTCTTTCACTCCCACTTTCATAGGTATCTGGTGCTGCCAATTTGAGTCTTTCAGGGATTCTTCCATGTAAAATCAGATGGCTTCTTGTTTTATGCCTATGCTTAGCTTGCGATTCAGTTTTCTTTACTTGATCTGTATGAGTGAAAAAGTTCTAGGTCTAGTGAACAGAAGTCTGAAGAATCATCAAAACAGAGCTCTAGTCATGGCCTCTCAATCAGTTCCCACACTAAGTCAGTTTATAGATGCAGAGCCCCTTCAATAAAGGGGCATCGGGGTCACCTTACGAAAAGACCCCATTATGCAGCCAAAAATTTATACTGTTAATCTTTCTCCAAGACTTTTCCAAAGGGACCTGTGGCCATTTAACAGGGTCTGTGCAGTGGGGAAAGGGAACTAATCAGATTTGGGGGAGATTACTAGCCACTGGCTCTGAACTGACACTAATTCCAGGAAACTCAAAACGTCACTGTGATCCACCAGTCAGAGTAGGAGCTTATGGAGGTCAGGGGATCAGTGGAGTTGTAGCTCATGTCCATCTCACAGTGGGTCCAGTGTGAGAATCCACCCTGTGGTTATTTCCTCAGTTCCGTAATGCATAATTGGAAGAGACCTACTCAGCAACTGGTAGAATCCCTACATTTATTTTTCTTGGATTTGCTAAGTCATTTACTATTCATCAGTTTGCTTTCCAGGTTACAAATTTTATTGCTATCACCTCTTCCCTTTTGTTTTCCCTCTACTTGTGTGTCTATAACTTAAAAAAATTTTTTTATTGTTTTAGTGGAGTTCTGGTAGGGAATGAGTATGGTACGTATGTTGAGTTCCATCTTTACTTGCAACCTCTATCTATATTCTTTTGCTAGACCATGTTATACAGTCCCATGGCTTTGGAGACCATCTATAGCCTGGTGATCATAAATTTATTTCTCAAGCCCTACTTCTCTTTCCCCTGGAGCTCTCGACATGCATTTACAACTGCTTACTCAACTTTTTCTCCTAATATATCAAATACACATCTCAGATGCTCAGTTCCCAACCCTCTCCTTGAAATGCCTATTTCTCGTCCAGTCTTCTTATACTCAATTAATACCAGCCACCCACTTGCTCAGTCCAAAATCCCCTTCCTTCTTTCCTACATCAACTTCATCAGCAAGTCCTATCAGTTCTAGATTCAAAATATATCCAGAATCCATCCACTTCTCTCTATTATGGCTGCTACCCTGATCTAAGCCATTTTTATTTCTCACCTGGGTCTATGCAGTAACCTCCCAACTGCTCCCTGCTTGCACTCTTGCCCTGCTACAATCCACTGTCTACACAGTAGCCAGAGTGAAAATTTTGAATTCTGAATTAGGCCATGTGCCTTCCCTGATTCAAAGCCCTCAGTGCTGTTCCCCTGCACTTTGAATGGCGTCTATACTCCCTCTGTCCCCAAGGTCCCCGTGTAACTCTGACTTCAACTCCTGCCAATGTCTTCCTTGCTCCCTCTGCTCTGGTCACATACGCCTTTTTGTTCATCAAACACACCAAGCTCATTTCCTCCTTTGGGCCCTTTGCAGTTGCCATTTTGTCTCCCTGAATATCCTTCCCCCATATCGTCACATGGCTCACCCCTCACTTCACTTAAGTCTCTGCTCAAATAGCATCACCTCTGAGAAGCCTTCCCTGACCACCCTCTGCACCTTTCTCCCAGATTCCCCATTACTCTCTATTGCATCGTCTTATTGATTTCCTTCTGAAAGTATCTTGTTCTTTAACTTTGTCTTTCTCTAGCCGTTTGAGTATAAACCCTCTGAGGGCATTGGTCTGATCTGTCTGTTCTTTGCTGGTACCATCACACCTAGAGCAGAATCTGGCTCATAGTAGATAGATACTCAAAGACTGTTGGATGGGTGGGTAGTGGGGATGGGTGAATATATGCTTATTGAGTTCTACGCTGACTATTAGCATGTTCGCTCTTCTGGGACATCTCAGAATTGAGCCTTTATGCAGAATTTTTTCCCACCTTGACTGATTCTACTTAAGAATGCCTTTATGTGTCCCCCCTTTCTCCATACCAATAAATCTGTTTTAGGGCTGCAAATTTGAAGTCCCAAATAGCAGATTGCTGATCCTCTTTTCTGCTTTTAGCCAAGAAGTCACACCTTAAGCCATATTTTGTGCAGGAGCCTCGATGCGACTTTGGTGGAGGGATGACCGGTACACTTTCTCCCTCAGACCTCACTGAGTATGGTGCTGGATTAGAAATGAGAGATTGCAACTAGAAATTTAGCCCAGATGGCTCACCTCTCAGTATTAGGAGTCTGCTTTTGCTTTTCTGCTCCCTCCCAATCAGTCTTTTAATTTTAAACGTATTCTCTGCTGGCCACTGATCCTGTGAAAACTGAGAGTGAGATTAAGGCAGGGATGGGGAGGTCAGTCAGTTTCATTTCATCATCTTCAGAAAGGAGTTGAGAGGTTACAGATTGTGAAGCCTGCTTTGTCTCGTCACCAGCTTTAAATATGATGCCTTCCAGAGTCCACTTGTCCTTGAGTCATATGGCACTTAAGTATTTGTGGGTCCAGTTGTAAATTTCTTTTTCCTATCTAATGAAGTAGGGATGAACCCAGGAAATGACCCCTTTGCTTTTTTGTTTTCTCTCTGTTTTGTACAATTCAGGAGGTTCATCAAGAACGGATTGCATTGGAAAACCAATTGGAACAACTTCGTCCAGTCACTGTGTTGTGACTCCCAAGATTCAAGTAACAGTGGGTGACCTTTTCTGCCAAGGTCTTTCCTTTGAATATTTCAACCCAACTACTTGTCATAGATGTCTGAGACTGTGTCAAGAGCTGTGAGCAGTGGAATATAATCCATATCACCTTTTCTCTTTTACTTCACTTGTACGTTTTACTGTGGTGGAAAAAATACAACTGATTATCACACTTGAAATTGTAATTATCAGTGGAATTTATCTCCCATTCTTAAGTACTTCATCAAGGTGTTAGATGTTGCTCCTTACCAAAAGCCAGTCTTCTAGCAAATAAAAACAATTTAGAGAATTATTTATTTAAAGAATTTATGATTTGTACAAAACCTTATAACTCAGTACCTTCAGGATGCTTGTTTTATTTTTGTATGTATATCACTTACAGTAGGTTGGTTTCCTGAATAATTGAGATTCCAACTGGATAGTCTTTGGCATGATGAGAATAAAAACTAAAAGCAAAAGCATCAGATTTAGACTGGCACCGTGCCCTCCACCACTATATGCCAAAAATTACTTCTCTAGTGCCATTTTGATGTTATATCTAGCTATAAGTAATACATGACTGTTGTTTTCTATTGAATGGCAAAGACTTATTGGGTCTTTACTCCTCCATAGAGTGAAAGTTTTGTCAATGATATATTTAACTTGGCCCATCTAGACCATCAACCTAGATAACTCATTCCTTTCATGTAAATTTTTGGGCAAGAGAAATCTGCTTTAACTGCCTCACCCAATCAAATTAAATAAATAGTTGCCAGATCTTTACTCTTACCCTGCATGGGATAACATATCTGTAAATGCATGAATTTGGAAACCACTCATCAGATATGAAAGGCTGATGAGACTGTTTGGACTGATAAATATTTGTTGTTGAACCCAGGCATTGAAACTGAGGAAGAAGGGGAAATGGTTGTTACTAGCAATCCAACAATCTCTCGTAGTTATTTTTGTCTTTGTTATTTTAACCTGGATTATGAGTGTATTGGGTATGAAGAAATAATGAAAGCAAGCTGATCCTCACACTAGATATACGACTATTTTGTTCTCTGTAAAGTGTACCCTTGGGTAGTGATTGGTTTATGTACAGTCCAGAGGAGCCCAACTGACTCCAGTGTAAGTCATGTTAAATAGTAAACTCAAATTGCAGAAGCTATTATCCTATAGAAATTTAGATAGCAACTGCTTCTCCTGAAAGCTCAAGTTGAAAGTGGGCATTGCCTGACCCTCACAGGGATCAGGGCACACCAGCTTTAACATCACTTCGAGAGACTGATGGCGGGAAATGCTGTCTCTTGTGCATTTTGCTAATTTACCCATTCTTAGGACAGAGGGGCTGGGTGTGCCTAAGGTCCTTTTTGAAGTGGTTTAGGATAGGTTTGCAGTATGTGGGATTAAGCCTTTGATTTCAGTAGAGTTGACGGCTTTTAGAAAAAATAGGCGTTTATTTAATGCTTCCTTATTCCATTGGCAAGCTTTATCAGTAGCTTAATGGCAGAAGAGAAAGGCTCAAACAGAGGATGTTTTTCCAAAGAAAAACAAATAGTTGATTCTATTCTATACATATTAAAGGATTTTGAATTGATTTGATTTTGGAAATCACAAAACTTGAACTATTTCTCTATTGTCCTTTTCCTTCCCTTTTGGCTGCCTTGTTTTTGTCCCCATGGGAAGGGTTTGGAGTCAGTTTAAACCCTTCCTAAGATTACGAATGGGTCAGTGCAGATTTTTTAGGTAACCTGTTTTCCCATGTTCTGAGCTCTGGGGGCTGCAACAAATTTTATCAACAGTGTCCTTGTTGCAGACATTTCACAGCATGTTTGCCTTTTGTTACATTTGATCCAGGAAAGACTGGCATATGCACTTTATCTCATAATCTTCCAGTCCATATGCACTCACTCGAGATAGCACTTCATATCCATTAAGCAGACATACAAACTAAGGAATGTTAGTCTATATTATGCATTTTAAAAATATTGACACGATTTTTCCCCCATCAAGCCAATGCCAGAGTGAGCCAAATTAGGAGGTTTGAGTTTCGTTTAGTTGGCTTGGTTTTCATTAAAGGAAAAAACTTGCATTGGACAATCAAAGCCCCATGAGGTGCATAGTCTCACCAATGTTTTTTTTTTTCTTTTTGTGAGGAAGATCAGCCCTGAGCTAACACCCGTGCTAATCCTCCTCTTTTTGCTGAGGAAGACCGGCTCTGAGCTAACATCTATTGCCAATCTTCCTCCTTTTTTTTTTTCCCCAAAGCCCCAGTAGATAGTTGTATGTCATAGTTGCACATCCTTCTAGTTGCTGTGTGTGGGACGCGGCTTCAGCATGGCCGGAGAAGCGGTGCATCGGTGCGCGCCCGGGATCCGAACCCGGGCCACCAGTAGCGGAGCGCGCGCACTTAACCGCTAAGCCACGGGGCTGGCCCTCACCAATGTTTTAAGATAGGCATTGCGTTAAAGTACACACCAATAATCTCTATACCCAGCCTTCTTGACTGGACTTAATAGTGACCACAGTTTATTAGTTGCTTAGAAGTGGATTTTTAAAAAACAACTAAATACACTTACACACACACACATACATACATACATACACACTTCTCATTATTATTACCTAACTGCTCATGCTCTATTTCTGTTTTCTTAGGATGTGCACGGAGATTAGCCCTGTGCTAACATCTGCCAATCCTCCTCTTTTTGCTGAGGAAGACTGGCCCTGGGCTAACATCCGTGCCCATCTTCCTCCACTTTATATGGGACGCCGCCACAGCATGGCCTGACAAGCAGTGCGTCGGTGCGAGCCCAGGGTTCCGAACCGGCAAACCCCTGGCCGCCGCAGTGGAGCGCACGCACTTAACCGCTTGCGCCACCAGGCCGGCCCCAGGATGTGCACTTTTAATTTAGGATTATAATTCTTGATAATGTTTCTGTGAGCCTTTAATGTGATTTATAGGAAGGCTGGGTTATTGAAATCACCATTATACCTCTTCTGTAAAACTACTCCAAAATTAGACCTGCTTGTTGGGGAGAATTCTTGGACAGAAGGTCGATGTTGCCCCCATCCATGGGGGCTTGATAACGTTGTTGTTAAGTGGTCTTCCTCCATAGGGGTCCTGCAGCCCCAAGGATGAAAGCGCAGTAGGAATTGATAGCAGGCTTATTGGGTACCTCAGTGTCTCTTGAATGTGGTATATTGCTTTTGCCACCTCCCTATCCAGCAGACATGAAGCCAAACCAAAAGGTAGATATCTGGAATGGAGGTGCGTTTTGTAATCAAGGCAGATATTTGCCTTAATTAAGGATCAAACTGCTTTATAAATATTAGAAAAGTGCTTTGGGCCTGATTGGGAGAGGAGGCAGCTTAACTGGAAGTTATGCCCATTTTAATATTATTGGAGAATAGGATGTCAGAGCTGAGAGGACCTGTACCCATCTCCTGCAGTTTGCTTGTGGAGAAACCAAGGCCCTAAGAAACCGCAGTTCCTTGCCCAAGAATCCATAGAAAGAGGTAGCTAGTGGAAGAGTTATGATGCCAGCCTGATGGTATGGATTCTAAGTTAAGTCTTCTAGCCTCTAGCAATACTAAAAATAGATTAGAAGGGTTTCTTCTATTTACTATGTTGAATTTTATTTACTTAGTCTTAAAATATGAAAACATGTTTTAATGAGTTTTAGATCTAGATATTTCTCTTGGATTGAAGCAAAAAATAAAGTCTGAAGGGAAAGAGTATGATTGAACTATTTGTTCTTCTGAACACCTCACCTTTCATGATGCAATAAATTACTCTGAGTTTCTTGGCAGAACTTTTGACAGCTGTTGCTTTGAATGGATTCCATTCCTGTATTCCTTATGGGAGTTTGTTTTTAAAATAGACTACTGTGATTGAAATGAACTCAATATGTAGTAAATTATAGTTTTCTTCAATACATCTTTGGTTACTTGGGTTACAAATGTTCAACTTCAGCATATTTGAGGGTGAGTAATCAAAAACATGAATTTTCCTTTGATTTCCTACCAGTGTTTGAACTATCATAAAGCATTCTTCTCTTCATATGTGTCTTGATTCTATAGTCTGTTTCTAAATGATATTTTTCTATTTCTTAAATGATCTCACAACCATGGTAATAATAGATGTATACTCAGAAAATCAATAAGAAAATAATCTGGAATGGATGTGTTTCTTGTGATTAAAACAGGCATTTGCAAATGTCCTCTTCTAAGCAGTAGCTGGAAAGATCTCAATTACAGTATAGCACCTTAGAGCTAAAAACATTTGTTCAACACAAACTAGAATCACACCTCCTGACTAGATATCACCAAGGGAATGGGATTTTAAAAATGTAAAAAAAAAAAAAAAGAATTCAAATATCATAGCAACCAGATCTTCCCATAGTATTGACAAGTACAACTCAGTAGGTTGTGGTTTGAACATTATGAATGTGAACAAAATGAACTATCAGCTGAGAGATCTTTTTCTCCTCTAGTTAAATAGAACACTGGTAACTTGGTTTCTCTTTCAAACTGGTTTACTCTGTTTCAAGTATACTCTTTTAACTCTGATTTCAAAGGATCACTTGAATTTGCACTTTAGTTATGGGTGTTTTGTTATGGTTTTTTTGTATCATGACTCAGTGTGGTTCAACTTCCTACTAAGAAGTGGGGATTTGGGTTTTTGGAGTCCTGAGGTGGCATATCTTGCTTCTCCTTGGGCACAGGCTAAGGGAGAGTGCCCACCAATGCCAACAGATCAGTCATTGATGGCAATTTGAAATGTGAATCTTACTCCGTGAGCCACCCTGCTTTGCTTATTTGCAGTGAGAAATGCATCTAGTTACGTGACCCTCCCAAGAGCAGTGGTAAGCACAGCAGACACGGAGGGCCAGACTTTAAAAACAATGCAAGCGGATTCTAAGAGGTGCTTCCCTTCCCAAAAATAGGCTTTCAGAGGTTGCCTTACAAGCGTTCCCTGAAATAGCCAGTCTGTTAATGTGAGGAAGACATCCCAGGTACACAGTTGCTTTTAGGCTTGTATACTTATTTTCTACATTTGCTAATACACTTGATGATAAAGGAACCTTTTCTAAAAGGCATTGCAGGGTTTCAATTGAGAGGACTTGTTCTAATTACAGAAGCCTTGCTCTGCTCTCCAGTTGGGGAATGTTCATTTTTTTGTGTTTTGTGAATTCTCCTGTCTTGCTCTAAGCTAAGTTCATGGCTGTGGGAGGTTGGAGAAAGTGGGTTTATGACTCTGAAGACCAGAGGACACTGGACTTTTAAGAGGGCTCGAATTCGAATTCGAGGGCTACAGTAGGGAAATCTTCAGGTACCAGTTCCGTCCTAAAGTACTCTGTTAGATGACAGCACTGTATCCTAAGGCTCCTTTGGGGAGCTCTGCCCTGGGAATAAAACAGTTGATGCAATAACCCCATTGTATGGCGATTGGATCAACTGAGTTGTGTTGTTTTTGTTTTGTTTTAAGGCAACTTGTGTGAGGGCTTCAGCTGTACCCACCTTGGGAACTGGGTATGCTCTTTTCTTTAGCACTGCCCTTCTTTTTGTCTTCAGCACAAATACAATGTTCAAGTGAGCCAGAGGCAGGAAGAGCCATTTTAGTCTTCATAGCAGTGGGCCAGGAGAGACCATGAGCTGATGGTCTATTTTAACCTTGAAAGTAAAAATGTATATTTTTTCACTACAGGTACATTAAACAGTAAAACGAGTAACAGCAAAGTATATATTTGATGCCTTCTGTCTTTTCTTGATGATATGCTAACAAGTGTGTTAATATTTTACTCAGCCAGAGTCTCATTCATTTGCTAAGCATTGGGAACATTGTGTATATTGATCTTAGACATAAATAAATATAGGGCATCCTATATATGGATTGTGACTTGTAGACTCAAGCTAACCTTACTGCCTCTTTTTCACACTTGTTGGAAGGTCTGTGAAGAACATAGTAGGTTAAGAATCGCCAACTTTGGAAAATGTACAGGTTGTGAAACTGGGGTGCTATGTTAAAAATAAATGTATGATAACTAAGTGTGGCTTTTATGGAGTCTTGGTGTCAATATATTGACGTCCACATTTGGTCTCGTGCATTTAATGCAAGTGACGTGAAAAGGCGTTGGAGGTCTTCCCAATTAAATCGAAGTCTGAGATTTGGTTATTTTCACCTCCTGGTGATCTGAGCTAGGTCCTTAAATATCTGCACACAGTAAACACTGGGCAATCATGGGATATCATGGCTAACTCACAGTGCATTTTAAAGATCCACTGATTTGAAAACCTGGCTTAATGTGGAGTCCAGTTATTTGCTTCATCTTGTCAGTGTTCTTTTTGTTAAAAAATGTTCCCATCATAACGTACTTAGCTGGAATGGGGGTGAAGGGGAGGGATCAGGAAGAGTTGGCTTGAAATCCCAACCAAGTACTCTGGCACCGAAGTTGCAGTTTCTTACCTTTAAAATTTGAATAATTTTAGGAGGCACCAGTCTCCTATCAGGTGGAGGTTTTATCCTGTATTGTGGGTGCAAATGGTGGGTTACACATAGGATATTTCCAGTCTAGTAGTTCCAAATGCCAAACTAACTCTGGAAAAATGATCCCTGATTTGGCTCATAAGCTTGGACACTGGAGATCACCAGGCCCTGACCTTTCCCAAACACTGGTGAGGATCACTGGGTCACATACTTTAGAGATAAAAGAGACCTGAGATCAAATAGGCAAGTCGTTCCCAAAGTGTGGCCCCCAGACCAGCATCATCAGCATCATCAGGGAACTTATTAGAAATGCAAATTCTTGGGACCCATCCCAGACCAATTGAATCAGGAACTCTGGGAATGGGCCCTGCAATCTGTGTGTTAACAAGCTCTCCAGGTGATAGCAGTGCTCACTAAAGTAGAACTGATCTCACTAACATCATTTTACAGTCAAGGAGACTGCGGTGCAGAGAGGCAAAACGGACTCACCTAGGGTCTCAGCTAATTCAGAGCCAAGGACAAAAATGTTCTCAGGGCAGACTTTCTGCTATGCAGCTGTGTCCATTCATGAGTTTCTTCTCTCTCCTGATCTTCCTTCCACAGATATTTACTGTGCCCCTACAGTGTATTAAGCACTCTGTTGGGAGCTACAGATGAGACCTACAAGACAGAATCCCTTCCCTCAAGGAGCTCACAGAGACCTACAAATGAATTGCAGTGCAGTGTGGGATAGGTACTATGATGTATTGGTCAGGGTGGGCTGACTGCTATTACAAAGAACCCCAAGAGTTCAGTGGCTTGACACAATGAAAGTTTATTTCTCACCTTAAAGTCCAGAGTGGATGTTCATAGTTGTGCCATTTTCTTTGAGGTTATGCGGGAACCCAGACTCCTTCCATATTTGCCTCCATCTTCCTCTAGGGCTAGAGAGTTTTCTCCCTTTTAGCCAGTGTGTAAAGAAAAGAGGGGCTGCAGAGAGGATACAATTTCTCTTCACAGAAGTGACACACATCACTTCTATGCATATTTCATTTCCCGGAACTCAGCCATATGATAGCAGTTAACCACAAGGGAGACTGGGAAATGTAGTCTAGCTATGAGCTCAGGAGGAAAAAGTTATGGTGAGCACAGTCCACCAGTAGACGCAAGGCCAGGTTGCTCTGAAAACACACAGGAGGGGCATCTCACTCAGACTGTGGGGATCCAGAAAGTCTTCACGAAGAGTCTTAAAAGAGGGATAGGGATTAACTAAGAAGAAGAGGATGTTCCAGGCAGAGGGAGCAGTGTGAGCTAAGGCAAGGCAGGATAAGAGCATGGTGTGTTCTGGGAACTGCAGAAGATTCTCTTCTGGATGGAATGGTTGGATGTGGAGTGTGAAGGGGAGGAAGTGGCAAGAGTTGAGCACAAGGCCTGATGGGAAGGCTTTACATGTCATGAGAAGGCATAAAGCACCCTGAGATTACAGCCCCCTTCAAGATTTAAGCACGAATGCATGAAGTCACTTCACTAATATTCAAGTAGTGATTTGTGTTCTCCCAATTTTTTTCTACCCCCAAGAAAGGAAATGCTTCACTGGAAGATTGTAAACTAGCATTTCTGACATGAACCAAGCCTGTTAGTTTGATTTGTTACACATCTTCTGGTGTATGTTTGGACAAAGGACCAAAGCCCAGAACACAAGGGACTAAACCCTGGTGGGCAGGAGCCCTATTGGATGACATGAGACTTTTTCCATCCTTAATTCTTTCTTTTTGGGGGAGATATCAGGGGCCCCGAGATGAGCGAGGGGTGCAGGGCTCTTTTTTTTTTTTGGCAAGAAGGCTTATCCAAGTGCAGAAATGAAGAGTTTGGAAATGAAGCTGAAATATCCGATTCCTTTTGAACAAGAGTTCTCGAAGTTATTTAACAATTCTGAAAAATCCCTGAGCCTTGGGGAGAAAATGCTCCAAGTGTAGCATCTCCATGGCACACTCCAACTTCAAAGAGTCCTGCCTTATTGTTTTTGAAATATGAGGTGTTCTGGAAGTATGAACATTAGTATTTGAAGGTATCTCAGTGGTTTCCCCCTCTTTGCATTTTTCTTTAAAACATAGAATAAAAAGGATCTTTATCTTTGAGTATAAGATTGTAACCCAGATATACCTTCTTTTATTTGCCTTGAAATCCTCTTAACAGATTTGGCAAAAAAAAGGATTTGGCACAGAAACTGTGTAAAATTTTCAAGATTCACCTGTGAGTATCCTCTAACATCCTAAGCAAAAGCAACATCAGCAGAAGACAGAAATATTACATGTATATATGTGTCTTCTGCTGATGTTGCTTATGCTTATGTATATTTAAAACAATAATAGCCACAGAAATTGTTTAGAACATAGACCAATAGAATATTTTTTAGGAGGAGGAACATTTTATCATTGACCAATGTCTAAACAATTTCAGAATTGCTGGTGCATGGTGATGATAAAAGCAAACTGACTTTTAGTCAATTTTATTCTTGTTTTTTAATTTTCTGCAGAGAATGCACCCTTTATTCTTGTACCTGAGAAGGACCACTCCCATCCTTGGTACACCACTGAGGAACAGAGCACATGCCTCCACCCCTGTATTAGACTTAACCAAAGCTACGAGGCTGAAGGAAAGCCAAGGGGAAAGACAGATAATGTTTGAGGAATGAAATAAAGGAAAGCAAAGCAAATTAAATGCAGATACAGAGAATTGGGATGCAAGACCTTTGAAATGCAGATGAAATTGGCTTGAACCTCAACCCACGTGTGGTGAGAGCCTTCATCTCAGTCTTTCTGGAGACTCTGAGAGGCAGAGGTAATGGTGGAGGAACTGGTGTTTTTATCCTGGTCACTTCTGGCTCTGGTATGCTTCCTGGGAATTAATTTGATAGATGGACCATCTATTTCCCCCCTAAACATCATTTACACAAGGCATTCGTGTGTATGTGTATGGAGAATGGGGTGGAATGGGAAAGGGACATAATTTATAGAATATTTAGGGAGATAGGAGCTTGTAAGTAGTTTATATCCAGGGCCACCACATCGCACAACTCCAGGGGACATTGTTCACATTATATTCTTTGCAAAGATGCCCCTTGGAGTTTGTGATTCAGCTGTCCTGTTTACAGCTCCATGCTGCACAGTCCACTCTTTCTCAAAGTGTTCTTCCTTTCTCTCTTTATAGATCTATTGTTTTGCTTCTGCTGGTTGAGGGAAGGTGGGCAGGTGGCAACTGTGGGGATCCTGCTGGTATTTCTAACCCAATGCTCATACTCCCACTATAGATCTCTCTTCTACCGTTCCTGTTTCTAGTCTGGGTCTAGGCCGGTAGTTCTCAAATGGGTGAAATTCTGCCCCTGCCCCCCAGGGAACATTTGGCAATGTCTAGAAACATTTTTGGATTGTCACAACTTGAGGGAGCATCTAGCGGGTAGAGGCCAGGGGTGCTGCTAAGCATCCTACAGAGCACAGGACAGCCCCAGATGTCAATAGTGCCAAGACAGAGAAACCTGCTTTAGAGGAGCCCCTTGGGCTTCCCTCCATTTCCCTCCATTTCCCAGAGCAATGGAGCCTTCTCACCACCACTACCAGGGACACCCTTTCACAGGGTCAGAGCTACATCAACAGGCTCTGCTGAATTAGTCCATTACTTCAAATACCTCCAGGGTCCAAGCCTCGCTGTAAATGAGTGAGGCAAGCCAGGAGTAAGATGAGAAGTGGCACCTCAGTGGTAGGGAACAATGGGTGGGGACTATGACATATTGGAACTTGCATACCTTGTCTATAAAGGCAGCTCTAGATTCTTGCTATATACGCTTCTGTGTTGCTAGATTTCTGAATCCTTGAGAGAGGCTCAATATCTCGTCTCTCGTACCCCCAAGAAAGGCCCTTTTGTGTATTTACTTTTTTATTGAGGCATACCATACATACATACAGGCACCAATTTTAAGTGTTCATCCTAATGAATAGTCAAGATGGATAATCTTGAAGAAGAACAAAGTTGGAGGACTTACATTGCTAGATTTCAAGACTTATTATGACGCCACAGTAATTAAGAGTGTGGTATTGTTGCAAATGTTAGACAAATAGGTCGGTGGTACAGAATAGAGAGCTCCAAAACACATCCACACATATATAATCCCTTGATTTACAATAAAGACTCCATAATAATTCAGTGGGGAAAAGAGAGTCTTGTCAATAAATGGTGCTGGAGCAATTGCATATCCACATGGAAAAAAATGAACCTGGATCCCTACCGTGCACAAAAATTAATTCAATATGGATCATAGATCTAAATGTGAAAGGTAAAACAATGAAGCTTCTAGAAGAAAGCATATGATAATATCTTCATGAATTTCATGAAAATTTTTTTTAAAACAGAGCATATAAAGCACTAACTGTAAAGGAAAAGATTGATAAATTGGATTTCATTAAAATTAAGAACTTCTGTTTATCAAAATTAACAACTAAGAGGTTTGGCAAGCTGTGGAGCAGTAGAACTTATTTGCAATACCTCTGTCAAGGGATTCTTGCCTATTTTTAAAAATATGTTGGCAACTATTTCCAATTTAAAGCACTGAGGGGGGTGAAAGGGGGGTGGGGACCACTATGCAGGCTAACATTATGCAAGCCAAACAAAACATGTCTGTGAGCTGGCTGGGGCCCATGCATTGCCAGTTTGCAAGGTTACTGTTAGCAGCCATAGAACAATGACAGAAGCTTTAACATTTCTGTAGTTTATCATTCTTTCCTTGCCAGCCTCTGTAAGGGGAAGAAACATTGTAGAGATTTCTCAATAATAAGAATTTTTCCCTTAGATGGCAGAGTGGCTGGTTATAGTGAATTTAGGTTTTAAATAGCACTTTCCCCTCTCTGATAGACACAATAATTAAAATATCTTAAAATATGTTTTGATCAAGTTTTTTAATTGGTCCCCACTGTGTGTTTAGCCTGCTGGGCTCTGTGAAGATCACAGCTGATCCCCTTTTCACTCAGCTCTCTCACTCTAGAATGTCTCAGCATCCCTGGAAGTCAGCTTCAAGCTGCAGTGAGGCAGAAGACATGGAAAACAGAGCTTAAACTTGTAACGTTTTGAGCTCATTAATGCCCAGCTTCCTTACTTGCTACTTCCTTCCCTAACTCTGGTTTTGGTCTCCTCCTTTTCTTCTTCTCCCAAGCACTGCTCTTCCTTAATTCTCTGATGGTCCAGTTGGAGGCAATGGGGTGGCCTAGGGGGGATGATTGCCTCTTGTCACCTTTTCTAACCCCACTGTTAGGATGAATAAGAAGAGGTGGCCTGAAGGATGGCGCTCCGGCAGCAAAGCATCATGGTAAAAGCATGAAATCTAGAGTTTCCCTGCCTGGGTTCAAATCCTGGCCCCCTGGTAATCTTAGGCAAGTTACTTGCTTCTCTATGCCTCACTTCCTATCCACAGTTACCAATAATAGTGCCTATATGTTAATATAAATATAAAGCGCTTAGAACAGTGCCTAGTAAGCGCTAGAGATGTGTTTGTTAAATTAAAAATGGACTGTTGGTTGGTTGTTGTCAGGCCTTGGCATTGTGTCCAGTATTGGGAAGTAGAAGACACAGGGGCCCCTGTCTCAGAGATCATCTCAGAGACTGCCAGCCTACCGCTGATTTCAAGGCAGGCAAACAACGTGGCAAAACTGCTCCCCCGCTTCCTTGAACTGGCCAAAATGTGACCACTGGACGGTTTGATGACATTCTTCTTGTGGAGCCTGGTAATGGCTGAAATCCAAAGCCACTCAGAAGATGATTAAGATCATTCTGTGGAGTATTCTGTCTCCTAAAATTTGAAACTAGAATTGTTATGCAGATGAGGAAATTTTTAACCCTGAGAAGTGAAGTAACTTACCTAGGACATGGCAGCATGATAGAAAAAAGCCTAGATTGCCTTGAACAGGCTGTTAGTAGAAATATGGATATTAAAGACTGTTGGTGAGGGCTCAGAAGGATTAAGGACAATTATAGAGAAATCCTAAGTCACTTTAGAGAAAGCCTAAAAACCATAAAGAGACTTAGAAATCTGGACTTGAAGGCCATGAGGAATGGATGCATGTGGAATGGATGGGAATCATGGGGGCCAACAGAGGATGGATTGTGGTAAGCAGAATTTTGGCCCCCGTGATCTTTGCCCTCTGGTGTTACTCCTGTGGTTATATTATGTTACATGGCAAAGGGGACTTTTCAGATATAATTAAAGTTACTAATCAGCTGACTTTAAAATAGGGAGATTATCCTGGATTATCCAGCAGGCCCAGTGTGATTGTATAATCCCTTAAAAGCAAAAGAGGAAGCATGAGAAGGACTTGCAGGTGGAGGGGGCAGTGTGATGAGGAATGCAGGTAGCCATAAGGAGCTGAGAGAGGCTTCTAGCTGACAGCTAACAAGGAAACAAGGACCTCAGCCCTAAAGTGACAAAAAAATGAATTCTGCCAACAACTTGAATGTGCATGGAATCAGATTCATCCCGAGAGCCTCCAGAAAGGAATAGAGCCCTGCTGACACCTTGATTTTGTTTTCGAGGAACTCGAAATAGAGGACTGAGTTCAGCCATGCTATACCCAGACTTCTGACCTCCAGAAGTGTAAGATAATAAATTTATCTTGTTTCAAACCACTAAATTTGTAGTGATTTGTTATGACACCAATAGGAAACTAATATAGAAGTCCTTATTCAACTTTCAACATTGTGATGTCTACTGGAAGTTTACTGGGGTTGGGGTAGGAAGAGATGAGGGGGAGGCCAAAAGATAAAAGGCCCTTTCTGGCCTCTATGAGTATTCATGGTTTTTATAAAAGACTGTCTTTTGAAAAATAAAAAAAGGTCATAGAGGCACAACGGGTGCTTCTAGTGGGTTTCTAGAGGAGATTCTGTTCTTATTTACATCAGTGCTACAGGGTTATTATTTACTCTCCAGTTTATTAGCCTGCCATGAAAGCAGCATTTCTTAGCACAGTTGCAGATAGATGCTATAACAATGAGGTTAGGAAAGGGAGCATCAGACAGCCTGGACTGTGGGAGTGGGACTTAGGTGTCCCTGGAGACTCCCAAGTCCTTCAGAGGGGGACCCTGAGGGCCAAGTACTGGCAGCTGGGCCCCAGATGTCCACAACAGAAAACAGAAAGAGCAAGATATCTAGGGATGGAGGCCTGGTCTGGAGGCCCAGCTGCCACTTCCAGGCTGTGATATGTGAAATTCACTCCTCCTAACTTCTCCTGGTCTTCCTATCATAAAATGGGGACAAGAAGACCCACCTGGAGGAACTGTAGCCCCAATTAAATGACCTGATGCATGTGGAAGCATTTTGTCAGCTGTACAGCATCACATAAGTCATAGTTGGGATTATATCTGACACAAACCTTAAATCAACAGACATCAATTGAGTTCTTCATACAAAATGCCTTAGCGAATACAAAGGAGACCCTGCCTTGGCCCCTGCTGAATGGCGGATGTGGCTGCTGATGTGGGACCCCCAACCAGAGGTTAAGTATCCCAGAGGGTTTCTATCTCCTTCATGGCTCCAGTGCGGGGCAGGGGCAGGAAAAGGCAAGCTGCCTTCCTACTTCCTTCCCACTTCACCCAAGGTGATTTTCTTGGGAGATGGGGTGGGGGAGGCTGAGGTAGAACTACATTGAGGGATTTGTGGCATTGTGATTTCTGAGTGATTTTTAAGGTGCATAACATTTCTCCAGGAACATGCTGTGAAGTGTGTGCATGCATATACGCATATAGTGGTGGGAATGGGAAGAGGCCCCGGTAGCATATACAGAAACACTGAAATTAATTGAAGTGAGAGATCCATTATTCATCCATAAAAAGAGATCCATTCTGTTGAAGGTCAGGTTCCTTCTGACTGTGGAATCCCAAGTGCCCGTGGACTGCAGGTAAGATCTGGACAGAATGTACCTGTGTTCCTTCCCACTCCATTCTCTGTTTCTGGGAGGTCTGGAATGGTTGGTTCTGTAAGTGGTTAAGTTCACAGGGCTTGGCTTTGATAACATCAGGAATGGTGCATGTCTGGTTTCCACAGGTGAGTAGACAAGGAGTGTTTTCAAAAGCTGTGGTATCTGAAAATGATTATGGGAGTATCTGGAATCATTTAGGGAAATTTCCAGAAGCATGCCAACTTCTAGGCAGCAAATATAAATAAAAGAGAAAAAATAAAAGCATTTGGCAAACTTCCCATCCCTAGGACTTGTTTATAGGGGAATTCATTATCTCACAAAATAAAAAGTCCTAAGGAAGAGTGGTTTTGTGGCAGATCAATTAAACGGCTTGACAACCGATCCAGAACCCAGGTTCCTTCCATCTTTTTGCTCTGCCACCTTAGAAGGTTGTTATTCCTCAGACAGACTTGTCTCTTCCTGACTACAAGGTTGCTTTAGCAGTTCCAACCACTTTATTCTTAACAATAAGGTGGGAAAAGCTATTTTCTCTTGTGTCTGTTTTTTAAAGATTTTTAAAAACTGAAATAAAATTCACATAACATAAAATGAATCATTTTAAAGGGAACAATTCAGTGGCAGTACATTCACAGTGTTGTACAACCACCACCTCTATCTAGTTATAAAACATTTTCCAAAAGGAAGCCCCATGCATTAAATAGGGTTTAACTGAGCAATCGTTGCGCATTCCTCCTCCTCCAGTGCCAGGCAACCGCTAATCTGCTTTCTGTCTCTATGGATTTGCCTTTTCTTGATGTTTCATGGAAATGGAATCATACAATATGTGACCTTTTGTGTCAGGATTCTTTCATTTAGTGTAATGTTTTGAAGGTTCATCTGTGTTGTAGCATTATCAGTATTTCTTTTTATGGCTGAATAATATTCCATTGTATGGCTAGACCACAATTTGTTTATCTAGTCATTCACTGATGGACGTTTGGGTTGTTTCCACTTTTTGGCTATATCAATAATGCTGATATAAATATTTATGTGAAAGTTTTTGTGTGGACAAATGTTTGTATTTTGGGGGAGTAGATACCTAGAAGTAGAATTGCTAGGTCATGATAATTTTGTTTAATTTTTTTGAGCAGCTGCCAAACTGTTTTCCACAGCAGCTGTACCGTTTTACATTCCCACTAGGAGTGTATGAGGGTTTCAGTTTCTCGACATCCTCACCAACACTTATTTTCCTTGTTTTTGGAAAATCCTAGTGGATGTGAAGTGGTACCTCATTGTGGTTTTGATTTGCGTTTCCCTAACGACTAATTATGTTGAGCATCTTTTTATGTGCTTGTTGGCCATTTCATGTGTCTATTTTTAAGCTTCCCTCTAGAACTCACAAGATGGTCACACTTTATTTCTCTGGGCCAAGGAGAAATTCTTCCCCCTTACCTACATGTTATTTGTAGAGCTTTCATATATCATGCTCTTGATATGGTTGCAGGTGTGAAGTAAATGCTGAGTGAGTGAATATACACAAAAAAGCCACTGCCCACCCATCTCTCCTATTATTCTTTGCTAATAGAAGCCTAGTTGGGTTCAGGTAATAGGTAGCCATGTGATTCAGGGGAGGCTAAACCATTCAGACACTGGTTGGCTCAGTATATAAACACTCTAGTGCTGAACTCAGGGAGGAAAAATGATATCAATAACAGGGCCAGTTTAGCTTTACATTTTTTTTGAAAAATAAAAAAGTGCTATCATGCCTTTTGACCGAATAATGTTACTTCAGAGCATGTGTCATAAGGAAATTACCAAAGTGAGAGAAAAAGTTGTGTGGAGATAATCATAGCCTAGGAAGCTAAATTTTTATAATCCCATTCCCCCTGCCTATGATTGGTTTAGGGTGGACATGTGACCAGTTCTGGCCAATGGGATGTCAAGAGAGGTCTGCTAGGGAGACCTCTGGGAAAGGTTTCCTCACATGTCAAAGACAGACATTTTTGAGTGTTAGTGTGTGGGATTGTGATGGTTGGAACTGCTTCAGCCACTATGTGACCAGGAAGAGACTGAGGACAAACCCAATATGCTAAGGATGGCGAGCAGAAAGGTGGAAAGAATGTGGATCCTAGATGGAGTCATTGAGCCATTAATTAGCCTTCTCTGAAACAACACTACCTTTGAACTTCTTATTATATAAGACAAGACGTCTCCCTACATTTAAGCCAGTTTGACTCACTTGCAGTCAAAAGCTTCCTAACTGAGACACACAGCATGAACTGGATGGCTCTTCTCTCTCTAGTTTTCATCCAGAAATTTAAAGCTTAGGGTATAATAGCTAACTTCCTGATTTCCACCTAAGTTTTTACTTGTTCAAATAAATGTCAAGATGTGGTGGCTTTGTAATGTGGCAACTTGGCTAAGCTGGTACTACATTTCCGGGAGTTTCCTTCCTTGTATGTTTCTAGTGAGAGAAATTTGCCACAGGAGAAATTTGCAGGAGATTTGGAAGGTGACAGTGAAGCAGTAGCCATGTTTGCTCTCAGCAGGTCAGTGTCGGTCAGGCCCTGTTACAGCTGGTGCACATTTTCATGGATCTGCTGGCACGCCTTGTTTTCACGGCAGCAGCCAGGCTTGCAGTTCCAGTTACTGCAGGATCTCTTCCTTCAGCATCTCCAAATCCTGGGCCAAGTGTCAATGTGGCTTCATGGCAAGAGCACCAGCTTCTCTGCAGGTCACCCAAAGCAGCAAGGTTGGAGGCTTGGAGATGGGGAAAGGCCAATGCAAATTTCAGCTTGTTCCTCGCAGGTTCCAGTTGCCCCTGCTCTCACCTGCCTCACGCCTACCTGACTATAGCCTCTGCACCAGACACAGGAGAAACAACCAAACTGAGACTGTTTTACCAGTTCCCATAATTGCTTAAGGTCAAAGCCCTATAATAAATTCCTATTCTACATAATTCCCAGTGGTTCTCTTTCTCTAACTGAACCCTGTCTGATACACAGAGTCAAGTTTTCCTGACCCCAGGGCTTAGCTTTAGATTTTATATCTAATTTGTAGTAGTGAAAGAAGTTGAAATTAATAGAGGTAAGCTCTCTAATATAGACTCACTTATTCTTTCTGACTTAAAAGAAGACAAGAAAATGTGCTTTCACCATTCTATAGGAACAAATCCTTAGACTGGATGTGAATTATGGGCCACCAGTTTGCAACCTCTGATCTAGGTTTTAGAATCCATCGCTATCTAGAAATTTATGGGTATTCAGTTGACTTGCTGAATTTATCCATTTTTATGTGAATTTTGGGCCTTATTGCCCCAAGAAAGGCTATACTCCTCAGTGTCCAACCTTACTGTATTAATTATCTATGTCCATCAAAATGCTATGTAACAAACCATTGCAAAACTCAGTGGCTTAAAATATTAAGTATAAATTTAACTAATGTGTCTGTGGGTTGGTGATTTAAGCTGGGCTCAGCTGGGCAGTATATCTGGTCTTGCCTGGGCTTACTCACATACCTGGCAATTAGCTGACAGTCAGCTGGTCTAAGGTGGCCTTGGCTAAAATGAGTGGGGCAACTCAGCTCTGCTCCACATGTCTCTCATCCGACAGCAGGCCATCCTGAGCATGTTCTCATGGTGATGGCAGAGGGCAAGAGCAAGCCAGTCCACTCATGGAAGCTATTTTCAAGCCTCTGTTTGTGTCATGTTCTCCCATATCCTGTTGTCCTAAAGTAAGCCATGAGACTGAGCCCCATGGCACAGCAGGGGAACACTACAAAGTTACATGGCAAAGTGGATACAGGGAAAGGTAAAGAATTGGGGCAATTTTTGCAATCTATAACAATTACCAACACTCTCTGCTGAGAGGTGATTAAGTAATCATGTCAGTTGCTGTTATTTCCAGAACCATTTCATTTCCAATATCTAGATTTCTCAAGACTTTGAATTGCCATGTTAGCGCATGTTGCAAATTGTTCATTGTCAACCCATTACGTTCAAGCCTTGAGCTCAGCAGCCGCTCTCATTAGGATAAGTAGTTGCCTTATAAAGCTGCAGCTTTGTGCAATGAGCTTGCCCTCTTCTTTTCTTCTCAGATATCTTATGGAAACAAACAAGTAAGGGATAGCAAAAACAAAAACCCCAGGGGTGAAGAGTTGCTGAACAGTGACAAACAGACAAATGTATACTGTTAGGCTGAGAATAAACTGAGTGATGGCCAAAATTGCCTGATTTATCCATCAGGAATGATGAGAAGATCAACTCTAAGCCAGTTGCTTATATTATTGCTTATTTTTAATTGCACTGGTTTTATAGACAGTAATTTTAAATTGTAGGCTGGAGAAAAAACAAGTTTCAGGTTCTTGAAATTCTTGGTAGTTTTTCTATTCAAGGAGTCTGTTCCTTAGCAATTTTTCTAAGAGATATTCATGTATTCATTAAAGGTGCCCACTGCATATTTATCTTAGTTTGGGTTCCCCCAGAAGCCAGGTCTGAGACAAGGATTCAAGTGCAAGTAGTTTATTTGGAAGTACAGGAAATGCCAGTAGGGAAATGGGGAAGTGAGACAAGGATGGGGAGGCAGCCGATAAAGGGTACATTATCAAGCCTGTTAGCTCTGTAGGCAACTCGAGAGCATAATCTTGTTGTGGAACTCTGGGAAATAGTGTAGAACATATATTTCAGAGTTACTCCAACTAAGGGGTGAGGAAGCTGGGATATTTATACATCAGTCAATTCCAAACAGTCACTGGTTGAGAGCGGTTCCTCTGGGGACATTAATTCCCTGGCACTTCTGACCTGAGAAATGGGCAGGTAAAGTAGGCTTCAGCAGCCAGAGAAATCCATCAGGCAAATGCAGGTGTTGGCTGTTGGAAGTTGGGTGAGGGCATAAGGGCACACCAGCAACAGAGCCTGCTCTAATTCCCTTGGATATGCTGTGATACCCAAACTATAGGTATTAGAACAGTTCTTCCGTCTACAAAAAGTTCACCTTTTCTACTTGAGTGAAGCACCAAATTGTTAACTTTTCATTGGAGAATAAAATGCAATAAGATTAATACATTTTCCAGTGTGATCAAGGTATAATTGATGTACAATAAACTGCAGATATGTAAAGTGTACAGTTTGATGAATTTGACATATGCATGCACATCAATGAATCTTGCCTGCAGCAATTATTGCTGTGGTGTTCTAAGGGTGATTTTTCTATTTCTCTCATTCTTTCTACGTATGTTAATTGAAATTCTTCTGTGAGGAATATTTGTTTTTTCTGCCTCATTTATTTATTCCATCATTTATTTATATCACTATGGACTCATAGATATTTATTTTATTCTTTGGGTTATAGTCCAATACTATCATTATTTATTTTGTTGCTCAAATTGTTCCACCTGTGGCAATTGGAAGCTCTTTCAGGTTGACTCTGGTGTCCTTTTGACATCATTTTTTTTAAGCACCTCCATATATTTCTTTTAATTGAGTATTTGATGCATTCGTAAGGAGTTGTGAATGCCTCTGTATTGGTTAGCTTTAGCTTGGCTGCATGTAACAACTAACTAACTCAAATTAACAGTGTCTTAAACAAGATTGAATTTTATTTTTCTGTCTTGATATACCATGTTCATGGATCAGAAGGCTCAAAATTGTTAGGTTGTTAATGCTTCTCAAATTATTTATAGATTCAAAGCAAACCCAGTCAAAATCCTAGAATTCTTTTTTATAGAAACTGGCAGACTGACTCTAAAATTTATATGGAAAATTAAAGAAACTAAAATAACCAAGACAATTTTGAAAACAAAAATGTCAAATTTGGAGGACTCTCACTATCTGATTAGAAGACTTACTATAAAGCTACAGTAATCAAGACAGCATGGCATTGGCATAAGGCTAGATATATCAGTGAAACAAAATATAGAGTCCAGAAATTGTCCACTACATATATTGTCAATTAATTTATAACAATGGTGCCAAGAAAATTCAATGTAGAAAGAGGGTAATCTTTCAACAAGTGGTGCTAGAACAACTGGATAACCATATGCAAAAAAAAAAATGAACTTCAACCCTTACCTTGTACCATATGTAAAAATTAATTTGAACTATATCATAAATAAAAATGTAAGCATTAAAACTATAAAAATTCAAGAAGGAAACATAAGAGAAAATCTTTAGAGTCTTGGAGAAGGCAAAGTATTCTTAAATAGGACATAAAAATCACAAACCATAAAAGAAAAATCTGGTAAATCAAACTTCAAAATTAAAAACTTCTGTTTTTTTGATGACACTGTTGAGAAAATGAAAGGACAAGTTTCACTTTCAGAGAAAATATTTACAAAGCACATATCTCATGAAGGACTTACATCCTAAATACAACTTAATACTAAGAAGACAATTAATTAAAAATATGGGCAAAAGGTTTGAAGGCACATTTTACAAAAGAAGAAATACAGATGGCATATAAACACATGAAAAGATGCTCAATATTATTAGTCATTGGAGAAATGCAAATTAAAACCACAGTGAGATACACTACACACCTACTAGAATGGGTAAAATGAAAAATTCTGACACTATCAAATGTTGGAACTCTTACACATTGCTGGTGAGTGCAAATGGTGGATTCTTATAATATTAAACATACATTTATCATACCACCCATCAATCCCATTTAAGAGAAATGAACTATGTCCACACAAGGACTTGTACGCAAATAGTTATAGTAGCTTTACTTATAATTACCAACACTGGAAACACCTAAAATATCCATCAGCTGATGAATGAATAAACAAATTGTGGTAACTGAGTGACAAAAAGACACAAACTACTGATACATGCAATGACATGGATGAATGTCAGAAGCATTATGCTAAGTGAAAAAAGCCAAACACAAAAGGCTGCATACTGTATGATTCCAATTATGTGACATTCTGGACAAGGTAAATTATTTGGACAGAAATCAAATCAGTGATTGCTAGTGGCTAGAGATGGGGAAAGGGATTAAATGCAAAGGAACATGAGGGAAATTTTGGGGGTGGGATGGAAATGGTGTACATCTTGAATGTGGTGATTGTTATAGGACTGTATGTAAATTCATCAAAGCTCATCGAACTGTACACCTAAAAATGGTGAATTTTACTGTATGTACATTATACAGTAAATCTGGCTTTAGGGAAAAGAATTTTATTTTTCTCTCAGGTGAGAGAAATCTGGAGGTAGTAGGCCAGGGTAGTGTGGTGGCTTAATGTTGTCACAGGAAGCCTGGTGAGTATCATTCTGTTTTATAATCCTTAGCATGTGGCTTCCCTTCTTTAAGTCACTTCATGGTCCAATATGGTGCCTTGGATCTCCAGTAATCACATTCATATTCAGGCAGTAGGATGGAGAGGGAGGTAATTAAGGGAATTATCACTCCTTTAAAGAAACTTCCTGTAATCCATACATATATCCTTTTACATTTCATTGGCCAATACTTAGTCACTTGGCTACATCTAATTGCAAGAGAGACTGGGGAAATATAATCTTTAAGTTAGACCATGGTTATATTGACTAAAACTGGGGTTCTATTACTAAAAAGAAGAGTATGATGGGAGTTGGGATAGGCAAACAACAGTAGCTGTCACAAACTCACAAAAATTGTAAATGTGCCATAGATTGCCAGTCCCCGAGCAAGCAGTTATACTTGGTTTACTCTTTGGTTCTCAAGGAAATGTGTTTCTTTCTCATTAAAAAAACCAACACCTCTTTGTTGTACATAAGCCCCTCCCAAAGGGGATTACATAAATAAAACGTCTTAAGATTGAGAACAGAGGCATCAGTGAACTGCTAGGCTGAAATTTTCATACATGTACTTTTATTTACCAACTCACAGAACACACTCTTTCCTATATCCAGAAAAGATATTCTATACAATAGTGTACCAATTCTTCTATACTTACTTCATTCTTTAATATTATTCTAATGATCATCATCTGTGATTAACATCATCAGTAAGTTAGAGTTTACCTATTAAAGACTAAAAATTTAACTGAGCAAGGTACAGTAGTGAACAGAAAAATTACCAACACTTTAAAAAACACCTATAAAGTTTACCAATTACCTTCACATTCATTCTCCCATATAGCTTCCTCACAGTCTACCATTTTCCAGGGCCAAGAACCTATAGGCAGTTGAGCAAATTTTGGCCAGAAAGATACTGAGGCAGAAACATTTTTTCCCCCACAAATGATGTCATCCAATCAGACAAGTATGATCTCAAACTACTCTGAAGGAAATACCTAGTTTTCTGGAGGAAAATCCTTGGAATGACAACAGGAGTTTCCATTAGAGCTTTCTATGTTGCTAACTATTCCCCTCAGAGAGGGAAGAATTGATTATTTCTCTTTTGAGTTTCTGCTGTGTGGGGAATGATTTGCTGGCTGCTTCCCTGAGGGATGGAGGCTGTCTTGAGTGTGCTTGATCTAATGTAGTTGTTTCATACCAGAACATTCATTCATATATACTGACTGAGAAACAGCAATAGCCATCTTTACTTCCACACCTTTAGCTACTCCATCTCACTCCTTCCCAAGACTGTATGCACTCTTAAGTTAACTGCCTGGGAGTAATGTCATTGGAGATGTTGGAGCAAGGACCTCCAAAAATCCTCTCCTCCATAAAATCAACAAGAACACTGGCAAAAAACCCACCTTTTTCAGAGCTCTGGAAATTAGCCAAAAGCATACAGCAATCCAAGGAGCTATATAGGAGCAAAGTTTTTGTATACTTAAGTTGGTTTTAATCCAAACTAGATTGTTGTAAGTTAAGATGTTAATTATAATCCCCAGGGCAATCACTAAGAAAATAACTCAAAATGTAGTAAAAGAAATAAAAAGAGAATTAAAATGGCACAGTAAATGTATCTATTTAACACAAAAGAAGACAGTAGTGGAGGAATATAGGAACAAAGAAGACATAATACAGGTAGAAAACAAATAGCAAAATGGTAGATGTAGATCCTATATTATTAAATATAAATGGATTAAACAATCAAAAGGCAGAGATTGGCAGAATGGATATTAAAAAAAATGATCCACAATATACTGTCTAGAAGAGACACACTTTAGATACAAAGACACAAATAGGTTGAAAGTCAAAGGATAGAAAAAGATATCCCACAAATGTAACCAAAAAGAGCTAGAGTGGCTATACTAATATCAGACAAAATAGATTTTAAGACAAAAATTGTTACTAGATATAAAGAATGACATTTTGTAATGATAAAAGGGTCAATTCATAGGGAAGATGGAACTATTATAAGCATATGTGCACCTAACAACAGAGTCCCAAAATACATGAAGCAAACGCTGACAATTGAAGGGAGAAAAACAAAACGTACGGGATGCAGCTAAAGCAGTGCTTACAGAGAAATTTGTAGGTATAAATGCCTATGTTACATTAAAAAGAATAAAGATCTCAAATCAATAACCTAACTTTCTACCTTAAGAAACTAGAAAAAGAAGAGCTAACTAAATCCAAAGCAAGCAGAAGGAAGGAAATTACAAAGATTAGAGTGGAAATTAATGAAATAGAAAAACAATAGAGAAATATCAGTGAAACCAAAAGCTGAGTCTTTGAAAAGATCAACAAAAGTGACCAACCTTTAACTAGATTGAGCAAGAAAAAAGAGAAGACTCAAATTACTAAAGTGAGTAATGAATGTGAGGACATTACTACCAACCTTATAGAAATAGCAATGATTAGAAGGGAATGATATGAACAATTGTATGCGAACAAATTGGATAACGTAAATGACATGGACAAATTCTCAGAAAGACATAAGTACTGAAACTGACTCAAGCAGAAATAGAGAATCTGAATACAGGTAAAGACATTGAATCAGTAATCAAAAAACGTCCCACAAAGTAAATTCCAGGACCACGTGACTTCACTGGTGAATTCTACCAAATGTTTAAGGAAGAATTAACATCAAGCCCTCATAATCTCTTCCAAAAAAGAGAAGGGGGGAATACTCATCAACTCATTCCCTGTGGCCAGTATTACTCTGATATCGAAACCAGACAAAGACATTACAAGAAAAGAAAACTACAGACCAATATCCATTACAATTATTGATGTGTAAATCATCACCAAAACACTGGCAAACCAAATCCACATATAAAAGGGATTATACACTATGACCAAATGATATTTATCCCATGTATGCAAGATTGTTTCAATGTATGAAAATCAATCAACATAACACATCATAGTAATAAAGGAAAAAAACCCCATGGTCAGTCACCTCAATAGACAAAGAAAAAGCATTTGACAAAATTCAATGCCTTTTCATGATAAAAACACTCACCAAACTAGGAATGGAGGGGAACTTCCTTAACTTCATAAAGGGCACCTATGAAAAACCCACAGCTAACATCATAGTTAGGACTGAACGCTTTCTCCCTAAGAACAGGAACAAGACAAGGATGTCCCCTTCTTGCTACTTCTATTCAACATTTAACTGGACATTCTAGCCAGGGCAGTTAGGCAAGTAAAAGAAATAAAAGGTATCCAGATTGGAAAGGAAGAAGTAAAACTATCTCTATTTGCAAATGACATGATCTTGTATATAGAAAATCCTAAGGAATACACTCTCTCTCTCTCTCTCTCTCTCTCTCACACACACACACACACACACACACACAATTAGAGCTAATCAACAATTTCAGCAAGGTTGCAGGACACAAGATCAATATTAAAAAATCAGTTGTATTTCTATACACTAACAATGAGGAATCTGAAAATGAAATTAAAAAACAATTACAAAAGAAACAAAAAGCATAAAATGCTTAGGAATAAATTGAACAAAAGATGTATGAGACTTGTGCTCTGAAAACTACACAGTATCATTGAAAGAAATTTTAAAAAACACCAAAATAAATGGAAAGATATTTCATGTTCATGGATTGAAAGACTTAATACTAAGATGACAATACTCCCCAAATTGATCTACAGATTCAATGCAACCCCTATAAAAACCCCAGCTGCTTTTCTTGCATAAATTGACAAGCTTTTTATAAAATTCGTATGAAAACACAAAATACCCAGAACAGCTAAAACAATGTTGAAAAAGAAAAACCAAGTTGGAAGACTAACACTTCCCAATTTCAAAATTACTACAAAGCAACAGTAATCAAGACAGTATGGTACTGGCATAAGAATAGACATATAGATCAATGGAATAGAACTGAGATCCCCAAAATAAGCCCTTACATTTATGGTCCTTTGATTTTCTACAAGGATGCTAAGATAATTCAATAAGGTATGAATAGGCTTTCCAATAAATAGTGCTGGGACAGCTAGATATCCATATGTAAAAGAATTAAGTTGGTCCAACAACTCACATCATATACAAAATTTAACTTAAAAATGGACAAAGACCTAAATGCAAAAGCTAAAACTATAACACTCTTAGAAGAAAGTATACACATAAATCTTTATAACCTTGAATTAAGCAATAGTTTCTTAGCTATGATAGCAAAAACACAAGTGATGAAAGAAAAAAATAGATAAATTAGACTTCATCAAACTAAAAACTTTTGTGCTTCAAAAGACATTATCAAGAAAGGGAAAAGAAAACTCACAGAATTGGACAAAATATTTACAAATCATATATCTGATAATAGACTAGTATCCAGAATATGTAAAGAGCTCTTACAACTCAACAATAAAAATCAAATAACCCAATTTTTTTTTCCTGAGGATGATTCGCCCTGAGCTAACATCTGTTGCCAGTCCTCTTTTTGTTTGAGGAAGATTCGCCCTGAGCTAACATCTGTGCCAGTCTTCCTCTATTTTGTATGTGGGTTGCCACCACAGCATGGCTGCCAACGAGTGGTGTAGGTCCGTGTCCAGGAACTGAACCCAGGCTGCTGAAGGTGAGTGCACCGAACTTAACCACTAGGCCACAGAGCTGGCCCCAAATAACCCGATTTTTTAAATAGGCAAAGTCTTTGAATAGATTTTTCTCTAAGAAGATATACAAATAGCCAATAAGCATGTGAAAAAATGCTCAACACCAGTAGTTATTAGGGAAATACAAGTCAAAGCCACAATGAGATACCACTTCATACACACTAGGATGGTAATAAAATGGAAAATAACAAGTTTTGGCAATGATGTGGAGAAATTGGAACCCTCATACAATGCTGTTAAGATTTAAAATGGTGCATCCTGTTGCATTTTTATATCTCAATAAAAATTAAATAATAAACATAAAGTGCCTTCTGTTCTCCTCTTTAAACCTTTTCCTGGTCTCCATCCTGTTGGCTGGATTGTGGATTTATTTGGAATGACCACCAAGGTAGATGGTTTGGCAGATAGCCCATTCAGTTCCATTCCAAACCCTCTGTAGCCTGACTTACTGCATGCTGGGGACTGGAAAGCTAAATTCATTTCTCATTTTCTCTTACAGCTTGCTTTCCATATGTGTCCCAAGTTTTGCCTTGAAGATACCTCCCCGAGAAATTTGCAAAGTGGAAATGAGGTGGACACCACGCTTCTCATGGCACATGCAGTTAGAGAGTTTCGTTTCTCTGCAGCAGCAGTTACAGTGGCCCCTGTATGAAGCTCTAACTTTATGGATGTTGAGAGTCAGATCATGGGGCTTTGATTTTGTTGATATGGCCTGGGTTGAGGCTATATGGTACTTGAGCAAGACTCAACAAACTTTTTCTGTAAAAGGCCAGATAGTAAATATTTTTGGCTTTGTGGGCCTTGCAGTCTCTGTTGCAGCTACTCAACTCTGCCATTGTAGCATGAGAACAGGCATATACAATATGTAAATGAATGAGCATGGCTGTTTTCTAATAAAACTTTATTTATAAAAATTTGGCCCATGGGCCATAGTTTGCTGACCCCCCGTCCTAGAACAATATTTGTGGTAGTGGTAGTTTTCTGATGGTTTATTAGCTTCTTTATTGCAGCAGAGGTAGGATTTCCTTTATTGGGTTAGTTCTGTGGTGCGTGTGTGTGGTTTTTTTTTTTTTTTTTACAGATGTTTAACATTTGTTTCTACTCTTTTTTTATATATATATTTTTTATTGCAGTAACATTGGTTTATAACATATAAATTTCAGGTGTACATCATTATACTTCTATTTCTGCATAGATTACATCATGTTCACCACCCAAATACTAATTACAACCCATCACCACACACATGCACCTAATCATCCCTTTCACCCTGTACCCTCCGCTCTTCCTGTCTGGTAACCACCAATCCAATCTCTGCCTCTATGTGTTTGTTGTTATTATCTACTACTTAATGAGGGAAATCATACGGTATTTGACCTTCTCCCTCTGACTTATTTCACTTTGCATTATACCCTCAATGTCCATCCATGTTGTCACAAATGGCTGGATTTCATCGTTTCTTATGGCTGAGTAGTATTCCATTGTGTATATATACCACATCTTCTTCATCCATTCGTCCCTTGATGGGCACTTAGGTTGCTTCCAAGTCTTGGCTATTGTGAATAACGCTGCAATGAACACAGGGGTGCATGTAAAGTCTATTTAGAATCAATGTTTTCCTACTTTGATGAAAATGTAGAAACCTCACTACCATCTAGATCCCTTTACCCTTCCCGGTTTATGCTATTGTTATCATATATATTACATCGACGTATATTGAGAACCCCATCATACAATGTTATATATTTTGCTTTCAACTTTCACGTATGCTTTAAAGAACTATAATTTACCTAAATGTTTACATTTCTGTCTCTAGTTAAGTTGTGCTCTTTCCTCTAGCTTCTTGAACATATGGAATACAGTTACGATAACTGTTTTAATGACTTTGTCTACTAATTCAATCATTCCTGTCATTCTAAGTCAGTTTCAATTGATTGATTTTCCTGCTTCTTTGCTTTGCTGCTATTATTTTTTTTATTGAATTCCAGACATTGTGAATTTTACCTTGTTGGGTGTTGGATATTTTTGCATTCCTCTAAATAGTTTCCCCCTTTTCTGGGATGTGGTTCAATTACTTAGAAACAGTTTGATTCTTTTGAGGTCTTGTGTTTTTTTTTTTTTTTTTGCTGAGGAAAATTCGCCCTGAGCTAACATCCCCTGCCAATCTTCCTCTTTTTGTATGTGAGCCGCCACCACAGCATGGCCACTGACAGATGAGTGGTGTAGGTCCATGCCCGGTAACCAAACCCAAGCCTCCAAAGCGGAGCACACCAAATTTAACCAGTAGGCCACCAGGGCTGGCCCTGGGTCTTGTTTTTAAGATTTGTTAGGCAGGACCAGAGCAGCCCTTAGTTTAGGGCTCATTATTTGCCACTATTGAGGCAAAATGCTTCTGAGTACTCTACCTGATGCCCCATGAATTATGAGGCTTTCCACTGTGGTTGGTGGGAACAGGCACTGTATTCTGCTGTGTCTGAGCTCCAGGTGTTCTCTCTGGTCTTCCCTCCTGGTCCTCTTCACTCTCCTGAAAACATCCTCAGCGCCATGGCCTCATTGTCCTTTAATTGCATTCACCTGACAAAACTCCACCCCTGGGTCAATCTGGCTCTCAGACTCATTCAATCTATACCTAGGCTCACGGAAAGAAAATCAGACAATGGCACATTCAAAGTTAGATTGTCCAAGTTAGTGGGGGCCTCAACTGTTATACAGTCATTCTCTAGGTCCTAGCTCTCTTTCTCCCATTTTCTTCAGGGGTTATTTTCCATCTTCTCCATTTTCCTCGACACTGTCCTCCCACAACACACACACACACACACACACACACACACACACACACTCACTCACTCACCCACTCACACACCACCTGCACTGAATTTACAGGAAATAAACATCATCATTTTCATTGAGAAAACAGAAGCCATCAGATGGGAACTTCTTCAACTTCTGACCACCAAACTTACTAAACAGCCCTGGTGTATTCCACCAAAGACAGCTCTGGTGAGTCAGTCAGACTGTGAGAGAAGCCTTTAGCAATGACTGTTGAAAATAAACTCTGCACATTTAAGTGAGAGATGGACAAACCACTTTGGATAAATTAAGGGAACCTGGACCTTTGCCCACTGCCACCAACAGAACCAGACTGGATCCTGGCTGCATTGCTTGGGTTGGGCTCAGCAATGAAGTGTCTATTTGTTTGCTGGTTAGAAATTGTTCACAGTGCCTGGGAGTCTTGTTCTCCCCTTGGGCATGTAAAGTGCATCCGATATTTTCACGTGGCTTTTCCCCCCTAATTTTGTTTCAAGGGATCTCACTCTCTCCATATTCCCATCTGCAGGGATTGTGGTTGTGAACCAATCTGCACCATGTTCAGTTGTCTGAGGGAGGACCAGAGAGTGCTTTTGAACAGACTCTGCTATTGAAAGTGGCTTGGAGTCTGCTTTATGCAATGCTGTGGCCTAATGTTGAAACATCATGCTAGGGAGATTGTTATTCATCACTCATTGACTTCCAAGCTTGGGAGGAGTGGGTGGTATGAAGGGAGGAGAGGGTGGGTGGAGGGGAGGAAAGAGAACAGCCTGTGAGCTTGTTTGCTCATGGTGGTGAGAATGTTATGCCCTGTCCTTATTCTTGAAGAGCAGTGATGCATAGCTTTACACAAGTAACCCGATCCCTCCCCACAAAAGTGTGTTTAGACACAGAGGTACACGTGAACAAAAGAGATGTCTTTGCCTTTACTAAAAGAAAGACAGAGAGCAAGCAAGCAAGCTGTGACCTCTTCTAATGTTCTATTTCTAAAATTCCCTTAAGCCTTCCTGATTATTACACATAATTTTTTATAAGACTACACTGGGTGCCAGTACAGGAGGAAGGTTAAATAATTCCAAAACTCTCTTTCGACGCTCTGATTCTCTTGCCCCTGGCACGGGTTATAATGGCAGTGGAGGGGTTGGAAGTTGCTTGTGGGAAGAGACGTGGGGAGGTGTTGCTTTCTTTGCTACCCAGAGTCCCTGCATATATTTCTCCTCAGATACCAGAGGACTCGTGTCATCATTTAATCCCAGAAGAAAGATAATCATAGTGGCTAAGACACAGAGAGGTTAGGCTCATCTGTGCCTCCAGTGACCATGGGCTACTCCCTGGGAAGTGCATTTGTTTCATTGCTGCTAATCCACAGCCTGCTGTAATGGGGGAAAATAATAAATGAGGCCAGAATGTTATGTTGGGTTTTAGGTCATTGACTTAAAAGGCTGAGGTATAATTTCCCAGAGATTTTTACAGTCATGAACATCTGCTCACAGGAGCCTGCAACATCTGCAGCCCTTGTAGTCATTCTTTGCAAAGGACCATAAAGTTTATAGAAAAATGAATCCACCCAGACACAGAGGAAACCTGGCAGAACCACCTTCCTGGCTGAGAAGTTTGTTATTTTATATTCAAGCATGGGCAACAGAACATTGTGAGCCTATACTTGAGGACATGTGGAAAAACAGAGCTGAGATTTCTGCTCTATCTCTCTCAACACGCCCCAGTCACATGTACCCCCCAGTCACACTTATGGAGTCCCTGCTGCATGCTGGGTGCCTTCTCATTATTGGTATCTCCTGTAACTCGCACAGTGCCTTTGTTGGTAGCCATTATCTCTTTCCACAACAATGTATACATATGTAGACAGACAATTTTAAGTGCACATACTGAATTGGGAAATCTTGAGCCCCAAACATAAATTTCTCATCTGTATTCACAATTATGTGGGGAGGAAGAAGAGGTAAATAGAGATGGCATCATATCATAGAAACAGAACTGAATTGGGATTGGGAGACCTCCCATCTGGTCTCAGCTCTGGGGCCTTCCTAGATCCCTGATTTCTTTGGGCCTTCCATTTCTCATTTATATAGTGAGGAAGTTGGACTCAATTTTCTCTGTCTCTTCTAGCTCTCATGCTAAATAAACCAGGAATCAATATCCAGTATGACTTCAACCATGTAACATAATCGTGTAGGAAGAAGGCAAGAAGGAACTATGCCAAAATGTTTTCAGTGTTTACCTTTGGGTGGTAGGATTATGAGGGAATGCTAACTCTCTTCTTTGTTCTTTTTGTCATCTTCTAACTCTTCTCTAACACACATGTATCATATTTATGGTCAGAAGGATGTAAAAATGTTGAACCATTTGGTGAAGATGACACCTCCTTTTTAGTACATTATCTTCTTCTTCAGCTAGTCCTCCATTATGGCAGCCAGACCAATACAACACCTCCAATGAGTCTTCCTTGTGTAACCATCATCCCCCCAGGTTGCTGCCATGGCGCTATCATAGACATGCTTACTTTTGGTTTGAGCATCTTAGACTTTATAGTGTGTATGTGTGGCTTATATACCCAACTAAATTAAAAAATTCTCAAGACTGGGGTGTGTGGGTCTTCTGCTTGTTTGTGTTTGTTTTTTCCAACCCCTCTGGCACTGCACATTATAGGTACCTACAGTTACTTGTTGAAGGAGTGTTCGAGTGAAAGATTACAATGTCTTGGATCTAGCAGTTTCTTTCCTTACTCAGCCAACAAAACTGATAGAGCTTTGCATTAGGGGCCAACACAGGGCTCTAAAAAGTCTATCTGATGTGACCGCTGTCCTCCAGGAGCTGATAGTCCAGCAGAGGAGATTATACACATATATGAATGTCTGCAACTAAAAACAGTGTGTAATAGGTGCCATAGGAGTGATGGAAACTTCAGAGCACAAGGATCCCTGAGGAGGGAGAATTCCCCTTCAATAAGACATCAGGGAAATTATACCTAACATTTTTGGTACCTCACAAAATATTCCCTGCTCGCTTGATTTCAGACACAGCTGTAGTGGATAATTCCAGGCAAGCTCAGGGTCATGCTGACAGTATCCCACCTTAAGCCTGCACATGTGTCTTGCTGCCTCAGGGCTTTCTCCGATGCTGTGGGAGCTGGCTTGGTCCATATTCAAGAGCAGCTCGAAAGTGTGGGGAAGATACTGCCATCTAGGGTAACTGTCAACCAATAAAAAAATGGGAGCTGGTGGGTAAAGGCTCCAGGCTCCACTTCTTTGAAGGATGGACAATTCTGAGAGGCATCCTGTAGCTTCTTGGGGATCTCTTGAGAATTAACCTCTCGTTGCCCACAGCAGTGATCTCAGTAAAGCACCCTTATATTGGCTTTTCCTCCATCTCTGTTTTACTCGCCTCACTTCTTCACTCAGTATCTGTTCTCAAGTCCTTATCTCAGGCTCTGTTTTTGGGAGAATCTAAACTAAGGCAGAAGCCATTGTGGAGCAGGAGATATCTGAACTGGAATTGTCCACAGGCAAAGACAAGGAGGAGGGGAAGTTTTAGGTAGATGGCACAATGTGAGGAAGGCACGGAGAGTACAGTACATATCTGATGTAGTAGCTTTGAAGCTCCTCCTATCAAGAGGTGGAATCTATTCTCCACCCCTTGAATCTGAAGTGGCCTTGTGACTTGCTTTGTCCAATAAAATGTTGCAGAAGTGTGTGAGTTCTGAGCTTGGGTCTCAAGTGGCCCTGCACAATTCTGCTCTCATTCTTCTAATCTGCCACTGCTATGTTTATAAGTCAGGACTAGCCTACTGGAGGATGAGAGACCACATGAAGCAAAGGCAAGCTGTCCCATCTGAGGAACCCTCTAGACCCAAAGCCCCCAGTCAACCCAGCAGCTGACCATAGACACATGAGTGAGCACAGCTGGACCAGAAGAATCTTTCAGCTGAGTTCAACCCAAATTGCCAACCTGAAGAATTGTGAGCTAAATAAATGGTTGTAGTTTTAAGCTACTAAGTTTTGGAATGGTTTGCTATGCAATAAAAGCTAACTGATATATCTGGAGGAAAACTGGGTCATCCTGATCGGCTAGAAGATGGCCTTCATCACTTGAATTGGGACTAATTTGTGGTAGGCGTTGAAGGCCATCCTAAAGAGTTTGGAAGTAATTCATTGGTAAAGAGATGTTGTGGAAGAGATGGTTGGCTGACCACCAAAGATTTGGGTTTCCCATTCTGGAGTGTAGAGTTGTTGCTGGGAAGGGGCTGCCCAGCCAGGGACTATATTTTCCCAGCTCTCTTTGCACGTGACTGGTTCTCTCCAATGGGATGTGAATGGTAGAGATGTGTGTAACTTGAGGCTGAGATGGCTGGGTATTTAAGTATAGGATCCTCCATGCTCTCCCTCTGCTCCATCTGGCAGCTGGATGATACCAGGGCAACCTTGAACACACAGGATGGTAGAACCTCAAGATGATTCAACCTGAATTCCTGAGTCTCTCCTTAGAGGAGAACCATTCAGCAGAGTAGACTTTGCATAAGCAAGAAATAAACTGTTTATCCTGTTAAGTCATTGAGATTTTCAGGTTGTTTGTTACAGCATCTGGCATTACTCACTCTGGCTAGTGTAGGCACCATGACAGACTTTTGAGTGGGGTGTTGGACCCCAAAAAACAGTGATTTAGGGATGCTAGCTTTAGCAGCCAAATGCAGGGAAAAAATGTTCCTGCAGTGCTCTGGCTCTAAGGAGACAATGACCTGGATATGGCCTTGGCCATGACCGCAAAAAGGAAAGCACCAAAGTAGACAGTCCTTTCAAATTAGACATCTTTCATCCAGGGGAGGAAATTAGTTAAATTGTGAACAGGCCTACATGGACAGGAAAATATTGTCTAAATCTGTTTCCACCTGTTTGGTTGTGAATTGGAAAACTGGTCCCGGCATTTCAGACTGGAGTCTTAAAAGGCCAGTTCTTCAAAAATAAACACATCCAAAGGTTCTTTTAAAGGATGATGATGATGATGATAGTAACAACAACAACAACAACAACAACAACAACAACAACAACAATAATAATAATAATAATAATAAAGCCTGACCCACCAGAGAGGCACTGTCCCTTCTACATTGCTCTCCTCCCCATGCACCACTGAGCTCCTAGTCTAAACCAAATGAATGCTACCATTTGGCTATTTAGTTCTTTGTGAGTGTGGAGATAGGTCCTCCTGAGAAAACATGAGGATCCTTTAGGAGTTTTCTTGGGGAAGGTTTAGATGGATTTTATTTTTTACCCTGTTCACCCTGGGAGCAATTCCATGCCTATCCAGGAAGTGTTTTGGAGCCACATGCTTCTGAGAGAGACTCATCCCTTAGAATTGCTCCTTGGGAAAACAAGCCATCCTTAGCATCTCATAGCTGTGGCGCTGCTACCAGTAGCTTGGCTCTCTTGTGCCATCAGTGGCTTGGCCTAGCCTCTGCCCACCACTCTCTGCCAGACTCCCAAGGCCAGGTCTGTCCCAGGCAATGAAAACTTTGTAGGACATCCCTGACTCCATCTGCTTGTCTGCCTGGCCATTTGCCTATTGCCTGGGGCCTGTTGCATCCGGCCTATAGGTCCCCTAATGTTGGCTCCTCCCCTGCCCAGCCTGTTTGTCAAGTCTCCTTGGCCTGGCCTGCCCCAACAAGGCCCAGATTTTGACACTATCCCAAGGGCAGCTGTAGCTCTTCAGCTGTGCTTCATGGTGGCCTTGGAGTGCTTCCACCTCCCACCCAGCGCCCAGAGGCCCCTGGAATGTTGAGAGAGAGCTTTGACCTAGACCTTGCTCACCTCACACCATAACTAACCAGTTTATTATAGCATGCGATAAACCTCAAAGCAGTTTGCCTCAGATTCTTAAAGGGCCAGTCCCAACCACCCCATGTCACTTCAGCAGAAGCATAGTGCTAATTGTATTTAAGAACCTCTTTCTAGCACTGAAGGGGGCAAAATGTGTCTTCAGCATCCCACAGCATCCACTTTAGGTCTTTCAAGGGATGTGATATTCCTTTTAATATCTGAATTAATATGCCATAATTATAATTCTTAAGCTTTTCTTTTGCACTTGTTTTAAAAGCTGAACCTAAGAACAACACCAGGACTGAAATATTGGCCACCCCTGCAGTGGGAGATTGGTTGATAATAATAATGATGATGATGATGGTAATATTAACCAACATTTATTGAGCACCTATGATATGCCAGACTCATTTAAAAATAAATTATATATATGGAATCCCCATGATATCCTTACCCTAGGAGGTAGATAGTATTATTCTCCCATTGTATAGATGAGGCTAAGTCACTTGCTGAACTTCAGAAAATACAACAATTGGGTAGCCAGGCTTGGAATCCAGGTCGTGTGGTACTAGAGTTTGTGCCATTAGCTGTGTGTTATCCTGTATCTCTATGTGTGGCAGATAGACTCTACATGGATGGTTTTTCCCTTTTTTTCAATAATTAAAAAAATATTTGGAGTTATTTATTTATTCTGTTTAATTACACCAGTCAGTGTCAGCTCTTCAAAGTAGAAAAATTAAAATAACTTTCTAGAATTCTGGAATATAAAATTCAACTGTAATTTCAGTACCCTGACATAACCACTGTTAACACTTGAATGTTTTATTCAGTATTTTTATTTTCAGTGTTTTCTAATGTTATATTAATAATGCAAGTAATTTTAGGAAGTACAGAGAATCAACAAGAAGGAAATAAAAGTCATCCCAAGTTCTACTGTATGATTAGCTTTTCAGATTCTGTGTGTATGTGTGTGAGTGTTGGATCATATTGCTTTAAAATCTGAACTTGTAATTCAATAATATTTTGTGAATGTCTTTCATGTAAAAGAATATTCTTTCATGATACCTCTATTATTTTCTATTTCAGTGTAACAAATTACCACATATTCAGTGGCTTAAACAACACACATTTATTATCTCACAGTTTCCACAGGTCAAGAGTCACAGCATGCCTTAGCTTGAGCCTCTGCTTGGGGTCTCACGAAGCTACAGTCATGGTGTAGGCCAGGCTGCAGTGTCATCTGGAGGCTCAACTAGGGAAGAATCCACATCTGAGCTCGTTCAAGTTGTTTAGCAGAATTCATTTTTTTGAGGCTGTATGACTGAGGGCCCAGCTTCTTCATGGCTGTTGGCTGGCCACTCCCCTTAGGTCCTAGAAGCTGCCAGCACGTGGCTCTCTCCATAGGCACTTCACAATATGGAAGTTGTTTCTTCAAGGCCAGCAAGAGAGTCTCTCTGGTAGAGTCTCTCCGGTATATACTGGCAAGATGAGTATTATATCTAAGTCTATTATGTCTCTATCTCTATTATGATCCAGCCATAGGAGTGACGTCTCATCACCTTTGCCATATTCTGTTGGTTAGAAGCAAGTTGCAGGTCCTGCCCATACTCAAGGGGAGGGGGTTATGCAGGGTGTGGACATGGGACCATCCTAGGGTTTGTTTGACACACAGCATTTATTTATTTTATTTTACTCCTATTAAAGATTTTATTTAAGTCATTAAGCACTGAGGGAACCAGGCAGATGGTGTAATCAGTTAAAAAAAATCCAAAGAACAGACACATTTATACATCAAAAATATTGAAATGAATATGCAAATGGGAAAAACTAGCCTTTTCCACAGTCGGGGAGGGAAGTCACTTGAACCTCGATAGGACAGGACAGGATAGGATTTGCATGTCTCCAAGCAAGAGATATTTTATGTTGCTATTGGTTATACAATTTGCAGAGCTGTAAAACAGCTCCCATAGAATCAGAGTCAGACAACATGGAAGGGTGTGCCATTTAAAACTGAGCCATGCTACTTCTGTTTTTTGATGTGCTGTGCTTTATTTAATGAATCCTTTATATTTCAACATTAGTGTTTCCATTTTTTGTTATTATAAAAACTGCAATGATCACCCTTGTGGTTAGATTATTTCATACACCCTTAATTATTTCCTTTTCATGACCTATAAGACTTTGCTGAGTCAAAAAGTTCACACATTTTAAAGGCAATTGCTAGTATTGCTAAATCGCTCCCCAGGGCAATTCCCCGCAGTGATGCAAGAGGGTATAGGAAGCTATTTGAGTGAACTAAGCCAAGTTAATATTTGTGAAGTCCTTGAATAGTGCTGGGCATACTGGAAGGCCATATGTAGATATTAAGTAAAATAAATTAAAAAATAAAATTGACTTGTTTTATCCTCACAATAACCCTGTGAGGTAGGTTCATGGTATACTCATTTTATAGAAGAGGAAGATGAGATCAGAAGGGTCAAGGAGAAAGATTACTGAATTAAATACCACAAGGCCTGGGCCATGTCCCAGCTCCTTCACTTATCAGGCGTATGACTTTAAGGCTAATTATTTTTCGTGTCTGAGTTTATTGTCTTCTCTGTCAAATGGGGCCAACCATCCTACATCAAGGGAGCTAGTGCCTGGGAGAGTATTTGGAAGATACAGCCCAGTGATTCTCCCTCTTGGCTGCTCAGTGGGATCACCTGGGGAGCTTTAAAAACTCCAGATGCCTGGGTTCCAGCCCCAGAAATTCTGACGTCATTAGCCTGGGTCATGGCCTGGGCATCAGGAATTTTTAAAGCTCCCAGGTGATTCCAATATGCAGCCAGGGCTGAGCCCCACTACCAGAGACACCCAGACTTGCAAGGGATTATTTCTGTATACAGCTGAGGAAGCAACGTTCAGTTCTTGCTTTCTGCTCAGAGCTGTCAGGAAATGGCCCACTAGGGTCAGGCTGGAATCAAACCTCTGTCCTAAGCTCCAGGGTCAACTCAGTCTGCTAAGTTAGTTTGGAGAGCCATCAATTACCTGCTGTTTTAGCCTCCGGTGTGGGTCCCTGGGCAGCAGGGTGTCAGCATCAGCCGAGCTGGCAGGGCTGCTTTCCAATGGAGCCTGCTCCTGCTGCTGCTATTTTTCTAGAAGCCAAAGCAGATCCTCACATCAGAGCTTCAGCTCCCTGCTGCTTGTCAGTCACAGCTGCATGACTGAGGCTGAGGGACCAGACGCCTGGCTGCCCGCCACTGGAGGTGGGTAGCAGATTTGCTGAGGTATCTTTGGGGTCAGGCCAGCCTTCCAGCTCCCTGTGAGGGCTGGGGATGAATTTCTCTGAGCAGCCAAATGCAGCTCAAAATGAATGTGATCAATCAGTGGAATGAAAGCGTTGGTCGAGTTGCCCCAGCGTGACGGAGAAGGTCAGCACCAGCCCGTTTTTCTCCTGCACCTGATAACTTGTGAGAGGTATATGTATCTGCCATTGTACTGAACAGACACTACCCAGTGATTATGAGAAAAAATGGTAGTGTGGAGAAGTTTCCAGAGAAAGACAAGGAAGAAAATGGGAAACTCATATTTTAGGTGGGTCTACTATGCATCACGTGTTGTGTGGACACTGGGTGTGTGACCTCATTGAATCTGAATGTTACAACAACCACAAGAAGGAGATGTGGTTATCTCCGTTTAAACGTGAGGAGATTGAGGCTTAGAGGTGAAGCGTCCTTGTGAGGTCACAGAGCCAGCAAATGACAAAGCCAGAATTCACATCTTGGCCTGTCAGCCTGCATGGCACTTGTTCTTTGTACACTGCTTCTCAAATTGGGAAGGGAAATTTTTGATCCAGGTAGCTAGTTTTTGGTTGGTTGGTTTGTTTCTCATTAGGATTGTTGTCAGCAGGGCCATCATTAGCCCAATCGGGAAACATTGGAGATCACTTTTGTCATGGGTCGGCTTCCCTGCTGAATTAATTTAGGTGATGTTAGCAGCTATAACAGATAAAGCCCTAAATCTCAGGAGCTTAACACAATAGACCTTTATTTCTTGCTCAAGTAAAGTCCAGCTGGCTGTGTGAGGATGGGAGGTTTGCTCCACACAGGCATGCAGGGATCCAGATTCCTTCCACCCGCGGCTCTGCCCTCCCCTGGGGCTTCAGTGTCATCCACTAGATCCTCTGCCTCTGGAAGGCAGGCGGGGGCCCCTACAGGAGGTTCTACTGCCCGGGCGAGGATACAGGACACCTCATTTCTGTCCACATTCTATTAGCCAGAACTCAGTCACATGTCAATGCCTAATGCAAGGGAGGCTGGGAAATGTATCTAGCTGTGTGCCAGTGAAGACAGGAAATGGATTTTAGTGAACATAGAGCAATCCTGGCCACAGCGATATATGCCCCTGAGGTCTCTTCATTCCTGACACCTCACCCTCCGAACCCCATCTTGTGCTTCATGTCAGTTCTCCTCTGATTGACAAGTACCTTCCACCAAATCTCTGCCCAAGGTGCATTGATCAGGGCAGGAGCACCAAGGGGACCTGGCCATGGCTTTGTTGAAAGTCTTCATGAGGTTACCTCACACCCAAGGAGCACCTGGGCCACAAACCGTGGGCCTCTCAAAAGCTGTCTGGCCCGCTTTCTGCCAGCCCTTCAGAGGAAGGAGCCAGTAATGGAGAGGTTGCTGACCTTTGGCTTAACTCTTCATTTGGCTAATGATGATGAATGTCGGTGTCTCTGAATCTGAAAGCCCTGGCTGTTTTTCCTGCAGTGTCTCCTCCTCAATGTGTTTTCTTTTTCCTCAGCTCTGCTAGCTTCAAACCCCAGGGAGAAGATGAGTTTTACAGTGATGGACGATAGGGATTTTTCACACCTGCCAATTCTGACATCTCAAGTCAGCAGGAGCTGTGCTGCCAAGATACATGACTTAGAGGCGCTCCATTAAGACTAAAAATGTTCCTTTAGTGTTTTCATGATCCTCTGTGGTCAAGGATGGTTATAACTTAGAATTCCCCTCAGAACAAGCATGGCAAGGAAAGGCTCACTTAGTGTCGAGTGAGAATTCTTTTGCTGTCTCCCTTCCCCAGGTAAGTGCTCCACACCCTTCCCCACCGTAACCCCAGGATGAGTGGTCAGGACCAAACCTGTGTGCCTTTTTCATGACACTTTCCAGAACCACTGGGGCCAGCCCTAGCAAAGTTTATCTACGATGCTACTTTCAATGGCTTCTAGGAGACCTATTAGCATTTTAGCAGAGAAGGCCTTAGTCCAGAAAGTTTCATGATCTTGCAATACCTCGCCAAGATTAGGGAGAAATAGGGCAGTTGCTGAGGGGAGACAGGCTGTCACGCTGTGGTTTGTAGCCTGGAGAAGGAGATGGGTTGGCCCAGGTGCCTGTCACCAGATGGTGTGAACAAAGGCCTGAGGCTTTAAGCAATCAGCTGGCCCCGCCCCGCCTCTTACCTAAATCAAGCCACTGGGAACCGGAGCCTCCCTCAGTCCCTCCAAATACTCATTTTTAGTCTCAGGCTGAGTTCCCTGGAGGCAAACTCTGACCTGAGGCTTCTTGGGACAGTGCTGTATTAAAGACCAGGAGGGGAGTGGTAAGTAGGGCTGGGGAGGGAGGGAGGGAGGCACAGCAAAGGCGTGGCAGCCGGTAAAGCCCACCCACGGAGGTAGCTGACTCAACCCTGTAGCGGCACGCTCTGGAGTTTGTGTCTGCATTAAGGGACAAGGTGTGTTTACACCCTGTACCCATCAGTATGTCACCAATATGCTGTCCCTGGGCATGTCCATGCCCAAAGAGAAAGCAGGCTCCAGCAGCCTAGGGCAGCCTGTCAACCGAGACGTGGATGCTGGTGGTTGGGCAGGAAAGCACACCAGGCACCGTGTGCAAAAATGCGGAATGGCTCTGAGGGGGTCTGGGTGGATTACTGACAGTCACCGACTTTGTGCCCAGTTGGGGACTTTTACCTTTTGGAACAGCCCTTAATATCACTTTATCCTGAGAACACAAAGTGAGTTTGGCCTGGGTCCCAGGACTCTCAGGGATAGCCTCGTCGGGGGAGATGCTTTATTGTAGGTGTGGAGCTTCCAGAGCCCCTCTCCATATAGGGCAGGGGTCACCACTACATAGACTAAATGCAGAGGAGGGCGGTGGCCTGACATGTGGAGCCAGCCTGTTAGAAACTTAGAAGAATCTTCAAAGGAAACTTTAACGTAATTCACATTCCTTTCACTGTGGGAAAAGGACTGGGATTTCCCATCTGACACTTCATAGTCTTTTTTAAGCTTAGCTGGCACTCTGGAGGTGGGAATCTGGTGTGTGTGTGTGTGCACGCGTGCATGTCAGTAATCCACATTGACAGTTCTGAGCTGGCACTCTTCTCGACCCAACCCCATCTGCAGAGCCACTGGCCTCTTGGACCCAAGCCCTGCAGTGCCCCTCCTCAGTGCTCCCATAATGCCTTGCATGCTTTTCTATTTTTGCCTGAACCACATTATTTTACAATGATTTGTTTATGTATCTGTCTTAATCTGTAGGCTGAGGTCTTTGAGGGCTGAGCCCATCTCATACTTTTCCAAGTTCTGGCGCCCAACTGAATATCTGGGCACAGGGTAGGTGCTTAGTAAATATTTGCTGAATGAATGTATCATGTGGGAGAACTGAAGAGTTACTAGAGGAAGAAGGCAAGAGTGTGAGGCTAGAACCATGACTAAAAAAGAGACGAAAGGATTGCAGGAACTGGAATAAATCCATGAGACAAGGATATGGAACAGTAGGAAGCCTCACCCACTGCTTGTGGGAGAAAGATTGACTCAATACTTGGGCATTACCCGGTAAACCTGCACATGTGCATACCCTACAAACCAGCAATTCCATTCCAAGGCATATGCCCTAGAGAAACTCTTGCACACATACACTAGGAGGTGTGTGCAAGAATGTCCATGGATGCATAATAGCCCCAAACTGGAAACAACCCACGTGTTTGTCAACAAGAGAATGGATAAATAAGTTGTGATAGATTCATACAATGGAGTACTATACAGCACTGAAAACGAAGGAACTATAGCTACATGCATCAACATGGCTGAATCTCAAAAATGAGATGTTAGAAAGAAGCAAATCACAGAGGGAGTCATATAGAAGGATTCCATTTGTACGAAGTTCAAAAAAGGGGAAATGAAAAAAACTCTTAGGGATACATGCATAGGTGATTAAAAAAATAGAGGGAGATTAATACACAATTCAGGATAATGGTTACCTTTGGTGGGAGTGGAGAGGGCAGTTCAATTGTAGATGGACAGATGGGGCACAGGGGCTTCTGCGGTATGATACAGTTCTAATTCTTAGGTTCGGTGATGGTACATGGGTGTTCATTTTATTGCTTTTCTTTGGAGTATATATATGTTTTATACATTCTTTTGTACATATGCATTTTTATTGATACTTTTTTTGTGTGTGAGGAAGATCTGCCCTGAGCTAACATCTGCCAATCCTCCTCTTTTTGCTGAGGAAGACTGGCCCTGGGCTAACATCTGTGCCCATCTTCCTCCACTCTATATGGGGCGCCGCCACAGCATGGCTTGCCAAGCAGTGCATCGGTGCGCGCCCGGGATCCGAACCGGAGAACTCCGGGCCGCCGCAGCGGAGCGTGCGCACTTAACCACTTGCGCCACCGGGCCGGCCTCTTGATACTTTTATTTTATTTAAAAAACATAAAAAGAGTTCTGAAGCATCTCTCCTCGCGAACATTTCATGCAAGAAGAAACTTCCCAATATGAATGGGGCCGTGAAAAGCTAGGGATATTTTACAAGAGCGCTCTCAGCTGCTAAGAAGTCAAGCTGTGCATTTCTCTGAGTCACTGGGAACTTCTCCTCTTTTAGAAGCTTGACGTGGAAGCAAGGGTGGGGAGGGGAGATTGGCATAAAAAAGTATTATTTCCACGAAAGCAGCCACCTTTCCTTCTGGTTAACCACTGGTTGGCAAACTGTGGCCCACAGGCCAAAACCTGCCGGCCACCTGTTTTTTTAAATAAAGTTTTATTGAAACACACCCATGCTCATTCATTTACACATTGTCTATGGCTGCTTTCACACTGCAAAGACAGTATTGAGCAGTTGCCACAGAGACCACACGTGGCCCACGAAGCTGAAAGGATTTACTGTTTGACCGTTGAGGAAAAAGTTTGCCAACCTGCAGTCAGCCAGTCCCTGATCCTGCAGTGTGCTGAGGCAGTGGTGCTCAAACATGAATGTCCCTAGGAATCACCTGGGAGGCTTGTTAACTGCAGGTTCTGACTCAGTGTGCCAGGGCAGGGCCTGAGATTCTGCGTTTCTAACAAGCTCCCAGGTGATGCTGATTCTGCTGGTCCATGGACCACACCTTCAGTAGCCAGCTGGTTACTGACAATGGCCTCCTGGCTTTCATTCATTCTATAAACATTTGTTGAGTATCTTCCACGTGCCAAGCCCTGGGGACAGAGTTGAAATCGAGGCTGTACCTGAATTTGGGAAGTTCAGTCTAACAAGGGAGGCAGAAGCACACCCAAGTCTTGAGGTTAACTCTGTGTTAGCAGCAAGGACAAAATGTAGCCCAGAGGAGGGAGGTATATCCTCCTGGAGTTGTTAGGGATTGCTTCCTTGAAGAGGTTGCATTTGAGTGGGTTTTGAAGGAGAAACCACGCAGTTGAAGAAAAGCAGTTGAGGTGAAAGCAAAAGCAGGTGAAGCCATGGTCATGGGGAAAGAACTAGCACATTCTGAGAATGTTGAGTTCAGTGTGGCATTGGGTGAGCCAATAGAGCTCAATCACTACAGTAGTCCTCCCTTATCTGTGCGGGATATGTTCCAAGACCCCCAGTGGATGCCTGAAACTGCAGATTGTACCCAACCCTATATAACTATGTTTTTTCCTCTACATACGTATTTGAGGTGCGACAGCAAAACTAGCAGGAATTTCTTTTTCCTTCTTCACAATTTCGTGGATAGAAGATTCATTCTTACTGTAGATCTTTGCAACCTCAGCAACATTTTTTCCTTAAGTCGAGAACTTCCACCTACTCACTTAAAGGAAGCACTTTATGGCTTCTCTTTGGCATATCCGAATTGCCAGCATCACTACTCTTGCACTTTGGGGCCATTATTAAGTAAAATAAGGGTGACTTGAACACCAGCAATGTAATACCACGACAGTTGATCTGATAACAGAGATGGCTACTAAGTGACTAATGGGCAAGTAGTGTATACAACGTGGATCCGCTGGACAAAAGGATGAGTCACATCCTGGGCGAGACAGTGCGAGATTTCATCTCACTACTCAGAACGGTGCACAGTTTAAAACTTATGAATTTTTTATTTCTGGAATTTTCCATGTAATATTTTCTGACCGCAGTTGACCGCGGGTAACTGAAACTGTGGAAACTGAAACCGTAGATAAGGGGGGCTACTGTATCTCCAAACCTCATTGTCACCTCAGCAGGATTCTTCCCCTTCTCTCCACCAAGCCTTTCCTGAGAACTACCAAGGGAGGCAAGCTTCCTCTCCTTTGCTGGCTCTCTGATGACAGAGGCACTAACAAGCTGAAAGGTCCAAAGCCCCTGACAGGGGAGGGTGGGAGGGGAGCAGGTAGTGCTGGAGGACCCAGGCAAGAGGATGCAGCATGGAAGTGAGGGCCTTCAGCTCTGCACACCAAGTCAAGTCCCAGAAGCTGGAGCAAGGCACTGGGCTTGAGGGCTCGCTTTGCCTGGGGGCTGCCTCCCCTACCTGGAGAGGCAGAGCAGTCCTCTTCTCCTCAGGGGCTGTCTCAAATTGTTCTCAGCTATGGTGCCTGCTGTGTCACGTCAAAATCACAAAATTTTAAAGTTAGAAAGCACATTGAAGATCATTTGGCTAACCCCCTTCATTGTACACATGGCAGAATTAAACTCACCTGCACGTGTTGTTAGTGCTGTGGAGTGGATTCTGACTCCTAGCGACCCTGTGGACAGCAGAGTGGATCCCTGCCTGGTCTTTCTGTGCCATCCTCTCACCTTCTGGCCCTCTATTAGACAATGCTCCGCTGCTATGCTCCACTGCTATTCATAGGGTTTTCATGGCCAATTATTTCGGAAGTGGGTGGCCAGGCCTTTCTTCCTAGTCAGTCTAGTCTGGAAGCTCTGCTGAAACCTGTCCACCATGGGTCACCCTGCTAGTATTAGAAATACGGGTGGCATAGCTTCCAGCATCACAACATGCCGCCACTACAGTATGACCACCGACAGACAGGTGGTGTGGTTTTCTGACCGGGAAATGAACCTGGGCCATGGTGGTGAGAGCACTGAATCTTCACCACTAGACCACCAGGGCTGACTTACCTGCACATGGGGTGTGCCAAAAAAAGTCATTTTTATGTGATCCTTAATGAATCTACCAAGACAATCTCTTGGCTTGCAAGCCCCTTGTTGCATATTTCAATTTTGAACATCAAAAGCCAAATATTACTTTGGTCTTTCTCTCCATTTTCCCTCTGTAGCAAAATCTCAATCTCCCCTCATCCCATCCAGCCCAATGCCCAGCAAATAAATGCCTTGAGCTGACCAGGGCGAAGTCATGTCCTTGAAAAGGCACAGGAGAAATGCATCCTAAAATTGTGAAAAATATATTGTCCTTGTGGTACATACACGAGGCAGCTGAGGGCCATAAGGTTAGATTGCTTTGCCCAAGGTTACCTGTAGGGCCCCCATTTCCCAGCTACTGGGGATGTTGGCTGAAAACTCATAGCTGCTCTTGTCTCTGCCAGCTATGCCCCTCTGCTACTCAGTAACATCTGTCCCCCATACTCCCGCAGACTTTGACCAATGACTGACTGGCATGGGTGTATAAAAGCTTTGCGGAAATATGACTAACTTTGTGGTGCTATCTATGCTCCAGAGCTCCCCATGGGATCAGGCTGAAGTTAGTCTCTGGTAGAAACCACATCCTTGCTTAGGTTTTTCCCCTGTCCCATCCTGCTCCCCCTTGATAAATCACCTGCACAAAAATCCTTGTCTCAGGCTCTGCTTCTCGGGAACGTGACCTAAGACCTTCTTAGGCTTAATATCAGCTGTATTAGTTTTCTATTGCTGCCTAAAAAATTACTGCGCACTTGGCAGCTTAAATAATACAATTTTAGTATTATAAGATACTATAAGAACTATAAGGTTCTGTAGGTCAGAAGTCCGACATGGGTCTCCCTGGGTTAAAATCAAGGTGTTGGCAGGGCTGCATTCCTTTCTAGAAGACCTAGGAAAGAATGCATTTCCTTGCCTTTTTTAGCTTCTAGAGGCCGCCACATTCCTTGGCTTGTGGCCCCTTCCATCATCTTCAATGTCACGTCTCTGACCATTCTTCCATCCTCTCGTATCTCTTTCTCCATAGTGTGAAAAGATTTTCCACTTTTAAGGATTCATGTGATTATATTGGACTCACCTGGATAATCCAGGATACTCTCCCCACCTCAAAGTCCCTTGAATAACCTTAATCACATCTTCAACCTCCCTTCTGCCATAGAAGGTAACATATTCACAGGTTCTGGGGATGAGAGTGTAGATATCTGTTATGGGTTGAATTGTATCTACCCAAAAGATGTTGAAGTCCTAACTCCCAGTACCTGTGAATATGACCTTATTTGGAAATAGCTTCTGCACAGATGATCAGATTAAGATGAGGTCATTGGGGTGGGCATTAATCTGATATGACTGTGTCCTTATAAAAAGGGGAAATTGGACACAGAGACATGCACACACACATAGGAAGAGTGCCACGTGAACACAAAGGCAGAGGTCGGGGTGATGTATCTACAAGCCAAGGAGCACCAGAGGTTGCCAGCAAACCACCAGAAGCTAGGAGAGAGGCCTGGAAAAGATTCTTCCTCACAGCCCTAGCAAAGTAATACAACATCTTTGGGGGGGCCATTATTCTACCTGCAGTACCAGGCCTATGAATTTGGGAAATTCCCCAAAAGAACAGCCTGAAATAAAGTAGTGTCCTACCTACAGCTCACATGACTCTGAAAGGATATCAGGAGTAGGGGAGAAGTTGTCCTAGACCTCGGGCAAGAATGTGTCTGCTGTCAGGGTCTAGTCTCAGTTCCACCGGCCTAATCTTTCTGAATAAAAGAGGAACAGACATTTGGAACTCCATTAAGGGGTTAGCTGCCAAGCTGTGGGGGTGGGGGAGTGGTAAGAGGATGAAAAGAGGGGATGGAAATTGTTCTTTGGAGACAAATTGTTCATAGCTTAGTTAAATACTAACCTCCCAAAATAGATGTAGCCACAGAAGAAGGCTGTCGTTTATGTTTTGGGTATAAATGAGACATCTAAGTGGAAGAAATAAAGAAGGCCAAAGACCCAAGGACAATTTTTAAAAAATAATTTAATATTCTGAAATGCACTCATGGCCTCACTTTGCACAATAACATACTTACCTCTGGGGCTTTGTCGGGCCATATAACCTTGCCCATTTATGTGGTAGGTAGCTTTCCTGCCCCAGCTGACCTTTTGTTCTTCCAGTCTCCTGGTTTGAACTGCTCCATTCTATCAAAACAAAAATGTAAAAAGAAAAAAAATAGAACAAAGAACAGAACTGAATTGCTTTACATTTTTTTGCTGATTATAGTATGAATGTATTGAAGTTGAATGATAACTCCCTTCTGGGATAGGTGGTAAATGATGAATGGGAGCAGCAGTGCTAGACTGACATCCTCTGGAAGGGGCTTGGTTGCCAAGGCCATTAGGAAGTCTCTTTGGATCCCTAGTCATCTTGTCCTTAACCCTGTCCTACTATGGGCAGAGAGATGTTTAACTGCAGACACAGGCTTTTGAAAGTCATTGGATAATCCTGGTAGGTTGATTTCCATAAGGTTTAGTGCACAGTTGGTGCCCTCTTCAGTCTTTCCGTGACTTGGTTTGCATACCCCAAATTCAACCCTCAGGAGATGACTCTGCCCAAATATTACTGAAACACAACATCACACTATGGAATGAAAAACAGACCACGATTTGAGTCTTAGATCCATCACATATTAGCTATGTGATCTTTGTCTGACAGGGCTGTATTTTCCAAAGATGGTGGAAGCAATATCTTCCATCCCACATTCTCTTCTAGAACCTTGCCCTCCCCCATTAGAGATGGAATCTAATTCCCCTCCCCTTGGATCTGGGTGGACTTGTGACTATTTCCACAAATAGAACGTGGTGCAAGTAATACTGCACAACTTCTGAGGTTAAGTTATAAAAAGATCATGCACTTTCTACCTGGTTCTTTTGAGACACTCATGCTTATAACCCAACCACCATGCTGTGAGGAAGCCCAAGCAGCCTATGGAATGGCCCAAGTGGAGAGGAGCCAAGACCTCTGACCCACAATCCTGGCTGAGCTCCTAATCAACAGCTGACACCAGCTTACTAATTATGCGAGTGAGCCATCTTGCAAGTGTATCTTCCATCCCACAGTTGAGCTGCCCCAACTGATACCACTGAAAACAGAGGTGATCCATCCCTGCTTACTCCTTCCTGAATCAAAGATGATTTGAGGTCAAAAATAAATTATTTTTATTTTTTAAGCCACTAAGTTTTGGGGTGGTTTGTTGCACAGTAATATGTCATTGAAACATTTGGGACCCAGAAGTCCTACATTTCAGAATCTATCCTATAGGTATGCAATCATTAGTATATAAGTAGATCTATAAGGATGTCTTTGTGCCTTGGCTATAGGTGAATAAAACCTTGAAGCACCCAGAACATCAGTCAATAGAGAAATGGTTGCATAAATTGTGTGTCCGATCCACAGTGTAGACTGCAGTTATTACAAAGACTCAATTAGATCTATATTAATTGCCTTAGAAAGATGTCTGTGATGTATTGTACGGTAGAGAAGAAAGTTGTAATTTATAATATCAAATTTTTATAAAAATTAACAGCAATCAACCCCCTCTATACATGTATATATATGTTTATAGGAGTATGGAGAATTGTGTAGAAAGATACACACCATGGTGATAACATTGGTTACTTTAGCAAGACGGGAGTGAGGCAGGCAGGGACCATGGTCATGGTGGTGCTACTGAAGAGGGAGAGTCTTAGAGTAAAAATACTAACTTTCTAAATCTTTGGATTATTTCACCAAGTATGATGAGCATATCTTGTTTTTGAAATAAAACAAATGCAATAAAAGAAAAGAAACTTTCCTATTAAATTTAAGAAAGAAAGGAATGAAGGGCATGGAACTTGCACTCTCACAGATCTAGACTTGAATCCTGGATCTGCCACATGCTAAGGGACCTTGAGCAAGCCACCCGACCTCCCTGGACTTGTTTCCTCACCTGTAAAGGAAGAATAACAATACCTACTTTGCAGAGTGGTTGTGAGGATTAAACAAGAACATCATTTTGTGTGAGTAACCCCAAAATAAACCTTAGCTCCACACATCCAGTCTTGGCTGACATCCCATTTGAAGAAACACAGTCCAGCAGACAAAAAAGAAATTAGTACTTCAGGCTTTTATTCTCTCTCTCTCAAGGAAATGTCAAAAGGGAATTGGGGGGTGGGGCAAGTGAAATGTTACAAAACTTCATCAAAATCCTCTCTCCTTCTACTTCCCACTCAGTAACGTCCACACAGATGATGGTGATGATGATGGTGATGATGATGATGATTCATTGATCCTTGACTATATGCTGGGAACTTTCTAGGTGTTTTATGTGTATTATCACATCCCAAGGTCAATAATAGGTAAGCAGTAGAGCACCAGAATTGTTATCCATGCGGTCTGGCTGCAGAACCAGCCTTCTTAACCATACTGTCTCAGTGACACACAAAAATTCACTCTTTCTCTACTTCCCAAATCCCCAATATCGCAAAATTTCCTCTCACTCTTCTTCTCCCATTCAGTTCATCCTTGTGTCAAAGTAGGTTACCTTCATTCCAGGCTGGAAGTGGTCCCTGGACTTCTCTTTCTGCTGTGGACCATGTGGGGCAGCTCCAGTGTGACTAGAAGTTCCAGAGACTCTGTGCTCCTGGTCCTCCCTTGCTCTCCTAGGGGAAGCATAAGGAGTCTCCAGCCTGGTCCTTCTCTCCCTATGCCTCTTTTCTGTGAGAAATTATTGTGGAGAAGTTGGTGAACAAAATTTTACATCTCCTGCTGGGGTAAGTTGCAAAAGTGACTACAAATTCTTCCCTTCCCTGTATCCACACTCTTGCAATGTTTGTGGATCTTGTCTGGCCATGTGACTTGATTGGGTCAATGAGACAATAACAATCATGACATAAGAAGACACTTCAAAAGTGACTGCATAACGGGGCTTGCTGCTCCAGGCCCCTTCCATGATATGAACAGAGACCGTGTGGGGGAGAACCAAGCGCCTGAGCTGACTGTCGGCCAGCCTCTAGCTGACCTGGCAGCTGGCTATGATGCACGAGCAAGCCCAGCAATCAGCCGAGGCTGGCTTAGATCACAATAACTGGCCAGCTGAATGGAATTCAAATTGCCATCCCGAAGAATCATGAACTGAATAGTTGTTGATCCACAGTCAGCTTTGTGTGAAGCATTCAGGGCATAATAGGTGCTCGATAAATACGGCTTTACTTCTTCCCCTTCCCCTCGCCCCCATAATCACTCTTTCTCTTAACCTGATACAGAGAGGTATAGGTAAAGGTATAGGTTTAGGTAAAGCTACAAGTTAAACCAGCTCAAGTGGACCTGTGGCTTTTTTGTGTGTGTATGTGAAGAAGATTGGCCCTGACCTAACACCTGTTGCCAATCCTCCTCTTTTTGCTTGAGGAGTATTGTCCCTGAGCTAACACCTGTGCCCATCTTCTTCTATGTGGAATGTCTCCACAGCATGGCTTGATGAGTGGTATGTAGGTCTGACCTGGGATCCAAACCCATGAACCCCAGGCCACCGAAGCGGAGCACGCAAACTTAACCACTATGCCACCAGGCCGGCCTGGACCTGTGGCTTTTTGTTTCGGGTGGATGTCATCTCCTTGGCCAGCACAAGTCATGCTTTGATTGACTGGCTCTTCCAAAGCATATTTTCCACAAATGGCTATAATATTTCCAGTCCCACGTGCTCTTCCAGAACCTTGCTACTGTACCCCCCATCAGGAGATGAAGTCTATGTTGCTTCCCCTTGAACATCAGGTAGGCATTTGTGACAATATTAGTTGCGACTAATATGTGACTTCCAAGGCTAAGTCATAAGAGGCAACACAGCTTCTTCCTGGCTCATGGGCGCTCTCTCTCTCCACCTCCCTTTCTCCCTCCCCAGGCATTGTTGGAGTCCTGAGCCACCATATAAGGAGTCTGGCTACCCTATGGCTGCCATGTTGGAGAAGCCACAGGGAAAGATCACACAGAGGTAGAGAGGTGCTGTTTGAGTCTTCCCAGCCCAGGCACTAGACATCTGACTGAATAAGCCTGCAAGAAGACCTCAGTCCTGGTCTCTAAGTGCAACCTCATGGACAACTCTTATAATCACCTCTTTTGGAGCAACAGGCAACTTTTCCACGACAGTGTCTGGCATAGTCACCATGCACTGTGCTGTGGACATGTTTTTTTCTTACACATGCAATCCACAGTTGAGAACTCAAGGCTAACGCTGGCCAAGGGTACACTAAGCATGAGGACCAGTCAGTCATTAGTGGACAACATACAGTCAGAACAGAGACAGAAAATTAGGAAGGGAATGCTGGATTAGTGAAAATCTGACATAATTTTTTTGTTAATTTTTAAATGTGCCTTTGAAATAGCCACACTAACAAAGACATGTAGTGCAGTGACTGGCATCCTCAAGGCATTCAATGTTAAATAATAATAGCTAACACTGAGTGCTTACTATGTACCAGGGGCCGTTCTAAGAGCTTTCCATGTATTAAATAATTGAATCATCACAACACCACCATATGGGAAGTACTATTATTACCTCACTTTTAATAACATGCCAAAAGTCTTGCAAGTGATAAATGGTGGAATTGGAATTTGAACCTGGCAGACTGGCTGCAGAGTCCATGATTTTAATCACCAAACTATACTGTTTCTCAATAATTATTAAGCAAACAAATGTTTCCAAAGTAACTTCTAAGAAAAATAACACTTTAAGTAAATGGTTTATAAGCAAACGTTGACATCTTGGGAGACTATATTGGGGATTCTGGGTAAAAACGTTGAAAATAATTTTTGAATAGAAAAAATTTTAATCCTATTCAAAAAATTGTGAATATAAGAATTATCAACCAAATACTCTATTCTGTGTACAACCAGATGCTGCATTTATGTTTTATCCATCTTTTTTTTTAAGTATGGGGAAAACCTTACATACCTCTTAATAATTAACAATAAAACTGGTATAAAATATGAGTAAATTATACACTTATTAAAAACTTCTCCATAAAAATTTGGAATAAGCATATGAATAGTAAAGCAATACCAGTGACCTAAACTTTATTAGACATATGGATCAAATAACAAACTTTGGTTTCAAACCAGCATATGTGCAGTAAAGAAGCTTTCCATCTAAAATAGTTCCAGAATCTGACCTCTTTTCACAACCACCACTGATACCTCCCTAGTCTAAGCCAGAATCTTCTGTCACCTGGATTTTGCAATAACCAGCTTCCTGCTTCCACTCTTGGCACTCTACAATCTGTCCTCCACACTGCAGCTAGGTTAACCTTTAAAAGATGGAAATCAGATGGTGTCATTCTTCTGTTTAAAATCCTCCAGTGGTTTGTTGTCGCACTTTTCCCTCTCTGACTTTACCTCTGGCCACGTTCTCCCTCTCTCAGTGGGCTCCAGCCACACTGGCTTTTGTTCTGTTTCTTGAAACACGTCTTAGAGGCTTTGACTTGCGATTTCCTCTGCCCTTGGGTCTTCACCTAATGGGCTCCTTCCTCTCATTTGGGTGTCAGCAAAAATGTCACCTCTTTAGAGAGGTCTTCCCTTGACTATCTTTTCCAAATTTGTCATCCATAGTCCTTCTCCATCACCTCACCCTGTTTGTTTCCTTTATTGTATATGTCATGATTTGTATGATCTTGGTCTTTTATTTGTTCTTCTTTACTTTCTGTCTCCCCCAGGTTAGTCTACCCCTTTATCTGTTTTATTATGGAACAAACCACCCCAAAACTCAGTGATGTAAATCATCACTTATTTAATTACTCATGATTTTGTAGGATGTCAATATGGTCTAAGCTCAGCTGGGTAGCTCTGCTTGGGCCAGGCTTGGCTGATTTTGGCCGGGCCTGCTCTTGCATCTGCTGTCAGCTCATGGGTCAGCTGGGACTGGCTGGCTTATAATGGCCTTCGTTGGGAAGGCTGGGGCACTGTTGCCTTTCTCTGCATGCTCTCTCATTCTCTAGCAGGTTAGCCCAGGCTTGTTCACATGGTCGCAAGAGCTTGAGAGTAGAAGTTTCAAGGCTTCTTGAGGTCTAAGCTAGAAATCGACACAGTATCACTTCTGTTGCATTCCAATGGTCAAACAAGTCACAAGGCCAGACTGGATTCAAGGAGTGCAGAAATAGACTTCACCTCTTGATGAGAGGAGCTGCAAAGTGTGGTGGCCATTATTGCATTTTACCACGCCCCCATTGGATCGTAGCTCCATGGGAGCGGGACCTTGGCCCTGATCCATGGACTGATGTTTGCAAACTACTGCTCAAAAGACCAGGACTATGCTACATTCTGGTCAATCCCATATTCAGTCCTCACTTTGATTTAAGTCATTCAAGATGTGGCAATTCTGCCTTTCACATTAACCCACTCTGGAATGCAGCCACCAACTGAGAAACTGTCGCTTCAGAGAAAAATTATGCAAGCCGGAATGGCGAGAGGGGAGGGAGTAACATGAGAAACTTCAAATTAAGGAGTGAGGCCGAAAATCTGTCAAGTTCTGTAAGATAAAAATCTTCTCGAAAGGGCACATCTGCCCAGACTGCATTTTCACAGGCAGTCTTGACCGGGAGCAAGGTCAGCACAAAGCCAGTGGCCTCCCGCCCAGCCAGGCCCAGGGCGAGAGTGGAGGGATTGTGACTAGAACTAAATTGATCCTCAAAAGCTGGTGCTCTGTATCCTATCTTAAAAACAAACAAAAACAACCCTCTTAAGCTGACGAGAGATGCTGGCAAGGGCAACCTCATCCCTGCTGTGGACTTGGAATTAGGCTACGTGGAGTTTTCCCTTCCTCTCATCTGAAATGTTTCAAAGTTGGCTTCATTGAAATATGCTCTGTATTTCAGAAGTAAATCATTAAATTAGCCCACCCATCAATAAGTGTTTAGAACTGACCTTACTATGTTTGCAGTGCTGTGCTGAATATCTTGGGGACACCAAAGAAGTGGGAGGTTCTGCCTTCAGGGAACTTACTAGGGCCACACAGGCCCTGAAGGCACTGACAGTGGACCTGTCTGCTAGCAGCACTCCCCGCAGCTAGAGCAAAGAGGCTTTCCTCGAGGGAGGACTTGGGGGGTGCCGCTCCATGCTGTCACAACTCTAATTTATCGAGCAACTCCACTGTGCAGGCATTCTGCTAAATGCTTTATGCTAGTGTGCAATGGAATCTTTACGACACCCTTCTCTTGAGGTGAGTACTATTACTATCACTATTTATCAATGGAAATTGAAGCCCAAAGTTACAAAACTAATTAGTTGCCAAGCCGGAAGTTCAACCCATGGTTGTCTAACTCCAGGCTGGAACACTATCCTGGCTGCCCAGTCTAAGATTATCAATAATAAGCATAAACAGTAACATTTATTCTTACCACGTGCCAGGCTTTACATGTATTATCTGACTTAATCCCCACCATAACCTTAGGAGATAGTTACAGTTATTACGTCCATTTCACAGATAGGGTAACTGAGGCACAGAGAGATTAAGTTCTTGCCCAAGGTCACAAAGAAGGTCAGGGTGGCCCCGGGTTTCCTCATAATTTCGTGAGCTGATGGTGAACCTCCTGTACCTCCTTGTTCTGGGTGCTGATCTGGTTCAGTGGTGGGAGAGCAGCCACCCACCTACCCACCCACAAGTACCTTCAGAACACATTCAAATGGGAATCCTGGCTCTTTCCATAAAGCCTTCCCACTGACCCCGATCCCATTCAAAGTGGGCCTGTCATGAATCCCATTCCTCCTGCTGCCCTAAATCTCCTCCCTGCTAGAATCTTACAAGTCTTCCCTTTTGCTCCCTCGTTATTGGATGGCTCTGTGGAAACCCCTTCTTTCCCTCTTTGTCCCTCATGGTCTCCCCTCCTAAGCAGGCTGCTGGGCCCACGGTGCACAGCCAAGGAGAGGGAAGGAGAGTTTAGAATCCAGGCTGCCGAAGGGGCCCTCCTTAGAAGCTCCTGAGGGAAGATCCTGAGCAGCTGACACAGAAGAATGTGCCCTAGATCTGGCAGCCTCCTGTCGGCTCTATTTCAGGCAAATGAAAGCTGACTGCAGAAGAAGGGGGCCAGAGAAACCCAGCCCTTCACACTTCTTGGACATAACGGCCAGCTTCTATCTTAGAAGATTCCAGCTGGAGAAGCTGCAGAAGTAACTGCAATTAACCCTCTCATTCTACATAGGATAGAACTGAAGCTCAGAGAGGTCATGGCTAGTACAAGGTCCCACAGCCCTTTAGTGACAGAGCCAGGCCTAGAGCACCCATACCCAAGTCACTGTCCTTTCCAACCACCTTACAGCAGGGTTTCCAGCCTTCGATCTTTTGGGGACCATCTTCACAATTTTTTCCATATCCTTGTGCCATCTATACCACTAATTGCTTAAGATTTTTTTTAAACTAACGTTTTAAAGAAATGAAATTTATTGAAAAGGCAACCTTCAAATTACTAGTTTGTTCTGGTTTTACATTTTGCTAATAAATTTATCAAATTAAATTATTTTGCACTGCACTGGCAGTATGCCTTCCACCTTTTTGAAGACAGGGCCTTAGAGGTGACCATGAGAAGGAGCTCCGAGTTCAAGTTTCTCCTCTGTTACTTACCAGCTGCAGTGTCATGGGCAAGTCACTTCACCTTTCTGAGTCTCAGTTTTCTCATCTGTGAAATGAGAGTGAATACTAAGCTCCAGCTCTGCATTCCTTATAGAGCTGTTATGAGAATCAAACACGGAAATATACTTGAGAGAGCTTTATTCATTCAAACATGCTGAACGAATGGAAGTTTTCATTATTACTCTACTTTTGAGACGTATGATTTTCCCATTTACAGTACAAGTATTTCTTTAGTTGCTCATCTTCAAAGAGATGTGGAGGTCTCCTACTGCTGGTTCTGTCCGTTTCCTGACAAGGCGTCTCTGAGCAAATTCCTTATTGTGGCATGCTTATATGTCCCGCGGGGTCTCTACTCCTCAGTACTCAGACATCCCCAGGCAGGCGATGAGTGACAGTTTATTTTCACATAGCTTGGTGAAAAGACTTTCCTAAATGGAGTTAGTCTCCAAAGTCAGGGAGGAAAGTCTCCTAGGAAAGGCTCAGCTGGTATTGCTCTGGACGGGGAAGGGAAATGGCCGACCTACAGCTAAGAAATCCCATTTGAACTTCTGGTTGTAAAGCGAAAAGAAGAGCCCTGCCCAATGCTTCAGGGTCAAGGAGACGGTGAATGGATGGCTTTGTCAGTTTGCAGCCCTTGCTCACCGGAACCAGGGGTAAATTTCGTCAGAGAGAACTAATTTTGTAATTCTTTTCTTATCTAGTCTCTGCATTTAAAAATCTCAAGGATTTATGGGCCGGCCCGGTGGCATAGTGGTCAAGTTCATGCGCTCTGCTTCAGCGGCCTGCGGTTCGCAGGTTCAGATCCTGGGTGCAGACCTACACACCGCTCATCAAGCCATGCTGTAGTAGTGCCCCATATACAAAATAGAGGAGGGTTGCCACAGATGTTAGCTCAGGGGCAATCTTCTTCAAGCAAGAAAAAAGGAAGATTGGGGGCCGGCCTGGTGGCGCAAGCAGTTAAGTGCGTGCGCTCCAATGCGGCGGCCCGGGGTTCGCCAGTTCGGATCCTGGGCTCGCACCGACGCACCGCTTGGCAAGCCATGCTGTGGTGGCGTCCCATATAAAGTGGAGGAACGTGGGCATGGATGTTAGCCCAGGGCCAGTCTTCCTCAGCAAAAAAGAGGAGGATTGGCAGATGTTAGCTCAGGGCCCATCTTCCTCACACACACACACACAAAAAGGAAGATTGGCAGCAGATGTTAGTTCAGGGCCAATCTTCTTCACCAAAAGAAAAAAATCTCAAGGATTTAAAATTGGTTGAAGACAGGGATGTGTGTGTGTGTGTGTGCGCGCGCGCGTGCACACATGCATGCGTGTGCTTACCATTTATAGCATTTATGTGCCAGGTGCTATTCTAGAGTTTTACAAATATTAGCTCATTTAATCCTCTCAACAACCTCTGAAGCACATACTTTTAATAACCTTATTTTATAGATGAGGAAACTTAGGCACAGAGAAGTTAAGTGGCTTGCCCAAGGTCACACAGCTAGTATTGGGCACATCTGGGATTTGAACCCAGACAATTTGGCTCTAGAACCCATGCTCTTAACTACTATACTATGTTGTGAAATATAAACATATTGAACATGCAATTTCTAACATCTTTCAAGGCCTAGTGTCAAAAGTTACTGCTGTCTGGGGCCTGCCCTGAGCTCATACAAGAGAAACCTTCTCTTAACTCCGGTTGCACTTTCTCTATACCTCTCTAAAGGCACATACCACTTTCTAGCTTGCATTAGAATGAATTTTATGTCTTATCTTCCTTTGTGTGTGTGTGCCTTGATAGTCATTAGTGCTCTTCACCAAATATTTCCACCTTTCCACTTCCAAGCATATGGTAGAATTGCATTTCCTAGCCCCCTTGTGGTGGAGTGGGGTCGTGTGACTTGTTCTGGTCAATGATTTGTGAGCAGAATGTATGTGAGTCACTTCTGGGCTGACCAATGAATCTTCTGTGAAGAATTCTCTGGAATTCTCCTTTGCTGTGTCATAGTCACGGGCAACATTTAAGACAGTGGCTGATCTATTTACCTGGGTCTCTGAAAGGCCATGAAGGGCAGAGTCCTCCTGTCAACCAATAATGGGCTTATACTATGAGCAAGATTTTACAACTTTTTTGTTGTAAGAGATGTTTGTTGTTGAGATATTAGGGCTGTTTGTTACTACAGAAAAACCTAACCTATCCTGACTGAGGCAGTTTAGTTGGTCTCCAGTTTTAGTTATTAGTGTGCAATATGAGAGATGGGCAACATCTTAAGAAATGCAAGGTTTGGCTTTTGGAAGGGAAAATTTTTATCGAGGGATGGGATTGACCTTAGAATGCATATGTAAAAAGCTTCCAGATTGGAAAGGAAGAATTAAACTTGTTTCTATTTACAGAAGACATCATTGTTTATGTAGAAAATCCCAAAGAATCTACAAAAAAGCTCCTAGGGCTAATAAGTGAGTTAGCAAGGTCACAAGATACAAGTCAAATATACAGTAATTCATTCTATTTCTATATATTAACACTAAACAATTGAAATTCAAAATTTAAAAACAGTACTATTTACAACAGCACCAAAAAAAGTGAAACATTTAAGTCTAACACAGTATGTGCAGGATCTATATGCTGAAAGCTACAACACACTAAAGAAGTAAATCAAAGAAGATCTAAATAAATGGGAAAATATATCATGTTCATGGTTTGGAAAACTCTTCTTTAGATGTCAGGTCTCCACAAATTGATCTATAGGTTCAAGCAATCCTAATCAAAATCCCAGCATGACTTTTTGGGTAGGTATTGATAAGCTGATTCTAAAATTTACATGGAAAAGCAAATGGACTGGAAGAGCCAAAACAATTTTGAAAAAGAAAGAACAAAGTCGGTGGACTCACACTATGATTTTGAAACTTACTGTAAAACCACATTAATCAAGACAGTGAGCTATTGTTGAAAGGATAGAAACATAGATCAATGGAATAAAATAGAGTCTAGAAATTAACCCACTCAAATATAGTAAGTTGACTTTCATCAAAGTTGCAAAGGCAATTCAATGGAGAAAGGATAGTTTTTTCAATAAATGGTGCTGGAACAGTTGGACATCTGTATGCAAAAAGATGAACTTTGACCCAACTTCACAACTTACACAAAAATGAACTCAAAATGGATCATATATAAAATTATAAAACATAAAAGTAAAGCTATAAAGCTTCTAGGAAAACATAGGAGGAAATCTTCGTGACCCAAGTAGTTCTTAGATATGACATGAAAAACGTGATCCATAAAAGAAAAAAATCAATAAATTAGACTTGATCAAAATCAAAAACTTCTCCTCTTTGAAAGATGCTCTTAAGAGAATGAAAAGACAAGCCATAGACTGGGAGAAAATATTTGCAAATCATACTTCTGACAAAATACTGGTATCCAGAATAAGAGCTCTCTAAATTCAGCAGTAAGAAAACAAACGTCCCATTTAAAAAATGGGCAAAAGATTTGAACAGACACATCACCAAAGAAGATATGTGGGTGGAAAATAAGCACATGAAAAAATGCTCACCTTCATTAGTCATTAGGGAAATGCAAGTTAAAACCACAATGTGATACTGCTTCACACTTATTACAATGGCTAAAATTTTTTTCCAGTGAAAATACCAAATGTTGGCAAGGATGTGGACCAGTTGGAACTCGCATACATTCGTAGTGGGAAAGCAAAATCGTACAAGCACTTTGGAAAACAGTTGGTTGGTGTCTTATAAAGTTAAACCTACACTTACCAGCAATCCCACTTACAGGTATTTGCCTGAGAAATGCAAAGATATAGTTACACAAAAACCTATACATGAATGTTTGTAGCAGCTTTATTCATAATTGCCAAAAACTAGGAATAACCCAAATGTCCTTCAGCTGGTGAATGGTTAAACCAACTGTGCTACATCCATACCATGGAATACTACTCAGCAATAAAATGGAATGAACTATTGATATAGACAACAGCATGGGGATGATTCTCAAAGGCATTATGCTAAGTGAAAGAAGTCAGACCCAAAAGGCTACACACCGAATGATTCCATTTATGTGACACTGTAGAAAAGGTAAAACTATAGGGATCAGAGGGATGGAGAACAGGTCAGCAGCTGCCAGGGTTGGGAAGGACAAGGGGTTGATTACAAAGGGGCACCTCAAGGGACTTTTTGGTGTGATAGAACTGTTCTGTATCTTAATAGTAGTGGTAGTTACACAACTGTATGCATTTGTTCAAGTTTATACAACTGTATACCAGAAAGAGTGAATTTCCCTCTGTGCAAATTAGAAATAGATAAATAAAAACAAGAAATGCACACATTATGCGTGTTTGGCACACCCTGCTAATTTTTTTTAAATCTCTATCTTTCATTTTGAGTACTTAAATCCCTCTGGAATCAGTGCCTGTCAGAAGTAGATCCCTCTGTGTGTGTGTGTGTGTGTGTGTGTGTGTGTGTGTGTGTGTGTTTCTGTCTGTCTCCCAAACTCACGTTTCCAAGGGAGCGGAAATCATCCATGCTCAAATAATTCCCCCGTCTCCGCCTCGGTGTGAGTCACCCTTTTGTTAGCAGGAGACAGGAGAAGTCTCTGGAGGCATTTTAGCATGAAGTGCTTATCCTGCCTCAGACTGCAGTGCCAATCTCTCATCTGGTTTCCCACTAATTATGCCTACTGTTGTATCAATTTGGCTCCCCCAAATAATCCGTTGGGTGGAGCACTCAACTGGCTCTGCCACACGTTCTGGTGTCTACAGATCCATAGATGATGATGAGGAGGAGGACGGGAAAGAAGGCCAGCCCGATCTAGTGTCCCCTGAGGTGGATGGAGCAGCCACTCTCCTTTGCATTTTTTTTAACTTTTACGATTTTGGTGTAATGTTTATATAGTAAAAGGTACAAAGTGTACAAATCTTAAGTGTTTTTCTTGATGAATTTTTACCTATGTATATACTCAAGTAACCACCACCCAGATCAAGATACAGAAACATTTCCAGCACCCTAGATGGTTCCTCATGCCCCTTTTCGGTCAGTAAGCATCTCTCATTCCCTCCACAGGTAACCACTGTTCTGACTTCTATCACCATAGATTAATTTTGCCTGTTCTCGAACTTCGTATAAATGGTATCACACAGTGTGTACTCTTGAGTTCGGCTTCTGTATATATCAGTATTTTTTTTTGCTGTTCAGTATTCTATTGCATGAATATTCAGCAATTATTTATCCGTTGTCCCATTGATGAACATTTGGGTTTTCACAGTTTGAGGCTATTATGAATAAATCTGCTATGAACGTTTTTGTACATGTCTTTTGGTGGGCATAAGCATTCATTTCTCTTGAGTTCATGCCTAAGAGTCAACTGCTGGGCTACAGGAGATGTGTACGTTTTGCTTTAGTAGACAACAGTTTTCCAAAGTGATTGTACCATTTTGTGTTCCTATCAGCAATGTGTGAGAGCTCCTGTTGCTTTGCACCTTGTCTGCACTTGGTATTGTCAGTGTTTTTAGTTTTAGCCGTTGTGATGGATGTGTGGTGGTATATCATTGTGGTTTTAATTCCCCCCTTGAGATGTACATGTGCCCCCTTGCTATAGCCACAATTTCTGATGGAAACTGTTGCCACGATTCCAGATTTCTGATTGGTTTCAGGGGTATGGAGTGGAAGAGGCAATTGTAGGTGATAGGCTGGTGGGAGAGGCACTTTCACTAGGAGAGAGGGCTTAGGAATTGTCCTAGCATTGGAGTCCAAGAGGGCATAGCATCTATGTGCCTCTTTTCCTGAAGGCTGTCCCCTCAGAGAGCTGGCTCGTTCTTGACAGGCATACTCATTCCTCCAGGAGACTGTGCTTGAGTTATGACAGGCAGAATGTGTCCCTCCCCTGGGCAGATGGGCTGCTCTGAAGCTTTTTCTGGAACTATATGAGCTGGCATGGCATTTCCAGTCATCTGTTTTCAGAATGACAATGTGTCAGTTTAACTACCACTCCCCTGCCACTTTTGTCAACTGGAAGAGAAAGTGGGAAAAGAGCACAGAAACAATTGAATGTTTATCAAGATGGGGGAAACCGAATCTCACATTCACCTTTTTTATTTGGTTTGTTCTTCGATGATGCCCTAAGCACAGGCACCTCTAAAACAGAAATCCATCAGGCAGGTGAGCTACCAGGCGTTTCACTGCCTGGTTCCTCAGGCCTGTCCTGATTTATGGTGGGAGAATAATGGAGAAACCTGTGGATGTATAAAGAGCCCTGAGTGCTCTCGCTCTGGGCTCATTTTGGCCAGCCCTAGCCCCGATACCCATGCTAGCCCAAAGGAAAAACCATCAAATCAACTAGCAGATAGCACCACGGGCTCGGGGATTGAAGATCTGAGTATGAATTCGGACCATGCCACTTACCAATTGTGTGACTTTGTCATGTTAATTGGCATTAACCTCAATTTCTTAATATATAAAGTGCAGATACTAATGTTTATCTCACAAGGATTTTGGGGGGTAAAGATTAGTTGGGACAACAGATACAAAAGTGCCTAACATATATAGTAGGTGCTCTATAAATATTACTGATCTAATAGCTCAAAACAGGAAACAGCTCAGATGTCCTTCAACAGGTGAATGGTTAAACAAACCGTGGTACGTACATCTCATGGAAAACTACTCAGTAATAGAAAGGAAGAAACTACTGATACACACAAAACTTGGATGAATCTGCAGAGTGTTATCCCGAGAGAAAAAAAATCCTAAAAGGTTACATAATGTATGATTCCATTTATATAACATTTTTGAAATGACAAAACTTTAGAAATGGAGAACAGATTAGTGGTTGCCAGGGGTTAGGGATGGGGTGAAGGGGTGAGAGAGATGTGGGTGTGGTTATAAAAGGGCACCATGAAGGAACTTTGATAATGAAACTGTTCAGTATCCTGACTGTGGTGGTGGATACACAAACATACACATGTGATAAAATTACATAGAACTAAATACATACACACCCCCCCCCAAGTACTAGTAATACTGGGGAAATCCAATTAACATCTGTGGATTGTATCAATGTAAATGTCCTGGTTGTGATATCGTATTATAGTTTTGTAAAATGTTACCATTGGGGGAAACTGCATAAAGAGTCCCCAGGCTATCTCTGTATTATATCTTATGACTTCATGTAAATCTACAATTATCTCAATAAAGATTTCAATTAAAAATACTACTGATCTCTAAGTATCACATGCCATGGATTATAAGAAGAATTATTTAATAACAAGCTCAACTTAATAACTTAAGAAAAAAGAAGAAATGTACTGCTTCATTAAGTCTATTTATAGATTGCAGGATAAATCCTGACTTGAGAAACATTAAAATATGTGTGGATGTGAGGGAGGGAGAAATTACAACTTAAATCAAGGAAATATGATAGTTTCTAGCAGCTTCTCTACTCTTCCCCCAACTTCCATCTTCTATTTCTCCTCCTTCTTCCTGCTCTCTCTTCAGATACCCAAGGCTCTCCTTAAGCCTAATTTCCAAAGGAAGAAAAAACATCTGGAAAGACTAAATCACACTAAGGTGTTGCTGACTTGATTAATTAATTAATTTGTTGCTTCTCCCTCATCTCTGCCCACCTCCCGTCCCCAACTCATCTTTGAGCCCTAGTATAGTGACTTGTATATAGTACTCATTAAATATTTGATGAAGCTAAAGAAAGGATTTTAAAAGAGGATTGCTCATTAGGGTAATTCCCAAGTTAGAGGAATAACTCTCTAATGGTGAAATGTTCCGCATATTGGCACCTGGTTGGGAAAGGTAGTTAGGGATAGACACCCTTTCTGGCTCTGTTTAAATAGCCCAACATGACCTCCTGACCGCTCTAATCTCATCCACACACAAAGCTCATCTTCCACATATGTGTTCCAAGTTTAAAAAACATTCAGCCTAAAATTGTAAGGGCATGTGCACATTGGGAAATCAAATTGTCATTAACACAAATGGGACTTCTGGTGGGTGCTCTAAATCTATCAGACAATGATTGATGATGAGAATTTTGTCTTCTAAATTCATGATCTTCCTTCTTCTATCCTGGGAAAACACTTTAAAAATGTTGTACATGGTATATTTGAAGTAATATTTAAAAATTCCTCCCTCTTGCGTCAAAATTCCCCTCTGGATAATGATAGTAAACTTGAATTCAGATTCACACAAAATACAATAAAAATAACTCTAATTATTGACTAACCAATTTTCATTTTCTTAGAGTTGATATAATTAAAAATAGAAGCCAATACTCCACAACTTCCCATGACTTTATTCTTCAATTTAGCTTAGATATTGGGATAATGTTTTAAAATATTATCCAAATGTGTTTTCCCTCTATGGCAGGTAGTTCTTGTTAAAAAAAAAAAAAAGAAAGAAAAGAAATCACTTGCTGTTCTTCTGTCATTAAGATTATGCCTTAAGATGGAGGCTTACTGTCCTGGGAGGAGGTAGATACAGCATAGGACAAATTAATCATTGCTTAGCTTTAAATTTCAACTAGATTTTAAAAAGCCATTACTGGGACAATAGTCTTGAAAGGCAGACTAACAAGGGAAAGAAAAGGGTTTTCTCAGGATTCCCGAAGTTGGGCTCTTATAAAATAGAAACCAAAGCTTAGAGGGTTGACCATAGAAAAGCCATAGAGTAGGAAGGATGAGAACACAAAGTAAGGGAAGCTCCCGCACACAGGACAGGGAACATCCTTCCAGCTCTGCGAGGTGAAGCTGCCCACAGAGAAAAGAAGCAAATGTCCCCCTACCTCTCGACCCTTTCCACACTCCAAATAGGCCATGGGGGCAGAAGTAAGGGGTGGTAGAGACGGCCACATAGGCTTGGGAGAATCTGAAAGCATCAGGGTAAGTGACCATCTTACCATGCCCATCCTGAATTAATGCAAGCATCTCAGAGAAACCAGTGATAGCATTGTGTTTCATCCTCCCTGAGGAGGGAGAGGTGAAGCAACAGCAGCCTCATAGTCTTGCATACTCCAGAAGGCAGGAGAGAGTTCCTGGTCCCCGACCTGGGGGTGGAAGCACTGAGGGGGCAGATGTACTCAAGAAGGCCTGAGGGGACCCCCTGCAGAACTTGGGGACCTTGGAATGAATGCAACGGCAAGGGCCACGATCGACAGCAGAGGGTGCCAGCACAATGACCAGAAGACCCGCCACACCTCAGTGGAGACCAGGGCAGGATGCCAAGTGATCAGGTGGGCCAAGCCATCCCCAGAGAACAGAAGGAGGACCAGGCCATCTTCCCCCAACCATCAAAATGCACCTAGCTACCATATTGGGAAAAAAGAAGAGGAAGAATCCTTGATAGGCAAAACTGAAAAACTAAGTGACTACCTGAAAGAAGCAATTAAAGCAAGAGGAAACTGAGATGTCTGTAATTAGCACCATCAATGGAGCTAGGAGCTCAAGAGCAAGAAATAAAGAAAGTTATATTTACACACACCCCAGTTTGTAAGTTTTAAATGTTGACACTGGAACACTTTTTTAAAAGTATAATTTATTCAAAGAAGAATGGGCCAAGCAGTTGTGGCACACGCCTGGGGGTGAAGAAGAGGGGTTCAGTTTCAGAGGGACATGCCTCAGTCTCCTGCTTGGGTGGCTGGTTAGTGCTGCTGACCTTCCCCAGACAGGAAATAAGGAGGAAGAATGCAGATTGGCAGAAGGAGAAGGTGTGGCAGTTAGTCGGGAATCCTGGTTAGAGATGCTGCTGGGATAATGAGTTGGAGCTGCTGAGGAGGCAGGGGCCTTCTTTCGCTCTGCCTGCCCGAACTGACCGTCCATTGTTTATGGGGTCTGAGCTTGGCTCAAGACTGTTGACACACTGAGCCCATTGCCTCTACAAATCTGCACTTCACATTCCTCAGGTAGCCTCCATTCCACTGAAAACTTTTCATTTCTTCCTAAAAGACACGGTCTCAGTTCCCCATTGCTCTATTTAAGAAGGCTTCCCACTCCCCAGCCTGCTTGTTGTGGTCATATATTGCTACCTAACAAATTACCCCAAAACTCAGTGACATAAAACAACCACTTATTATACTCATGGATTCTGTGGGTCAGGAGTTTGGACAGGGCATAGCAGAAATGGTTTATCTCTGTTACATAGTGGGGCCTCACAGGCTGATGTTGACTTGACAGCTGGGGGCCTAGAATCACCTACAGGTTTGTTCACTAACATGTCTGGGACCTTAGCTGGGGTCATCGGCCAGAACATGTACACATGACCTCTCCATGTAGCTTGGGCTTCCTCGCAATATGGTGGCTCAGTTTCAAGGATGAGCATCTCAAGAGAGAACCAAGTGGAAGATATATTCCCTTTTCTAATCTAGTCTTGGAAGTCACATATCACTTCTGCATTCTGTTTGTTGAGGCAGTTACCAAGGCTTACCTAGGTTCAAGGGGAGGAAAAACAGACTCCACCACTTGATGGGGGAGTGGCAAGGTTCTGGAAAAGCATGTGGAACTGGAAACATTGTTAAGGCCATTTTTGGAAAATATCTATGTCACAGGTCTATTCTCTTTCTCAGTACAAGACTAGAAGCCATTAGACATCCTTCAACTTAATTCCTCTCAACTCCCTGATTTTACTGGGGTCTTATTCCACATTCTTTCCCTTTCCATCCTCTTCCAAAAAGAGTGTTCCTCTGTGTCTCCAGGGCCCACTTCCCCAAACACCCCCTTGATCCACCACTCCCCACCCCAACCTACCCCAGTTCCTCTCCTGTAATAAAACCACCTGCATGTGCATGTGTCACCTGACCCTCTTCACATCCCCTGTGGGAATTGGGGTTTGGGAAACTGATGCAAAAAGTGCTAATAATCTGGCTACTATTGTTGTTCTAAGAAACTGTCCTTCATCTCTGACCCAGTAGTCTTGTGTCTTCTCCCAGCATCCAGGAAACTGTGGCAGGCGAGCTTGTTAGTTTGCAAGCAGGGTAAAATCTGAGACCCTTTGCAGTTCTTCACACCTGCTTTGTGCCAGGTGCTTTCATACAGTATAGCTAATCTTCACAATAACCCTGTGATGTAGGCGTGAATAGCCCCATTTTCTATATGAGAAAACAGATCCTAAGAGGTTTAGAAACTTGCCCAAGTAAGTGGCAGAGTTTGGATTTGAACTCAGGACAGTCTGTTTCCAAAGCTGTATTTTTCCACAGTTCTGTAGCAATCCTGTGGCCAGAGCCTCTCTTTGCTTCAGGGAAAGAATGAGCCTTGGTTACTTAATCACTGTCCAGTGTCCCAAAGATTGTTCACCTACTGTAGAGGACAAAGCCATTCCAAGAATAGCTTTCTTCTTGACTTGTGAAGTAGAAGGAAAATTTCTTTGGAAATTCAGGGCTATTTGAAACAAAAATCTGAGTCCTCGCTAAATTTCATTTCTTTGTGGCTTGCAACATATATTGTCTCTGTTATTGCAAAGTTCCACACGGAATTTGAGAATCTGGCGGTTGGTAATTTTTCTCAAGGAGAAGAAACATTAAGACATTTGTTCTTGGAAAAATAAATCCATGCATGTGACATGTATACCCACACATATATACAATAGAGCAATCTATTCAGGATTTATTTTTATATAGAGGACTGCTGTTATGCAAATATACACAGACCCACTTTATGCTTTAAAGACATTTTCTATATGGAGAACCAGGGATGGCAGGAAGGAGAAGGAGACAGAAAGAAAGAGACAGGATTGCATAGACACACAGAACAAATCTACCTTCCCTAGGCTCTTAGATGTCTTTGGAGTAAATGTTGTATGATGATTTGAAAGCATATTCAATATTTTAACCCTACCTTTAGAAGTAGAGCTCCAAATGCTAGCAACTGGTTGTTGTGGCTTCTTGAGGTCCACGTTACTGTAATTCCACAATAGTGTCAGAACCCCTTTGTTTAAGAAACTGAGTAAAAATAACATCTGAAGTCCTCTAGACCCCAGATCCAGTTTTAAAACCCTCCTAGAATGGTTTCCCTCCTGTTATTGGTGATGACGAATCAGATTAACAGCAATGGCATATCTTGCTGTCTGCTACTCCACACTCTGAAGTATGGGCAGATTCCAAGACCCAGGTGTCAGGAAAATAAAAGGAAGATCAGGGGCCAATTGGCCTCATACCTAAGCCTTGAATGCAAAAACAACTGCTGAAGCCTCCACATGCTTTCCTATCCCCTCCAGCCCCCAGACTCAAGTCTGATTTCACCATGTTCACCAGAGCCCCCTGGTTTAGTTAGCATAACTGTGGCTGTGAGAGCACATGGCAAAGATTACGGTTTCCATGACCTCACTGATTCTGGAAAACACTGATGTTTCAGAAAATATATGTATTCTTTCCTTCTGGAATTAAGAACAAATCTAATAACACATACAGGACACCTCCTCTGAGCCTTCTCTTACCAGTCCCCATTCCCCATGTACAGATCATCTTATTCCCTTTCCCACAACCAAATTCAAGAATCCATTTAATTGAATTCAGCATTAAGAGGTACAGACATGGGCCACTTACCCACAATCTGCCCAGTAGATGTGGTCCATTGTTTCCTGCATCCCCCTTTTTGGAAATGACTGTGCAATGCCTAACCTATAGGTTAGGTATAGGACTTGCATACCCTTTCCCCAACAACCCCAGTTGGACAAGAAGGTAATTTTTTCCCCATATAATTCCCCTGTTGGTGAGCTGCTATAGTGGGAAGCTCTTTTTTAACAGACTCTGTTGGCTACCTGTCCATGTCCCTTGAACTCTACCATTTCAGAGTGCTGGGTCTCACTGACTTCCAAATGGCAGCATCTACATTTCTATGCCAGATGGCATTTTCTGGAACAGTGGGGGCCACTATGCTCCTATGTGTGGCAGGCTTGAAGTGCCAAGGAATTAACACCCCTGAGAGCAACCTTCAACCAATGACTCTTGGCTATTGGGGTTTAAGTACCCCAGCTTCTTTTCCCCTCATGTGGGATAAATTTGAGACTTGTGTTTTACACCATTTCCCAGAGCTTCCCCATGAGATTAATTTCCAATTGTATATTGTGGGTGGATGGCTTGATAATATACTCTTTATTGGATGCCTTCCCTTCTCTGAATCACTTTTCCACTCTCCTATTTGTGTTCCCCCAACCTCCCAAATAGACTACTTGCATTGAATTCTTGGGGGAACCCAAACTGAGATATCCTCCATGTGTTATATAAGACTGTTAAGGAAGCTTCCATTAACCCATTAGCTGAAAGTGCAAGGAAGCATGGGTTAGTGATTCTGATACCCTTTAGAGGCTCTGACAGAGGGAGGAAACTTTGGCAAAGAAGTTTCATATGAGCAAATGCATTAATTTTAGCTTTCCGTTGGTCAATTATCCTCAAAACAATTCAAGCAGCCCTGTTGAGTTTTCAAGTGCTTGCTCACCAGTCAGTCTTCTTGACTCACTTTCATCTCTCCCAGTTGATAAGGTCAAGATTATTTCTGTGATGAGAATTGTCCACTGCCTTTATATATAGGTGATCTGGGTTTCAATCCCAACTCTCTCATTTGTGGTGTAATTGGGCATGTTTAAAAATTCGTTTGAGCTTTAGTTATCTCTAGATTCAGGGCAAAAATACCTATTAGGTAATTCACTCAACAAATATTTTTTGAGCACCTAGTAGATGTATATTGTTTTTGTGCTAGCTCCCTGAGGCTACAGTCAGGAATATAGTTTCTTCTCTCATGACACTCACAGCATAGATGTTGTGGGTTCTGGAATCAGACAGCTTGCCTTCAAATTCTACTTCCAACTAGCTCGGTGACCTCACTAAACCTCTGTTTTTCTTTGTAAAGTGGGACCAATTTCCTCACAGAGTTGTGAGAATTAATATCTATGGTCAAGGTAAGGCACATAATACGTTGTTCCCAGTATGTAGAAAATGTTCAATTATTGAGTAAGACCTAAGAAGATTACAGTAGTTCATATTTATTGAACTTTTTTTTCAATATATGCCAGCCAGTTTACTATATGCCAGCCACTGCTTAAACATTTTAAATGCATAAACTCATTTAGGTCACCCAAGAACCCTTAGAAGTAGATGCTATTCTTTGCTATTTTTATCATCCCCATTTTGCAAACAAAGAAGTGTAGAAAGGCCAGGGAGCTTGTCAAAAGTCACATAGCTAATATACAGAGCCAGGATCTGAACCCAGCTAGTCTGGATGCAGAACCCACACTCTTGAACTTCCACCTTCACTTCTCAAATGAAGCGGTTCTGGTGTGGTTCTTGGAGGAGCTGGTAGGAAATGCAGAATCTTGGGCCCGCCCCAGACCTGCTGAATCAGAATCTGCATTTTAACGAGATGTCCAGGTGATTCATATGCACCTTACAGTTGGAGAAGGACTGCTCTACCCTATGACAATTGGAGTTTGATGAGTTAAGGGCTTCAGTGGAGCTGTGTCTAAGATGCTATTAGAGCAAAAGTCTAGGAATGCCTGAACTGAAGATAATTAGGTGAAGTATAATGTACCTTATCTGAGAGTCATTGGTATATAGGTGCTCAATAAACACTAAAACACACACACACACACACACACATACACACACACACACTACCCACAAATATGCCACCATTGTGAATGTGGGCACGTAGCAGTGACTTGTGAAAGTCTAGCTTCCTCCTCTACCACAGCTGCCCCCACAGGTGCCACTAGCCCTAACTCATTCTGCATTTGTCATCGGCCATTAGACATTATTACTGACAGCCCTGTTCTCTCTCATCTTGATGGTTCAGGAAGGAATTTGCATAAGCATAATTGTTTTGTTTTGTTTTGTTTTCTTCCCTTCTTTGTTGTCATGGTTACTCATGACATTCATTTGCATTTTCAAGCTTCTTTCATATTAACCTGAAAACCTCTCAGAGGATCTCCTTCAAGAGGGAAGGGAATCATACATGAAGGGTGAGGCAGAGTCCTAATTCCTAGGGGTCTGGGTGATGGTTTTAGATGAAGGCACTTCCAAAGTAGAAAAAATTTTAAGGTTCAGCCTGAAACCACAATTCATCTGGAGACCTCGTCTTCAGATCTGGGGTTGGGGCTCTGTATCCTGCAGATGTGCATGTCTCAGTGGCAGAGAATATGTCCTGAAGCAGTAAAAGAAGTCATTATTGTAATGTGACTCAGTGCAGAGACCACAGGGAGAAGGCACACTTCCCAAGGCAATTCCATTCTTCCAATTGTTCAGGGAAAAAAAAGTTTAGCTCATTAAGCTTTTATCCCTGATGATGTCAATCACAAAAGAAACTCAAGGTTCCTTGGTCATCCCTCACTTACTTACCCTAGTCCCCAGATGACTTTGTGCATTCCTGTTTCAGTCATCTACTGTACCCAAACCACTCAAAAACTTAGTGGCTTGAAACACCAACCATTTTATTATTTCACATGATTCAATGGGTTGAATAGGCTAAGCTGGATGGTTCTTTTGCTCATGTTGTCAGCTGGGGCAGCAGTCATCTGGGGGCTTGATTGGACTAGAATATCCAATATGGCTTGCTCACATCATTGGCAGTTGATGCAGGCTTTTGGCAGAAAGCTCCAGGGGGTGGTTGACCAGAATTCCTTGGTTCCCCTCCATGTAGCCTCTCCATATGGCTTGGACTTCTCAGAGCATGGTAGCTGGTCCCAAAAGGGTGTAGTCCAAGGAAAGAAGTACTCTACTGGTCAAAGGACAGCACTGAGTCAAGGGGAGGCGAAATAGACTCTCCACCTCTTGATGAGCATACAGGGAAGGCAGGACTTTTTCGGGAATCCTTGGAGACTAGCTTACACACCCCACTTCCTGGTCTTTTTGTCCACCTTTCCCCAACTCCTCAAACTTTTCTGCTGTGCCCTCTGGAATTCTTGTTCAGTCATCAACAAAATTCCTTCTATCCTAAATCTCTTCTCTGAATGTTTCCTTTATCTTCTTGCTCTACATGAAACTTGACTTTCTCCTGAGGACACAGCTTTTCCTGCCACCTTCTCAGGTGGTAGCTCTTTTCTCTCCCATGTTCTTCATATCTCTAGACTAGAAGGTGGGATGGGTACCTTTCCTTTCTATTTATTTCTAGTTCCCCAGACCATTCTCTCTTCTTCCTCGCTAATACCACCCCATCCCCATCTTTGAATGTCAGGTCATCGGACTATTACCACCCAGCACTCCTCCTGGTTATAATCATCTGCCAACCCTGTGTCGTTCTCCCTCTTTCCTCTAAGATTTTAGATCCCCCTCACTGTCACTCTCTCTAATACTGCTCCTGTCCTGATTCTTGGGTGTTTCCATACCATGTCACTAATCAATATTCTGCCTTTCTGTCTTTGACTTTCCTTCTTCCAGTGATTTTGTTTTTCCCCTCCTCAGCCACACACTCTTATAGTCATACCCTGGGATTATTTCCAATTCCTTTGTCTCCTTCATAATCTCTGTTCTTCCAAGGCATCAAGTCCAAGCAGGTGTTCTGATTCTATAAAAAGTAGAGGTGCGGCATTACAAAATTACTCACAATACCCTTAATACAGGATTGCTTTAGCCAGTTTATTTAAGAGCTGCTTAAAAGAGATGAGCAATACCCATAAATAGCATGCTCAACACTGGAATGAGGAAAGCTGCTAAATCCACTGGGACATGACATAGTGTGGAGCACAATGCAATGGGAATCATGCTGCATTTAGAGGCAAAAGGGCTGGGCTTGAGATCTAGCTTTGTTTCTGGGCATTGTGGTTCACCGGGCAATTCACTTCATACCTATGAGCATCAGTTTCCTTGTGTGGAACTACTAGAAGACATTCAGCTGAGTCTACCTCATAGGATTGTTTTGAGGATTAGATAAAATATATATGTGATATTCATTTATAAACTATAAAGGACCTTACAGTGTGATTTCTTTATGTAAACTTGTGCCAGAATGTGGTCTGAAGGATGGTGTGATAGTCAGAGTTTCAACAAGAATACCCCCATTTTCAGAAGAAATAAAGGTATATTTGAAAGTTTTCCTGGAGAGAGTTGGTTGTTGGAGACTGTTTGGTTCTGATGCATTTTGATGTTTGTTCCTAATGTCCAACACTACCACTTTGTTTATTTTGGGTAAGCTCATTTTATGATAAAAACTGTTTTTAGAGCTTTATTATATTATTTCTTGCAACAAACATTAAGAGTTACTATATGGTAGGCGCTGTGCTAGGTGCTGGCGATAAACTAGATGGACAAAAATAGACATAATGCCTACCCTCATGGAGCCTTAAGCTGGGGTAATCACCAATCATACACCTGTGACAAAAGCTGGAAAGAAGATGTACTCAATCTAGGAGGGCCTACACTAGGGAGATCTGACCTAGCCAGAATGCTGAGAAGGCTTCCCTGAGGAGCTAAGATCTGAAGGAAAGTAGGAATCCATTAGATGAAGAAGAGTGGTATATCGGTTTCCTGTTGCTGCTGTAACAAATAAACACAAACGTAGTGGCTTAAAACAACACAAACTTATTATCTTATGGTTCTGGAGGTCGGAAGTCCTAAAATCAAGGTTTTAGCTGGACTACGTTCCTTCTGGAGGTTCTAAGGGAGAATCCATTTCCTTGCCTTTTCTAGCTTCTAGAGGCTACATTCCTTGGCTTTTGGCCCCTTCCTCTTCCTTCATCTTCAAACCCAGCAGCATAGCATCTTCAAATCTCTCTCCTCTATGACCTCTGCTTTCATCATCACATCTCCTTCACTGCCTCTGGCTCTCTTGCCTCCCTCTTTCCCTTATGAGGACTCTTGTGATTACAGTGGGCCCACCCAGATATTCCAGGATAGTCTCCCCATCTCAGGATACTTACCTTAATCATATCTACACAGTCCTTTTTGCCATATAAGGTAACATATTCATGGATTCTGGGGATAGGATTCTGGAACATCTTTGGGCAGCTGATATTCTGTCTACCATAAGAGCATTCTAGGTGAAAGGAACAGAATGTGCAAAAGCCCTGTAATTGGACTAAGCATCTCAAATAGAAGGGACTGAAATAAAGTCAGTGTGGCTGGAGTCCAGAAGCTAGAGAGAGGGTGGGACATGCAGAGGCTGGAGAGGTAGGCAGGAACTAGACCAGATAGGACCTTTTTTGGCCACATCAAATAATTTTGCCTTGATCCCTGGAGCCATGGGAAAACATTGATAGGCTTTAAGCAGGGAAGTTGGCATGCTCATATTTCCACTTTGAAAAGATAATTCTGCTGCAGGGTGTGGAGAACGGACTGGAGGGGCTAGTAATTGAGGTGAGCAATGATGGTAGCTTGTACTAGCTGCAAATGGAGAGAAGTGGAAGGATGGGAAAGAGATATAGGAGGAAACTCAACAGGACTTGGTAATGCTTGGTCATGAGACTTCAGCAAGAGGGAGGAGTGAAGGATGCCAAGAATAACTAACTGGCTTAGGCCCTGCATCCCCTGGATGAATGATGGTGAAACTCATCGAGATAGGGAATAGATCGTGAACAAGGACTAGGTTTGTTTTGGATACTTATGAGTTTGGTTTGGAATTGCTTGGTTTGGGGTGCCCTGGAGTCATCCCTGAGGAGGTGTCAAGTAGGCCATTGGTGAGGTCTAGAGCTCAGAAGAGAGGTCTAGGGTGGAGAAGAAATTTGTGAGCCATTGTCATATAGATGTCTGAGGTACAGGTGTGGATGGGATTTTTGAGGGAGAGTGGGAAGGGGAGATGGTCAAAGGCCAAGGATTGAGGAATTCTAAAATCTAATAGCTTGGTAGAGAAGGACAAAGCCATCCAGCAGACAGAGAGCCCAGAAAAGTAGGAAGAAAACAATGGAAGTGTGTTGTTCCATTGAAGCTAAGAGAAGTGAAGATTTTAGAAAGTAGTGAGTGGTCCACAGGGGCTAAAGCTTTTATGACGACAAATCAGAGGAGAAGAAAAAAATGTCTATTGGATTTAATGATATTGTCCAGTAAATTCCTCCAAAGTATAGGACTGCCTAAGCCCATATATTTTTTTCTCAGTTTTTGAGATGAATAAATTAAGTCACACTAGAGGAAAATAACCAAGTCAGTGTGGTTATCACAGGAATCTGAAGTGGATGGGACCAGTTTTTGATTTGGGATTCAATCTCCTGGCACCTGTGGCCACAGGCTGAGCTCATGGCCCTCATCTCTTCTTCCTCAAGGTCCAAAGGAGTTAGAAGTACAGCACTCTGTACACAATTGGCAATCAACACATATTTGTTGAGTGATTACATGAACAACTCATATATTTCTTCCTGACATATATTCATCTTACCCACAGGAATTAGCAGTTCTTACTCATGTACTACCTCAAAGTCCTAATTCATAATCAAACAAAACTCCTGTCTTATTCATCGAAGTGTGCTTTTCTAAAACCACAATAGCTCTTATGTTCTCTCATGCCTGAGAGAATATTTTCCTATTGTGTATTCTTGGTCATTTCCTTCTTATGTGTGAAAATGTTTGGGAACAGTTCTTTGTTCAAAATGAAAAGTATTTTTTTAAAAATGGAAGAAGATGTTTTCATTGTGGGAGAGATGACAGACAGGGCACCAGAAGTTTGAGCTCCTGGCCTGGCTATGAAATATCATCATGAACTAGCTTCCTGCCAATTGCCTTTTCTTTTTGAAAATGGGCTCATGTAAGTTGCTGCAACTGAAGACAACAAACAGAAGTTATGAAAAGAAAATGAAACTTTGTGTTTGTGTGTGTGAATAATTTGGAACTTCAAGAATGAAGCAGATCTACCAGCATTTTCACTCCTATAAGCAACAGAACTGCATGCAGATGTGGACGAGTTATGTACAAGAATGTTCATAGCAGCACTATTGCCAAGAGCCCCAAACTGAAATAAAAAGCCCCAAATGCTCATTGTATCAGTTAGCTTCTGCTGTATAACAAACAACTCCAAAACTTAGCAGTTAAAACAACAACCCATGATTCTGCGGGTCAGCAATTTGGACTAGGCCCGTCTGGCTGGTTTCTATGATCTGACCTAACCGAGATCAGCTGAGTCTGGCCCAGATCAGAGAATTGTCCAGCAGAATGTAAACTAAATACTGGTTGTTGTTATAGGTCACTACATTTTGAGTGGTTTGCTATACAGCAATAGATAAGTGATACAAAGCTACCTCAGTTCATAGTCTTAAAGGGCATGGGCAAGTTTCTCAAGTTCCTGGAATAAAAGATGTAGTAATTATTTCCCCCAATTTTCCATTCTCCTTTGCTTAAAGATAGACTCATGGTCTTGAAAACAGAGCAATGGTGGAAACTGCTGAAATTTTCCTTAGTGAATTTGGTTATAGGCTGCTGTAAAATCAAATTATTTTCTTAAATGTAGTATCCTGCCAATTTGTACAAACAGCCACCTGGAGCTTTTATAAAAACCTTTAAAACGGTTTTTCAGCCTCAGTACTACTGGCACTTTGGACTGTATAATTCTTTGTTGTTCTGTGCATTGAAGGATTTTGAGCAGGATCCCTGCTCTCTACTCACTAGATACCAGTAGCACCCCCTTCTCCAGTTGTGACAACAAAATGTCTTCAGACACTGCCACATGTCCCCTGGGGGTACAATTGCTTCTGGCTGAAAACCACTGCTCTAGAAAAACTGTTGAGGGAACATCAACTCAGGTACCACTATGAAAGCTGAGGAGAGTGATGATGAATGGGTGACAGTGAAGCAAGTGAAGAGAGAGAGGAAGAGGGATGAACAGTTATTCAGCCCCAACTGTGTGCATTGCTAATGTCATTAAAGTCTCACAACAACCTTGTGAAGAAGTTGCCATCTCTTCATCGTATAGATGAGGAGCTAGAGGCTTAGGGAACATAAGTAACATGTGACTATTAAGAGGTGGCTCAGGTGATCCAATCCAGGTCTGTCTGACTCCAATACCCATGCCTTTTCAACCACGAATCCAACGCTGCCTCCAACTTAGGTCAGGAAAAGTCGGAGATGTCCGGCAGCAGCCGCCCAATGATGACTGCTGGTCCCAAGGAGGGAACACAGGCTTTTCTCTAATGAGCTCAAAAGTCAGCACCTAAGGTCTGATGAGTGACTGTGAGGAGGCAAGGCTCAGGCAGGGTTACAAAGCCGGACACCACTCATCATCACAACCTTAGGTCACAAAATCTTCTCTAGACCTAGGTAGGACATGGAGGACTATCAGTTTAAGATAGGAACAGTGTGGGCAACTGAAACCCACCAGTAATGCCCATACCTCATTGAACTCTGGAGTTCTCTTTAAAGGATTTTGCAATCTTTAAAAAATGAATTGAACTTATATTTTAACAGACAATGCATGCACATAGTACAAACTTTAAAAGATGCAAAAAAATAAACAATAAAAGATGTTTCCCTCCTATTTTTATCCCCCAGATCCTTATTTCCCATCCCAGAAGGCAACTACTGTTATCATTTTTTCTATATATCCTTCCAGAGAGACTCTATGTATAGTCAAGGAAATATATGTATTTTTTCCATCAATGGCAGCATAGTATACACATTATGGGGCACCATAACTCTCTCTCTCTCTCTGTGTATACACACACACACACACACGCACACACACACATATACATAGATATATGTGTATCTATCTATCTATCTATTTTGGAGTACCTTTCATACCAGTACATGAAGATCTGCCTCATTCTTTTTAATGGTTGCCTACTATTCCATATTAGGAATATGACATAATTTGGTAAACCAGTCTTCTAGTGATGGACATTTAGATTGTTTCCACTCTGTTGCTATTACAAATAAAGCCATGATAAGCAGCTCTGTACACACATTTTTTCCAACATGTGTAAGTATATCCGTTCACTCAGTTTTATTTCACAACCTTTCATTTCCTCCTTCTGCCTGCAGTGTCAGTACTAAGATCAGTATAACTTTGGAGGCAAGGGAAGGAAATGGAGCATCTGAACAAAATATCAAGTGTACAATTCACCTTGATAACTCAAGCCTCAGAGGTGAAAATAGAAAGGAGACTGATCACACCTGGTAAGTTAAATATTATGTCACCTGCTTCTCAGGCCTCAGATTCCTCATCTGGAAACTGCTAAAGCCGGATGGGACCTCAGCTATTCTGTAGCGCATCCCTCCCTCGTGTTTCTACATATGAGGACACTGGGATCCTGAGATGCTTGTAAATAGTCGAGCTCAGTTAGACTGAAATGTAGGTCTGCCAAGTTCCAGTTCTATGCTCTTTCATATACACTATCACAATGTCCTTCCCAACCCTAATATTTTGAAATTGAGAAAAAATTACTATTTAAAACCCAAACTGACTGTATCCTCTTCTGCCTTCTAAAGTGGTGGCATAATTCATAGCAGTGAAGAACTGAATCTCTGCCCCCTTTCCTCAGAGGGACTGTGTAGTGAGGGAGAAGGCAAGGGTGGATGGTTCAAAACCTCTGCCAGTGGAGTATTTGGCCCATTTTGTAACAAAATATAGAATAATGATATGCAGAAGTGGCCGCCCACCTAGGTAGAGGTGTACAGAGCTGAAAGACTTTGCCTAATAACGTGAGGGGAATGGGACTTTCAGGGAGTCCCTGAGATGACAGTCCCCAAACTGGGTAAGCAAGGAGTTTTAGAAGACTAGCAGCATGGCTAAACAACATGGAGGGGTGGCCTAAATATTTTATACCCATAAAAACGTCTGACAGTCAACTTTCAGTTGTTTGGCCTTGTTGTGCTATAAACTCAAACCTTAGTCGGCTTCACGTACAAATGTCTTCGGTGAATGGCTCTGGGATTGTTCCTTCAACTCTACCAGGGTTAGCATGGCGTGATTCTCCTGTTGTTCTCTACCTCAAGGTCACATGAAGGCTACTATATCTCTATGCAAACCAGTCTTGAAAAATACATTAAAATTCAGGGTAGGAAGATGGGAAAGGGAGAAAAGAGTTCTTGTAATGAGGAGAAGAATCTTTCCCAGGAGCCTCCCAAGAGACTTTACCTTTCTTTGGCCAGAGCTGACTCTCATTTCCATCCCTAGCTGCAAGGTGGGCCGAGAAGTTAAGTACCCCAATCTCTAACTTAATGACTTTAATTTGTTGTTGAAAGCCCTGCCACTAGGTGGAAAGATGTTAATTTTTAAAATTCCATTAATTTTAATGGGAAAAATTACAATACGTTCTGTCCCAATCCAGGATATTCATATAATTTTTACAGATAAGAAAATATATCAAGTCAGGGGCTGGCCCGGTGGCTTAGCAGTTAAGTTCGCGTGTTCAGCTTTGGCGGCCTGGGGTTCACCGGTTCAGATCCTGGGCGCGGACATACTCACTGCTCATCAAGCCGTGCTGAGGCAGTGTTCCATATAGAAGAGCTACAACTCTACAACTATGATACACAACTATGTACTGGGGCTTTGGGGAGAAAAAAGAAAAAGAGGAAGATTGGTAACAGATGTTAGTACGGGGCCAATCTTCCAAAAAAAAAAAAGAAAAAGAAAAGAAAAGACAATATTTCAAGTGAACATTGAAAATAAGTTTATATAAGAAATTAAGAACAATTTGAAAGCCAATAAATACAGTTTGTACACAAAATGCAATATAGAAAAAGTAGACTAGATAGGGATGGTGGAGGAGAAGGTGAGGAAGTCATTCTTTGGAAGGTGAATTCTTTTGTCTACACCACTTGTTTCACCAGCTTTCCGACTTTGGAGAGGGGACTCATGGTTATTTTGTACTCTCACTGCACTTAAATATAAAGTTATAGCCTAGAAATTACCTTAAGGACAAAATAAAAGATAAACACGAGAGTGCTTTAAAATATGTGAAATTGCACATGCACAAAGACTAAAGAGGTGTAGATGATACTTCTCTATCCCTCTCGCTTGGTATCCATATGCAAAGCAGAACATTTGGGCTCATTCTAACATGATGCTCAATTCAAATTTGTTCCATATGATATGCTCTGACTAGTAAATGTATGTCGAGTAAAATTGGTGAGAGTGACTTAGCCTGAAACTGAAATGATGTCATATCACTTCTTATAGCATATTTATTTAGTGTGTTTTGGGGGTGAAAAAGTCAATATATTGGGAAAAAAGGGAGTTATTGTTCAAAAAGTGGTACAACTGTTCAAGAGCCATTATGACAAAAAGTTGTTAACTGAATAGTCGTTATGTAAGGTAAGTCTCTACCTAGAAAGGGGGAATGGAATTGTCTTGATTGGTTTCTCATTTATCATAGTCACCCTTTAAGCCCGGGCACATTGCCAACCCAAACCAAATTAGAGTATCTTCTCACAGAGAAGGGGGGTGGCCTGGCTGTTGGATAGGCCACTAAGCGTGTCTGCCACAAGATATCTGTTCCCTCCCACATTGCTTGGAAAATGTACATTATGAAGGAGTTAACTGAGGTTGGTAATACGACTTATACATATACATATATATATATATATATATATATTTTTTTTTTTTGGTGAGGAAGATTAGCCCTGAGCTAACATCTGTTGCCAATCCTCCTCTTCTTGCTGAGGAAGATTGGCCCTGGGCTAACATCCATGTCCATATTTCTCTACTTTATATGCAGGACGCTGCCACAGCATGGCTTGATAAGCAGTGCATAGGTCCACGCCCAGGATCTCAACCTGAGAACCCCAGGCCGCCAAAGTGGAGCGCATGAACTTAACCACTGTGCTACCGGGCTGGCCCCCATGACTTATATATAATTTTAGTCACAGAGTTAATAGGTCATTGTGGTTCTTAGAAATACTTCACTGGCAAGTAATGGATAGACAATTGCTGGTGCAAAGAGTCCTCAGTATCTCAGAGATAGGCAATAGCCACCCTCCACACTGCAGAAAATGGAGCATTTGGCACTTGCGTTGAAATCTGGAGATCTATTTGCAGGATTGTCCATTTAGCTTTCTAAAGTGGCATGCCCATTCTGCTCACCAGATTTGGTGAAGGCTCCAGTGACCATCTCTTGGTGCCGTTCATCATGGGTATGAAGCATACCCCAAATCACTTTCCAGATGATCAAACTTGGAACTTTCTTTTCCTTGGAGTTGCTGACTTTGAAATTGAGTTATTGATTCAATGACCCTTTACTGAGCATCTATTGTGGCTTAGGCACTTTTCCTGGTCCTGTGAAAATTCAGAGACAAATCAGACATGACTCTTCCCTTAAAGAGCTTACAGTCTGGCAGAAGAGAGAAGATATAAACAGCGATGGTAAAAGGCATAAAGTAGTTTCTGCACCATAAAAGTGGGACAGGTAGATATTTCTGAAAAAAAATTAGGACTGTTTCTCAATATCCTAAGTTTTTCATATCTCTTGACCTAGTAATGCAAATATATTTAACCCAGAGATTCTTGGAGCCCTAGGAAATCCACATGTGAGCTTCAGGTAAATTTCTTTACAGTGTATGCAAAAGTGTGGTTATATGTTTAATTGTATTATTCTTGGGAGAGGATCCTTAATTTTGTCTAATTCTTAAATAAAAGAATTGTTTAATTCACTACAATACTCCCACTTTTAGAAACCTATCTTAAGGAAATAGTCAGACATGTAGACAAAGATTTATTATTAAGGATGTTTATCACAGCATTATGTATAATAGTATAAAATTGGAAGCAGCCCAAATATTGAACAACTGAGAATTAGTTAATTATGGTACATCTACACAATGGAATTTATGTTCTTGTTGAAATGAGACATCAATAAATTAACAACATGAAAATAAGCTCATGATAAAATTTTAAATAAAAAAATTGTATCCATGGTATGCTCTCAATTATGTTTAAAAAAAATCATCGAAAAGGCTAAAGGAATAACGCAGGAAAATGTTAACAATGATTATCTCTGTGTGTTGTGGGATTGAGTGATTTTTTTCTTTAATCTTTTCCATATTTCTCAACTTTTCTACAATGAGCATGGATCTCTTCATACATGAGAAAAAAATTCAAGTTATTTAAAAACTAATACAGATGAAATACTGTGGCAGTTCTGCAGTGAGATCTATTTTATTTGGGAAGTAAGAGAGGCCTTTTAGAGGAGGTAACCTTCGAGCATAGCTTTGAATCATGGCCACAGTCTTGACCTTCTGAGGGGCTGGGAGAGGGCAATCAAGGGGAGTGGTTGAAGATGTCAAGAGTTGAGGGAGAAAGTTCCATGTAGAAGTTGAGATGTGGTGGTGACCTAATCACGTTCCCCACAGGTCCTGGAGCAGGGAGCGCTGGCCCACTTTCAGGCAAACAGCAGTTTTGGAGTGTGGGCTGACTCCCAAGGCCTCTCAGGACCCCTGAGATGTGGCCTATGGCATCCAGAGACCCTTCCCATTCTGTGACAGAGAGTTCACCATGGGGTTATGCTGGATAAATTATGGAAGGATAGGAGTAATCAAAAGTTTGGCAGGTGGACTTTTTTAGAGGGATTAGCCAAAAATTCTGAGAGTGGGATTGTAAGACTCAAGGAAGAATGGTGAGAAAGCAAGAAATATGTATCTCTTTGTGATTTAAATTGTTTTGAAGCCAGATGTCTTAGTGTGAAGCTGTGCTTTTTAATCTCTTATATACCCAGAAGAAAACAAAAGCTAGTAACAGATTGATTAATGCCATATGGTATAATATTACACTGCATAATGTTTATTAGTACAATTTACTATTCTACATTAGCTTATACAAGATAATATCTTTTAAAGAACTGATTATGCATTTTGACCCGTTAATTCATTTGGGGAATAACACTTAAGAAATTAACTCAAAAAGGGGGAGAAGTAGCTATTTGTATGAAGTAACTATTTTTATGACAGAGGAAAAGATATAAGAAATCCACTTGCTGGGCCGGCCCCGTGGCTTAGCGGTTAAGTGCGCGCGCTCTGCTACTGGCGGCCCAGGTTCAGATCCCGGGCACGCACTGACGCACTGCTTCTCCAGCCATGCTGAGGCCGTGTCCCATGTACAGCAACTAGAAGGATGCACAACTATGACATATAACTATCTACTGGGGCTTTGGGGAAAAAAAAATAAAACATATTAGTTAAAAAAAAAAAAGAAATCCACTTGCATAAGAGCTCAAGGGTGCTTAAATATATTAAATAAAAAAATATATTATTACCATGAAAATTATCAATTTATAGGTTTGATAGTTATATGTATACATCATATACCTACATCAGTTTAGGTTAGGAAAAAAGAGCACAAAACTAGTATGTATAGATTGGTTGCATTTTGTTAAAATATGTCTGTACACTATGGGGTCATTGTCTTAAGAATAGTAGATGCTATAAGGTTAAGAAGAATTGGGGGTCTGTGCTGTATGGTTTTATTTTGACAGGTATTCATCCCCATTTCTTTATATGATCTCCCCTCTCCTGAGGGGCTAGAAGCCTGGGAGCTACATCTTCTAGAAACCTGTACCAGCCAGCTTCCAGGATAGAGTCCTCTGATGAGAGGCCCCTTTGCAAGAGTTGGAAAACAGAAGAGAAGCAGAAGCCTTTACAGAACAGCAACAGGTAGGTGTGTGGACTTTGCCAGACAATTGATGTGAGGTTTTTCAGCAGCTTCTAGACATTCTCTTGTAAGTCACCCATTTCAGTGCAGCAGGCGGCTGAGACCATCAATGGCACCTTTCTACAATTCCTGCAACTTCCAGATTCCTTAAAAGCTAGGGGCAGCTTTTCCTGACCTTCATTTCCCCAAGCCCTTCCAATGGTTTAGTAAGCATTTAATTTTCTGAATGAAATCTTTTTCTTCTTGGAATACCTAGAGTGGTTTCCAATTTCCTGACCAACCCCTGACTGATAGAGGGTCTCTATAATCCCTTTGTTTGCTTTCCATGATAAAGTTGATTAAACAGTTGAAATATATACTCAGCCATTATCTTATTATGTCCCTCAAGGTTAAATATATTTTTAAAATATATATTTTGTATAGTATTCCCACCTGGATAAATTATACAATACGTCTCCTACCCACATCACCATTGTTTTTGTAATCTCCAGCATATGCTCCTTACACAAAACAACAGGAGTGGATCAACAGATGTTGTCATAAAGGTAAGAAAGTGAAAAGAAAATATTATCACTTATAAATACTTATTGTTTAGCTTGAAAATATAATGACTGTGTGTGTGTACGTGTGTATTTTATCGAGGATTACATGGATCGGTTTACAAATTACTGTGAAAACTTTCTATCAAATGAATAAGTCAAGACTGGGACTATTTATTTATTTGACTACACATGATCAATATTGCTGTGACAAAAAAAAGAAGTGCCCAGACTCTGTACTAGCGTGCGTAGTTACCAAAAGAACACAGTATGCATGTGTATATACATAAATTGTGTGTGTATATACATATATATCAAATATACATATGTGTGTGATTTTGTTCTTGTAGAGATATGGAAATATAATTGAAACAATACCCTCTGGCAACTTTAAACACTACACATCTTTTCCTTTGTTTCCTCCAAACCATTTCATTTTTACCACAGGAAAAACATGAAACATGGAGTCCAATCAAGCCTGTAACACTGCCAGCCAGATGCAAAAGAGAGTCCTTGCATGGGCTGCTATCTCAAAGCGCAACAGGGGTGTGGTAGATTATTTGCAAAAGTGGCCACAATAACTCCTGTCCTCCCTGCATGCCCCCCCCCTTTGCAATGTGACTTGGCAACAATTCCCATCAAGATGTGGAATGTATCTCTCCACCCCTTGCATCTGGGCTTGACCGTGTGACTTGCTTTAACTAGTGGGGTATTAGAAAACACGACGGGAGCAGAGACTTGAGAAGTGCTGCACTGGGCTTGTCCTGCCTTGATGCTCCTGGGGACCCTGAGAACCCTATCATATGAATAAGCTTAGGGGCCTGCCGAAGATGTGTGGCCCAATTACCCACATTGTCCCAACCGACAGCCAGCACCAACCACCAGATACGTGAGTGAGGCCACTCTAGACTGACCAGACTCCAGTCAATGCTCTAGCTGACTGCAGCTGTATGCATAAGTCCAAGTGAGACCACCAGAAGAACCATCCAGTTGATCCCAGGCCAAATTGCCGACCCACGGAATCATAAGCTAATAAGTGATTGTTGTTTTAAGCTGTTAAGTTTTGGAGTGGTAAGAGTTAGGCCAGGTATAAAGTTGTGAGCCTGGGTCAGAACTGGAGACCCCATTCCCTGCCCTCCCTCTACCAAGTAAAATTAAAAACAAAAACAAAAAACCATGATGAAGGTAGCCAACTGCATAAATTTATGACCTCTGCCTTAGAGGAAGGCAAACAAGACAAGCAATGTTGAAGACTCCTTTTCTTTCTGAGCTAATTAGAAAATTCTGACAAATGAGTAGCTTATCACCCGATTACCATCAAAACTCAATGAAGTGAAAATGATTTTGATTCATTGAGAAATTTGAGGAAATTGAAATTAACCAGAGTCTGCATTCTCTCTTCATCAAGACCATCATGGTTTTGCCTGAGAATAGTCCATCAATTGACCTTGCCATAGACTCTTGGGACTCGCCCCCCCCAACCCCACTTTCTTCATGTTTAGCCATCCTTGGATCCACGATAGCCCAGGATCATGGTTTTGTTTTGTTCACTAAGTTTCGTTTCTTTGCCGGTGATAAGTAAACTAGAGACAAAATAGAAAGGAAACATACCCCATGGGAGTATTCTCTCCCCAAATAATAATCCTTCTCTCACTTATCACATAGCTTTTTCCACCAGCCTATCTTGAGAATTATATAGCCAAGATTCAAAAAAGTCTCACTTCTATGACTCAGTGGTCACTTTCTTGGAGTAAGCACAGTTGTCTTCCCAAGTGATGAATTAGTCATCTTGTGTCATTCAAAAAGGGGAGGGAGCTATGCCAGGTGCCAGGTGAGAGCAGGGAGGCAGGGCTGCCTTCCACCTGGCCCTGACTCTGCACTATTTTCACAGGGTCATCATTGCGAGATCTGTTGTCAAGATTGATGCTCATATTCTATTTTTTCTCTTCTCATAAGACCTACACCTTTTCCTGGTCTTCTAGAAGGCAGGAACCTAAGGTTTTATTCTGAATTCTGCAGAGCTGTCTAGTACTGAGCCAACTCCAAAGGTGAGAGTGAAGATACCTTTGGTACTTCCTAAAGGCTGGGAGCTGGCTCAGGGACATGTTTCAAAGTGGACCAGCCATTTATGGTGCCCTCAAAGTAGCTAGACTCAAAATGTATTTCTTTTCACCCCACCACTCCATCAGGTGAATTTCCAAATTTGTCTTTTGTGATATAGGTTAAGGAATAGATGAAATGTAGACAGGCATTGGGTGGATTTACTTCAAGATAGTCACCTCATTAAGGATTCTCCTCACAAAGGAACTTCACAATGTATTAAATAGCTGGAGATAAGGTTGGGAATGAGCTTGGGCAGTGATAAAATGGGAAAGTGGAAATATATTGTCTGTGACATTGCTTGTATTCTTGTCTGTAATTCTGATCTAGCTCTTGTGTAAGTATTTAATTCTTACTACGCCTGTATTTTTTTCTCCTAAGGAAACTGTGGGTTCCTTGAGGTTAGCAAACTTAGTTTTTTGCCTCTCTGAATCCTTCATATTGCTGAGCCCAGTGTAAGCTAGATGGCAAGTTCTGTAAAGACAGGTAATATATCTGTGTTGTTTACTGTACTATCTCTAGTACATAGCAGAGTATCTGGCACATAGTAGGTACTCAATAAATATTGAATGAATGGATGAATAAATGTGGCACTAGATACCTTATAATAGCTGTTGAATGAAAGAGTGGACTGATGCATAAATGTATGAGAATGAATAAAGTCTTGAAATCTGGTGCTGGTGCTCTTGAAAATCCTAGGGTTATGCATATAATTGGAAGACAGCCCACAGGAAGAAGGCCTACTAAAAGCGTACCTATGTTTGCATCTTTGATTTACAGAAGCAGATGATTTTTCCTCTCTTGATTTTCACTGCTCACTGAGTCTGATTCACCTGGTTATTAAAAACTGCCTCATTCATTTTCCATTCATTTCCCTCCCTTGCTCAGCTTCTCTGCTTTAGGGATTCGTTTCCCACTAATGGGGCTTGCTGTCTCTCGGCTCAATGTGACACTACTCTGAAGACCTTGGAACAGTTTCCATGGTTACTTCTTCTGGAATTCTCCCTTTGGAAACCTTGTGTTCTCTCCTTACCTTTAACTTCCATCTCAGAAATTTAAATACACACCTTAGGGTTCTTGAGAGTGTTGACACTCTCCCTAAAAACACTTCAAACCACAGAGGAGAGAAATCGAGGACTTCACATTCCTTCTCTTCTGTTATACGCACAATGGGGCAGATGATTTGATGCTGAAACCCCCTGAAGCCCAGAGATCTAGAGATTTCCAGCAAAAAAAAAAAAAAAAGACTCCCCAAGTTGCCAAAGCCACGATCTCCTTATTCCAATTGGATTCATATCACAAAAATGAGCAATGTGGGTAATAATAGTAGACAACACTTTTGGGGGTGCTTCCTATCATCAAAGCCTTTCGTTTCTTCTTTTCATTTCTTCTTTTTTTTAATGAATCCTCATGCTAAACTTGTTGCTGATGTGTCTTGCCTTGAAGTGCCTTAAATGTGTTAGTGAGAAGAAAATCAGAAAAGACTAAGGCTAGTGGAGATTGGGAGACAAAGGCAATTGATTTTCTTTTAGAGGAGCTTCAAAAATGAGACAGATTTCTGAATTAAATTTTACTTTCTAAAATCTTCCACTCTTTCTTCTTCTGGGATTATTATCTAAGATCTAAACAGTGAGAGACTTCTAGGGAATCAAGTTCTGAACCAGACTCATGTTGGGTGCACCTGGGATACACCTGTGGCTCCCAATGGACTTAAAATAAATTTACGAGCTATGCAGTCAGTAACACAAAAACACCCCCTGGGGCTCATCTCCTCATTTATAGCTCCCTTCCCTTCTACCTGTCTTTCCAGTATTGTCTCTCTGCCCTCATTTCCCCTATGCAACCCCTCATTCTTTCTTCAATCAGCTCCCAGCAAAGTCTCTTTCCAGCTTCCAAAGGCCCAGACATCAAAACGAGAAGAAGCCATTTCTGGCTCTTTCCTGTGAGGTTTAGTGCACTCAGCTGGTCTTCAGATCCCATGCTCCACGTGTTTATACCCCAGAGGTATGCTTGGCTCTGGGAAGAGCATAAGGTAGCCAGGCCTTGTCACTGGACTTACTGCTTCTATTGAAAGTGCAGGAAGTTTCACTTGATCTCCTCGAGGATTTTTCTCCCTTCCCAGATCTTTACACTATGATCAGTCCTCATTTGAGACCTGTCCTGGTATCACGAGCCCATCCCTGGGCCACTTGGGAGCCCCGAGAGTGGCAGCAGCAACAGCAGCAGGGGGGTTGGAACCTGGTAGCATTCTGACAGGCATTACAATGCAGTTGCTGAAAGTGCAGACTCTGAAGCCAGGCAAGGTAGGTTCACGTCCTTCCTCCACCTCTTACTAGCTAAGAAGTCTTGGGCAAGTTGTTTGGTCTCTCCATGTCTTTGTTTCCTCATCTGTGGAATGGGGATGATGATAATCGTGGTGAATAGCTGTTCTGAGTATCAAATGAGTTAACCATGTAAAGCACTTAGAATAGTGTGTGGCACATAGGAAGCACCCCCAAAGTGTTGTCTACTATTATTACCCACATCAAGGCTTCTTTTCTTAGTGGGATGAGTACTGGCTCAAGTCCTGGTTCTGCCACTTTGGGGCAGTGTCATCTTAGAGCAACTTACATAACCTATGTGAGCCTCAGTTTCCCCAGGAGAGTTAAGAAGGTTAAATGGCTTAATGGCCATGCAAGCACCTGAAAATAATAATGATGTGTTTTCCTTCTTGGTCTTGATGATCAAGTCTGGGTGATATTTGACATCTCTTCTTTCTCTTCTGTTCTTTCTCTCATGTGTTTTTCTTTCCTTCATTTTTTGATTCCCTTTCTCATTCTCGGACACTCAATTCCTGATGTTCTTTTCTCCTACTTAATCTCTTATAACTCTCATTTTGCCAAATCATGCCAAGCATGGGAAAAAACAGTGGCCTGAGTAATCCTTAAAAACCTTTTTCTAGCCTCCACCTTCCAGGCCCTCCTTTGGTGGGAGATAGAGTGGCTGAAGGGAGGAGCCCAGTAGGTCTCCTCTTTCTGGGGCCCAGCTAGGCCAGGGTTAGTGAGGAGCCAGTATGGGGATCCTGTTCCCCCTCTGCTCACTGGCCCCCCATCCTGCTCAGCCTGGCTTGCTGACCATGGCTTCAGGGGCTGCCATTGAGCCTCCCTATGGTCTGAAGCTGTTATAGCAGTTCTGGTCCTCTTACCTGCTGTCTCCACCATGCATGGCCACAACTGATGCTGATGCTTGGGAAGAACCGCCATTCTCTTCCCTCCTGTATCAGTTAGCTTTTGCTGCATAACAAACTATCCCCAAACTTAGTGGCTTAAAACAATAAGCTATTTACTTAGTTTACAAGGTTGGTAGTTTGGGCTGGGCTCACCTGGGTGGTTCTACTGCTATCTCATCAGGACTCCCTCACGTGCCTGCAGTCAGCTGCCACCCATATACACGGTTCTGCTTCTGAGGATTGACTGGCTGTCAGCTGGGATGGTGTGGGTGTCTGGATCATATGTTTCTCATCATCCATCAGGTCAGCCCAGGCTTCTTCATATGGAGGTGATGGCAGGGACTCTAATAACAGTAAAAGAGGGAAACCTCCAATATTTGAGTATTTTTCAAGTCTCTGCTTCTGTCAAAGTTGCTATTGTTCCTTTGGCCAAAGCAAGTCACATGGCCATGCTCAGAGTCAGTATGGGAGGTGACTATCCAAGGTCTGGATACAGAGACATGTCGAAAAAATTGGAGGCCATTACTGTAACAATCTACCACCGCTCCTGAGAATGTGGGGCATGGCAACTAGTTCCAAAATCTCCTTTGCATATTTTTTTCTCATAGGGCCTAAGGGGTCTCATGAAAATAAGGACATCTGGTGTGACATCTGAGAATTCACAAATTGGATATGAACATTGGTTCCTCAAAATATTACATTAGTCCTCTGTCAGATTGCCCTCAAATATAAGTGTATGCTTCTTTAAGAAAACCCAGGCTTTGAAAACACCTACATTAGCAGTGGCTCTTAACTGCTTTTTTTGGAGGTGGGAGGGCAGTTAGAAACTCCTTTCAGAATCTGATGAAAGCTTAGTAATTACTCCTCAGAGAAATTCACATTTACCCGTAGACACAGAATGGTGCTTATAATTTCATGGGATTCACAGATTCCCTGGAGCCAAACCCCAATTTAAGGAACTTTTCATGACAGGGAGAATATATACTTTTATAAAAGAATTCCTCTGATCCCAAAAGGATTTGCCGTGGGCTTGCTTATTTATAGGAAATCTTATCGTTTAAAGTGATTCACAAGCTACCACTACCTCAGGTTTATCCAGAACACTTCCAAAAACATTATTTAATTTACTTAGCTTGCTCTCAGTGTAGAAAAAATTCAGATTCCCCCCGACTTTTCAGGAGTTGCATTAATTAAAGGGCAGATGGGCTCATTTAGATGTGCTCCTGTGTCTCTACAGGCTGATTCTTACCGACATTACATGCATAATGACGCTCTGCTCAAGAATGTGGCCAAAAGCCCAGTGAAACTACATGGGCCATTAAGAACATTTGTGAGCAGATCATCTATGCATTAAAATCATTCTCTCACAAGTAGTTTTTAAAAACTAAGTTCTAAAGTCTAAGGACTTTATCATAACATTTCAGGGTGCTGTTGGTTGCAGGTGACAGATGACTCAGCTAACATGGGCTTAAACAATCAGATAGGTTGGCTCTAGGGTTGGTGGAGTCGGTGGCTCAACAACATAGTTGCTCTAGTTCCACTTCTTTAATATTCTCTTGTATTTCCCTCAAAGTTCCAAGAGGATTGTGGCAAGTCTGGGTGCTACACGCAGGTGACAATGTCCAGAAGCAGAAGAAAAAAAGATCCCTTTTCATGAGCAAGGCAAACCTTCACAGACACCTGCGTTGGGCATCTGCTAGGTCTCATTGGCCAGAATTGCCTGCTGTGACAATGTCTAAACCAGTCACTTGCAAAGGAAAGGCTAGTACCCTGATTGGCTTAGACCGAAAAGTATTTCTCCTTTGGTTTTGACCTCTTCTGAAGGACATGACTTCTTTTTGAAGGGTAAAAAAAAAAATCAGTGTGTTCTTGGTAAGAAGAAGAAGGGGATCGAATGGCCATTGGCTGAGCAATCCACAGCACTCTTTTCCTTAACACTCATTTTGAAAGAGTAACCTGATCTTTCATGGAACAGGAGAGAAGGAAACACTTTTGCTAACATAAGTCATGGGAGAAGAGACTTCTGAAATATCACAAAGGCTGACTCCTAAACAGTTGGGAAAGAAGTTGATGGTCACCAGAGAGGGGGAAACAAAGAATAATGGCTCAAACATGAGCGACTTGAGCAAAGACAGTGTGTAGAAGAGAGTAGTAATATAGGCTGGAGGGAAAGGTGAACGTGGTACAGAAAAGAGATTAAGCATGAAGCGTGAGGATTAAATAAGAATATGACACGGAGGAGGAGAATGGCAAGTGCCTCACATGTTGTATTCAGCAAAATGGCGGAAGAGAGACTTTGAGGGGGAGTGTGATGGTGAAGGGGCAAGAGAGTGGGGCGAATATAGTGAGCAGCTCCTCTGTGCCTAGCACAAGCTGGCTACTTAGAGCAGATGCTGTGATGCCCTGCTTATGGTCCATGGTCCTTCAGGGTGCTCTGGCCCACTTCCAACTGCCAGTGTCTGCATCTACATGCCTGAGGGCTCATTCCTGCCCGCTCCGGCCCCCATGACTGTGGAAAGATGAAAGAAGTAATACCCTCCTAGAGTAGCCCTCATCTAATGACTCTCAGGAATTGGCATATAAATACCCCCGTTCTCTCAACCTTGTTTGGGAGAATTCTGAGCTGAGGACTTTACACTGTTTCCCAGAGTTTTCCCGCAGGCTGAGGTTCCAGTTGCCCACTGTGGTAGCCAGCTTAACAATGCACCCTCTATTTGCTGTCCTCCCGTCCTTGATTCACTTCACCTGCTTCCCTACCAGTCTTGTCTGCACCTCCCAATAAACTAGTTGCACCCGAAGCCTGGTATCATGGTCTACTTTATACATATTGTTTTGTCCAATCACTACAACAACCCTCAGGTGGTAGGTATTATCAGGTCTGATTGATAGATGAGGTAACAGACTCAGGCAGGTCAAGTGATCTTCTCAAGTTCATTCAGCTGGTAAATAGCAGCGCTCAGATTGAAATCTGGGTCTGTCTGGTGAAAGCCCATGCTCTTTCCCTAATAACAATTTGTATCTTGGTGATATTGAACAAGACTCCAAATCAAAGACTGCAGGGCCTGGATACAGCCAAGAACTGTGGGGCTGCTGCTCCGCATGTCCACAACCTGCGCTAGGTGGCAGCTGGTTGCTTTAGGATTTCCACCTATCAGGTCTTTCCAGGCTAAAGTTCAAAAAGTTGATGCAACATACCTGCTTGTGAGCATGGTGAGATGAAGCAGATCAAAGACCATAATTATCCACAGTGAATCAAGGGAGCCATAAAAAACATGGACCCTGGCTTCAAATTACAATCTGAATCAGAACTGATAGGAGAACTCAAGGTCTGACTGGCCACTGTCTAGAGCTGTGACTACATGGAAGAACTTTGTAGCAAGAACTTGATGAGTGATATATTTCATACATGGCTGAGCTATTATTATTATTATGACAGTATGATGGACAGGTTAGAAGATGGATTTTGGAGTCAGACATCCCTGGACCAGAATCTTATTCTACCGCTTTCTAAGTTTCCAGCATGTGAGCAGCTTCCCAACTCAAGAGGCTGAATTGCTGTTTCTTTCCTATGAGCGTTCTCTGAGACTCCTGAAGTCTGCTCAGCCACGAGTAGGTACAACCCAGAATTGTGCGTGATTTAGTCTCCCTGAGGGAAGCCTTAACCAACGAGAAATAGGAGTCAGTATAAATGCTGCAGCCTCTCCATCCTCCAGTGGGATGATTCTGAGGCATGTTCCACATGGTTTATCACAGGATCCCCAGCAGAGTTGAGCCTCAGTTGCCCAGAGCTGTGACCCACTCATTAATGAGCTCATTTATTGGTTTTTGTCCTTTCCCTGTGTCACTATCATCAAGTTGCTTCATTTTCTTCAGCCTGTGAAACTAGGATCACAATTTCATCATAGGGCTATTATGAGGATTAAATGAGCTCCTATTTATTCATTCAATAAGAACATGGTGGTAGTTAAATTATTGATCCCTTCTTTTCAGCCTTTAGGCGCCATCCCTGCAGTTCCCATTCCTCCACTAGGTGGCAGAATATCAACATTCATCATCCACTGAAGGCATACCTCTTAGAAAGAGTAAGTAAAATAAGTAAATTAGAGACCCTGAGGGACTATGGTCAGTGTGACATGAGAAGGGCAAGCCTATGATTCAAATCCAATCCAAATAAAGAAAGCAGTGCCCTGAAATTCCAGCCTCAGTCAGATCGGTGTCTGATTCAACGCTTTGAAAGGTAGAGACTGTTGGATGAATTCCCAAAGCAACATGGGGAACCTGTATGAGAGAAGCAGGTGTAGTCTGTTTGCAAGAAATTACTGGGTGCTATTTTCCCATGCCTGGGGTAATCCTAAGTCATGAGAGATGACTAGGAGGTGGAGGAATGGCAAGGAGCCAGGGAAAAACCAAACTATCACCTGAACAAAGTAGATCCTGATAAGAGTCAGTGTGATCCTCTAGTCAGCTTTGGGACAAAATCTTTTAGGATTATTTGGTATTCCTTTTGGTAAGATGTTTGCATCATTGGACAAACTGTACCAACTGAGTGTTAATCAACTCTCTGGTTAAAGGATGGGGAGAATGGGGCATTTATCCATTGGCTTCAATCTCTCATTGGTTGAGGGTTTACCCTGGGGCATTAACTCCACCATACTTGTAAGGAATTAAGATGCAGGCATTTGACATAGGAAGCTATTGGAATGTTAGAAACTATCTACCATATCTGCTGAGGAACTCAGGTGGGCAAACGAGATATGGCATGGGGGCATTAACAATGACTGCTACAGCAGTGCTTCTAGACTTCAGTGTACATACAAATCCCCTGGGGATCTTGCTAAAGTGCTGATTCTGATTCTGTAGGTCTTGGGTGGTGCCTGAGATTGTGCATTTTCAATAAGCTCCTAGATGATGTTGATGCTGCCCGTCCACAGATCGCATTTTGAGAAGAAAAGGCTATACTATTCTTTAAAGCAGTCCTGCTGTTTCTTTTATCATCCCACATCATTATTAACCCCAAACAACATTGGAGGCACCAGGGTCCCTGAGCTTTGGTCTTCCCCTCTCTGGACCTCAATGTCTTCACATTGAAAACGGGGGGCTTGGGTTAGATAAGCTAACTGGGCTGGTAGATGCGGGGGAGGAGAGAAGGGAGGAGTTTTAAAATAGCATTTCAATATTTAGGAAACAGATTTTTTTGTGTGTGTGAGGAAGATCAGCCCTGTGCTAACATCTGCCAATCCTCCTCTTTTTGCTGAGGAAGACTGGCCCTGGGCTAACATCCGTGTGGGACGCCGCCACAGCATGGCTTGACAAGCGGTGCGTCGGTGTGCGCCCATGATCCGAACCAGCGAACCCCGGGCTGCCGCAGCAGAACACGCACGCCCAACCACTTGCGCCACCGGGCCGGCCCCACATTGAGATTTGAAAAAAAAAATAAAACTACAAAAAAAGCAAAGTAGGAACAAATCTTCTGGGCTGGCCAAGAACCACAGATGACAACTCCATGTTCCTAAAAGATTCATTCATGTCTCCTGGGAGTGGGGATGATATTGTAGTTTCCTGTGGCCTAGAGGTTTTCATTTTTATATAAAGGGGAGTATTGGTTCTAAAATGTTGATAAAGACTGGACTTGATGATCTGTGAGACTTCATCCAGGTCTAATATATTTCCACTGAATTTTGTTATATCAAATTGCCGATTTATGTCTGTCTTCCCTACTAGCCTGGAAGCTTCTCTAGCCAGGGATTCATCTCTATCTCTATCACCTACTCTAGTGCCTGGCACACAGTAGAGGCTTAGTAAATCCTTTAATGCATGAATGAGTGTATGGATTTCTTCCAGGTCTAAAAAAATTGTGACACAATGTAGTTGAGGTGGTGCCCTGCTTATGGCCCATGGTCCTTCAGGGTGCTCTGGCCCACTTCCAACTGCCGGTGTCTGCATCTACATGCCTGAGGGCTCATTCCTGCCCCCTCCTGCCTCACATATTGGCTTTTTGGAAAGAATCTTCTAAGGTATTTTTTGATCTATGTGGTACAAACAGCTCCTTTGGAGTTTTATTGTAACAGAATTCTAGCCACATACAACCCCATGTCCAGTATTTAATAACCCTATTAATTAATATGAGCTGCTCCAGAGCAAATACCATTTAGTGAGATCCCAATGATGATTCTTTGGCTAGAGAATTGTTTGAAAATGGTGCTTTGGAGTAAGAAACATCTGCCCTGGTTTGCTGTGGAAGAGGAGTCTGTGGAGTACATTTGGATGGGCTCTGCCTGATTGAGCTTGCCAGGGAGAGGCGGAGACACCGCTAATTACATGTCTTGCATATGGGTTGGAAATAGATACACAGAGCAAATGCTCTGGCCCACAAAGCCTCAAAAAGTGATGAAAGCAACATAGACTTCAAGTTCATTTTCAAAATTCTCAGCATTGCAGAGCAGAGGCAGCCATACAATTTTTCCTCTTTTTCATGTGGCACTTTAAGACACAGAACAATGACCAACAGAGGATCTGGAAATCTATCTGCAAATTCAGAAAAAAAAAACAATCCCACAGTGGCAAAAAGGAAATAGAAAGTGACAATGTCAACATGTGATTTTCATTGGAGGTATTAACTAGTAACTCCCTTGGGCCCTTGATATCCTTGAAACAGGTCATCACCATTGCTTGACTTATAAAAACTTGATTGCACTCGCTTAAAAATTGCTCTTCTCCAGGTGGGTCTTAGTTATACAAAGCCCAAAGAAACCTTACTAAAAGGGAGGAAAGTACTAGAAGCAGCAAGCAAAATGAGAGGCACAAATGGACAATGAGTGGGAGCAATGAGGAGCCCTGCCCCTAGGTTCAAAAGACGGATTCTATAATTCTAGGACAGGGAGGCCCTCTTAGCAACAGCTCATTAAGATAAAGTCTAGTAGAGTCTGGGCAATAGCAAGCTCAAGAAAAACCATCAGTGGGGTGCAGGTGCCCAATGGCTAAATATCTGTTGCAGAAATAATTGGATTACACTTCCAACCTCCCTTGCAGTTAGGTGTGGCCATGTGACTGAGTTCTAGCCAACAGAATGTGAGGTGTTCTCTTTTCAGGTCTGGCCTTTAAGGACTGCCCACACAAGAGCCTTCGTGTTCTTTTCCCTTCTAGCTTGACACAGATAAAAAAGGTGACTTTGGAAGCTGTGTGTTGAATATAGCAGAGCCGCAAGATGGAAGAGGCATGGGTCACCACTACTTGGAGAGCCACCTGTCAATCAGGACTTTATGTGAGTGAGAAATAAACCTTTATTGTGTAAAGGCATTGAGATATTGGGGATTATCTGTTACAGTAGCTTTCATGAATTAAATATATAGTCTTTGGCTGTATTAATAGAGAGATTTCAAGAAGAACAAAGGAGGGTGCAGTTTTGCTGTTCTTTCCTGAACATTACCCTGTAAGAGGGATTTTGTCAAACTGGAACATGTGCATAAATGAAAGACAGGAGTGATGAGGAGGTGGGAAATGATATATTGCAGAGAATAAAAGCAAGAGGGTTCAGCCTAAAGAAGAGAAAACTTTGGTGTGGGGTAAGAATATACGATATCTGTCTTTAAAGTTTTGAAAGTATGTCACAAGGAAGGTTTAGACTTCCGCTGTGGAGTTCCAGAGAGCAAAGCTAGGAGCAAGGTTTGGGCTCAATGTAAAGACAAACTTTCTAATCCTTAGCACTGCCCCAAAGTGGGATGGCCTTTCTTACCAGGTAAAGCCTTCTCCATCTTTAGTGGATGCTGTTGGTTGACCACTCAGCGTCCATTTCCCCCTCTTCTTGACTACAGAACCACAATTTTGTTGCAGTATCATCTTCATGTGATTATGGGAGAGGGACCCCATCCCCAGCTCCGGGGATGGATCCTGATTAATCCAAGCCGTTCAGCACATGGCATTCTCTTAGTAGCTCTTACTGGTTCAGAGGTTGGTACATACCCTAAGCTGGCCCAATCAGACTTAAAGAAAGCTCTTGTATTTCATGGTTTGGGGAGGGATTTTCCCTTTCTCCTGCTGAATGTGCGTCAGGACTCATTAGTCGTGACTCTCATTGGCAGCTATCTTGTGGCCATGAGGGGAACCAGTTTTAAGATGAAATCAGCACTGAGGATGGCAGAGCAGAGAAAGGGAAAGAACCTGTCCATTAAGCTGCTAATTGTTCTCTACCTGAAGGCTCCTCCTACCTCTGGATTTCACTTTGAGTTGCGGTTTTCTATTATGTCTAGCTTAAAACATCCTGTTGATACACTGCTCCTAAGGAAGTTTGGGAGTACAGGTTGAATACTGCCTTGTCATCAGCAGTGCCAGAGGGAAATTCTAGCCTAGGCAGCAGGTGGACCTCTCAGGGTACTATCTGATCCTGAGAGATATAAACTCTGGTGAAGGAGGCACAGCCAACTTCATTTAAATTAATGTATAGGCTTCCTTACAAGTGTCTGGAAATATATTTTGTAACAGACTTATGTTGGCTTTTGGCTGTCACACATCTTACCCACTCCCTTCCTGTTGGCCCCCATATCTCTTTGTCGGAGGTCTCCCATAGAAGAGACAACATTTTGTCCACAGAAGATTTGGACTCCCTCTTGCAGAGTGTAGAATCATTGATTGGAAGCATCTGCCTACCAGAAACTACATTTCCCGTGCCTCCTTATATGTAATTAAGGCCACAGGCCTGGTTCTCACCAATGGAATGGGAGCAGTAATGATATATGTCATGTCTGGGTCAAGAAACTTAAACAGTGGGTGTACCTTCATTGTCTTTATCCATCCTCCAGCTGAATGCAAAGGACTCCAGGGCCCAGGAGGAGGGTGGAGCCACAATGAGGAAGGAGTCTGGGTCATGGATAATCCTGTGGAAGGTTGACTGCCACCCAGGAATATCTGTGTTGGACAGTTACATGCCTGAGGAATATACTTCTATTGTGTCAAGCCATTAAACCTTTGGGGTTGGATTGTTACGGCAGTTAGTATTGCCCTAATACATCCCCATCGGGCATGGTCTTAGTAGGAGGGCAACAGCCGTCTCAGCCTCCTGCTGCTGCTCCCATTATGGAAGGCAAAGGGATCCAGTTCCCCCTTCTGTCTGCTCCCTGCTACAGCCAAGGTTTAAATAGCCAATTAGACACTTGCTCCCGGGATACTGAATCTTAAACAAGGGGCACAAAGACATAGGGAAAGTTCAGATTTATAGCAGTGGTAGCAGAAAGTTGAGGAAAATACTGTGCCTATGGCAATTGGGCTTTGGCAAGAGTTTCTGCTACTTCAGCAGCACCCTTGGGTCCTGCTGGTTGTCCCAAGCCTTCTACTCCAGCTTCTCATTGATTCTGCTAGCCCTTGATAGCCTGCAAGTAATTCCCCCATTTGCTTAAGACAATCAGAGTTTTTTTCTCTTGCTTGCAATCATATGGAGGTGTTTTAATTTTTTTCGTAGAAGAGGCCCATATCAAACTCATGCATTTTATTTTATCTTGCTTTTTATAAGTCTTTCCCTTGTAAAATTCTGTATTTATCTTGGCATTTGACTCGGCTTTACTACCTTAGATTCATGATCTAACAGCAGTTGAGGTTGGCACCACTCAATTTTCTCCTTTCGTTGACTGCCTGTCCAGATAATCAAATAGTTACTTTTTCCTTTTGTTGATGGTTTGGTCTCTCTCCTAGCTTTCAGCAATTATTTTCCTCATTTGCCTTACTTACAGATTGTCCTTACCTATGCATTTTTGTGGCATTTCTACTTGTTAACCATTTCTAGTGTTCAACTGTGCCATCCAATTAGCAATCTGTAACAGTTTTCTGATGCGGGAAGGGCATAGTTGGTGGAGAAGGCACTGTATCCCTTGTCCCAGAGACCTGCTTCTGGTACTTAGAAGATATGTGACCTTGGGCAAATCACTGAACTTGTTTCTCCCTGAGACTTGTTTTGCTAAATGATTAGAATGAGAGAATACATGAAAATCTCAGGGTCAGTTACAATGATAGCAGTTAGTTAAAGGCCGCATGGCTAGAGAATACAGTTGGAGGGAAGGTAGGAAAGTATGAAGGTAGGAAGTCCACAGCCTCCCCTGGGAAGTCAGGCTGTGAGAGCTACGAGTCAGGGAGGGACTAGTCATTAGTGCACTCAGACCACCATCAGCTGATGGGGACTACTCGATTACTTTTTCTTTTTCAGCCAGCTCTATACTTTTGGTTTGTCCTCAAATACAGTCCTTGAAGAGAATCTAAACAGAGCAGTGGCCCTGCTTTAACATTGTATCCAATCCTCACACATCATGAACACAAAACAAATTTGACACCGCACAGCAACCTTTTACATTACTCAATTTCTCAATGAATGCTCTTCCACACCTCTGATCAGCCATTTATATGTGCAACTGAACTGCATTAGAAACACCGCCTCCACTTCCCAAGGACTGTACTGGGGACCAGATGTGGTGACCTCCAACACTAGGCCTCAGTTTCCTCATCTGTAAAATGGGGTGGCTCAACTGATGCTCCCAGATTCCCCTCTCCAGTCCCAGCATGCTGTGACGCTGGAAGATCATCTTGTGACCTCTACCCTGAGCATCGGCTTAGATTCTAGATGGAGTTAGCTTTTCTCCCCAAAAGCAAAAGAATACTTCTGCCTGGAGTTTTTCTCTTGTTGAAAACCTCCTCCCTCTCCCTTCACTGGGGTGGAGCTTGTTGCCATGGTAACCTGCAGCCAAAGGCTCTGAGGTCAGCACTAAATCCAGCCAAATGGACTCACATACATGGCTACAGAAGGTCAGGACAGAGTATTTCTCCAAACCTGATGATTCACTGATAGGAAACAAAATATTTAGCCTCTGATAACTTTTCACAAATTTTCCACTTTTTTCTTAGAGGTCACTTGACCAAATAAGAGAGGACTGGGGCCAATTTTGTTCAATTTGCTAGTCTTTTTTAACATTCTTACAGATAGATGCATTTATCTTAGGCCATCTTTTGACTTGGAAAAAATTATCTTCTCTTCTAAAACATATTCTGTGAGTGCTTGAACTGGAGCCAAGAAAAAAAAGGCAGGAAACACAAGCTTAAATAACTATTAATATTCAGATAATAATAATCAAATATTGTTTGATAACACTCAAATAAATATTCTGAGCAATATCCTCTCCTAGCATACCTACATACACACAACTACACACAAACACCCTTAGCCACCTTCCCATATATTTAGATGAAACTTGAAGAAAATAGTAATGTCCGCACAGAGTTTGGAAAATGCTGGACTAAGTGTGCATTTTTGATTATTCCACAGACGTCCAAGGCCAAGTAGAGAGGCGGTTGGTTAAGGACAATGTGGTACCATGGGGAGGTGGAAGGTTATTGGAGTGCCTGAACCAGGCAGATTTGTTTCAAATGGAGCGTATGAAAATAAGGTTTAGAATGAAGGAATCCCAGCTCTTTAGGTGCCACTGTGAAACATTAAGAGCATCCAGGGCCCCCAGGATGCAAGCAAGCTCTTCGTCTGAGGCTTGGGATAAAAGGCATGTTGCCAACTGAAACAAAGCAGGAAGGATCCACGCACACAAGAGACTGTGGCTGGCCTGTCAGACTGTATTTGTGTCTGCCTGAGCTGTTCTGAAAAGATCCTCCTTTCCCGAATCACTAAGACCCCCCAGACAATAGAGGGATGGAGTGGCGACGCTCCCTGTGCTAAGCAACAGATTGGAGATGTGGGAGTGGGAACTTTCATCTTGGCTCTGTTACTGATAACTGCCACTGAACCCAACCCTAATGGCTTCCTCTTCCTCAGCTACTAGGGTGGAATGATCGAGTCTGGGCCATCCCATGGAGATGGTCCAAGACAATAAGTCACCACTGAAACTCATCCCCCTCCCTGCCCCATCCAAGCTACCATCATCTCTCACTGGGATTTTAGCAGTTGCCTTCCAGTTGGTCTCCTTGCTTCCGCTCCTACCTCCCTGGAGCTTATTGTTTACCCACACTGAAGCCAGAATGACCCTCTCAAAATACAAGTTGTGTCGCTCTCCTGCCCCATATCCTCTGATAGCTTCCCAATATTCTTATTATGACCTACAAGGCCCTACACAACCTGCCTCACACTCCCGTTACTTCTCTAACCTCATCTCCTATTGCTCTTCTCTCTCTTGCTTTGTTCCAGACATATTGACCTCCTTGCTTGAACATGTCATTTCTATTCACACCTTGGAGCTTCTGCATTTGCTGCTCCCTCTGCCTGCAATGATCTTTCACTAGTTACCTGCGTTACTTGTTGCTTCACATCCTTCAGATCTTTTCTCAGATGCCATCTTCCCAATGAGGGCTTTCCTGATCACCTTATTTAAAATGGCGACTATTCTGTGTTAGTCAACTATTGCCACAATTATTATTGCATAATAAACCACTCCCAATCTCAGTGGCTTACAACAAGCATTTATTTCCACACTCATGGGTTGGACTGAGACTTGATTGCTCTAGGATGGGCTTAACTTGCCTGCTGTGCTTTAGGCTGCAGGTTGGGTTCAGGGCTGCTCTATGTGTGCTTGTGTTGAGGCCCAGAATGAAGGGGCAGTGACTACCCAGGGCATGTTCTTGTCATGGTATATCATCAGAGTACAAAAGCCAAGCCAAACAATATAAGCAATTTAAGATCTCTGCTTGCATCATATTCCACGAACATTCTATTGGTCAAAGGAAATCACATGACCAAGCCCAACATTAATGAGTTAGGGAAGTATACTCTGCCCACACTGGGAGGGGGAAGAGAGAATATTTCCTGAACAATCATCCACGCTATCACACATACACATATACACACGTGCACCCCCCACCCCTGCTTGCACTCTCTATCTCCCCTCCCCTGCTTTTTCTCTTTAGGGCTTATCATCACCCTACTTATGACATGTTTTACTTGTCTATTTTGTTTATTGTCTGTCTCACTGGCTAAAATGAAGGCTCTTGGAGAGCATGGAGTTTTGTTTGTTTTGTTTTGTTTACTGCTGTATCATCAGTACCTTGAACAGTACCTGGAACATAGTGGATGCTGAATAAATACTTTTTGAATGACAGAATAAATAAATCCACCTATTACTGTGAAGACTCATTAAAGGAAGTTCAGAAATGAGTTCTAGGATCTTGCAGCCTTCTGAATAGGGACATAATCTCTGCAAAAGACTGGTCTTATCACTATGTCCACCACATCAACACCACTACCATTACTCTCACTATCATCATCATAATCTCCATCAACATCACCATCACCACCATTTTCCTCACCACCGTCATTGTCACCACTACTATCATCACCATCATCACCACTGCCATTACTATCACCACCCATACCATATCACCATCAGCATTAGCATCACCACTGTCTCTACCACACCATTTCTACCACATCATCATTGTCACCATCACTCTTACACCATCATCACCTCTACCACGTCACCATTATCACTACCATCACCATCAGCACCTCTACCACATACCACCACCAACAGCATCACTACTATCGCCACATCACCATCACCACCTCTATTACCATCCCGTATCGACCGCCATCCCCCTCATCACTCTCATCTCCATCATCACCATCACTATCACCATTATCTTCATTAGATGATGATGATTGACAGTAATGCTGATTGCACACAGCTCTCAACAAACAAATTGCAGTACAGGAAGTAGAAGAAATGATCATTTTGTCCCAGCAGGCTAGTTGCAATGGAAAAACCTCAATCTGAGAAAATTATTTCTCTTAAGAGCCCCAGAGTAAATCTATAGCAATGATACAATCAATATTTACTATAGCTTCAGAAATGCTATCTGCTCTTTTGGAGGTCTGCAAAAATGATCAAACCTTGAATTTCACCTCCTAAGTAGCACTGAAGTTGTCTCTAGCTGTTCTTCCACTTATTCCTTTGGAGAGAAAAAAGCTTGTTTACTAAGTCATTTCTTTCACCACTTACTTACAAGTCCATTACTTCTTATTGCATAATAATAGACCACGTGACTTCTTGATTAATCTTTTCCATCCTGAAACAAAATCTTTTCCTGAATTGCTGCTGCTTCTCTAGTTCTTTGTAAACACTGCTTGACAAAAATGTGTGGGTGCTGGAAGGCCCCCAAATACCCGGGGTAAGATTAAAGTCCAGCAAATCTCCACTCCAGATCAATTCTCTCTGCTTACAGAGCAAGGCAGTATACTCTTTCTTCCACCTCTACTTGTTTTTTCAAAACCTTCCTCTCTAGGGCAGCTTTCACCTTAGTTTTATCTGGCCTGTGACTCTGAAATGATTTGCTAAAGCTACTTTATTTATTTATTTTTGCCAAAGGCATCAAATATATTGATTTGAAGTATGGAAATGTTCAAGATATTCTACAAAAAGATCTTCCTCATAAAATATTGTACCATAGGTTGGGGAAGGGTCTGTTGAGGATGGTGTGAAGAAGGGGAATTTTATTTAATTCTTAACAGCAATTTTTTTGAAGGGAAGAAATTGCCACTGTTTGGCTTTAGTCCCAAATCTGCTATTATGATGAAACACCAAGAGTACAATTTATCATATCCTGATGGCAATGCATCTGATTTTGATTCTATCAAATACAAGGAAAAAACTGTATTACTGGGGAGGGGGATGGTTGAAAGAGGAATGTTGGAGCCTCCTGAGAAGACTTTCTTTTTTGTGGGCATGAGAGAATGTTCCACAGCAGAGAGAAAAATAGATGAAAAGGCCTATATTGCTAATAAAGAGACATTTGCACAGTGATGCCCAGACAATTTTGTGACTGAGGTCCAGCATCTGCGGAGCTCATCTGATGCAACAAGATGGCGGTTAGATCCAGGGTGGAAGTGAAGGGACTTTGTTGCCCTATCTGTCAACTCAAAACCAGTCAGGTCAAATCCGTGTTTGATTGTTCCCCTCATTTTCTCACTCTTCTAAATGATTCTCATCTCTTGTTGGCTTGGGGCTGGACTAGCCTGGGAAAGCTCCAGGCTGAGCTCAGCTGAGGGGCAGTGGGAGCCATTTCCTCCACTGGAATCCAAAAGCCATCCCCAGCTGAAAGGAGTTCCAGGTGGTGGAAAACCCGAGCTGCAGCAACTCTGCAAATGAAGGTTGGAGATCAGCTCATCTGTGCCAAGGGTGCCTCTGCTGAGCTGAGGGTTTTGCTGTGTGAGGCAGGCCGGCCTCTCGGCAGGGAGGCTGGGATTTGAACTTGGGATGTGCTCAGTTGCTAAAAGATATTGGAAGCAGGCACTTCCTGTAAAGGGATTCAGTTTCAACTAAACAGTGTTCAGTTTACAGTTACTTTGGACCCAAAGAGGGAATTTTTGTCTGTTTGGATCGTAACAGGATCTCTGAGTAGGGATGTGTAGACATTTGTAGGGGAGTGGGAAGGAGGGGGGCAGGAGAACAGAGTAGTGTCTTGTGAGTGAGATGGTGGCCCTGTCTCCTTATCCTCCAGGCCACTTTAGTGAAAACTCAGCTCAAAGTATGTCTGGGCTCCAATAGGTATTCAGTGTTTTATGGATCAGGCCTGAGAAGGGCACATCTAAAGCAGAGGTTAGAGAGGGTTGCCTGCCGTGTTCCCCAGGAAGCAAACTCTGATGGAGAGATTGGTTTGTAGACAGTTTATTCGGGGTGCTCTTAGGATCAACCCCTGTGAAAGAAGAGAAAGCAGGACAAGGCAGGGGATAATTTGAGCTACAGTGCAGTCACAACAAAAGCTTCTGTTGATCCTGTGGGGAGCTCTGGAGCTGGGATAACCTTGCAGAATTGTCCAGGGTGAGGGCCCAGGTCTTCATATCTCTGGATCAACCAGTCGTTAGATGTGGGTAAAGGGGCAACCAGTAAAGGCGCACACCCTTGCTGAGGCAGCTCTCTTCCATCAAGAGAAGAACGCTCGGCTGCCAACACTCCAGTGAGCTGGGGGAATGAATATTTCAATCCTGAAGGGAGGAATGGGGAGGCACAACATGGCATCCACTATATTGAACTAGAAACAAAGCCAAAGAAGTTTCTCTAGAAGGGAGCCAGGGACAGATGACATACTAATCTGCTCTTTTTAAGTGTCAATTATAGTCAATTCAAAAAAATATGAGTGTTTACTGTGGTCCAGGCACTGAGGATACAGAGATAAACAAGACAAGACTCCTGCCTTTGAGGGACCCATGATCTGGTGGAAAGACAGAGGTATCAGAAATTAACCAGCACTCAACATGACTATAGAGGCATTGAACAGGTAGAATGGGGTGCAGAGAGGGATATCAGCTTAATTCATGTGTGATAGTCCAAGTTTTGTGCAGTATTAGACTACTGAGCATACATCACACAATAAACACATTATAATTTAGAAAAACAACCATTTCATGAAGTTTCCTTTTTCTCATTCATTATGGTGGAGAGGTTTTCTCCTGCTGAGTGGCAATGCAGTTGTTGATAACGTCAGACAAGCCAAACTATTTCCAAAAACATTTGGACTTCCTTTTGGATAAGTAAATGTTTGTTGATTGAAATTAAAAAAAAAAAAGGAGGGAGGAAGGGAGATGGATGACAATAAGAGGAGGTATAAAAATAAAACATGTCATAGCCACTTTAGTGGAGGTGGGACTAGAACTCACATTTTCTATCCTTTGTTCAGAGTTCTTTTTTTTTTTCCTTTTTTCAACACCGAATATAATTTTACCCCACAGCGGCCTTCCTTACGTTAATTGATATTCTCTTTGCTGGAGTACCCTCTCTTTGCTTGGTTAGATGAAGCCTTCTGATGACCATGGACTTGATCCCCTCTGGGAGACCATCAGCCTTGCTCCATTCTCTGGCTGCAGACTGCACTCTTAGTGGCATTCTTGATGAGGCATGCCACTGGTCCTACTGGAGAGCAAGATGAGAGAGGGAAGATAGATCAGTGCAAACAGATTAACAAGACTAAGGTGAGTATTCAAAATATCTATCAGCTGGTACAGCACGACAATGGACCAATCAGGCTGAAAACAACCAGTACAGCCAAAGCTGTGCAAACAGGCTGAATACTAGCCTGTTCAGGATTATTAAAAAATTGCAAGTGCTTATCTTTTAAAAAATAATTTCTGTTTATAAACAACATTGCTGTTAATTGTTTTTATCATGGAACCACTTATTTTTCTACTTTATTGAACCATTAAATTATAGCATTGGCCATAAATTAATCAAGGGTGAACTCCTAGAACAAGGATTAATGTGTTTCAGCTGTGGGTAAGAGATCTGGAGAAGATGTTAAGATTATTGATGGGACTTCCAATGAGCCTTCAAAAGCTGCAAATCTGAAGCCTGTGTTTCTTTATTTCCTTGTTCCTTTGTCTCTATAAAACAAAACCAACAATGTTTCTTGATTATATTTTATATTCGTCAAATGACACTCCTATGTGTTCACAAAAAAGTTTATTTTTTAATCTTTAAAAAATGTTATAAATTTAAATAAATAGAGAAAAATTGAGAATAATGTAATAAATACCTGTGGTCTCACGTTCCAGAATTATAAATCCTAACATTTAGTCTTTTTTTTTTTTGCTTCAGATTTGAGGTAAAGTTGAGGTTTCCTCTTGCTAATTCCATGCTTCTCTCTCCCTCCCCAGAGGCAACCAACACAGATTTCTTATGTCTCCTTCAGGCCCAGTGGTTCTCAGCCCTGGCTGTATTTAAGGATCTCCTGGGAATCTATTAGAAATCCCTAGCACCTGGGCCTCATGCCAGATGAATAAAATCAGGAAGGGGGGAAGAGCAGGAAGGGGGAATTCAAGCATCAGTTAGTTTTTATCCAAATCAAAGTGATTTTTATTCGCTACTTCAGTATGGTTTTCCAGATTCTTAAGCATGTTTTTATGTATATTTTGAACCTCCTATTTAATGTAGATATGGATAGGTCTTCGTTTTCCTTCTTGAAACTGGGGAGTGCTAGGTGACAAAGGGAAGGACTGTAACTTACCCTCTTTTAACATAGCCTGCATCAGTAGTTTTTAAAGCTCCCCAGGTGATTCCACTGTGCAGCCAAAACTGAGTGCCAAACCACTGTCTAGCTCATGTTTACATAATTTTATTTTATTTTATTTTATTTATTTATTTATTTATTTTTAAATTTTTTGTTTATTGCAGTAACATTGGTTTATAACATTGTATAAATTTCAGGTGTACATCATTATACTTCTATTTCTGCATAGATTACATCATGTTCACCACCCAAATACTAATTACAACCCATCACCACACACATGTGCCAAATTATCCCTTTTGCCATCCTCTCTCCTCCCTTCCCCTCTGGTAACCACCAATCCAATCTCTGTCTCTATGTGTTTGTTTATTGTTGCTATTATCTACTACTTAATGAAGGAAATCATACAGTATTTGACCTTATCCCTCTGACTTATTTCACTTTGCATAATACCCTCAATGTCCATCCATGTTGTCACAAATGGCTGGATTTCATCGTTTCCTATGGCTGAGTAGTATTCCATTGTGTATATATACCACATCTTCTTTATCCATTCATCCCTTGATGGGCACTTAGGTTGCTTCCAAGTCTTGGCTATTGTGAATAACGCTGCAATGAACACAGGGGTGCATGTATCTTTATGCATTGGTGTTTTCAAGTTCTTTGGATAAATACCCAGCAGTGGAATAGCTGGATCATATGGTAGTTCTATCCTTGATTTTTTGAGGAATCTCCATACTGTTTTCCATAGTGGCTGCACCAGTTTGCACTCCCACCAGCAGTGTGTGAGAGTTCCCTTCTCTCCACATCCTCTCCAACACATGTTGTTTCCTGTCTTGTTAATTATTAGCTCATGTTTACATAATTTTAGTACATGTGTATCTATCTATGAACAATACATTTTATTGCTTGTATGTGTATGTGTATATTTTAGAAGAATATGTAAATGAAGTCATAGTGTAACGTTCTACACCTGGCTTTTTAACTCGACATTATGTTTTTTTAAAAAAAATATTGAAATAATTTTAGACTTACAGAGAAGTTGCAAAAATGGTGTGAATTTCCCATATACCCTGAACCCAGCTTCTCCTACTGTTAACATCTTGCATTACCATAGTACAATATTGAAATCAGGAAATTAAAATGATAAAATACTGTTAATTAATCTATATGCCTTATTGAGATTTTGCCAGTTTTCCCTCTGATGTATTTTTCTGGTCCAGGATCCTACATTACATTTAGTTGTCATGTCTCCTTAGTCTCCTCCAATCTGTGGCAGTTCCTCAGTTTTTCCTTGCCTTTTATGACCTTTGCAGTTTTGAAGAGTGCTGGCCACTTATTTTGTAGAATGTCCTTCCATTTAGATTTGTCTGTTCTCTCATTTTTTAATTGAGATTATGCATTTCAGGCAAGAATTCCACAGAAATGATGTTGTGTCCATCTCAGGTCATCATATCAGGGGTTCATGATGTCAATAGGTCTTATTACTAGTGATGTTAACCTTGATCACTTGGTTAAGGTGATGTCTGTAAGGATTTCTCCACTGTAAAGTTACTATTTTAACCCCTGTGCTTAAAAAAGACTCTTGTGAGGATAGATGAGACAATGTAAATATCTTGTTTCTTATAATACTTTTGCTCACTAATTTTATCATCCATATTAGTCTGCTAGGACTGCCATAACAAAATACCACAGACTGAGTGGCTTAAACAACAGAAATTTATTTTCTTACAGTCCTAGAGGCTGGAAGTTTGAGATCAAGGTGTCAGCAGGGTTGATTTCTCCTGAGGCCTCTCTCCTTGGCTTGCAGATGGCCACCTTCTCACTGTGTCCTCACGTGGCCTTGCCTCTGAGCTTGTGCATCCCTGGTGTCTCTTCCTCTTCTTATAAGGACTCCACTCCTATTGGATTAGGGCGCCATCCTTATGACCTCAATTAACCTTAATTACCTCTTGAAAGATCTTCTCTCAAAATAAGGTCACATTGGGGTTAGGGCTTCAGCATATGAATTTTGGGGGGACGTTAGGGTTTCAGCATATGAATTTTGGGGGGACACAATTCAGTCCATAACATCATCCATCAATGATTCTTGCCTGCAAAAACTATTACTGTGCTCTTTGTCATATGATGTTTTTCAATTTCCATCATTTCTCCTACATTTATTAATTGGAATTCTACTGTAAGGAACAGCTGCTTTTTTACCTGTTTATTTATTTATGTCAGTACAGATATTTTTTCTTATGAACTATAATCCATTACTATCATTATTTTATTATTCAAATTGCCCCAGACTTGACCACTGAGAGCTCCTTTGAGTTGGTTCTCTCTGTCCTTTCAACATGCCCCATCGTTTTTTGAGCACTCCCTTACTTTTTGGCACCACAACATGTACCCGGCTTATCTTGCATTTTCCCTGCCCCAGCCCTGAAATCACCATTTCTCTAAGGAGCCCTGGTTCCTTTTATTGGAGAATGGTATTTAGAAACCAAGATGTGGGTGGTAGGTGTGCTTGTTGCTCCTGGAGTGTCATTACTTCCTTGTGATCTCAGTAAACGGAGCTGGGGAATATATGCATGTATGCTCACACATATATAACACACTCGTATATTTATTTCTCTGCCTCTCCATATGTACGTATGTTAAAAATCATGAGTTTATACTGATACTTCCTCCAGTCTAACACTACAGGGTTTATTCTAGCCTTTCTCTTTCTCTTATTTGTAATTCCTTTCTCCAACAGTGAGAAACCTAGCTCTCATTATCCATGATAAATTTATATATTTGCTCAGTCCTAGTACACACATAAAGTAGTTTCAGAATTGCTAAACTAAACCCCTGTGAAAAGCAATGTACTAACTAGAGAACAATATACAGTTCTTTATGTCTTTAACCTTATAGACAAACTGTTTAATAAATTTACTTAGGTTAGTTATTTCCCCTTCAGTGTGGTTATACTGTTCACATGTAATACAGTTAGACTCATTTGTTGCTGATCATATACCATCTTGAGCTCTCTTCACATCTTGGTTTTGGTCATTATTATTTTTTTAGGGTAATCAAAGCATGAACGTAGTTCTAAAAGCCAGAAGTAAACAAAAACGTATACTCCAAAAAAAAAAAAAAAAACCCTCTCATCTCTACTACCCTGTTCCCATTCCCCCATTTTTCCCAGTCTGTTCTCACTCATCCCCTAGAGTTACCCAGTCTCCTCAGTTTCTAGTTTGTCTTTTCTATATGTCTTTTGCACAATAGAGCAGATACATGACTATTTTCTTATATCCCCTTCATTCTCACATGAAGGGGAACATGCTATGGGTACTCTTTTGCACTGTCCTTTTTTTTTTCACTTACCATTATGTTTTGGAATTCACTCCATATCAGTTCATAGAAATCTTCTTTATTCTTTTTTCACATCTGCACACAGTGCTCCATTGTCTAGATGCTCCATTTATTTATTCAACCACTCTCCCATGTATCAGCATTTAGGTTGTGTCCAATATTTTGCAGTTACAAATGATGCTACAATAAATAATCTTGTGCATATGTATTTTTGTATTGTTGGTTGTATTTCCCCAAAGAGATACTGCTGGGTCAAAAGATAACCTGCATATATAATTCTGTACATATTGCTAAACTTTCCTCCAGAAGGGTTGTACCAGTTTCCATTCCTAGCAATAACATATGAGTGTGCCTGTTTCCTCACAGCCTTGCCAACACAATTTGTTGTCAGACTTTTAAGATTTTACCAATCTGGTGGGTGAGAGATGGTATTTTAGTTTTGCTTCATTTTGTATTTCTCTAATTATGAATGAGTTTGAACATTTTTCTTATGTTTAAGGGCTATTTTTATAACTTTGTGAATTGTCTGTTGACATCTTTATCCAAGTTTTCCATCAGATTTTTTTGTCCTTTGTCTTTCAATTTTTTTTCAAAGATTTAAAAAAATGTTTATGGTGGTAAAAATATATATATAACATGACACTTGCCACTTTATCCATTTTTAAGTGTACGATTCAGTGGCATTAAGTACATTCATAATGTTGTGCAACCATCACCACTATCTATTTCCAGAACTTTTCCATCACCCCAAACAGAAACTCTATAACCATTGAGCAATCACTCTCCATTCCACCCATCCCCCAGCTCCTTATCCTTCCATTTTTAAGAGTTATTTATATACTAGGAATATTAATGCTTTTTCTATGGAATATTTCAGAATTTTCCTCTCCATTTGTCAATTGTCTTTTGACTTTATAGTGTTTTTGGCCATGCAAAAATTTATTTTCAAGTAAACAAGTTTGTCAACCTTTTATTGCTTCTGGATTTTGAGGTGTAGTTAAAAAGCCTTTCCCTACCCCCAGATTATAGAGGAATTAACTTAAGTTTTCTTATAGCACTTGTGTGGTTTGTTTTTATTTTTGTTTTTGTTTTTTTACCTTTAGATCTCTGATCCATTTGGAGTTTATGCTTGTGGATGCTGTGAGGTATGGATCTAATTTGATCTTTTTCCTTATGGCTAACCAGTTGTCCCAATACTATTTATTAATAGTGTCTTCGTTCTCTATTGATTTATGATACCACCTCATTCACATACCCAGATCCTTTAAATGCTTGATTATGACTAAAATTGCATTGATTTTATATAAACATCACCGATTTATCAAGTAATTTTGAAAGAAACAAATAGTTTTCTATACTCAAAGAATTTTTGATTGAAAAGGGCTTCAGAAGTCGTCTAGGTCAATCTTCAATGGCTCCTCACCATTTTCGAGATAACCTCTCACCTTAGCCCAAGAAATTCCTCATGATCTTATCTGTGCCTGCTTCTCTAGCTTTTTGTCCTACCCCCTTCCTCCACTGCCCTACAGTGCATCCTACTGAACTTTCTTCTGCCTTTTCTCCTCCCCCTAATTCTGTTTCATGCCGCTAGGCCCTCATGTGTGCTGTTCTGTCTGCCCAGATTGCCAGTCCTTCTTCTCTGAGTGGCTTAGCATTCAAATCTTGTGTCCCTTCCTCTAGGAAACCTTCCCCGACCTTTCCGTCTGAGCCAGAACCTGCTCTCTTGGGCTCTTGCAGTACCCGGGTATATTATAGTCGTGGTCTCATTGCATATTGTTATAATTGTGGGTTTATTTGTCTGTCGTCCCCACTAGATTATGAGTCCATTGAGGCTAAGGGCTTTGTATCGCTAGATACAAAGAAAGCTAGGCAAATACACAGCAGTGCATCTAGACTTGGATTGAATTCTTCAAATAACAAACAGTTTGCTGTCCAAAAAGGCAAACTGTTTTATTTTTACATTATTCGAAAGTTATTCCTCACAGCAGGCTGAACTCTGCCTTCCTGTAATTTCTACCCACTTGTCCTTGTTGTGTCCTCAGGAACGAAATCCCTTATTAGAGGGCAGGGATCTGCTCCCGGAGCTGGGCCTTGGCCAGGGACACAGCTATAACTGGTGCCTCTTCTTGAAACAATTCAGTGCTCCTTGTTTTGGGTATGAATTTTTCCTTTCGATGAATATTTGATTTAAGGTAAGAAAAATCTGAGTTTCCCATAAAGTACTTCAGTCTGTTATCCTATTTTAATGTGTTCACACAAGCAGCTTCCCCAAAAGCCTTCTGCTAGCTGAATTCAAGCAAAGTACTCACGTTCAGCATGTTATTTGTCACTTTGGTGATGACAGTTGCCCTTTCTCTCCATCTTTTCATGGGGACTCAATGGATTTAATTGGATTCTTTGTTCTCTGTTCTTCTGGGCATTCCGTGGTGCTGACTTGCTAGCAGTTCTATGCACCATCATGTTGCTGCCTGGTGTCCCCAGCCTTTGGCTTCAGAGACCTGGCCTAGATCTGCCCATGAGTTTTGGTACCACATCTACAAAGTTCTGTGGAAATGCCACACCTTACCACAGACTAGAGTTTCTCAAAGGACCATCTGATTTAGAATCTCCCAGTGAGTTTGTTAAAAATGTAGATTCCTGAATCCATCCTCCTGACATTTCAGATCAAAATCTCTGAGGATGAGGCCCTTTAGTGCACTTTTTAAAGTAAAGCCTCTCTGCCTGATTCTCATATAAGCTAAAGTGAATAAATGCTGCCCTAGATTTTAGCAAAATAATCACCATATACATAATCACTCATCCGCTCTGGGTGTTCGTTTGAGTCTAAGCAGATTCACACCTCTATCAATGTCCTATCTACTCCTTTTCTTTTTACCCTCAGATATAAGCTTGGTGAGGGCAGAGATTTTTTTCCACCATATTTACAGTGCCCAGCACAGTACACGGCATATAGTAGGTGCTCAGTAAGTAGCTGTTGAATGAAAGCACAGAGAATGAACATTTCTTTGTCCCTTCCACTGCCTTGATCCTTGTAACACTGGGGAGAGGCTATGGTGTAAATGAATTGAGAGGCATGGGAAGTAAAGGAGAATGCTGAAAGGCATAGGAGCACGCAACTTGTGGTGGACCCAGAGCACTGCAGAAAGCTGTGAATGAAGGCAGCTCCCTCATTAGTGAGTTCTGTAGATGCAAGGTCTTCAGACCAGTCTCTTTGACAGTGACAGACTGGGCAGCTGGAGTCTGAATAGACAGGGACACCAATATGAATTCCTCCCTCCACACCAGCCTCAAAGCCTATGGAGTTTGGAGAATGAGGGAAGGGCAAGAAATGGCAAAGGCTTGCATTGTTGTGTCTCTACACAGTAACTCATCATTCAAATAAATTAAAGCCTCAAGGAATCTTAATAATAATAACTTACAACTACCTTGGGAAGATAGGATGTAGAGTTGCTATGAATCAGACAGCCTAGGTTCATATTCCAACTCTTATTAGCTTACTTTCTCATTACCTCAGTTTCTTCATTAGTAAATGGGGATAATTTAATTATACGCTCCCTGTGTGCTGGTTAAGATAATGCTGACTACCATAACAGAGACATCCTCATACTTTAGTGGCTTAACACAATTGAAGTTTATTACTTGATCATGTATAGTCCAAATGGATGTTCTTATTTGGTGGGTGGCTCTCCTCCATGTGGTGATTCAGGGATCCAGGTTCTCTTTATGTTGTAACTCCCCATCCCCTAAGGCCTTAGAGCCCTCTGCTAGAACCTCTGCATCCAGTCAACAGACAGGAAGAAAAAGTGAGAAGACACACCACCTCTTAAAGCACTTTGGCATGAAAGTGACACATGTCACTTTCCATTCACATTTCATTGGGGAGAGCTAGTCCCATAGCCAATCTAGGAGCAAGGGAGTATGGGAAATATAGTCTAGCTGTGTACTCGGGAAGAAAAGTATATCACTTATTGCTACATTACAATCCATCACAAAACTTAGTGGTTTAAAACAACAATCTTTTATTTAGTTCACAATTCTGTGGGGTGGCAGTTTGGGCTGGGGTTAGCTAGGAAGTTATGCTAATCTAAGTCGGGCTTACCTGATCAGCTGACTGGGCTCACTCATGCAAATGTGGTCAGCTGCCGTGTTGGGTGGGGACTGGTTGATCCAGGATGACTTTAGCTGGGAAAGCATATCTTTGCTCCATTTGTCTCTCACCCTCCAGTAGACTAGGCCAGGTTTGTTTACATGGCAGCTGGGCAGAGTCCCAAGAGCAAGAGCAGAAGTCTGCAAAGTCTGTTGAGGCTTACACAATCTAGTTTCTGTCACATTATATTGGCCAATACCCAGAATCAAGGAGTGGAGATAGAGAAGCTGCAGAGAATTGTGGCCATTTTTGCAACCTATCACAAAAAGGAAATATATTTGGTTAAACAGATTGTCTGTAACATGCCTAACAGAGTACCTGGCATCATAATAAGTGTCCAATAAACTTATCTATTATCATCATGATTATTATCATTTATTGAATACCTACTATGTGGTAGGCTCTGTCCTATGTAATTTACATATATTATCTTATTTAATCACCACAACTATCCCACTTTACAGATGAAGGAACTGAGGTTCAAAGAGATGAAGAAAACTGTCGACAGTCATTCAACTAGTAAGTGATGGGGCCCAAGGTTATAATCCATACTGCCTTGGGTCTTAGCCTTCCACCCTACAATGATGAAGGAGAAACTAAACTTGAATCTGGGGTGATATTAAACATTTAGGAAAATCTGGGAAATGATATGGAAAGACCCTAGCATTATGACCTGAAATATGAGGGTGAAGTCCAAAGCCAGTTTTGGCAAAAGACCCTCAAGTTGGTCACAGCTCATCTCAAGGACAAAGCAATGATGATTATTGCGACTCATTTGCTGTCATGTGCTGCCTGGTTCTTTCCTTTATAACAGAGTGTTGGGAAATTCCTTCCTGACTGAAGAGTCCATATTAGTGTTAGAGATCTTGAGTAGGGGGAAGGAGGTAGAGGGGAAGTGGGTAGGGGATAGAGAGAAATTTAGCCTCAGAATAGAAAATACCAGAGCAGAGGAGGAGTTTGAAACGCCCTTGGCCAGATATTCCCAATCTCTTTTGGGAATGAAGACACTGATAAGATAGCACCTTATTGATCCTACAGATAAGACTTGGCAAGCATATGACTTAACAGACATTTTTCAGTTAACTTCACAGCATCCCAGGAGTCTGCAGCCCACACATTGGGAACCAGTGGTCTAGTTCAGATTATGTAGATAGGTTTAATTTTGAGAGCCAATTCTGTTAATTTGGTAGTGGTTACTGGAAGCACTGTGTTGAGATGGATTCTGAGGACATCTCTAGATGTTACAGGAAAGATTTCTGTGACTGATTATTGAGATCTCTCCCTGGCCTGGACAGAGATGGTGGTATCTGGCATGCTAAGTTTTTGCCATCTGTGATCCAGTCATGTCTTCCTAAGAGGAAACTGCAGCATAGAAAGATGACATGATTTTCTCCATGTTACACAGTTAGTTAATAGCAGGAGCAGGTCTAGATCCTTGGTCTCCTGATTACTGCCTTAGGCAGGATGCATTTTTCAATTTTCTTTCCACATTTGCTCTTATTTTTTTCTGGAAGTCTGCTTCCATGCCAGATGGTAGTTTCCTTCCTTCATTTAAGAACATAAAACTAAACAAAGTTTATTTGGGGATTTGCCTGGTGAATTTAATTGATTGTTGAGGCGAGAGTTTCAATTCTGGTCTATTTCCACATCCATTCTCCTGTTATAACACATTCGTGCCCAAGCATTAGACTTTGAAATTACAGGACTAGTTTAATATTGAACTAAAATCTGGAGCAATTCAAGACGATCCAGTGAAGGCCTTCCCCCTTTTTTTGTCTCTCCTTCTTCAAGCTCCAAGGCCCCTCACTCCCTTTCTATTTTAATGCTTTTCAGACATATGAGATTAATTAACTTCTACTTACTCATATGCATACTCACACACAACCCCATGAAACTCATGGGTCCCATAAAACCTCATTACACTAGAGCTAGTAGGGACTTAGGCTTCATCCAGCCTATTTTCTGAGAGGACTAAAGCACAGAGAAGGAAGAGCTGGAAGTTTTCAAGGTTGCAGAGCTGGAAGCCAATTTTCCAGAATCCAGTTTGCCAAATGGCCAATTTGCTGAATGGCCGGCTCACACCACTGTCTTGTTTTTGTGAACTCTTTTGTTTAGTCGATAAGTTTTCATTTTGTCTTCATTTTAAGGAATATTCAGTTTACCTCTGCCCCAGCTCCCTCCTCCTGTAGCTGAGCCTGGGAAGAAGGGAAAGGGGAGAGTGAAGAGCATGAGAAGGCTGTAAAAAGAATATGAATAATTTTTATTAATATATTCTCTATTAGTAATATATATAATAAAAATGCTACATATTCAGAATATTTTCTTGAATAAGACCCTATTAATGAAGGATACTAATAAAGAACATGTTATTATGACTTCTTTCCTCCTATGAGTCAGTGTATGAATAGATTTTCCATGTGCCCCTCATTCCTCTCTCTCTCTCCGCTCCTCAGTCCTAGCTGCATTTCTTCATCTTCTTTCAATTCCCTCAAAATACAATTCCCTCAAAGCCCTTTCCTATGTCATGACCTTTGCACTTGCTGTTCTCTATGCCTTGAATGCCCTACCCCCTCTTAGCAACATTTACCTGACATCTTTTAAGTCTCAGCTTAATTGTCCCCTTCTCGGTAAGGCTTTACCTGATCACCTAACTTCACTCCTTTATCACATGTATCGGTTAGTTTTTTCCATGTAACAAACCATCTCAAAATTTAATATTAAATGAATAAAACAACCATTCGTTTAACTCATGATTCTACTAGGCCCAACTGGGTTCACTCATTGGTCTGAACTCAGTTGGTATGCTGGTTGGTCCCAGAGGGCCCCATTCACATATCTGGTGGTTGACTGACTGTCACTTGGGGTGATGCAGACAACAGGCCATGTACCTCTTATCCTCCAGAAGGTGGCTAGCTCAGGTTTGTTCGCATGGCAGCTAAGAGTTCCAAGATTTTATTTATCCAAAAAGAAGTTCACATGATAGCTCAGCCCTCTGTCTGGCCTGCCTTCCTCCCCTCTGCTGGGCGTAGAGTGTTAAGTTCCAGAAAGCATTCTGTGGAGGGGCCTCAGGTACTTTCCTCCATGTTTCAGAGCAGGGAGTGTGGTCAAGTCAGGAAGGGGCATGGGGCTAGAAGTTGAGCATGAGTAGTTAGGAGACCAAGGTCTAGTCTTGGTTCTTCCATTAATAATTTTCAGGCAAGCAATTTTCTGAGCTTTGGTTTTCTCATTGGTTGCTATTCAAGATTCCTTCCCGATGGTTCTATGTCTGTCTTGTGAGTTCATAGTAGATGCTCAATTAGAATTTGTTTCCCTATTCAGAACAGAGAAAAATATGAAATTATTTATATTCCTTCTGACTTCAAATACAAGAAAATAGTTACTCTTTCACTGAGTTTCCTGTCTCCTAATAAGAATGGATGCTAAGGATGAGCTTTTGTATTTTGTGACCTGGATGGACAATAAGGATACAAATAGGGGAAACCAAGAGAGAAAGGACTAGAAGAAGGAAGAGCCTGCAGAAGTAGAGCAAAGAGCAGAAGGGGGAGAGAGGCCCAAGAGAAGGAGGTGTGTGTGTGTGTGTGTGTGTGTGTGTGTGTGTGTATAGAGCATAAGAGTAAGAGAAAGAATGAGAAACAACACACATACAGAGGATGATGGTTGCCGCAGGAGTAAACTTTGGGGAGAAAAAAAGATGTTCTGAAGCAGTTTTGCTGAGTCATGTGCAATGCCAACACCTCTTTTGCCCCCCTCCCCAAGAAAATTTCAGGGAAAGCATCTATCATTCTACATCTTTTCAGAGTTGGATATATATTTTGATTTTTTATTCATTGATGTTTAAGGTTGGCCTCATAGTGACCTCAAGATCAGAGGAGAATCTCCCAAAGAGGCCCTGCAACATTTAGGTTGAATGAACAAAAGCATTAGTTGAGTAAAAGGCTAAGTTGCTGTAACAAAGAGACTTAACACCACAGTACCCTACAGAACCAAGAGGTTTAATGTCTTTCAGGTAACAGTTCAGAGGTATATGGTTCAGACTGGTGAAGCAGCTTTGTTCCACAGTCAATCAGAAACCTGAATTCCTTCTGTTTTGTGGCTCTGACATTCCCTAGGGTCTTGTTGTTATTTGTGTCAATGAAGCTAGATTATGGTGGGTTCCAGGTGGTAGGAAGGAGAAAGATAATATGGAGGAGACATGTCTACTGTCTTAAATCCTAGTTCTGGAAGTGGCATACATCACTTCCTCTCACACCCTGCTGTCCAGAATTCAATCACATGACCAAGCCTCTTTGCAAGGGAGACTGGGAAATGTAGTCAAGTTGTGTGCCCAGTAAGAAAGGGAAAGTGAATTCTAATGGACAATTGGCAGCCTTCACCCCAAAGAGCAAGCCCTCAAATCCCCCAAGAGGCTGCTTGGGAGACTGTTCCATCCATGCTTTGAGAGAAGAACAATATTCTTCAGGCCTCAATGAGAGTTTTTTCTACTTTTGCCTATCCTGCATCTGCCCTGTGTGTGTGTGTGCTTGCACCATGGGGTGATGGGCTTTGGGCAAGAAGGTTATTTACTAGTTCTTGAACCCTTGCCTGATACCAGGTTAAGCCAGAGCCGAATGTGTTTCAGGAGCTGAGTAAAGCAGGAGGAAGTGAGCTGAAGGGCCCAGTTCCTTCCCCCGCATGTTTGTCTCACAGTGGGGAGCTGAAACTGAAGTCTCAATTCTCTCTCTTTTCCTGGAAAATCCTCCCAAGCCAGATGTGCCCTTCCCCACCTACCTCCATTACCCAACAATCTTTTCTCTCCCCTCCTCCCTCACAGACCCCAACAGTGTTGACTTGCTGTGACAGTATATAATTGAACACAGAGCATTTTCCCTCCACTGTGATTAGTCAAACTTTACCCCATATGCAGTTGAATCACCCTTACAAAGATGCAGCTAAGGTCTCCAGGCTACAAATTCCTCCTGAGGTGTTGAGTGGTATGTGCTTGGGTGTTCCTCCATGGTGACACCAATGCCAGTTCTATTAACTGAGCACTTCCTCTCCTCTCACTTTCTTACTCCCTCTCCCCCCTCCTCTTTCATGACTTTGACACTGCCATTTTTCTTTACTTCAGGCCCACCATGACCTGTGAGCCAAATCCACACTGTCAACAGGTCCCTGGAATGGCGTCCTATATTTGTTTTGTAACCAGACTCTGGGGGCTTCTACATGGCAGTCAATAGCTGATTAGGGCAACAGAGAATTTTCTCTTCAAGAGAAAGAGCTAGAGTTTAATTAATTTCAGGGCAAAATGGTCCATCTCAAAATAAATTATATTCCCTAGCTGCTAGAACAGCTGTTGAACAAAACACGTTCTCCAGCAAGTGAGAAGAAGAATGACAACCTGCAGATCGTAAATGAGAAGTGAATTAAAAAAAACAAAAACAAACAGATGTGGTAGATTATATGAATGATGGCCCCAAATACTTCCCCTGCCTGTGGCATTGCAGATCTTCCCATCAAGAGGTGGCTTCTATTTCTTCACCCCTTGAGCCGAGTCTGGCCATATGACCTGCTTTGGCCAATGGGACATTAACAAACGTGAAGTAAGCAGAGGCTTGAAATGTGCTTGTGCATTGGGGCTTGCTCTCTGTGGCTCCTGGGACCCTGAGACCCAAGATGTCTTGCAGGGTGGTGAGAGACATGTAGTTGCCCCCGTTGCCCCAGCCAATAGCTTGCTGATACTAGATGCATGAGTGTGGTCATCCTAGATCAGCCAGCCTCTAGATAACTCACTAGCTGACTGCAGGCAAATGAGAAATCTCAGCCCAGACCAAAAGAACTACCTGGACAAACCTCAGAATCATGGTCTAAATAAATGGTAGTTGTTTTCAGCCACTAAGTTTTGGGGTAGTTTGTTTTGTAGCAAAAGCTAACTGATACAACTAAGTAGCTGGTACATATATGTGTGTGTGTTTGTGCCCGTGTGTGTCTGTGTGTGGGTCTCTTACATCTTCCCCTATATCCATAATTGATGTTCCCAACATACTCTGAAATCAGTGCAGTCCAGGTAAGGCCTTTACTCAGATACTCTGTAGGAACTCCACACGCCATAAATAAACATGTAGAGAAGGAGTAAGTGATCAGTCTCCTATTCCCTCTCTCATCCCTCGCCTGCCCCAGGCTCTTGAACTTGGATCCTGGCCAGGCAGAGACCTGGCCAATCTGAAGAAAAGAGGTCCTAGAATGGGCCACACCACTCATTTCCCTGGGACACTGCTTCTCTCTGGCAGCCTCAGCAAGAGGGATGAAGGAACATATGTGTGTGTTCTTCTGATTGTAAGGAAATGGATGAGAACCATTGGTGCTTTCCTCCTTCTCGTCATGGGGTTTAGATGCCAGAATCTCACAACCTCCCATACCACACCTCATACCCCACAAGGGTTGCTTGTTGCTGATGGCTCTCCTAAGACAAGTTCCCTAGGAGTGTTCTTATATATTAGACATGGATATTGGTTCCTAAAAACACAAAGGTGGCATTTCTGGGGGAGTCTTCTTTGGTTAGACAAAGCCTGCATGAGATTCTGTCTTTAATATTAGTTTTCCGTGTTTGAGTAGGCATAGTTGGCCTAATTATTACATGTCGTGTATCAAATATGTTGGTTTATTTCAGAAGAGACTGTAGTAAATCTAGTTCTTATGGATCTAAAGTGGCTGGCGATAGGAATCCTTTCCTTCATATTTTCCTCTGTCCTACTTCTTCCTTTTTCTCTCATTTCTACACATGGTTCAACTATGAAAATCAGTTTTCTTTTTTTTAACACAGCTTTATTGAGGCATAATTTATATACTATAAAAGTCACCTGTTTAAAGTGAATAATTTGATGATGTTTAGTAAATATATAGAGTTGTACAGCCATCACTGTGTGTCAGTTTTAGGATATTTCTGTCACCCTCAAAAGATCCCTCATGTCCATTTACAGTCAGCCCTCATTTCCACCCTCAGTCTTAGGCAACCACTAATCCACTTTCTGTCTCTATAGATTTGCCTGTTCTGGACATTTTGTATAAATGGAATAATACAATATATAGTACAGCTATTTTTGATAAAGACTTAGGATATGAGTTTGCTAAAGACACAAAAATGTTTACAAAAGCTAGTCTTCCTTCGAAAAGTTGATCCGTGAATATGAACAAGATGCTCTATCTTGGTTTGGGTTCCCTCAAAGCAGATGCCAAGGCAAGGACTTGGGGGCAGGTACTTTATTTGGGAGATGATCACAGGAAGCAGAACTGAGGGAGTAGGGGGACTGAGACACAGAGGGAAAAATAGATAAATAAAATAAAAAGCACGCAGTGAGATTACCCCTGTGGACATCCAGGGCTCAATCCCACTGAGGATTGCCTGAGGAACCATGTGGAATGTGCTTCTAGGGAAGCTAGAGTATTTATCCACCATGTTAGTTATCTAATGCTGTGTAACAAGTTACCCTAAACTTAGCAGTTTAAGGCAATGATTAACATTTATTATCTCTAACAGTTTTAAGAGAGTCAGGAATTTGAGGTTAGCTTAGCTGGATGGTCTGGCTTGGAGTCTCTCATACAGTTGCAGTAAAGATGTTGGCTCGGCTGCAGTCATCTGAAGGCTTAACTGGAACTGGAGGATCCACTTTCAAGATGGCTCCCTCACCTGGCTGACGACTCAGTGCTAGCTGTTGGCAGGAGGCCTCAGTTCCTCACCATGTGGCCTTCTCCGTAGTCTACTTGAGTGTCCTCACAACATGGCAGCTGGATTTCCCGAGAGCAAGTGATCCAAAAGAGAGCAAGATGGAAGCAGCAATATCTTTTATGATCTAGCCTGAAAAGTCACGCACCATCATTTCCACTATATATTACATTGGTTACAAAGGTCAGCACTATTCATTGTGGGAGGGTATTATGACAAGGGCATGAATACCAGGAGGCAAGGATCATTGGGGCCATCATGGAGCCTGGCTACCACATCCATTGTCTCCTGTCCCTCTTTGGTTGAGAGTTGCCTTGTGTAGTTTGAACAAGCTTGAGGAGGGGCTGGTAAAACCTCAGACACAAGATTTGTAGGTGTTTGTAGTGAGAAGCTACCAGCCTGCTGGGAAGTATCCACTGTGGCTGTAAGTGAACTCAGAGGTGGGCCTAGGGGCTATGGGTGGAGCCTCACTACCATCTGCCACATGCCCTGAGGCTGTCATTAATGGTACAGTTTTGCAGGTCCACCCTTGATAATGAAAAGTGGAATCTTTGACAGCTCAGACTTACAGGCGGAGCAAAATGATAGGTTGTTGGTTAGGTATTTATACCTTTGGGATGCCCTCTAGGTGACCGCTGCACTACTGAGCTTTGAGCTTTTGGAAGCCTATCACCCCTGAAGAAGGAGCCTCCAGAACATCAAAGCCAGCCTGCTCCTTGTATTGCTAAGGAGTATAAAATCCCAGGCAGAGGCCCAGCCACATTCTCGAAATATGGGGAGGCAGCTGGGATCAAAGGCAGGAGTCAAGATTTAGAGCCTTCGTGTGGTGAAGGTTCTTCTCAAGATAACCTGGAGTAGGAGGAAATGATGACAGATCAATGCCTAGCAACACTGCCAAGTGCTGGATTTAAAGCACTGACATTGATGGGCTCCATCACTCATGCCACCTAACTCTGCTACCCTATCAAGGAGCAACAGCAGGAGGAGAATGGGGGAAGGCAGGAACAGAGTAACAAAGGGGGAGGAGGGGACGTGGACCTATAAACTGAGGTCCCTCGCTACAAGGCCAAAGCTAGAGGAAACTTATGACCCAGCCTGCCCAGGACAATCCTAGCATAACCTGCTGTTCTGGAATAGTTATTAATAGCACCTCTTTTTACTCTCAAATCATCCGGGTCTGGATGGCAAATTGCATAGCCATCTTACCCATGGCACGCTGTACTGTCCCCCATACAACCTTCCTTACACTTAATTGTCAATGTTTAGTGTCTGTCTTGTTTACTCAACTGTGATTTCTGGGAGGATAGGGACCATGTCTGCTTTTACACTGCCATATCTGAAGTATTGGCATTTGTGAAGTGCTCAATATATGCTGACTTACTGAATGAATGAATGAGTGACTGAGTGACTGAGTCAATGAACACTCTGTTCAACACTAGCTTTGTTGAAAAACATGTGGTATGGTTGGAATGACTTGAGGGGAAGGAAAGAGTCATTAAGTCTGTAATTCCAAAGGAAGCCATAGGAGGCGTGTTGTAAAACCCCAGGTCAAAGTTCTATTCAAATGTATTCCCTTCATTTGCTTCCAGCGGCTCTGGGAGCAGATGGTGTGTGCTTACAAACAGAGCTGCTGCTGCTGCTGAAAGTACTGGGTTGTCAAATGTTCAGAAAAGCCCCAAGTGTGAATCAACAGGCTTTGCATCTCTGCTCTCCAAAGGTCTGCTCTGTCAGCAAGTGGTCTGAAAGCCAGGAAGTTGTGTTATCGGTGGCATTGCAACCATAAGGTACATTTTCTTTATTATTTCCTTTTTAGGGAGAGGGAGCCAAGCATTTTGCCACCAAACAAGGACCATTTATGGACTACTCAGCCGCATTTGCTGAGAGCTGCTGGGGCTGCCACGTGATCCTAAGCATAAACCTTAGCCCATCACACGGAGCCAAGAGCACAGCTCAGCGTTCGGGAGAGAAGAAAAATGAAAACCAAAAGCTGAAGCCAGAGTTCCGCGACAGACTGCTCTATGGTGGCTGATTTAGAAGGGAAACTTCGATATTTCCAGCAGTGGGGTTGGATTTATCATCCTCAGCTTGTCCAAAGACACTAAAAACTCCTTTGGACTTGGGTCTTAAATTCTCCAACAGAAGTTTCTAATATTTTTCTTTTAGATTTGAGAAATAGAGGGAGGACACTTCTTAAGGAATGAGAAATGGAGTCATAGTACCTGCTTCTCTTTGTCACTCTGCCATTAGGTCATTTTAGAGCTGCTAAACTTTTTTTTGGTATGTGTTTTTCTTCTAAGATAGGAATCACTATGCTGATCACATCATTGTGAAGCTAATGCCTTGTACACTATTGTTATGAATATTTATTATTTACATTCTCCCATTCCAGTACTTTCCAAGCATAATTCCAAAACATACCCCTTAAAAAAATTCCTCACAAAAGTAGAAAAATTCTCAGCAAACTGTTCAATATTTCTCTAGCACCTACTAGAATACATGGAATTACAGTGCAATAATAGCAGGCTAAGGCAGTAGATGATAAGTAGTAATGTTATACTTGAAAGATAGAGGATGGATAGAATTTAAGTAGGCAGGCAGGAGAGAGGGCCTTCCCGGAAGGGGAACAACATGGGCAAAGTCAGAGACCAGGGATTGGTAAACCATGGCCCTTGGGCCAAATCTGGCCTGCTGCATGTTTGTAAATAAAGTTTGATTGGCACAGAGCCATGCTCATTCATGTATGTATTGTCTATGGCTGCTTTTGTGCTACAACAGTAGAGTTGAGAAACTGTGACTTTATGGCCCCTAAAGACTAAAATATTTACTATCTGGACTTTTATAGAAAAAGTTGGCTGAGGCCTTGCATAGACCATGGTGGAAATGGGGGCGATTTTTCCTTCCTAGAATGGGTATTCAGAAATATGGGTTTGAACAGAAGGAATGGAACTTCAAAGCCATTTGGCAGGAAATAGGGAGCAGGCTCATGAGGCGTGGACATCTTTTCTCACCCTGCAGCAAACTCAGCCTTAGACCCAGATACTGAGAATCTGGAGGAATGAAACTGCTTAAATTTATTGAATACATCTATCATTCCGTCTGTCCATCCATTTATCCATCCATCGTCTCACTGAGCATACATTTATTTATTTTTACAGAATCATTTTGTTACTCAAATAAAACATGGCCATTGTAGGGGAAAACGTTTTTTTAAAATATAGATGAATACTCGTTTCTCTTCAGATCGCACAAATCTTTCGCCTTTTAAAATACAGTTGAGGGCCGGCCCCGTGGCTTGGTGGTTAAGTGAGCGCGCTCCACTGCTGGCGACCCGGGTTCGGATCCTGGGCTCGCACCGACGCGCTGCTTCTCTGGCCATGCTGAGGCCGCGTCCCACATGCAGCAACTAGAAGGATGTGCAGCTGTGACACACAACTATCTACTGGGGCTTTGGGGGGAAAAATAAATAAATAAAATCTTAAAAAAAAAAAAAAAAAAAAAAAAAAAAAAAAAATACAGTTGAGCCCCCAAAAAGAAGAAAGCCACCCATAATCCCACCAACAGTAGATAACCACTGTTACCTTTTGGTGTGTGTCCTTCTTATCTTTTTTCTTACGTGGGAAAAGGAAGTTTTTATTGAGTGCCTACTACATGCCAGGCAGTATGCTAAGCACTGAGGATACAAAATGGTGGAAGCTTGGTCTTGACCTCAAGGATAGATAGCAAGGGACCCAAATGAGAAGTGCAGTAATAGCTACCTGAAGAGATACAAGGAAAACAGGGCAGAAGGAGTAATCACCTCTTCCTGGCCTGTTATATTCAGGACGGGCTTAGAGGATGCCTGGGAGTCTGCCAGGTGAGCAAGAACATTCCAGACAGTGGGGAAAGTAACAGATGTTTCTCATGTGCCTATTAGGTACCTAGGAGTTTTATTGAGAACATCTTGTGTAATCATCAAAACAACTCTAGGAAGTAGATATTATCATTCCCATTTTACAGATGAAGAAATTGAGACTCTGACAGGTTAAGGCATTTGCTCAAGCCCGTTCAGACAACTTGAGTTGGAGGCAGGATTTGAACTCAGGTCTGTTGCCCATGCTTTTCTGACTTCATCATACAGCCTCCCAGGATAAGCAAAGTCATGGCGGCCACTTTCACTGATATTATTTAACAAATATTTATTGAGCATCTGCTATATATCAGATAAAGAATATATTGACTGTGTCCTCAAGGAGTCCTAAAGGATCTCTCATGGTGTGTGTGTGTGTGTGTGTGTGTGTGTTGGGGAAGTCTGTGTACAAAGTCAGTTATGCTTTGGCTTCACACAGAACTTCAAATTGATCTGGACTGCAGACATATATACAGTAGTCCTCCCTTGTCCACGGTTTCACCTTCCACAGTTTCACTTTCCACAGTTTCAGTTAACTGCAGTCAACTGTAGTCCAAAAATATTAAATGGAAAATTCTAGAAATAAACAAGTCATAAGTTTTAAATTGCGTGTCATTCTGAGTAGTGTGATGAAATCTTGCACTGTCGCACTCCATCCCACCCAGGCCGTGAATCATCCCTTTGTCCAGAGGATCCACACTCTACACGCTACCCGCCCGTTAGTCACTGAGTATCCATCTTGGTTATCAGAATGATTGTCGTGGTATCACAGTACTTGTATTCAAGAAACCTTTATTTTACTTAATAATGGCTCCAAAGTGCAAGAGTAGTGATGCTGGCACTTCGGATATGCCAAAGAGAAGCCATCAAGTGCTTCCTTTAAGTGAAAAGGTGAAAGTTTTCGACTTAGTTGTATGCTGAGGTTGCTATGATCTATGGTAACTTCTTTTACAGTATATTGTTATAATTGTTCTATTTTATTATTATTGTTGTTAATCTCTTACTGTGCCTAATTTATAAGTTAAACTTTATCATAGGTATGTATGTGTAGGAAAAAACATAGTGTATCTATGGTTCCGTACTATCCGCGGTTTCAGGCACCCACGGGGGGGTCTTGGAACGTATCCCCCACAGATAAGGGGGGACTACTGCATTGGGTTTCTTCCCTCCTTGGTTTTAGGACTCTTGGACCCTTCTTGGAGGATGTGAACCAATCATGTTGTGTTATTTGCCCCCTAGAGAGGCCATACTAATGAGATGACTTTAGTACACAAAAAATGGAGGTTGCCAATCATTCATTAAGTCAGTCAACCAATTACCAGTGCTCTGGTGGGGTTGGGCTGTGTGTGTGGAGCAGGGAAGCAGGCAGGAAGGTAACATCCCTCCCTAGTTGCCACTCTCAAGAGAAATGGCTGTCTAATTGTGGACAGAAGACAGAGGCCTGGCTTGACAGTCATTACTGTAGGAATTTTAGGGAAGGGGCCTCATGGTGCGCTGAAGGGATTAGAAGAGGCTTCCTGGAGCAGCCACAGCTCCAACATTTCTCCACATGAACATCAGGAGAGGTTAAAATCTCCCTTTAAAAACCCTGGAGGTACTTTAACTTCCAAATTCCACTGGGAGGGGTCTGTGAGGATTGGTGGGTGGGGATGCATCTCACTCTCCCTTTCTCTGGAACACACACAAAGCCACCCACAGAGTTGTGAGTTGCACCATGAAATATGGCATGGCCATAAATGAAATTACAAAGGAATCGCTTCCAAAGGCTTCACCTACATTGCCAGCACACCATTTATTACCACTGCTGCTGGGAAGGGGAGCTGTTAGTGCAATGCAGAGAAGAGAAGACAAGCAGTCTAAGGAGCAGAGAATGATAAGATTTATCGTGGGAATAAAACCCTGGGCAAATTGCCTCTTGTTAAATGTGTGTGTTGGACCCAGTGTCGAAGCAGTTCACTCCAGGCAAACACAACGGTCTTCCTGGAAAATTCTCTTAACCGCTCTGTGCCTCTGTTTCTCTCTTTGTAGGATGGCATGTTAAGTGGTCTGTTAAGAAAGGATTGATGAGTGGGAAGATACTTCATTCTCTTTTGGGTTCCTTGGTCCCCCTGTCCCTTTACCAGTTTGCTCCTGACTTCTTCACCCAGGTGACCTCCAAAATGGTGATGATGCTCATGACTACCTCACAGGTGTTCCACAGCCCTCACCTACTAGTGACTCTATGACAGCCACCCAAAGGATGCTTTTAATCAGCATTCAACAAAGATCTCTGGAGGGCCTCCTAGGGGCCAGGTCCTGGGCTGGGGACACAGTAATGAACAACAGAGACCTGGCCCTTTCCCTCCAGAGGTCTACCTGAGCTTAACCTCTGGATCTTCTTATATCTAGGAGGTTGTACAACCAGCCAAGTTAATCTTGGCACTCAATGGCTTGAGGCCCCGTAAGAACCCTGTCCCTCTTCCTGTTTGGAGGAAGATTTAAAGGTCAGGGTTCCAGCCTAATCAGAGATCCTAGGATTCTCTTCTTAAATTGCGCTTGTCATCAACTACCTCTACCACCCACAAGCTCTCTAACTTGGGGCAAATGACACAAACTACCTAGACTAACACTGTCCAATAGAACTTTCTGCGGTGATGGAAATGTTCTAAATTTGTGCTGTCCAATATGGTAGGCACTAGCTACAGGTGGCTATTGAGCATTTGAAATGTGGCCAGTCAGAATTGGGATGTGCTGTAAGTGAAAAATTTCAAAGCCATAGTACAAAAAATGCAAAACATCTCAGTAATAATTTTTATGTTGATTACATGTTAAAATATAATAGTTTGAACATATTGGGTTAAATAAAATATGCTGCTAAAATCAATTTCACTTGTTTCATTTTACTTTTTAAATGTTCTACTAAAATTTTTAAAATTACATATGTGGCTTGTGTTATATTTTTATAGGACAGTACTGTTCTAAACCTTGGTTTTCTTATCTGGAAAATGAGGGGGATAGGCCAGAGATTGGTAAGATGCACTCATCTCAAAGATGCTATGATGTTCCCCCATGCCTGACTCATCGTGAATTGAGTACCCAACAGTGTGAACTGTGGTCAAGGTTAATGTAGCAGGCTCTGTCAGTCCCTACTCACATCCCCTCAGCACTCATCATTCTAGTACATGCTGAAGGCATCCTACTTCAGGCACCTACAGCTCTTCCCCTTAAGGTTCTCTATCAACCTGCAGGAGGGGAGGCCAACAGTGCCTCCAGAAGCAGCCCTCAGCCAATGGTGAATGGGAGTTGGAGGAAAAATACCCTAGTTTTCATGCCCCTCAGGTGGCATGCTCTAAGGCATGGTCTACAGTTTCCCAGAATTCCCCAGCAGGATTGAGCCTCAGTACCCACAGTGATACCCTGCTCAATAATACTCCCTGTATTGGCCTGCTTCCCTTCCCTATCTCACTTCCCCATCCCCCTACAAGTGCTTTCTGGGATCACTTCCTAAGTAAACTACTACACTCCCATCCTTTTCTTGGAGTCTGCATCTGGGTGAATGCAACTTAAAAGAGTCAATTACTAGCCCTATAAGGTAATGATATTTAAGGGCACTGTCCCAGGAGCCTTTCAGTGGCTTCTCCTGTTTTATCAGCTCATCAGAATCTCTGACACATTAACCAACGAGTAGATGCTTAATGTTGTTCTTGAGTTTGTCCTGTCCCACAGAACTGGAGACATAACTACTTGGCACTCTCTCCTTGCCCTCCCAAATGTGCTACCTCACACGAATTGGCACTTTCAGCTACATTTTGCCTGCATTAAAGATTTCTATTTTAATACTAGCTTCCAACCTCAGTTTTCATCAGACTGAGCTCCTGGTTTCATTTTCTCATAATTGCAATAAGATGCTCCAAGACATCTTAGGCATGATGGGTCCTGGGTGGGTGTAAATTGTTTGCTGCTGTTGAAGACACTCAGGGAGGGAACCTTCTGGGATCTGACAGGAAGTTGTTCCAGATGTCAGAAATCCAACACCAAAAAATAAAAATAAGCTCCGGTTACTAAACTGATCAGAGTCTGGCATTTCAGAAATAAGAGAGCCTCTAGGATGAGCAAAATCTGAAATCTCTGGAAATAGTCCATAGATATAGCAAATATATGGCTTAGGAGTGTTCTGGAAGCTAGAAGATGGATTGTGGCCATTTAAGGAATCATTTTCTCATGTCACATCAGGAATTAGAATCCTAGAAGAGCAGGAAGGGATCTTGGGAATTCTCTTATCCATCCTCCACCCTCTAATTTTATGAGTGAAAAACACTGAGGCCCAGAGAGATGAAAAGATTGGTCTATAGACACACAGATAGTGAGCTGAATCTAAAAACAGGTTCAATGCTTTTTCCACCATCCTGGAGCATCACCCCTAGTCTTTGTACAGAAAAGCCAATGATTCCAGATCAACAACCATTGCTCCCACCCCCATCACCGGGGAGGACTGGAGAGTCAGGACAACTGAAGGAAAGACTAGAATCCTCAGAGCCGTCTCTTGGCTGTGCAAGATGACAGGAACCACGTTTGGTAGCTCCCCAGGAGGAGTTGCCCAGGGTCTAGCTAGAGGGCTGGCATGTGGCACTGCATTAAAATTAATCCAACCTGCTGAAGCAGCATGAGAACCAGAAGAGTATTTTTGGTACACCTCATGACGTTGGCTCTGTGCTAGGCCCCCAGGGATCTGAATCAGTTGTAGACTTGGGCTCTGGTCTGAAGCTGTTTATAATTAAAATAGTGGAAACCAGGCAGACAACAAACCAATTCGAAATATATAAATGTGATTACCAAGTTTATTTCACCAAATATTTGGTCGAAGTCTGGCATGTGTCTTGCACCCCCTTCCATTCCTGGAATTCTCTGTTAATTCCATGAATGTGAATGGCGTATTATCACAACATTCATACGTTCTTCAGGGATTTAGAGATCATGTTTTTATTCATTCATTCATTCATGCATTTATTCAACAAATTTATTGAGTGCCTCCTATGAGTCACTAGGGATGGGAGGGAGTGTTAGGCGAAGTAGAGGGTGGAACAAAAGATGTCTCAAACCCTCCAGTGGCTTCCTATATCACTCAGAATCCAAGCCCAAGTGGTTATAGCCATCTGTAAAGTCTGTCTTGATTCCCAAATCCTTTACTGTCCTTCTGGTATCTTGATATCCATAGTGTGGTTGGATATAGAGAAGGCTGTTACGTGAGGTTAGAAGAGGTGACTATTTTCATTCATTTAATTTAATTTGTTTAATTCAGTTATTCATGCATTCACTTATTCAACACACACTTATTGATTATCACCTCCATGTCAGGGCCTGGGCTGAACACTGGGTTATTGGTGGTAAAGGATGTTTCATTTCACACGAACCTTATAGTCTACAGAGAGGAACGCTAGCAATAAACAGATCGGCAAATACACAATCATACATTGTGATAAGATCTCTGAAGAAAAAACAAGGTATAGGGAAAAGAATAATGGGAGAAACCTAATTTATACTGAGAGTCAGAGAAGGCATCTCTGAGGGGAGTAACCTTTAAATTGAGGCCCTAAAGAGGAATATTAGTCAGGCGGGAGTAGAGGTGAGACAGGAGATTTTTCAGGCAGAGGGACAAATTGCCAGAGAGGTTCTGAAGCTGGCGCACTGATAGCCCTCTCCTCCACCCTTGAGCTTTGGACACACTCTGCGTGGGGCATTCTTGCGGACCACTCTGCCCTTGGACACCAGCAGAGGCAGGTGTATGGAAGGGGGGAGGTTAAAATTTAAGGAGGGTCTCTCAAGATACAACCAGCTCAACACATAAGGGTTCTGGGAGAAGAATTATAGAGAGTGATCACATGAGGCTGACCCCCCCTAGACACACACACACACACACACACCCTCATACCTGGACACAATCTGTTGGCCAGAAGTAAGTAGGATCCACTCCTGTTTCTATGGGGGACAAAACATACAAAACAGGAAAATTTCTCTTTGCTTTCTTCCTCAACTTCCCTTTCACCCCACAAAAGACTGGCCTCTGTGCTACACACACGGAACTTAGAATCAGAAGGCTCTCCCACTTGTTAGTTGAACTCAAAGTACTTGAAGCTTTACTTTCCTTGTCTGTAATATGAGGATACTATATGTGCCTTATCCCCTCACAACAACTTTTATGCAAAGGTTTTAGAAAATATAAAGCATTATAAAATATTTTTTAAAAATTTAATAGACTTTATTTTTTAGAGCAGTTTTAGGTTGACAGCAAAATTGAGTAGAAAGTACAGAGAGTTCCCATATATCCCTTGCCTCCCTCAACATACACAAGCCTCCCCACTATTAACTCCCTCCACCAGAGTGGTACATTTGTTACAACTGGTGAACCTGCATGGACACATCATAATCACCCACAGTCCATAGTTTACATTACAGTTCACTCTTGGTGTTGTACATTCGGTGGGTTTTGAGCATTATAATAATATAATAGTAATAATTATGCTGGTTATTCTTCACCCTCCCCCACTCCCCAAGATACATTCTCCACCTGTCTTTGCCCTGCTCTATGCCCCAAGAAGCAGACTACATCACCCAGGTTCTCCTGTCAGCTGACTTCTGATTGGGTTCAGCCAATGGGAAGGCCCAGCAAGAAATCAGAAGGCAGGAGGAGAGAGAGATTGAGAGTGTCTCTTCTCTAGTCCCTCCCTGTTTCAGCACTCCATCTCTGGCAAGAGCTGGGTCCCTCCATGACCACAGATCCTGATAGGTGGCCTCTCGTCCATGGCCCCAGCTCTTGCTGCCATCCAGTGACACTATTTCCTCCCCTTGTCCCTTTCAGCACATGAGTGGTAATGGCTTCTTATAGTCTCTGGGTGCTTTAACAGCCCTTGTCGGTTCCCTTAACCTGCCCACAAATTAGTCCCTTCACTGGAGTCTCTTCATTTGAACCTCTGGGCTGAGTTCTGCTTCTTGTTGGAATTCTCATTCATATAAACATAACAGCAAAAGCAACAGTAACAACAACTTTATTGAGTGCTTGCCATGTGCCAGTTGCTATGTTAATTCCTTCAAAAGTATTGGCTGGATTAAAGGTTAATTTTTTTAAAAGGTACAATTGTGACTTTCATACAGGTATAAAGCGAACACATGTTGACTGACAGACTCTCTCCTTGACCCAGCTCTAGTCAGGCTCCTCTAAGCCCTCACGACCCCAACTGTGGGCTCTGTCCTTGGTCTGCTTATTCAAGAAGCCCACTGAGTCAGTTTAGCCAGAATCCCCCACCTGTGGTGTCCCACTTCCCTTGATATCAGATCAAATTTCTCATCTCGCTCCGTTGATATCTGATCACTTTGGCCTGTCTTCAGCAAGAATCCTCTTAAGTCGGTTTAGCCAGAATCTTCCTCATCCCTGATGTTTTCTCTTAGTAATTTTCTATCCACTGACTCCTTCATGCTGCTCGTTGGCTATAAGTCCCCAGCTGTCTTTGCCATATTCAGAGTTGAGCCTGATCTCTCTCCCCTATTGTAATAGTCTTGACACCTGTTGCAATAGTCCTGGGTAGTCTTCCTTACCATTTTAACAAGTGTCAGAATAATTTTTTCTTTAACAATGTTGAGTATTTAATTTAACCCACTAATGAGGGAACTGGTAAAATGTTACCAGTTCAAGGGAGAATCCAAAGAACAGACACATTTTATAGATCTGGAATATTGAAATGAATATGCAAATAGGGGCAAAATTGATCCCTTCCATAGTGGGGGAGGGAAGTCAATTGAACCTCTATTGGGCAGAATTTGCAAGTTTATAGACAAGAATTATTTTGCAAATACAGAGTTGGCTCAATGGCAATGAAAGGCTAGAATCATAAACCAAGAAAGGTGTGTGTTAGACTACCGCCTGTGGGCCACATGCAGCCCACTGCCTGTTTTCGTTAATAAAGTTTTATTGGAACACAGCCACACACATTCATTTGTGTATTTTCTATGTTTGCTTTCATGCTACAATGGCAGAATTGAGTTCTTGCAGCAGTGGCCGTGTAGCCCACAAAACCTAAGACCTTTACTATCTGGCCGTCTACAGCAAAGGTTTCTTGACCTCCCTGCTCTGGACACTGCATAGTTTTCCACCGAAGCGCAATTTTTCCTACAGCTGATGAGGAATATACTATGATTAGCCCTGCTTTGCGAGTCAAAAAACTAAGACCAGTAAGTGGCAGAACCTGACCTCTAACCCAGGTCAGTCTGACTCCATCATTAGTGCTCTGATCAGCGAGCAGTTTAACTGACCCTAATAAGAACGTCCTGAGGCTGAAATACAGACCAAGCATCAGAACACCTTAGAAATCATTTCAATTTAAGAAAGAAAATGTTGTCTTTAAAAAGGTATGTGTGTATGGGTGTGTGTGTGTGCACGCGTTTGTTTGGGGGGGGTTAAGAAAAGAGTGACTGCTTTGATAACCACTTCGCCTAATTTTACTTTTATTCTGTGGTGTAAAAATACTCTTACAAGAGCCGATGAATTCAATGGCAGCACCTTTGTACAAGGCAGGGCACTAGTTGTCCATCACTGAACAAGGAATTGAGCCAGAAACTGAAAATTATTTCAATTTTGTCATGTTCTTCTTTCTAATGTTTGCTCTGAGTCTATCCAGCCTCATAGACCTCTACCCTCAGTGCAAGTTAACTTCAGTTGTTGCTTTCTTAAATAGTCAACTCCTCCTCCCCTCCCCATTTATTACATTTTTCTTCTATTTTAAGGCTGTTGAAAGTGCTAGTCTCTGAAGGGGATTAAGTGGGTTAATTAGCATTAAAAAGCCCCTTTATTTAGTCGGTATTTAAAATCTCTAAATACCAACTCCACTCTCCATCCCTCCCCCCATTTTGTGAATGGGAAAGTGACATGAAAAACTCCAACTGTAAGAGAATGTCTGAGACTAAACCCAGCCCAGCCCATGCCCCAGTCAGATTTGGAAATCACGTCTTTAGTATCAGATTGCATGTGAAATCTTTGTCAAATCTTTTTTTGTACACACTCATAAATAATACTTCCCAGAGTATCACTAACAGTCACAAGATACAGTGGGTGAATTTCAATGACTGAACCACCGTGGAGAAAATGAATGGACTGTTAATAGGATCGCTCTTGAATAATAGCTAAATTATTAAACTGTAGTGTGGAGGGTGTCACTTCCTTAGTGTGGCAAATTAGATTTGAAGGTGCCAGTGTGAACATCTCAGGAATATTACATTGCACAGCCCTTTGGAGGGATTTGAAACTTTTCTATAGCCTTCTCTCCTTTACCAGAGCTGGTGTTATTTCTCTTTTGCATTGGCTTTTCCTAGTAGAGGGTGTAGCAGACAGTATTGGTTTTCTGCCACATCCCCTCCATATCCACCTATAGGCCAAAGGCTCTTTACTGCAAACACCTGCAATGCTTCACCTGCGGGACCTTTTCCAGCCCGAGGAGCATCTGGGCCCACCCTCAGGGTCAGCCCGAAGTGCTGGAGGACTAATCCCTCCACAGCTGCCCTCATCTAATGATAGATGGGAGTTGGTGGGGAAATACCCAGCTGCCACAGCCCTCCATTGGAGCAACTGTGAGGTGGGGTAACTCTGGGGTATGGGGCTCTGGGAGTTCCCCAGCAGGGCTGAGCTCCAGTGACCCCCAGTGTTTGATAGATTCCCTTTACTGGATGCCTTCCCTTCCTGTCTCACCTCTCCTACTGGTGTTTCTTGGAATCACCACCCAAAGAAACAACTTGCACTCAAACCCTTCTCTTAGTTTCTGCTTCTAGGATAACCCACACCAAGACAGAAAGTGAATATAAGGATTCCTCCTCACCCAAGTATCATGCAGCCAAGGCAACGCTTTATAACTCCCTTTCACAGACCGACTTTATCAAGTCTCCTGCTCCTACTGGATGGCATCATGTTGCAGTGGGAAAGCCATAAACTTTGCATTAGATTCAATCTTGAGTTCAAATCCTGCCTTTGCCATTGACTGGCTATTTCATGTGTGTAACCTTGCTCAAGTTATTTTGTCTCAGTGAACCTCAGTTTCCCCACTTATAAAAGAGGGAAAATAACACCTCCCTCCAGAATTGTTAAGAGAATGAACTATGTAATGTACATCAACAGCTCAATAGAGGGCTTGGGATAGAGCAGCAAAACAATAAATGTCAGTTCTTTGACCTCCAATAGGCTGCTCCACAGTCACTGCTAATAGAATAGAATGTTCTTGTCCTTGTAGCTTTTGTCATGGGGGAATAAAGCAAACAGATACCCAGAGCAAGAACATATGAAGATTCCAAGCTTCATGTGATTGCAAAACAGTGTAAAGATAACTATGAGGAAAACCACATCTGGCTAATTTTTTTTTCCAGTCCATCTTTATTTTTTGAAAAATTTCTGACATTTCCCATTCTTTTTGTTTGTTTGTTTGTTTTTGCTGAGGGAGATTCACCCTGAGCTAACATCTTCTGCCAATCTTCCTCTTTTTGTATGTGAGCCACCACCACGCATGGCCACTGACAGACGAGTGGTGTAGGTCCGCACCCAGAAACCAGGCCTGGACCACTGAAGCGGAGTGCACTGAACTTAACCACTAGGCCACCAGGGCTGGCCCAATATCCCACTCTTATAGTTCTATGACAAACAAAAAAATTCATGAGCAAAAAACCCCCAAATAAAACAAAACACGGAGAAGCTTATAAAACTAAATATGGAACTCAGCTCTAACATCTGAATGGAGAAAGGAATTAGAATAATTTAAAAATCAATTTACCAGTGGATGATAAAATGTAAAGAAACTGAAATTTTACAGACTATTTAAAACTTGGAGTTGCTGACTGTTCAGAAACCACACAGGTGGATTAAGGGTGGTGAATAGCCAAAAAGGATTATAGCTGAATCTGTGTTGTTTTAGCTGCTCCCCATGCCACCCGTCTTTGAGGAAATCCTGACGGTTAGATGTTGAACCAAGCTAATGCTGGCAGCAGATCCAATGATGGTAACCTGCCTATCACTAGATCCTTCCACTGGGTTTGCAATTTTGATCTGTGCTGCAGACATCTGGTAAGACATCAATCTTATCGATTTTGGCACACTAATGCCCCCTTATACGGCCAATTAAAATGCTTAGAACGGTGAATTCATGAATAGTCATAGTAGATGCATCCAGACCTTTCCAATAGACTTTCACCTCTGGAGAGTGGATTCAATGTCATTGAATCCAAGGTTGCCATGCATCATGGGAAAACAAGACTGTTGCATTGCCAACATGGGCAGCTTGGTTACATGTGGCTGTGGAATGGCCTGCTGTCCTTGAATGGTATAGGCCTCTAGAGGGAGTCCCTCCAGGTCAGCGTTGAGGACATGGATGGGGTGGCGTGAGAAAAGCTCACACATTGTTGCCTGTGCTATACCTGTCCTAACCGCCTGCAAAGATGACCAGAGAGCTGGATGGCCTTCAGAGTTGGGTGACTCCAACACGACCAGTCTAGGTCTGTTTGACACACTTGATGATAGATGGCTGAATGCCAGCGGTTGTAATGGCCTGCTCAGTTGAGTTGGCAAGCATATTCCCTGCCACCTGGACCTGAGCCCCTGTTCTCATCACATTTCCTTGATCTTGCAACCACCTTTCCCAATGAGGGAGCTACACTGACTAGCAAGGACCATCAGGCTCAGGGTGACCAGGGTCTACTGGCAGCTGTGCTTTTGTGCTGATATCCGCTTCCAGTTTGTCAATGATCATAGCAAAGGCTTTAAAGATGGCATTAGTGGGTGCAGCCAAAGTGGTAATTCTCTCAGCACAATTCCCTTCTGAGATGTTGATATGTGCACCACTCTCCCTACACATCTTCTTAACTGATTCTCCTTTCTTTCTGATGATACTGATAACTTCCTTTCCACGCATAAGGAGCTGGACAGTGAAAGTGACATTTAATCCATCTCCAGGGCCGGTCCGGTGGCTTAGCGGTTAAGTGCGCGCGGTCTGCTACTGGCGGCCTGGGTTCGGATCCTGGGCGTGCACCAATGCACCGCTTCTCCGGCCATGCTGAGGCCACGTCCCACATACAGCAACTAGAAGGATGTGCAACTATGACATACAACTGTCTACTGGGGCTTTGGGGAAAAAAAAAATCCATCTTCAGTCATACCCTCCAACTGCCTGCAGGGACCCTGTTGCCTTCCTGCCAATCCCTATTCCTCCTCTTGCCTTCTGCCCTTCCCCTTCCCAAACACTCCCCTTTCCTCCTGGCGCCTGCACTTTTTGGCTTTCACCACTACCAGTGACCAAAGACTTGCCCCTTCAAAGTCCAGCTCCCCAGAAAGCACTGGACATGGAGGTGTGATTAAAGGAGACACACAAAGCACTAAGCATAAAAGGAAAACAACTGATACATTTGATGACATTTAGATGTAGAGCTGTTGTTTAGCAAAAGACCCCATTAAGAAAGAAAAAGCAAGAGCTAGAGTAAGAGAAGATATTTGCAACTCCTATACCCACCAAAGGACCTTTATCTAGAATAGATGAGAACTCCTATAAATTAAGAAAGAAATAGAAACTCGGTAGAAAAATGAGCAAAAGGCTTCAGCGTGAGCTGCACAAAAGAGGATATCCAAATGACCAAGAAACGTAACAGAATGTGCTCAACATCATTACTACACAGAGAAATGCAAATGCAAATCTCCACTATACATCAAATAGACTGGCAAAAATTAAAACAGCTGACATTACCAAGTATAACCTAGGATGTGGAGCAACTAGAACTCTCATACACTGTTGGTAGGAGTGTGAATTGGTACCCTCGATTTGGGAGGAAGATACTTATACCCTATGCCCCTCTAATACATACTGTATAATTCTGTTTATATAGCTTTCAAAAACAAAACAAGTCTATAATTTAGGTATGCATACTTAGGTGGCAAAACAATATAACACTGCAAGGAAGTTATTACCATCAAGTCAGAGAAATGGTTACCTCTAGGGAGGAGGGAGGAATTTATAATGGGCCAGGAGTTCGCAGGGGTTTAGTGGAGGGGTTGGCAATGTTCTATTTCTTGACCTGGGTGGTAGTTACAAGAGTGTTTGGTCTACAATAATTCACTATGCTGCATGTTTGTGCTTCATGTAGTTTTCCATATGTGTGCTGTATTACACTATAAGAAAGTTAGAAAAAAACTTTCTCAAAGGAGGCTCTGAGCAACATTGGTTAATGAGATTTTAATATACGTTACTCACAAAAAGGGTTCCATGATCAAATACACTTCAGCACTGGAATAAATGAAGACAAACGTGTCTTTACTATGCCAAGGTACATTGTGAAATTTCAAGAGGGATCAAGAGTATGCGATGATTTATGTGACCACAGAACGCTTTTCCTAAGGGATGTCTTACAGAATGTATGCTTAGGAAAAGTAGGTGGAAAAAAACATCATAAAGCAAGTCCCAGTTTCACGAACCAGTTGATCTAGTCCAACCAAGGGCTTCAGGAGCTTTACGCAAAGTATAAAATGCAAAGTCACAAACAAACAAAATTTTAGGTGGTGCTGAACTGGCCCTCACTATTCTTAAAATCCTCATACTTGCAAGTCTCTACTCAATTGATCCCAAACGCTGAGTCGTGAGAGATCAATCCATACCCATACCCATACTCTCTGGCTATGTTTGTTCCAGTTTTCATAGTCACCATGTGGATGTATGGACCACCTGTATTTGCTCACTTCTTGTTGTTTTATGTTGATGTCAATCATAGTTGTTTATAAGCAAAATCATTCTGATGGATTCCAACATCTGCCCCAAAGCTGGTGCTGCAACACTGCTCTCACTGGGACACTGTCAGTTTACTTTCACTGTATAACAAACCTCCCCAAAACCTAGTGGCTTCAAACAGCAACCACAATCCTGTGCTCTGGAAATTTGTACTGGGCTCCGATGGATGAGCCTTCTGCTGGTCTCAACTGGGTGTCACTCATGTGTCTGTGGGCAGCTGCTAGGTCAGCTGGGATATTGGCTAGCTATTAGCTGAGGCAGCCATTTGAGTTCCAGCCGTGGATTTCTCTCATCATCCATCAGGCAGCCCTAGATGGGCTTGTTCACATGGTAGCTGTAACAAGAATCCTAAGAATAGCAAGAGAGACAGATACCCCCAATGTGCAAGTGCTTTTCAAATCTTTGCTTGCATCACATTTGTTATTATCCTATTGGTCAAACAAATCACATGGCCAAGTCTAGAGTCAGTGTAGAAGGAAACTACCCAAGGGTACAGATACAGGGAGACTTGAACAACTTGGGAGCCATTACTGCATCAATCTGCCAAAGGTACTTCTGGCATCATAGCCATTCATTGTCAAAACTATCTCTAAAACTACACTGACTTATGGTACCTCTGATACCAGTCAAATTCACTGCTGAGTTGTATTTTTAAAAACAAACTTGTTCATCAGTCTTTTAAAGGAATGATCCAAATAGGAGAAAGGCTGATTAAAACAGAGATCTATTACGTTTTCAAAGATATGATGAAATGTAAACAGTTTCTCCTAAGGAAAGTATGCAAGATGATTATTCAAAGAGAAATTTAATTATAATCTAAAAAACAGAGGGATTCTAGCAGATATGAATTATCGTTAGATTGCATTTGTTGTAGAAATACAAAAACTATGACCTTTCCTTTAGTTTCATTTGTTTTTATTTAACAAAATCTGTTCCTTGTTTTTTTTCAACATGACTCTGTCTTGTTTACAGTTTAGCTGTTGCAGACTTCAAATTATCATCTAAGGCTGGACATATTAACCCTGCCTGTTAGAAGAGAAGAAGCCTGTCATGTTGGGTAATTATGGCTGCAGGAGGCAATAAGGAAAAGGCAGAACAGGCCCAGGCCTGCTTTCTGTTGTCTTTAGGCATTGACAGTCTATGGCTGTAGCCATGCTGAGTTGGAAAGAGATCCAAGTCACAACAGTATTTGGAGGTAATTTCTCTCAGGAAATGGCAAGGATCATCAAGTGACTCCAGATGGGATTGCCAACCTTGATTCTGTTTGACCACCTAAGGCCACCATCTTGTGCTGATTTTACACTATCAAGACCACAAGAAAGGATTGTCACCAAGAATTTTAGACTCTCAGTTCTGTCATTCCTGGTAAAAATCTCCTATTTCTTTGCTTTGGATAACATTGAAGTCTATAGATAATTTAGAATTTGATGAAGTCATAGTTTCTAAACTTTTTATTGATAAAGTGAGATGATGATGATGATGATAATGATGATAGAGAGTAGCAGCTCTTGCCAAGAATCATTTTTAAGTTTCACGACACCCTCTTATGTCTATTTGACACAGGAAAAACCAGAGGCACCAAGAGATTAGCTAACTTGCCCAAGGACCCACAATTTGTAAATGGTGGCAGCAGGATTTGAACCCAGGTCTAATCTGACTCTAAAGTGCTACTCTTAACTACTCAGCCACACCACCCCCTTTTGAGAACTTGCTGGGTATGTTTGAGCAGCAGCAGCATCGTCATCATCATCATCATCATCATCATCTACACTTTTCTTGAGCATTCACTGTTTGTAGTGTGTGCAGAACTGTGCTGGAAGTGTGGTATTAAAAAACGCCTCTTGTACAATAGAACTTGAGATAAACAGCCTTATAAATAGCTCTCTCTAGTTGGCGGTCTTGGTGGAGAGGGAAAGCATAAATTACAAGAACCTTGTCAATTGACAAACCTGCTTTTAGTTAGAGGTTTAGCACCCTCCACCTCCCTCAACAAATCCCTATAAGGGAGTTGATAACAAGCAGCAAATGGAAGAGTTTGACTCCTAGCACATCTTCTCCACCACATCCACCCCAACATTTTATTGCTTGATGAAAGTGTATGAAGTTAGGAAACCCAAGAGAGAGCAGGGAGCATCCTGGGTATCTCACAACTGTAACGTTCAGATACCAAATCATTGAGAAATGACCTTTCACATTTACATATGGTTTTGTTTCTGTCTCATGCCAGTTAAAGGCATAGACTCAGGAAACAGACTGCTTGAGGTCAACCACAGATCTGCCATTTTACTAGCTGTGTGACCTTGGACAAGTTATTAAACCTCTCTGGGCCTCAATTTCCTCAACTGGAAAAAGGAAATGATAATAGTATTCTTTGCAATTGAATTATTGTGGAGATTAAGATAATATATGTACAACACATAGTGCCTGGCGCATAGTAAGTGCTATTTAAATGTTAGCTATTAATATTATTATTCTGTTGAACAGCTTAAATCAGGTAGAGGTTTTCATTTTCTTTTTCTTTTATTTTGCAGGGGAAGATTCACCCTAAGCTAACATGTGCTGCCAATCTTCCTCCTGTTTTTTTCTTTTCCCCCACCAAATCGCCAGTACATAGTTGTGTATAGTTGTAAGTTCTTTTGGTTCTTCTATGTGAGCCACCACCACAGCATGGCTACTGACAGATGTGTGGTGTGGTTCCTCTCCAGGGAACTGAACCTGGGCCACCAAAGCAGAGCGTGCTGAACTTTAACCACTAGGCCATCAAGCCTGGCTCAAGGTTTTCATTTCCTTACTTTAAAAAATTTAAAAACTAGTTAAAATTATTTTTAATAGAAAAGGCGATTTTTTTCCTGATTTTAAAAGTAATGCATGTTCTTTGTAAAAGTTTAGAAAATGCAGAGTTATAAAAGATTGCTTTCAAACTTTTAAGTATCCAGGGGCCGGCCCCATGGCGCAAGCAGTTAAGTGCACAGGCTCCGCTGCAGTGGCCCAGGGCTCGCCGGTTCAGATCCCGGGCGCGCACCGACGCACCGCTTGTTAAGCCATGCTGTGGCGGCGTCCCATATAAAGTAGAGGAAGATGGGCACGGATGTTAGCTCAGGGCCAGTCTTCCTCAGCAAAAAGAGGAGGATTGGCATTGGATGTTAGCTCAGGGCTGGTCTTCCTCACACACACACATAAAAATTTTGAGTATCCAAATTCTACTATCCTGATATAATATATCAAACCATCCAGAACTTAGTGGCTTGAAACAATAATCAATGATTACTTCATAATTCTGTGGGTTGGCAGGTTAGGCTCAGCATATCTCTGCAGTCTTCTGGAGGCTTGGCTGGGGCTGGATGGTCAAGCCTGGCCTCACTGATAGCTGGCAGTTGGCAGGCTGTTGGCCAAGGCACCTCAGTTTTCCTCCACATGACCTCTCCAGCAGGCTATTCACCTGCTGGAGAATAGGCTGTTCACCTTTGCACATGGGAGTCTCAGGGTTCCAAGTACAGCAACAAGAGGCAAAGCACCAAAGCGCAAGCATTTCTCAGGCCTCTCCTAGGACCATGTCTGCCAATGTCCCATTGGCCAAACAAGTTACATGGCTAAGCATGGATTTTTTTTTTTGATATAATTTTATTTATTTATTTATTTATTTTTCCCCCAAAGCCCCAGTAGATAGTTGTATGTCATAGCTGCACATCCTTCTAGCTGCTGCATGTGGGACGCCGCCTCAGCATGGCCGGAGAAGCGGTGCATCGGTGCGCGCCCGAGATCCAAACCCGGGCCGCCAGCAGCGGAGGGCACGCACCCAACCGCTAAGCCACGGGGCCGGCCCTAAGCATGGATTTAAGCGGTCAAGAGACATTCCAAAGGTACAAGCATACAGAGATAGGAATAGTTTGAGGCTATTTTTTGCAATTCACCCCAGATAAATACTGTTAAATATTACATACATATATAAAATGTGTATATATGTGTATGTATGTGTGTATATGTTGTACACATATATATACTTTTTTACGCATACAAATACATGAAAAAATATACACCCAAACAAAAATAATCGTATTAAACATGATGTTTTGTAACTTGTTTTTTCCCCATTAATGATATACTGGGGACATTTTAATGTCCTCATTTTAAGATGTGCATAATATTACATTGTATGGATTTACCATGACAAATTTAACCAAAGTCTCTTGTATGATTTTTAGGTTGTTTCCAATTTTGCAATAAACTTCTGAATATGTAGACTTTCATACATTTTTCTCGTTAGTTCCTTGGTGTACATATTTCAACCTCTGACATATTGCAAGAATACTCTACAGAAAGATTATATCCGGAGATGATATCCAAAATACTCAATGACAGAATGGATACTGACCTTAGCATGGGGCCGTGTCCTGAAGGAAACCCTTAATTGCTGGGTTGGGAGGTCCAGGTCCCAGAGGAGAAGGCCAAGTAGCTGGGGTAGTGGGTGACACTCAAAGGTGCTAGTGGTGCGATAACTGTCTTTTACCTTTACAACCACACTAAATATCAGCCACAGAGAAGTGTGTGGGAATATCTGTTTCCCATCCCCCTCTGCAACTGTAGATGTTGTCTGTCTTTTTAATCTTTGCCAAGCTGATCCATGATAATAATGAAAATAATACCATCTTTTATTCTGTATTTTTCTAACCACAAGCGAGGGCACTTTTTTATGTTTCATCACCATTTGTATTGGGTTGTTGTTGTTGCTTTTAATGAATTGCCCATTTATATTCTCTGCCCTTTTTTCTTTGAGATGTTACTCTTTTCATTAAAAAGCTAATATTTATTGATATCTTATAATGTGTCACTATTCTAAGCCCTTAATAGGCATTACCTATTTTTAATATTCACTATGACCCTGTAAAGTTATTATTATTCTCATTTTAGAGATGTGAAAACAGAGACAGAGATTCAGTAATCTGCCCACCAGGATCTTCTTTGTAAGTACTGGGGCCAGGATTCAAATCCAGGCAGTCAGATCCCGTAATTCAGGTTCTTCATCATTTTGATCTATTCTATTGCTCCTGTACTATTTACTTATAAGAGCTTTTTACATACGGACATTAATTTTTAAAATACATATTGTACACTTTTCCTAGTTTGTCCTTCTACTTTTAACTTTCCTTATGCTGTTGCTTGTTGTACCGGAGTTTAAAAATTTTACAGATGCACTTTTCTATATGAATTTTAATTTTTTTAGCTTGATTGAGGTTTAATTGACATATAAAATGGTAATATATTTAAAATATACAACGTGATGATTTGATATTCGTATACATTGTGAAAGGATTCCCACCATCGAGTTAGTTAACACATTCATCACCTCACGTATTTACCTTTTTTTTTTCTTTTCGGTGAGAACACTTAAGTTCTACTTTCTTAACAAATTTCAATTATACAATACAATATTATCAAATATAGTCACCATGTTAGACGTTAGATCCTTAGACCTTATTTTTCTTATAACCGATAGTTTTTATAAGTTTAAAAATACTTAATATGGTCAAATAGCTCAAGCTTTTTTCTGAATGGATTTTGTCTTTAATATTATTCTCAGATGTTTCCTATCTAAAGGATATAAACATATTCATCTATCTTTTCTTCTAAGATAGTGAACTTCAGAACTGCCTATATTAACAAAATATACGTGCTTAGGCCCCACTTCAGATCTATTGAATTAGAATTTCTACAATGAGGACTAGATGTTTGTTCTTTTAAAAAGGTACACAAACTTACAGTCCAAGAGGCCTGGTAAATACACGGATTTATCTCTTCTTACTCCCCAAAGCACATGAAATTGACTGAAGAAATAATAAATTAAAAATATATCTACAAAATCAATTCCAGATGGGTTAAAAAGTTACTTGTGAAATCCCAAACTGAACTTTTAGAAGAATACACAGGAGAATATCTGTATTAGTCAGAGTTCTCTACAGAAACAGAACCAATAGGCTGTGTATATACATAGAAAGAGAGAGAGGGAGAGGGAGAGAGACATTTATTTTAAGGACTTGACTGACACGATTGTAGGGGTGGAACAGAAAGTTTAAAATCCCCAGGGCAGGCCAGCAGACTGGAAATTCCAGCGAGAGTTGATGTTGCAGTCTTGAGTCTGAAGGCAGTTCTGAGACCAAATTCCTTCTTCCTTGAGGAACTTCAGTCTTTTCTCTTAAGGCCTTCAACTGATTAGATGAGGCCCACACACACTCTGGATGGTAATTTGCTTTATCAAAGTCTTTATCAAAGTAAATGTTAATCACATCTATAAAACACCTTCACAGCAACATCTAGACTGGTATTTGACCAAACAACTGGGCGCCATAGCCTAGCCAAGTTGACACAGAAAATTAACTATCACAATAGCTTTATGACCCTGTGGTAGAGAAGGAGTTTTAAACCAGACACACACACATACAAACACACATGCACAAGGACTTGATAAATGGTTTGAACAGGGGGAAATGTTGTGTTTTCTTACCCCGTGCAGTTCTTCCCCCTCATTTGAGATGCCCCCAAGTAGACCAGAATCCAGATTAGATAATATGCTTCATGGGATCATCACAATGTGCTTCCTTGCCAGAGAGCTATTTTCTTTCTTACACTTCTGTGATTCCTGATAAACACCAAGAAACACTGTACAAGAACATAAAAGAGACAAGTGTGTTTTAATTCGGGCTCTACAAACCTAGATATTAGTTGTGGTACCACAATATCCCAGGCAAAAATAGCAAACGACAGATTTATTGTTGTCCTAATTTAAAACAAGCCTGCTTTATTTTTAAAAATACAACCTCAAAACACAGCTCACCAGACGTGACATGGAATGCATTATATGTCTAACCAAAAAACAAAATGCTACTCAGTACAGTGGACTTGAAAATTATCTTGCTATTAATAGATCTCCCGGATGGCTGTGATCTGTTGGATTTGATACATTCAGGTTTTGGCAGCTGCTGAGGACTGAAAACAAGACGTTCCATACGTTATTACTTAACAAAGAAACTAGGTCATGAAATAGCCCTTTGGTGAATGTTTTAAAAAGAATTTGAAGAGCCCAATCCCATCTTTAATAAGTCCCTGTCCCCGAGTATGTTTGGCAAAGCAGCAATGTGATTAGCAGACTCCTTCTCTGGAACTGTGTGAAATTGAAAGCAACTTGGGGTACGCTGTTGCTTTCATCTCTTCATCTGGCACAAATGCTTCAAACATTGTGCACCCGCAACAAATATTTGCTGAATCTAAAAGCATCCCTCTCTTTCCTTTTATATTCCGAAGGCCTGACACTGAGCTACTGATGCAAATGTTTGGATTGAGGACCTGTATGAACATATCTGTTGGACAGATAACAACATTTTCAAGAGTTTAAGGTAACACTGATCTGTTCTGCTGCACCCCAAATATTTTTTAAATGTTTAATTGGAAGATGTTTCTACCCACGGACCCCTTTAAAAACAAACTTTTTTTTTTTAAAGAAAAGAGATTACAAAAAATAATTTAGTGGATTTTAGGGTTTGATTTTTTTATTTAAAAAATACTTGTTTTAAGTTGGATTCCCCAGTAGTAGACTCTGAGATGAAGGTTCATAAAAACCAGTAAGGAAATGGAACTGGAAAGGGAAGAGCTCCAAGGAGGGGTGATATATCAAGCAAAGTCCCCAGGAGGGTAACTTGGGCTCAGTCGCGCTCTGGGGATAGTGTAGGTCCTCATCAAAGGACAAAGGAGCTGGAGTGTTGATAGGATGATAATCAGTGGATCAGGACCCACTGCAGCATAGATTCCCAGGCACTTCTGGATCTCCTTCCGTGGACAAAGTGGGTTCTAGCAGCCTGAGGATTGTCCTCCAACAAGAGATGTAGGTGCCAGCTGGGGGTGTGGGGGGGCGCTAGTGACAGATGTGCATGAAGATGGTGAAGGGCTCTCAGGGGATAAGTGCAGACAACTGCCAGTGTCTGCCTCACTATTCCACAAGGGATAATTTGTCAAGGTCTCTCCATACATTCGAAGCAAGCCCAGGTATGAAGGGAAGGAGGTACTATGTAGGCGATATAATGTTTGAGGCAAATCACCGTATTTTCTTCAGTGTCCCCGCCCCCAGGTTGAGTCAATAGAAAGAGGTTATAGAGGAATTTGCTTTAGATATTGGCAACTATGGGATACTTCCCTCATGAGGGCAAACCCACCAATAGATCCCCAAGGCTGGGAAGTGGTGGACAGTGAACAGCTCTGGTGAGCAAGAACAGAAAATCAATCCTGAAGGGGGTACTTGGGTCAAAGACAGAAAAATGAGCTCAAGCCAGGGCTTCACTGGAGAGAGGAAGGAGAAGGGGATGGGAGAAAGATAGCTGGAACTGGAATAACCATTATTGTAATTATAATAAAATTATAAAGCTACATTGTACAACATATATAATAATGCAATATATGAATTATTTAAATAACTGTAATGCATATTGAATGTACAACCCACATTACAAGTACTCAATAGCCACATGTGGCTAGCAGCTACTGTATTGGACAGTGTAGCTCTAGAACATTCTATAATCACAGAAAGTTCTGTTGGACAGTGCTGGGCTAGAGCTTACTGAATGGATCAAGGGTTTAGATATAATGGACCTCACTCTCGTCTCAAACTCTTGTTTTCTTCCTCCCCATACTCAGCTTATAACAAATCAAATTTTGCCACTGGGATTTCCCTGAAAAATTTGGAATAGCTAGTTAAAGGGCAATAGTATGAAGATACTTTTTAAACTTTCTGTCTGCAGTTACCTCTGTTAAGTGACTTTTGACTCCTTGGGTCCAACCTGAGTTGGAGTGGTTAAATGTTAACTCATGTTTAGTACACATTGAGCTTCCAATGAGCTGTTACAACAACCAACCAGTCATGTTCACTTTCTTCTTCGATTGCTCTTTTCCTTTATCTTATTGTTTGTGTACATTTTAATCTTTACAAGGAAAAAGAACAAAGTATGATCTTAAGAAGGAGGAGGCAAGAAGCCACGCGGGCGTAGAAACAGTGGCAGAATCTAACTTTCTCCCTCTGTCTTCCACTCCCATTTGCACATGGCCAGGGCAGGACAATTATGCTTAGCTGCCGGGACAATTTCTCACCAGATCAAGTGACCAAGTAGAATTTGGGCATCGTATTTCCAACAGCTTTGGATCTGCTGCTGCTTTTGTTGACATCCAGGAGCGTTTTTGAAGTGCAGATTGCCTCCTGGGCCACCAGTCAAAAGTCCAAGGTTAAGGAGATCCTGTGTTATAATGGATCACCTTTTTTCCAAAGTTGAATTACAAATTGTCTTAATTTGGGTGCCCCCAGAAGAAGATCCTGACACAAGGATTCAAGTGCAAGCACTTTGTTTATGGGGTAATTCCAGGAAACACTGGCAGTGGGTGGTGGGGAAGAGAGAGGAAAAGGAAGGAAGCCAATTAGGACACACTATCAAGCAAGTTTCCCAGTGGGAATTCCGGGATACACTGCCTCAGCATTAGCCCACAGAAGGTGAGAGAGCTGGGGCATTTATCCATCATTTCTCATCTGTCACTGGTTGAAGGAAGCTTGGGGAGAGGAGATACAGGAGCACCTTTGGCCTACTGTGTGCATGAGCAGAGAAAGCCCTCAGACAAAGAAATACAGATTCAGGCATTCAGGCTGGCATGCAGGGAAATGGTGAGTGTTGAAGGATATGGGTTGGGGCATTTACAGAGTCTGCTACACAGACATATTTTTATTTTTAAGCAGACAAAATAGACCTAAGACTCTTAGAGTACAGCCCATCCATGTCCTAGTAGGGCTGATCCACTGGCGCAGAGGAGATAATGAATCACTGCCAAATGGAAAAACAAAAGAATCTTTAGTGGGCAACTTGACCTCTGGTCAGAACAGCCCAAATAGTTGAGAGTGAGGACAGAGCCTTTGGTATTACATGCCTCTGAATTGAAAAGGCGGGGAGACAGTGTTCTGGCTTTTGCACTAAAGAAGACATGGAACAACTTATTTTAACCACTTGTCAGAGGATACATGGGCTGCTTGTGCATTCTGGAATTTCTGAGAGAGACTTACCAAATGCTTTCTGCTGAGGCTGACAAAGCCAAGCTGGGGTATCTGTGTGCCAGGAATATATGGTTGCATATGTGCCACTGTTGATCTGTTTGCAAAATATGCCATATGTTGACAGCCTAACATATGTTGAGCTATATGGAAGATCAGTCAGAGAGAAAGAGATATAGAGTATAAGAAAGAGCCAGGAAGAACTCAGAAAGAGAGCCAGAAAGAGTGTAAGAAAGAGCCAGAGTGTAAGAAAGAGACGGAGAAGGAAAAATATGAAAGTGAAAATAAACCCTTGTGACTTTGGAGAGGTGGTGAATTCCTTGAGCATAAGGGGTGTGTCTCAGTCATCTGTAATCCCCAGTGCCTACAGTTTTGCTGGAGACGTAGTAGATGCTTAGTTAGTGCATCCTGAGAATGAAAAAAGTTAGCACATGCAAGGTGCTTAGAACTGTGTCTCCTACGTAGATGATGCATGGTATGTGGAGATTGAATTCATGCATGAGAGGATGTTTAGAGCTGGGAAGACTCTTGGAGTTTCGTTATATCACTCTTTTACGCATAAAACTGAATCTTGGAGGAGCAGGAGAACAATGACAGCCATGGCAGCCTCGGGGCCCCGGTGTTGGAGCTGATGCTTGTGTCCCGAGGTGTCATCCACCACCTCTTTACCACACTGCTCTCACTGCTGGTGTCTGGACCCAACATGTTCCTGCTGCATCCACTCTGGTGCCCTTGGGCTTCTCACTGCATTCCAAGGCCCTGCACAACTGATAAGTTTATGGGCTGGTGACATACAAAATGATAACACTCCCAGAAGAGAACCAAGAGGAAAAGCTTCATAACATTGCATTTGGCAATGATTTCTTGGCCATGACACCAAAAGCACAGGCAACAAAAGAAAAACTAGATAAATTGGACTACATAAAACTTAAAAACTTTTATTCATTAAAGGACACAATCAACAAAGTGAGAAGGCAACCTACAGAATGGGAGAAAATATTGCAAATCATATATTTGATAACGGGTTAATATCCAGGATATATAGGGAACTCCTACAACTCAACAACAAAAAATCAAATAACTCGATCAAAAAATGGGCAAAGGACTTGAATAGACATTTCTCCAAAGATGATATATAAATGGCCAACAAGCATATGAAAAGATGCTCAACATCACTAATCAAATGCAAATGCAAATCTAAACCACAATGAGATATCACCTTATACCCATTAGGATAGCTACTATCCCCAAAACAGAAAATACAAATATTGGTGGGGATGTGGAGAAGTTGGAACCCTTATGCACTATTGGTGGGATTTTAAAATGGTGCAACCACTATGGAAAACAGTACGGAGAGTCCTCAAAAAATTAAAAATAGAACTACCATATGATCTAGGAATTGCGCTTCTGGATATATCTCCAAAAGAATTGAAAGCAGTGTCTCAATGATATTTGCATACTCATGTTCATAGCAGCATTATTCATAATAGCCAAGAGGTGGAGGCAACCCAAATGTCCATCAATGAATGAATGGATAAACAAAATGTGGTATATACATAAAATGAAATATTACACAGCCTTAAAAAGGAAGGAAATCCTGTCACATGCTACAACATAGACGAACCTTGAGAACATTATGCTGAGTACAATAAGCGAGTCACGAAAAAATAAATACTGTATGATTCCATTTATATGAGGTATCTAAAGTAGTCAATTTCATAGATATAGAAAGTAGAATTGTGGTTACCAGGGGCTGGGGGAAACAGAGCAAAGGGAAGTTGTTGTTTAAGGGGTATAGGGTTTCAGTTCTGCAAGATGAAAAAGTTGAGGAGATCTGTTTCACATCAATATAAATATACTTAACACTTTCTGGGCAAACCCAGTTCTGCTTTTCAAGCAGGCTGCCTATTAGGCTCTGCCAATAGGGGGCACTAGAGTAGATTAGAAGGCTATAGAAGGGAGGAAGGACTTTCTCGTTTCTGTTTGCTTTCTGTTCCTGTGGGCATCACAACAGATGCACAGCTCCTTGGCAGTAGCAGTTCCTTCCTGTAGCAGTGAAATCCAGTTTGCATCTAACACTCCGGGTCAACTTCACTACCACCCTCACCCCTGCTCCTCCCACCCACACAAGAGACACCAGCACCACTGGTTGATGTCACCTCCTCAGAGGTCTGGGACCCAGCCCCATGGGACTGGGGACCCCTACGTTTTGATAATTCCAACCTCTTTCCTTTGTCCCCAGCTCCAGGAGCAGTAGCTGCCTCCAGCAGGTGCTACCTCTGGGATAACCTCAGTGTTCTCTTTTTGCGTTTTCAGTTACCTAATTAACAACTTTATACCTAGTTAACAATTCTTTATATTAAATTCTCTTTGTTAAAATAACTGGTGTGATTTCAGTCTCCCGGCTAGACCTCGATTGATATTTCACTCAGCATTTTTTATCTGTTGTCTGTGGGAGTGTTGGTCTGAATTATTATTTTCCCCTTACCCAAACTGGAAGCCCCTCAAATACTATTATTATGTTACATAAACAAGTCTCCATTGATCCATTGCATCATCACTAAGGCCAAACCCTGCAGTCTTTGCTTTTGCCCCAAGATAGATGATGAGGAGCTCCTCTTTCTTTAAAGTGTCCCTATCCCATTTCATGGGGGGACCTTTCAGCTCTGTTAGGAAAGATGTACAGCCCTGATTCCACAGGGGATGTGCCCCTTTCAAACTGTGTAGAAGGAAATGTACCCTGGCCTGAGTTTGAGGATTCATGCAGAACAGCTGACATGGTCATTCAACTCCAAGTATTGTCAGCACCACTGTGGCTCTGCCACTTCATAACTGGATTTTAACTCAGGCTGCAGATGGCCCACTAACCGCCTTGGCTTCTTAGGCTCACAGTGATATATATGGAAAGGATCTTGGCAATCATCTGCTCCAATGCCCCCCATTCCTAAATGAAGAAACTGAATCCGGACGTCTCATGGCCCAATGAGGAGAAAGTCAGGAGTAGGACACCCAGAGTTCTGGCTCCATTCCAGTTCTCCTTTTATGCTTGGCTTCAGTTTCTTACATGTCCACATGTCCACCCACCTGCAGCCTATCTTCTGCATTGTCTCCTCCTGTCCATCCTTCCAGTCCCTTGGTCTCCCCTCATCCCTTATGCATATTATGCTCCAGCTAAGCTTCAACATTTACTCTTCATTGAGCATGACATTGATCCCCTTTCCTCTGGACATTTGTAGCCATTGTTTCCTCTGCCTAAGATTTCCTTCCCTCCTAATCTAACTATCAAAATCCCAACCATCTTCAGGGTCAATCCAAATGGCACTTCGTCGTGCATCCTTCTCTAGAATACAAAGCTGGAAATAGTTTCTCCATCCTCTGTATTGCTACGACACTCTGTATTTCTATCAGACCATCCTTTAGTTCTGCCTTGTGTTATAGTTGTTTATGCTCACTTTTCTCTTTAGAATTATAATCCACTTGCATGCAGAGATTCTTTCATCTTTGACTCTCCTCAGTGCCTATTGTAAAGCTTCAACATAGTAATAATAATAAATAGCAATTATTGAGTCTTTACTATATGTTAAACACCATGTTTAAAGTTTTACATGAATTGGCTCATTTACTTCTCCCAATAACCCTATGAAGTAAATACCATCATTAGTCTCATTTATACATGAGGAACTTGAGACACAGAGAGGTTAAGAAAGTCACCTAAGATAACACAGTTGGGGAGTCAGTGTCAGGGCTGCTGATGCCAAAGTTCAAGCTCTTACCCACAATGCTACACTTCCTTCTAAGGACCATCTGAGGATTTGAATTTATTTTACTGTTATTAAATACTGAAAATATATTTTTTACTTAAAAAAACAAGTAAATATTGGAATCTCTAAGAATAGTTGTCCTTCCAGAAAGAAAGCAAAAAGGAAACACTAAAGAAAAGATTGAGATGGCTCCGATTTTCCTCAGTGAAAACATTAAGTGAGATTCATCAAATTATTTAAAATTTTTTATTTCCTCCATCTACAGAGTAAAGTATAAGTCCTCATCCTCCCAACAATGATTTTATAAAGTGTTGTGTTGCTAATGAAACCTTTAAAATTCATGGAAGGATAGAGAACAACATGAGTCATTATTACTCGGCTTAAATTTTATGAGATCTCTTGTGGGTTCGGAAGGGCTGGAATCACCTCAGGAGTCTGCCATTCTTTTTTTGTGTGTGTGAGGAAGATCAGCCCTGAGCTAACATCCATGCCAATCCTCCTCTTTTTCTTTTGCTGAGGAAGATCGACCCTGGGCTAACATGCATGCCCATCTTCCTCTGCTTTATATATGTGCCCATCTTCCTCTGCTTTATATGGGATGCCGCCACAGCATGGCTTGACAAGCGGTGCGTCAGTGCGCACCCAGGATCCGAACCTGCGAACCCCGGGCCGCTGAAGTGAGCCTGCGCACTTAACCGCTATGCCCCTGGGCCAGCCCCAGGAGTCTGCCACTCTTGCGTAGCTATTGGTGTATTCTGCTTTCTTTCTATCACCTCAAATGGGACATAGCCAATTTCAGCATTGTCAATTCTGTGGGAGGCTAAAGATTAGTATAGGGCTCCTTTTCCTCCCTGAACCCCCAAACCACTAGCTAGTTGAAGGGATTTTGAATGCAGGGATACATGACCAACCACTCCTCAAAACAGGGCCTTTTGAAGCATTTGGCCTAAAGAAAAGAAACCCGAGGTGTTAGATCACAGTTGGCCAGAGTTAGTATTGTATTTTACTTAGAGAAACAAGGAGGTGATGGGTTAGCAGCAAGCTTGGATACAGCTTTGGGTTTACCTGAGAGGCGGTGTGGTGAAGTGCTAAAGCAGCAGACCAACCCCAGACAGCCCATCCGGTCCACCACTGCCATTTAATAGTTTGGTGACATTGGCTAAGCTACCTAGACTCTCTAAGCTCCACTTTCCTCCTGTGTTAAATGGGGATAATGATGCTCATCTTAAAATGTTGGTGTGATGACTTAATAGCACAGTTTGGCTTCCCAAACTTGAGTCATTCACACATCACTGTATCAGTCAGGGTAATTTTGAAGAAAGTTTAGTAAAGGGATCTGTTACAAAAGTGTGGGCAGGGTTCAAGGAAACCAGCCAAGGGATAGTGCAGGATCCAAGGCTAGCAATTGGGGAAAGTTGTTATCATGCCAGGCTTGAATGGGGCAAGAGGAGAAAGCATGGACAGAACTGGGAGTTGTTTAGAGAAGACTGCAAGACCGTGACCCAGTCAACCCACAGTGACTTTGCTGGAGAGGAAGCAGGAGACTGAATAAGTACTCCAGCCTCATTCTCCTCCGGCCATCCCATCTCTTGCTGGGGCTCCCCATTGGCTGGGCCCAGCCAGAAGCAAGGGAGCCCATGATGTGATCCATGAAGACCAGCCTTCCAGGGAGGAGGAGAAGGAAGAATGGGTGGGTAGGGAGGGGCAAATGGAACCGATCCAGCACATCCCCCCTACTAACGTTTGCCCTTCTCCCCCCTTTAAAGAAACCCCCTTTTATTAACTGAAATACATTTACTTTAAAAAGGAGACTTCTCAAGTCTCATCCTAAGCAGTGATATCCATGAGATCATAGTTTAGATGTGCTAGTTTTTCCTCTGTAATATACACTTCAGGAAGCTTGGCCTCAGTTCAGTACTTGGAAAAAAATAAATACTCAATAAAGTGATCATCTCTGTTGTTGGAAGTCACAGATGAACATGCAGTGGAACACCTTGTGCATATGGAAAGCAACTTTTAAAAACATATGTTAGGGGCTGGCCCCGTGGCTTAGTGGTTAAGTGCACACGCTCCGCTACTGGCAGCCCGGGTTCGGATCCCAGGCGCGCACCCACGCACTGCTTGTCCGGCCATGCTGAGGTGGCGTCCCACATAGAGCAACCAGAAGGAGTTGCAACTATGACATACAACTATCTACTGGGGCTTTGGGGAAGAAAAGGGAAAAAAAGGAGGATGATTGGCAATAGACGTTAGCGCAGGGCCGGTCTTCCTCAGCAAAAAGAGGAGGATTGGCACAGATATTAGCTCAGGGCCTGTCTTCCTCACACACACACACATACAAAAACAAAACATATGTTACTATGAGAAACACAATCTTTTCCCAATATATTTTCTAACTGGAGATTGCTAATTTATAGAAAAGATGATATAAATGAGTTTTGTGTATTTGTTTTATAACTGGTACACCTTAATGAATTTGATTATTTGGCCCATTGGGTTTTCATTAGATTCTTTTGATTTCTCCAGGCAAACAAGTAAATCATCTGAGAATGTTGATAAGTTTTTCCACTTCTTGCTATTTAACATCTTATCATAGTGGCTGGAACCTACAGGGCAATGTTGATCAATGGAACAACAATGGTGATATCAGGAATTCTTTGTTTCTTCCTTACTTTAATGGAGATACTTCTAGCTCTTTTGTAATTTGTTTGGTAACATTAAACATGATGTTGGCTGTTGGTTAAAGAGAGATATTCTTTATCTTGTTAAGGAGGTATCCTTATATTCTTAGCTGACTAAGAATTATTATCAGGAATGGGCGTTGTATCTTATCAAATGCCTCTTAGACGTCTATTGAGACCTTACAATCCTGGAATAAATCTTGCTGGATTACGATGTATAATTCTTTTAGTAGATTGCTTTACTATTTTTTTTCTGGAAGCGTTACATCTTGGTTGGACAAAAGGAGAATGTATGTGCCTAAAAGTCATTTTCAGGATTTTGAGGGACTAAAAGGAGTGTGTAAAATAAAAGTGCAAAATATGTAAGCGTGAAACTGTCTGTTGTACATATAATAATGTTTAAAATGTTCAACGTTGTATGGGAAGTAACTGTAGTTGCAGGCTCCCAACAAAACGGGAATGTTCCTCAACAGTCTGCAGGCTACTGAGTCTCTCTTTTACCTCCCAGCACCCTAACAGTTTCTTGAAGGATATAGAGACTGAAAATTGGAAGATTCTGGATATCCAGAGTTGAATATTAGGATAGAATTCCAATCTGAGATTAATTTGGGCCTTGCAGATCTACCTCCTTTTCTGAAACTAGATCCAGCATCAGACTTTCCCATTTTGTCTCTACTTAGGGTAGGTAAATTTATCCCAGTTATGAGTGAGGACAACTAACTAAACAAGTGACAGCCAAAATATAATGTAAGAGAGTTGCGAGTATGTTGTAAAGGTTGTCGGGAGGGGCACAGCCATAGGCATGGGTGGGATGCACTCCGAGCCTGTAATCTGCATAAATCTCTGCATAAATCTGCGCCACCCTATTGTCCACCTCAGCTCAGTGCTGCATTCAGAAGAAACACCATTCCAACAACCCAAAATAATTGAAAAACTATTTAAATTTTCCTATAGTGTCAACAAAATGTAAAGAAGGAATTCCATTCATAGCACACAGTCAAGTTTCTCTTCAGTCATCCTTCTCCCCAAAGCCCCATTTCATCACAACCCAATAGGTGTCCCTCTTTTTCCCTGTCTCTCAAAATGTCCCTGGGCTTCCTCTCCAACACGGCCTGACCTGGGCTTTGCCACCTCTCACCTTCTAGATCCATTCTTTTCTCTGCCCTTCTCATTGTAAAGCAATCAATCTCTTTTTGGTTCACTGCCTCACCCATTGCCCAGATTTGCACGTTAAGGCCCAAGAACTGTCATACAAAGACAAAACCCTTAGCAGGCTAGATTTTTATTTTGTTTTGTTTCATTTTCCTGTAACACATGCAGAAACAAAATTCCCAGGCAATCCTTAAATCTGTGTTTACTCAGGATTTTAATGTTCCTCCTCCAGCAACCATTTCCCCATATTCTAATTTGACGGATTCTAATCCCCGCACCCCACCAACTCAGTTATAGAACAACTCATAAACAACAAAGAGGTCAAAAGCAGGGAGACCTGGGTAGTCCAGGACCTGGAAAGGGAATTCTGAGAGTAACGGAGTGTTGGGTCTGTTGGCAAAATTATGGTCACAATAAGTGCCATCTCTTCTACTTGGCCCGGTTCCCCTGAAGCTGAAGTTTCCCAAAAAGTATTATTAAGGCCTCAAGAAAGAGGTACAGGAGGAACAAGGCGGCATTAAGCTGTCTTTCTGCTTCTTAAAGCTGGAGAGCTTTCAAGGGCTGCAATGCATCTAGCTGGAGGAGGAGGGCCCTGCCCGCCTTGGGCAGTTTCCGTCCTGGCCCCTGCCCTCTGCCACCCTCGCAGTCTCTAAAGCCCAGACGCCCCCTCCAGCAGAGTGAGGAGCCTATTTTTAAAGACCAGGCATACTCTGAATGAATAATGACTTCTCTTTTTCTCCACCCGGTGCCAATCAGTGACTCATCAACCATTTTCTAAATGACTATGTTTTCATTCCCCAGTTTCCTGCGTACTGCGATATTAGAGAAGATTAAATGCAGCCCCTCGCTGCCTCCCTTTGCTTTTCTGCGTCTTGTTTTAGAGATGGTAATACCCCCAAAATAGAAGCGTTTCATTGAATGCTGATCATTTAGTGACAAGTGAAAACACACACACACACACACACACACACACACACACACACACACACAGCGATGTTAAGGAAAGGTCTGTATGACTTCCAGGAGGACGTTGGGTGAAAAGAGAAGGAAGTGGAATCTTGGACTATGAAAAAATGTGATATCTCAACTGGACCCCATTCCCTGCCCCCACCACCAGCCCCAAGTTCCAGGCCGAGGCCCTTTATTAAGGACCCTCGACTACACTTGTATAGTCACTTTCTACTGCATGCTGTTCTCTGACTGCCAGATGTTTGCTTTCCTTTATGAGCAGTTCTGCTCTCCCCCAACCCACCCCCCACCCCCGCACCTTTTCCTGCCCCTCACAATACCTTTTCTAGTTCCCTGTGGTTCTATTAGCAGCCACAAGGAAAACTCCATTCCCTTGTTAGGGTTTCTGTTCCTACTCCTACTCCTGGACATGGCTGTTTCCAAACTGAGGATTGTCTTTCACCCCAAGAGCAAAGAGAGAATTTGGATGGTTGAAGATAAACCTATCATCATTTTTGGGATAATTATACTCAGCCTATCCTGCTGCTGATGGGCCTATGGTCTTAGCTTCTTGATAAAAAACCCCCCAAAACAAAAAACACTGATATCAATCCTTAGATGTCCCTCCTCTACTGTGCCAGACATCTTCTATTTGCCCTTCTCCACCCTTCTCCAGCCTGCTCCGTGGTCTGGGTGCTTGATCTATGTGGATTATGTCAACAGGGTTCCCTTGTCCACGGGTTTCCAGTTGGGTTTGAACTATGGAGAGTTCTGGAAGTAGATCAGAGGATGGGAGAACAGTGAGATCCAGATATTTATTCTGCTCAGTTCCCTCTTTGGGCTGACTGTCATTGACCTAAGGTCACTGCTTCTTTCAAGGAAGCCTGCATGACTCTCTCCTTCTGGTAACGTTGCTCTCCTCTCATCCCTTCAGGCCTCAGGGTGGTAACAGCTCTGTTGCCACTTACCCCGAATTCCAGCATTTTCCCACCTGCTGCCATTGTGTAATTAGTCCCTTTGTAAAAGAACCCTCTTCTAATCATTCTCAGTTGAATGTGCCATTTGTTTCCTGTTGAGACCCTGACTGGCCCTATCTTCCTCTCTTCTCCACTCCCACTCCACCCCTTGACCCTACTTTGTTCTAATTTTTCTCTCTCCTCCTGCAGCATCTTCTGGCCTCCTTAGGCCTCTAGCATGATGCATGGTGAGCTTTCCAAGACGACTGCTGACCCTTTGGGAAACAGCACCAACAGCTACAGTGAAAGGAATGAGCTTTTCTGGAGCAAGAAGCACAGCCCCCCAGAGGTCTGAAGACATCTGGTCTAAGTGTGATGCACATGAGCATCATCCGGCCAACGTATACTTGCTGGGAAGACAAGCTAAGGATTGATTCAGAGCTGGATTACTGACTATGCCCTCAAACCCTCCACATTACAATCCACGTGTTCTGAGCCTGCAGGACTTCTTACTCTGTGAACCATTCTCACATCATTTAAGGCCACAGGATATCTATAGCAACTGTATCTCAATAATCATAATCATCGTAATCATCATAATGGCTGCCTATTACTGAGTGCCAACTCAGAACCAGGCACTGTGCCTGGTGTTTTGCTTCTGTAAATCAAATGAAAGTTTCCATCTCATTCTTAAGGGTTGCTTCCCCATGGTATTTGGGAAAGGGATGGATTGAATCCTAGTCCATTCTCAAGTTGTGGGTCCGCCTCACTCGGCTTCTCTGAGTCGTGTATTACTCCCTACTCCACCAGGGGGCGCTACAAACATCACTGTGGGTAGAGGTCTGGAACTCGGGAGGACCTTCCCCTCGGTGAGTTGCTGTTCCCTCTGCAAGGTTGTCTGGGAGCTTTAGAGGGCAATTGGGAGTCCCAACTTGCACTTTCCTTCCTAACACAGCCAGACAGTTAAGTGGGTCTGTCAGTCTTTTCTCGTGGTTTGAGGAGCATCAAAGGGGAAAAAACCACATGTGAAGGAAAGAATGTGAAACCTCGAGAACCCTCAAGGAGTTTAAGCTTTCACAGGGGGACTCTTAGAGGCACACCTCGGTTCCTGTCCTTGCTTCCCTGCCCTCAAGTCTGCTCTTCTCTGTGGAATCCCCTCCTTCTTCCACCTCTGCCTCTCCCTTTTGGAAATTTTCATCCACTGAGGCTGTTCTCACCCCAGGCTACATCCCCTTCCCCCCAGCAGGACCTTTCCTCCAGTGTGCCTTAGTCAACAAGTACCTCTGCAGTCTCCCGTGGGCCGTATTCTGGCCGCTCTCCTTCAAGAGCTGCCCGCTGAAGGGAGGGACAAATGCATGTCTTTCCTCTTCAGATTGTCCAACAGTAGCTATGGATCTCTCTCCCTCTCTCTTCATCTCTCTCACTCTTTCACACACATACACACACGTGTGCACTTACACACTTGCAAAGGTCTCCCAAGGACAAATATGAATTCTCAGAGACAACATAGTCTACACCCAGAAGGAGGAAGAGAACTCTTTCCCCAAGTGCCTCCATGGTTTGCAAGGTCCCCTTTTCCACAGTGGACTTGGTACTTCACATCATTATACAATCACAATTGGTTCTTCTCTGCATTTTTCTCTTTCAAGTTGTTCAGCTTTGGACCTATGGGAACAGGCTGTTAGTGGCCTCCCCTTTAGCTATACAAAGACCCAGCCCAGGTGTTGAAATGACCAGTTGTGAGAGCCCTTGAATTTCTTAGCTAAGGACCCTCCTCTGCCCTGATCTCTGTCTGGGATGGGGATTGGTTTCATTGCCCCAGTTTCATACACCTTAGCTCTAGACTCTCACAACCCCCTGGGTGGCTGAGGTTCTTTTCTCACATTCTTTGCCCCAGTGACTGACCCATCAATCTTGGGCTCTAGGAATTGGCCTTCTTCCCTTTTTCTTTCTTACCCCTATATCACATCCATCACCAAGTCCTGGAGATGTGATCTCCTTGACTTTTTCTACAACCTGTCTACCTCTCTCCATTCACCCCTTCACCACCCCCACCACTGCCTCCATGTTGGCTGTCAGTCCCTCCCATCATCCTTCCCATCCTTTATCTGACATTGCTATTTAAGTTTTCACCACTTGTATATGGTTATGCCTCCCCCAACTAAACTGTAAGTTCCACGAGGGCAGGAATTTTGTCCATCTAATTCATTGCTCTACCCCTTGTGCCTAGCACAGTGCCTGGAAGGTAGTAGGCACTGAATACTTATTTGCCAAATGAATGAGCAAATTGTTGAGTCCAATTCACTTGTCTTGGAGGCTGGAGAGAAGAGACCCTTAGCACTGTCTTGCATATAGCAAGCCATCAAGGAATGAATACTTGTTGGACAAAAGAATGTTTCTTTTGCTCAAGGCCACATAGATAATTAGTGGCAGCATTTGAATCAAGTCTCCTTATTCCAGTTGATTCTTAACCTTGGCTGCACATTAGAAACACCTGGGGAGTTTAAAAATCCTGATGTCCAGGCTGCTCCCTAGACCAATTAAACCAGAACTTCTTGGTGGGGTTGGTAGTGGGGGCCGGGGTATCATTATTTTTAAAAATTTTTCCAGCTGGTTCCAATGTGCAGCCAAGGTTGGGAACCATATTAAATCATGAAGTAGGACCAAGGTAACCCTATACTTCTCATACTGCATCTAATAGAAAAATTTTCAGAAAAATCAAAAGCCTTGCTGAGTGAATTGAACGTTCAATTCACATGTCCAGAAATAGTGTTAGCTTGTGGGAGAAGGGGAGCACGTCATCGTTTTGGGTTGGGACTGCACCATGGTAAGAACCAGCATGTGTTAATCTCCAAAATTGAACCCTGAAGGCAGAAAAATGGTTTTGTAAGGTGGGTGGAGACACTGGAAGAAAATAAGTAATGGGGATGTATTTCAGACTGGGTACTGGGAAGCTGTTGCCTAATAATCCTCTTAAACCACAGAAGAGTAACTCCAGGGATTTGCGGAGGATTCTTTGTTTGCGTCATTTACAATGGACAAACCCCCAGCTGTGTTTACCAAGGAAACCATTTTAGACAGTGAGGGAGAAAAGGCCCTAGGAGTCATTTTCCCCCAGAAAAACATCATGCTGGATACAGTAGTACTTGGTGGTTCATTTCGTCTCAGAATTGCTTAGCCCTTTGGTTGAGGCTTGTTTTCAGAACTGCCGTATGTGAAGCTGGGAATTACGACTTGAAAGAGAAGCGAGAAAACAAAGAATGGGTGGCTTGCCCAAGGAATTCTTTTAAGTCATTGAAATCACTGGGAGAGAGTGCTGTGCTCAGGGATGTCAACTTTGAGTCCCAGGCTCCACCTTTTGGATGCTACGCTAACCACAGAGGGCTAACTTCATACAATTCAAACTCCTTACAGTGACAACTTCTTAAATCCATTACAGGATTTCTTAAAATATGAGGAAACAAGCAAAGTAAACCACCATTCAATAGCACAGAATTGGATTTGCTTTTGTCTATGTGCAACATACATAATAAATAGATGCTGACATTAATATATAGAGGGCTCATATAAAGTACTTTAGTTGGGTATTATAACTCAATATAATGTGTAATTACAATGCCCTCTTTACATGGTCAATACTTCTGTTTACACAGAATTGCCCAAGGGGATTTTGCAGAGCTATGAAGATGCATGGGCATACCTGTCAATTAGTTCTAGGTTTTAGTCACTCAATTGGCATATATAGGAGAACAAGACTGAGGAGAAAAAAAGGTCATACAGGTTTCAGGGCTTTAATAAGATGGAATCCTCTGTTTTTGGTGAGAAAAACTAAACCAGTTATTGTAAAGCTGATGAGTTAGTCCAAATGGAAACTTGATTTGGGTATCTTTTCTCATCTTCCAGATCCCACGGTTCTCTTTGGTTATCTTCACTGTACACACTGCTTTGTACTGGTGGTGTAGACATAGTCTACAATGTGCTTTTCATGTATTTTAATGTTGAAAACAATGAAGCAGCATGCAAGAGCTCAGCTTGGATTAATATTGAACACCAGTGGTTGGAAACTGTAATCTTAGAATTGAAAGGGTCATTTAGTTCAGTTCCTTCCCTCTAGGTATTTGAATATTTAAACCCCAGGATATTGAGTTTGGAGACATCCTAAAAGATCTCTAGGACTGGAGAATCCATAAACTCAGTTCAGGGTTTCTACAGTTGAGAGACTTGTATTGTTTGGTTCATTTCACATCCAACACACTTTTTTCCTGAAGTAAGCCCAGTGCTTCTTGTTTAGAAAAAATACAGTATAACAAGACAGATTCTAGGGCAGAGGACGGCTGCATGGGCTGTGGGATACCAACGAGGGAGTCGCTTTAGAGCCAGGCAATGATAAAATGGGGCAGAGTGGGGCACTGTTCAGCTTTTAAATACTTAAGGACTATTCTCCAACTACCTACTAATATAATGAAAGGTAAATGAAGGTCCCCAGGCATGCTACAGCTAGCTCCCAGTTTAGCTTATGACAGGAGAATCATAGTTATTCAGATCATATGCAACTCCAGAGATCAACTATCTCAGCATTTCTATTTTATGTACACTTGAATCCCTTTGAAAGTGACATGTCAATCTTTTAATGTTTAAATATTTAATGTTTAAAATGTTAAAAAATAATTTTACCCTTTTTGTATAGTGAATGATAAAAAACTCGATTTTAAGCAAATACTGTTTAATTTTGGATTAACAAGTAATTAAAAGTTTTACCAGGACATTAATTTCAATTCAATTGTACTACTATTCACAATCTATAAAGATAAAATTTTTATATTTTGCTATTTAACAAGTGACATTTTATTTACCTTAAATTGCTTATATAAGAAAAAGTAGACTGTGTCAAGAAGTTGATTTTAAATTGACGTATTATTTTGTATGTGGTCTTAGACTGAATGTATATTACAGTCCAGTGGAAATGTAAATCTATGTTCAGGCACCAAAATAGGCAAAAACTATTTTCATGACATGATGTTAATAATTCCTTCATTTTGTACTTTTTATATATGACATATTTTGGGGTTTTAAAAAATAATTTGTGATAGTATTAGGAGGTAGGGCCTTTGGGCAGTAATTAGGTTTAGATGAGGTCATGAGAGTGGAGCCCCCATGATGGGATTAGTGCCCTCATAGGAAGAGGAAGAGACCAGAGTCTTTTCTCTCTCTGCCATATGAGGACTCAGTGGGAAGGCAGCTGTCTACAAACCAGGAAGAGAGCCATCATCAGAACCACACCATGCTGGCACCCTAATCTCAGAATTCCAGCCTCCAGAACTGTGAGAAATAAATGTCTATTGTTTGTGACTCAGTTTATAGTATTTTGTTATGTGCGGCCCGAGCTAAGACATAATATGAGAGGAAAGTTTTGGTGCTATTAATTATGAGCATAACAAATCACCGTATGGATAGTCTTTATTCCCAATAAATGCAAATGCAAAATGGATATAATCATCATGATATTTTCACTTTAACCTTAGTTTTTGAGATACCAGCATCTTCCTGATGTGTGTATAAGATTTGAATCAGTTCAATGCTGATTTAGAGGAGATTATCATAATTCTTGTTTTTATGCTTCTCATAGACTTGTATTTCAATATTAAGAATCCTTATGCATCTTATCTTGTGGTCAATTGAGGGTGAAAATGAAATGGTTTATTATTATTAGTTAAAACAATTAGGATGTTATACTGGTCAGAACCAACATGGTGGCTAGCTGTAGTTAGTTGAATGATGACAAACTGTGTGAGTTATAACTAAGCCCCTCTAATTTCGGCTAACCTTAATTCAAATGAGGAAGTTTTCAGATAGTTTGTACAAAGGAGAGAAGTGAAAAAATTATATTTTTTATTAATTAAAGAAAAATGGAGTCAGATACGGTTGTAGGTCAGGTTCCCACCAGCAGAGCCTGAGGTGGGGAATGTTTGGTGCAGATAATGTGGTGAGGGAGAGCTCTCAGGAGGAACCTGTGAGGTGTGAGGGAAGCAGGGTTGGCAGGGGAAGGAGCTAAGCAAAGATGTGGATTCAGGAGAAGGCAGCTTCAGCCTGAGCCCACAAAGAGCTCTGCAGTGCGAATACCAGCACGGAGTGTGTTCCACACTATACCACTGAGTCATTGGCCATGGGCTGCCCTTCTAGGGGGAGGGAACCTCCTGGGTGGCTCCTCCTGAGATACAGGAACGCCTCCAGAGCAGGTTGCAGCCGTGAGCAGCCAACATCCACCACAGTGTGGGGTTGAGTGCTCCAGCCAGGTGAAGGAATTCTGGAAGGAAATTAACATCCATCTGCTACAGACATCATTTCTTTTTATTATTTTAAGTATATAAACCCACTAGAACCATCTTTTGAATGTATAAACTGTTACTGAACAATGATTATTTAACATTGTTTAACTGGAAAGTAAGGACCATGAGGGCAGGTCTTTGTTCTGTTTAATTTGCAGATGATTCCTTGGTTTCTAGAACAGTCACAGACACGTAGTAGGTGTTTGTTGAATAACATCTATGGAATGAATGAATGAGGAAGATCTGGAACCCTGGTCTTCTGAATTTTGGAGCATTGCTTTGTAAGGAATTGGTACTCCTATCCGTCAGAACTGCATGTATAGGAGCTGACCCAAATAAGGGGTTATTTTTCTCACAATACAGGAAATCTGGGGAGAAGGGAGCTCTGGTCTGGAGCAGCGCTCTGCCCTATCATTTGTATTCCAGGAGCCTAATCCACTTGCATGAGGCTTTCTTCCTCATGTGTGTCACTGTCACAGGACAGCCCTTCCATCTCAGCCTCAAGTCCATTCTCCAGGCCCAAAAAAGAAGAAAGAAGCAGGAAGGGGCAGCACCGGTATCAGGAAAGCAAAAACATTCCTAGAAATCTCTAGCAGATGTCCACGTAGACGTCTTTATCCAGAACTGCGTCATCTGAACAGCCCTGAATGCAAGGCAGTCTAGGGTGCCTTGGAAGCAGATTGGCTGGCGCCATTGCCACATGGAACAAAATCGAGATCCTGTTAGAAAAGAAGAAAGAAATAGTGGGTAAGCAAATGACAGTGTCTGCCACTGTAGCAGAACTATGGGTGGTTAAACATGAACGTTCTCTCTCCCAAGGGCAAATAAAGGCAAAATGAAAATAAAAATGGAAAATAATTTTAAAAACTCAAATCCTTTTTCTTCTCTTTTTCACTTTCTCTATCCTTTTATTATGACTTTCCTAGCAACCAGGGGTGAAATTCTCCCCAAAGACAGTAGGAAATTAAACATGTTTCGAAACAGATCAAAATAAGCCTGTAATCCAGGGACTTGCTTACCACTTTTTTTCCAACAGAATTCTTGGACAACTGTTGATTTTCGTCTTAGTGGCCTGTGATTCCATCTGTACACTAGTGAGTGTATAGGACGGTCACCTTTTAAATTCTTCTTTTTCTCTTAAGTAGGAAATTCAGACTTTTGCAATGTTTCCCCTAGTGTTGCCGTTACTATAGGAGACTCCTAGGTGCTATTGTGCCTTATGGTGAGTCTTGTGTTTCTTCATGGAGAAGCTTTCATTATTTCCAGACTCTTATTCAACCCCTTATGAGACCATTGAGACAGGATGAGAAATAAAAATGTCTATTTTGTGCACTGGGCTGTTACTCCTGGATCTTTACAATTGAGGTGGAGAAAGAAAACACCTCCGGAAAAATAATTTAAGAGGCATGGCTGGTCGGTTGTCTCACGTTTGATCCCAGGAGCCCTGTAGTTCATGCAAAAATATGAAAAGGGTCATGTAAGAAAATTTCAGTGACATTTTTTATTTAAAAATCTCCCGCTGACAAAATCACCGTTCCCATCAAGGGTCATCTCACGCACAATTTAAAGGTTGGCCCGTCCAGTGAGGTGCCTTTGTGCCAAGAGTTCTGGATTTTCATTTACAGAGTTCTTTCTCTGAGTGGTCACGCTGGGGTTGAATTAGTGCATTGACCTTTTTGTCCCTTTGTGTTCCCCATTCATAAAAAATTGGCTGTACTTTTTGGTTATATTGATGTGGAGGTACCGAGTCAAATATCCTGACCCCAAAATACTTACCTTGCACCAGCAGCATCATTTTCCAGGGCAAGACACCATTTCTGCAAGTAGATTTGTTAGTCATGTTGATCAAAAGGGCGCAACCGTTTTTTCCAAAGAACCAGACTCTTGCCCGTTATTGCTAATTGGCTAGATATTAGGTTTTTTTGTTTGTTAAAGCCCATCTAATGCAATATCATATATCATTATCTCAGTGAGCTTCCTATGGGGATGTTAACTTGTTCCACACCCACATGAAATAGTTTATTCTCTGGTTTTCTTATTAGATTTACTAACATGTCATTGTTGTACCATTATGATTTAACAGCCCGGGAAGAAGAAAGAACATGCTATTATACAATTCTTGGCAAAGCCAACACCGATGTAGGGAAATCATTAAGCTTCAGGAAGTTTTAACTTTCTTGCACCCAATTTCTTATCATTAATACAAGGTTTGATCTCTTCCCTGGCGCCCTGATCTTGTAAAGGAAATAGAGGGAGAAAAGGGGAGGGGAAGATTAGGAAGAGACACAGATCAGGCTGAGCCATAGCCATTTCCAGGGCCTGCACTTACATCAGTGATTAATCAAACTAATGGGGAGTTCTAATTCTGTGCTTTGCTCCCCTTAAGCCCTGTAATTGCGGTGTCTCTGAACCCAAAGGAAACACGTTGCTCTCTGCGTGCCCAGGCGCATAGCTTTTAAATCTTCATAACTCAGTAATTACTACAGTGCTTTCCTTCAAACCTGGCTCAATTTCACTTCCTTAATGAGCACTACAATCTTGATAAAGTTTGAAGTTTGTTGCCTCTGCTGTTCACAAGGACTCAATCCCAGACTGATAATGTGAGTTGTAGATTTTACTCCCTCAAGTTCCTCTCAAAAAGAGCTGATTTATTTCAGGACCACCACAGTCAAAGGCACTTCCTCTGGGCCAAGGCCAGCGCTGGGCGTTTTCGTCACAGAAGGGTGCTTGGAGAGCAAATTCTGAACAGTTTATAAAAAAGGGGGCAGGAGGGAGCACATGAACCCTTGGGGAATGGCTGTTTTACTTTATTAGCACCATGGGCTCTAGAGACTGTGGTTCATCTTATCCAGTTGAAGACTTTTCTTTATAGGAAATATATTAAAAATCCACTTCCTCTTTATAAACTGAGCCCTGCCAAAGAGTGAAAATTACAAGTCAGCTTAAAAAAAAAAAGGCAACATAATTTTCACATTCTTTCTCTTACCAACTGGTTTTCTGGATTTTTTAAAGACTTGTTGGAAATGCCACTTAATGATTCTAGTCAAAAGCACATCTTTTCTTGCGGCTGGTTGGAGGGTCTCTGGATTTTTACCACTCTGTTTTGCTTTCAAGCACGTGGTGATGCTTCGTCTCAGCTTTAGTCTTTCTGTTTCTAAGCTGTAAGAACCAACCCTGAAGCCTGTGTTGCTTTTAGACTCCCCGCTTGGGTTGGTATTCCCCACAGACAGTGTTAATCGCTCTGGGATTCTGAGCAGCACTTAATTCTTATCTCTATTGTAGCTTGCTGGCGGTGCACTACCATTATTTGTTTACATCTCTATCTACCCTACTAGACTCCACCCTTTGAGAGCGATGTTTACATCTTCTTTCCTTTTATATCCCTGGCAGCTAACAGAGGCCTGAGCACCCAATAAATGTTTGCACTCAGTAAATAAAGCTTCCGGTAAGTGTTTGTGGCATAACCAGAGGAACAAAGACGTGAATGAAACGCCCTTGTTTGCTATCACCATCTGCTTTAACTCTGTCAGTTATTCTGATGTATTTGCAGTTCTGACTAGATCCAGATTTGGCATGTTTAAAATTATATTCAGTTGTAAAATGTGAGGCTAGGATGTTTGAAGATAAGAAAGAAGTCAAAATTTCTCCTATTGGAAACAATGTGAATAATCAACAGTGCTTTGCAGGAAAGATAGAAAGGCTGGTTGGAACAGTCTTTAGATTCATGGGGTTTGGCATTTTGGGAAAACCATTTAATAGCATTTTTTTTTCTGCTCATGTTTCCCTGTCAGTAAAATGCAGAGAGAAACTCCTATCCTTCATACTTGATAAACCAAATGAGGATTTTTGAGGAAGAAAAGCACAAACTAAAACAAAGGAAAACCTTCAGTAGTGGTCTATAGTCTTTTTTCACCTTAAAACTACGCATGACTGTTGTCGATATGCGTGTACCTGTACTTATGTGTATGGTGGCTGCTTTGTATTGTGATATATTAATGGATTTTTTTTCCTCTGGTGTTTCCTGGAAACACAGGTGCACAAAGCCAAATTTAAGGTTCTCAAACTGGAAAAACTTGGACTGTTGAGTTTCAAACACTAAGCCATGTAGGCTTTTGATGTAATGTTTATGCCGTGAACCAGAGATCTGGAAGAATGCATGGTCCCTCTGACAAGATGGCATACCACCATGGGCTGCTGGCTTCCTCCCATGAACCAGCAAAGCTAAAGGAGAGAGGGAGTTGGTGAATCTCAGAGCTCAGCTGCTAACATAAAACTTGAGAGAACCTCCTGGGGAGCGTGAGGGTGGTGGTCTCCTGATGTGGGGGAGAAAGGGGTGAGGAACATCTTCTGCAGTCCTTCTGCTAGCTGTGTGTATGCCTTCTTCCCACACGTTTCAAGGCTCTCTCATCTTTAGTCTTTATTTTGCCCTACAGGTGTTACTCTGTGCTATAACTTTATCTGTGGGTACAGTCTGAGCATAGGCTAACCATGAGCTCCAAAAAGTTTTCTGCTTGAATGTGAACCCTATGACTCTCCAATAGTTTCCCAAGAATGGCAACCTCTCCCTCCTTCTCCAGCCATTGCTACCCGCTCTCAAATCTGCTCTCCCTCCTTTGGCATGTATCATGCACTTCCATTACATTTTTATGGACAAACCATATTCATTTACTTTCAAATTGTTGCTTTTTACTTATGTAAACTTGATATATTTTTCTAGAAATGGTTTGGGTAACTTTGTTTGGGATGGAATGCTCATAGTTTTTCCCAATAAAATCAATGAAAATATTTTTTATTTAACAGCTTTTTACTTAGTGGTAGGGCTTTTAGGAGGGAATTAAAGCGATTAAGTGAGGAATAGGTGCAATTGGGTGCAGGAAGGGAGACTTCAGTCACTATAATTACATGATTATGCTAACAAGCCCATGTATCTCCTGGAATTTCTGAGACAAAAGAAATATTTTTCAAGTATAAATAGTGATGGTGCAGCATCAATGCTGGGACATTTGAAACAGAACATTTTTGGTGAAGGATCTTTCAGGAATCTCTGCTTTGTTGCTTGTAAGGTTCTACAGGAAACTTGACCACAGTTCTGTGGAAGCGGGAGGCTAGCCAGGCTGAGGGTGGAGGTGCCTTACGGTGCTCCCAATGCCAGCTCTTTCCTTTGACAAAGATGTTGTTCCTACTGGGCTGCAGCAGACAGGAGTGTAACTGTGGGGCATGGTGACACAGACAGGATATTTCATTCATTTTATGATGGCATAAAGTTTATACTGATCCAAAATTCGAGTTTAGGGGGAACTTGTGCTGGCCTTTGAGCTGCATGAATGACTGCTGGGGATTAGGCAATGGGGCCATTTTTAAATGCTGCCTTTCCTTTCCATTTTGGCTATAAGCTCATGGTAATAAATATGTGTACATGGGTTGGGGAGGGTATATGATCAGGAGAGACCAATACATGCATAAGTAGGTATAAGAATCTGGCCTAAGATATCAACTTTGATTTCATCAGAGCTTTTTGTGGGAAAACTCAGAGTAAAATGGTGTAATCGGGGATTTGAATAAGAAAGGCACAGCTCCTGGATGTGTTGAAAACTCATTGGCATTAAGAATATTCATACATCCCATCATGATTACATGTGGTTATTACACTTTTATTGATTTTAGTATTTCAGTTCTATTAAGTAGGAGCCAAACCAAAAAATATGTGTGCGGGGGTATCAGGGGTATGGGTGTGGGGGTAAGCCGCACAGGAGGGGCTTGAAGTTGGAAGGGGTACAGTGAGTCCAGGAGGTTGTCTTGAAGCTGCCCTTGCATAGCTAGCACACAGTTTTTATTTAGATGGTGTTACGGATGTATAACAATCACTTTTCTAAAGGTGCCTTTATTCACACCTTGAAGTGGATTGAGAAAACATCAGCAACCATATCAACGAATATTTTTATTTGTATTAGTTTTATTTTGGGGGACTTTGAAGGCAGCCGTCCTTCAAAGTTACCAAAAATAAAAAACTAAAGTCATCTTGGAGAGGTCACTGGGGACTACCGGGGGGGGGGGGGGGGGGGGAGGGAGACCGATGGAGATCAAAAGCCAAAGTCAAAGCTTTTTATTTTGAACCAAATGGCTTTATTAGCACATGAGTAGGCGTCCAGGAGATTACAAAAAGAGTATTCCTTTTTGCATAGTTGAACTGTGCTTTGAATCATTTTGAAATCTTGACTTGAGTCTCTGCTGACCACTTTGGGGCAGAACCCAAACTAGCTAGCCTGTTCTTGAACTTATCCTCCCTTTCCTGGGCCTGAAGAAGGACTCCCCCTCCCATCAGACTTTTCTGCCGTCCCCTTCAATCACCTCTCTGGGTGGATAGGGACCCTCCGGCCTAGGAAGGAATTGGCCAATAATCTGAAGCTCCCCTTAGGAGTTAGAGCCCAACACCACTTATTGTCCCTGTCAGTATTCAGCTGAGCCCACTCCGCTGGCCCCTTGACTGCTATTAATAGGATAGTGCTGGGTGAGGGGGAGTGAGAGGCAGGGCAGACTGGCCACAAGGCTTGCTAGCTGGATGGCTTTAATACCCCTCCTTGTTCTTTATGCCTCAATATGTTTAGGGAGGAGTGTGTGGCTTGGCTACCTAGCAGAACTCATGTTCAGAATTTTGAACATATTAAAAAGTCAAGCTAAATTTGAAAACAGCCATCTCTAAGCTTTTTAGATTTGTGAGCTAAAGAACAACTCCTAAAACACCCTTTTCCAAAATATTCTTTTTTTCACTTTTTATTTGGAAACAAAACCAAATTTAAAGTTGCAAGAAATGCACGATGAATCCCAGTACGCTCTTCACCTAGACTCACTATTTTGCACATTTTGCCATGTTTTCTTTTTTGTATATATACATTATTACTATTGTTGTTGTTGTTGTTGTTGTTACGAGCCATTTATGTGTACCTTGCAGACATCATGACCCTTTACCCCCAAATCCCCAGCCTGGATCTTTTATGAACAAGGACATTCCTCTGCCAAAAATGTTATTTTTTTAGGTAGAATAAGAGAAGGGTCTGTTGAAGCCTTTATAACCAAAGTGTGGGCCAATCCAAAGGGCTGACTGTGGGGCCCTGTGCAGGCTCCCACTAAAGGCGGGGAGAGAGGAGAGGAGACCCCACCGCAGGTCTGGAGGACTTTATTGTTGCCATAAAACATATTTTTTCCATGTTCTCTTTAGACACATGAAATGAAGGCTGCATTCCCAAGATCTGGCTTGTGGCTTTAAAATAAAAAATATTTTTACAGTATTCTTTTTGGAGGGATGAAAGCATGTATTTTATTAACATTTCCCAAACTCTTCTTTAGGTTTTAGGCTGACAGCATCCGGCCCGCAGACTGCCACAATAGAAATAACGTGCCTTTTTAGAAATTATACCTTTCAGTTAACTGAAGGGGAAAACTTTCCTTTCTTCTGTGAATCATCATCTTTCTGATGGAGAACTTGAAAATCCCCGTGTATGATCTGCACAGAAGAGTGACAGGGAGGTAATCCGGCTTATCTCACCTAACGTGTCAATGAGTTTTGCAAGCAGTTTTCTGGGGTCTTTGCTCATTGGTGGTTTGGGTCTCATTCATAATATACTCTAGAGACCTGGCCCAGCGCAAGAGGCCGAGTGATGCCCAGGAAGGGGTATAAACAGCACCCTGGCCACTGTGGCCGCACTAGGATGCGCCCGCGCCGCGTCACCCTCCCCAGCGGTCTCACTGCGCTCACAGAGCCCAGGGCACTTCGAGGGGCAGCCCAGTTTTCCCTGCTAAGAACCCAAAGGACTTGCTCAGAGTTGGAATTCGGCTAGGCAACTTGCTCCAACACGCCAAATCTGCCGCATCCCCAATACTCCACCCTCCTGCCTCTGCGCTCGCTACCCACACCCCCAACTCCAACTTGAGGACTCCCCGCCCCCACCACGCTGACAGTCTCAATTCTAACTCCTTGGATGCGACGAAGTGGCTTTGCGTCGGAATGCGCCCCGAGCGGCGAGGCCACCAGTGACTCCCAGCGGCCGCACAGGGCTCTGCGCCCCCCTCGCCCCGGCCTCCCCCCGCCCTGCGTCCGCCCCGCCGCCCCCGCACCGCCTCCTGCGCCCGGGCTGGAGGCGGATTCCTCTCTCCGGGTTTTCAAAGCGCCTTTCCGAAACCTCCTCCCCGCCCAGAGAGGGAGAGAGATCCCGGGCGCAATCGCTCCCCGGAGCGGCCGAGGGGCGCGCGGGGAGAGGCCTGCGCCGGGGTACTTTCAAACTGAGGCGCGCGCACACGCTCACACCCACCCACCCAGACACACACACACACACACGCACACACACACACCCATTTATAGAGGCGGTCGCGGCGGCAGCGGCCGGGGCGGCGGCGGCGAGCGCAGGAATGATGGAGCTGAGCCAGCCGACCCGGGTTGGAAGCAAGTGAGGAGATCCCAGGCGCACCCCGAGATTTCTGTGCCCCACGCTTGTCATCCACCCCAGGGAACGGTGCATCGGGAGGAGGACTGGCTGGACTGATTTGCTAGGGGGAGGGCGGGGAAAAGGAGGAGGCCAGGTGAGCGGAGGAGCCCCTTGAGTATCCCGACTGCCCGATCGCGCCTTTGCCCGACTCCTGCCCCCTCTCCGCCCAGGTGGGCGCGCCGGGTTGCCCGCTCGCAAGGGGCGCTTTGAGGAGACGAGAAAGTCGCGGCCCGGCTGTGCGGGATGCCTTTCGCCAAGAGGATCGTGGAGCCGCAGTGGCTGTGCCGGCAGCGGCGCCCGGCGGAGGACGCGAACGCAGGCAGCGCTGAGCCGCCGCCGCCCCTGCAGCCGCCCGGCCGACGGGACGAGGCCGTGGCGCCGGGGCCGGAGGATCCTCCCCGGGCGCCCCCTGCGCCTCCCGGGCCGCCGCCGCCGCCGCCGCTGCCCGGGCCGACCGACCAGGCGCAGCCGCCGCACGGAGAGGCACCCGCGGCGGGCGAGGAGAGCCTGGCGGGGGTCCCGGAGGCGGCGGCCGCGGCTGGCGAAGCGTCCTCGGCGGCGGCCGCGGCCGTGCTGCTCATGCTGGACCTGTGCGCAGTCAGCAACGCCGCGCTGGCCCGCGTCCTCCGGCAGCTCTCAGACATGGCCCGGCACGCGTGCAGCCTCTTCCAGGAGCTCGAGAGCGACATCCAGCTCACCCACCGCCGCGTCTGGGCGCTGCAGGGCAAGCTCGGCGGCGTGCAGCGCGTCCTCGGCACGCTGGACCCCAAGCAGGAGGCAGTGCGTGAGTACCCGCGCCGTCCGCCCGCCTGGCGCTCCGCTCCTACGCCGCACTCTCGCGCCCTCCCCGGTCGCCGCAATCCCAGCCCCGCGGCGCCGCGCTCGCTGCAGCTTGCACCTTACTCTTGCCTCCCCACCCCTCCCCTCCCCTGGGACCCAACCCAGTCCTCCGGGTGCCACGAGTTCCGGCTGGACTCCGATGCACGGATGCAGACGCGGATGCGAGAAAGTTAAAGGGGCGGCCTCAGAACTCCCAGGCAGCTTCGGGCTGAGAGGGAGCGTTTCTGGGGACACAGGAGGCAGAGGGTTCTGTCATTCGCCTCCGGGGTTCGCCTTCCCCGTCCCTCCCGGGGAGCGGCGGGTCGGTGCAACTTCTGTGGTTTCCAGCAGCCCAGCCCTGAGCCCTATAGCCCCCCCATGGGTATTTGGAGGGGCTCAAGGAGTAGTGAGTGTCCTTTTGGGGCTTCTGCAACGCCGTGGCGGTTTTGTCACTTTTACTGTGTCCTCAAGGGCTGCGCCGAGCCCCGAACTTGTGCCTTGCGCTCGTGTGCGACGTAGCGCGGTGCCGCACGCCTCCTGGAGTGAACTCCGAAGCGCTCTGCTCCAACATTGTGGCCCAGAGGGGCGTGGAGGGAGGAGTGTCCTGGGCCCGACCGGTGAGACCCCTGGGCATCTTTTCTGCCCTGAACAGCACAGGGTTCCTATTAAATGGCTGTCTGTGTCAAGTGTCCTCCGAGAATCCCGGAGGGCCCCCCCTCCACCGTGTACTGTTACCCAAATCCACCCGCGTGTGGAAACACCTAGGCATCTTTGCTGACCGTTAACTGCACTCTTCCGACACCCTAGGGCTCCCAATAAATGTCATTCTGTGTCATCTGCCTTCCGAGAGGCGCTCAGGAGGGTCCCCTGGCGCACGATCAGCCAAATCTGGCGGTGGCGGAATCATTTAGGAACGACCGGACGGTGGGCGGGGGTACTAGGCTGGCGCGCTGATCCTTTGGCGCCTAGTCCGGCTGCGACGCTCGCGGCGAAGGTGATGTCAGCGGCTCTGACTTACATAAGAAGCTTCCCCGGTTGCTGCAGCAGCTGCGCCGGTGCGCGGTGGCCGCGGAGCGCGCGGGGCGGGGGCGCTCTCGCTGCATCCTTCCCCGGGGATTTCCGGGCACCTCTGCCCTGCAACCCAGCCCAGCCTCCTCCCCGACCGTTCCCGCTCGCGCATTTTCCCCCGGCCCCCCAAAAACCCTTTGAACCCCGCCTCGGGAATTCGCTGCTTTTCTGCAATAACAATAATAATAAGCATAATGAGTAAATGATGTGCGCGATCGGTTTTCGCAGCTATAAAAGACCCAGAGTTGGGTTAATCACTGGTTGTTTAAAAGGGCAATTCCGGGGATGAGTTCTGGAAAGAATTAGGACTGCCGTAGGCCAAGTCGTATTTTACTTTTGGGACTTGAAATGAGCGCTTTAATCCTGCCTCCTTTTTACCCCAAACCACACAGCGGGGACAGGCCCTTCACTTTCAACAGCGCTGATATCTGGGGAGTGCGGTTGGGGTGAGTGGTGATTTCACTTCAAAAGAACTGGAGGGAAGTTTTGCAGACTGTTGAGTGTTACGTACATTTCCCGTGTGTGTGTGTGTGTGTGTGTGTGTGTGTGTGTGTGTGACACACCGCTCCTTAAATTAGATTTCACACAAGTGAAACTCAGTTCTGGAGCAGAATGTGTCCTCTTCTCCCCTCTTTCTTCAGAGGCAGCGGTGGGCAGTTATGTACCTGGAATTTAACACAGTCCTTTCAAGTCCTTTTAACTGTTTGGAGTACAAACAAATGGTTAATGGAGAAAAAAGAAGATTTTTAGTGTGTGCATACAGTTGATGAATATATACTCTATGCATATTTATATATGAATAAAGAAATAAAAATGGGGCTAATATAATACCCAGGGATGGACTTAACATCTCCTATTATTTTTAAATTTTTTAAAAACATTGTCTCCACACTCTGTGTCCAGACCTCTCTCTTCTGTTGTCCATATAAACTGAGGATGGAATTGTTTTCGTTTGATGTCATAAAAGGCATTACCGTTCGGAGGAAAAGCACAACATTGTGTGTCTTCCTTTGGGTTTCCCAACATGCGGAGGCAGAGACAAGGATTTCTGTGCCAGTAGCTTATCTGAGAGGGGATCCCAGGAAGCACAGGGAGGGAGTGGGGAGGTGAGACAGGGGAGGGAGGAAAGCCCATGCACGTTGTGAGCTGGTTACCACAGTGGACAACCAGGATGCATCCAGCACACACCTCAGGAGTGTTCCACTGAGGGGTGAGGAAGCTGGAGTATTTATCCACCAACTTACCCCCTTCACTGATGGAAAGTGGCACCTGGAGTGAACTCCCTGGCTCCTGGAGCTTCCCCAACTGTGGGCTCAGCATGCCCCTGGGGCCAGGTAGAGAGATGCAAAAAGCCTGTGGTGTGTACAAGAATGTCTGCAAGGGTCCTCTGGGGAGGGCAGAGGGGCTATGGATGGAGTACCAGGGGCATCTGCTACATTATGCATCTCCCTTTAGCATTGCTCAAGGCCTAGGGGAGTTTCAAAGGGAGAGGAAGCCTAAAAGTGACCCACATTCCTTTTTCTCCTGTTTGAAGGTGTTTGGGTGCCTCCATATCCCCTGTATAGCCTTCCCACCTGGATCACCATTCCCTGTGCCATCTACTTGCTGCTTCATCCTTGGACAGTTGCTTCCTGTTGCCCTGAGTCAGGCTGGGGTGGTTTTTGCAGGGGTGACATGATCTGACATACACTTTAGTGAAGTCACTCTGGAGGCAAGTCTGAAGGCTGGTAGACCACTTAGACAGTGTGACTGGTGATGGTGGCTAGGATTAGGGAGGTAGCTATGGAGACAGTGAGAAGTGGTTGGATTCTGAATTCATTTTGGAAATAGAATTGACAGGACTTACTAATTGGATTGGGTACAGGGTGTGAGAGGAAAAAAAAATTATGGATGACTTCTAGTTTTTTTGGTTTAAACAACTCATAGAAGGTGGTACCATTTCCAGAGATGGATAAGGCTAGGGGAAGAGTGGAAATTTTATTGTAGAGAGGGATGTAATCAATAGTTTTCTATTTGTGCCGTGTTAACTTGAGATGCCTTATGTGTCTTAGACAATTAGATGTGTGAGTTCAGAACTCAAGAGAGAGGTCCAGGCTGGAGACGTAAATGTGAGACATAAGGGTAAAGATGGTATGTGAAGCCTTGGAGCTAGGGACAACATAGATAGTAAAGAAAAGGGAGCCAGGACTTAGCCTAGGGCAGTCCAACTTTGGAAGTTTAGTAGAGGAGGAGGAAGGCTGCAAAAGAGCAGCCAGCAAGCTAGAAGGAACATCAGGCGAGTGTGGTATAATGGAAGCCGGGAGAAGTTGTTTCAAGAATGGAGGAGAAGTCAATGTGGTCAAGTGCTTCTGAGAGTGAGATGTGCGCTGAGATGAGACCACTGAGTTTGGTAACTTGTAAGCAAGTAGTGGCCCTGATAGGTGCCATTTGAGTGGAGGGGTGGAGATGAAGGTGGAATAAGAGGGGATGAAGAGAGCGCAGGAGGAGAGGAAGAGGAGGTAGCAACCATAGACAACTCCTGTAAGGAGTTTTGCTCTGATGGGGAGTGGAGAAGTGGAGCCATGCTGGAGGGGAGTACAGGGTCAAGGGAGATTTTCTTATAAGGCGTTAGTATTTAGGCCCGTTTAGATTCCCTGGTGGGGGGGGGATTGGTGATGCTAGAGAAAGCATTGGATAATTATGGAAGTCCTTGAGAAGCTGAGAGGGGAAGGGATCAGAGCACCCTTGGGAACAGGAGGGAAGGTGGAGGATATGGACAGGGGCAAGTGGGCTGGTGAACTGATGGCGGTGGGATGGGGTGTTCGTAGATGATTACAATCTCTTTTCTCTGTGAAGTACGCAGTGAGGTCATCAGCTGAGAGGGTGACAGTAATATGAGGAGAGAAGGCTAGGTGTTAATGTTGTCTCAGGGAGGGAACATGGCTGCAGTAAGGAAGTGTAGGGGGATTACCTGGCTGTGTTGAGAGCCTTCTGAGATTTATGATCATAAACTTGAAGTAAGACCAGCTTTTCAGTCACTAAAACCCGAGACTTTGGAATTACTTCATGGGCCTCGACCCCAAGCTGTTCATCCTTAGACGTTTTAATGCAGTTGGCTTTTTTGTTGCTGTTGATTATATTTAATTACTGAGTTTTAAAGTAAGTTTTATATTAAAGTTTAACAATCTTACAGAAAAGTGCACAGACCATAAATGTATAGCTTGGTTAATTTTCACAAAGTGGGCAACTCATGTAACCATCACCCAGATCAAGAAATAAAACGTTACTGTATCCTGAAATATCCCCCTCAGGCCCTTTACCAGTCTCTGTCCCACTCCCTAAAGGTCACCACTGTTCTGATTTCCACCTCCATCAATGAGATTTTCTTCTTTTTGAAGTGTATGTAAGTGGAGTCATATGGTATATACTTTTTAGTATCTAGCGTTGTTCACCCAACATTATGTTTGTAAGATTCTTCCTTGTTGTTGCATATACAGTTGATTGTTCATTCCTGTTGCTGAATAAAATTCCATTGAGTGCATATACCACAATTTGTTGATCATGCTCCTGATGATGGACGTTGGGTTGTTTCCAGTTTGGGGCTATTACTACAAACATTTTCTACATGTCTTTTGATGAGCTTATGTATACACAGCTGTTTGGTATATATCTAAAAGTGGAATTGCTGGATCAAAGGGGATGGATATGTTTGGCTTTAATAGCTACTGCCTAACAGTTTTCTAAACTGATTGTACCAATTTATCCTCCCAGAAGTATATGAAAGTTCCAGTTGCTCCATATCTTCACCAACACTGGTATTGTTTTTTTAATTGTAGCTACTCTGGTGAATGGGTAGTAAAAATCTCGTTGTGGTTTTAATTTGCATTCCTCTGATGGCTTGTGAGATTGAGCACCTTTTCATATATATTTTTGACCATTTGGGTATTCTCTTTTGTGAATTACCTGTTCAAGGCCTTTGCTCCTTTTTCACTAAGGTTCTTTGTATCTTTTTTTAATTGCCTTGTAGGAATTCTTTATATATTGTAGATATGAGTCATTTGTGAGCTCTAGGTATTGCAAATACCTTCTCTTACTCTGTGGCTTGCCTTTTCACTCTCTTAGTGTTATCTTTTGATGAGCAGAAGTTCTTATTTTTATGTAGTCCGATTTATCAATCCTTTTCTTTATGGTTAGTGTTTTTTGTGTTCTGTTCTGTTTGTTCTCATTCTTCACTGATTCCAAGGTCATGGAGATATTCTCCTATGTTCTAGAAGTTTTCGTTTTGCTTCTGTCATTTAGATCCATGATTCATATGGAACTGATATTTGCAAATGGTGTGGGGGGGGCCAAGATTAATTTTTTTCCATATAGTTGCACAGTTGATCCATTGCCACTTACTGAAGAGACCATCATTTCCCCATTGCACTGCAGTGACACCTTTGTCATCTATTGAGTGGATTGATTTTTAGCTAACATTTATTGAGTTATGTGTCAGGCCCTGTGCTAAGATTTTTATGTGAATTACCTTATTTAATCTTCACAATAACTCTATGAGAGAGGTACTATTATTTTCCCACTCTACTGAGGGTTAGCAACTTGCTCCAGGTAGCAACAGCTAGAAAATGCTGGAGTCTAGAATTAGGATCCAAGCCTGAGTCCACCAACTATGTTCCTAAGCACTAGACTTTTCTTCCATGCATTGCTGCACAAATCCAGGGGCATTACTATATTAAAATCAAGGCCCGTCTCAATATGCTTCTGTCCACTTGACAAGCTTCATCTCTTGCTCTTCTACCCAATGTCCCTCCCTGCTTTCTCCACCTTCCAACCCAATCCAGTCATACTGAACTATTGGGAGTTCCCCAACTTGCCAGACTTTCTCATTCTTTATGCCTATGTGTATACTACTCTTTCCTTCTGGAACATTTCACTAGCTAATTCCTACTCATTCTTTTTTTTTGGTAAGGAAGATTAGCACTGAGCTAACATCCATTGCCGATCCTCCTCTTTTTGCTGAGGAAGATTGGCCCTGAGCTAATACCTGTGCCCATCCTCCTCTACTTTATATGTGGGACGCCTGCCACAGCATGGCTTGATAAGCGGTGTGTAGGTCTGCGCCCGGGATCTGAACCGGTGAACCCCAGGCTGCCGAAGCAGAGCACATGAACTTAACCACTATGCCACTGGGCTGGCCCCATACTCATTCTTTGATACTTGGCTGACACATCATCTTTTCTGTGTCCTTGATTCCTTGCCCACCACTCCCCACCTATGAGTTTTCTAGAACTCTGTGCTAACCTTTATCTTAGCTTTTCTCATTCTGAACAGTAGACAGTGTTGGCTCTCATGCTGAAGGCTGCCTATTGCAAACTCCTGTGACTCTGCCTAGGGGTTTTTTTTCTGGCTAAGGGACCACGCTTGGTCTTGCACATAGGGAAGGCCAGGAGTGCCAGTGAGTTAATGCCCCTGAAGCAGCACTCAGCCAATGATGGACATGGCATTGGTGGATGAATGCCCCAGCTTCCTTGCTCCTTGGATGAGAGAACTCGGGCACATGTTCTACACTATCCCTCAGGGTTCCCCAGTAGGATTGAGCTCCAGTTGCCCACGGTGGTGGCTTATTTGATAACACACCATGTATTCTCTGCCTTCCTTTCTCCATCTCACTTTCTCACTCACCTATGGGTGGTTCCTGGGGACATCTCCCGCGTAAACTACTTGCTCGTGAACTTGTACTCACACTCACAGGGTCTGGGGGAACCCAGACCAAAACAATTGTTTAATTTTTGAACTGTGAGGGCAAAGACCTAGGGCTGGGAGTATCATAGAGGTGATGTTGCTCACTCTTTTTCCTTAAACTATTTTCCCCAGGATTGTTATATTAGCCACATTCCCGGCCCCTCCCAGACACTCTGTAGTGGGTCTGGAAATAACTTACTACCCTTTAGAGGAGATCTTCAGTGCTTCAGGGGTGAGAAAGGGCATGGAAGGAACTCAAGGAACTCAACATTCCTCAATGTTCCATTGGCCAGCCTTTGAGAATACTGTTTATTGTCCTGTGGAATGGGGTCAGAGGCAGCCCCAGGAGATCCAAACTCCCTATTTGAGAGGCATGATTACAGCCAGAGCAGACATAGAAACTGCTCAACTGAGAAAGAAACTAGGAAGTAACACATTGGGTAAATTAATCATTTTGTGTTGGTATGGTAACACTAATCATGGGTTCATTCTGCTTTTGGAAGGATAATCCTTTTCCTCCCCATTCTGTTCATTCTGCCACTCATAAAAACCCTTTCCAGTCTGGTTAATATGCTTTTTTGGATGTTTTAGTAACTGTGGTTAGGTTTCTTTCCCTCCTGTCTCTTCTCAGCAAGTTTCTCAGAGACATTATGAGATTCTAACAGCTCTATTGAAAGCTGCTTTTAAACCCATCACAGAACAACTGAGAAGAAAGTAATCTTTGAAAAGTTAATAATTCATGGTTGTAATTTCCTCATAACCGGTAACAGCAACACATTTATTTCTTGACTTTTCTTGTTGTACTGGATTGGGCTTTTAACTCAAAACTACCGAACTACTTTACCTAGGAAATCCTTGAGATTCTGTTGGGCTGATATTGCTAAGATGGTAACAATGAAGATTTCTTTCTTCCTGTTTGTGGAGGTCTTTTCCACACAATGCAGTCAGGAAAGTGTAAATTCCACATAAGCTCTCAGAAATGTCTTCAGTCTCAGAGCTTCTAGTCTACCTTTAATGGACGTTATGTTTAAATTGCAATGACATATGAAATCTCTCCTATTGTCCCATGTTAACCCAAGAGTCTTAAGGATTCATTGATTTCATATTACACTTTGAAATTTTAGAGACAAAGACAATTTAAATGTAGTTGGCATTTTGTTTTGACAGTTCAGTTTAATTTCTTTTTACTCTATTAAAAATTGTGAAACACAAAATTTTGTTGGACACTATGTTAAAAAATCATGGGAAGAGTATGCCTGGAACAAACCATCAATCACAAAAATTCCTGAAAGTTCTTTTTGCATCAAGAATTCCTCATGAATCATATCTTGATAATAAATGAAAATAAAAAATAATGAGGTGGAAATGACTTCTGAATCTAAGGCTCTCATTCTAAGGTCTAAATTTGTTGAAACAAGGTTTTGGAGAGAGAGCTCTCCTACCAGACTGCAAGCCCACAAAGGGCAGAGACCCTGTCTAGCTCATCTTGGTGAATGACTAAGACAGGCACGATCAGTTTTTGTTTCTGACATTAATGTCCATCCCTCAATCCACTAATGAACATGAGAAGGTTTGGGTGTACTGAAATAGGAATCTGAGGACCTGGGCATCCATATGCTGAAAAATTACTTAATGAGGAAGTGCCTAAGTCCTTCCAAGTGAAATTAACCAAGAATAAAATGAATTTAACAAGAGTTAGAGAATCTTGGGATCTTAGAGTTGGGAAAGATCTTCACACCCATCAAATCCAACCTCCCACCCAGGGTGGGACTTTTTTTTTTAAAAAAGATGTCTCAAATGGCAGCTCATTCGGTTTCCATGCCCTTTGAGACTCCTGGGAGTGAGAAGTGGCCACCCCCCCCCCCCAACTTTATTGCTAGATAGTTCCCATTCTCAAACAATCCTTATCTACACTGAGACTAAATCTGTCTTTTTGTAATGCTAGCCTTTTAGTCCTAATTCTGGTGTCTGGAGCCATGTGGAATCTGCTTATAAACTCTTATCCAGGACATCTTTTAAGTGTCTAGAGGTTACTGTGATGGTCCCTTCTAAGCTTCCTTCAACCAGGCTTCTTACTGCCAATTTTCCTGTTCCCTCTCACACTGGTAGCCCCTTGCCACAGGTGCAGAGCACGAATGGACCCATTCCTTTCTTCATATGAATGCCCCACTGGGACTAAGGTGGCCCTTGTTGTTTTAACCACTGCATGACAGTGTTGGTGCATTATTGCTCTTATGGCCCAACAAACTCCTTTCCTTTATAGTGGCAGTTCTTTTACATGAGGTTTCCTCTCTCTATTCCATTTGTGCAAGTGGCATTTTGAACTTAAATTTCAAAAGACTCCCCCATCTTCTCAGTTAAATTGAATCTTGCTTGCTTTGCTCTTTCATTTCCAATCAGTGGTGATGGTTTAAAATCTTGATTCAATGTGTCAACTACTGCCCACAGCATTTTGCTCTCTGCAGACATCATAAACATGATTCTAGCCCATCACCCACATCTTTGATAAAATTATTGTTCAGATGGACTCAAGGCCAGAGCCCATTGGCAGGCAGCACTAGCAATGTCCCTCCAGGTTGATGTCTGTTAATCAACATTCCTTGGGTACCATTGTTGCAGCAGCCACGAATGCTCCCCCTACCTTCCCATTCAAACCACATTTCTCCACCTTGTCCACAAGATCTATCATCATGAGCGATTGTCAAATGGTTTGCTGAAATCAAGATACCATATGTCTGTAGCATTCCTTTGATCTCCCAGTCTAATAACCCTACTCGAAAGGGAAATGAGGTTAGTCTAGCTCAAACTGGACTCACAGCCATCAGAGGGGCCATTTAAATTTTCTTGTATATAATGGATGAAGAGTTTATTTTGGGGAATCAGCTTTGGTGTTTTGGCCATAGAAAGACTGCAACGTTAGACTGCAAGGGGACTCTCTGGGTCCTAGAGTTCATTTCTCTGACTCCAAAGTGCCTGGTTTATAAAAGGCAGAGAATCAGGGTACTTATCTCTTCCTTTCTTTTAGGATACCTGGTGAGAACCTTACGTCCTTTGGTTTGTAATACATGATCTTTGGAGTTTGCTTAGGCTCAGTTTGAGCAAGGTTGGCAAGTGTCTGGAGTATCTAGTTGAGAAGCAAGGGAGTATGTGATTAAGAGTGTGGACTCTGAAGTCAGACCGCATGGGTTCAAATCCTGGCTCACCCCTTCAAAGCTGTATGACTTTAGACAGTTTACTGAATATTTATTTTTCTTCATCTGTTATGGGATGGAGATAAAAACAGTACCTACTGCATCAGCATGTTGACAGGACTGAAGGAGTCAAGGTGTACAGGCACTGAGAACTGTGCCTGGCACATGGTGAGCCACTGGCAATTATTGGCTATCATTTTACTGATATCATAATTGGATTATACAGAATGGGAGGCAGGTGTTAATTTTTTTCAAGTAGGTGAAAACCTGTGCCTGAATCTCTGAAATGCTGTGTCAGGGAGAAGGAGACAGCTGACCAAGCAATGCTATGTCCCTCTACATGGTCAGATGCCTATTAAGATTTCTGTGTTCTTTGTGGCCTCTTTTTGTTATGCAGAGAAGTATAGAAATAAAAAAAATGATCAATGATCTTATCATCCAGATTCATTCATTTATTATATGCCAGGCACTATTCTAGGCACTTGAGTTTCATCAATGAACAAAAAGTTACAAAGAGCTTACAGTGGAGACAGACAGACCATAAACAACAAGCATAATACATTTAAGGAGATTACAAAGCATGTTAGGAGGTGATAAGTTATGGATAAAAATAAACTAGAGCAGGATGAGGGCATCTAGAGGATTGGAGTGGGGTTGCCATTTGAGTGAAGATGGAAAGTAGTGAGGAGGTTAATGATGTAGATAACTGGAGGAAGAGTGTTCTGGCAGAGGGAACCAGAGTTAGTGCAAAGGCCCTGAGGTGAGAGAATGCCTAGTTTGATAGAGGGACGGCAAGGAGGCCAGTGTGGTGGATGTGGAGTGAGCAAGGAGGAGAGTGGGAGGAGAGGAAGCCAGGGAGGTGGGGTGGAGGGCGGCTCATGTAGGATCTAGTAGGCCATTGCGAGGACTTTGCCTTTTACTCTGAGTGGAGTGGGGACTCACTGGAAGCTTTTAAGCCTAGGAGTAACATGATTGACTTAGAGTTTAAAAGGATCACTTTGGCTATTGTGATGAGAAGAGACTGTGAGACAGGCAGGGGTAGAAGCAGGGAGACCAAGCAGGAGGCTATTGCAATTATCCTGGTGAGAGATGGTAGTGGTTTGGTGGAAGTAATGAGAAGTGATTGGATCCAACTTAGAGCTGTTGACATTTTTTGTTTTGTGTTTAGGGCTAGACAATTCAACCCACACAGAACGGCCTAAAATTGAAAAGGAAAGGAAAGCCCTCCTCCCCTCTTACTCCGCCAGACTTGCTCCAAAGGAAACCATCCTACAATGTGTTGTGCTCCTTCTAGGAGGAGCAAAACCAAATTCTCACATATGTCTAATGTGTTTTGTAAAGCCGCTTCCGAATGTTGAGGAAGTAGGCACTTTTCTAGAGTCTTGTTGATTACTCTTATTTTGCTGTCTTGGAAAAATTTAAAAGGTGTTCTAAATGATACTCTTCTTAAAAATCAAAGTAGGTATAATTTCTACACAGTGAAATGTACAGATCTCAAGTGTGTAGTTTGATGAGTTTTAACAACTGTATTCACCTTTGTAACCCACACCCCTGTTAAGAAAGAGACCATTTGAACTCTGGCGCCCTACCGGGCTATTGTATGAATATAAGCATGGAAGAAAGAAGATTCCAGAGGAAATTCTGGGCTCTCCAGCAGGCTCAGACTAAGAACTAGTGATTGCATGTATAGGATTTCCAAGACAAATTGGAACAGTGGAGTTTCCTCACTTTTGGTCTGATGGTGCTGGGCTGTTTATGACATCTTGGTGCCAAGCTTTAGGGAGGAGCTGGTTGGGGACAAGGATAAGAATCTGGCCTTAGAGGTCCCAGGAGTAACTTAGAAGTTGGAGTTTTTCTAAGATAGAGTTAAAATAACATTTAAAAAGACACGAAAAAGAATGAATTTGTTACTCTTAGGCAAATTTCTGAGTAGCAGGAAATACTGATTTGTAACTGTTTTTTCAGTTAATGCTGATGCTTGAAGACTGGATGGAGGATGAAGAAAGTTCTTTAAAATTTGATTTCTGATTATTCTATCTAAGTGCATTTAGATTTGTAAAATAAGAAGCCCTATTCTAGAGTTCAGCTACTCTTGATTTCTAATACCACACATCTAGGGGAGGGAAGAGCTAGTAGCTATGAGGAAGCATGACAGCCAGAGAGACATAATGTTCATTAGAATATAACATCAATATTTATATTTCTTTCCAGCGTGCATCTGGACTCTGTTCCTCGAGCCTGTATTTATATTTTAATAATGTGAGTAAAGCTGTATTTTCCTTTTTAATTTTGCATCAGAGTTCTGCTGTCTCAGCCAGCACCTTCCTTACTCCTGAAGTGCTTCAATTGCAAGATGGCACATGTTCATTGAGAGCTTGAGTCTAGAGATGAACTTCGAGGGGGGAAAAACGCAGCATGGATAAATACCGCAGAAATCCTTTTCCACGTGAGATGTCATGGGGCTTTCTGCTTCATAAACAGGAGAGTTGGATGCTTCAAAGTTTGGGGCAATGTTGGGGTAAGTGGACAAACCAAGAAGAGACACAGGGAAGGATGCCCTGGAAGGTTTTCTAAGAGTTTCACTTGGGTTAAATGCCTTTAGTGTGAGAGAAGAGATGTTGGAACTCTGCTCAGGTATCAGATGTCACTAGTGCTCATCTGGCAAAGTTTTAGCCTTTGCTAATTAAAACTAATCCAATTGCACGAAGAAAAATATATTGCGTAAGGTTGCTGCTTGTGTGGCTTTATTTTAACCCTTTGCCCAAAATCCTAAGACCAGTGAATCTCAGGCTGGTGATAGGGTAGGAAGTGATAGTGAGAAATGGGATTCACTGACAAATATATTTGAGTAAAGATGATGAGTAGGGCAGGCTATTAAGAGTATTGGCTTGTCAATGTAGATTTGAAGCCCTTTTGGGTTTTCTTGACTGATTTGTCAATTCGAAGGTTTTAATGGCTGTTGAGTGAGAAGGAAAATTCACAAAACAAAAAACCAAAGAGACACTCTCCTTTACTTCTTCTTGTACTTTGTTTTCTTTCCAAGTTGCTCTGTATGCTTTTCTGTGGCCTGGTCAGCTTGGTTGGATCAAGCCCTGCACTTAGGAAGGCTTAGGTTCAAGGTTTGCTCCCTGAGGGACTGGGACTTTGTCATGCATTCCTAATCCCTGTCGTCTTTCTAGTAAAAGTATATGTTGGCCTTTGATTCTCTGAGTTCTGCCACTTGCCAGTTGTGCGACCATGGACCAATTCTTAGTCTCTGTGGCTTAGTGTCCTTGTTTGTGAAATGGGATGCTATTATTACTCACCACGTAGAACTGTTGTGAAGATTAAGTGAATCAATCCATGGACAGTGCCAGCAGTGTGTAGCACATGCACAGAATACATAGTAAGGGCTAATATGTTTGTGCCATTCATGCTACTAATTTTGTTGTTATTTTATCATTATTATTACCAGGGGGCTTGGGTAAAGGAAATAGGTATAAAGATGGATAAAACCCAGCCCCTGTGGCTACTCAACCAGTGTAAATATTCCATCAGCTGGATGCGTGGTGAAAATGAGGACAGAAGAATGCCACTCCGCTTTCTGGCTTGGCTGGCCTAACTCATGTCGTGGAGCACTGCAAGAACAATTTAGCATCTGGCTGCCATTATGCCCTCATTCTTGGAGTGGCGTGGACTTCTACTGATGGCAGGGGAGGCCTGGCTGAGGATGTGTGCCATCGTGGAAGTGATGCCGAGTGCAGACACCCACGTCCTCACTTTCTGGGACTGTCTGTATCTTCTCCTATAATGACATGTCCAGGGCTTTGTCTTCTGCTTATTGTAGTCAGACATCAGGTGTGGAACAGCTAGCAGAAGAGAGGAGATGATCGATCTGGGAAGAGCATGGCAGAGAATGCCTAAGGTGTTCACCAACTCCTTCCCTTTTCCAACTGGGCACATAGTTAGACTACATTTCCCAGCCTCCCTTGCAGTTAGGTGGGACCATGTGACTGAGTTCTGTCCTGTGGAATGTAGGAGGGATAGTTGCTTCACTCTAGGATGAGCATATAAAAGCTCCTACACAATCCTCTGCAGTTTATTTCTTTTCCACTCTGCTGACTGCATGCAGAGGGTTCAGCAGAGGACTCTGAGGTCCTAAGGGATGGTAGAGCCACCAGATGGAAGAAGCCTGGGTCCATGAATCACCACATGAAAGGCTGTCTGCCAACACCTAGTTGGATTTCACATGAGGGAGAAGTAAACTTTTATTGTGAGATTTAGGGGATGTTTGTCACACCAGTTAGCTGACCCTGACTAACACAAAGGTACAGTGCAGGGAGAAAAAAGGACTGGTTTTCCTGAAAATGCACAGATGATGAAAGTACTCTGAAGTATTTGGTGTTCTTTCACTGAATAAAGAGGCACTGAAATGTAAGGTCTTCTTTTTCTGAGAATCATCCAAAGAGTTTCTATGTGTGACAGCAGTGTGGCAGCTTTCCCCAGGGAAGCAAATGGAAATAAAAGCTTGTTAACAGAGTTCTAGTTTCTAGAAAAATGTTGCTACCTAGAACCAAAAGAATTTGTTCTCTCTTTCTTTCTCTCTCTCTCTCCATATAGAAATAATATACATCTATTTGTAAAACTTTTAAGATCTCATTATAACACAAATAGAGAAATGTGCACAAATCATAAGTGTACAGCTCAATGAATTCTTACAAATTGAACACACCTCTGTAACCAGCACGTGGAACAAGAAAAACATTTGCAGCCCTCTAGAAATCCGGCCAAGGTTCCCGTGCAGTCATACCTCTCCAAGGGTAGCCATTATCCTGACTTCTGACAGCATAGGTTACTTTGATCTATTTTGGAATCATGCAGTATGTGCTTTTTTTATATCCAGATTTTTTTTTGCTTAAAATTATATTTATGTGACCCATTCATGTTGTTGCATGTAGCTGTAGTTCATTTATTTTGATTGCTGTATAGTAGTCCTTCATGTGAATATACCATGATTTATTTGTCCATTCTATCATCGATGGGCATTTAGATAAGTTTCAGTTTTGGCTATTTTGAATAATGCTGCTATGAACATTCTAGTTCCTGTCTTTTGGTGCATGTACCTATACATTTCCGTTGGGTAAAAGCTCCCTGACTTGTAGTTTCACGAAACTTTCCCTCAGTAAGACACTTCAAGGTTGTGACAGTGACTGTTCTTATTCCTTGCTGTCCCTTGACTTCTAGACTAAGCAAAAGTTTTGTTCTATTTTTTCGTAATGTAAAGATTATCACTGATCCCTAATGACAAAGTTTTGACGTCTAAAATGGAGGAAACATGATTTACTTAAAAGGACCGTTTTCTCCTCCTTTTAAATTAAATCATAGTTATGGGGCCTTTTAATTCTCAGACAAGGGCTCTTCACAAAGCTGTGTTTCAAAGCACTTGCAAACTCCATGTAGTCGCAGTTTGACATTGGAATCTTTATTGGCACTGCTTCAGCTCTTCCTCTGTGAGAAGGAGAATCCTTTTGGATTTTCAAATTGCTTCCTTTCCTTGGGGAGGGAATGGAGGAGGAAGAGTGATGAGTTCTCTAATCACTTGGCTGGATTAGCTTAGAGCTATTGGGAGTTACCTTCTCTAATTGCTCCTACCATCAAGGTTTTATGCAAAATCTAGGCAAAGCAGAACATTTCCTCAGAAGGGCAAGAGACAAAGAAGAGAGGGAGGCCTTTCTGCCCCCCTGAGAGGGTTGATTCTTGTGGCTTTGCTTTCAGGGTCTTGGATATCTGATCCACAAAGTAGCAACCCTGGCTAGACGGAACTTTGTGGATTCTGAGGGTTGAAAAGGCATCAGGCAAATTCTAAAACTGCCCACAGGACTTGCTTTCAAACCCTGACACAGGCTCAGCTTCCCAGACTCCTTTGCCAAGGTTTGAAATCCTGGACTCAATGCGTGGTGTAACTCCACTGCCCCCCCCACCCCCCGTCCCAGGCATACAGGCTTCCTCACTGTTTGGTTTGAAATGATCATGACTGGAGAATTGAGGGGTGAATGTTTTAGTCTGAGCCTTCCCCTTCAAGCATCCCAGGAATATCTGAAACATCTTTGAGGTTCAAGTAGCCCCCTGGCTGCCTTGTGTTTTGATAGAACATTTGGTTCACTGTGGGTGTGAAGCCTTTACAGTTAAGTCTGAAAAATGGTTGTGAGAAGCCCCCAGGGGACCCTGCTGCTGAGTGACACACAGCTGGGCCTTTGAAAGTGGAGTTTTATGATAGATTTGAACATGGTTTTAAACTTTACTATACTTTGCTTCATTCCTTTTCCCTACTAGAGGATAGGTGAGCTGATTTTTCCATGAGAGAACTGCTTTGGACCATTAACCCAGATTTTCTTCAAATGTAGAGGTGACTATGTAATTGACTTTTGGCTTTTAAAAACTGGAGGCCTAGTGAGACAGCTCTGTGAAGTCAGAGCTGCAGATGGGGTTAAGGGGGGATATGCTTTTCTTTACTCACCAGGTGTGAAATGCAAAAGAGCTTTATGCAGAATAAGAGGCTTTTAAAGATCCAGACTTACTCTGAGGACCTGAGTAACTCTTGCTTAAATCCACTGCTTCTCCCAAGTTGTCTTTCTCTTCCCTAGGGTACAGCTGAGAACATGGCTGACAGTTCTTCTTCACTCCTTTGACTTTTTCCTGTAGCCAGCCCTGCCCCCAGTTTTTGGACTATGGCTGAATTTTTGTCTTAGATGACTGAGTGTTATCAAGGGGATTCTTCTAAACATGTTCAGGTGGATACCAAGCAAATTCGCGGTGCACACACATGCACAAACACACACACACACACACACATATGCATGCACATGCACCACACGCACCCTTGACATTTATTGTGTGACTTTCTGCTAGTACTATCTCGCGTTATTTCAGAAGCCCCTCAAAATTCTGCGATGGGAATATGATATTCTTTTGGTCGATGAGAAAATGGAGGTTCTGCTAGTGGCTTTAAGAGCACACTGTTCAAAAGAGCCCTGTCCAGGATTCACATGTAGCTCTCTGTCTTCAGTTTTGGTGTTCCATCTATTCTGCCCAGTTCCTCTCTGTGAAGCACACGGTTCCTCCCACCATTACCACCTTATCACCACTGTTATATCCTTCTGCCTCCCAATTTATGATGAGGAAGCAGGGGCAGAAAAAGGAGACATGAAGACGATGTCCAGGTTGGTCTTTGGATGCTCAGAAGGGCTGGGGATTGGACCTCTGGACAAAAGGCCCCTTGAATCAAGAAGTACCTACTGTGCGCTCAGTGCAGCATATGGCTATGTTGGATGTTAACATGTGTAATTGGGCAAAGTGGTGGCTGCATGTCTGGCTGTAACTAATTAGTTATTCAGTTGTAACTTAATAGTTTGGGGAGCATACTGATTGTATAAAATAAGTCGTTTGCTGTAGCAGGAGTCATTTTATATATCAGGGCCTTTACTACCTAAACCCAAAAGATTCACCTCACGGATGCACAGAGTTTCCTTTTTAGCTTGGTGGTTGCCCTTCTGTATTCTATAGTGTTGCTTGAAGGCTACTGTAAATTAACTGTGGGTGACCTCAATTCAGATAATGAATCAATCCAAATTAAAATAAATTGCCATTTTTTTCCATTTATTCAAATAGGCCAAGATGAAAAAATGATAATGGTCAGGTTTGAGGTGGGAATGAGGGTGATGGGCACCAAGGTACTTTCAAACACTGCTGTTGGAACTGTGAATTGGTATAAATTTTGTGGTAGGCAGTGGGCCTTTATGAAATTAATACACAAAAAACTGTATGCCAGAGATTTCACTTCAGAATTTAACCTAACTCATCACAAGAAAAAAAAATTTTGTAAGTATATGTGGTGATGGATGTTGATTAGACTTATTGTGCTGATCATTTTGTAATATATACAAATATTGAGTCATTATGTTGTATACTTGAAACTAATATAATGTTATATGTCAATTATATCTCAATTTAAAGAATAAAATTATGGAGAAAAAATTTAAAAAAAGAATTTAACCTAAAAAAATTTGGAAAAGTAAAATAAAAGAATGTATAGATGCCTCAGTGTTGCTTATAATTAAGAAGTATTGGAAATGCCCTAAATGATTAACAATAGAAAATTGATTGATCAAAGATTACTATGCATTGGTACAGCAAACAACATTGGGGCGTATTGGAACAGTGAAATACTCTACTGCCATTAAAATGATACAAATGGATATTTATTAAATCAGAAATATGTTTATGATACATTCCAAAGTTAAAAAGACTTGCTACCAAATAGTATGTAGATTATTACATGTTTATTAAGAAGATGTAGGAACATAGGGAGGGAACATCTGGAAGGATATATGCCAAATCAGTATTTTTAAAACATATTTTGATCACGATTCACAGTGAGAAATACATTTTGCGTTTGTGACCCAGTAGACACATGTAGCTGAAGCAATAGTTTTATTGACAATACTTACTCTTCTCTATATGATGCATTCTGATTATGTCTATTTTTTCTTTTCTTTACCATATTATATTATCTTGTTCTATCCTTCCCTACTCTATTCTGATTCTGTTCCTCTTCTCTTCTCCTTTCTTCTGTTTCATTTTAAGATGCTGGTCATGACCCACTAAGTTGATTTCATGATCTCCTAATGGGCCACAAGCCACAGTTTGAAAAACATTGCTCTAGAATGTTATCAGTGGTTGTCTCTGACAGGTGGAATTATAGATAACTTTTCTTTTCAGAAGGGGGGTCCTTTTTGCTTCTCCTTCTTACTTATGTAATACAAAGGCTAATGAAAGTTTTAAAATGACATAATGATTCCATTTAAAAACAAATTGATACCTGCAACTTTTTAGGAACCTACTGATTATATAAAATAAGATGCCTACTCTACTCCATAATTATTGGGCCTTCAGAGTGTTCTGGGAAACTTAAAGCACATTATGGCAGGGAAAACGTATCCATCGAGACACATAGTTTAAATAATAGGAACATTACCTTACCTCTTTAAACTCAAAAGATCCCCGAGTGTCCCTACTTATTGCTTTACCCCAGTGATGTTGCATCAATTCTCTGGGATTTATTTCTATTTACGTTCCAGATTGCATTTTTTCATACTCATTCCCACCTTAAAAAAAAAAAAAGGATATTAATCAGGCTACTTTCTGGCCAGATTATCTTGGTTTACAGTACTGTTGAAGTTCGCCTCCTTTAAAGCTAAAGATGATTTTAAATGGAAGGTAGTCATTAAGAACTTAGAGCAGGAAGCAGAAGCTTTAAAGGAGGACAGGAAGGATCCTTGGCCTCAGCCAGTGCACTTCCCCATGAGCTTCCTGCTCTCAGCACACAGCTGGGAATCTGCAGAACAGCCCCAGGAGGTGGCCCCCATCCCCCATCATGGCCACACAACCAAAGGAGGGGGCGTATGAAGTGAGCTTTCCCTGGCTCTTCTCTGGGAAGATCATTTGTGGACAAATGGAGCATAGATTTCTGCAGAAAGTTCTGTTTCCGTAGAGCCCAAGTTCTGTTTCCGTGTGCCAACTGCCAAGAGAGGGAAGGCTACCCATAGAGTTGGGGCTGGGGAGAGGCTGGCTGGTATTTCCAGGGTAGGAGCGTGGAGAGAGGTGCTTCCTGTCCTTGAAAGGAATTAATGATAGGAAATCTGAGAAAATAACTGGAGTTGCTTTCCAAGATGTACTAATTTGGTTACTGTTGTTTCAGACTTTTTGCTGAGAATAATCTGACAATGCTTAAAATGTTATTTGGAACCCTGGCCTTCCGCTCAAGGAGAAGGCTAAATTCATTCTATCTTTGAAACATTGTGAATAACATGTCAAAGTTATTCATGTGCTTCTTTATTTATTCATTTATTATCTGATAATTATCCATTTGTGTGGTTATTTGTTCATTCATTTATCCATCAATCCCTCCCTCTCTCCCTCCCTCCCTCCATCCATCCATTCATTTATCCAAGCATCCACTTACATGGTATTTCTTGACTAGATGCTTTGGATTGAGGGGCATGTGGCAATCACTGGGGTAGGGAAAGAACTCCAAAAGGAGGAAGAGCAGTCTGTGTGGTTGAGTTACTCACAGTCTGGTGGAGCAGGCAGACAAATAAATAACTAGTTACCACATAGTGTGGGCAGTGCTACTAGAGGGGCCAACCTGGCTCGATTCATGCAAAACTAAGTCTCCCCTTCAGGCTTAGATTCATGGAATGTTAGCCTGAAAGAAGCCTTAGAAAAACTGAATGGCACAATGCTTTCCAGGCTTTATCCAAAGATTGCTGGGGTGCCATTCCAGGGAGTGGAGGTGGGAGTAGGAGGGACGAGTGAGAGGAAAGCTGAACAGATGGGGTTTAGCATCCTTGAGAACCAGAGCAGGTCCCTTTTCCTCTGTTTCATATATTGAGATTCCTTGTAGAGTATCATTTGAGGAAAGCCCTTGTCTGTTTCATGATACTTACAAAGCACTGGACCAGTCCTCCATCTTTCTTTGTTCCTCTGGTTTGAAAATTGAGGCCCAGAAAGGTGAAGTGATTTGCCCAAGGTTGTAAAATTGGTTCGTTAACAATCCAGGAAGAAGACGTGGCCTTCTAATTTATGTGGACATTACCTCTGTATGAGTTAACTTTTGCTGTGTAACAAATAACCCCAAAAGTCAGTGGCTTAAAACAACCACTATTTATTTAGCCCATAATTCTATGAGTTGGCAATTTGGGCTAGACTTGGCTGGGTGTTTCTTCTGTTCTCAGCCAGGCTCACTCATGTCAGTGATGAGTTGCTGATCAGCTGACAGGTCACCTGAGAACTGACTGGTCTAAGATGGCCTTACATCTGAGGGATGGCTGGGTGTTGGCTGGGGTAATCAGGTGACTGAGTCTGGAATCCTTCATCAACAACAGGGTTCCAACAGAGCAGGGAAGTGTACATAGCCTCTTGAGGCCTAGGCTTGGGGCTGGTCAAAGCAAATCATAAGACCAACTCAGACTCAGGAGGTGGAGAAAGATACTCTACTTTTTGAGTGGAGAATTACAAGGGAGTATGGATACAAGAAAGGAAGAATTGTTTCCTTTTTGCTATCCACCACAAGAATACTGAGTTATTACCATGTCTTCTCTTCTTAATTTGGGTATTGGAAAAATATGTTTGAAAGTGCTATCTAATTCCAAAGCCATCTTTACAAGAAGACCATAGCTATGACTAGTTCTATATACTGTGAGGCCTCTTGCCTACTTGAGTTTTCAAATTCTTTATGTTTGAGACAGGTGGTATTTACTGCTTGTGGTAAAGGACATTGTACCTTAAGAATATCCCTACTTTACTCCCAGTCACAATCTTTCCATCAACAGCCCTTTCCATGGAAAGGACCCTTCAGCTCTTGGTCACCCTGATTCTTTTAGATGCCTCTGAGGAATGAATTCATCCTCATCACTTCCACAAACATTTATTGAGTGAATCCTGTGTTTCAGACACTTAACTAGATATTGAGGATACAAATATGTCTAAGGTGGGCCCCTAACTTCAGGTAACTCATAGTCTGAAAGGGAAGGAAGAAAGGTAAACAGATTATTACAGTGAAATATGATGGGGAAGAGGGCTGGAAATTGGATTTCTTTTTAGTGGTCATTTATCATCTTTGTAATTAGCAGGTGCAGCCACATGATCATATAAATAGATGCAGAAAAAGCGTTCAACAAAATTCAGCACCCTTTCATGACAAAAACACTTAACAAACTAGGAATAGAAGGTAACTTCCTCAACCTGAAAAAGGACATCTATGAAAAACTCACAGCTGACATCATACTTAGCGGTGAAAAATCGAATGCTTTCCCCCTGAGTTACAAGACAAGGCTGTCCATTCCTGCCATTTCTATTTAACATTATACTGGAGATTCTAGCCAGAGCAATTAGGAAAGAAAAAAAAAAAGGCATCCAGATTGGAAAGGGAGAAGTAAAAGTATCTCTATTCACAGATGACATGATCTTGTATATAGAAATTCCTAAGGAATCTACAGAAAACTATTAGAACTAATAAATGAGTTTAGCAAGCTTTGAGGATACAAGATCAATATACAAAAATCAATTGTATTCTATATACTAGCAAGGAATAATAAGAAAAAGAAAAGAAACTAAGGGAACAATTCCTTTTACAATAGCATCAAAAATAGTAAGATACTTAGGAATAAATTTTACAAAAGTGCAAGACTTGTACACTGAAAAATATGAAACATTGTGGAAAGAAAATAAAGAAGACCTAAATAAATGAAAAGACATTCTATGTTCGTGGATTAGAAGACTTAGTATTGTTAAGATGGCAATATTCCCCAAATTGATATACAGATTCAATCCATATCAAAATCCCAGCTGACTCTTTTGCAGAAATCGACAAGCTGATTCTAAAGTGCGTATAGAAATGCAAAGGACCCAAAATAGCCAAAATGGGCTTGAAAAAGAACAAAGTTGGAGGACTCACACTTCCCAGTTTCAAAACTTATTACAAAACTACAGTAATCAAGGCAGTGTAGTAGTAGCATAAGGATAGACATATAGACAAATGGAATAGAATTGAGAGTCCAGAAATAAATCCTTACATTCATGGTCAATTGATTTTTGACAAGGATGCTAAGATAATTCAATGGGTGAAACTATCATCTTTTCAACAATTGGTGCTGGAACAACTGAATATACCTGTGCAAAATAAGGAAGTTGAGCTCCTTCCCTACATCATCACAACAAAAATTAACTCAAAATGAGTCATAGATTTAAATTTGAACTAAAACTATAAAACACTTAGAAGAAAACATAGGAGTAAATCTTTATGACCTTGGGTTAGGCAATGATTTCTTAAATATGACACTAAAAGCACAAGTGACAAAAGAAAAAAAAATAGTAAATAGGACTTCATCAAAATTAAAAAGTTTCGTCCTTCAAAGGACACCATCAGAAAGTGAAAAGTCAACCCACAAAATGGGAGAAAGCATTGACAAGTCATATATCTGAGATGGGACTTTGTATTAGTTTCCTAGGACTGCCATAACTAACTACCACCAACTGGGTGGCTTAAGACAACAGAAATTTATTCTTTCACAGTTCAGGAGGCTAAAATCTAAAATCATGGTGTCAATAGAGCCGTATTCCCTCTGAAGGCTGTAAGGAAGAATCCTTCCTTGCCTCTCTCCTGGCTTCTGGTGGTTGCCACTACTTGGTGTTCCTTGGCTTGTAGATGCATGATTCCATTCTGTCTCCCTTTTCACGTGGCACTCTCCTCTCTGTGTCTCAGTGTCCCTGTGTCTTCACGTGGCCTTTTTATAAGGATACCAGTCATTGGAGTTTGGGCTCACCCTTATCCAGTATGACCTCATTTTCACTTGATTCCATCTGCAAAGAACCTATTTCCAAATAAAGTCACCTTCATAGGTACTGGGGGTTAGGATTTCAACGTATTTTTTGGGGAAGCACAGTTCAACCCACAACAGACTTGTATCTAGAACTATAAAAAACCCTTATAATTCAACAATAAAAAGGCAGATAACCTAATTTTTAAAATGGGCAAAGGATTTGAATAGACATTTCTCAAAAAAAGACATAAAAGTGGCATAGGCACACAAAAAGATGCTCAATATCGTTAGTCATCAGGAAAATGCAAATCAAAATGAGATATCACTTCATACCCATTACGATGGCTAAAATAAAAAAGACAGATGATCACAAAACAAGTGTTGGTGAGGATGTGGAGAAACTGGAACCCTTATACGTTGCTGATGGGAAGGTAAAATGGTACAGTAACTTTGGAGGGCAGTTTGGCAATTCCCCAAGATGTTAAATATAGGGTGACCAATGATCCAGCAATTCTACTCCTAAGTATATACCCAAGAGAATTGAAAACATATGTTCCAACAAAAACATATACATAAATGATCTTTGCAGCATTATTCATAATAGTTGAAAGATCAAAATAGCCCATATGTCCATCAACTGATAAATGGATAAAGAAAATGTGGCATATCCGTCCAATGGAATATTATTTGGCAATAAAAAGTTGATAAAAGGCAATACAAATTATTGATACATGCTACAACATGGGTAAACCTTGAAAACATCATGCTAAGTGAAAGAAGCCAGTCATACAAGAACACGTATTGTATGATCTCAATGATATGAAATGTCCAGAACAGGCAAATTTATCAAGAAATGAAGTGGGTTAGTGGTTGCCTAGTGCTGGGGGAAGGAGCGAATGGAAAAAGCCTGCTAATGAGTATGGGGTTTCTTTTAGGGGTGATGAAAATGTTTTAAAATTAGATAGTGGTGATGGTTGCACAACTCTGTGAATATGCTAAAAAACATCAAATTGTACATTTTAAAGGGTGAATTTTGTTGTGTTTGTTTTTTGTTGTTATATATCAATAAAGCTGTTAAAAAAATAAGGTGAAGTCCTCTGCCAGGAATAGGGATGTTATGGGACTTGAGAAAAATGTTAACGATTTGGAATCCTCACTCAAAAGAATAGGAGAGAGGGCTGTGTTAGTTACGTTAGGCTAGCTGCCACAACCAACAGCCCCCAGCTTTCAGTGGCTGAGCACAATACAAGTTTCTTTCTCTCACACAATTGTCTGATCCTGGTCAGGTGGCTATCTGCAGCGGCTGTCCTCCAAATAGTGACTCAGGGACCCAGGTTCTTTCCATCTTTTGTCTCTGCCCTCTTTTAGATCTTTGACACTGTCTCCATTCAGCTGCTGAGTGGGGAAAGAGAGTAGAAGATTGAGCATGGGGGAGTTTTATGGTATAGGCGTGGAAGTGACTTGCTTCACTTCCACTCACATTCTATAGGCCAGAGCTCAATCACATGGCCACACCTACCTGCAGGGGAGATTGACACATACAGTTTACTTATATGTTCGAGAAGAAAAGGGAAACAGGTTTGCTGAACAGCTAGCCAGCCTCTGCTACAAGGGCTGACCAAGGACGAGGAGAAGGATTGCAGGCTCAGAGCCCAGCTTGAGGTGGCATGTATTTGTGGTCACCGCTGAGAGCAGGTCTGAGTACTTTTCTCCCGCTGTTCTAGGTGGAACATTCCCAGGTGGAAAGCACTGTAATGGAGCACATTCCTGCGGGTGAATGTAGCCCAGTCTTCGTTAGTAATGCCTGGGGAGGGAAATAAAGACCAGGGCAACCTTGAACACTTTAGCATCTCTCCTATGGAATGACAAATGTAGCCCTGCCGTCCACATTGTCATTAAAAGGGGAGCAAGAGACGAATGTGGGAAATAAACTTTGCACTTGGACTTGGGATGAATAAAAATAAGAATCTGTCCCCTTTTAAGGTTGTGCTTTAAATAGAAATCTGCCCCAGGCCTTTCTTGATCTTTTTGTTCTTTGCTCCTTCTCTCTCCCTGTCCTTCACTCCCAGCCACATCCGCTCCTTTGTGGCCGAGGGGCCTGAGTTCTGCTCGGGAACCAGTTCACCTGAGTGGGTCCTTGACTGAAGCTCCCTCCCCCAAGTGCCTTTTCATAAGTTTTCATGGCTGCCTTGACAGGTCTGGCTCTTTCAGTGACATTTCTGTAGTGATTGTACTGCTGTCTGTCTTTCTGATGGACTGCTTGTCTGGCTGCTAATGCTGTAGTGAAAATCACCTCAGTGGCCTGTCTCTGTCTTCAGAAGCACTTGTCTCTTGGTGTAATGCTGGATGTTTAATGTGCATTGTTTATGGAGAGTGTAAGATGGAATAATACAACCTCTTCCTTTGTGGCGTGAGCCCCGGTGGGCTTTGTTGAAAGGCATGCTGGGACCTTGGGGACAGGCTGGCAGGAAGAGGAGAGTAAACCAGGAAAGGGGAGCTCCAGAGCCAGGGAGAAGTGATTTTGTTGAGAGTGGGCCCTCAGAGATGGCCAACAGTCCAAATAACAATGGCCAAGGTGTGGGGTAATGGTGGGTGGGATCTGTGTTGGTGTCAGTGCCCAAGGGTCTGATGCACTATGTTGGTGCTCTGAAGAGGTTTCCAATTAGTCATCGTGTTTGCCTGTCTTGTTCCCCCTAATCCATTCTCTATATTCCTGCAGAGTGAATCTTGCAAGGGGCAAATCCAATCACATCACTCCCTAGTTCACATTCTTCCATGGCTTCTTATTACTCTTCCAACATCTACATGAATTGGTTTTCAAGACCATGTGAATCTGGTCCCAGCCTCTCTCCAGTCTCATCTCTGCATTTGCGTCCCTAGACTGATTGCTGTGGCCCCAATTCTAAGATTCTTCCGGTTCCTCTTATATGCCATGCTTTCTAGCTCCTATGGCTTCCTCTGGTCCTGATTTTAATGCCCTTTTCTCCTGGTAGCCTTCCTACCTAACCCCATTAGCCTCATTGAGTGAGTTGCCACTGCACTCTGTGTCTCCCTCTCCATGACAGTCATCTCAATCTATTATAATTACTTGTTTGTTTTTGTGCTCCTCCACTAAACTGAAAACTTCATAGATCAGGGACCATGTCTTATTCCCCATTGTACTCCCAATTGTATTAGTCAGGGTAGGCTCATTTCTGTAACAAAGAACCCCAAACATCTAAGTGGCTGAAAACAACAGAAATTTTATTTCTTCCCCACATGACAGTTCAATGTGGGTGTTCAGTAGATGGCCTTCCACATGGTTGTTCAGATTATTCAGAAATCTAGGCACCTTTCATTTTGTAGCCCTCTCATCCCCTAGGGCTATTCTCTCTTTCCCCGTCTGCATCTGACAGGCAAATGGGAGAAGAGAGAATGGAGATCATATAGGAGAGTTTTTATGGACCGTGTCTGGAAGTTGTGTACTTAACTTCTACCCATATTCCATCGGCCAGAACTCAGTCATATGATCACATATAATTGCAGAGGATGCCAGGAAATGTCATCCAGTTGTGAGCAGGCTTGGTGAGCAAGCAGCTGGTCTCTGCCACACTAGTGCTTGCCTGGCATATGGTAGGAACCGAATAAATATTTGCTGAATTTGTTGAATGAATGAATGTTGTATTCTAGGCTCCATCATAATTCTTAGGTGATTCAATTTAATCATCAAGAGGGACATGTGATGACAGATCACAGAGGAAGAGCCCAGTGGATTCCAGGGTCCTGGGTACCTTGGAAGTATTACAGACACTGGTCAAGGGAAGAGAGTGTAGTCTGGGAATCTGGCACCCAGACAGCGAGGTGCTCCCCTTCAAGTCCTCCAGGGGAAGAGATTTTTATTAATACTAAAATTTGTTTTTTCAGAGGGGACAAAGGAGGAGGTAATAGAGAGGAGGAGTGAGGACTGCTTCTTGTATTTTGTAGAATGTAATGGTGTCAGCTTTTTCACACATCGCTCCTAGGTGTATGGAAGAAGCGTGTGGCATGCCTGTGCGTGTGCCGGATGCCTGTCACTCTCCTGCCCTGGAGGGAGCAGGTGTGTGTAGCCCACGTGACATGTCCATTCTCTATTCCACAATCAGAGCATCCCTGAGGCCATGCTCCCTCTGACTGAAGTGGCCAGCTAGGCTTCTCCCACAACCCAGTCCCCTGTGGATGGCAAAACCTCTTTCCCCACATGGATAGGAAGAAGCAAGAGAACCACACGGTGATAGCTACCAGTGACCAACAATGTAGTTTGGAAATTAGCCTCAAAGACCCAGCTTCTGGATGGGCTGGGATATAATAACTCCTTGCCTGTGGGTGGCTCTAGAATTTCCCAAAGTCTTTCCCACACCTTATCTCATTTCATCCTCATAACAACATGGTAAGGTAAGAAAGCCAAGGGTTATTATGTCTGCTTTACAGATGAGCAAACCGAGGCTCAAAGTAGCTTGAATGACTTTCCCAAGACCATGTGGCTGCTCTTCCGCACAAGCCATTTCCACCCCAAGCTCCATTGCTCGAATCTGCAAACTATTTTCCAGAAGATTCCCTCTTAGCTTGCAATTAGTGAGACTGGAAAATATGTCTGATGGCTGACCTTACCTCTCAACGCTGGCCATTTATTTTCCTGTCTAAACAAGTGGGTCTGCAAGAAGCTACCACAAAATCCTCCCCTATGTTTATATCTCTGTGTGCTGTGGATCTGTGTCCTCCCTGCAAGTGTTGGCGGAGAAAACCAAAGATAGCTAAAATGTTGTCCAAGCTGCAGTGCCCCACATCCCAGTTAATTACAAGAGGATCCATGTGAGGTTGTGCCAAGGGACTCTTTTTTTATTAAAACAAAACAAAGCAAGCCCACGGCTAGGATGTTTCGATAAATGTCCACGTGCACACTTGCTGCCGAGCACTACTGTTGCATTCCCAGGAATCCTTAACCCTCTCTCCCAACCTCACTCAGACAGAAAGCTGACATTACCTTGCCATCCTACCTAATTAAAGGCGAAGGCTATAGTTTCCCCAGTCTATCATAGTCTGGTTTATGGGGTTTGCCAGCACAGAGGAGGAGGGAAAGCTCATGGTTGGCTGTGATGTGGGAGGATGTAGGAAGGGGCAGAGGAGGTCAGGATCAGTTTCTTATCACACAGTACCAAAAACAGAATTTCTAGCATCAAAATCCCAGCAGCACAAAGTATCCTCGTAGAGGAAACACTGGCTAGTGTTAGTTCCTAAACTTTCCTCCCTCCCTCCCACTGGCTCAGGTATACCTGGGAAACCCACATCCTCTGGCATCATCTCCCATGCATTGTTTTTTCAGAAGCAGAGCATGACCAACATCTAATAGTATGTATGTTGATATCTGTCTCGGCAAATCCCTTTCTGTATTAAAAGATTAATGTAGTAAATCCCGAGTTAGGGGGAGATTGTGGTGTTTCCCCTTCTGCTGGCAGAGTATTGTTTATTAACACTGTTTTCTGTTTTCCTTTTTTGCTTTCCCTTCACATCCCTATAAACCACATTTTGAAGCCCTTCTCCAATTTTTCACTTTTCCTAATAGTAATAAAAAGCCCAAACAATTTGGATGGCATCTGTGCTTCCTCTCTTAGGAAAGAACCCAGTTTTTCTCCAACAGAGAAGTTCCATGTCTTTTATGATCTGGCCTAAGGTCCCTTGAGTGAGGTTGACATGAAGAAATGATGCTTGGTCCATAAGATTTTAGGAAAGGCTCTGAAAAGCCAGCTCTCTCTGAGGAGTATTGGTGTTGCTTTTTGGGGGGATTATTTTGCCAGTATTCGGGTAAGAATTCAAACCTGCTTCTCTTACTATTCATGACAGCCTAATGGTGTGCTTAATTCAGATACTGTGCTATGCAATGACCACTTGCTTTGAACTGTACATTAAGACATGTTATCATATAACCTTTTCTGTGAGCCAAGTGTTTGCCTGGTGGAGCTGAGGATGTGGCTATTACTGGTTCATCTTTTGTGAGTGCCTGCTGTTTACAAGACACCATGCTGGTCAGACTCCTCTTGAGATCTTCAAGGGTAAGTCAGCCAGACCGAGACCAGCTCAGGGAGAAGATGGCAACATTCTGAAGACAATAGCACTGCCATGTGGTGAGGAGGCCATTAAGTGTTTGTCCCCCTAACCCAACCCCCTGGTTATTGCTTCTGCTCCTAATTGAGCAGTATATGCACTTCTATGAAGAATGATGACGTGATTAATAATTATGTATTGCCTGATTCAACTCCCAGTATGGTGTTTAACAGCACGTGGTAGGTGCTCAGCAAATGTTTGTGGTACTGAACTAATGTGTTTACTAAGTGTATTTTTCATTAGATCGTGAGTTCTTTGGAGTCAGGGCCCATGTGTCATTTGCCTTTGTGTCCTCAACTCCACGCCCAGTGCCTGGCACATAATGCATATTTATTGCGCTCCCACAGAACACCTGTCCATCCCTCAAGGGTTGTTCAAATACCCCCTTCCGTAGGATGAGCTCTTTTTTTATCCTAGTGTCTTAGTCCTGAGAGAAATTTCTTTCACAGAATCACCAACTCATCTCATTGTATGCCCATGTGACTAGTCCCAGTGCATATAAGTCAGCTCAGGCTGCCATAACAAAATATCACAGACCGGGTGGCTTAAAAAACAGAAATTTACTTCTCATAGTTTTGGAGGCTGGAAGTCCAAGATCAAGGTCCTCGCCAATTCAATTTCTGGTGAGAACTGTCTTCCTGGCTTGCAGGTGGCCCCCTCCTTGCTGTGTCCTCACATGGTGGAGAGAGAGAGAGAGAAAGAGAGAGAGAGCTCTCTGATGTCTCTTCTCATAAGGACACTAATCCTATCAGATCAGGGCCACATCCTTATAAGCTTATTTAACCTTAATTACTTCCTTAGAGACCCCATCTCCAAATACAGTCACAGTGGGGGGTGAGGACTTCAACATATGAATTTTGGGAGGACACAAACATTCAGTCAGTAACCCAAAGTACTTGTTGCCTACTGTAACATCTGCAGTTTCCTGATCAAGAAAAAGGTGATTAAAAATAAGCACAGTACTAGACTATTCATGTAAAGAAGCATAGAACCACGTGTGAAGAGTCTAAAAGGAATCAGGTAGGAGTACTTAATGAAAATCTGTGGTCGATTGAACCTAATTTTACCATACCCTTGTCTTTTCCTTCCATTATGATTTTTTTTGGAATCCCTGGGAATTCTCCTGAGCATGTCCATTGCAGAAAGATATCTGTCTTTTGGAGACAGGGCAGCACAGTAAAAAGAGGTGGAATAGGAAAGTCAGTGTAAACTGGGTTCTGCTGTGATGATAAACATCCCCCAAATCCCAGCGGCTCAATAAAGCAAATGTTTATTTCTCTCTTACACCACGTCTCATGCGTGTCAACAGGGGCGCTCTGCTAGTTATAATTGTTCTGGGATTCAGGCTGATGGAGGCTCCATTTTGACACAAGTGTCACAAAGGGGAATGTAGTAAACTGCACACCGGCTCTTAAAAGTTTTCACCTAGGAGTGCCACATAGCCCTTTCTGCTCATCCTTCACTGGCTAAAGCAAGTCACATGGCCACACCCAACCTCAAAGAGGTTGATGAAACAATCTTACTAAGAAAGAGGAAAGCTAAAGTATTTGGCAAACAGCACTGATTATTACTACAATGGAGTAATAATTAGGCTTAGATAAATGTGGATGGAACTTGGGTAAAATTTGTGGCACAAATGAGAAGTTTTATTTACTTAATGCTTTTTTAAAAAACAAATCTGTTTGCAAAACAACTCTAACATCCAGGATTTCTTGCCTAGCTGAGCATTTCTGTGCCTAGAATGAGATTCAGAGAATGAAACTATTTTCCATTGAGATCATGAGAGTTGCCTTTCAAGTGTCCATAGAGTATAAATAACAATAGCCTCAAAGAAACAATTAAAAGCTCTCCAGGTGGCTTATCTCAGATCCACTGAGAAATGAAAACCCCCAAACATGCCAAAACATTTTAAAAAATGGTTGTGTCTGAGGGTGGTCTCCTTGTAATGATAAAGCTTTCTCCCCATCCTTCCTGAAAGTGATACCAGCCTGATGTTAGCAACAGTCTGGAAAGAGGATGGCTGAATCTGGTGGGATTACGTTTGAGCTGCATAAACACAGATTGAATTAAGCATGGTGAGTTGATGATGGGGAGCGTAGAAAGAGTCAGGACCTTCCGTTGAGATAATAACTAGTTCATTATCTGCCCAAATAAAGGTCGTGCAGGCTTTCAGCAACAGCATGGAAAGGAGACTAGACTGACCTTTCTGACAGCAGCTCTCTGCTCTTCTATTTTTTAAACGGATCTTAGAACACCAGTGAGTAAGGAAATCCATATTCCTCCTTCTTTCCCCTTCCCTGGACTTCCCAATGCACAGGCCTTCACTTCCATTAGTTTTGGAGTGACTGCCTTTGTTTAAATTCTTATAATGGGACTTTCTTGGAAAAATCTCAAATAAGCCCATGAACAGATGTTATTAGCTAACATCTGTCCCATTTTACACCCTATATCACACCTCTTCCTTGCTCCTAAATTTTGCCTTTACATCAAAAAGCAAAAATGCAATCACTTAGTCAAAGGAAACTTCTGCCTCTTGGGCTATGGCTTCCAATTTTCCTTAAAAGAGCCCATTATGAATCATTTGGAAAGAGCCAGCATGCCATATTGTCTTTGTGTGAAACTTAGAAAGCAGTGTGGTATGGATGGAGGTACTTCTACCTATAAAGAGAAATGGTAGTTAACAAGTGGCTTTCAAGACATTAAGGATATTTTGGAATCCTAAGTTAAGCAATGGTAGGTTAAACTTTTCCCAGGAGACGGTGATTTTGGCTAAGTGTCATAAAAGTGTTACCCTAAAGCCAAAGTTTCCAATGATATTTCAAGTGAATGATTTTCCCTATTCATTTTGCATAATCGTTTTAATATGCCAAGTATGTTCCATAATGGGTTGGCAAACCCTGGGTAATATATTTTCTTTCTACTACCTTAGAAATCTTGTCAATAAAATGAAGACTAGTAACACGGATTTCTCACGTGGCTATCATTTTTCTTTGTAAGGGGAGTTACTTCAGTAAGAGGAATGGGCTGTGTCGAATGCCAGATCATAATGAGGCCTCCTGGCTCCAATAAATTACATTTGCTCTTGGTTGACTAGCTATAGAATGAGGTCATGTACCCTTGATCCAAATCATTAATGTGACAGTCTGCATCTACACACAGAATAACCCAATCCTTGCTCCTCTACTGCACTTCATCACTGTCTCTGTCATCTTCAGGGCAAGGCTTTGGCAGAGGATCATGGTAACGTTGTGTGTTATGCTCAATCCTTAGCCTCAAACAGTAAAAGCCTTACATTTAGATTTTTTTAAAGAAGATAATTTCATATCACCTGGGATAACTTAATAGATTCCATGTGAGAAATGAAATCAGAATTATTGAACTTAGAGGAAAAAATGGCATATTCCTTGAAATATATTCGGATAGTATAGAATAACCCATGACCATATTCTGTAACATTTTCCTTTCCCTGGCTGCTTACTCCATGATAATATTTGCCCCAAGTGCTCTTTTAAACACAGTGCATGAGAAACAAGAACATGAGAAACAAGAACAAGTCATTTTTTTGAAATAGGATAAACTCATCTTGTAAGGGGTAAGTGGTTGTTAGACACAGGAAAGATGAGTGTGGGAAATGTATTTCACAATGGTATTAGAATTACATGTCGCTTCATACTTTTGGTAACAGGGGATTTCAGATGGCTGTTCAGCTGCCCGATTGTTATATATCTCCCTGAATTTTGTGATGAAATATAATGAAATGATAATGTATGATAGTAAATGTAGTTATGGAGTTATATGTGTCTGTTCATATGAAATAGAAAAATCCTGTGTGTGTATGAAGCTCTTGAAACATGGATGAGTAACATTGGTATAGCTCCATCTCAATGATATTTATAGACTTAAATAATGTATTTATAACACATATTATAATAAAATAATATATATATTATATCATCATATCAAGAACATAGCTCAAAAATGTTTCCAAAGAAATTAAGGTTCCAAACAAAGGTAGTAATTATACTAAGTTTCAAAAGTTCCTTTTATCTGAATTCTTAGTGTGTCATGATATTTAGTAACACTTTCCAATAATTAAAAAAAAAAGTCAAGAGCTTGTTGAATCAAATCTGAACAATGTGTGCAGGCTGACTTATATGTGAGTTAAAAAATATTCATTGTCATAATCAGAAATTGGAAAACTTTTTCTGTAAAGATTCAGATAGTAAATATTTTAAGCTTTGTAGACTATACAGTCTCTGTTGCAACTCCTTACCTTTGTCCTTGTAATGCAAAAGCGGCCATAGACAATACGCAAGTGAGCAAGCGTGGTTGTATTCCAATAAAACTTTATTTATAAAAACAGATGATATGCTAGTTTGGCTTGTGGGCTGAAGTTTCTCAACCTCTGATCTTAACTATGAAGCTTTTAAACTATAGCTTAATTGAAAAACAATTTATATATGGCCCCCAATCAAATATGTGAATACCTGTGTATTTAGCACATGCATGTGCACATGCACACACACAAGAATAAGATGATGGAATGTTTGTATGTCTTTTTCAGATCAGTCTAGAAGAGTTCCTGTATATGTAATTTTGTCTTACAGTAAATACATATGCTTCATTTTCTAAATAAATATTCTGATTCTGTCTGGGATTGTGGCTACCTTATCCATCTAAAATTTATGCAGTGTCATCATTTTCCCTCTCAAGTCTATTGCATCATAATCATATGGGCTGCTTAATTAATACTCTTTAGTGGTGACAGTGCTATTCACATGGACTTCTTTTTTTTTTGGTGAGGAAGATTGTCCCTGAGCTAACATCTGTGCCCAGCTTCCTCGATTTTGTATGTGGGACGCCACCACAATGTGGCTTGAGGAGCAGTGTGTCAGTCTGCACCCGGGATTTGAACCTGCGAATCCCGGGCTGCTGAAGCAGAGCACGTGAACTTAACCACTACGCCACTGGCCAGCCCCCTTCTTTTTTTTTAATGTGGGCTATGCAAGTCATATTTGTTATGAGTCATTCTCTACTGATATCATTATAGTTTTAAACTAGGCATTAATTGAAATGAAATCACGGGTTTGGTCAGATTGATCAATCTTTTCAGACCCTATTCAAAATACTTTTCTTTCTTCCCAGAAAAAAACTGTAGTCATTTGTCCAGAAATGGGAGAGAACAATGCTTTTGCAAATGATAAGGCTGTTTGCTTTGAGAAGTGGATTTATTGGGATGATAAATCTGGCTTGTACTATCTGCTCACCTGTTTGTCCTCAGGGGAACTATCACTCTTTATTAATCCTTTTGCACTGGAAAGGCTGAAATGATAGACAGTTTCAAAAGTTGGACCAAAGAAAGCTGATATACATAGAAAAAAATGACTCTTCTACTTTGGCTACATGTTGGATCAGCATCCAGGAGCATTTCCTTGTGAGAGGCAGGCAGGCAGACTAGAGCTGTGGCCTTTTGTAACTGGATCCTGCCTTGTATTTGAGAAGCTCTGTCTTATAGAGATTCAGGCTGCAGGTCTTACTTTCTAACTCTTGGGCTAAACATACCTTTCATTTCTATTTGTTTTTCAGAGAAATAACTGATGTTTCCTAAAGAGGAATAATTTAAGTTAAAATAATGATTTTCACTTAGCTAAATGACAGTAGGGCATATAAGTTTAGAAATTCAAATAAAAAAGGCAGTAGGGTAATGGATAAAAACTAGACTATTGGTGGTGAACATGATGCAGTCCATACCGAAACTGAAGTATAATAATGCACATCTGAAATTTACACAATGTTATAAACCAATATGAATTCAATAAAATAAAAAAAATGCAGATATCATTTATATTTTATTTCTAGGAAATGATGTTTATTTTCCCAAAGACTTTTCTTGAGATCTCCTACCTATAAGAAGGGATATTCTGTCCCTTCCCCACCCTCAACCATAATGGAAACTGTCTTAGCATTCTAAGACAGCACAAAGCACACCCAATTTGTCAAAAAATCCTCAATATAGGTCTATATTTTTGGATATAGATGGATGCCTATATTTTGAGGCATCCATCCCCCCAAACCTCAAAAGCCCTATAGAAACAGAATGACCTCTTCATTATGAGAGGTAACTAATCTTAGCAAAATCCAAACAAATAAACACAGTTAGACACTTCTTAACCTGGGGAAGCTTGAGGAAACATGCTTTTAATTTTTTTTAGTGATCTACTCGTTTCCTTTTGATGCACCCCACATCTACACTGCAGGCGTGGAAAGGCACACCAAATGACACTGGCCCATCCTTTTTAAATATTAGCACATTTGCAGTCCAGGCTACTTCTTCTGGACTTCTAATCCACCAAATTTTATTAGGAGGGACTAGCCCAGACAGTGTCCAGATGAGAATTTTTTCCCTTACTGCCTTCTGTGCAACTGGTTGTAACATTTCTGCAAAACCACCCACATTCTTTTATCCTTACTCTGCTTCTTTGTAAAATGAGCAAATCCTTAGCAGAAGGCAGCAGCTAGCAAAGATGTAAAAATCACCTGAGGGGAGAAGGACCGAAATGAATTCATGTGGCTCGAGGTGCAGTTGTGCATTCATAAATCCCATCAGCACGTGCATTCGTGAATGTTCACGTGATGTTTCAGTCATTTTAATCACTGACAGTGGTGTACTTTCATGTGCAATTTGCTCTTAAAAATATGTGGGCTTTCAAGGTTTTTATTTCATAATATTTTCCCCCCTCAGTGAAATAATTGGGTAATACTTTTAAAAGAATGCCTCTTCTTAGCTGGGCCTGTTTTCTTGAAGAGGTTACTCATGGTGTGCTCATTAGCAGTGGCACCCTAGGAGCTTTTGTGAGAGGTCTCCACTGGGATGTGGGAGGTGGGCGACTGGGTGGCTGGGGCCTCAGCAGTTTTAGCAGAAGAGGAAAAGGGAAATAGGACTTTTCTAGCCTCTGATGTTTTCATGCATCTACTCTGAAAATGGTGAGGATAATGAATTCCACTTTGAGATGGGCAACACAGAGAGAAAGATGGACGGATGGATGGACAGAGAGACAGACAGACACACACACACACAAACACACTGTGGCAAAGGAAAGAGTTGAAAGATTCAGGGTGGAGCAGCAAGGCCATTACCCATGGGTCTTTGGAGTCACCTTCACTCTTAGACCTTCCAGGAATGGGGGACAGAAAGAAGAGAAAGTGATGAAGCAGCAGTTCTCTGTTGCCCTTGGCAACACTGCATGCGGGGAGGGAGAGACTGGCATCTTGGGGTGGGCCTGCCCTGCCCCGAGGAGGTCATGGGACATCACATAGGGGTGGAGACCTTGCTGGGAAGGGCTGAGCAGTGGGGTGATCACAAGACTGCACAGTGAACAAGCAAATGTTCCCTGCTGGACGCTACAGCTCTACCTGGTTCCTTCCAGCACCTTCTGAACATGTTCCTGAGGCATGCTGTAGTCCCCATATGGCCCCTGTAGGTCTTTTTTTTCCTAAGTGTATCGATTCATTAGAGTAAAAACTCACCAAGAGTAAGAGTGGGGAATGAAACAATCCCCTAGACTCCTCTTCCCTCCCCTTCCCGAGTCTCCATGGTATCAGATGGCTGGTTGCAACCATTTACTCCTGATTGAGCACTCAGATTTCTTTAGTCTCTTATCTTCTCTTCCCTCCCCCAGTTCCTACCCCTTTCCCCTCAGTCCTCCTCTCCCCACAGCTTTGGTAAGAAAGAGCCAGCCTTGAATTCAAGCATAATTGCTCGGTAGGGGGGACTTCCTTGAAAAAACCTCAAATTTTTGGGCTGTAACAGTGGAAATCTGTCTGAACCCTTGAACTTCCTTTATTGTTGAAATGACCACCTACAGAAACATGCTGGGGGAAAGTAGCAGAAGCACAGTGGTCCCTTTTATGGGAAAAACAGTAGCTGGAATTATTTCACTTTTGCAAGAATTCTATAATGAGGAGGCATTTCTGAAAGGAGAGTATGGAGCAAACATTCCACAAGTTGGAGATGTCTGTGCTGCGATCGGGATATTGTAATAATCGATGTTTCTGGGCTTAGAAACAGAGTCTTCATTCTTTTTTGACCACAAGTACAAAAGCTGGTAACTGTAGCAGTTCTGTATACTTTTGTTGCCATTTGCAGGGCTCTGCTCTGGATACTGGGGATTTTCAGACACACAAGCAACAATAGAAAGGAGAAGGGTTTTTGCCTCTTATGAAGTAAAATTGGCATTCTATGACTGTTCTGTATTTTCCAACAAATGGATTGCATGAACTTTTTCTTCGGTTCACTCAGGCACTAGGATATCTTCCATTTATGGAGGTCCTGTTCACTCGGTGTGCCTAGGGAGGGCTCATGGGTGGACCCACACTGATAAATCTGGGAAGATGTTGCTTTCAGTCTCTCTCCCACTCATCCTCCCACCATCCTCCCTCCAACGTTATCATCTTAAAACAGAAATCTGAGCATGTTATTTCTCTGCTTAAGAAATGCCTATAGCCCCCACCTTTAAAGATAAAGCCCAGACTCCTTTAGCAAGGCATAGGTCTGACCCTAGCCCACTTTTCCAGATCATCCTTTTACGCTCCCCAACTTCCCCTGGACTCCGCCGGCACACGCAATGTGCAGGTTCCTGGATCTGCCATGTTTGTTTCACTTCACTGCAAATGCTGTTCCTGCTGCTTAACATACTCTATCTTCTCTTCTTCACTGGAAACAACTCCTACTCAGACTTCAAACCCCAAGCCAAATGTCACTTCCTCTGTGAAGTCTTCCCTAACTTCTTCATCTGCTCGCTCCATCCATTTTGCTGCCAAAATATTTTCATATTTTACAGATATTCCTCTGAACAGTACTTACCACATGGGACCATAATCACTTGTAACATGCTTGTTGCAGTCTACTGCCAGCCCAGTGAGGTCAAGGGCCATGTCTTGTTCTGCTTTGGATTCTCGGGGTCCAGCATAGTGCCTGGCATCCAGTGGGCATTCAATAAATATTTACTTAATGAATGGATGGGGCCCATGAGGAAAATGTGCAATAGTGTCTGTGTGTGTGTGTGTGAGAGAGAGAGAAAGAGAGAGCAAGTGAGAGAAGAGAGCGCAGTTACTGCAATTGATGTTGTTATCTAATTACAAAAGAGTCATAGTTTTCTTAAAATGAGCATTGAAAGAGGGGATGTTTCCTTTAAGAAATAGCAAGATAATTACATCTACCCTCTTTATCAGCTTTCTGCACAAACACCCAATATTGTTATGAGATGATACAATGCTTCTGTATTTTCCTGAGATTTGTAAGTCTTTGTGAATTTCAGAAGACACACACATACACACACACATACTCAGTTTTAAAAACACACAAATTAAGATTTTTTTCATTGAGTTTTTACATACCAGGGGAGAGCAAACTTTTTCTGCAAAGGGCCAGATAGTAAGTATTTTAGGTTTTGCGAGACATTTAGTCTCTGTTACAACTATTCCAGTCTGTCTTGTAGAGACAAACCAGCCATAGACAATATGTAATTTACAAAAGAGTAAATACATAATTTAAAAAACATAATTTTTTTAAATAAAAGATTTTTAAATTAACGTACAAAGTCTCTACTTTTGAATAGTGAATATTCAGAAATTATTTTATATTAAAATTATTTTTCCTGCAACTTTTTGGAATTATATATACCCTGTGAAGGGAGATACAGCAGGAGCAAATACACTGAGAATGGGTGATTGTATTTTGAATCAATTTATTTTCATGTCAACCACAACTATTTATGATGAAACTCTTCAAGCTGCCCCAAGTAAAATAAACTGCAATACAAAAATCCAAGTTTTTAGCAATAATTTTGGCTTACTTATAGTCTCCATGGTTCATTTTCTCATGTACAATGATTAAACATTGGCTTATCTGAGAAAGATGAATTTTTCCAGAGAAGATTACTGTTCCTTTTCGGCATCAGACCAATCAGAATTGGGCATTAAAAATATGTTTGTAGAAGTTACAGTGTGGTCAAGATATTTGCATATTTTGTAACAGGGTTGCAGATTATTCTCTGAACCACTCTAATGATTTGAATTTGGATGAGGAATAAGAGACCATGGATTTTGTACGTCAATGTCGTGCCTTTGGTTAATTTTGCATTTTTTGGTTTTGTCAGCGATGGCCTCTCTTTGTAGCCATATTCACAAATGCCTCATTTTAAGCAACTCAGGTCATGCACACCACCTGAGAGCATGTGCACAAAAGAACTTCAAAAATTGCCAAATTCTACAGAAGCGTGGGCTTCATTGTTATTATTTATCTTGGGGATGCTCAAATCTCCACTTAAGCATGGAGACTGCTGATTTCACTGCAGAATATTTGGAAGGTGGTATCCTGTTCTTGCACATCAAGGGCTCTTTCTGACAAAACTAAGCAGCAAGATATCAATGCAAAAAGAAAAGATAAACAATGGTGAGTTGAGTTACAAATATATGTGTCAATGCCTTAATATTGAGAGAACCAAGATGGTGCATTCAGAGAATTCATTCATTCTCTGAATGCTGGAGTCTTTTCATTATTGCTCATTAAAAAAAAAAAAGGTTGGGAGTGTAGAGATGACCTCTTCATCATCCTGGCAGGAGCTGGCCCTTCCCCGCCTCTCCCTTCCAAAGTATTCTGGCCTCCCCAGGAGGTGCTCCCTCTGCCCAGGGCCCTCACCCTGCCTGGCCCAGGCTGCTGTGGGCAATGTCCTCCTTTACTCCCGGGAGCACTATAGTTTCTCCAGCTGTGCCTGCCAGGAGCCTATCCTCAGAGGCCTCAAATCCCATCTGTCAGGACACCATAGTTTCTTTCTCCTCACGCTTAACTGCCCTCAATCCAGTGCCAAGGAGGCTTGGAAATTCCAACTTCCTCCATGCTCAGGCTGACTTTGTAGAAGAGAAAGATCTCCATCCTCTGAGGATGTGTTAGTCCTCAAATCTCCATGTGGCATTGGAGCCTCTGATAAATTTCTTCCAAGGCCTGGGCCAAGGGTCCTTCCCAGTGAATTTTCCAAAGGCTTACCTTTGAGGTGATGTTCATCCAGCCCATCTGATATTGAAGTGATGGAAAGATTGAGAGAGAGTTGGAGAATGAATAAGGAACGCTGGGAGGAGGAGGAGGAGGCAGCAAAGAAGGAGCAAATCTAACAGCAAAGAGCAAATAGAAGAGAACATCAGCATTCAGCTTGGTGACTGATAAGCGTTATGTTTTACAGCTAAGGCTCTCAGAGCAGAGACCTCTCCATCCAGTTTGTGTATATGTGTTTGTGGATAGGACCACAAATAAATGGGGTTGTTCCATTGTAAATATTTTCCTTGCAGTTTTATCTTAGTGTCTTTATGGTTCAACATAGATCCTTTCCTTTGATCAATGGATCTTAAAAGCAGCAAGCTTTGCTATAGACTTTTATAAACAGAATTTTCACTTTTTAATGCAGAGTCTGGAAACCTAAAGTGCATGGTCTTTCTTATGGGAGGATCTTTTGTTGAAAATCTTCAATGGCTTGCCATCAGCACCAGGAACATTTTAAAATTGGATTCTGAACTATTATCTTTGGTTTGTATTAAAATTCTCTATTGAAACTTTTTTCTTTTTCAAGTGGACCTTCTGAACTTGGACATAAACTTCCACAATCTAGTGTGTTTCTCAGAATAATAACACTTGAAGAAAGCTTTTGGATGACTGTCATTTCTGGCTTGAAGTGTGAGCAAAAATATAGACAAAATGCACAGGTAGAAAACATGAAAAGAAAATAACTCTTGTCTTTAATGTCTGTGGGAAACCTGGGTGGTATTTGTTCTGGGCTGCTTAAGCTTATGAAATGTTGTTTAAACTGGTTTGATGCTTTAAGAACCAAATATGTGCTCATGTGTGCACATGCATGACAGAGAGAAAGAATATCTCTAGATTTAGTGTCTAAAGAATAATGGGTTAGAAGGTCTAGAAGGTGAGAAACCATTGGTCATGACCATGACCCACCCAGCCAAGAGTTCTGCCACCAACCAGCTGTAAGGTATGTGTCATGAAAAGCTAAAATTTTCCTGATGTCACTTTTAAAGATGAAGTCTATAATAGCTTCTTTCCTAGACACTCATAGTTTTGAATTATTAAAGTGTCCTGCTTAAACACACTTTTGGAGTAAGTGATTCTGTAAATGTTTCCTAATATTTCTAGATGTGAGGAGCAAATGCGTGTCCACCTTGTCCATGTTCTCCATGGATTTATAGATTTCTGTTGTATTAACCTGGGCTTTCTTCAACAAATCTGGTATCTGAATGGTGGCTGTAGACTATTTCTTTAACTTCTCTATGCCATAGTATTCTATCTCGGTGTGCAATCTGCTCATTCCTTCCCCTTTCTAAAATGAGGTTATATTTTAATTTTCTAAAATTGATAAGTATTAACTGAGAACCTACTATGAACCTGACTCTGGGAGATGTTATAAGTAGATGTCTAATGAAAACATTTTGATAAGCTAAAAATAACATGCCAAAGCATGTAATCCATTTGCTAGTACTTGGTTCATTCATCCATTTACCCATTAACCTGACTCTCATCTTCTTATCCCTCTGTCTGCTCTTCCATCCACGCATGCATTCATCCATCCATCTATCCATCCACTCATCCATCCATCCATCTATCCATCTGTCCATCCATCTCCCCATCCTTTCATCCCTCCCTCCCTCCATCTGTTCATCCACCCATCCATTGGTCATTCACCAGACGGATGCTGAAGGCCTATGATGGTCTTGCACATGTCGTAGTATTTTAAATATAAAGTTGAGAGCCAGCCCTGATGGCCTAGTGGTTAAAGTTCAGCGTTCTTACTGCTTTGGTGGCCCGGGTTTGGTTCCCAGTCGTGGAACCACACCACTCGTCTGTCAGTAGCCATGCTGTGACAGCAGCTCATATAGAAGAACTAGAAGGACCTACAACTAGAATATACAACTATGTACTGGGGCTTTGGACAGGGGAAAAAAAAGTAGAAGATTGGCAACAGATGTTAGCTTAGGGTGAATCTTTTCCAGCAAATATATATATGTATATATATATTTTTGTTCTATATATATATATATAGTTGACAAAATAGTCCATGTTCTCTAAAAGCTCAAAATCCAAGTGGGGAGACAGGCTAAATAAAAAAATTCTTTATAAAGATTTTGAACTTCTTGGTAGAAAAGTATTCTTCAACTAGACAGTGGCCTAATCACAGTAAATGTGTATTGGGCATTCTTTAATAGTTATTGTTTTAGAAGGCAAGTTCTACTTTGGCAACTGAATATTCTCTTCTTGTACTCTTCTGACTTCTTGTTTACAGGTACAGCATTTTTATAATCATCTATAAAGGTATGCTTTTAAAATGGAAATAAGAAATATAGAGGCAGATGTTACATGGAGTTCAGGGGCTCCAGGGAAGCCAGTAGGAATTTAGCAGGGGGACATAGCTGAGAATTTACTGGTTTTCAAAAGACTCACCATATTTTTTTCAGTAGCAGGAAACTAATGATTTTTTGTTTCTTGGGAGGGAGAGGGCAGAGGCGGTTATGAAATGTGCAATTATGAAATGCAATTGTTTAGATTTTTAAGTAGTATTACTCCTGTTATGAGCTGCCCCAGGCAACCACATCAAAGGCAGGTGTGTGTGTGTGTGTGTGTGTGTGTGTGTGTGTCTGTGTGTGGTACTGGCCTAGATTGTGGAGACAGACCTGGTCTGTCAGACTTGGATTTACCTTCATTGTTTGAATGGGAAATAAGTTAGTGTGTTCTTTCAGGCCAAGAGAGTCATTTCTTTCCTGCCTTGTTTTCTAGCCGTCAAGTCTGTATTTGCATTTTAATTAAGAAAGAAGAAAATTCTTGGAGCTGAAATTTGGATGAAAGCTATGAATATTTACCATTGGAAAGAGCCTTGTTAACATAAGCCTACCTGTTTAAAACCATTGTTTTAAACTTTTATACTGTGGCTGATTTTTTCATTTTTGTAGTTTGTATTTTTAATTAATATTTTCCTTTTTAAAAATAAGATATAACTGATATACAGTAATGTGAACAAATCTTATGTGTACGGCTTGATAAATTTTTGTGTTTATATACACATCTCACCACCAACCAGATCCAGATATAGAACATATCCAGTGTTCCAGAAAGTTCCCTTGTGCCCCTTTTCAGTCAATAGTGACTCCCGAAAGAGTAGCTACTATTCTGACCTCTATCATAGATTCATTTTTCTTATTTTTGAACTTTGTACAAATGGAATCATACAGTATATATCTTTTGTGTAGGGTTTCTTTTGATTAATATTATGCCTAGGATATTCACCTATGTTGTTGTGTATTGAAGAGCTTGTTTTTGGATTGCTGTGTTATATTTTTATATAATGACTGATTTTTGACTGCTTCCCCTGGTGTGTTATCTCAAAACCATAATAGGATTGAGCTAAAATGCTCTGTTTCTTTTCTGTTTGTATTTGGTTGTTTGTCTACTCCCTTATGATGTAATTGAGGTCCATATTCATCAATCCATTAACAATTTCTTTTTACACCTCCTATGTACCCAGCATCACTGGAGATAATAGAAGTATAAGATATGGTCCCTGCCATCAAATATCTCACAATTCATTTAAAGTAAATAAACTGTGTGCTTATATTCACAGACAAAATGATCAAGGTTCTGCTAGGTTCTAAGAAACCTGACTTGCTCTTAATTGGGTTTGTCTGACTTTGTTTTGTTTTGGCAACAGGGGTTGGTCCTGATGAAGGAGGCAGCTAATGATTTAGTCCATCAGTTTGTCAGTTTTTATTGAAAACCCACTTACTATGTGCTCAGCGTGTGCTTCATCTAGATGGTTCTCTTCTAATCCAGTTTCTCACCCTCAGCACTATTGACATTTGGGCCTGGATAATTCTTTCTGGTGGAGGCCATCCTGTGCACTGTAGGATGTTTAGCAACGTCCCTGGCTTCTACCCACTGGATATTGGTATCCAGCATCCATACACACCCCCCCACCAGCCATGACAACCAAAACTGTCTCCAGACATTACCAGATGACCCCTGTGGGGCAGTAGCACCCTAAGTTGAAAACCACTGTCCTAAACATACTGCTGCTGCTCCCTACATTTTAGTTCATACACTCTTTTTGGATACTTACTATGTGCTTCTAATAGGAAGAACCTACAAGACACTTTGGAGGAATGGGGAAAGGGGTCTCCAAGTTCTCCATTTGTTATGTACCTGGATGCACAAAGCACACAGATGTCACTTCTAGAGGTGGAGAATAGTATGAAAGAAAGAACAAAGGTAGAATTGGTAAGGTTTATGGTAGCTGTTGACAGGGCAAATGGTCAAACTTAAAAGTGGCAATTCTGAAGAGTGTGCTCACAGTCTGAATCTCTAAGTGATTTGTAGAGCTTTTGAAAATTCAAGAACTTCTAAGACCACCATAGGTTGGAATTATGCCTTGAGTAATAGGCCTGAGGTAGATATAAATTTCCTATACTGAATTTAGTTATGAGGTTTTGAACAGGATTCCAACTGGCATTTGCAGTTGGGGTTTGATCAGAGAAAGTTTTGTCCTAAAATATGAGAAAACTTGAATAATAAAAGCACAACGCCGATGGCTTTTCATTTATTTGTTTAGAACCTGCTTTGGTTCCAGGAAGGTTTTAAGGTAGTCACGCATCATGGCATGTGCTATCTTCAGCATTGGTTTAAAATGTCAACCAGAGTGGAGATAGAGGAGCATGAGAATCATTACTCAAAAGACGACTTGAGAAGGCATCTCCTCCTCCTTTATTTAACCTTCAAAAAGGACCTCCCTTAACCAGACAGTCCGGTGAAATCATGAATTAATTATAGTCTTGGAGAGCCTTGTCTGTCTTGCCTCTGGCCCTCTGTCTGCTCAGCTACCTCCTGGTTAGGAGCCTGTGGCAGTGCTCAGGTTGGAGATGAGATACCTTGGCAAGCTTGGGTGGGCATCAAAGACACTGGGAAGGAGCCCAGCCCAGTTTCTGGCAATTCTGTCTGTCACTGAGTTTTATGCCTGTGTTCAAAATATTCCATTTCTCCATCTGTGAAATGGAGATAATCCTTCCTCACCTTGCAGGGCTGTTGGGAGGATTAATTAGCTAATGTTCCTCAAGTGCTTTGAAGATGAAAGGCTTGTGGAAGTGCTGAGGAGTATTAAAAAGGCAGCAAGTGCCTGCTGGAAGTACCCTTATTTTTCTCGTTGTCTTTTCAGCAGTAGTGTTTCTCTTGACTTTTAAGTGTGTTTCACGGAGCAAAGTACTGGCTTGGTGGGCAGGATGATGCGCTGATCAGTATAGAACAAAGACAGTGCCGCTTTATTTTATGCCGTGGTACTAATTTGGCTTATCAGTTGGCATGACTTCTGAAGATCTTTAGCTCAGAATGTTTTAATCATCAAGTTCTGGTGGTTATCCAAGGTGAGCTTAATCTACTTTGGGGTAGAGAGAGGAATTGGAGTTAGAAGAGGTCAAGCCAGATGGCCTTGAGTTGGAAGGATTTCTCGCAATGGAGGCCATTTTTGAAGTTATGAAAAGTGAGAAGACTGCAAGGGAGAGAGAAGCTGACAGGAGAATGCTTTGTGTTCTCACTTTTACAAACTGGAATAGAACTTCCACTGTCTTAGCAGTAGCTTGCTCCTCGAGGCTGTCATTACTTCAAGTATGTCTTTCCTGAGATGAATTTCCCCTTCCCAGCCTAGACTTAGAAGAAGGATTCCATGAGGGTCCTCATACCATGAGAATGGACTGACTGGGCATGCCGATTGCAGCTAATCAATTCATCCTTTGCTGCCCTAAGGTTTGTGTATTAGGATGGAGCTGGCAGTGAGGGGGCTGGATGTGGGGCTGTGGTGAGTAGCATGTCTGCTACTCTTGCACTGGTGGCTTCTTTAGATCATGCAACCTTCTCGGGATCTTTTCTAGTCATGTTATTGTTTGTAATATCTCCTTTGAGCCTGAAAGAAGAAAAATAATAGTACCAGGAGTACTCAGCTATTTGTTGATTTGAATCGTGTAATCTTAAAAATTCTACCTAATTCTTTTGAGAAGTTTCTCTGGTTATTGATTTTGAAAACTACGTTGCTTTAGAGAGTGGGTATGCTCCTGAAATGCTGAGGGCAAACCAGATTTTGGTAAATCAGGTTATCTTAGGGGGCCCATGGGAGTTTGTGATTTAAATAATGCTTAGAGTGAATCTTTGTATAAGGCAAAGTATCTTGCATATTCTATGCCTTTCAGGAACTTACATCTGTTGACTTTATCAAGTATGTGTGGGGGGATGAGACTAAGGACCAATAGGCAATATATGGCAGGATCTCTCCCCAAGTGACCCTCTGAAAAGGGTTGTGCTTATGTCATTTTGGTGGGGTGGATCATACGGTCGAGAAACCAGGGAGAAAGCTGAGAGCCTGGCATTTATAGGTCTTTCTCTTTAAATCAGGCCTGCTTATCATCTGTCTGGTATTTATTCTCCTCCATTTCTGAAACCGAGGCCCTGGATTCCCTTCTCTTTAAAGGCCTCTTGGCAACCTTCCAAGGAATGGCAGAGTTCATTCTGATCGGTGTCCAGTGAGTGTAGCTCAATCGTGATGGAGCTCAACCTGTCAAACTTGCAGAAAAATGTCCGTTACATGTTCCAGCTGTTCCTTAAACATGCTCCCTAAGAGCTGTTTCCATTTGTTAGCTGTCAGAGCGATGTAGAGGAATTGCTCCGGATCCTGGGATGTCATCAGCCACCTTTGTTTATACACCAGTTTTTTCTCCATTAGCCAATCAATGTTTGGCAAAGAGAAAGCACAGGCTAGGAACTTTCCCTGATGAGTTGCTGTGCCCAGCCTTGGAGCTCTTCTCAGCAAAAGGAAATTGAGGAGGAATTTGGTTTTTCGTGTTTTCCTTCCTGCTTGTGAGACCTGTGGAGGGCTGCCCGAAGCTGAATCCAAACACGTCTTTTGACATTGGCAAAGATGGAGGTCTGAGCTCATGCATCACCTTGGAAACTGGATCTCATTGCTGCTAGGAAAGGAACGCTTGGTTGCCCAGAGCATTAAGATAGGGAAGGTTGATTCCACCTCTCAGTGCTCCTGCCTGGAGTCTTCAGAGATGCAGGCAGGATGAACCAAGTGACTTCTCAAAATTTTGCTTCTCTCTGGGTCCCATGGACATTGGAACTGTAGACTTTAGGGTTCAATGAGTGAGGGGGTGTACTGCTAGAATTTTTCTCACAAACGTGGATGTTTTTTCCTTCTGAAGCAAAAGGTCGTTCCATCCTCCAACCCGGGTGTTTGACTTCTCAGAAATTCCAGTGGTGTGCTGGAGTCAGCTTGTACCAGCCCTTGAGAGCTGATTGTGGACATCTCTCCCCAACTTGTGTTCAGTGACATCACATTGGTAGCTTGAAATCTGCCATAGTGGGAGTATTTACACCACAGAAGTTGACAAATGCTGCAAATCAGGGCTTGCCACCACTCAAGCTTGTTGTTAAACATCTACCAGCACACACAGGAAGTTTTCATCACCCCTAACATCCCCTCAGCCTCACTTATGGGGCTGTTTGGCTTAAAGGGAAGGGACTCCCTTTGCTGTGGTTTCATTGCGTGTTCCTGTTGTGTATAGGCAGACTGCCCCTTGTTCTCTCAACTCATATACTCAGCTTGAGAGAGAGCATTGTGGGGTGGGCTGTGTGGCAGAAGATCATCAGGGTGATGATTCTGCTCCTTTCGCTAATAAGCTATATGACGTCATTTTACCTCTCTAGTCCACAGCTTCCTCTTCACTATGGTAAAAGTAATTTGGATCATTAGGTGATTGCTAAGTTTCCTTTTAGCTCTGACATTTTGTGATTCGATGAGGGCTTAGCTGCTGGGAAATGTCATGTCTTTTAAAGGCTGGGGACCCTTCAAAGCTCTCTCATTTTCTCTCCAGATCTTGGACTCCCAATAATTTCATTTCTATCTAGACTTATACCTCCAGCATGAATGAATGGGGCCCTTCCACGTGAGAATCATCATTAATTAGTTCCTTTTATCTGCAGGTGTCAAAGCACTTTCAAGGCAGCAGTCAGTATCCTTCACGGTCACTCACCAAGGAAGGCTGCATGAATGTGCCTATGTTACAAGGGGTCTAGCACAATGGTGAACGGAGGGTCTGGAATTATTGACTTATCTTCTCTCGATCAGAAAAGAGGCTACTTCCTGGTCTTAAAGAAGTTCCAGTTTTGAGATTAATCTGCTGTATGTAACCCCAGATTACTTGACATGCTTGGCCTGTCTGATCTGATGAGTGAACTCTGTATATTTTCCATGTCTCTGAAGTGGAAATACCCCTGAATAGGTTTTTGCTAGTCCAGAAGATTTTGGAATACATGTTTAAATAAAGCTTTCTCCTCAAAATTCCTTAAAAGAAGAGTGGTGTGGGTTTGTATTGGGGATTGAGGGTAGACTTAATGGAATGTAGAAGGGATCAAATCCACCTTTACGGGCAACTTTGTGATTTTGCTTAGAATGCTGTCAAGACATGTAGGCCCATATTTCAGCACCTGCAGAAATATGTGTCCATGGGATGAGCCCTCTCTGCCCAAATGGGCACATTGACATGTGCCAACTCATGCCAGCTGTTATTGTGATTGTGTTTATGAGGCCATTTACTCTTGAATCGGGAATCCTGAGGGCTCTGCTGACTGTTTGCGGGGTTGGTTACCGACCTTGCCATCCCAACTGGGCTGTTTGCACTCAGTGGCTGCAGCCATGATCCCCACCCCTGAAGGTTTAGGCCACTGAGTCTGCCACCAAAAGCATAAGGTATGAGAAGGGCTGGAAAAGAAGTCAGTTCCTCTGGGATTCAACTTCAGAGGAGAAGGAGAGTTCTGTCCTGTACAGACAACAGAGGCTGGATGCAAACCTCTTAGCTTCAGACTGCCAACAGTGGCCCAGATCAGAGGTCTTCAAACTTCTTGTGGGAATACTTCCTAAATATATTTTTAAAAATTAAGCACCCTTGTACATTTTGTATTTGATATCTGAATTTTTTACGATAAGTTTTACTTTTGCAAATACATTTGCAAAAAATGTATTTTCCAACACCTTGTATATTCTCACTCCTCAAAATGTGATTCACGGACCAGCAACCTCAGCATCCCCTGGGAGCTTGTTAGAAATGCAGACTCTCGAGTCCTTCCCTGGCCCTGCTAAATCAGAATCAGCATTTTAATAAGATTCCCAGGTGATTTACATGCACAAAGTCTGAGAAGCACTGGTGTATATCATATACATGCTTTAAGTGTATCTTCATCAAAGCCTCTCAGTTTATGGAAAAAAGGTCTGTTATATGCCCTCATTGGAGAAACCATTTCTTATTGTCAAACCAATCAGACAAACCAGACTTGCTTTTAGTCAGTAAAAGGAATCGACTTTCTTTGTCACTCTTGTGTCACTAACACAAGTGAATGTGTTAATATGTGTGTTTGGCCAATCTTCTCCCTTCTGAGTTCTGATTCTAGGATGGATGGGTAGCTGCGTGGCTAGATAAATATAGAAGACACAAAGCTATGCTATGAATTTGTCTCCTGAATAAAATATGGCACTGTAGCCTTCAGTATTTCTTACTGAAGCTTTCTTTACTTTACTCTTGGGATTCTCCCTCTAAACTGATGCTGTCTTAAATGACACCTTTGTTTGGGTGCCAGGAGATTTTTACTCTTTGGGATAATGCACTCTGGTAAGATTGAGGATAGGTGGGCAATCCACCTTTCTGTAGTGAGGAGGAGGAAGGAGCTGTGAAAGAGGAGTAAGGAGAAGCAGGAGAGCACAGATCTGGCAGATTAGCTTTAGGGAGGCAAACATACGGAAGCTGACGATCTGAAAACTGAATCTCTTAAAGCTATCCATATGCCCACATATTGCCACAAAGTCTTTGGGGACCCCAGTGGTAGGTGAACCCCAGTTTAAGAACATTGAGTTGGAGAATGAATTAATACCCTTTTGGGACTTCCCGGATTCAAGCCTTTTAATCTTCCTTTCGCCCTTGAATTCATGTGTGTGCCCAGGCATACGCATGCATGTGCAACTATGTTAAACTAAAGAAGTTTAGCCTCAGTTCACCATGACCAAAGCTTCTGCCCGTTTCGCCTTCTACTCTTGAGATCCAACTTCAATTGGATATGGCAAATATTTATTTAACACCTGTTATGCATCAGGCACTGTACCATGCATTGGGAATATGGAGGTGACCAATGGAGATACAGGGAAACAGTCACCGTTGGTAACCAATATGAAAACCCTTGTGGGAATCATATAGAGATTTTTGTAGGATCTCAAAAGAAGAGATGACAAGAAACTTCCAATGTTAACCTAGCAGCTCAACCTCTTTATTAGGGGGGAAGTTCCTAAAGAAGGGATAATGAAGTCTTTAAAGAGAAGATGCATCTGCCTCATGTGCGTGTGTGTGTGTGTATGTGTGTGTGTGTATGCACGCGTGCACACACACATGCATGCGCATTATAGCTCAAGCCATCACAGACCTGCAGTGTTATCCAAGTGCTTTAATGTTCAATTCCCTTTGATTTGGTCCACAGTAACATCAAGTGTTTCTGCGGGCAATTCCAAGGCATCTGAGGAGCCTTGCTGGGAATCAAAATCCAGTAAGACTTTCAGAGAAATTGGAGAAGGGGAACTTTATTGGTTTTTAGGCCAGTCTTATAATTTCATTCTGTTTTCTGTCTGAGACACACACGCACAGAGTCTTTTATCACCCATTAGGCATGTGTCCTGCCAATCACAAGATTTAAGATGCAAAAAAATAAGCAAATGCTTGATTAGGGAGAAAGCAGAGCCATTAGGGCCCTGTGGCTGTTTCTGCACTGGGGCAGTCAGAGAAACCCAGGATCCATGCATCAGAAAAGAAATGGTGCAGAGAGACTCCAGTGCCCTCCTGGAGCTGTGGCCCATGGTAACTTGTTGACTCTGGTCCTGGGGTCAGGTTATTGCTGAGTTGCTGTTAGCGCTAATAATTGTAAAACGGCCCGCTCATTTTTCTACGTGAGGTGAGATCATTCTGGGTGTTTGTGGTGAGAATGTTCTCTGGGTGGCATCAAAGAACTTCTCACCATTACTGATTGAGGACTCCTTGCCCCAGTCCCCTCCCCTCCATGCCTGCCACTGCAGCCTTGCCTGCAGCACTTGCTGCCTTCTCCCCCATCCCCCTTTGGTTAACTTGGCCGAAGGCTGGGGAACTCATGAAAGAGGCTCAGTGCTGTAAGAGGGTGAAGGTTTGGACATCGTTGAGTGCCCAGAGACCAGTAGTGGTCACTGCCAGGTCTCTCTCCATCTTTCTTTTTCTTTAATTTGGTAATTTAAAATTTTTATATCATTTCAAACTTACAGAAAAGTTGCAATAACAATACAAAGAGCCCTTTCATGACACCGATGTTGCCTTTTATAACACTGACATTTTTTAAGAGATCAGGCCAGTTACTTTGTAGAATTTTCCTTATCTTGAGTATGCCTGATGTTTTTGCATGACTAGATTCAGGTTATACAAGTTTTCTTTTTTTTCTCTTCTTTTCTTTCTTTTTTTCCTGCTTACTGGATGCTAAACATTTATTGAGTAAAGAGCTTACTTTTTAAAATATTTTTTAAGTAACAGCTTTATTGAAATACAATTTACTCATTTAAAGCGTACAGTTCAGTGGTTTTTAATATATTCACAGAGTTGTACAACCATCACTACAATCAATTTTAGACAATTGTCATCACCCCAAAAAGAAACCCTGTACCCATTAGCAGCCACTCCCCATTTTCCCCTCCCCCCAGCCCCTGGCAACCACTAATCTACTTTCTGTCCCTATAGGTTTGCCTATTCTGGACATTTCACATAAATGGAATCACATAGTATGTGATCTTTTATGTCTGACTTCTTTCACTTAGCATCATGTTTTCAAGGTTCATCCTTATTGTAGCATGTATCAGGACTTCATTCCTTTGTATAGCTGAATAATATTCCATTGTATGGATAGGCCAGATTTTGTTTATCCATTCACCTGTTGTTTTGTTCTCACCTTTTAGCTATTAGGAATAATGTTGCTGTAGCCATTTGTGTACAGTTTTTGTGTGAACATACATTTTCATTTCTTTTTGGTATATGCCTGTGAATGGAATTGCTGGGTCATATGGCAACTACATATGACCTTTGGAGGAACAGGTTATGCATTTTTGACCTGTTACTGTCCTGTGTTAAGTTGTTACAGGGTAGACATTGGTGGGTCTCAGCAGTGCCCACCCTGGCAGTGCCATTTTGATGGGCACAACAAGCTCATTTCCAGCCCTTGTGGCCTTATTTTCCAGAGACTAACAACCCTCCTGGGTCTGTGACCCTGGCCAGAACTAGGGATTTTTGATTTTTAACCTCTCTTGAGGGACGCCTGTGAAACATGACCTCCTAGAGTGTTTGATGGATTGTCAGCCCCGTATCTGCAGGGAACACAAACCAGCTGTTCAGCTCTGTTAGCTCCCGTCTCATCTGGAACTGCCTTTCATAGGTTTTTTTTCCGCAAACAATGGCCCAAGTTATAGCCTTGCAGTTGGCAGCCCCATTTAATTGGGTCCTTCATTTCATAGTCTGTTATTTGCGTGGTGTCTGGGCCTTTACTGGAGGGCCTTGCTTTATCTTAAACTCAACAGTTTAGTAAGATGTTTGATGGAATCCAATGATTCATCTATTCCATGAAGAATGAGAGGAGTGTGTGTGTAGTGGTGAGGAGGGGCATGGCACACTGAGGAGAAACTACCTTTAAAAGAGAATCACATTGGGCTGGAAAAACCTCTACTTTCCATACAGGACCCCCTTCCCAGGGGCTTTAATTACTAAAATGATAAAATGGTCTGTGGTGCAATTTCACTGATAAATGGCCCCCTGGCATAGATTTCCATGACACTGGCAGTGTCAAGTGAGACCTTTATCACTTATGTTCTGGGGCATACAGAACAATTTTCTTCTGCTTTGTTGAACCAACTTGAATGTGAGGTGAAATGCCTTCCCTGTTTTACACCACCAGCAGGTTTGGGCTCCAAGTTTCATTTATGTGTCTTCATCTTGTGTATAGCGGTGCCTCAGATCATGGCAAAGGCTGGGCTTGAGATTCCTTGCTCAGGAATTCAGGACCATCCATGATTTAGGGTGTAGTGGATATGAATGAAGGCAATGGAGGTAGACTGCCTGGGGATAATACTGGCTCCAGGTGACCCTGGGCAAGAACTTAACCTCTTGGAAACGAGTTTCCTCATCTGTAAAATGGGAATAAGAATAGTACCTACCTCATACAGTTGTTGGGCAGATTAAATTGCTTGACAGATGTAATACACAGAGGGTGCTTAGTAAGTGCTTAGCTGTATTTCTTGTTATTATTATTTTCCTATGTTCCATCCACTTATGGCTATTGGCCCAGCTCAGACACCACCTCCTCTATGAAGCTGTGCCTGCGTGAGTGTCTGTCTTGCTCACTACTGTGTGCACAGTACCCAGCATAGTGCCTGGCATATACTACATGCTCAATAAATATTTGTTGAATGAATGAATGAATGAGTAAGGGATTAATTAATGAATGTGTTTTCCCATCTGGGGGCCATCCATTGCTCCTTGAGGCTTTGATAGCACTATATCTCTACCTCCTTTTATGGAGTTTCCACATTTAACCTTTATTGGAGTTAATTGTGCTTCAAATGTAACTTCCTTATGCAGATGGTCAGCCCTTGGAGAGTAGAGCCTGGGTCAATTGTTTTGGTATTTCCTGTGAGCCCTTGCATGGAGAGCAATAAATATTTGGTAAATAATTAATCACTTTTGGGAACAATGGTCTTAAACCATTAGATTGCTGTGTGTTTTTACTGGGACAAACAGAAAGACATATGCGTACAGAGAAGGTATCCCTCTAAAAATTTCATGGCAGGTAGCTTTCTTTCTTTTTTCCTAAAGGAAGTGATAAAGGTAAAAGTTAAAGAGGTGGGTGACAGTGGGAGCCAGAGACTCATAATAAATAAAAATGTGAGTTCAGTTCAAAGAACACGTTGATGTTAAAGTTTCATTGGAGTTTAACAATTTTAGAAAATATATAGGTTTCATTTTGCTTTGAACTCCTTCAAATGTGTGTTTTTTTTTTAAATAAAAGCACACAAAGACTCTTTGGTTCTGTCTGAAAAATAATGGATTATTTGCTTTGGGTTCTGGATTTTGAAGCTAATCACTGTCACTGGGCTTCTTGGGTTCATGGTTGGGAATGCCGTGGTTGTTTAGTGGGGAGCTGAGGCCTGTCTCTTCTTCGGCATGGCTGGTTGGAAAGAATGAGAAGTCACTTGGCCAGTGGCCCAGAATCGAGCAGGGTTGGTCCACATGCAGGCCAGGCTCCTTCCTGGATGCCCTGAAAACAGATGACAGGTCAAAGGGAGGTGGATGCCAACTGGTACCTGAAGAGATCTCCCATTTTATTTAGGATCAGGTAACACTTGGCCAAGTTGGGAAGTAGAGAAGTGAGTTACACTGAACCTGTTCCCACATATTCTGCAGAAAGAAGCCATGTGCATCAAAACGCAAGTATGGAGTGGGTCAAGGCAGTTTTTCTTCACTTTGATCTTTGAATTTATGGATTACACGTACCTGGAAGTTTTGGTAAACTAGTGAAAATTTTTAAAAAGTATATTATCTATGGTAAGCTGACTGCTGTAACACCCTCAAACCTCAGTGACTTATTCTGATAAATATTTATTTCTTACTCACACCACAACCCAATGTGGGTTGGCAGGGGGCAGAGGAGGGTGCTGTGCTACACACGGTCATTCAAGGACCCAGGCTCCTTCCGTGTTGTGACTCCACCCTCACTTAGGGCCTCAGAGTCCTCCACTGGATCCCCAAATCCAGCCAGCAGTCAAGGGATGAGAGAGAGAGAGAGAGCAAATATGGGGGACCGTGAAGGCAGTTTTTATGGGCTAGGCCTAGAAATGGTGTTGATCACTTCCACCCACATTCCGTTGGCCAGCCTCAGTTCACGGCCATGCCTAGCCACGGGGAGCCTGGGAAATGTGGTCTAGCAGCATGCTCAGAGGAAAGGCAAATGGTTTGGTGAGAAACTAGTCAATCTCTTCCACAAAAACCAAACTGGAAACTCCCCCTCTTAGTTGTCATAAGGAGGGACAGGGTATTTTACTGTGGTTTGGAAAATGCTTGATTTAAAAATTGCTACCAGTGTGTCCTAGGGAAGGGGCCAACACTGAATAAGCCAAGGGCAATCATTCATTCAAACAGTTTTCCATTAAGCATCTACCCTGGGTCAGGCATTATGTTGGGTACAGGAGCCATGATGGTGGGCAATATCAGAACCAGTTCCTGTCCTCTTGGAGCTGGCATCTGTCAGAAGACAGGCAATTGAACGTGCAAATTCCATGAGATGAGAACTATGTGGGGGGAAATAGGGTGCTATGGGAACCTAGGCCAGTCTGGAAGAGCCAGACAAGTTTCCAGAACAAAATGACATTTACACTGAGACCTGAAGGAGGGGTACTAACACTTAGCCAGCTGGAGAAAGGCAGGGCAGTGGTGTGGATAGGTGTGTGCCAGGCAGAGGGAATAGCTCAGTGGCTCTGAGTCTTGACTGCAGCTTGGAGCCACTTGGGGTAGATTTGGCCAATTAACTCAGAATCTTGGGGTTGGTCCAAGCATTGGTTTTGTTTTGTTTTTTAAAGCAGCTTCCCAGGTGATTCTGGTGCAGAGCCAAGGTCAAGAATCACTAGAATAGCAGCTTCAAAGAGAGGCCATGTGTGTGAGGGACTGAAAGCTTTTCACAGTGAAGTTGCTCCCACTGAGGCGTGGGGTGGATGGGGAGCAGGGCAGAGGGGGAAATGCTTAGCTGAGGAGAAGCCACTTCCCAGGAGCTCTCAGCCTGCTGGGCTTCACCAAAACCGAAACTCCTCCCACGGTGTCTAATTATCTCATCACCTTTGGTGGTTTGTGGGAAGGTAGGACAAGAGCAAGGATGGAGTAAATAAAAACCTGCCTCTCTTTGATTTCTTAAGCAGAGAAGGGCCACAGTGCAGGCTTTGCGCCCGACCGGCTGGAGTCGGTGTTTCTCTGGGGCCGGGCCAGGCAGGGTGCAGGTGCAGCCTTAGAATTGTCAGCTCACCATTCAGCAAGCTCATGAGCGGTCACGCAACAGCTCCTTTAGAAAGAACCCATTGGGATTTATCTGGTCAGCATGGGGTCCTGCACATAATGGAGGGGTCCACAGGCTGTTGTTTCTGGCCTCCTCTTGGGCCTGTCAGTTGTTCCCTGGTAAGGAGAATGCAGGGACGTCCGGGCCCTAGGCCTGCATGCTAAACAGGCTGGGTTTTTGTAGGCCTCCTGCGTTCCCCAGGCCACACCATGTGTTTGGAAGCCCCTGGAACATCTTTGGTAGCAAATACACACCTGCTCACCATGAGGAGTTACGTTAACATGAAAAGCAAGCGCTTTCTTCCTGTTTGGAAAGCATAAAGCCTTTAACCTTATGATTTTCTCATTCAAACTACCTAATTGGAGGTGTAAAAATGTTGGGGCTGAGTACTGAACCAAAGCCAGGGCTGTGTTTCTCAGAAGGCTGTGAGCTGTGGGGGAAATCATCTCAAATATAGAGGACAGCTTGTTTGAGAATAAAACTGAAGGAAAAGTTTAGACCCACTTTTACTATTTTCCTCACAGAAAAACTGTGGTTATTGGGTTTTCCTCAGAGATAAAGGAAAAAAAAATCCTCCGTTTCTATACCCGAGCTCTGTCCTCTGGCTGCCCTCTTGGGCACGCATTTTTCTAGGCATCCTGGATGCTGGGTGTGGGAACAAAGGTTTGGGAATGGTTTATGTCTGGATACTTACCTCATGTATATATATATATGAATATCTAGAAACTGCCTTAAAAATAAAATTGTAGTGATTATCTCTATGATTATATACTGCAGCCATTTTGCAAGGAGATTTCAGGGAAATATTTAGGCTAAAAAAAAAAATCAAGCCATCCCCACCCCTTATGAATTTCCACTGTGGGTGATCAGCCACCATGGCAGTACTGCGGCCTGACTTGTACTTGCTCAGATATTTGAATGTAACTCCCGTTGCCACACAGGAAGACCTGTTGGAATCCAAGATGCCCAGGACCCATTTACAATTGCAACAAAAAGAATAAAATACCTAGGAATAAACTTAACCAAAGAGGTGAAAGATCTGTACACCGAAAACTATAAAACATTTCTGAAAGAAATTGAAGAAGACACAAAGAAATGGAAAGATATTCCGTGCTCTTGGATTGGAAGAATTAACATAGTTAAGATGTCCATACTTCCTAAAGCCATCTATAGATTCAATGCAATCCCTATCAAAGTTCCAACAACATTTTTCACAGAAATAGAACAAAGAATCCTAAAATTTATATGGAACAACAAAAGACCCCAAATAGCTAAAGGAATCCTGAGAAAAAAGAACAAAGCTGGAGGTATCACACTCCCTGATTTCAAAATATACTACAAAGCTGTAGTAACCAAAACAGCATGGTACTGGCACAAAAACAGACACACAGATCAATGGAATAGAATCGAAAGCCCAGAAATAAACCCACACATCTATGGAGAGCTAATCTTTGACAAAGGAGCCAAGAACATACAATGGGGAAAAGAAAGTCTCTTCAACAAATGGTGTTGGGAAAACTGGATAGCCATATGCAAAAAAATGAAAGTAGACCCTTACCTTACACCATACACAAAAATTAACTCCAAATGGATTAAAGACTTGAATGTAAGACCTGAAACTGTGAAACTTCTAGAAGAAAACATAGGCAGTACGCTCTTCGACATCAGTCTTAGCAACATCTTCTCAAACACCACGTCTGACTGGGCAAGAGAAACAATAGAAAAAATAAACAAATGGGACTACATCAAACTAAAAAGCTTCTGCACAGCAAAGGAAACCATCAACAAAACGAAAAGACAACCTAACAATTGGGAGAAGATATTTGCAAACCATACTTCTGATAAGGGCTTAATCTCCAAAATATATAAAGAACTCATGCATCTTACCAACAAAAAAACTACCAACCCAATTAAAAAATGGGCAAACGACCTGAACAGACATTTCTCCAAAGAAGATATACAGATGGCTAACAGACACATGAAAAGATGTTCAAAATCATTAACTATCAGGGAAATGCAAATCAAAACTACAATGAGATATCACCTGACGCCCGTCAGAATGGCTATAATTAACAAGACAGGAAACAACATGTGTTGGAGAGGATGTGGAGAGAAGGGAACTCTCATACACTGCTGGTGGGAGTGCAAACTGGTGCAGCCGCTATGGAAGACAGTATGGAGATTCCTCAAAAAATCTAGGATAGAACTACCATATGATCCAGCCATCCCACTGCTGGGTATTTATCCAAAGAACTTGAAAACACCAATTTGTACAGGTACATGCACCCATGTGTTCATTGCAGCGTTATTCACAATAGCCAAGACTTGGAAGCAACCTAAGTGCCCATCAAGGGACGAATGGATAAAGAAGCTGTGGTATATATACACGATGGAATACTACTCAGCCATAAGAAACGATGAAATCCAGCCATTTGTGACAACATGGATGGACATTGAGGGTATAATGCAAAGTGAAATAAGTCAGAGGGAGAAGGTCAAATATCGTCTGATTTCCTTCATTAAGTAGTAGATAGTAACAACAATAAAACACATAGGGACAGAGATTGGATTGGTGGTTAACAGAGGGGAAGGGGGGAGGGAGGAGGGTGAAAGGGATAATTCGGCACATGTGTGTGGTGATGGGTTGTAATTAGTATTTTGGTGGTGAACATGATGTAATCTATGCAGAAATAGAAGTACAGTGATGTACACCTGAAATTTTTACAATGTTATAAACCAATGTTACTGCAATAAACAAAAAATTAAAACAAAAACAAACAAACAAAAAAAAAACAAAAAAAAAACCAAGATGCCCAGGAGAGTCAACTTGAGTTCTTTGCCAGAAACAGCCTCCTTCTCCAACTCAAGGGCTCTTACTTCTCAGTTCTCCCATTTGACAGCTGAGAAAACAGAAGACCTGAGAGGTCAAGTGCCTGGTGCAAGGTCACACAACTGCGTAGTGGCAAAGCTGGGACCAGAAACCTGGTCTCCTGAAGCTTAGGGAAGGCTTATTACCTTAACAGAGATAGCAGGCAGGTGTTTGATTGCATACTGGTCTTCATCATTAATAGTGGCTGTAGAATCACTGTGTTGAGAAGGATTCTGAGACCTTGTATTTACTCACTCAAAAGAAGTGCTGTAAGTTATTAGCTTGGTCTACCTGGGGTACAGGTGAGAGGATTTGCTGCACTTTTTGTGTCTCTCCAGCTGTTATACCATGCTGTGTTTTGATTTCTAAAGCAGGTTCTAGAGCTTCTGTTGCCCCACTCCTCTGCTAGTGTAAGCCCAAAATTCTTTAGGATGACCTGCCAGCCATGTTTGCCAGCCCTACAGGGAAGCCCTAGAGGGGGAGAACAGAGCGTTCTCCGCTTACTGGGGCACTTTCTCTTGATGCTTCTGAATGAGGCCCATCAGAACTCCTGACCCTGCAATGTCCCACTCAGTGTCTCTAACATACTTTTCAGGGAGTGGAAAATGAGATCAAAACGATCCTGTCACCCACCCTCCAGATGCAAGTTTCCCTCCATTTTTCCTCCTGTGTCTGATGGTGGATGGCTCTGGTCCAAGCAGGCAATCAGTTTGGGAGTTTACTTGAATGGCAAACACACACACACACACACACACACACACACAAACACGCACACACACACACACACTATGATCCAAGAGTGCTGGGAAAACCTCTCATCGTCTAGAAGAATTAGATGCTTTACACTTGGAGGCTTTGATGCATTTTTCACTTTGACGGTTTGAAGTTAGAACTTCCCTCTCTTCTTACCCTTTGCCCTCCCTCCCACAGCCCGTTTCCCTGGGAAGCAGACTCTTTGGCTAAGGGTCAGAATTGCTCGCCAGTCCCTTCCTGGGAAATGGGTCCCACCTCTAGGACAAGAATGAGATCCTTTGGGCCTCTCCCAGGGAGGTTCTAGTTTTCGATGTCAGAGTCAGCTCCCTGGCTTCAGTTTGGATCACTTTTTTGGGAGCAGCTGACATTCAATTTTTTCCTCGTCAACCAATTGCACTTCCTGGAAGGCTTGGGTGAGTTGCCTAACTGCACCAAGCCTCAGTTTCCTCATCTGTAAAATGGAGATAGCGATAGTTCTCACATCATGGAATGTCATGAGGATTAAATAGAGCATAGAAAGTGCTCAGCAAGTGTCCAGTAACTGTTCTGTATTATTTTCAAGTCACAAGTACAGAGCCCTTGAAGGAGCATCAGTTGTGTACACTAATTTTGTGCATGGCTGTGTGTTTGAGCATTTCAAAGACAGAGAGAGAGGTAGGGAGGGAGAGGAAAAGCAAGCGAGCAAGCTGGTGGGATGTGTTGACGATAAAAGCAGTGACACTATAGAGAACTGTCATCTAGTACCGAGATTGTGTATTGTTTAGGCTGGTGCATCTGAAACTTTAATACACATATGGATCATCTGGGGATCTTATTTAAAATGTAGATTCTGATTCAGTAGATCGGGGCTGAGGGTCTGGGACTCTGCATTTCTAATAAGTTCCCAGGTGATGGTGATGCTGCTGGTCTGTGGACCCCCCTTTGACAAGCAAGAGTTTAGGTGACAGTGGGCCAATGCTGCCCTGTAAGTTTGGGACAACCAGAAACTTCACGGGCCCATGGCCAGTTAGCTGGATTGGTGAGTCCAGCAGCTGAGGCCTGCTGTAGACGAATGGAAAAATAGTGAAGCACAACTCTGAAGAGCCAGATTCTCGTCCTGGCCAAGTACTGAGAGACAGTGAGCATGTCACTTCCCTCCCTCGGTCTTGGCAGCTTCCCACCTTTAGAGGAGATGGCAGCTTAGGGTACTGTAAGGCCTTGCTGTTCCCAGGGTGGTTCTTAGCCCAGCGTCATCGGGCTACCTCAGACCTCCTGCACCCAAAGCTGCATTTTAACAAGTTCCTGAGGGGATTCACTTGCATGTTAACATTTGAGAAGCACTGATCTAAGACTCCTTCCAGCTAGAAGATTCTTTTTTTCTGGAAAGTTCTAATTCTAGCTCTGATGAATGAATCACTCCATTTACGCAAGGGGGATGTCTTCATCAAGAAATACCCTCTTCCCGTTCTCTAACATTCTCCTTGGTGATATGCAGAGAAGGTCAAACCAGTAAAACTTACTCCGAGCCACCATTTGCCTGAATTCTAGTAGGATGAGAGGGTGTTAAGAATCCCCATAGAGTTGGAAATGAGGATAGAGTTGGAAATGAGGCACTGGCTGCCGTATGCATTGTTAGGGATGTTGCTGATCAACAACAGACTTCATAGTTTAGATTGTGGGGCTGTTCTAGACTTCATTCCCTGGAGTAATGCCTTCTACCACCACCAACACCTCTCTCAGGCCCTTGGTGAATTGCAGCATGGTCTCCCCATCTTTCCTGGACCTAGCACCAGCTCCTACATTTTTCTTCGAAGTTGGTGCACATTGGCTGGGTTGGGAAGAAAGGTGGAGGCGTATTCCCACAGGTCTACATTCTGGGCTAACCTTCTGCTCTGTGATGGGAATTGGGGCTAAAAGTGGAGTGTATTCCATTGAATCCAAGAGGAAGAAGCAAAATTGTCCCAAGATTTTATTCCATCGAGGAATTTTAATTATAAAAATTCAGATATAAGAAAAAGATGGAGAATAATATAAGAAACACCATCCAGATTAAGAAATAAAATATTACAAATAAAATTGTAATGTAGACTCCTTCTTAATAGCATCACCTTCTTCACCCATACCATGAAATTTGGTGTTAATAACTCCTAGGCATGTCTTTATATTTTAACATACATCTATGTATTCCCAAGCAGCATTTAGTATTGTTTTGCCTGATTTTAAATTTGTGTACATTGTTTTATACTGTGTGTATCTTTCTGCAACTTGCCTTTTTTGCTCAATATTATATATGGAGATTTATTCATACTGTTACTTGTAGCTCTACTTGATTCATTTTAAATTGCTGTATATAGTTCATTATATGAAAGTACTTCCATTTATTTATCTATTCTCCTGTTGATAAAGTCAGTCGTTTCTAGTTTTTCCTCTTCCAAACAATGCTACAATGAACATATGTCCCTTTTGTGCATATATGTATGAGTTTTTCAGGGCAGTGTTTTTCACAAAGTGTATTGTGACTCATTTGTGGGTCATGAACTCAAACCAATGGGTTGCAACTGGCACTGAAAAAAATGAAATAGAATAGAATGTATTAGAAAATTCAGAATATGTTGCCCATGGTAAGAGGAGTTACTGTTTCATTAAACTTGTTTCAATTACAAGGCGACACAGTTTACTTTGATACCCAGTGACCTTGTAACTGAAACAAGTTTAATGAAATTAAACTTACTGTGTGGGTCATGGTCAACCTAGGGATGGACTTGCTGGGTGGAAGGCTATGTGTATCTCTGGCTTTGCAAGAGCTTGCCAAATTCCTCTTCCAAGTGTACCAATTCACACTTCGATGAGTTTTTAAGTCAAAAATCTCAAGAAAAAATGGACCCCAAGGACAGATAGAAGCTAAAAAATGAGTGAGAAAAAAGTAAAGCTTAAAATTTCCACCTTCCTCACTCCTCTTGCATGCCTCTTAACCCTAAGTAAACGTTGTGGGTTTTCTTGACCTTGTAAATTTGCTTTTAATCTTAAAAAAGAAAAAAAGTTTAGAAGGAAATTCCTCATCTTCCTGTCTCTCTCGCCTCAGTTCAGGAAGGGGCAAGCTGGAAGGAGGTAATAAATAAGCAACCCCCTTCCTTTTTGGAATCCATTAATCACAAGTCTGAGGAGAGCTGTGTCTAACCTTTGCTCTCTAGCTGCCGTGGGCAGTTTTTCAAAGTTGGACAAAGATTTCTCTGGATCAAAGTCAATGGTGCCATCATTATCGCTTGTTTAGAAATGAAGCAGGGATTTGAGGAGCCCAAGGAGCTGTCCTCCCATAGCTCATCTCTCTGGGGGCCCTGGTCAATTCCTGCTCTAGTCCTGAACTGCCATCCCCCCGCCCCCCCAAGGAAAGACAAAGCCCTCTCTGTAAACTGATTGCTCTCTGACTTGTGCCCTATTTTATTGGAAATGTGTATTCGTGTGTTCTCTCTCACTCTACACTATACAAGCAGGACGTAGAGATGTACAGAAGGCAGGCTTTGGAGAGGAGGGAACCCTCAAGCCCTCACCTGGCCCCTCCTCTGTACCAGTCCCTTTGCTCAGCACCTACCATTCATCATCTCAATTCATCCTTGCAACACCCCTTTTCATAGATGAGGAAACTAAGACTCAGAGTTTAGGTGACTTCCCCAGGTCACTCATCAAATAAGATATAATTCCTAACGTTATGGAGCACTTTTGATACACCAGGCATTGTTCTTAGCACCTTATACAATTTTCTCTTTAAATCCTCATCACATTCTCAATGAGGGTGGGTACCATTATTATCCTAACTTTACGGATGAAGAAACTGAGAGGTTAAATAATTGGCCTGAAATTGCACAGCCAGTGAGTGCAAAGGCCCAGATTTGAACCCAGAAGGTCTGGCTTTAGTACTCAAGTTCTTAGCTCCTTTTGATGTCCTCACTCTGCAACCTACAGGTGATGACATCAAACCCCCCACAGTGAGTATGTTTACTGAATTATGGCCTGACAAGTCACCTAGTCTTTTAGCACTTGACATTTTCCGTCTGTTGAATGGGGTGGTCAATGACTTGGCTGTCCCGCCCTGTTCTGTATGATGAGTAAGCCTCTTCTTCCCTCTCTTCCTTCCAGCATTTACCAATAGGTAAGGGAGATGGTCTCTGCCCGTGGGAACTTGCGACAAGCCTGTACAGCACAAGGGAAGCAGTGTGGTCACAATGACAGTGACCATGTATAGTTAAAGGCTGAAATGAGTGGATGGCACACAGATCAGAGAAGGAGGAGCTGGATGAGGCTTGGAGATAGCCTTGTAGATTTCATCAGTAGATCTCAGTTCACGTAAACCCGTGGCTATCACACTTGAGGTGCATCAGAATCATCTGGAGGGCTTGTTAAAACACAGATGGCTGGACTCCAACCCCTCCCCCCCCACTAAATTTCTGATTGAGTAGGACAGGAGCGAGGCTTGAGAATTCTCATTACTAAAAAGCTCCTGCTGCTGTTTAGAGACCACACTTAGGAAATCAGTGACTTAAACAATAGGTAAGATTTTTTTTAAGTGCAAGAAAAAGGAAGTGAGTGTGATCCATGTATTAGTCAGAGTAGGTTAACTGTCATAACAAACAAGCCCTAAAGTCTTCATGGCGTAACAATAAAAGTTTTATTTCTTGTTTCTGTTACAGTTCCGTGTGGGTTGATGGAGGAGTACTCTGTTCCATGAAAGCATTCAGGGGCCCAGGCTCCTTCTATCTGTGGCTCTGCCACTCCCTGGAGACTTCGAGTCCTCCATTAGAGCATCTAAATCTACCAGCAGTTGAGGGAAGAGAGAACGGAGGATTGTGCAGAAGGCTTTTATGTGCCAGGCCTAAAGGAGAAACACGTCATTTCTGCCCATGTGCCACTGGCCAGAACTCAGTTACACAGTTCCGCTTAACTGCAAGGGAATCTGGGAAATGCATCCCAGCGAAGGGCCTGGGTAGAAAAGGAAACAGAGAGTGAATATATAGCAGTCTTTGCCACAGTCTGAGGATCCACAAGGAACTTGGTTTGACTGGAAAGGAACATTTGTGTTGAGAGAATAGATAAATGTTTCATGCTCTTCCAAGGAAATTTGCTGCAGACAGTTCAGGTCATTATTTAGCATCATTACAGAACAGCTGTAGAGTGGGAAAAATAATTACCAGATTTAGGCCCAGACGCTCTTCATTGAAAACCTGGACAGATGACTTTGTAAAGTTACGTAACTTCTCAGTACCTGTTTTTTTCTCTATAAAAATTGGGGTATGATATATGAAAATTGCTAGCCCAGTGCCGAGGACATAACAACAGAGAGTAGTTATTTCTGTGTTTGCCACACTCAGACGGACAGACATAGCCAAGATGTTGTGGCATCGGGAGCCCCTTCATGTGGACAGCTGTGGGATTCAGCTCTGAAAGGACACAGGCACAGCCCCCTCTCAGCAGTTGGGTGGCTGTTCCCAAGGCTGCAGCCTTATGCCTCGGACATCCCACAGGGAATCAGGCCGGCCTAGGAGGCCCAAGGGAGTGGCCTAGGCCGAGACCACAGCAAGAGTCAGTTAATACTTGGTTTCTGGAGTTGCACTGCCTGGAATCAACACCATAACCCATCTGGGTGATTTTGGCCTTTGTGCCTCGGTTTCCTCATGTGTAAAAAGGAGCTAATCATATTACTTACCTCATACAGTTGTTGTGACGACAAGATGAGAAAAAGCTAAAGATAAGGGAAGTACTGGAGAAAGATTCATGAATTTCCTAGCCCTGTGGCATTCTGCCATTTCTCCCCCTTGGCGTCATTAGCTGAGGCCAATATGGAGGTTCTTTGAGCATATGAACCTGTTAGCCTTCATTTGGTCTTAGGAGGGCCATCCTAGGCCTGACAGAGCCCTGTCCTCTCCCCATAGCTCGAGTGTCTTTCAGTGATTCTGAGGCCCCTGAACTGTCGATGGACGTGAATGCAGTCTGAGGGAGGAGGTGGTGAGAAATTCTCTGAGCTCTTTCTCCAGGCTGCGCCTACATGTTGGATTAGTGGCCCATGGCTGAGTGGCCCCAGCAGTTGAGATGATAGTCTCCTGGGCTCCTTGATGGCAGTACTAATGCCCAGAAGGTCCCCCCCTTGCATTCCCAGCACCAGTGCAAATCTCCATTCCACCTGGTTATTTGCTCCCCTCAGGTCTGGGCCCTTTAAAAGCCTTTCTCTCCCCCTTGTTCAAATGTTGCAATTGTGGGTGATTGAAACCACATTTTTATATGTGTCAAAATCAGTTCAGCCTTTAGAAAGAAATCATAATATAAATTGGATCATATATCCTAAGTGGATGCCACCAGCTAATTCGTTTGTTAGACCGTTCAGCTACATAGGATTAAGTGAGTGTTTACTCTTAAGCAGTTACATGTGGGTCTCATTAATGCACACTCTGGTATGGCTTGTGCCTAATATCTTGTCAAATAGGGGAGCGTATAGAAGGCGCTTGCAAACCACTGAACTGCAGGGAGCCATTACTTCTTGAGCAGCCTCTAGTGATTAATGGGGTGGGGCTGGGGGAGCTGGCTGCCTTTCTCTGACTTGATGTTCCAGAAATTTGGTGTCTTGCACTTCCATTGGCCTCTCTTTAAAGCAGAGGAGGGCAAAAGGAGGGCCCGCACATCTACTTTAGTATAGAGGGACACAGATTTGGAATCCCACTGTGTGTAAGTGGGAAAAAAATCTATTTTAGAATGTCCCTGCCCCTTTTTGAAATGCATGCTCATTAAGTTCCTCACATCCTCAGACAGGCTGTGGTCTATACCCTCCCTAGTCCAAGTGGGGATCCGGGGCCATGAGCGACAGCATCACATTCTCAGGCCCCGCCCTAGATATACGGAATCAGAATCTGACCTTTCCTGTGCAATGGATGTGCACTGAACTTGAACACATGCTGGTCTAAACCACTGTTCTCTACTTTAGCTGCACATTGGATTCATCTGGAGGGTTTTTTAAAATGCTAGTTCCAACATCCCACCCCCCAGAGATTCAAAGGTAATTGGTCTGCAGTGGGCCTGGGCATCAGGACTTTTAAAAGCTTCCCAAGTGATTCTAATGTGCCGCCAAGATTGGGAAGCACTGGCTGTGACTGGGGCCCCCCCAGTTTTTAGGGGAGATTACATCGCCTGGTTTACAAGTGGCTGGGAGGATTTGGGGAGGTAACAGCCAGCCAGCAAGCACATCAAGGGCACCCAGAGGTCCTCTTCCTTCCCACCTTCACCACATGGGAACCCTTCCCGAGTTCCCATTTTCCTACTTCTTGAAAAGAGAGTTTTCTTTCGGTGCCAGGTGTGAGAATGTTGGGAACCGATGCTGAGAAGAGTTCGGGAGTCCGTATGCATTATTTTCATCCAGAACTGTCTTGTTGGTTGTCCTTGTGTTTTTGCAACATTATGGCAAGAACGTCATTTGTTCGTTTTTTTTTTTTTTTCCCATTCCTGGTTCATTTATTTATTTATTTTTCAACTGCCAGCTGGTGGGAGCCGCAGTGTGGGAAAAACTGAGTTCAAAAATGCTTCCTTCCTAGTGCCTGTGCTGGAATCCAGACTCATATTGTGTCTATGACATTTTGGATGTGTGTGTTGTTGGCTGGTGCTGGTGTAGGTCAGAAGCCCCAGGGCACAGGAGGCATTTCATTTGGCCACCAGATTGTCTTTTATAAGGGGGTAGGCAAGGTGTTTTTAAACAGGCTCCTATCCTGGGCAGCCCACACAAGTTGGCAGAGACTCTTTCCTCCCAGCTCCTCCCCACTAAGCATAGCGAGAAACCCTGAAAATAATGCGGAAGACTAAATAATGCTGGGAGTACAGTCCTCAACTAGCCCCAGGGTAACCACCACCCTAACTTCTGACCTCAGAGTGTTGTTTTGCCGCTTTTTGTGTTTTAGGTAAATGAATCATTCAGCTCGTGCTGTTTTGTGTCTGGCTTCTTCTATCCAGTCTTATGTTTGTGAGATCCACCCATGTTGTTGTGTGTAGCTGTAGAGAAGGATTTTGACCAAATATTGATCTTGGCCTCTTGGTGGAGTTAGGACTTGAGTAAAACTAAATTTAGCAGCAGTTTTTAATTTTTTTCTTAGTATAGAAGTACAAAACCTGTAAAATTAACCAAATTTAAAAGATAAAGATCAATAAAATAAAAATAATCTCTAAATCTATCACCCAAAGAGAATCACTCTTGATATTTTAGTGTATATCTTCCAGGAGATATTTTGTACATATTTTAATCAAATGGGCTTATAGTCTACATATTGCTTTGTAAACTGATTTTTTTCCTTATTAGACACTTACTAGAACAAGAATATCTTTCTGTGTCACTAAATATTCTTCTGCAACATCCTCTTTAATGGTTGCATAGTTTTTCTTTGTATAGAAAAATTGGGCTTAATATATTTTAAACTTTTTTTTTTGCATGAGATTTATGAGCTGCCTTAAACAGCTTTTATTGTCATAAAATTGCAATAAGTAAGTAACATTGCCAACTCTTTTGAAGGAAAGCAGACATTAATTTTTGTCTTAATGGTGTATTTGACTGCCCCAAACTTGTGGGTGCCAGTTGGTGTCTGCTGGGTGGCGAGAAGCTGAGTGGGCATAGTTGTCAAGATGGGAGAGTCTCTGTGTGTTTCTGAAATGAAGGCCAATATTAGGTGTCTAGTGTCCTAATCTCTGGTTATATTTTCAGAAAGTCAAGAGCTAAGGGGTGATTTTTCATTAACTCACCTTTAGGTCGGGATTATGAATTTTCTCTTTCCCGCCTGCCAAAAAGTCACACTGTGTCCACTAGGCATTAGGGTCACAAGATTCTAATTTTGAAGGCACACCTTTTTAATTTTATGAAATAATTCAATTCTGTTAACTAGAACCTGTGGGCGTTGGTTGACTTTTTTCCTTTTTACCAAAAGGGATTAAATGGTAATCGGATCCCTAATTCTCACACAGTCTTCTGGTGGCCAAAGAGACAGGTGGACATTGTCGTTTTTATTGAGGATGCTATTAGAGTGTTTATAAACCACAGAACAACTTGGGAGAACTTTAAAGCACTTCAGGCCAATAAGCTCATTAATGATGAGGAAAAGGAAATAAAATTTCATTGTCTTTATACACATGCTATGGCTAAAGTCCAAGTAATTTTGGCTCCTATCAACATTTGCTGGCTAGCACTTTGAGAACAAATAGACACAGTATTAGCAAGATTTTGAGTCAATAATAAAATTTGGACTTTGGCCACACACACACACACACACACTCGCAGCCCCCCACACATGGGGGCTGAGGGAGAGATTGAGATTGAGAGAGAGAGACAGGCAGAAAGAAAGAGAGAGAATTTTCTAGTCCTTTCTTCTTTAACCATAAAACAAGAAGAAATTTCTAAATCTGAAATTCTTTGAGGTCCTTCCTTACATGTGCCATAAAGAGGTATAACTATTTCTGCTTAGAAAGGCCTTTCTTTATTTCACGATAAGTTCCTGGCCTTCCTGGGATTTCAGAGATCTTAACTCCATCACTGCCCAATCCCCACCTCATTGAACCGATCTTTAAGATTGGGTTTGGAGTTGCTGCCTTCTGACCCTCTTGTGCAGTAAGTATGGCAGAACCTCCTGGGTGAGATGCTGGTGAGAAATGTGTTATGGAATATTTGTAATTATACTAGAAAATGTTTTAGTAGGAATTTTCTTACTATGATCACAGCATCTCCGAAAATTTTCATTGCTCTCTAGAAAAAAAAATCTTGAGTTGGTAGATACTCCTTTTAGAGGCAAGCACACCTTGATACTGCCTAACGCCGCTTACCCATCACTCTCTAGCCCTGGGGCTTTGGGACGTTTCATAGGTGCTATGGAATTCTAGAGGTGGTCGGAATTTCTAAGATGATATCATGGGATGACTTGATTTTATATCTAGTGTTTGGTTTTGTGAGAATGAAAATAACCCAACTCCCCTTCTCCTCTCATGAATACTCACTGTGGTTTGGGGCCATGAGTCTTGTCTCCCACCAGTCTTTTGTGGCCATTTTGTGAATTCCAGCTCACACAATGTCATCTCAGGATGAGTGAACTCAGCGTGCATTCTGGGAGTGAGACATTTGCGTTCCCCAGACCTGCTTATGGCAAATATGTTCCTTATGAATGAGGTTCCTCTCTGTTTTACACTTCCTTTCCTTTGATCTTTTGCCTCTGGGTTTTAATGGGCAGGAGCTTTCTAGGAAGGTTAGGAGAATTTTTGTCATCTATATCCTGAGAAGAGGAGAGTTGAAGGTGCATATGTGTGTGTGTGCACATGCACGTGTGTGCAAATATATGTGCGTATATATGTGTGCATGCATGCATACGCATTTATGTGCACATGCACGCACCTGTGTGTCCACCCATGTGTGTTTGTACGCACCTGTGTGTCCACCCATGTGTGTTTGTGTGCACCTATGAGCATGTGTTTGTATAGGCACGCTGCACATTCGTTGGTCTATATCGTACACTCCAGATGTCCCTGAAGGCAGGAAGGATATTGTCTAGGTATAATAATAATGATAACAATAATAATAATAATAATAATAGCCAATCTTTATGGAGTGCCACGTTTCAAGCACTGTTCTAGGCATTTAATCCTTACAACACCTAATGAAGTAAATACTGTTGCTATCCCCACTTTTCAGATGAAGAAACTGAGGCACAGAGAAGTGAAGAAACTTACCTGAGGTCACACAGCTAGGAAGTGGCAAAGCTAGGCTTCAAACCCAGCTTGGCTGTCTCCAGCTCTTAACTTGCATGCTAAACTGGAAAGGATGTCCCCAGGGGAAGCAAGACCTCCTCAGCTTTCCCCAGATAAAGCTGAATCTTGTTAGGATGCAGCTTAGTACTCTGCAGTGCAGAGTGGTATCAGAAGTGGGTCTGGGCCCCTGGGAACCTGAGGCAGGTAGTGTTCATGCGTTAGAGTCCAAGGACCTGAGGGTAGCATGTTGATGTGTTCGGGGACCTGTCATCCTCTCAGGGGCTGCTTTTCTCGTGCCCTTTTTTGGCATTGGATTATATAAATGAGGCAGATCTCGTGTCCTCGGTCACTTCCTGTTGCTCCTTTCTCTTCTGCGTCTCTGTTATAATATGCTTAAGTACGTGCTCGAGGACTCAGGAAAGAGAAGGGAGGCACATCATTTATATGAAGTTCAAAACCAAGCAAAGCTAATCAATGGAGATAGAGGTCAGAAGAGTACTTATCTTGGCAGGGGCCCAAGGGAGTCTGCTGGACCACTGGAAATAGGCCATATTTTGACCTGAATGGTGTTAACTGGCTGTAGATATATGCAAAAAATTTTTGAGCTGTACACTTAAGATTTATACACTTTACTGAATGTAAGTGATACCTCAATAAAAAAGTAAATAAAAATGGAGGCATGTGCCTCCACAGATTGACCTGTGCCAATATTGTAGAAGCCGTGCCAGGAATGCTGGGGAAGAGAAATAGACATATCTGAGTGAGATTTAAAAGAAAAATCAGTCAGGGGGTTAGAGGTGTAGATAGCTCTTAATCTGTAAGAAGCAGAGGTTATTTCCAGGAAGATGTAATTGCTTGTATTCTGCAGACGTTAATTTTATTAGTCTTAATTTCTTCTTTATTTTTATGATTTGTATTCTGGCTTCTAATGCCCCTGACTGCTTGTGTGTTTTGCCTGCCTTCATTTGATCCTGGCCCTGCCTTTTAAAACGGTTGCTGCTGCTGCCGCCTCTCCCAAATTCAGAACGACTTACAAATGTTTGAACAGAGAAACAAAGACAGAAAATGGGAGACATGGTCTGGTTTGTTGCAAATGGCTTTTCCTGCCAAGCTGTGGGGAATGGTATTTGGGCCAGCTCTGCCTTCCTAATTGGAACCATAGCTCCTCAGATTGCTTTGAGATTGCAAACTTGAGGGCCCGCCACCCGCCCAGGACCATTTCAGGCTGGGACACTGTGTACCAGGAGTCTCGCTTTCATTGGCCTGTAAGGGAGGACAGCAAAGTTGTCTAATCAGTTTGGATGATGCTGAAAGGAAGTAGCAAACCTCAAATCCTTTATAGGTTTTATCCTTCTCTGCTACTCTCTTCCTGCCCCACTCTGGAGCTGTAATAATAACACGACTCAACATTTATTGACGGCTTACTATGTGCCTGATGCAGATCTAAGAATTCTACATGCCTTAATTCATTTAATCCGTGCCAACTCTGGAAGCTGGTATTGCTATTGCTCTGTTATAGATGAAGAAGTTAGACACAGGGAGATGAAGTCATTTCCCAAGGTCACACAGCTGTTAAGTGACAGAGATGGCATCTGAACCCAGTCTGGTTCCAGAGTCTGAGCTCTTCTCCTCTGTCTAAATAAAATCAGTTTCTAGTGGGGTGATCCCCACAGCTATCACCGTGCTAGCTAGACCCGAGCTGTCCAGTACAGCAGCCACTAGCTACACGTGGCTGTTGAGCATGTAAAATGTATCTAGATGTTCACTTGAGGTGTAATGTGTTCTAAGTGTAAAATACACACCGGCTTTCTAAGACTTAGTATGAGAAAAAGTGTGTAAAATATATCATTAATATGTTTTTATATTGATTATATATTGAAATGATAACATTTTAGATATACTGAGCTCAATAAAATATATTAATTTCACCTGTTTCTTTTTACTTTTTTAAAAATATAGCTACTAGAAAATTTAACATTACACGTGTGGCTCACATGGTATTTCTGTTTTGGTTTCTAGCACTGGGCGAAACCTTCTTTCTAGTCTGCTCCAAATACAGTAAAATTTTGTTCTAGCACAGTCAGGGGAAAAATGGACTTAGGAGTAACATGCCAGAGATCAAATTCCTGTCTTCGACTACCACTACCTTGCTGATTATGCAATTAAATTTTTTTTATATCTGAGGGAAAAGATCTATGCCTTTAATGAATGTCTGTTATTTACCAGTTGTGGCACCAGCTCCTTTCACATAATGGTTGCATTTAATCTTCATACCTCTTCTATGAGATAAGTCTCATTAGCTCCATTTTACAGACAGGGAAATTGAGGCTGTCTAGCAACTTGTCTAGGTTTCTATTACTCATAAGTTGTAGGGCCAGGATTTGGATATAGGTCATCTGACTCCAGTTCTAATGGCAGTTTTCCCCCAAATGATCTATCTTGTATAGTATGTATCTTACTCTGCATTGTGTTTGAGATATTTCTGCATGCCTTATTCTCTCGTATTAGTTAAATCCTTAGGAGAAGGGAGTGTGACCCACAGTAGGCCACAGTAAATGTTCAGTGAACTGAATTGCCTTAACAACCATTGCATGAGAGGCCTTAATTCAAATATTCTCCTACAGGGTTTGGTATCTGCTCCATTATTTTCCTCTTAGGAGCTGTGGCTTCCATCATTAAATTATTTTTATGTCCCCATGACTTCCTATAGAAATTTCATTCCTTGATTGATTCAATAAAATTTATTAAGTATATACTACAGTACAATTATTTTGCCAAGCCCTGGGAATCCACAGGAGGCCACAGGGTTCCTGCCCTCAAGGAACTTATGGTCTAAAGTGAGACGGAGATATGTACATAGGTGTTACAACGAACATTGTTCCTACGTTGATAAGAGTAGGTGAAAGGAGCTGGGGATCACTTTGGTGGGGCACCTCACCCAATCTGAGTGGTTGTAGAAGGCTTCCCAGAGGAAGCAGAAGGAAATGCTAAGTTTCAGTTCCAGGTTAGTGAAAATAAAAATGTGATTTTTTTCATGGACCCGCTGAATTCTATTCATGAGATTTTACTGTGGAGACACAAAGTGGAAGGCAGTACGAATCTGAGGCCACCCTAGGGACCCATCATTGGGGTTCATGGTCTCCAGTACAGCGCTCCACCCAGCGCTCTTAGCTGGGCTCAGCTTCTCTCTGGGTTCTTCCCTTTTATGACCCGGAGTCAAAGTCTGGCTTTCTTCTGTGTTTTCTCTCAGCTTTGACTTCCACAAGAATTGCCTCCTCTCAGTTCACATTCTCAAGGAGAGCATGAGAAAGAGAGGCTATTTGACTCAGATCATTAAAAAAAAAAAATCAAGCCATACCATTGGCTGCTGACCAGCCAATAATTAGGCTAGGCTTGAATCTGGTGCTCACCCTTGGTCCAATCAACTATGGCATGAGGAGGGGCAGGGACATATACAAAAAATGGCCACCAAAGTCACCCTCCTACACATATACCTTTTCTGGGCCGTGGTAGGTTGGACAGTTTACCCAAGCATGTGGCATGGCAGGCCTGCACTGATCTAGAAAGTTCTTTTAATACCTAGAGAAGCAATATGATGGATAACAAGTGAGTGAGTTGGAAGAATCCAGGAGCCTATCTCTTTAATAGGATCAGGGCAGGTCTCTGGATCACTGGCATTGGGATTGTTTTGGTTGTGGTTTCACCCTGCTTGTGATGCCGTGCCCCAGAACATCATCTTTTCTTCATTGTTAGGGGCTCAGAGTGTCATTTCAATATTTAGGAATTGTCCCTCCGCTGTCCCCAACAACAGCTAGTTGTTGACATTCCACCTCATTGGTATAGAGGGCTTATCCATTTCTTCTTCAGCAATCCATGCAGGTAGCCCCTCTCTGGGACAAGGGTCATTCCTAACCTGGAATCTATGGTATCCCTCCCCTGCAAAATGGTCTGTGGATAGGATTCATGAAGTCCAGGAAAAGAAATGACATCTTTAGTTTCATTAACCTTAAACTGAAATTTGGCATTCCCTTCAATACCAAACAAAGACACAAACCACAGTAGTGTTAGCTGTACCTGTGACTTGGTCATTAATAGAAATAATAGGCATTTCTGTATCATATTACAATCCCTAGAGAGATCTCAAAATATGCTCATTACTTTAAAATCATGGTGGTTTTAGACTCACCACTAGATCTTGTTATTTCATGTGTTGATAAACAAGCACACATAGTATTCTATGACCAATTTTCTGTTTAGTATTTGGATAACTGCATTTTGATACAGTTGATTTCCTTTATAATCCTATGTATTTTATTTTATGCATTATGAATTCTAAGAAGGGGCCCATAGGCTTCACCACCCTGCTAAAGGGCCCATGGCATAGCAAAGATTAGGTACCCCTGTTCAAGAAAGTAATCCTCAACGCGCATACTCACTGTGGAGGCTGCTGCTCACTCTGGGGTCTCTAATTCATTGAAGCTATACCGGTGTGTGTTAGTCTGAAGTCTGAAGGAGGGAAAGCCTGAAGCTGAAATCCTGCAGTGATCCTTGGGGGAGTGATTCAGGTGGTTTGTAGTCAAGGGACAAAGGTATGCAAGGAGTAGAACAGTAACTTATAGAGGACGGTGGCAGGAGGCCTTTAATGAAAGCTGCCCTGATGCACCCACCCCATGGTATGTGTGTGAACATATTCCATGGAGTGCATGTCTTCTTGTCTGGCATTAATCAGCCTCACGTGTTTTGTGTCTCATATCATTTTGGAATGATACGAGACTTTAAGTTGTTGCCTCTCTTCCGTGGTTTAAAAGGAAGTAGAGTGGGTACATTTTGTGCAGGAGCCCAAGTCAGAGTCTTTGGAGCCCTGTTGATTTATAGGCCATTTGAGGTCACTGAAACTCATTTAGGCTGGTTTGTCCATGCCTTCACCATTGGAGAGCCAAGTAAACGAAGCCACTGGGTGGATGGGATGAAGGAATAAACTCAGGGCAGAAGGGGCCACAGACTGGAGGACTGGAGTTAAGTTGGAGTCAAGACAAGAAGATATGGACTGGAGGCAAGTTGAGAATTCTTCATGGACACCATCTTATCAGTGTCCCTAGCCACTGCCAATCCTAGATGGACATTCATGTAGGTTAGCTCTGAGGCTTCCCTGATACCTGCACTCAGGACTACTGACTCCTCCCCTATTCCAATAACAAGCAATCTATCCCCTCATTCTGCTGGTGAGGAGTTGATAAGCTCAGTTCAGCAGCTGAATGTTGGCTAGAAGGCTGCTGGGTGTAAAGAGCACAAGTTTGGTGTAAGGAGACCGAGGTTCTAGAGACAGCTGTGTGATCTTAGGAGTGCCATATTACCTCTGTCCACCTCAGTTTCCTCATCTATTAAATGAGTTCAATAAGTTCCTTGCTTAGAATTCTTATGAGCATCAAAGGGTATGGAAACATATGGAGAAGAAGAAAGGAATCTCATAAGGCACCTATGGGCTCCATCACAAGAGCCTCATGGCAATTTCATCTTATGTTTCCACTGAATGTTCATTGAAGAGAAGAGTCTGAAGGGCTGAGGTTTGTTTGATGCCTGGAATACCTCTAGTGGTCATCTGCCAAATTGTGATGAAAGGGCTGAATTTTATGCTCAATTAGAACAAGGTCCCTGTTGGTTTCTACCCCTAAGCAGGTTGAACTCCACGCTTGAGGGATTGGAGAATGGGTGGATTTCCTTCTACTCATGGGTCCAATTTGGCCATCACAGAGGGTCCCAGAAGAGAGGAGATGATGGGTAATAGTGAAGAGCAAAATGGAACCCCCTCTTGATTTCCATGTCTACTACCTTTATCAGGAGCTGGCTTCCCCAGAAAATGTGAGCTGGAATCCCAAGACTTTGGAAGGATTAAATGTAGTTTCTCATCCAAAAAAGGCTGGGAATCTTGGAGTTGGAAAAGCCGGACAGGACTAATAGCCAGATCAATAGCTACCACTGGCTACTTCCCAAAACCCAAGAGAAGTCCTCCTTCTCCTAATCCTCCTCTTCCTCCTCCTCATTCTCATCATCATCACGTCACCATCATGATCATCATATATGCCCTAGCTCATCCCTGTGTGGGGCACTGTGCCAGGTTGTTTACATACGTAGTCTCATTTATCTCCCACAACCATACTCAATTGCACTTAGGCAACTGAGGCTTAGAGAAGCCAAATGACTTGTCCAAGGACACAGTTTGTCAAATGGTAAAACTGGAAATTGAGCAGGTCTGTTTGAACCCAAAGCCCATGCCCTCATCCAGCATGTCATATACGGTTTCTTTGGTACTCGATAAACGTGTGATGAACACATGAGCAAATGGATGAAAGAATAAATACCACAGAGTGAAAAAGGTCTGGGGGTCATGGTGGTGAATTTACCAGGGTGTTATTTATTCTTTTATTGTCTCTTCACTTCCCGAGTCAAATAGTATAAACTCTGTTGCTCTGTTCCTACAAATCTCATCTCAGAGTTTAGCTGCTTTTGCTTGATGTGGCAGTTGAATTCCTCCCTAAATGCCACCATGTTGCTTCTAAAGGGCTCTTGAGCCATGAACTGCACGGTGGTGCTTGGTTTGTAGTCAAGGCAGGCAAAACTGAGTTCTCTACAGAATTTCCTGCAGATATTTGCAGGCAAGTAGCCCCCTCCTGAGGGGAAGGAATTTAGAATTTGCAGAGGGGATATGAGGTCCATTTTGTTACCTGTCATCTCAGCCTGCCAGGTACCACAATGGACACTGTGTCTTTTTGAGATGGGCAGGTCAAGAGGTGTCTTGGTTTGTATAAAATGTGGGCTCCTGGTCCCTGGAAGATCTGATGCTAAATTATAAAATAAAGTCCATTTGTTAACCCAGAAGAGTTTGGGCTATTGGTTTATAAAAATGTGCCCATTGTGAGGCCTCTGAGCCAGTTTACATAAACAGAGGCAGCAATAATTTTCTGCAGACCTGGGATCTCAGACAGGGCAGGGGAGAGAAGAGAGAGAGCTGAGCTGCTATCTTTTAATCCAGCCATCCTCAGTTCCATGTTGGAGATCTATAAACTGTGAAAACAAGAAGAAAAAGCTCCAGAGAAGAAAACCAGTTGCAGCTGGCAGAAGAAACCCACCATTGAAACTGGTAATGCCATTTTAATTAGGCTAAAGCATGAATGAGAGCTGCGTTAAGACCTTCTCCTTGGTGCCCTGGGTCACTAGGAGAGAGAATGTGCTCCCTTTGTGTGCTTTGCCAAAACCCACCAGCTGCCACCTTGCAGGAGAGTTATATCTGAGTCACTGGTTTCCAAAAGGGTGACAAGTAGACTGTGTGTGGCTGAATGAGAGGGGCCCCTCTTTCCTTGATCTTGCCAGCTTGGGCCTGGACTCGAGCCATCCCAGCAATGGCCCTGATTTGCAAACGAGTTGGATGTTTCAAGAAGCTGTTATGAGAGTGGAGTGGGGGAGAATGGGAAAAATAGGGGTGGAGGAAGAAAGCTGTAAGACTGGACTGGGCTTTTTGAGGCTCAGGAGGTATTTTCTTTCTACTCACTTCTCAGCTTAACACTTTATAGGCTGATAGCATCTTGCGTTCCTGTGGGTGTCAGCTTTTGATGATGATAATGATGATGAAGATAGTAATAATGACGGTAATAATGATTGTAATAAAAATAAGTGAGCATTTAACAACCACATGCACCAGGCACTGTTCTAAGTGCATGACATAAATGAACTCAGTCTTCACTCTAGTCCTTTGATGGGGGTTCTACTATTATCCCCATTTTAGGGATGAGGAAAAAGAAGCACAGAGAGGTTAAGTAACTTACCCTAAGACCCGTAGCCAGCAAACCAGGGTTTAGAGCCAGGGGCTACGGCATTCCAACTAGAGATAGATCTTAGGAAAGGCCCCAGTGGGCTTTGAACTCAAGTCTGGAGAGCATCATCTGCAGAGGAACCTCAGGCTCTCAGCTTTAGGAAGGCAGGAACCACATATGTCATGCTCACCATGCAATCCAGCACAGAATATTCCAGGCACAGTCCTTGTGCTCTTTCAATGCCTGTTGACCCATTGATTTTTGATGAGGCAGAGAAATGTGCTACCAAGACAGGAAATTTGTTACATACAATTTAATGGACAAATGCTTACATTCATGTTTATTCATTCACTCATTCATTTCATAAACATTCCATTGAGCATCACTGTGTCCCAGGCATTGTGCTAGATGTTGGAAGTAGAAAAATGAATAAGATGAGGTCTTTGCCCGTGAAGAACTCATGTATGGAGATATAGGTGTACAGACATAAATATGTATGCACAGGTGTGTATACAGACATCACTTCTGTCCAAACTCTCCTCTCGATTTCCCTCACTTGCTGTCTGGGTCTCTCCTAAGGCTAGGATTTATTATGTTTTACATGACGTTATAGTTTTGTTTTGTGCATGTTTGAGTGCACGCACATGTCGTATGTCCAGTAATGGACTATTAGCTGCTTGAGGCAAGCTCCACCTGTTATTCACCTTTGTAGCCTCTGGAACAGTGCTACTCCAAGTGTGGTCCATGGACCAGCAGCATTAGCATCACCTGGGAGCTTGTTAGAAATGCTGAATCCAGGCCCCACCCTCAGACCTTCTGAAGTAGTAGCTCTGGGGGTAGGGCCAAGGAATTTGTGTTTTAACATTTCTCTGGGTGATCCTGATGCATGCTCAAGTTTGAGAAGCACTGCTAGGGTATGGAACCCAGGTCTGCCACGTGTAGATGCTCAATAAATAGTCTTTGAATGATTGCATGCATATTGACATTGAGTAGGGGAAGTGGGTTGGTCTTGCTAGGTGTGGGCATGACTCCAGGTATCCATTTTGGCAAGTCTGAGGAGACTGTAGGGATATTGAGTCATGTTTCTTTTCCTCTCATAAGATTTGGATGGATGTACTTAAATGGCTGGGAAGATAGACTCCAACATCATCGATATGGGAAATGGTGAGCAACTGAGCATGTGACCTGATGGGAACCAAGTGAATGGGCCAGTGCATAGTGAAGGCCAGGAGATAAAACAGAGTGGAGTGAGAACTCCATGCAGATGGTTTGGGGCAAGATGCTAAAACCACAAGTTGACAAGAATTGTATGCTTGGGACTCTTGTCTGTTCCAGGAAATTATTACAAATTAAATCCTCCCTATTCCTGTGGCAGAGCCTTGCTGTAAATCTATTTCAAACTGGGTTTTCTCTTCCATCCCATTTCCCGTTTTACTTTCTTGGACTCTCCCCTCCCTGCCTAGCTCCTTCTTTCTTTCTGCCTAAGAGGGTATTGTTGTCCAGACTTGGATGAGGGTTAAAGCTACCCTGTGGCATGGCATTTGTCAAGGGCAGGGATGTGTGGGCTTCTGTGAGTAATCAGCAGCTGTTTTTGGAGTCATGGTTTTAAGGAATCTCCCTCCCTCAATAGTGTGATCATTCCCTCCTCCAAACACCTCCCCCACCAAAAACCTTGCACAAGAGCAGTTGGCTCAATATAATAAAATACAGCTTGGCATCGTGAGCTACATAAACAAGAGGCACTTAATAAACTGTGTAGCGTTTTGGCAGTGGGAGGGACAGTAGCAGCCAAGGAGATACATATGGCTGGCTCAGCAGCATCCTGGGCTCCTGGGAAGAGGATCCTCGGGTGTAGGGCCCCGGGACGAGGAGGTGGGCTGAACAACGGGTTAGAAAAACTAGGGTGGTTCAGCATCCTTGGGTACACTGCTAAGGCCAGGTTTTGCCAAGAACAATGCTTATTTATACTATTTGATAAACAGTTATATGGTGCTTATTCTGGGTCAGGCACTGTTCTCTAAACCCTTTACATTTTTTAAAACAGCTTTATTGAGGTGTAATTTACATAGCATAAAGTTCACCTGTTTTGAGTGTACCATTCAATGATTTTTTTAAGTAAGTTTATAGAATCATGCTACTATCATCACAATCTGATTATAGAACATTTCTCTCACCTCTTGTGCCCATTTACAGTCAATCTCCATTCCTATCCCCAGCCCCAGGCAACCACTAACCTACTTTCTGTCTCTATGAATTTGCCTCTTCTGGAAAGTTCATATAAATGAAATCATATAATATGTGATCTTTTGTGACTGGCTTCTTTCACTGAGCGTAATGTTTTTGAAGTTTGTTCCTTTTTATTGCCAAATAGTATTCTGGAGATAAATATAATGCATTACATTTATGACCTCAATTCACCCCATAACAACCCCAGGAGTTAGCTGCTTTTATTATCATCATTTACAGATGAGGAAACTAGGTACAGTTAGTAATTTGGAGGGTAATGATTCAAACCCAGGCAGTCTGGCATTGGAGTCTGTGCTCTTGGACCCTCTTGCTATGCTGCCTCTCCATGGGTACAGAATATATATTCACTTCTTACTTGGAGAGCTTTTTGTACATAATGACCACTGAATTTCTAAAAATACATGGCTTAGTTCTGTGCAATCTGATAAGATTTTCTTGAATGCCTAATTTGTGCCTAGAACTTTGCTAGGTACTGTGAGATATTGAGACAAGTTCCTATTTTCAAAGAATTTAGTGTCTTATTTGGTAGCCAAGATGCAGAGGCATGTGATAATGTAGATCCTCTACATGAGATCGTATATGATCTAAAGCCTAAATGCGTACTCCAGGTATAGGGAGTCAACAGGAAGAGGTTGATGTCAGTGGGAAGAGCTGAGGAAAACTTTGCAGAGGAGATGGCCTTGAGCCAGTTCTAGCCCCTTGGCCTAATCAGTCCCAAGTTGCAGGAGTGGAAGCTTGTAATTGCTTAGAGCCCACCCTTTGTCTTAATGTCCCTTCCACCCACAAAGTTTTCTGCTTATTATGTTCCAACTTTTAGATCCCATCTGTGTGTCTATAATTATACCAAGAAGCTTTTCCTCTTAAGCTGTTTTTAATAGAAGTGTCTTGAGGGATTTTGTTCTCTTTAGAAAAACTGGTTAGCCAAGGCACAGTGTGTGTGTGTGTGTGTGTGTGTCTTTATTTTAAAGTGCCTCACAACATCCAGTTCTTGGGCTGGCCACAGAAGCCTCACAGACAAGGATTCAGGAGTAAGAATGGTACATGGAGTTGCATTTTAGACTCTAGAAGGCCTGGTTTAGGTAGCTTGTGCTGTGTAACAAACCATCCCAAGACTTAATGGCTTAAAACAACAACCATTTATTTGGCTCATAATTCTGTGGGTTGTCTGGGCACTTCTGCTCTGGACTGGTTCAGCTAACCTCTGTTGGGCTCCTGTGTGCATCTGTGGCCAGTAGGCAGGTTGGCTCGTGGCTGGGCCACAAATCTGGCTGTTGGCAGGCTGTTAGTCAGGGTATGGCTATTGGCTAGGGTGCCTTAGTTTTCTTCCATGTGGCCTCTTATCCTCCAGCCGGCTAGCTTGGGCTCGTTCACAAGGTAGACACGGGGCTCCCAAGAGCAGCAACAGAGGGCAAGCCCCAGTTCACAAGTACTTTTTCAAGCCTTTGCTGCATTATTTACTAATGGTCCATTGGCCAAAGCAAGTCGCATGGCCAGCTCTGATTCAGGAGTGGGAAAATAGACTCCACCACTTGATGGGAGATCTGCAATGTCATATTGCAAGGGTGTGAATGCAGGGAGAGGACGAGTCTGTGGCCATTTAATAACCATTCACAAAGTCAGAGACTATAATAGCAACAAGGTTAGCCAACATCTAGTAAATGCTTCTAAGGCGCAGGTACTGTTAGAAGTACTTTAAGTCATTTAAACCACACAACAGCCCCAAGAGCTAGGTGTTACCTAGGTGTTCTTCCATTTTTGATAGGAATGACTTGAGTCTCTGAGAGGTTAAGTAACTTGCCCAGAGTCACACAACTAGTAAGAGGTGGCCCCAGGATTCGCATCCAGGCAGTCTGGCTCCAGATACTGTGGGCTGTTAACCATTGTGCCATCTTGCCCAATTCCAACTTAGTGAAATTTAGTTGATGTGCCACTGAACTATGAGAATAAGACTAATATATACTAGCATGTATTGAAGACTTAGGATGTGCTTGGCTGTGTTCCAAGCACTTTAGGTACATTGTAGCATTTCATTCCCTTAGCAATCTGATCCATTAAGGACTGCCTTTATCCCCATTTTACAGATAAGGAAACCAAAGCTCCAAGAAGTAAGTTATATGTCTAAGGTTGCACAGCTTGTACACAGGCAAGCGAAGATTTGAATCCAGGTCCAAAGAGTCAACACTCTTGTCTAAATCACAGCATCATTTCACTTATCCAGGCTTTATTTCACAGTCTCACTTTACAATATTGGAAGAGGGGGATCTGGGAACTTTCCAGAACATAGATGATAATAAAGAAAAAGGAAAAAAAGGCATCTAGAGGAGAAGTTAGAGTTGTTGTCACAAAGCTTACACATTTACTAGGGGAGTTTATTAGTTTGTTGTCCACTGTACATGGCTGAGCCAACTGTGCACTATCCCCACTCTAGGGGCACTGTTCGGATGGGCTATGATGCCAATGATGCACTGGAGTGTGCAGTGTGGTGCTCTTTCAGTGCTCACAAGCTCACTCCTCTGGGTTTCCACCTTGTATAGATTAGCAAAGCAAATAAAACAGGACTAGGCTAAAAAGTTTGACAAAAGCTTATACAGTCACTACAATTGGACAATGAAGGAAGACTCAGAAGAACTAGTTTACCAAAAAGCACAAGAACTCAAAGTATGAGGTTTTGTGTGTGTTTGTGTAGGGACAAATAGCCCATAAAGAGCTCCATAGCTCCTGAGGGGGGTCACTGTATTACTACTTAGTACAGTAGTTGGTTTTTAGAGAGGAAAATAGGTTAGATTGTGTTCATATGCTTTCTCAATCGGGGAGGGAATTAAATAATGTAATTTGGAAAGATTGCCCTAGATAATGATGATGATGATATTAATATTTCCTGGGTGGAGCACCTCATCCCCTGAGATGCCAGATAAATGAGATATTATTGAAACTGACATTCCAGGGTGGCAGTGGCCTCTTGAGGTCTCTGACTTTTCATATTTTTGCCTCTTGGGTTTCTGCAGGGCAGATGTAATTCTAAATGACAAAGAGTGAGGGCTCTCAGGGATCCAGGAAGTGGCCCAGTGACCATTTAAGACTTGTGAAAGAGCAGCTTTTTGACTCAAGAGGTGGCTGGTTCTCCACTGGGAGGGTTTGCTCCTGGCCTTCAGGGTGGTTTGGGAGAAGAGTCAGTGCATGGCAATGGGAAGCCACAACTAGCAAGTCTATCCTGGATTCACCAGTACGCTGAAACGAGTCCCCACCTCCACACGCCTCCCCCATAATGATGGAAAATGACTCTCATTTCTGAAGTGCTCTTGAGTTCAGGTAATGGAAGGAAAATGAAGATGATGGGAGAGGTGATTCCTCTGAATTTCTAGGGTTGGTGTCAGAAGCCAGGTGCAAGGAACAACTTGGAAGATCCCAGTTGAGTGTGCCACTGGAAAATATCCCACCATTGTGCTCAGCTAAAACCTTCGTTCTCCGTTGGTCCCACCATTGTCCTCCCTTACTTCAAGAGAAATTTCAGAAAAATAACAGAGGAAAATGTCTCAAGTTCTTATATATAGCTGGGTCTGCTTTTAGACCAGAGGCAACTATGTCATGGCAGCAGTGAATCTGTGGAGACAGAAGAGCAGGAAAGTCTGTATAGAGGGGGAGAGCCAGCCCCATGGAAATGCCAGCCTGACAAACCAAGCAGACATGTTCTCTGATGCTCTAGCTGGCAATATTTGGACACTGGGTTTATGTTTGCAAAATGCCTTAAATTCCTGGGAAGAAAGATGTAGAACAGAAGATAGGAACTTGCCACCAGACTGTGAGGGCATTCATTGTGGCTAGCGAGTCATTGATGCACAAATGTGGTTTCACTGGGGCCAGGAGAGCTGTTGAGGGCCACAGTGAGAAAAGCGACCCATGTTTCAAGGTAAGGTGGTTTGAGGGATTACAAACGTGGATTGTAGGTGTCTGTGATGCAGAGTTTGACCAGGAGCCAGGAGCTTTTGGATGGATTTGGCAAGAGTGCAATGATACTGCAGGGTGAATAAATGATGCAATTGGCTGCTCAGCCCATAAAAGTCTTCATCAATGCCCCAAAGCAAAAAATATGGAAAGCATTAAAGTAGCACTGTGGAGGCCTCCATCGAAATGTCTTTTCTGTGTGTCATCTGTGGTCAAGACAGCAGCAGGCAGCATAAAAGGAAAGGGCTCTTTGTGCCCTTGCCAGTGTGGGGCTCAGATGGGGGGAGGTTGTCCACTGTTAATACTTGTAATGGTATCTGTGGAGGGGAAGGAAAAATGAAATTCCCCTTGGCTAATTTCTCAGATCGCTGGAGTAGTAGATGAAGGCGCAAGAACAGGGTTGCGTGCATCTCAGAAGAAACTGATCTTCCAGGGAAAAAAATGTACTCCTTACACAATGGAAGTTAGGATCTAAGAGAGTGTTTTCTTTCTCTGGGAACACATCATTTTTGAGTTTGTTTTTCACCTTTTCATGCTTGTACGTGTAGCAGTTTCCATTTGTCCATTTGCCTTGGCTCTTTTGAAAGCATCAAGTTCTTCAGTGTGTGGTGCTAGTTTATCATGGGTAATGTCCAATACGCCAAAGCCATTTTATATAGATTTCCTGGTGGCGCTTTAAATCTGGCTAGGTGTTTACCCAGCGGCACCCTCCTGGCCCCAGAAGAAGCAGCCTTCTGCCTGTCCTTTCTTTCGTGTGTGGCCTGCCCTCTGTATATAACAGAATTTGAACGTCTAGCATAAGGTGATTAGCTGTGACACTAGGTGTGTAAGCATGTGCTACAAAATGACATGCATCCACATGCATGTGCCTTCCTGCAAATGCAAACAGCACAGACGTGCTTATTGTGGGGGTGGTCAAATAAAGTTGTGCCCTCCTGCCCTGACAGGCATCATATTTACCTCACTGGCCACGAGAGAGCCTCAGTGGGGCACGCAGGCAGGCGAGGCTGAGGAGGGGGAGATAGAGATGCCATATGGAAGTGGTTGGAAAACAGATGGGAGAAGTCTGGAAAAATCCAATTTGTTGTCCTCAGGTATTTTAAGGAATGTGTTGATATTAGGGCGTTAGAAACGATTTCAGTGCTCAAGACAGGTTAGAATTAGATGATACAAAGCAACTTCCCGGGAAGGATTGGTATATAACTAAACATTGAATAATGATGTTTAATTCATGGCTGATCAATCAATGGAAAGGCTAGGTCTGTGTATCAGGCACGGTTTGAGTGGAAAGACTTGGCCAGAGTTGGGGTAGTCAAGCACCGCTTAGTGGAAAGAAGCGAGTCTGAAAATAATCTTATTGTAATCTTGTCAACAATAAAATGGAAAGGAGGAACAGAAAGTTCCTTTGCATCTCTGGGGAAGAAACTGTTGCCAGGAGATCTGTTAACCAGCATCAGACCCCTAACATTTCACATTTTATTATCATCTCTGAGGGGGTTTTTGATGCAGTCCAAAAATGTAGACCTTGCTGCCCTGAGCAATGCACTCATCTGACTGTAACACTATTGATTGTATGTTTAGAGATGATGGAAGCTCATTTGATGTGGTTGATCCTATGATGTGAGAAGCTGGACGTGCTCCTCATAGGTTCCTTTCATGGGCTTTTATTGAAGAAAATCAAACTTGCAAACAGTCATGCGTAAGCCCTGGATGTCCCCGCGAACCAGCTGTTAATGTACAATGGCCAGTGGCTCCACATAGAGCGAAGGCTTCCTTTTTATGGGCTCCCATGCTCAGCATCTAGTCCCAGGACATGAGAGCTTAGAAGGCCTGGGAGGGCTTCAGATCCCTGGTTCTTAGACGTGGTGAGATGAAGGGGACAGTCCAGGGTCTCTAGCTGTACTCCTAATCTAGTGCTCTTTCTGCTCTACTATCTGTTTCCTAATTTGTCTCGTCCCTTACATTACCTTAATGCTCCGAATGAATGAGGAGGGTCCTATTGAAGTTGCCTCTCTCCCCTTTACATTTCAAAAGGAGACACAGAAATGTACCTTCACTTACCACAGGGGGTACATCTCATTTCCCCAAACTCTTGCTCTATCCTTTCAGTGTCAAACATAGCATTTCATCTCTTGGTTTCATTTCAAACTAAACAAATGAACTTAATAAGGTTGCACTGTCATAAGAGTTGGGCATATTGGGTTGCTACTCCTTTACGACTTTTTCTTGGGGGTGGAGGTCATGGAGGGGGTGACATCAACTTGCATAGTAATTAAAATTGGATTTGGAGTTTACCATTCTTCCAAGTTATAATTTTGCCAATTATAATTGAACATGTTTTTAGAACTTGAGTTTTCTCACTTAATGTTATTCCCCTAGATATAGATTTTTAAAAATTAAATTAACTACCATTTCACTAATTAATTACTTAATTGGCTCTTAACCCAATAATTGGATAGCCTAGATTTTAATAGCAAAAGCAAAAAAGAAAACAAGCGAACAAAATTCACACAAGGATTTTTTCTTAACAAGAAATATTTCTGAAACCATCAGATGATCAGATCTGTGGTATGTAGGTGAAACTGGGATAAAAAAAATTTGAAAAAAAGGCATATCATGTAATTGATAGGAGCCAAGGTTTTAACTTAATTAATTGGCTTTTAAAAAAATTTAGTCAATTAAAAGCATGTGAAATATACTTACAGACTCTTCATGGGAAAGAACAAATCTGTGGACTTGAACACATTAATATAAATCATCATATTGATTTTTATCTCTCAGTAAACCCCACTTGTACCCTGGGCATTTGGGAATGGGCTGTTTCTGCTTATATTATGAACACATAAAATGGATTCAGTAATCTACTGTAATAGACAAAGGAAGCAAAGCCATGTGATTTCTGGACATGGCATGGAATTCTTATACTCTTCTCACCTACCACATCCACTGCTAGTTTTTCCTATTGTGCTATTTGCAAGTGTTAAAAGAAGATAAGGAATAAGCTCACCCTGACATCCAAAATGAAAAGTCCCTCACCATCATTCACAGTTTGTAAACTACGTTAAAACATTTCTCTTGCAGCTTGAGATGTGAGCTTCTGGCAGGTTCAGCCATATACAGGGCAGCCTGAATGGAAGAAGTGTCTCTCAGCGCAGGGCTTGCTGCTTCTGTTCACTCTCAGCACACCGTTTGAAGGAACTAGGAGAGAGTGACACCCGGCTGTGGCACCAAAACCGATGCTCACACGAAGGGCTAGTTACCATCAGAGTTCGGCCTCACCAAGAACTCCTTTCCAGTACTTTTTTTTTTTTTTGCTCCAATACATTTTTAAATTGAAGTATAAAATAAATGTAGAAAAGTGTACCAAAATTAACAGTACAGCTTGATGAAATTTTATGGCTTGTTTACCTCAAGACAGAACGAGAAACAGACATTACCAGCACCCCAGAAGCCTGTCTTGTCTCTATCCACCCCCCACTGCCTCCACAGTAACCACTATTCTGATGTCTAACACCATAGATTAATTTTGCTTGTTTTCATACTTTATATAAATGGAATCATACAGTATGTGCCTTTTTGTATCTCAACGTATGTTTGTGAGATTCAGCCCTGTCGTGGTGTATGGTAGGGGCTCATTCATCCACATGTCTACATTGCATTCCATGGTGTAAGTAGGCCAACAGGGCATGTATTTATCCAGTCTATTGTCCGTGGGCATCTGGGTATTTTCTGGTTTAGAGCTATCACTAACAGCGCTTCTATGAACATTCTTGTACCTGACTTTTGGAGAACACGTGTTTGTTTTGCTGTTGGATATATATCTAAGAGAGGAAATTCTGGATCATTCAAGAGGGACTATTTAACCAGGAATCTTGTTTTGTTTTTTCCCCCCATCTTCTGTAAGGTAGTTATGGGATTTTAGGACTGGAAGGGGCCTCACAAAAACATTTATCTGCCCAGTGTTTTTCTGATTCTCCCCCACCTCGGTTGAGGAGCTCAAGGGTCTTCACTGAGGGAAGGGAGGAGCTTGAGTGGGGCTCTGGGGCTCTCTGCCTTCAACCAGAGCAACGCCTCTTTTATCTGGCTCTGAGACAGTGTTGGAATTCCACACAATATTTTGTTTTAACAATGAGTTCTGTCGTTAAAAAAAAAGAAGTTTGAAAACAGATGATTTTGGTTCATTGTCCTCACTTGAGAGGGGGAAACCAGGTCTCCACGGCAGCCCTCGGGAGGAGGTACATGCGCAGTGCCGGCGCTTGACGGGTGTTACTTCCCTTCCTCCTCACGTCAGCCCTACGAGGCAGCCAGGTTCTTATCCCTGTTTTACAGCTGGGTAAACTGAGGGGTAAAGTGGTTAGGTGACATTCCTAAGGACACACATCTAAAAGAGACAGAGATGAATCCAGGCAGTCTGACTCCAGGGCTCCCCTCCTTAGTTATCCAAACCAGAATATTCTGTTCCCACGCACTGCCTGTTTCGCAATCTCTCAGACTGTCAAGGGCCTGCGTGATGCATTATGGTGACAGTGGTTGACCCTTTTGGTCCAAGTTTTTGTTTCTCTGGTAAAGCTATTGCCAAGAAGCCAAGGTGTAATAGACACAGGCCCAAATAGAAATGATCCCCCGTGCCTCTTTTTTCCCCTTTCTAAGTCCATTTCAGAGCTGAGTTTAATCATTTCTATTTGCCCCTCCACATGCTCAACCTTCTGTGATGGTTGCTAGAAACCTGTGAGATAATGATGATATGAATATTAGCCCTTATTTTGCCATTCTCCCTGCTCAGATCCCCCAACCCCTTCACTGGGTTCCAGCCACGCTGACCTCCTTCGTATGCCTAAGGACCTTTGCACATGCTGTTCCCTCTGGCTGGAATTCTCTTTCCCACATATTCTCATGGCTTGCTTTCTCATTTCCTTCAGGGCTCTGCTCAAAGTCACCTAATTTAAAGAGACCTCTTATGACCTCCCTGTATAAAATAACCTCTTCATCACTTTCCACTTCCTGACCTGCTTTCCTTTTCTTCAAGGTACTTCTGCTACCTGACATGTGATATATTGATTTGCTTTGTTTTATATCAGCTGACAGACAAGTTGGGCTTCAGATGGGCTGGGAGTTTTTGATCATTGTGTATCCCTGGCCCATCAATAAATATTGAATGTATGAATGAATGAAACTGGCTTTAAAATTCAGAAAGTTGATACCCAAGGAGGATAGCTGGAAGCTATATTTAATGGAGGAAAGTTTTAGGTGATGTATCATTTCACATTTCCAATATTATTTATTTTTGCATTTTCTCTTTTTTTCTTGATTATTCTTGCCAGAGGTTTATCTTTTCATTAGGCTTTTCAAAGAACCAGCTTTTGGTTTGGTTAAGTCTTTTATTGCATGCCTTTCTTCTTGTTCAGCACTATATTTATTTACTTTGGTTTGTATATGTATGTTTTATCTCTATATATTAAAGGTGGTTGGAGTGCTGAGACCATAGGCAACCACAGCTATGATGAGATCTGCTGCCTAGGTTAGACCTTCGAACCTCCATGGCTGGGAGTCGTGGTTTAGACCTCTCCTTCTCCTGCCTTCTCAGTTTTGCATGAGCCACTGGGGTGGAAAAGAGCAATACTTAGATTTTTAAAAAATCACAGATTATCCAATTATCATTTAAACCAAGCTATTTTTACACAACATTTCAATTGATGTGGATTGGTTTCTAACCTCTGAACATGATCGTTGTTATAGTGTCATTTGTTAATTCCCTTTTAACAAATGTATTCTATTGTTTGCAGTGTTACTTCTATTATTTTACTGCTGTAATTAAAACCATGGGGAGACGAAGGTTACGCTAGAATGAAAAAGTTCAAACCATATTTTGGGGCTCTTTTCTTTGGGTCTAAGTGAAATCTAACTATGTTAGAATAGCAAGACAGAAAGTCTATCTCTATAATTAGGAAATTAACGAAGTCAGAATCAAACTGTCAGAAGGTGCATGGCTAAGGGATGCTTCTCCCAGTGCATATATAAGCCAGTAGGAAATGAAGCCTATGTGAACAAGGAGAATCCCTGTGCATGGACGTTTGGGGATGGGGATGTGTGCTTGGGGGACAGGGAAGGGATTGATGGGAGCTTAATATCTGGTTAAGGCACTTAACCTCTGGGGTGAAATCTCAGTGCAGAGAACACTGAATGGTTTCACAGCAAAATGTCATCTGATGAACTCTGCCTTATAAAGTGGCGGAGAAGTGGTCGTAAATTTGTTCAGGGATTCTTGTGTCTCATTCTGGCTTTGGGCTGCAATCCGATAGGCTTGATTCTCCCAGGGAGTCTCCAACGCCATGTCCACTTGTGTTAGGATGGGGGCATTTAGTTGGTATGTGTAATGTGATCAGGGAATGCACCAAGGATTCTGCATCTTGAAGGGATCGTCTCTGACTTTAAGGGAGATTAGGGGCAAGAAGTAAAGAGAAAGTGAAAGGGAGAGAGAGAGATGAAGAGCAAGAATGAGAATGACAGTGACAGACATACACATTTGGGCTGTTTAGGATAATGAAAAAGCGGATCTTATTGCCCTCTTAAAGATGAAAATTTCGCCCAATCCAATTTTTCAGGCTCCCACCATTGAGGTCCACGGTGAGAGATGAGTTGATTTTTAATGTTCCTTCCATCTGGACGGCCCTTTGATTCTAAATACACGGAAAACATTCTCTGCAAGGCAGGACAGCTTTTGACATAACTTGAGAGGTCAAAGGTCAGTGGTTAACCCCTAGTGCTGTCCACTTGTGAGCACAAGAAATGTTCCCTATAAATCCTGAGTCCAGAGGCAATTGGGTCCAGTGTCTAGACCATCACAGACCCAGAATAGGGCACTTTGTAGTGTCCGGTGGGAGTCAGTCTGGATTTTTTGGACCCCAAGGGCACCGAGCCAGTGGAATGATGTAGCCACCCTATGCAGAGCTGTTTTCACTGGTGAGTCCCTCAATGAGTGATACCAGAGTCATGTGTTCTTTTAGCAAATGGAATTGAAGTTCCAGACAGCAGCTGTACCGAGAAGAAAAGGTTATATTCTACTTTTTCAAAGGTGTCAAAGGAAGAGGGACCGTGTATTGAATAAGGGAGATTCAAGTTTTCCAATGATATGCAAAGAGTGAAAAGTTTGAACATAAACACACATGATTTATTTACCACAGAATATCGAGTATATCAAGCCAAGCCAGGAAACATGAGTGTGCCAATAAAATCTTGACGGATACCAGAAGAAAAATGAGAACCCAACTTACTAAGTGGTGGGAAAGAAGAAGTGGTGGTAGATGGAATTCTTTTTAAAGAGCCCATGTAGAAATAAGTGTAGTGTTCTTGAACAGTGGTCCATTTATACTGGAAGCTTTTTCTTTGACATATATGAATAAGCCAGACCACTGAGAGGGAGGACACTTCTTCCCATAGGAAGAGTAACCTGCTTGTTTATTTTCTCAACTAAATAACCACTTTATTATTGACCCAGAATATTCATTTGTCAAGCACTCTAAGGCTGTGCTGTCCAGTATGGCAGCCACTAGCTACTGGTGGCTATTGAACAATTGAAATGTGGCTAGTGTGATTGAGGAGCTGAATTTTAAATTTTATTTAATTTTAACTAATTTAAATTTAAAAATTGATACTTGATTCAGTTATTGGAAAAGTTTTGGTACCTTTGGAACAACTTTGGTATTTGAATCTACTTTTCCAACAATTTATGAAATCTAAATAGAGATCAAGTATTTCTGATGAAAATTTACCACTCAAGTTGAGATGAGCTTTAGGTATAAAAAACACATAGGATTTCAAAGACTTAATATGAAAAAGAGAAAGTAAATATCTCATTGGTAATTTTTTACCTTGATCATATGTTGAAATGATATTTTAGACATATTGGGTTAAATAAAATACATTATTAAACTTAATTTCACCTGATTCTTTTTACTTTATTTATTTTGGTGAGGAAGATTGGCCCTGAGCTAACATCTGTTGCCAATCTTCCTCTTTTTGCTTGAGAAAGATTGTCCCTGAGTTAACACCAACATCTGTGCCAGTCTTCCTCCACTTTGTATGTGGGAGGTCGCCACAGCACGGCTTGATAAGCGGTGTGTATGTCCGTGCCCGGATCCAAACCCTTAAACCCTGGGCCTCCGAAGTGGAGCGTGTGAACCCAACCACTACACCACGGAGCTGGCCCCTTACCTTTTTTTTTCTTTCTCCTTTTTTTAATGCGGCTACTGGAAAAAGTAAAGTTACACACGTGGGTTGCATTCTTGCCTTATAGTTCAGTTGGACAGTGCTTTAGGCACCACATTTGGTGGCTAAGGCTTTGCCACTGAAGATTGAAATGACTTGGGATCTAAGGAAAATGGTAGACCCTCTAGCCTCATGTGGAACTGAAAGTTTTCCCTGCTCTTTCCTTCTGTTCCCCAAACCCCACCGCTAGGTGATTTATCTAATGCAAATCTCTGTGTGCTGAGAAAGCTAGGTTTTACTGAACTCTGATGTGTTCTGTTTAAGCCTTGAGCTCGATGAAGAATCTAGTTGGTAAATGGTTTCAGGACAATGTGCTTCCTCCTAACAGCTGTCTTCAGTTGGCTTCCCCGGACAGATTCTGAGACGGAGATTTGTGTACAGGAAGCGTACTGGGGGTGCCTGTGGGATCAACACAGGAGCGAGGAAAGTTAGAGAACGGGCAGGGGGAGGTGCTGAACTACCATGCAGCACACCAGAGGCCTCAGCTTTGGAGGTGGGTGGGCCCTTTAGAGTTGTGTCAATTGAGGTGAGGTTGGGCCTTTGTATCCTCCAATTGACCAGTCTTTTGATCAGGTTGCCCCTAGGTAGGGGACTGAACCTTGAGTGAGGCAGCTCCCTTCCACAGAAGGCAATTCCCAGAGCAGGAAATAGCTGTGAGCCCTCAGCAGCCAAAACTCCCAGAAGCTGGGGGAAGGAGTAGCTCTGTCTAGAATGGGGCTCTGGGTGGCACACCACAGCATCCACTATGACATCTCAGTCTTGCTCTAACCATCAGCCCCCAGCCAGAGTCAGACATGCAAAACCTTTTAAACGCATCATCCTAGACTCAGGGAACTAAAAAACCTCCCTGTGCCTAAGAATGCAGAGTAGGGTATGTATCTTCTTGCATTCCTCTCCTTCCTGCTTTAGAATGAGCCATAACTTCTAGAGCACAGAATGGTTAAGGGATTGGGAACAGGCGAGAGAAGAATGGAGAAGGAGACTAGAAGGATGAATCAAAGTGGCTCAACCACTCATAAATCCCCCGGTGTTATAAATCTGCAGAGAGCCATTTTATTTTCCTCTAACTTCTGAATTGGGCTGTAGCCACAGCCCAGCAGCCATTCACAAACGTGGGGCAGGAAGGGCGAGAAGGAAACTAGTCCCAGAGCAGACACGCTGCCCAGATCAATTTAGAGAGAAGTCAAGACTCTCAGTGTAGACTAGTATTCCACTGGCTTCCAGCCATATGGAGAATGAATGTCGCTCAGATAACAAGCCAAGAAAGAGCAGGTCCCAGCCCTCAATTCCTCCCGAGAGTGACCTGCAGTTGCTGCAGAGGAAATAAGAGCTTGGTAGCCGCTTGATCCCTGGGAGCTTGACTCTGATTGTTCTGTGTGCCTGTCTGTCCATCTATCTGGTGTTCTGTTTCCTGCTTTCTGTTTTGTCCTTTAGGCCAAGTTTACATCTTGGTACTACTTCTCAAGAATCTCCCCTGCCTATTTGTAAATGCTGATTAATCAGAGAAGCCCAACACCTTGTGATCATTGGACAGGAGCATTTTCCCATAAGCCTCTTCTGCTTCTCCTGTCAGTTATCTGTAATTTAACAGCTGCGTGTGTTGCCCGTGTCTGTGCTCACACTCTTTAACTCACACATACCTCTAAAAGCATGTTAGTGCAAACTGGGTTAAAGCTGCCCCCAGCTACCTCATTTCCCTCCCCCTCATCCCTTTCCTATCTCCAGCCGCCTCGCTCTTTGCCTCTCATTTCACGCTGCCTCTGAGAGAGAAATCTCATTATTTCTGATTTAGGGGCTCCTATGCCCTCCCCTGCTACATGTCATGCCCATTGCCAGCTTGTAACAACATTACAAGAGAATTCAGAGCTCTGATTTATCCGCCAGAGGGAATGACTCTAGGGGGATGGGGGTGGGGGAGAGTGGGGACCAAGAAAGGGAGTAAAGGGGGGGGCGGCAGGGAAGGGCCATAGTTTTTAGATCTGTGATGGCTTCACGATGCTTGGATTAGTTGGGTTAAGCCACATGATGAGCATAGTGCATTTTATCAGAAGCCTAAACAAGAAGCAGAGCAGCCTTTGTTTATTTAATTTTAGAGATGGGTTGGGGACATGTCATTGGGGCTTGGGGACAGCTGTTGAGGAAAGCTGTAATGGCCTTTTTAATCCTTCTCTCTCTTTTCCTCCTGGAAAGTGGTAAATGGCGAGGATAGTCATATAGTTTATAATTCACCAGCCTTCATAAGTCTACCTCTGCCTCATTCATTAGGCTGAGGGCAGGAATTAAACCTCTTGTGTTGGGCTCAACACATGGGTTTGGCACATAGTGGAGGCTCAGAAAATGTTCACTCAATGTGTAATTAGACAAGTATCTCAGCTGTCTTGGGTTTGCTTCCCCCAGAAACAGACCCTGAGACAATGAGCCAAGTGCAGATAGTTTGGGGGGATTCAGGAACACTAGCAGGTCATGAGGATATGATAGAGGGAAAGGCGGAAGCCACTAAAGGGGCATTATCAAGCTTAATCCTGCAAGACAACCATCCCATCAAAGGAGCAAGGGAGCTGGAGTATTCCAGCCTCCCAAGAGTCATTGGTTGGGGTCTGCTTCTGGGGGTGTTAGTTCGCCAGCATTGCCAGCCCCTCTTGTGCACAGGCAGAGTGGCCTCCTGCAGTGCTGGTTCAGGAAAATTGGCCATCAGGCTCAGAGATTCAGGCACGGACAGTTGGAAAGCTACTTGAGCTTACCTAAAAGGTCTGAGGGATATGCATGGGGCACTGATTATCTGCTACAGTAGCTAAGTTTCATTCATTCATTCACTAACTCAACAACTATTTATTGAGCCACTCCTATGTTCCTGGCAGTGTCCTAAGTGTCAAGGATACATCAGTAAACAAAACACATACGAATCTCTGCCATCAGAGAACTTACAGTCTAGTAAAGAGACTAGACTATGAGGAGACCAACATAAACAAAGTACATAAATTATATAGCTTGTTAGGTGGTGATAATGCCATGAAAAAATAAAGATGGAGGATAAGGATTGCTGAGGGTGCTGTGTTAAATCGGGCAGTCAAGGAAAGCCTCATTGAGAAGTTGACATGTGAGTAAAACCCTGGCAGGAATGAATCGTGCATATCTGGAGGAAGAAAGTTCCAAGCAGAGGAAATAGTAAGTGCAAAGGTCCTGACGCAGAAACATGTGCCTGGCATGTTCAAGGAATAGCAAGGAGGCCTTGCTTTATGTGATCGGAGCAGAGGGGGTGAGGCATGAAGCCATGGGGGATGAACTCAGAAAAGTCAGGAGGTAGGGCTACACTGCAGATCATGCAGGACATTGTGGGCGATTGTAAGGCCTTTGCGTTTTACTCTGCATGAAGTGGGGAGCTATTGGAGGGCTTTTAGCAAAGAAGGGACATGTTCTGGCTTATGTTGCTGTGCTGAGAATATACCAAGGTAGGACAGGAGTGGGTGGAAACAGGGAGACCCATTAGGAAGCATATCTTCCAGGACCTTCCATTTTACTCCATAATAAATGAATAAAAAATGAAAGTGGGAACAGGCCTCTGGAGGCCCACATGTGGAACTGGAACAATACAATTTCTGCTGCATTCTGTTGGTTAAAACAAGTCACAGAACAAGCCTAGATTCAAAGGAAGGAGAAATAGACTCACCTCTTGACGGGAGGAGCTACAAAGTCACTTTGCGAAGGAGTGTGGATACAGGAAGGGAAATTATTGCAGCCATTTTTGCAAACAATCTACCATGGCAAACAACCTCAAATTGAACTTCCAATATCCCTGTTCTTGAAATATCCTTGGGCCACCCCACCTCATATTATGGAGTAAAATGAAATGTCCAGGAAGATGTGCCATAGTCGTCTTAGACCATAGCCACCACCTATGCCAGTGGGTATACATATGCCAACTAGAGATGGGGGAACAAATTGGAGAAGCACTTTCACTTGACTTCTTTGCTCCCTTTAATCCTAGTACCATGTCCTTTTGTCAGCTTCCTTTTTCCTTTCTCATTACTGCCTCTTCTAGCCCTCCATGTCCTTCTTGAGAACAAACACCCATCCGTTGTGTCATGAAGAGCACTTTGCTAGATCATCAGTAACCTTGCTTTTGACCACTTTGCACTGAATCTCACAGTTCACTTCCAGTAGCTTCAAAGGGATTTTCCCAACCAAAATCAGGACCCCCAAACCCTAACCCCTAACCCCCAAGAGGAAAACTGTGCCAGTTGTTAATATTCGTTTTCTACCTGCTTTACCAATGGATGAGCTTGATTTGGGAATTGAAACTATTTTAGGTTCTGTGGGTTGGGTGGAGAGTGGTATTCTGAATGTAGTGTTGACAAAAGGCCTGGTACTATGTTCTTGTATTAGGGTAATTGATGGGCATATTTCTTGAGGCCAAGGTCTGTGCCCGTTTCTTTGATTCTCCTCCCAACACCTAGCACCTGGTAGACTCTCAATTAATGTGACCATGGAATTGAGGTCAGTTTCTACAACAGTCTATCTGATACTTAAGACCTTCCCTTCTTCTCAAGCGAGAAGGGAAGGATCTTGAAGCATCTCTATAGATTAACCAGATTTTTATAATCTAGACTAGCACTGTCCAATAGAAGTTTCTGTGATGATGGAAATGTTCCGTATCTGCACTGTCCAATATGGCAGCCACTAGCCTCTTATGGCTATTGAGCACTTAACATGTGGTTAGCACAACTGAGGAACTGGATTTTTAATTTGCGTTGATTTTATTTAAAAATTTAATTAATTTAAATTTAAACTTAAATACCATATTAGACTGTGCAGCTCTAGATAGTACTTCTCAATTTTTTCCACTGAAGTGCTCCTGATGGTAGAGAAAAGAGAATGAATACCTTGATGGTTTGGGGTTCAATTTTTCAAGTACAAAATTACTTGGAAGTCTTAGCTTAAAAATGCATGATGATTTTGCATTTATAATTTCTGTGATTTTGCTCTTTATAATATGTATACTCTACCGTGGAGCAAATGGATGGTCTAAAAAGATGTACCCCTGACTCCTTAGCATATGGCGGCCATATACTCCTGTGAGTTCCTGAATCCCAGATGGAGATAGCTGAATTCATTGCGAGTAAGTTGGCTTAAACTTTAAACTTTACATTCTTCGTATTTTTAGTGCAGCCTGAGAATGAAAACATCTCATCTAACACCCATTCACTGTTAGGAATAACCTCCCGGCAGGTGTGGGTTATAACCCTCTCACTGCAATGCAAACCTCCTATTCGATTGAAAAGAAAATTCTTCCCCAGAAAGCTCTTCAAGTGCATTTAATGAATAAGGTAGTGTCCGTAACTTTCTGTGACATTTACTTTAATAAGCTGTGGGAGTGATTTAGTGATCAGTGGGCAATGACATTTGAGGAGAGAAAGACAAACTTTGCTGCTTCTGACGTGACTTTTTTTCTTCTCCTCTTGACTCTGGCCTTACATCCATGGAAACTTTGTTTCCTGAGAGGGAGATTGTGTTTTCTGGGTTTTGGAAGTAATCTATTTTTTTTCAACATGTAGCCACAAATTAATTTCTTCTTTGTGTGTCTGATGGTGCAATTATTTGTAGTGAGTAGAGTATGTTTTCCATAGCGCTTGAGCTTTCTGTCTTATTCTGAGGGGTGTGCACGTGTGTGTGTGTGTGTGTGTGGATATGTGTGTGTGCAAGTGCTTTTCCTCCACATGGAATTTGTTCCATCTTATTTAGAAGAAAAACACATGGAAGAAATAAAATTTAAAAAGGCAGATTAAAATATATTACACAGATACATACATAACTACAACTCTAACCAGGACTATATGAATATCTGTATAACTACCACCCAGATCAAGATATAGAACACTGTTGGCACCCCCAGGCAGTTCTCTCATGTCCCCTACCAGTCAATCTATCCCGCCCGGAGATAACTATTCTGACTCTGTCACCATAGATTAGTTTTGCCTGTTCTCGAACTCCATACAAATGGAATCACACAAAGTGTATTTTTTAACATTATGTCCTTGGGGTTCATCCATGTTGTTGAATGGATCAGTGCTTCGTTTTGGATTGCTGTATAGGTGTTCCATTATGTGACTATACCGCAATTGGTTTCTCTATTTTTCCATTGATGGATGTTCGGATTGGCTCTAGCCTTTGGCCATTACAAACAAAGCTGCTGTGAATATTATGTACTTGTCCTTTCCTAGGCTTTTGCGCCCCCTTTTTTTCGGTATATACCTGGGAGTGGAGTTGCTGGGTTATCAGATTAAAAGGAAGATTTGGCTGCTCTGACAAACACCCAATCTAACAGCGGTTTGGCTCTGCCATTCTCAGGGTGAGGCCCTCATTCTGCTGTCCCAAGATGACTGACCACCATATCCACATTCCAGACAACGGTAGGAGGGCAAAGGGGAAAGTTGGCAGCATGCCCCTTCCTTGCAACGACAAACCTAAGATTTGGGCATACCACTTCTGCTGAGACTGCGTGCACCAGAACTTGATTCACAGCCACCTTCCCCTCAAGTGCAAAGGGTCATCTTTATTCTGAGAGGCCTTGTGCCCATATAAATGTGGAATAAAAGAGGGATAGGTGTTGGGAAATTATAAAAAGTCTCTGCCACAGCTTACTTCTTGGGATTGCCACACACCCCAATTGGGGCAATGAGCGTGTAGGTGTCAGTGTTGAGCTTTTTTATGCCCTAGCCCAGGAGAACCTCTCAGAACTTTCTTGACTCCTTGGAGCAATTACGCCAGTCATCCCACCTAAACTCTTGCTAAGCACAGTTGTTGTTAAGTCATCACTTGTACACAGATATCTCCCCAATAACTGATTTGTTTTTGTTTGTTTTTAATATTCTGAAAACAGAATATTACTGCTCTTATTATATTCAACATTATTATTATTTTCCCACTAGGAGACTGCATCTTGGCTCAGTCACTTATTGATTTGTGTGGTCTTGGAATAGTTGCTTATTCTCTCTGAGCCTCTGTTTCATCATCCATAAAATGAGAATAAAAATGCCTACTTAGAAGAACTGTTTTAAGTAACAGAGATAATCTATTTTACTCCCATATAACTGGAGCTCCACATGGTCCAGCCTTAGTATACTGTCACAATAAGAAATATCTAGCAGCCAGAAGTGATTAAATATAATTCTTGTTCCTCAAAATGTTTCTCAAAATGTTAAAGGGGATCCAGTTCATAACCCATAGCAATAGTTCTCAAAAAAAAAAAAAAAACCCCACAAAAAACAACAAAACCTGCCTCTCTTCATCTCTCAAACACACTTAAGCATCTTATAAAGTTCTTTCTCTCCTTGGCCTCAGTCTTTCTCAAGTCTCCCAAACTCTCCCAGATGTCTCGAATATCCCACCTATATGGGTCCTTATCTCTCATCCTTCTTCCCGTTTCTTTTTACCTCTATTCTTTTCCTCTCACTCAAGTAAATCTGAGAGAAAGAAGCTGTGATTTTTCTTACATCATTAGTGTTTTCCCCATAATATATGTCAAATATCTGTCACATAATAGGTAATTGGTGGTTGCTATTTTCATTACCATCCTGATGAAGACTGTTAGCTCTTTGCTTATCTAGGACCCTTTTAAGAGTTGGAGTGGAGGTGAATGCCATTGAGGTTGACTCTGAGAACAGGGATGTGTGATGGGTGGGCTATTGTTAGTTGTAACAACAACTGTTCTGCAGTTTACAAAGTATTTAAATTTCATTCATTCATTCATTTAATTTATATAGATTTATTTATTTTTTGATATCCTTGAACATTTTTGAAAGAGTTGACAGAAAAATATATAGGATGAAGTAAAAAAAAAAAACTAATAAATATGATCAAAGGGAAATAAAACAAAGCTGAGGCCCCAAAATGCATACCCAAGCTGGTGTTCATCTCAGAGGCATGGGGGAAGCTAGAGGTCTGTGACTGACCAGTCTCGTAGTTATTTTGAGGAATAAAGCTTAAGAACCACGGGATAGTGCTTGTCTGGATATAAAGTGCTTGAGAGCTATGTCGTGGCATGAGCTTTGTCTCCTCTGTGTACAGCTTTACTGACTGTGGTGGATGCCTGGGCTTTTTTGCCTGATCCCGGCATTTGCTGCCCTAGCAGTTGGCTTTGAACAGAAGAGGCACAATGCTATCAGCTCCCAAGATCTTGCTGCTCGGCTGGGTCTCAAATACTGTTAATCACTTGTTATTCATCATGGACTCCTAGTGAGTTTTTGGTATTCCAAGAACTATTAAAAGATGAGCTTTTTCATAACATGTTTGGGTGCTGGGTCCTGTGCTGTGGTGTGCTGGGGCCAGCTGGTAGCAGTCCGCCAGAGCCAATTGTGTGCCTCTCTTACCAATTCCATGTTCAGTGACATCAAGTTGGTAACTTGAAATCAGCCAAGGTATGAGTATTTACACCACAGAAATCAGCAAACACTACAAGTCAGGGTTTTTGTTTTTTCTATGGAAAGTCAGTTTTTAAACATTTACCAGCATATCGCTGGTACTGAGTGCATGATTATGTCAAGTAAAATAGATGCCGCTGTTCGGAAAAGCTTAGGGAAATAATTACAAGGCATTCTGCAGACTTGAAAGCGCTGTGTGAAATTGCAGAAGAATTCCAGCTAATGCTTATATCTGATCTGGGAATATCAATGAATCTATCAGAATTTTAGACTGGGAAACTTAATGGTTGAACATTGTGATGAATGGTCCTGGTTTGTTTGAAAATAATATGAGAGAAAGGAGGTTGGAGTTTTCTGCTGAAGCTAGAAGCAGAAAGCCTGACATCACTCAGGGATAGGAATCTGGAGCATTCACCGCAGGGCAGCATAGAGTTCAGCTGAAATGATCCTTTCTGACACATCCCTCTAAGAGAAAGACAGGGTGACAAGGGACCAGAACGGGTTGTCTCCATGCCCCTGATGCTCTCATCATAGTAACTCAGCTGACAAAGCATCCTTTGGCTCCCAATTGTCAAATCAACCAGCACTTTCATCTTGTCAAGTTCAATACCTGAGGCTGATCTGTTGACTACAGCCAGAGAGTTATCCAGGATCAAAAGTCACCACTACACCACATACTGCTTTAAATGTACCTAATCATCCAGTGAGCTCTTCAGTCCTTGTAGTTCTTTGAGGATACATCTATTTAGAATAGTGGCTAAGAATATAGGCTTTGGAGCTACACTGAACTGGGTTCAAATCCTGCTTCTACCACCTACTACCTGTGCAACCTTGGGCAAATAGCTTTACTTTAGTTTTCTTATCTCTAAAATGGGAGTAGTAATAGTATTTAACTCAAAGGTTTGTGGAGAGGAATGAAAGAGCTGCTTCATTCAACAAATTATTTTTGAGTGCCTAGGGTAGGCCAGGGGAGCTCCTGCAGTGGAATTTCTGCTGCCAACTTTTGGGTGCCCAGTTGTTCCCAGTTGGAAGGACAAGAGACAACTCAGTGATTTTGTAGGGAGCTCCTAAAATGCCTTAGCTAGATGACACAGTATTAACTGCCCAAGTAGCAATTTATCCACAGTCCTTCTCTACAAATGAAGCTCCATTTCCTCCGCAATGTGTGAACTCAACCAATAAAATTACTTACTTTCCAAACATTTTTCCAAGCTCCAAAACAGCTCACAGATGCAGACAGTCTGGCCTCAAGGGCATTTGGTTTGCCTCCCATGACTTCTTCTAGGGCTGAAGGTGCCATGTCTAGGTTTGCTGAACCACAGATCGTGGCAGAGTATTAGCAATTGGTACTTGTCGAGGACATGCAGGAGCCATGTTTCCCAGCTCCAGGAGTGGCTGTAGCAGGCTCCTGCAGGGGTCAGAGCATGAAAATAACTTGGGAAACACCCAGTTAGTGGGCAGGGAGCTGGGATTCACACTTGGTGCCATCGTGGATTAGAGAGCCTTGTCTGGGGCCAGGTGAACAATGGCTGGGATTTCCAGGAATAAGAGAGAACACCAGGCAGCAAGCATGGCCCTCCTATTCAATGGCTTTCTTGATGTTCTGACAGCTCATAGGCACACGGAGCTGGCATGTTCTCCAGGGGGCAGTTGCTCCATTGGGCGTCACCCAGGCAAGGCTGTTACTGCTCCAGAGGCTGTGAGAATCATCATCATCATCATTATCATCATCTAGCTACAATTTATAGTATCAATCCAGGAATTCTTAACATTTATTTGAACCATGGACCCCTTTGGCAATATGGTAAAATCTATGGATCCCTTCTCAGAATAATGTTTCTCAATGCGTAAAATATAATACATAGGATTACAATGGAAGCCAAGTATATTGAAATACAGTTATCAAAATATTTTTTAAATTGTGATATTGTAATAGATATATAGCTGGCCCTGGTGGTCTAGTGGTTAAGATTTGGTGCTGTCACCACCACAACCCAAGTTCCTTTCCCGGTCAGGGAACCACACCACTCATCTGCCAGTTGTCATACAGTGCTGGCTGCGTGTTGCTGTGCTGCTGAAAGCTATGCCACCGGTATTTCAAATGTCAGCAGGGTCACCCATGGTGGACAGGTTTTAGCGGAGCTTCCAGACTAAGACAGACTAGGAAGAAGGACCTGGTCACCCTCTTCTGAAAAAATTGGCCATGAAAACCCTATGAATAGCAGTGGAGCATTGTCTGATAGAGCGCTGGAAGGTGAGAGGATGGCGCAGGAAGACTGGGCAGGGTTCAGCTCTGCTGTCCACCGGGGTGCTAGGAGTCAGAATTGACTCGACAACACCAACAACAGCAAATAGACACATGCTTCTTTATTAATACATTAAATAATATTTAGTAGTGAATCCAACAACCATCATAACTTGAAGTAGTGGTGATGTAAATAATATTTCAAGATATCAACTGTAATATGCGATGAAAATATCTGCAATTTCTACTGGCAACAAACTCACAAGTACTGCCAATACCCTGTGGTTTCTTGCCTTCATTCATAATTGAAGTAAATACTAAATTTCAGTTACAAATTGATGAGAAAAATATTTCCGTGGTTCCCTTGACCAAATTAAGAACCTCTGTCTGTGTCAGGCATTGTGCTAAGCCCTGAACAAGCATTATTCCGAGCCTTTATCACAACCCAGCGGTGTTGGAGTTGTTGTTGTTATTCCCATTTAACAGGTAAGAAAACTGAGGTTCAGAGTCGGACTAACTCACCCAAGGTCACACAACAGGCCTTTGTGACCCCAGGGCTTACGTTTCCGCTCCCACACCCCGCGTGCCCTGAGCTGCAGTTTCCCCTAAGAGACACTGGCATGAGGGATGCCCAAGGGCTTTTAAAAGACCTTGGAGGGTGCATTCTTTCTTGGATTTTCCATAGTTCTCTGAGAAGAAGAGAGGCTCCTATCTATTCTGAAAGCTCGTCCTGTGGGAGTATCAAGGAGCCTTTTTTACTCTTGGGTCTCCAGGGCCACATTTTGAGAATTCCCCAGAGCTCCCCAGCAAACAGTAGGAGCTCCTCTCCAGTGGTGTGCCAGAGCTGACGCAGAAAGCTCACAAGAGCTGATTGTGCACATCTCTTCTCATGTTGGTAGCTTGTGATCGGCCATGGTAGGACTATTTATGTGATGGAATCCTGAAACACCACTAATAAGGGAATTTTTTATTTTAAAAACTAGTTGCTAAATATTTGCCTTTGAACATGCTTCTTTGTCCCTCATGTGTTCCCAGTCTTCATCCCTCCAAAGGAAAGGGTTTGAACAACCACCTCACAACTGGAGGAACCAGTTTGCCTTGGTGACACAAGGTCTTGGCTTACTTGCTTACTGTCCTCCCCACCCCTTCCTGGGCTCTGAAGCTATTTTAAAATGTAGGTTTTATTATTATTCAGATATGATGAGGCCAACAGATCGGGAGATGATTGTCATTGAAAAGATAGTTTGTTACAGATCCCAAGAGGAGGGGTACACCAAACCATGGGGTGGGGGGCACATGGGGAAGCCCCAGGGTGGGTCAGGAGGCAGAGGGAGAGGGGGAACCATGAGCAAGAGCTTTTATTGCAGTTTCCAAGGGAAGGAATGGGTGAGACAGGGTAAGCAGCTTTAGGATTGGCTAGTTAGAATGATTTTAGTGGGCTCTGAAATATAGGAGCTGTCCCTAGTTGTCTAGGACCTGACCCTGGGGTGATTAGAGCAGATGGATAGTGGCCTGGAGTGCAAGAGCTCCATAAAGGAGGTGGTTGGGAGTCAGGTCTATGGACTGGCTAGTTTGTATATGAAAGATGTGCTCCCAGGTGAGTTTTTGGCTATCTCTAGGAATTAGCTAGCCCTGGGAGATGCAGTCCCTCTAGGATCATCAAGCCCCAAGATGTCAAGCATCAAAAATACAGAATAGAAATACATGATTGATACAGAAGCCAACACTCTTCTGAGAGTGGAAGGCAGCCACACTGGATTGGAGTGGTTTCCAGATAAGCAGTGTGAGACACCCCCCTGCCGCCTCTAGCTGCAATGGTGAGAAGGTCTCACATCACACATACTGGCAGCTACGGCTATTCTCCTAAGAAGCACGATGGAAAGTAAAAGCTGAGATTTATGGCCAATTCAAAGCTTGCAGTAACTATGCTATGATAGGTCTACAGAGGTCCCCGGGTTACCTACATAGCACCAGTCTCAGCCCTCTGTGCATTAGTTCAAACTTCAGGGTCCCCACATTTTATGTTTCTAGAAAGCAAGTGAGCATTTAGAAGAAATAAACACTTGCCAGTTCTTTTTATGCTACCACGTTCTATGTTGCACTTAAGAGAAGAAATATGCCTTCTAGAGAGTTGTAAACGTTCTACACACGAGGTCTATTATTTCATGGCTCGCAATGGAGTCCAAATGGAATAATCTGCAGACTAAACCCTTTCTTTATCCCCAGGGCTGGGGCAGAGGGCAGTGAGGGCAGCATGGGGAAATGGCTTCTGAGGCACCCTCTGACTCTGAAATGTGCTGACCTGGAGTTTAGCCAGTTAGCCTGGGGTTGGATAATAGACTTTTAGATGGCCTACATCGAAGGAATGATAAAATAGCGGCCCAGCCCTTGATCCCCGCTCCTGCCAGGTTCTAAACAGCATCAGCTATTGGAAGAGTTTCCACATGGACTGCTTTTCAATTCCGCTGAGCCTCAGAAAAGCATTTGGCTGTTAAAGACCAGGACTGCTTTAGCCTGAGGGAGAGAGATATAACTTAGTGCCTTTCCGATGCTAGGTGTGAACTGGGTTTTATCCAGGAAAATGATGGCAGTGCTTTGGATTCTGAACGGCAGTGGCAATTTGGAGGCTGTAGAACTTTCTACAGGGCTGAGAGGATCCTGGACACTGACAGCCTTCCTGCTGAGCAGACACATGGCTGGCTAAAGACTGGTGGATTCCAGTGGTGATCATGGCATGTAAGCCTTCCTCCCCTGGCCAGGACTAATGCATCACAGGGCACAAGTTGGCTTTCTAAGAATCAGCATGTTAGGCAGCAGAAGACAATTTAGCTGCAGGAATTAAATGCAGATGGCTCTGAAGCATATGTTTCCCCAGCACCTAGTGTGGTGTCTGCTTGTAGTAGGTGCTCAGTAAATGGGAGTTGAGTGAATGAACAAATGCTTGTTTTATATATCCTACAGTGGAAAGACAGCAATCCTTCCTGTTGTTCTTTTTTATAGTGAGAGTTGTCCAAAAATGGAATGGAGCATGTTTTAAGATTTAGCATTAAAACCCCAAAAGTGTCCAAGCTGTAGCTGGAATGTAAAAATAATAATTATCAGTCAGCCATGGCTGCATAACAAGTGACCCCCAAACTCAGTAGCATACAACAGTAAGTACCTAGTCTCAGGCTTGCAGATTTGCACATCAGCTGTGGTGACTCTGCTTCAAGCTGCAGGTCTGTGAGTTGGCTAGTCTGGTCTGAGCTTGGCTCTAGTCTTCGGGTTTGGTTCTAATTGGCTCCATGTGGCTTTTGTCCTTCTGGGACCAGTGGGCTAACCAGGGTGTATTCTTTTCATGGCAATGGCAGAAGCACAAGTGGGCAAGCCCCCCAGCACAAGCACATTTTAAGCTTTAGTTCACATCAGATTTTCAAACTTCCCCTTGGCCAAGCAAGTTGTATGGCCAAGCCCAAAGGCTATGGGTGGTGAAGTATACTCTGCCCTCAGTGGGACCATGTAGGAAATTAATAATCACTGAACAATAATCCAGACTCTCATAATAACTGCCGTTTATTGCATGCTACTCTGTGCCAGGCATGACTCTCAGCATTTGACATGAATCAACTCATCTAACCATCATGACAACTGTAGGGGGTAGCGCTGTTACGTTTAGGCTCCAAGCTGAGGCACCGAATTACTGATGCACTTGCCAGAGGACACACATCTAGCAGGCAGCCGAACCAAGACTCTCACCCCGCCAGTCCAATCCCAACACCTACTCTCTTAACCACTCTGACCTCCCTCTCCAGATAGCAAGAAGCATGCTTAACAACTTTGGAGCACCTTCAAGTCTGCAACATGCTAGCACAGATAGCGGCTCGTTTAACTTTTGTGGGAGCCCAGGTAGGGGAGGTCTTGCTCTCTCTCCATTTACCACGGAGGAGGACATTGAGGCTCCAAGAGGTTAAGGGACTTGCCCAAGTCACACTGGGCTGGGAAGTGGCTGAGCCGACATGGAGTCCTGGGCCTTGCTCCTAGCGGGAATTCCTCCTCTGTGAATAAGGAGCAACTCGACAGTAACCAAGTATTTTTTTCTTTATAATTCTGCCTTCAGTCCTTGGGAGGCTTCTAATTTAGGGCTCCCACCCTACAGGGCATCCTTTTACTTTATTTATTTATTTTGTGGCCAGGGGATTTGCACCCTGGTTCCTTGGCATGGGATTGATGCCATGGCAAGAGAGCTGCACGTTAGTTCTCACGGTCTCCGAATCCTTAGTTTCTCATGACATGGCATGTCCCCAAGTGTCCCCTTCCCTCCCCCGTGCAGCCTGCCCTCGCTTTCTTCCTCCACAGAGCACTGTGGCAGCCAGGGCTGTCCCGTGGTGTCTGGTTACTGGCTCAGAAGAGCGAGGCCAGCTCAGCGGCTGTAATTTTAGTCCTGGATGAAAGGCGAGGGGGAGTGAAGGGGGCTCTTTAGGCTGTGTTAACAGGTGTACCAAAGCCACAGGGCTCGTCTCCTGAAACCTGGGAGAAAGCACAGCCCTGAGGATGTCTGGATTGTGTGGAGACACTAGAGCCTCAGCTGGAAGTCAAAATGTTAATAAAGTGTTGGGGTGCGAGCAATATTTTCACCCCAAAGCGATGAGAGGGTCCAAAGCCACCAGTTTGTGGGAGCTCCAGGGAACCAGAAGTCCCAACCCCCAAATAAAGTGCAAACCAACAGCTCTGAACATGACCCTGTGCTTACCGCTCATCAGCTGGGGGAGTTGTGCCAATATACTCCCATCCTTGCAACCCATTTGAAAATGTCTCCACACCAGCAAAAATCTGGTTAATGTATATCTCCTCACCTGTGCCCTGCTGGCGTTACACCTGCCCCCTCCCTCCCACCTCTCAACCTCTCTCCTGTCAGAATCTGACCACTCTACCCCTGTCCTTTAGGAGTTTCCGATACAGGCAGAGATTCCCATAGATAAGGCGCCAATGATCCAGAAAGGACCAGCAGAAAAGAATGTTACTTTTATTTGGCTCACTGCCCAATGTTTCTTAACCCATTGCCTGAATTCTCTTTCACACTAGAGTCAAGGCTTATCTCCAAGGCACTGGAAACTTCCAAATGCTTCCAGCCCCCTTTCCCCAGTTTAGAGTGCTCCAGTCAGGATGACATCTGGGCTTCAGGGCTGGAGGACATACATTTTTGGGGGGAAGGGGAGATTTATTGCCGCTACAGGCAAGAAAGGGCTCCTGTGGGTGTGCAGGGGGCGTGGCAGCCATGCCTGGGCAGTGGTGGAGGTCTGCGGTCACTCTATGTCCTGAGCCTGACCTAGAACTGGGATTCCTAACCTTTTCTATGCCATGGACCCCGGTGGTGGACTGGTGAAACCCGGACCCTTCTCAGACTAAGATTTGGAAATGTATAAAATATATAGAATTATAAATGACCAATCATTAAATATCATTACTAAAGAAATATAGATATTAAAATATGAATTTGTGATATAGTAGAATATGAGCTTCTTAATAACCCGCTAATTCTCAAGATCTAGTTGAAGGGTAAAGGTGTGACATTTTGAGATACCTGTAACAACAGTTACTACGATATGAAAATGCCTGTGGTTTCTATTGGTGACAGACTAACAGGTCCTGCTAATACCACTGTGGTTTGTACCTACATTCATAACTGAAAGAAATGCTACATTTCAGTTATAGATGAGTGAAATAAAATGTAAAATTCCCCTCCAAGTTCCCAGACCCCCTGAATTCTAGGTCAAGGGCCCCTGATGTAGAATCAGGCTGCACAACGGTTTGTAAGTTCTTTGAGGTATTATGTTCAAACCACTCACATACTTGAATTCTTTTTTTTTTTTTTTTTAATTCTGGAAAATGTCAAGCATCTAAGTAAGTAAGCAGAACAAATTGATGAATCTCCTCCAGGTACCCATCACCCCGCTTCAACTATTATTGACTCACAACCAATTTTGTTTCACCTATACCCTTACCCACTTCCCATATTATTTATTTTTTTTTTTTAAAGATTTTTTTTTTTATTTTTTATTTTTTCCCCCCAAAGCCCCAGTAGATAGTTGCATGTCATAGCTGCACATCCTTCTAGCTGCTGCACGTGGGACTCGGCCTCAGGATGGACGGAGAAGTGGTGTCTCCGTGCGCCCCGGGATCCGAACCCGGGCCACCAGCATCGGAGCACGCGCACTTAACCCCCAAGCCACGGGGCCGGCCCTCCCATATTATTTTGAAGCAAATCTCAGACATTATATCATTTCATCCTATACTTTGATATATATGTAGCAGGTGGGCCACTAAATCTTTGTGGATTGCCAGAGGCTTGATTCAGAAGTGCCATTAGCAGCACTTGGTTCCACTCATGGATCAGTGTCCCAGGAGAGTGGACCTGGGTCAGAGAACCCCGTTCCCAGTCACTGTCTATCCTCCACTTCCCAGCACGTATCTGATGCTGTATTATTTATTTGTTCACTTCCACATATCTTTTCTGTCTCTTTCCACCACAATGTAAACCTAATGAGAGAAAAGGCTTGGTCTCCCTGTCCATGGCGGCATCTCCAGCTCCCAGCACAGTGCCTGACATTTAGTAAGTGCGTAGTAAATGCAATGTATTTTGAATGAGTGAATGGCTGAAAGAAGCAAGGTAGGGTATGGGGATGTATGATGTTGCTACTCAAAGTGGGATCCCTGGACCACAGCAGGGACATCTTCTGGAAGCTTGCTGGAAATCCAGAATCTCAGGCCCCACCCCACACCTACTGCATCAGAATCTGCATTTTAACAAGATTCCCAGGTGATTCTGTAGGCACCTCACAGTTTAAGGAGCACTGATTTGCTCCCTTGACCTGGGAGAGTGACAATGCCAACCAGGAAGAGCTTCCCATCGTGATTTCAAAGACCTCGCCAACCAGGAGGGCAGGGAAGGGCACTCACCTGTGAGTCAGGCATCCTAGGTGTAAACTCTGCTTTGCCCACTTATTGGTTCTGTAGGCCTCTATTTTCTCATCTGAAAAGTGGGGTGAATGAGGCATATCTCCTAGTGCCATGGAAAGACTAAATGAGGCAGACTCTGGTGTAGAGTACAGAGCAGGTTCTGGAAAACCCCTGGGCTAATTTTTCATGGCTATCTTTCCAAAATATGAAGGAATAACATTTGTTCATCTTTCAACAGCTCTGATAATTTTGACCATTTTTGGAAATCTTTTCCCCTCTTGTTTGACCATAATCATGGAGAGTGCTTAGAAAACTTGTCAAGTGGGAGGCTTGGCTTTGGTGCGCCTAGCCTCTCACTTTTGCATCTTTTCCCCCTTTCTGTGACATCCTTCTCCTTCTGGGGCATCACACGTCCTGTCTCCTAAGGTCCTGCTCCCAGGCGAAACATCCAATATCAGCAATCACAAAGCATTCCATTCCCAGGACTCAGGAATTTTGAGTCCTCAATTGTGGAATAAAAGTTTTTTCCCCTGATGTAGGTATCAGAAGACTGGTGAGGGAAATCTTTTTTAAAAAAAACCTTTGCATATGTGTGTGCCTCTGGAATCACATCACATGGACAAGTGCCTGCTTTGGCCCTGGGTGTTACGAGTCCTGATGGTCATGCCCACTTCTTTTAGTTGGAACCATAGACTGACAAGCTCAAGTCAGTTCCGCTTAAGGGTAGTTGGACAGTTCAAGGCAATTCTTACTTTTAAATTCACTTTTCTATGTCCTAAAATCTGGAGGGATTCTAAACAACTGGACAATGCAGGGCGGCAGGACTCAAGCTTTTTAATGATTACAGGGAATAGTGACAGCCAAGGTGAATGTTCCTCACTGTCCCCCACCGACACTCCCCAGTCTTGTCTCACGCATCCATTACATGATATGCTGTGTTTACCTGGGGCTTGTTCCAACAGAGCTCAGCAATCCTCCTTCTAGCTTGGCCTGGCTGTGTATTTACATGGTAAACATTTCCATAAAAGAAAGGGAAATATTCACTTTAAAATATCTTATAAAAATTGCCCTTTAGAGATGGATGGATAGGAAAGAGCAAACATTTCATATTTATAAGATGAATCATTTTATAAAAACATTACCCATAGACTCAAAACTTAATAATAATGATATTGCTGATAGTACAGTAATACTTGCTTCAGTTTGTTTAGCATTTCATAGATATATAGGCCCTTTCTATACATCATTTTATCTAAGCTTCTCATCAATCCAGTAAAGTAGACACTGTTAGTTCCATTTTAAAAATGAGAAAACTGAGGCTTAGAAAGGTTATGTAAATGCCCAATGTTATACCTCTAATCTGTGTTAGAGCAGGGATATGAGCCTAGGTCTTCTGACTCAAAACCAGTTGCCTGTTGGCATATATCAGCCAAGAGTAACATATAAGCCAGTTGTAAACCCATTGATACACAGCTGCCTCAAAGTGCCTGTACCATTCAGCATTTAACCAGGAAAATGGAACCACTCTAGCTATTTCATACAGAGAAAATTTAATACAGGGATTTGGTTACACTGACCCTGGAAGAGCTGAGAAGCCAAACAGAATGGCGAGGTAAGCCATAGGTTAGCAATGGCAGGAAGCTGCTACCATTCTTAAGCTGGAGGGATGGAGGGCAGGAGCAACACTACCAGAACCCAAGGGCTGGAGGCCCTTTGCAGAGGCTGAAACAATGGTGAGCCAGCCTGGTGGGAGTTGGAACCCCAGAGGAGACATGGCCATGGGCTAAGAGTGAAGGGAGGAAATATCATAATTTCTCCCCTCCACTAGCCCTTCAATCTCCTCTCATTGCCTCCTGTTGGCTGAGCCTAGCTGGAAGTCAACGGACCGGGAAGATCAGTCTGTGAGGGTGAGCCCTCCCTGTGATGCAGAGCAGGGGGAGTTGAGGAATGGATCTGGGGGTAACAGGCACAGGGCCAGCATGGCATCTTCTGCTCCTAGGTGTGGGTATGGTCCCAGAACTAGGTTCATGTCCTCAAGTTTTCCTCCTCCCAAGATCCTGATTCTCCCTGGTTCCTTAATAACACCCTCTCCCACTTGCCTCCCTCCCTCTTCAGCGGGTTTGGCAGTAATCCGTTTTTGACCACTTTTCAGAACCCAAAAAAGGACATGCTCGGGAGTTTGCAAAGGCGAGAGAAAGTGATTTAGATTGGTCCAGTTACACATTTGAGGCCCAGACAGAAACTTCTATTGCTTTTGGGACACAGAGACCAAAGCTCCAGTGACCCAACAAAGGACCATGTCAATGAATATCTTGGCAAGCAGATGTCAGAAAGAACGCTGCCAAATGCCCTGCCAGGAGAACTGGTTTGGCAACAAGCTGATAGACCCAAAGGACTGGCATACATCACCCATTCTTCTGGATACTACTTAATCAGCCTGATTAAAATACTCATTTCAACCTTTGTAGTTTTGCAAAACTGTCTCCTGATTGGCTGGATTTTGCAGGATTGCTGTCTCCCTGTGTTCACTGTCCTCCCTCCACTCCCAGGGTTCCGTTTTCCGTATATATATTTCTCTCTTAAAGGTAAGTTTGTTTGCAGGACTTTTTTTCTTTCATTCCATAACCTTCCGTGTAGATAATTGGAGACATCTGATGCCCTTAAACCAAAATGGGAAAACCCTGGCATAAGAAAAATCATTTCTGTGGTTCATAGCACAGTGTTGGGAACTCTTACCAATGAAAAGGGAGACTCACGGTCATTTGGGTTCATGATTGGGAAGAGATAAAAGGGAAACCCTACACCTCATTCAGGGCTGGGCGCACAATAGGTTCTCAAAAAAGAAATGCTCGCTGAATGGATGGGAACACGCAAAAGGTACAGTACCCTGTTCATTTCCTTTGACAGGTGCCTTTTTGTTTTAAATACACATGGCAGCATTCGATAGCAGGCAACTAATGTCTTGGAGTTTTTCTGGGGACTTAATAAGGCCTGGATAATAAAGTATCTTCAAGGTTTTGTTTGCTTTTGGTTCTTTCAGGGAGTCACCACCCCTGCTCTCTGTCCTGTTGAGTTCATGATGAACTGGGGGCTTATGCACATGTTGACTCATTTTATAAGCTTGATCACTTTTATGTTCTGTAGCTTTAAATATTTATTATGCAAGCTTCCAAATCGAGAATAACATGACAGCCATGTACCCACCATCCAATTCTATCAATCCTAAAATTTCTCCCATGCTTGCTCTATGTTTGTTTAAAGAAAGAAAATGTTACAGTTAGAATTGAAAGCCCTATATTCCCTGTCTAGATTACCCCCTCCTTCCCCAATGGTAACTATTATCCTCATTTTTGTGTTTATCAATCCTTGCCTGGATACATTTTAATATTATTACTACATATTTATATATTCAAAAACAGTATTGACATGTTTTAAACTTTGCATGAATCTTATAATATTGTATATGTCATTCTGTAACTTGCTTTATAAAGACTTACACATATTGATACACAGTGCTCTACTGTATTCATCTTTCCCCACCCTGAGGAATGCTATTAAAGGAGTAAGTGCAATTTATCCATGCACTCTCCTATTGATGGGTATTTAGGTTACTTCCAATTTCTTCCTCCTGCAAACAATGCTGCCACAAACAATTATGTCAAATGTCCCTGTGGCACATGGGGGAAAAGGTCTCTAGGCAGTGGATTTCAACCTTTTCTACACATCAGAATTGCCTAGCAAGCTTTTAAAAGTCCCAGCGCCAGGCTGCACCCAGCCCAGTTAAATGAAAATCACTGGGGGGTGGGGTGGGATCTAGGCATCTATATTTTTTTAAAGCTCGCCCAGATAAGTCCAATGTGCAGCCAGCATTCACAACCATTGCTTCAGGGTATAGAGCTAGAAATGAATTTCTAGGTCCAAGGGTTTGTTCCTCTTCAGCTTTTTAGATATTGCCAAATTATTCTCTAAAATGGTTGTTCCAGTGGAGACGCCACCAGCAGAGTATGAGATCTCTTGTTCCTGTGGCATCATCTCCTCCCCTAAACTTTATTGTTCTTATCCCCGCAGGGATCTCAAAGGAGGCAGAGAGCTATCCCTTTGATGGCCTCCCACACTTGCTTCCACCTGATTCATCCCCTGATAAAATCTTGCCTCGCCCTAAGGTTGCAGAGTAGGAACTGTTCTCACAAAGTGTAACTCAAAGCTTGGGGCACCCAATACCACATTATTTTGCAGTTTAAGGGGTTGCAGTCAAGAGGTTCCTGCCATCCCTTCTACTTGGTCTAAAAGTCTAACACTTTTCATGGCATGGTTTGGCACTCATCTGTGATGTCTAATTTTGGGGGTACCAAATGACAAATGACACAGGCGATATTGTTATAATGTTGCTTAGCCACAGATCCAATGTGATCGTCCCCTGAGCAGCTGGAGAAACAAGATGTTCAGCCAACCCCAGACTTCCATGGTAGTTAGATCAGAGTGATTGTGGAGAAACATCAAAGAGATCCTAGCCTTGACCTTACTCAAACCACAGCAGTGTAGAAATATCTTTTAGCCCTAATGTTCTCTCTCTTTGGGCATTCTGGACAGTTAAGTGAGGCTTTCTAACCTGCTCCCACACTGAAAGCTCATATTAAACTTCCTCTCCCTGTGTTTGTAAAGATTTAGAAAATTTAAAAGGTGAAAACTGGTGAGGCTATAATTGTTTTCCACTTTGAACTTAGCAACTTTAACCCTAAACCAGTAAACCTCTCTTACAGCATGCAAATGAGGACCCCAAAATAATTCAAACATGTACAATGCTCTGCCAGTGAAAAATTGGACAAGTCTACATAGCTACCTGACCAGGAGTTCCAGGAGTCTGACTGTGTGATCCAAATCTCTCCTAGTGCAGTCTCTGGTGGCATTCTCTGGTGGCGGTGGCCCTCTCTGGCTTAAATATCAATAGGGACAATTCTGAGTCCCATGGTTGGCTAGGATATTTCAAGAATCTCCTGGTGACTTGGCCCCTCTTTCATTGGCCTATCTTGGGGGGACTGGGCCAGGAGAATACTGGGGACTCAGGGGACTAACTCTCCTCCTTTTCCTCCTCCCTGTGTCACTTGCTGAGGCAAAGTTGCCTGCCATTTCCCAGTCTAGCCTCACCTTCCCCTCCACGTTCCTTCTATCCCCCTCCCCCCAAATAAGAACTTTACTTTGGGCCTATTTGAAAGCACAACCTATCACCAATTGCATTACATCCAGAGTCTTGTTATCATGGGGTGCCTCACTGCGGGTTTTACTCTACTGCTTATCTTTGCTTCCAACTTTGTGTCTTGGGTCAGGCTCCCTAGAGGCAGAGCCTGAGACAGAGATTTGAGTGCATGGGATTTATTGGGAGAGGACTCTAAGGAGAAACTCGTAAGGGTGTGAAGGAAGCAGAATTGGGAAAGGGAGGTGGCTGAGCAACAATGAGGGCTCAGATAGAGACTAGTTTTGCTCTGATTCACAGTGAGGGCTTTTGTACACTGTATCAGTCAGTCAATGGCTGGGAGCTGCCTGTGGGGATGGAGTGGGCCTCATCTCCCGGGCAAGGTGGCTTTCATCAGCCAACGGCAACTCTCCTGAGAAGGGGGTAGTTGTGAACCGCTAGCAGCCACCACTTAGAGCAGCTGGAGGATAGGTGCACAGGCCTGGTAAAGGGGATCTGGGTGGGGCACCACTGTCCCTTTGGGTACTTCTGGGATACCTAGTGGACTGGCAACAGATCATGACACTCCCAGCTCTCACATACTGCCATGTAGGGCTCTGGAATGGGATGGGCTTCACATAGGTAGGCAAATAATGAGCACAGTTTTCATGGATATATAGTGCTCTGAAAGAACTTTGTTTAATAATGCATCTTTCTTTTGGCTGCAGGTCTGAATATATCTTTGCTGTTTTAATCTTAATGCTGGAATTGAATCTGGGACTTTCAGTGTGCCTGGAAGCCATTTTGACTATATGTTGAGAAGCGTTCTAAGGCACATGTGTGAACTGATAACCAGGATAAGTGGCATGATGAAATTAATCCCCAAGTAGATGGGAAAGGAAGGCCAGTGCCTTTCCCAGTCTGGGCTCCCAGAGATGATTCACAAGCTGGGGCTTTGAGGCATGGAAAGCAAACAGCAGACCCAGGAGCTTTGGATACAATTGCTTCCTTAAGCCATAAACCTGGGGAACCCAGATGACTGAAGTGAATGTTTTCTGGGCTGAGGTCAGGTTTTTTTTTGCTGGGAGCCTTCCTTGATTCTGATTGTGTCTTATCACTTGTTTGTCATCTGGAGGTTGTGCAGAGGGAGGAAGGGATTCATAGCAATGTCCCGGCTGTGGTCCCATTGTTGCCTGTTGTAATGTCTGGCCACGTTTCCTCCTGGGTGTCTGCTTAGAACTTCCACTCTGAAGAAGTGGCACTAGGAACAAATAGCTGAGACTGCAGCTCCCTTTCTGTAGGAGGCTGGGGAAAGGAGTCTGTGAGCTTTACATGTGACTCAATGAGGAATTTATGTCTCTGCAGATATCTTCAGCTCCTCCTTCAAGAGAGAATGACAAGGATTTGAAGCGGTGTGGAACAGGGACAAGTGTGTGGGGACTGGGGTTGGGTCTTGGTTTCACCACTTATCAGCTGTGGAAACTTCCTTAGCTGAGGCCCTTAACTGCTCCCAGACTCTGTTGTTCCACCTGAAAGTGGGGAAAATAATACCTATCTTAAAGGGTGGTTTGGAGGATTAAATGAGATCGTGTTGTGTAAATTGCCTGTTGCGTTGTAAAGACTCAACAAGTAGCAGCTATTCTGGCTTGCTAAGAAAGTTCGGTTGCATTCCTGGTTTACGGGAGTGTAGACATAGACCAGAGCTAACAGCCCTTCTTGGGGAGACCAAGAAAAGTATTAGGATATTTTGAGGGAATTAGTTCCCTAAGACCCCAGGCAAGGTGGGAAACAGGAAGGTGACAGGCAGCCTTCAAGATGCATGGGTAGGGTGACCATATGTCTCAAATATTCCAGGAGAGTTACACTTACAGATAATCCATTTCAGTGGGCAGCCAAATGTACAGATTTGGGGTTTATAAAATATGATCACTGTTCTTGTGGGAAAATGCACCTTTAGACAGACCTGCTTGGGAATATTAGGAGTCTTTGGAGCACCTTCAAAGAAAGCAGTTTCCTCGTGGGGTTACTTTTGGTGTTTATGACTCCATTTTAAATTGTTCAGTGGAGAGTTTGTTTAATTCAGTTAATTCTTTTTTACCTTAATGTTTGATATCATAGGCCGAACTTTTAAATACCACTTTCAATTGATGCCCATGTCAGCTTGGAAAAAAAAGAACCCATTTGTCGGCTCTGGCTCCTTCCATCTTTTTCTATCTCCCCATTCTCCTGGCCAAATATTTGGAAATGTCCTTCCAAGGCTCAGGAGGGGCCCATTTCCCAAGGAGGGTCAGGTGAACAGGGTCTCATGGGCAGTTTGTCATCCCTGCCCAGCTTTACCCTCTGCGGTTGGGGAGGGAGAATGGAGGGCTGGACAGGTGGACACTCTCCCTTCCTTCCCTTCCTTTCTGTCCCTTCTCTGTCTGGAGGCTTCTCCATGCTCCAGTTAGCAAATACGCATTTCAGCATTCAGGCTGAAACTCAAGTGCCAGCGCAAGGCAACTAGTGCCATTTAACTTAAGAACAGCCTGCATTTCAAGAGGCAGAGCTTTCTACTCTGCCCAACATGCCTGCTTGAAAACAAATTAAAGAAGAGGGAGGAACCTCATCCCACCTTTATATCCTGACTTTATCCACTTTGCTGCCAGAAACACCCCCATTTGCCTGTGAGCTCCAATACATCCCACTTTCGCCTCTTCCCTCTCCTGACCCTCCTGCATCCGGAGTCTCCAGTCCCCACCCCCTTAGCCTCCAATGCTGACTGTGAACATCTTCTTAAAAAATGACCTAATCTTTCTAGAACCTTAAGGCTGGCAAGGAAAAGAAATCAATGTATCCCTTGCCTTCCTGGCCCATATATTTGTTTAATTACACAGTATGTGTTTCTGGAGGGAGAAGTGTTATTTGAATTCTTGAGATTTGCTCTGGCAATGGTGGGCCTATTAACTTCTCGTTAACATGGACTTTTTGATGATGGCCAAACTATTATCCTTTTGGTTTCACTTTTTTAAATCACTATTTTATTAGAGTGGAAGTGTTGTGTAAGAATGGTAATGTTGGAATAAGGATGCCTCAGGTTAGGACCCCGAGGCCCCGGTAACTTTATTTTGCTTAAAGAAACACTTATCTACCAGTTACCATGTACTAGGTGCTGGCCTGTGTGCTTTACAAATATCAGCCTACTTAATCCTTATCACAATCCTATGTGGTAGAGACTACCGTTATCTTCACTTTTCAGGTGAGGAAATGGAGGCCCAGAGAGGTGGTGTAACTTGCCTGAGGTCCTGCAGAATGTTGGGGTTCAAAGCCAGGCATTTTGGTTCCAGAGTCCTGGCTCTGAACCGCTAGCTCTGTTCCCTCTCTGTTTAGGATTATCTGGGGCTCCGTTTGCTTATTTGTACAATGAAGGGGATGAACTGTATTATTTCTAAATTCTATTCTAGGACTAATATGATGGAGGACACTGATAGCTTCAGGGGTTTCTTTGGGCACAACATCTGCCTTTTGTAATTTTTGCCCTAATCCATAGGCTGAAACAGTTCTTTTGGGTACAGTATTCTGTGGCGTAGTTTCTGCTTCCCATACCCCTTCTCTGATCTCAACATTGAGGAGGAGAAACAACCCTTGAATGCATTGGCTTCCCAAAGCACATTCTGAGGCACACCAATCCAGCATCATGCTTAAAAGAGAAGGTTCCCAGGCAGGAGTTTTGGGAAGCACTGCATACCCTGCCCTACCCTCTTGGAATTCACAGTGCACATGAACTTGTTAAGGGAACCTGGATGTTCTACAGTCAAGAAACCTATTCAACTTTGATTATCCAAGTGTTTACCATCGCTGTTTTACCATGGAATCCACTCTTGGAGTAGCTTTCCTCAGAGCCGGGGTTCTGGCAGACACTAAGGACACACTGGCTTACGCATTCTTTGTAAATGGTGTCTACACCTTTGAATCTGCAAGGATTTGAAAGTTTAGCTCTTTTGTGTTGGTACCATCTGTGTATATATAGCTGGATAAATATTAGGAACAACGGGAGTCTTCTGTAAAAAGATTACATATCTGCTACCTCTCAGGATTCTCAGCTAACAAGACATGTATGCTTCACCCACAGCCATCCTTATGGTGAAAATATTCACTTACATACAAACTGTACATGTAGAGATGTGAAATTGACGCTTACGGCACCTCTCCCTTCACCACGTCATGCCAGCTTGAGAACATGGTTACGTATCGACTTCTTCTCACCTTCCTCTTACATCATATTTTCTCCTCACTTATTCTTGGGCTCTTTCCATATTTATTTTCCTTGGCTTTCCACTCCTATTTTTCTCTGTCCCCTCTACCTTTCATGATTCCCGAAGACAAGGATATCCAGGGAGCGAGAGAACTGGCAGCCGGCAGAGCAATGTTTCCTAAACAGTGAGCCTGGGCCACCTCATGCAGCATCACTGTTTCCATCTGCTGATTTCTGTATTATTTTTACAACGCCCACTTGCAAAAAGGGCTTCTTTACTCCGTTTGCTAGTTTTTTTTAATACTGTGTAGTTTGAAATTAAAAAATTAAAATATACGCACGAGATTAAAAATAAAACCTCCAACTGGAAAGAAAGAAATAAAATAAAATGAAATGTGAAAGCCTTTCCCTCCCCTGAGTTCTAGTTCTTCTCTCCAAAGATAAACATCAATAACAGGTTCATGTGTACCATTCCAGAAGGTTTTATTCGATTATCTATGTGTGTGTGTTTGCATGAATATCTCTCTATTAATCTATCTCATACTACACACAATATTCATTTTCTTGCTTTTTAGTGAACTTAATAACAAACCTTAGAAATCTTTCTAGTTCCAAATGAGCTACTCATTCTTTTCATCAGATGCATAGTATTTAAAACTCTATAATTGATTGAACCAGTACCCACTGACAGACATAGGATTTTCCATTTTCTGCTATCAACATTGCTGCGTTGTATAGTCTTTTACTTATAACTTGACTTACTTTTGCAAGTATATCTGGGAATTGCCAGTTCAAAGGGTGGTACGTCTTCTAGCTGGAGAGAGACTGCCAAATTGCCCTCCGATTAGGTTGCACTATTCATGCTTTTTCCCCTGTATACGAGAGAGCCTTCTTTCTTCCAACCTGCAATGCCTCTGGGTATTACCAAGCTTTTAACCTTTCCTCATCTGAAATAGGTGGTACAAGGTATATTTACCGATTGAAAATAACTATCATTTTCATTGTGACTTCCTTTATAGAACACCTTAGATTACATTCTCTCATTTAATTTACATAATGAATACTGATGTTGGGATTAGTTATTTTGCACGAGGAAGCTAAGGCTCAGAGGGAAAGTGACTTGCCCGAGCCAAGCAGGGAGGGAACAGAGAATTAAAACCAGGTTTCCTGATTCAAGATTTAATTGGTTTCCACTAAATTGCATTGTCTCTCCAGCAGGGATGAGGGTGGAAATATCGCATGGATGTCTGTGCATAATATGGTGCCGGGACTTGAGAAGGGAAGATGACTGAATGTAGGATCTTTTCTCTTCTTTTTCTCCCAACTATTCCCCCTTGACACCCTGACAAATTCACATTTGAGCCTCAGGTGTTTCCCTCTGCATTATCTGATTTAAATCTCACACCCAGTATTATTATTCCTCATCTGACTCTCAGCAAAATCATCACTTTGAGGATCCCACTGAAATAGAACCAGAGAATATGGAATTAAAAGGCCATCTGTGAAATTTAAGAACCAGGTAAGAACTTTGTCACCTCGCATCTCCAAAGCACCCAGTTCTAGAAGCAGCATAAACAGGCTGCCTCTCCCATCTCTTATTCTCACAAACATATTTGCCAGAATGATGGGAATATTACACACACCGCGTATTAAGGTCAGGTGCCCGTGGGCTGATAGCACTGGAGACACTTCAGGGACTTTTTAATCTCTGCTGTTCTCTCCTTGAGACTATTGGTAATTCCTTGAGAGTGAGGGGACCTACAAGACTTTCTGTCTTGCTAATGCTTGACAAGCTGGTGGGTTGGCACCTAGCATCCAGTCTCACCTCCCTCTAGCACACTTTCCTGTACTGTGCTAGAGAGGCTGGAAAGCTAGAAACTACATTTCCCAGACTCCCTTGCAGCTGGGTCCTTGTTGGAAATTAGATTTTGTCAAGTAGGTGTAGCTGTGCCTTTTTGAATCTGCTGGGGTTTTTTCAGGTACACTGGTTTCTGGGGAATAAATCTGTGACATATATTTTCCTGGACACACTTAAGGCTGGGAAAAAAACACCAGTTGTATTAGATAACCAATCTTATGTGATGGAGTGTATTTTGAAGTGTCTATTTTTAAGATTCCTTATTATCTTTTATAGTTGGGTTTTTTCAGCCTGTATTTGGATTTTTACAATCCCAATGCCAGTCTTATTAGGATTTTTGCTAAAACAAACAATCTCCAAATAGCCAGCAAACAAAAATGGGACAAAAAAACTCTAACCTTTCATTTGCAAAAGGTGACATCTTCAGACGCCATAGTTCATGGGCTTCATAAATGGATACTTAGCTCATGGGTCATTAACAATCATGAAATGAGTGAAGAGATGGTTTTATTGCTGTTTTGACATCTGGGGTATTTATGTGGTGACATCTTTTCTATTGTGACTTGTATGCTCCTGTGAACTTGTCTGGCACACCTTTCCCGGCCTTCACTTGTGCTGGATTTTTGCTTTGAGCTGGAAAAACACAAATACCTAAAACCATACCTCACCATATTGTAATGAAGATCAAAGTGAAAAAATGAGGAATGGCAAGACATCCTAGGTGTGTCTTTAAATCTCCAGAAAATTTCGCCTCTAGGGATCCTCCGTGCTGCTTGCCAGAAAGGGTTTTCCCTTTTAGAATGTAAAACAGTTGCTGCTGCTTCTGTGGTGGATGGGGAGTTTCCGTAAAGATCTGGCCTGCTCACACCGTGGTTTACCTGAAGTGTCTGGTCTATCTTCCTATTGGCACTTGCCCAAAACAGACAAAACTGCTAGAGAGCTTTTGGGTTCATTATGTGAGGGAAAGGGGTGTGTTCATCTGTTTTTAGAGCACGAGTTATATTAGCCTTTTTTATTAGGAGCCAAGGTCAACATTCAGTCAGAATCTAGTTCATCTCTCCAAGTGTGGCTTTGCTAAGTATTTCACTCTTTTTCTCTGAAAGATGAGGGCAGTGGTGATGAAGGTCAGCATTTATTGAATGTGTACTCTGCGCCAGGCAGAGTGCTAAGTGTTTTATGCATACTATTTCATTTAATCCTCATAGTAAGCTGAGGTTGGTATTATTATTATTTTTGGAATTGTAGTTTTTAAATTGAGGTGAAATTTACGTAGCACAAAACTAACCATTTTAAAGTAAACGATTCAGTGGCATTTAGTATGTTCACAATGTTGTGCAACCACCGGCTCTATCTAGTTCCAAAACATTTTCATCACCCCAAAGGAAACCCCATACCCATTAGGCAGTTGCCCCCATTACCCCCTCTCCTAGCCCTGGCAACCACCAATCTGCTTTCTGTTTCTATGGACTTGCCTATTCTGGGCATTTCATATAATTGGAATCATACAATATTTGTCCTTTTGTGTCTGGCTTCTTTCACTTAGCATAGTGTTTTTAGGGTTCATCCATGTTGTGGCATGTATCAGCACTTCATTCCTTTTTATGGTAGAATAGTATTCCATTGTGTGGATAGACCATATTGTGTTTATCTGTCCATTCACTGATATACCTTTGAGCTCTTTCCACCTCTCGGCCACTATGAATAGTACTGTATGGACATGTGAGTACATGTATTTGTTTGAATATCAGTTTTCATTTCTTTTGAGTATATATGAGGTTGGTACTCTTTATTGGTATTTTATGTGGAAACTTTGGTACAGAGAGGTTGGGTATGCTAATAAGGATTGATAGGATTTAAGGATATGATAGGATTTAAATCCAGGGCCTTCATGTAACCACCATGCTATGCTGCTTCCTGTAGCCACACTACAGCGCTGTCCCTAGAGTCCTTCCCAGGGAACTAACTTATAACAAAGGCTCTTTAGTACCGACAGTGCAAGTCCAGCAGCCATGGATGGAGTTCAGCTGGAATCCCTTTAAAGCATCCGCTGCTCTCCAGCAAATAGTGTTGTTGGGAGGCAACCTTCTTTATTCTTGAACTTCAGGTAATAGTTCTAACTAATTTAAGTCTATATGGCATATTACTTTTACAAAAGATTTTTACATACAGTTTTCATTTGGTCCTTATAACAACCATCTGATGTAGGAAGGGCCAACTTTATAACTTGCATGTCCATTTTACATATGAAGAAACTGGGGCTCAGAGAGGTTAAGGAACTTGCTCAGAGTCACACAGCTTAAAGGTAGGTGATCCTGGGCTTATGCTGGGTCTTCTATGGTCTTTCCGCTGTGCCATGCTGCCTCTCCAATCAGCAATCAGAAGCAGTTGGAAAAGTGATTTGTTAATCAGCACCTTAGTATCTGGAATAAGCATCATAAAAGCTCTCAACTCTGAAAAGTGCACCCTCATAGCCTAGAGTCTACTTCAAAGTTTGTTTCTGGCAGCTGTCCACCCTTGGTGACATTACCCTTCACTACAGGTAGGAACTGTTATTTTTTCTCTTTTTAAATACCTCTCCCTATCTTCCCACTTTCTTGGGTTGTATGAACCATCTCCCTTGTATAGATGAGGACCTGGAAACGAGAGACATCAAGTAGGAAGTAAGAGCTGGACTCAGAATTCTGAATGACTTTCTAGAACTTCCCAAACTGCTTTGCCTTTCCTTGGAGGGCCAGTCCCACCCCATTTCGCCCTGAGTACTGGACATGGGCTTTTACACAGCCTCCTGGTCTGTCTCATTCCTCCTCAGGGGTTTACTGGTCTGCAGATACCCACCTCCTCCTTTCCTGTTGGCATATTTGTTCAGAAGATGTCACATGGGGACGGGTTCAGTGTGATGAACTGCCATTAATGAGCGATGGGGAAAGCATTGCTTTCCAAGATGCCTAATACAAACACATGTCGAAGGTTAGCACTGTTTCTATAGCAGCAGCCAAGGTGGTACTTAAGTAGTGAGATTATGAATTGAGTGGTGAAGCTGTTTAGATTTTCCCAAAGGATCCCGAGTCGCTGGTCTCTCCATATCCCCTTAGCCATGAGGGACAATTCTATCCTTCTGATTCATACATTGTTGCATGTAAAAATAAACTCCAGCTTCATTACTCTGGCGTTTTATTTCTGGACTTTTTTCATGCAGCCATAAGGCTTCGATGGCCAATTTAAGTGATGACATAGGTTTAGTTACTTATCAACTCTAGAGCAACATTCTCCATCAAGTTATTTTGTTCCGTTTCATAGATGAAGGGTTTGTTCGGTTGACCAGGTTCGGAAATGAGCCATGTTTAAGTTAAGGAAAAATAAGGAATTGAGGCTGATGCACAAGAGATTGACCCTGGTTGTTAGATGGGCCAGTTGTCTGCAGAATTCTAGTTCTGTGCTTGACCACGGGTAGTGAGGTGGGATTGCCTTGGCGTTAAACTCTAGGAGATTAAATGTACAGCAATTTCCTGAAGCCGAGTTATCTCTAGGATAAGAGAAGCTATTCTGGGGCCTTGAGTGACCTTGCTTGTGGGTGGGCAGGATGTGACCTTGGATGGGAGGCCCGCATGCCTGGCCCCTCGCTCTCCATAAGCCACTTACTGCCGTTGAAGATTAAAGGAAGAGACAAAAGACCACAGCCAGCCTGCCACCTCTTTGTCTTCTGCGAGTGGGTGCAATTGGGGAGTGGAGGGGCTGAGCACAACCTTAGGCCTCTGCCACAGTGATTTGTAGTCACTCTTCTGCCCCTGGGGCTCAGTATGGTAACTTCCCCCGTGGCCAGTCGGAATCTGGCAGAACTAGTGGATTATTTGTCTGGCAATGTTGCCCAGGCTTGCTGGATGAGACAGTCACCTTTGGAGGATGGCAGTGAGGGGGAGGGGGTGTTGTTCACCATGAGGAAGCTTCCCAGGCTCTTCCTCTGGAGAATTTGATTCAATAGATGTGGGGTGGGTCCCAGGAATCTGTATTTTAACAAGCCTCAGGTGATTCCTAGTACCAGGCGTGCTTGGAAAACGCTGGTTTATAGTAAACGGCTTTGAAATGTGCAATCCCACACTCTTGTCTTCTTTTCTTCTGCAATGTTTTTCCCTTTTTTGCCTTCATGGCAGATGCTCATAGGGAGATGACTCATATCCCTTGTGTCTTAACACTTCAATGTGCTCCAGGGGGATTTCCATCTGTCAATAACTGCATCTTCTTGCCTTCCTGAGGGCTCAGCAGGCTGGAATTAACACCCCCAGGAGCAGCCCTCAACCGGGCAGGAGAGGGGTTGGTGTATAAATACCCCAGCTCCCTCGTCTCTCAGGCAGGATGAATCTGAGCTGTGTCTTGCACTATTTCCCAGAATTTCCCGGTGGGATTGAACTCCGGTCGCCCACAGTAGTAACGTGCATGACAGCGCACTTATAGGCTGTCTGTCCTTCCTGTCTCGCTTCCTTCTTCCCTTACCAGCGTTCTCTTGCCTCTCAAATAAACTACAGTCAATTCTGCTGTAACATGACATGAGTTCCTAGAAAATCACCGTGCTATGCAAAATTATGCAATAAAAACCACAGGGCTTATGGGATAAATGAGATTAGGGGCACAACACTTAAAAACTTAGTAGCACATAAAAAAGTAAGATGGGAACCTAATAAAAATGGTAGCATAATTTTAAACATGTTATATGGTTAAGAAACGCATAAATACAACAATAGCTATGGCACTCTACCTAGAAAAAAAACCCAAAGGTGGCTTGCAGAAGTGGGCATCAGAAGGGTTATAACTTGTGGGTTATTGAGAAGGGGTGGTAGGAGGGTTATGAGAAACCAGACGAACAGTTGTAACACCAGGTGTAGATGGTTCGGGCTCCTAAGGTGAACTGAGGTAGCTGGTAGGTGTTTGAGGTGCGTGCATGTGTGTGCATTTTGTAAATGTGGCTCCATTCTGCTGGGTGCACTTTTTTGCATTCACCTACTGTTTCTTGCACACAAAATTGCACACAAGCAAATGCGAAATTCACATGATGCGCCAATGGTTCTCTAATATATCAATCACGTTGCAATTTGCATTTTCAAGACAAGTGTTAGAGCAGAACTGACCGTACTTCCAATGGCTTCCTTGTTTCTAAACCTAAAGTAAGATACCTATTAATGGCAGCTTTATGGTGGTTTTATTTTTTAATTGGATCTATCTCGTGTTGAACAAAGCTGATATATAAAACACAAACTCCTTCACACCCAGATGAGTTCAACAGAGACTGCTGGATGTAGGAAGTGGAATCTCCAGGCAAAAATTTCCCCTGCAGGAGGTTCTGCACCCTGAGCCACATGCTTTCACCCACTTGTTACTTGTAACTCACTAGGGAACTATGACCCTGTTTTACAAGTCCTGAAAATCTTGGTTGCTTATTTGCAGTTTCTTAGAACTGATTTAAACCTAAAATCAAATGTCAGATTATTATGAGCAGGAACAGAATTTTGTCAAGGCTCAGCTCTTTCCTTTATTGGGAAAAAAAAAAGATTAAAGTAGAACCTTGGTAGATAGATTATTTACCTGCATTCAGTGCTTCCCAGGAGGTAAAATTACAGCACGAGCTCAGCTCGTTCTTAATTTCCCATGGTAGATTACAAATGGGTTCTTTTCTATTCTACACCTTCTTTAATCTCAATACCTGATTTCTCCCACGTGTAGCTCTACACAATCAAGCAACTTATATACCACATGGCTCATTTGTTTAACTGGTTCTGCTTCGGTTTCAAGTTCATACTTTCTGTAGCCTTGATTTTTGACCTGGATGTCCACCCAGGCTGCAAGATCAATGTTTTTCCGAGTGTGGACTTCAGACCACCCACATCAGAATCCCTAGGGAGCTTGTTACAAGCACAGCTTCTTGGGCTCCACCCCAGACCTCCTGAAACAAAATATCTTGGGAGTAGGGCTCAGGGATCTACCTTTTCTACAAGCTACCGGATGATGCTTATGTGCACCAAGAGTTGAAACTCAAAGGTTTAGACCAGTGGGTCTCAACTGGGGCCAATTGTACCCCTCAGGGACATTTGGCAATGTCTGGAGACATTTTTGGTTGCCATAACTCAGAAGGGGGTGCTACTGACATCTAGTAGGTAGAGGCCAGGGATGCTGCAAACATCCTATAATCAGGACAGCCCCACAACAAAGAATGATCTGGCTCCAAACATCAATAGTGCCGAGATTGAGAAACCCTGGTTTGGACCCTTAGGGATTTCTCCAGAGTCTGCTGCCCTTATAGGGCTGTTTCCTTTGTCATTATTTTCCTTGGTTTCTTCATGTCTGAGTGGTTGAGAAGTGACAAAGTTCTCCGGATAAGCAGAGATGTGCTTGTTGCACAGACTGGCAGCTTCACATAGGTGGAATCAGGGTGGTGGGGGTGGTAGCTGACTCTCTTAAAGATGCCTTCTCCAGCATCCATGATTGAAGTTTAAATCAGGTCAGCTCAAGTCATCCTAGAGATTAAGGGCCCTTGGAGAGTTAGTGCAAAGAACACAAATTTGGAGATGCAGAAATGGGCTATTCTGTCAGTGTGTGTGGATTTTTTGTCAAACATACTCAATTTTTATTACCTAACTGATACATACATGATACCATGAAAGCTAGCCCTATTCATCACCTAGGACAGAGCCTGGACTGGTACTCCCATGCTGCATTTGTTATTGACCCTTGCTTACTAGAAGATCTGGAAGTACCTTCTAAATCATTAATGAAGAGTTAGAGTGCTCAATATCACTTCAACATTGGGAATATTCCATTGTAACATGAATTTTTGAAAACTGGTAATTCATGTGTAGCATAAATGGTAATTCAACTTCCAGTTCTGAAATTCTAAGAGTCTATATTATGTCCTAAGGAATATGTATATACATTATGAGCCTATTATTCAATGATAAAGTTTGTCAGATAATGTACAAAGAAGGATGTTTTGAGTGCTAATTAGTGATATTTTACAAGTTCATGTATATTATTAAGATGTTTTGGGGGGCTGGCCCCGTGGCTTAGCCGTTGAGTGTGCGCGATCCACTGCTGGTGGCCCGGTTCGTATCCTGGGCGCGCACCGACGCACCGCTTCTCTGGCCATGCTGAGGCGGCGTCCCACATACAGCAACTAGAAGGGTGTGCAACTGTGACATACAACTATCTACTAGGGCTTTGGGGAGAAAAAGGGAAAAAAAGGAGGAGGATTGGCAATAGATGTTAGCTCAGGGCTGGTCTTCCTCAGCAAAAGAGGAGGATTGGCATGAATGTTAACTCAGGGCTGATCTTCCTCACAAAAAAAAAAAATGATGTTTTGTGTATGCTCTTGCGTACATGTGGAACCTCTTTCATCTGTAGCCTATTAAAGTCTGGAAAACCCTTTGGGATATTTTTAAATTATTGAAAAGTCAATATGGTTTGGATAATTATAATACTGAACATCTATTGAGCACTCACACCTCCCAGGTGCTGTTCTAAGCATTGTACATGTATTTTGCTCATTTAATCTTCACAGCAAATCTATGGGGTAGAAGTATGACTATTACCATTTTACAGATGAGGTTAAATACCAGAGCCACACAGATGTCCATGTGACCAAACTCCAATTGGAACCGAGGCAGTATAGGTCCTTAACAAGAGTATTATTCTGCCTCAACTTCTTCAAGTGTAGTCAACAATTTGTTATCTCTGACTTGAACCAAGTGGAATAAACATTAAAATGATTCACTTGGTCCAGCACTGTCCAGGATAACCAAAACACAAGTCACATATGTAATTTTAAATTTTCTAGGAACCAAATTTTTTTTCTTTTTTTTTTTGTGAGGAAGATCATCCCTGATCTAACATCCATGCCTATTCTCCTCTTTTTGCTGAGGAAGACTGGCCCTAGGCTAACATCTGTGCCCATCTTCCTCCACTTTATATGGGACGCCGCCACAGCATGGCCTGACAAGCAGTGCGTTGGTGCGTACCCGGGATCCGAACCCGGGCCGCCAGCAGTGGAGCGCGTGCACTTAACCACTACGCCACAGGGTCGCCCCGTAGGAACCAAATTTTTAAGGACGTAAAAAGAACCAGGTGAAATTTATTTTGATAATATATTTTATTAACCCAACATATCCAAAATATTATAATTTCAACATGTGATCACTAAAAAATATTACGAATGAGACATTTTACATTTTTCTTTTGTATGAAGCCTTTGAAATCCAGTGTATATTTTATACTTACAGCACATCTCAATTCAGATGAGCTGTTTTTCAAGTGTTCAAAAGCCACATGTGGCTAGTGGCCACCATATTGGACCACGCAGCCTTAGCTGATACTTGGGGAGAACCTTTAGGCTTTGAGAACTGAGTCTCAATGGCTTTTGAAAGGCAGAAAGATGGTTTTCCAATCCTGCTTAGCTCGAGTCAGAGAGAGACCTTAAATGTTTCTCCATATTTTGACAGAGTTCTGTAGCTACTTCTGTCCAGGGCCAGGCTTCTACAAATGGACCCAAGCATTTACACCCTTCTTTGCACACCCAACAATATTTATATTTAACTGCCAACAAATATTCTTGAAAGGGGATTAACTTACACACACACACACACACACACACACACACACACGCACACGCATCTTTATTGTCAATGTACTCATTTCATTGGATTGAGGATTCAATATAAATGTATAGGAAGGAAGAGGTGTTTTATTGGTGCCTGTGTCATACCTTCTTTTGTCTGGCTGAGCTCAACATTCACATAACTGCCATCTTGGCCCCAATATAATTTAAATGGAATATATATATATGTATATATTTAAATGAAATATATATATTTTAACCTAGCAGTAAGAGTGTATGGATCTAAAGCCTTAGGAGCAAACAAGCTTGTTGTGTGGCTAGCTCAGAACTCCAGCAGAGCTCTCATGCTTGTCTACTAGTGGCACTAAGCTTTATGAAGGACATCAACTCAACTCAGAAGAGTACAGGGTTGTTTTAAAGTCCTGAAGAGCAAATGTTTATTTTGTGTATCCTTCTATAGAAGATAGCAATCCCTGATTGCTGAATAAAATGCACAGAGGTGCCCTTGAACACTCAGCAGGCCAACAAGAACACTAGCCATTAGTATTGTCATCTTTCTGTTAATTAAATTCGTGGGGGAAAGTGGCTCTTCTAGAGAAACACTCATCATTGAGAAACAACATATTGTAGTGAGAAGATCATGGATGAAAGATTTTAGTCTTGACCTCTGCCATTAACTAGCTATATGACCTCCATCCTTCTGGCCTTTGGTGTAAGAAAGGAAGTGGGATTAGATTTCAATCCAGGATGCACATGAGAGTCACTGGGGAGTGTTTTAAAAAATGCTGATGCCAAGGCCCAATTCTAGACCAATTAAATCAGAATCTCTGGGGTTGGGGCTGTTTGTGTTATAAATGAGCCTTCCCTTTTTTGGTGGAAAATTAGAGGACCAAGGAGAGAAAAATGGGGCATGTCAGTGTCTAAATTCAAATACTGTTTGTTTGTAATGCACTTGTAAGGGAGAGAGAAAATACATTTATTTTAATTTAATTTGTTAGGCCCTTTCTAATCTCAGAAAGGAATTAAGGTGTCAGGGGAGGGGAACTAATATTGGATGTCTCCATCCCTCCCTCTTGAGAAGAGTTTATTCATAGAGAAGGGAATGCTGGGGCCGGCCCCGTGGCGTAGTAGTTAAGTGTGTGCACTCCGCTGCTGGCGGCCCGGGTTCAGATCCCAGACGCACACTGACGCACCACTTGTCAGGCCATGCTGTGGCAGCATCCCACATAAAGTGGAGGAAGATGGGCACGGATGTTAGCTCAGGGCCAGTCTTCCTCAGCAAAAAGAGGAGGATTGGCATGGATATTAGCTAAGGGCTGATCTTCCTCACACACACAAAAAAAGAGGAGCATAATCAAGTTTACTTCTCATAGAGAAGGGAATGCTCTGGTGTGTCTCATCCACTCTAGAGCAGAGATGAAATCAGAGTATTCTGAGGGTGGTTGATTGTATCAGTCAGAATAGGCCTAGTAACAAATGACCTCCAAATCTCATTGGCTTACAACAGCAGAAGTTTATTTCCTGCCCATGAAAAATGTCCGTCATGAGTCAGCTGCAGGCCTGTCCTACATCACCTTCACTCCAGGACTGAGGCTGATAGGATCAATATCTGCCTAGAACCCTGTTGGTCCGAGTGGTAGATGGAGGAAGAGAAAACGGTGAATCAAATACTTGCTTTTAATGCTTATGCTCAGAAGTAACACATTTCTGCTTACACTTAATTGGCCACTGCAAGTCAGGCGACCAAGCCAACTCTGAGTTCAAGAGAGCAGAGATAGGGATGTGTCAGCCCTTTGCAGGGATAAGGGTGAGAACAATAATAACAACCCACCACAGCAGTGAAAGATGCCACAGTAAAGAGCGTCACAAACTCCTATCTACCCAAGAAGTGCCTGAGTGGCCACAGTCCAAGGTTGGCTCATAGCTAGCATTGCCCACCTCTCTTTTCCCCCTGGTGGTCTACTGGAGTTCACTTTCATGCTGAACACACCAAACAAGAGCCCTTGAGGCATATTATAGCAGTAACTCCTGTCAGGCTGGCCTCTGGGGACCTTTGGCCTTTTCAAAATCCTTCTGTCTGCTGAAAGATGCCTGTTTGCTCTTCACGTGGGTGTTCTGATGACTTAAACAAAGGGCAAGGCTGGGCCCAGCTTATCCAGCTGTTCTTTATTTTCTGAAGAGACAATGAAGAGTGGTGGCTGGCAACACTGGCTCCCAAATTTGGCTGCACCCAAGAGTCACTTGGAGAGCTTTCAGAAATACTGATGTCTGGGTCCTACCCCCAGGGAGTCTGGTTGAGTTGGTCTTGGGCGCAGCCTAGGCCTGGATGATTCTAATGCAAACTCCGAGGACCTCCGGTTCAAAGCACGTGCTTCCGAGCCAGCTGAGACCTGCGGTCAGAACTTTACTTCTCCATTTCTCAAATGTGTGGCTTTTGCCTAAGTTTCTTTATTTCTCTGCTGCTTGGTTTTGGTAGACTCTTGTGGTGGTCATATGAGAGGTGGATAAAGCAGTAAGTGTTGTATCGAGATCCTAGTAAGTGCTCAATAAGTATAATGGTTTTTGCTATTGTTGCGATTATTAGCATGCTGCAGTGTGCTTCCTGTGCTGCACCGATGCCCCCTGGAAAAGCACCTGTTCTAATAGGTTGGCCAGTCAAGAAGTGGTGTGTTGTAAAAGCCACACTGCTATTAAACATGACTGCATTTCACGATGGTCTAGGTTGTGGGCATGAAGGCAGCTCTTGGCTTTCCCTGACTTCTCAGGGCCTCAGAGAAGAAAAATACCTCAGGGCCTCCTTGGGCCCTCACCACTCATTCTCCTGTTTGCAGCATGGAGGGCTTATTTAGAGGAAGCTTTTATGGTAAAACAAGAAAAGAATGAAAGGCAACAATTTCAAAATGTCTTTCCCTTGCTTCCCTGCTCATTTCACTTTCCCACATGAATGAGCAGGCTGTTTAGAAGCCGGGAGGGCAGCGTTTGGACTTCCTTCCAGGGCCTTACACAACCAGGAGACTTGGGCCAGCTGGGCTAAGACCAGAGGAGCGCGCACACACGCACACCAGCCCCCCAGATGTTCCTGCGTGTGTTTGGGTTTCACTATGAAATTAAACACGAAGCACGGGAAGTGCCGGGAAGGGGCTGGGTGGCACCCAGCTTAAAAGAGCTCTAACCACTTGCTTCTGATTTTAGTTATGTTTCTTTGTGGTTAATGGTAACCCACTGGGGCCACCATCCTTGGAGACTTCCCTTAGGGAGGGGGGCAGGTTGTCGCTGCCATACCTCCATCATCCCTGTTCCTTTTAAAATAAGCAAGCAGGGTTTCTCAGCCTTCTAACGTTTATTTGGCAAGTTCTTTGCTTCTTAGTCTCTCAATTCCTGAGATAAGACTTTTTCCCCTCGTTTTTGGTTATGGGATTTTTAATAATTTAACGAGCAAATGTCAAGACTTATATTTCTGTTTCCAGGAACTATATCCTGATCATTCCTAATTCTTTGCATATGACACACACATCAGAGAGTTAGTTCCATTTGACATTTGTGAATTTATGGGAAATCTCATCTTTGTAGACATTTAAAACTTGGCTGCACCCATTGAATCCACCCTAGGGAACAATTTTGCAAGGGTCCCTGAAGCATTAGGCTAGATGACCAATAAGATGCCATTTCTGTAAATTCTGATCTCTGTGTGGTTTTGATGAGAAAGGTATTTTTTCATTTTTGTTTTTTTCTTTCCCACAAACATGGAAAATGTCTCCGAATGATTAAGATCTAAGAGTGGATAACGAAAGCACAGACAGTGATAGTCTTGCTGACTGCCAAGAAAGCAAGCTCCGTAGGGATTTGGGGCTGGCTCGGAGGATAGCATGGATTGCTCACATTCTATTTAGACAGAAAGGAGAATTGCTGGACCAGAAACATTTTACCCCTCTTAGGAACTGCTTCTAGAGTTGTGGCCCTCCAGCTGGGCTGGCTGCAGGGCATCATGTTTAAGGTCATGTTGAGAGGAGTTGCAGGGGAAGTGAGGGAGAGGGTGGATGGGAGGAAATTAGTAATTTGTAAATGGAATTTTCCTAAGAATGACTGGAAAGCAGAAACACATTTCCGTCTACCCTAAATGATGCCCTCATTAATGGGATGAGATTTTGCAAACTTGACTCCTCTTTTGTAATTGGAAGTTTGATCTCAAGATGGGGAAGAGATTGGAAGTAGGGAGTGCTTTAGTTTACTGGAACTGGGGTGCATCCCCAGCCCTCATCCCCTTCATTTGTGGGTTTATTGTAGAGCCTGGTTTCTTAAAGTGGGGTGAGTGACACCAGCAGCATAGGCATCACCTGGGAGCTCCTGAGAAATGGAGACTCTCAGCCCAGCCCCAGACGGACTGAGTCAGAATCTGCATTTCAACGAGGGCCTGGGGCGGGTGGTTTGTGTGCACAGTGTAGTCTAGGAAGCCTTGCTCTTGGGATTTTTAAAAAGCTACAGACAATTCTCTTGCTGGGTCGACTGTCTCTTACCCAGTCATGAGACATGCAGGGGTTTAATTTGGCCCTCCCCAAGGAGCACGAAGCGAGGGGCTGGCTGTGTGTTCCATAACCTCATATCCATGGTGGAAATAGGAATGCTCTGCTCCAGCAGTCTTGTTGGAAGGATGGCAGGGGCAGAGTGGCAGGGGATCAGTTTGAGACTTCTCTCCTTGTCACATATGACCCATGAGACCTTGCAGAATTAAACCCATTTCTCTATGTTTTTGCCACTGAAGAAATCTCCAGTAAGTTCTGCCTTAGTCCCTTGCTCACTATCCCCTCGCCTTTGCCCAGCAAATATTTATTATGTCTGATGTATTATATATTTCCAAAAGTGCTTCTTTGGGAGAGATGGTGCTTTTGCTGGCTTAATTTTCCCCATTCATTCATTCATTTAGCAAAACGAAATGTATTTTTATTTGATAGGGCTTCATTTAAAATCTCAAGCTGGCTAAGGCCAGGTCGCCATAGCTGAAGCAAAGTGGAAAATTAAAGAATGGCCTCCATGTCACTGAATGACCTTGGCAAATCAGGGTTTGGCTCCAATTCTCTGGCTAATTGCCTCATCGCTGCCTTTTGGTTTGGCGGAGGAAGCAGCCCGCACGCTCAGCCCGTAACTGGGTTTCATCAAAGGCAGGACACCTTGGCCTCTGCTCCCCTGGGGGCTGTGGAGTGAGGCCTAAACTTGGAGGACAGAGACAGATGGGCCCTGGGCCACAGCCACTTCCAGCTCCTGGGCCACTCGGGAGATGGAGTCCACTGTTCTCTTGTGGCATTTCAAGGTCATTCTTCCTGAATATCCACTGTGTTTGGTCCCCAAGTCACCTGGAGCAAGCTCTCACATTAGTGTGTGGATTCTGGCCTCAGAGAAATGCAGTGGCTCTTCCAGCCACCAGACTGTCATGTTGGATGTGTGGGCTGTGCGAGAAGCTGACCTGGGAATGTTCTGGCCTTGGCTGTTGCAGGATGGTTCGGCCTGGTGATTGCCATAGCCCTTGAAAGGAACCTATTTGGGGGGTAGGGTGGGGCTCTGTGCCAGGCCCACAAATTCCGCCTGTGGTGCTTCAGACACATTCGCTCAAATAGTAGCCGGAAGCCTCTGAGAAGCAGCCCAGAACCCTCTGTGGTCCAGGTCTAAGGAGCAGCCACCGCCAGGGGTGTGGCAGCTCTTCTCAAGTTCCCGGTGCTGCCATCTGGAAAACCTGGACTGGATTTTTGATCAGGCCTGGCTTACAGCAAATGCCAGCTTGCCTGTAGCAGGGAGCCTTTCTTTGTGAAGTGTTGGTTCTGTTAACTTCTGACTTTGGCTACTGGCCTGTGAGGAGCCATCTTGTGGCACTGTCCCGAAATCTTTCTTTCCTTTTCTTAAAATAATTCCTCTCAAGGTTATGTGAGAACCCAGCAACTCAATCCCCAGTAACTGCGGTTGGGGAAGTGATGTGGCTCCCTCTTGCCGTTATGATGGATCTTTTTCCTAGTGCCTGCCTAGTACATCTAGAAGTCAGGTTTATGCTGGCTTATGGCTCTAGAGGTCAGAGTTCATCTCTGGGGTTACTTTCTCCAAGGCTTGTTAGGAAAAGAATGGATAGGGAAGACTCTTTAGCTGGGAAAACTTCTCATGTTGGTGAGTGTCCTTGGAGGAGCTGTCCTTTGCACTCAGCAAGATGATTCTATCACTGTCTGAGCATCATGAGTCTGGCAAGTGTACTCACAGAGGTGGAGTCTGGTGAGTAGGGTGACAGCAGGAAGCACAACACGTCTGATGGCTCTGCCGGGAGCCGGGCAAGAGCTGGACCACCCTCAGGCTGAGTCTTAAGCAGAACTCCAGCCCTGGCAGAATGCAGGAGTGCTGGAAAGGAAACTGAGGTAGCAACCCAGTCACGTGACTGGGTGGACATAGCAGCAAGTAGGAGACTCAGCAGCAAGTGGTACTTGAGGGACGGAGACCTGGTTGTCCTGCTAGGGAATGTCCTTCCAGGGCCCACCTCACCCAGAGATGGCAAGACCCACACAGCAGGATTGCTTATCCCCACCAAGCAGAAGAGGAAACTGAGGTTCAGAGCAGCCATGAGACCCATCCCGAGGCCCCTGACAGTCCAGAGGCAGAACCAGTAATGGGGACAGTTACTCCAGATAAGCTGACCTCAGCAGATCTTTCCACAAAAAGTAGAAGACAGTTGAGATGGGGCGGCATCCAACATCCCAAGGGATCATCTTGGAACCTGTGGTTTCCCGCCCGTCTCTCTGTTGGCTCCCTAGGCCCCCTCGCGCCTCACTAAAAGCACAGTTGTATCTTTCTCTCACTGCAGTGCTAGCAAAGGAACTACATAGCCTCCGACCACCACAATGGAAAACCCACAGGAAGAAAGTGTTCAAGAAGAATTGAACTGTGGCCTGGAGTGGTTTCAGTTTCCTGACTTTCAAGACACATAGTGTCCCAGAGTGCCAGGGGCTTGTGGTCACAAAAGCTCCATCACAGAAGAAGCTAAGAGGGGGTCCTTTCTGGGGAAGGCTCTAGACAGTGCTGTGGAAGGTGGCTGGGAAGGGAGACTGCTCCCTGATCGACTGCTCTGTGGGTCCAGCATTGCCCTGCCTTGCCACTGGCAAACTTCTGTGTTTATGATGTTTTATTTTTTATTTTGAAATAATCCAAACTTACCGGAAAGTTGCATGAATAGCACAAAGAACTCCTGTATACCTTTACCTAGATTCACTGCCACATTTGTTTTATCTCTTCTTTCTTTTTCTCTCTTTCCGCACACACACATATTCATGTATATATGTACATTTTTTCTGAACCATTTGCAAGTAAGCCATTGACATAAAATTCCCTTTACCCCTTGTATTTTCTAAGTACAAGAATATTCCCTTACATAACTATATACAGCTATCAGATTCAGGAAATGTAATATTGATTAGATTGAATAGTCCATATTCTAATTTTGTCCCAATAATGCCCTTTATAACAATTTTCTTATGGTTTACAAGCTAGTTCTGGATTCCACATTGCATTTAATTGTTCTGTCTCTTTAGTTTCTTTTAATTCAGAATAGTTTATAAGTTCTCCTTTGTCTTTTGCGACTTTGACATTTGTGCAGAATGCTAATCAGTTATTTTATAGAATGTCCCTTAATTTAGGTGTCTCTGCTGTTTCCTCATGTTTTGATCAAATATATGCATCTTTGGCTGGAATACTATATAAGTGATGTAAGTGATTCGTCCTTCTCTGGGGCCATATCAGGTGGCACAGATGTCCATTTGCCCCTTATTGGCAATGTCAGGTTTGCTCACTTGGTGAAGGTGGTCTCTGTGTAGTCACTCTTTTTCCTTTTGTAATGAACAAGTATGCTTTGTGGGAAGATACTTTGACACTATGCAAATATCCCATTCCTCCTCAAACTCTCACCACCTAGATTTAGCATTCATTGATGATTCTTGATGAGTAAATACATTTGCTCTGAGGGTTGCATCCATTGTCCCTTTTGTATTTGTGATCGGGTGGGAAGGCACATCCGCCCTGCTGAGCTCCCAGGGAGGAGGGGCCTGCATGTCCTCCTTGGATGCTGACCGACAAACTCTTGTAATGCAGTCCTGGTCTGTTGAGTGTGTATGTTGACATGAGTAGTGACTCATTTTGGAAATACTTATTGTATACTCGATGACTTTTGAATAACCTTTTTTTTCCAGTTTTATTGAGAAATAATTGACATACATCACTGTATAAGTTGGAATAACCTTTTAAATGCTCTACAAAAAAGGTAGAATTTTGGTCACGTATGTTATAATTTATTTTTGTGGCGCCTGCTGGAAAAATTGCACCTGGATCTTTTACACAGTGTTGATCAACAGAAAGTTGATCATTTTGAAGTGTTAATGATACCTTCTCACCATCTGAACCTGCTCCAGAGAAAGGAGGAAAATTAGAGAGATTGTACTCTGAGAAGGATGGTTGGACTGAAAAAGAAAACGAGCTATTGGAAGCAGATGAATTAAGTAAGACATGAATTTTCAGGAATGTTTCAAAATACTTGTGTGGGGTCGTTTTTTTGGGGGGTCGAAGCAGTGAATGGCATTGCTTGGAATTTTGGTTTTTTATTGATTTGATTCAAAATGAATCCTTAACCTGTTTCTAGCCAGTTCATTTTGGTCTAGTTTTTACAGAAATTTACTGCTATTTGTGGAAAGAGTTTCTATCAGGGAACCTCTGATTGTTGTTTTTCTGGGGCTGGACCATTAAGTTCTTGGTGTTGATTTTTATCTTTTCAAATCGTTCTCTATAGCCCACTGTAGGAACAAAGGAAGAGAGGGGACCATTGGGGAGGTTTCTCAGCTCATATATTGTTGTAACACTGGTTGTTACAGTTCCCATTAAGGTAACTGTTTTCAGAACAGCAGTGAAAGCTATAAGTGGACATGAAGGAAAAGCAGCTGTTTTCCATAAAACCTACAAACGAACAAATGCTAGTGACTCCTGTGATGTGTGATCTGGAGCGGTCTTTCCCTAAGTGCATGTGCTCCTTGGAATGTGCATGTGTGCCTACACAGAGAAGAGAGAAAGGGAAAGAGAAAGTAAGTTTGTGGTTGAATAAGTTTCAAAAATACTGCAAATCATAACTCCCTCTTGGAGAATCACAAGGTAAAAGAGTATAGTCAATGCTCTGAATGGTACACATTTGCTGGGGGGACAAACCATGCCAAAACTTAGTGGCTAAAAACAACAAACATGTATCTAGTCTGGGGTTGAGCTGGGTGGTTCCTGTCTGGTCCTGGCTTAGCCCATCTTGGCTAGGCTGTGTTGTATGTCCACAGTCAACTGGCAGGTCAGCTGGGGACTGGCTGATCTAGATTGGCCTCATCTGGTGCTTCTCCTGGAGGTGTTCTCTCATCCTCCAGCGTGCCAGCCTGGGCTTCTTCATATGGTGGTCACAGGATTCCAAGCATGTGAGCAGAAGTATGCAGGGCCTGCTGAGACCCAGACTTAGACGATGCCACTTCTGCTGCAGTGTATTGGCCAAAGCAAGTCACATAACCAAGCCTAGATTTGAGGATGCCAGAAATAGACTCTGTCTCTTGATGGGAGGGCCTGCAAGGTCTCATTGCAAAGGGATGGAGATACCAGGAGGGGAATGGTTGTGGCCATTTTCACAATCGAGTGCAGAGACCAACTAAATATGTGACTGGCTGTTATTTTTATCCCCATTTTTGGATTTGGGAGAATTTATAGGGGAGGAAGAAAATTAGATACAGATAAGTTATAATTGCAGAAGTTATTTAAAAGCTTCGGTTTGGATTTAATGAGTTAATCCATATAAAGCACTTTGAACTAGCATGTAGTAAGTGCTCTAAAAGTGTTGATTGTTATTATCCTGAATGGGTATGTCACCTGAGGTCCCCAACCTTACTTAAAAATGAAGCTCAGGATTAGCTTGACAGTAAAGCGAACCAAGCTTCAAATATGTTCACAAAATGGGTAATTGAGTAAATTGCAAAACAATCTGAGCACAGAGCAGACATTTTCCTCTCAAGGGCTGAAGGCTGGAAGATACGTCCAGCTTTGCCTTCTCTGACCAGTTCACCCTGTTTGGCTTGTTTCTGACGCAAGGTCAGAGCTTGGCAGGTTACTGCTAAACTGAGGTCTGTAATAAAGAGGGTACCCAGGTGTGAAGATTTTTATTTTCTCAAGACTTTTTGTTTATTTAGTTAGCTTTTGTTAAGCGCATTGGAGGCTTGGAGGCACTCTGCAGTGTCCTTTGTTGTATGATAAAGGCAGCACGTAACTTTCCAGTGACTGATTTGGCTTCTGAATGATGAAGAGAGGGAGGGCCTTGCCAGCCTCCCTGGGTCTGCCCTTCCAGGCACCTGGAGGATCAGTCCACTGACTGTGCAAAAGGCCCTTGAATTCTGCCTGCTCTTGACTCCAAGCTGGGGAGGGAAACTCTCTCCGCCCCTCTATCTTTGCCTCTATTTCCCCCTTCACTTTACTTCCTGGTCTCAGCGGCTCCCCCTCCCCTCTCTGCGCAAACCCCTCTGCAGTTAGCATAAACAAATCCCAAGCTGTTTGTATGTGTGTCTAGAAGAAAAATTCTCTGAGGATTAAAAGCAGACACAATAGAGGGAGTGCTCCCTTTTGCTTTAATCACTTCAGGCTCCTATGTGTTGACAGAAAGTTTTGTTAGTCTTCAAGGTTAAAGAAAGGAGCATTCAGGGGTGGCATTTGGAGTGTGTTACTGCTTTGAATTCTTAAAGTAAGTTTGATAAGATATCTGCTGAGCCACAAGACACTCCCTTTTTAAGAAGCTTCACTGCCCCTTTGGCCTGCTTGTAAACTCACTGCTACCTTCAAAGGGACCCATAAGCATGGTGAGTTCTTGTGTTGGAAGACTCTACCCACTGGTCTTATCTGCAAGATGAATTTGAATTTGAATTCTTCTTGGCTGAAGCCGTGAGATGTTCCTCCTCTCTGAACTTCTGCTCTTATGGTTCTACATTTCTTCCTACCTTCTCTTTGCTTTCCTCACTCCACCCCCAAGTTAATTGGTGCCTGTTGACTTGTTCTACTGTTTCCTCTTGTTTTCTGTGGCTTTTGTCTAGGGCCAGGGTTCTCACCTGGGGTGTCGATTCTGCCCTCACTTCCAGGTATGGCTCCTCCCTCCCTCCTTCCTGGAAAGGACTGTTCTCCTGTCTAATATTGGTTATATCAACCTTGCCTTTAAATAATCAAGACCCACAGAAGGAGAGAATTTTTCCTTAAGGATGCTGCTGACCCTCAAATCCTTGAGTATATGAATAACTGGGTCATGTCGGCACTAAGAATTTGTAACAGAACTCCTGGTTCTGGGTTGCTTTGGGTGGCGGCTGTGCTGGGTTTGCCCAAAGGGGAGCTTCATGGCAGCTAATCTTTGACTCTTCTCCGATGAACCAATTCTCTCTGGGAGTGCTGACTAGCTCACTACTTCTTCAAAGCCTCTGCTTGTGTGGCTTTAGGGTAGGATTGCTGGCTTTAAAAAAAACAAAAAAAAGGAAGAAAGAAAAATAAATTAAAACACTCACACTTCAAGGCAACCCCTCTGAATATATGTTACACTGGAAATGCCCCATTTCTCAAATATTTATAAATATATGGGCTCCTCGGAATGTTCCAGATTTGTCATTTGGGAAAGTTAGACAGCCCTGGGCCACCATCCTTCTTCATAAGCACAGTACACTAACCAATACCAGATTGACAGCTGAGTGATGCCGAGGGAATGATGATGGGTTGACCTGTGTATAGCCAGGAGGTGTCAGAACTGACACCTTGAGCTGGCTACACCTCTTTCACAAGCCACACCTTTCGTAACGGCCATTCCCAGGATAGCTTCTTCTGGCTCTTTCCTCTTCTTCCTCTCTCCTAGGATCATTTCATTAAACATGGAGCAACATCTGTTGAGTGCCTACTGTGTGCCAGGCACTGTTCTAGGCATTAGAGAGGTGGCAGTGAACACAACCATCAGAGCTTCTGCCCCACTGTAGTTGACATTCTAGTGGGGGAGACAGACAATACAGAATAGATAAAATGAGGGGGGAGAAGAAGAAGGTAGTGATAAGTGCTATAAAGACAAATGAAGTTGGGTAAGGAGATAGAAAGTGGATGGGTAAGGGAGACCTCTCAGAGGAGGTGACATTTGAGCAGAGACTTGAATGAGGCAGAGGAGCCAGTCCTGTGTGGCTGCCCGGGGAAGAGCATTCCAGCAGACAGAAGGGCAAGGGCAGAGGCCCTGAGGTGGGACCGTGCTTGCTGGGTTCCAGGAGCAACAAAGAGGCTGGTGGTGCTGGAGGGGAGTGAACAAGGGGCGAGATGCAGGAGAAGACAAAGGAGAGGTGAGGGGCTGTGGGGGCAGATCACATCATAGGCCCATAGAGGCCAGAGTCAGGAGCTTGGGTGTTGCTTCTGAGTGTGAGGGGGGCCAGTGGTGACTTTGGGTTGGGGACTGACATGCCTGCCATGCATCCTAACAGGGTCGCTCTGGCACCGTGTGGACACTAGACATTGGGAGGCCAGGGCCCACACAGGGAGCCAGTTGGGAGGTCATCGCAATAACCCAAGAGAGATACTCTGGCAACTTGGACTTGCCCACCCTCTCAAGCTTCCAGGCTCTCTCCATGCCCAATGTGGTCCTTTGCTGTCTGATCCCTCCAGGTAAAGGAATTATGGGAGGTAGAGTCGCCCTTTGCAATCTGTGCAGTGGTTTTCAGTTCTGTCCTTCTTCAAAGTGTCTTCCTGGAGCACACTGAGAAATCTTGAGAGCCACCGCAAGATGCTGAGGAAGACCTGTATTCTAGAGCCAGGAGAACAAGGGCCTTGGCTCTGTCTGCATCTTCCCAGGGAAGGGCCAGGGCTGAATGAGATCTCCCAAAGGCCTCTTATGTCTCCCTCCATATTCTCTTCTCTCTGCCTCTTTACTTTCCCAGTGGGTCTCCCTTTCTTTCCCTTGAGCTTCTCCCCACTGCTCGTCTCACCTCTACTTCTGTGATGAAGACTGCTGCCCAGCACACCACCTTGCTTCACCTCACCTTGGATCAAACATTCTTTCTGAAACCACACTAACTAGCAGGGTTTTTTCCCCCTTCCTTCCTTCCCTCCTTCTTTCCCTCCCTCCCTGCTTTCCTCCTTTTCTATCTCAGCACATCAGCAGGAAGGTAACACAGCTCGGCTTTCTGAAGCCTGTCAACTATCGTGGGCTACTTGTCAAGAAGGTGCTATGTAAGCTGAAATGCTGCTCTAATTTCCACATTATCCCTTCCTGCCACTCTGTGCGTTATTTAATTAGAAGATGCCGTATTTTCTAGGGAAAACGCTTTGAACACAAGGCCTGATTTAGCTGGAAACGGATGCCTTTATTATGTGTCAGAGAGCTAAAAATTGCTAGTGAGATGTCGATGTGTGTACGTATATGAAACACAGGAAAACACAGGCACATATAGGAAGAGCGATCAAAAGAGAAACGTGGAGGGGCTGGGGGACAAGGAAGTGTCTGCTGCGGCGGATGACTTGATTCCTGCTCAGGAGTGTGCAAGTGTCAGTTGGCTCCAGTTTGGCTAACACGGCGATGCCTTTAGTGTCACTGAGCCGGCCAAGAGAGCTGACATGCTGTTTTTCTAGGGAAAAAAATCCGCTCCCTCCACATTCCCAGTGCAGACAAGCAGCATAAAACAGAAATGAGACCGAGCCGCCCAGAGTCCACACAGACTCCAACTCAAAGTCTCTGAATTATTTATTCAATTCTTGCTACTTTGCACATTTTCTCTAAAAAAAAAAAATCAGTTCACAGTAGGTCTTAAAAAGCCAGAAGGGGGAATTCTCGTCAGGATTTGATTAGTCCCGAGAGAGCTTTTAAGTTTCATGTTCAGGAGGAACTTTCGTGTTTGGGAGATGACAGTGTGGAGTCCATAGGACAGGAAGTCGGCTGAAACCCACTGCAGCCTGTTTACTTTCGCTGCTTGTGTCTGTGTGTGTGTGTGTGTGTGTGTGTGTGTGTGTGTTTGCTTCCCCCTTTGCTGTACCCTGTTGACCTGCACCTCTCACTTTGCTTCAGGACTCTCTGGATGTGTGTGATGCCGTGTGGCTTTTGGCTCTTTGGTGGCAGCCGAGGGGGCTTCATCCTCTGTATTTCTGGGCCACAGAGAGGAAAGAACCAAGATGCCTGCAGTGACTGCAAGCTCAAGCTGAGAGAACTCCCCTCTTAAAGGAGCTAATCGTTTAAAAATGCCTCGAGGAGAACTTGACTTTCAGCAAACACACCCATTGGTCTCTGGATTCAAATCTTGCCTCTCCTCTCCAGCTAATGGGCATAGTTTAGTTTTATCTGCTCACTAGGTTTCCAGCCCTGCTGAGTGAGGAGCATGTACTGGGCTTTCCCTGGAAGAAATTCGGTTAAGGAGCATGACATTTCTCAGGTTTCTGGAGAGATGATGTTCTGGCTTTGTGCTGAGTGCTCATTTGTCACCAGTGAGCAGACGGATGGTCCCTTACCCTCTTGGACCCTTGCTACTCAAAGTATGGGCCTGCACCAGTAGGATCGTCTCCCTGGGCACTGGTTAGAAATGTGGAATCTCAGGCTCCACTCCTGACTGATGGAGTCAGAATTTGCTGTGAACATGATCCCCAGGGGATTCATATACATGTTAATGTTTGAGATGCCCTGGGCCAGTGCTGTGGTTCTCAAACTTGAGTGTGCCTCAGAATCACCGTCTTTAGCAATCATGCTAAAACACAGATTGCTGGGCCCTACTCTCAGATCCATCAGGTCTGTGGCGAAGCCCGAGAATCTGCATTTATTCATTTGTTTGTTCATTCATTCACTTTTTCAGCTTTATTGAGGTATAACTGACAAACAAAATTGTAAGATATTTAAAGCGTACACTGTGATTTGATATACATATACATTGTGAAAGGATTCCCACCATCAAGTTAAGTAACACATCCATCACCTCACATATTTATGCTTTTTTTTTTTTTGGTGAGAACATTAAGTTCCACTCTCTTAGCAAATTTCAACTATACAATACAGTGTTTGAGAATCTGTATCCTAATGGGTTCTCTAGTGAGGCTGCGGAGCTAGGGGCTAGGACCACAGTTTGAGATTCCTGGTCCCTCAAACACCCTTTATTTCCTGCCTCCATGTAAATCCTCCACACCAATGCGGCTTTCCCTCCCTGTCTCCTTGATTCCCTTCCCCTCCCTTCCACTTCGTGCCTGTGAATCCAGGCCCACACTCACCTTTCACAGCCCCTCTGAGCTCTCTCTTCCCCCTCGGATAGCTTCCCCGTCAGATTGTAAGCTCCCTGGGGGCCTCCCACTCCCTCAGCCCCATGTCCACTCTATCACCAGGACCATTTGCTTCACCTCCCAAGTGTCTCCCCTCTACTCTGACTACCACCACTGTGGTCCAAGTCCCATCTTCTCGGGCTGGTGTCCTCCAAGTGGGCTCCTTGTAGCCCCTCTTGTCTTTGTCCAGTCTCTTTTCGCCCTCAAAGTTTGAGTGACCTTTTCAAAGTCTCCCCCATCATCACTCCCTCCCCTCCCCTGACACCACTTCAGCCCTGTCAGTGGCTAATAATTGGTTAATACCAATTAAGCCTTCCTCTAGAGGGAAAGACGGAGAGATGTGTCCACTAAAGCATTTTCTACATCTCATAGAAAAGCCTCTTGCAGTCACCTGATGTATTACAGAACCATTGTCACCTTCACACCTCGCTCTGCAGCCAGACCGTCTGAGTTTGAATCCCAACTCCGCCACTTAACTCCAGGCAAGTCACTTGACCTCTCTGTGCCTCGATTTCCTCATGTCTGAAATGGGGACCTCAGCTATTAATCTTAGCCTACAATCTTAAGCATGGCCCAGGAGGCACTGTGGGTGGGCCCTGCCTGCTGCTTCATCTTCCTCCCTGCTGCCCTCACCCTGCTCTGTGCTCTGCTCCAGCCGCACTGGCCTTACTGTCAGGTCCACACAGGGCCTTTGCATGAGCTGAGATGCTCTCCCCACCCCCACCTCATCTGATTAATGCCTCAGCATCCCTCACATTGCTCCTCAAGCTTCCCCAGGGAGGCCTGTCTGACCCCTCCCCAACCAGTGAGATTCCTTTGTTACAGATTCACTTTCTCGTCCTCGAAGTGCTTTTTGCCCTTTGCAATTGTACCTTCAAAGCGTGATAGTTGAATCAATGTGTGTCTCTTCTCCTGGACTGTAAGTTCCATGCAGCAGGGACCTGATTCATTTGTGTTGATCCCTGTGTCCTCAGGAGCTGGCATCTAGAATGCACCCAATAAATATTTGCTGATGAAACCAGTGGGATTCTTTGCAATGCCACGCAGTGGCACGCACACCGTGCATACCTTGGGTGGACTGTCCACCTCACATAGGAGGTGTGAGGGAGTGTGGGTCTCCAAAAATATGATACTGGGAAACAAAAACCAGACTCCTTTCCAAACCTTTAACAATTGCCTTTTTAAAATTGTCTTTAAAATATATAAGAATTCAGCTCCAAATGTCTCCATAATTGGTAGCATGAATCGGCCCTCGAGGTCAGGAAGGCTTCTTTGCTCTGGCTTTAATTAGGACAAAGCGGAAGCCATTTCTATGTAAATTAATCAACCCATCGACAGCACATTTCAGCCCTGATTATATGCTGGGCCTTGGGCTGGAGCCGTAGGAGATGAATGATGCAGTTTCTGCCCTTGAGGGGACGGGAGGCAGATGGCAGGCCCCCGGAGAGTTTAATAGCAGGGAAGAACTCAGTAACAGTATGGACGGTGGCACCAGAAGTGTGCTTTGAGCTTGGCATCAACCTCAGCGCTCCCCGCACCTCGCACTTCAGAGAGCTTGAGACATCACCATGAGGCATCTGCAGAATGTCTCCAGGGAGGGGGTGAGATTTTGGTACTTCAGTGAAAATATCAACCTTGTTGCAAAGAGCCCAGACCAGGGAAGGGGCTGGGGCTCGGGTTGGGGGATAGGGTGAGCTAACTGCTCACCTGGGATCAAATCCTGACCCTGGCACTCACTGGTCGGCAACTTGGGCACTTTTCTGAACTTCTGTGACCCTCAGTTTCCTCATCTGTGAAATGGGAATAATAATCTCTACCTATAGAACCATGGCGAGGAATAAACAAAACGAGATACATAGCACACACAGCACAGTACCTGTAAAATGGAGATACTGAATCTAATGTTATGATGAGTATCAGGCCTACAGAGCAGTCCCTACCAAAAACCCATGTGGCATTTTCTATATTGAACAACCACCATCACCAAAACAGCCTATTAAGTTGCTGGTAAGTGTCTGCCCTGCTCACGACACAGGAGCGCTGGGGCATCAAAGAAATGCTGGCCGGTCAAAGCTCTTGGAAAAGTGAAGGGCATTGACAGTGGCTTTATATGGAATCTTCTCAAGTGCCTGAGTCCATGTGGTTAGACAGTTTATTACTCTAAGTCCTTTACAGATTTTTCAACAACCTTTTTTTGTAAGGCTGCTTGTGTTTTAAAATTATGGGTTTAAAAAAATACATCTAAAGCAATCAGGGATCATGACCTCCAAGTACTGAGCACACAGTGCTGACTCCCGCTAAGAAGATGGGCAGGCCTGAGGGTCACGGGCATGGCCTTGGGTCTTACAGAACTGAGTTTGCATCCTGACACAGCCCCTTAGGTTCTGTGACCTTGGGTAGGCTGCATGGCCTCTCTAAGTCCCATTTCGTGGCCTGTACAATGGGGTTAATAGTAATGCCTATTCTGAGGGCTGTTTTGAAGATTAAATGACATAGATACAAAAGTGTCTAACAGCATGTCCAATAACTTGTTGATTTCCCTTCTTTTCCCATTAATATGCACTTTCTCTGAGCGAAAGCCTTGTCAGCACTTAACAGAATTAATTACAAAGCCAAATTAAGGGAGTTTATGAGTGTGATATTTTACTATTTTCTCCTTTTGATGATGATTTCTCTCACCTACTAGAGAAAAAAAGGCTTCTTCAGATTCTGTAGTCTGAAAGGTCATTCTGTCTGTGCATGTGTGTCTACCCCCACATTAACACACTTTTCCCAGGACACACTCATGATTCCTTGGCAGCTGATGGATCTTTGGAAGGAAGTCGTAGGATTGGGACCACAACTTGATTTCATGAGCAGTAAATTGTATATTTTGATGACAGAACATTAGAGAATGCCTCCTGAAGAAGGTCACAAGGAAGCCAATGTGGCTAGTGGTGCCTGGGACATTGGCTTCTGGGAAGTGATGCCATGTTTTTCTTCCCCTAGGCCCATGGCTACCTTTGCCCACCCTGCACACACCTTCAGAAACCAGTGTGTTTAGAGACCTTGGTGGCCTTTGGTGGATTTTGTGTTGCTATAGCTCTCCTGTTTTTAAAGTTAGGGACTGGGGCTGGGAAATCAGCAACCACTTCAAAGAGAGAAATAAAAAGTATAGTTATGGCTCTAGTGACCCCATAAATGGCAATTCCCCAGGGCCTGTGGCTTCACAAGGGACCCTTGGCCAAATCTGCTTTGGGGGTCCAAAACTTAATGGTATAAACTGTTCCAAACATAAAAGCAAGTGTTTAAAAAACAATTTTCAGCAATTTCTATAAGCCAAGGTTGTTTGATTCATGAACCAAATAAGCGACAGGACTCACTGTTCAATTTAGGTTTTTGTACCTCTAACAGATGCTACTCATGCCCACCCATGTGCATTCACTGTTCCAGTGCATACTTGGACAGTGTCCTAAGTAGCTACAATTCTCAGCCTGCAAGCAGGGCAGGCCAGAAGTGCCTGTGAATTAATGCTCCAGGGAGCAACCTTCAGTCAGTGAAGGATGAAGTTGGAGGATCAATACCCCAGCTTCCTCACTCCTCAAGTAGGACAACTCTGAGCTGAGTTTTACAGTATCCTCCAGAGGCCCTTAACAAGATTGAACCTCCATTGCCCATGGTAGAAACCTGTTTGATAACCTACCATTTATGGCTGCCTTCCCTTCCCTGTCTCACTTCCTCACTCTGCTACCGTGCTCCCCAAATACACTACTTACACTTGAATCTTTGCCTCAGGGTCAGCTTTGGGGGGAGTCCATCGTAAGCTATCATTTCAGAGTGTCCCTAAAAAAAAAGTAAAGATCTCATTTACTGAAGTACAATGTGAAACGTGGGTTATCAGCCCCAGCTCCATCATTGTCTCTGGCCTTGGGCAATTAATTTCATTTCTTGAGATCTTGCCTCTTCTACAACAAGAGGGTCATGGGCTGCTTCAACTGAGGTGCAATAGACAGTTTGGGTGGGACGATGGCTTGTTGTGTGGGATGAACAGGGCATTCCAAGTCATCTAGCATCTCTGGCCATGCCTACTAAAACCACTAAGGGGGGCCCTCCTCTAGTCATGGTGAAACAAAAAACACCCCCCACGCTGCCAAATAGCTGCAGGAGGCAGCACCATCCCAAGTAGAGAACAGCTACCAGATAATTTCTGGAGTCCCTTCTGGTTTTGACATTCTACCATTACTTTATCAGTCAAGAACCTCAGACGTGGAGCCACACCCACCATGGCATATTTCAGTTTTGCAGGGCTGTTCAATGATGACTCTTGAGTACATTCTATGATGTCAGAAATAACCACTGACTTGCCTCCTTCCTGAAACGTTGAAGAAGGGAATGTTTAACTCAGTCCCTCTGTTTCCTTATACTCCTTGACCCATTTCTGCCTTCATTCATTTGACAGGGTTTCCCTGCTTTTGTAGTCAGTGAGGAACTTTAAAAGCTTGCCTGCAGACATATACATGCTGTGAAAGCACTGGATCTTCCTTAGAGCAGGCTCATCCCTGGGTAACAATGTGTCTGGTTATCTCTACCTTGTCAGAGAGCCACACATATAGTATAGAAGAAGAGAGAAGGAGAAAAAGTTCTGGAAGGTTTGCTCTGTCTTAGGTAGAGTCAGATTTGTGATTTATTCCTGAGCCGTCTGTTGTTCTACCACTGGAGTTATTTGGGGCCACCACTATTTTACTTTTGGTTTCTTACACAAGGGTTCAAGAGCCCAATAAATTGTTTCTTTTTCTGGAAGAAAATCTAAGAATATGTTCCTGTGTGGGAAAGATTGGTCTCATTATGTCATACACCTAGCCACTGTCTGACACGTAGGAAACTTGCCATAAATGTGTACTGAATTGACCAACAAACAAGCAGTTCTTGTTCACTGTGTGAAACCTTTGAGAACTTTTCTTTCCAAAGATTTTTTTTTCCATTCTAAGAAGGCATTGGAAGACCATGCTACCATGCTTCTTTGGTGTGTGGTGAGCTTATTTTTTCCAGGAAGGAAAGTTGAGGGCGATTCTTATCTTGATTTCCCATAAAGTGATTAAATTGTGGAGGTATATTGAAATATAAGTCATAAAACTTATTGAAATAGCAGCAAAGACTTGCGAGATAGGAAGCAAAGCAATGACTCTTCTCATGTCCAAGCAAGACAAGGGCCAATCCAAAAAAAGGAATTAAAAATGGGGCATTTTGCTCCCATCTTTCAGGCAGGCATATGGCATGAACCTTCAAGAGGAGTTGCTGGTAGACACTTTGCCTGTTCCCTGAGGCTTTGGCATCAGCAAAACTCACCAGCTGAGCTCTGTCAAAAGCACCACAGGGAGAGGGAAGCTTGGTCTTTAAATTGGATTCCAAGCATAATGAACGATGAAATATCTGTGATTACAGGTTTAAACTGGGGCAAATCTACCTCTAAAAGAAGACAGTATCTCTTTGCTTAAGGAGGAGAAAGTAAAGTACATTTGAACTAAATTACACAGCTGAAGAATTTCTGGAAAATATGCTTCCTAGTCCATCCCAGGCAGAGGTAACCACAGAGTCCTGCCTGGTGCTGCCCTGCTGATGAGGTCAACTTTTCACAAATCAGACCCTACAGAGGTTAATTTCTGTAAAAGGACAAAGCTGAACTTCAAAAAAAGAAGGCTTCTGGTCACAAAAAACTGGAGGTGTCCTGTTGGCTCAGCACAGTGGCTAAGTCCACCAGGAAATGTGGCGTCTGGCCTGGTGGTGACAGGAGACTACGTTGCGATGAGGGGGTTAGACAGAGGTCAGCAAAGCCAAAGAGTTTCAAAGAGGCGGGCATGGGGACTGTCCTGCTCAGTGTCCTGACCCGCTAGGCTGATGTCAGAGGGTTTATTCAGATTTGAGAGCCTTTGTTTGGGGGGATTGGCGTGATTCCTAAGAGACAATGGGCGACTGGAGGCTGGAGGCACGCGACGCCTGAATTGAATTTGGGCAGTTGCTGAGCAGATGAGGATCAGAGGGGCAAACAAAGGGGAAGCTGTTCCCAGCACATCCACAGGAAGGGAGGACTGCAGAGCCAGCCGCCGGCAGGAGGGCTTCCTACGTGGCCTGGTTGGGGAGGCCACTGTGCCCTCATCTTGTGCAAGACAAAACATCCCCGGGGCCTGTGAGGCTTTGCCCATTGCACGTAGAGGAGAGAAAGGCAGGTGTGGGAAGGGTCAGGTCCATGAACTTTTCCTGCAGCTCAAATGCCAGGAGGTTTGTGTCATTTCCTCATTTGTGGGCTGGTGAGGTTCCTGGACTGATAGAGTGGTGGAGCAGAAAGTGGCCGAACAGTTAATCCAGTCTGACACCCTCATTTTAAGGTGCTCTTAAGGAAACAAGACTAGAAAAGTGAAGTGCCTTTCCTAGACTCTGTCAGTGTCTTTGGTTGGCTTCCTCTAAAAGCAGACAGGAGACGAGGAATGGAGTGCAAGCTGTGTGTTTAGGAGATGATCCCAGGAAGCCGTGGTAAGGGACTGGGGAGGTGAGACAGGGAAGAGAGGGAAGGCATGTTAATGAGCAGCTCCCAGTGGGCTCAGTCCTGCTGGGGACCTCTGGGAGACTGAGTTGAACACACTTCAGAGCTTCCCACCCAGAGGGTGAGGAATCCGCAATTCCTGCTGTTCCCAGAGGCCTTGAGTCCTGGGCACTTTTGAGCTCCTGTGGCCAGAGAAAGCCCTCAGACAGAATGTCGCAGGTGCATGGAGCAGGGAGCCATGGGCACGTACAGAAGGGGGAGGGACTTCACCAGACGGGTTTCTGGTCAAGCTCTTGCCAGCCTCCTTGGCTAGCGGGGAGGCTGACCTTTCTGAAGTCCAGGCAAGATTTCTCTGGGGACTCAACATCACATAGATGAAAAACGATTTTCTGTGCTCTAGGGGTGCACACTTTTCTTTTTCATGGGAGCACATTAGATGTTCAGGTTGTACGTACAGTGATTCTTCCTCTAGCCCTTGTCTCCTTGCCTCCCTTTTAGCCAAGGCTTACAGAAGCCCACCTGATCGGCACATGCCCTCTACCTGCATACCTCTCTGATCATGCTCCTATTTTGCCTCTTTCTCGTCCCATCGCAACTGCACTGCCTCCTCATTATCCCTGGAACATGCCAAATACACAAGATCCTGTCTCAAGGCCTTTGCCCTTGCAGTGCCCTCTGCATGGACCACTTTCCCCCTACTTTTCACATGGCTCTGTCTCCTCTTTAGGTCTCCATTCACATCATGCCTTATCAGTGAGGCCCTTCCCAACCACTTCATTTCAAATATGACACAGCCACTTATCTTCATCCTCCTTCCCTGCTTTATTGTTCTCCATAGTCCTTAACACTCCGTGGCACACCATACCATTTATTTGTTTAATCACATCACATATCTACTTGTCTGCTTGGCCTCTCTAGAATGTAAGCTTCATGAAGGCAGGGACCTGTGTCTGTTTGGTTCACTGCTGCATCCCCAACCTAAAACTGAGCCTGGCACGTTGTAGATGTGGAACAAAATTGTTGAATGAATGAATGGTACGATGGAGATACATGGAGCTTAGACATGTTTCCTTCTTTCCCCCTTTCTCTAGCAACTAGCACAGTGCCTGGAAGGCTAACAGGACTCTTTGCCCTAAAGTTTAAACACCCCCAGGGAGGTTTCTCTTCATGCAGTAGACAGAACGGAGGCTTTGGAGCCCAGCAGAACTTGGCTGGAACCCCTAGGTTCAGAGCTTAGCTCCCTCAATGTCCTAGACATTACTAGCTCACCGGTATCCAGCTCTCCTCTCTTCTGGGCTCATGGAGGATTACACTCCTTAGCCCTCTTCAATGGGGCAGGGCCATACCATATGCTTTAGAGAAGCCTATCTGATTGGCACATGCCCTCTACCCGCACGCCTCTCCTGATCATGCTCCATCCACCCATTGGCTAGTTCTGGCCAATGGGCTTTCAGTGGAAATGATGTGTCACTTCCTGGCTGAGGTATAGAAAAGCAGGTGTGAGGTCTCCATATGCTCTTGTCACCTGACTCAGCAAACCCTGAAGTCACATGTGGAGATGGTGGAACTTTTCAGCCTGGGTCCCTGAGTGATGATGTGGAGCAGAGCCCCCCACTATCCTGCTTTGGACATATGACATGGACAAAAACCTTTAATTTGAGGGTTATTTGTTACTGTAGCATAATCTAGCCTAGTCTAAGTAATATAATCAAGTACTAGGAGTTTGCTGTGGGTAAGTCACTTCACTCTGAACCCCTATTTTCTCATTCATAAACAATCTTGTACCATAGGACAGATGTTCAATCTGTGTGTGTGTGTGTGTCTATGTGTGTGCATGCTTTAATTTGTGACTTCCACCGAAGCCCTAGGGAGGAGTTGCTGAGGACCCAGTCTCTCTCACAGATGCAATATCTCAGCCAGGTAGACATGGCATGCTGCCTTGGGCGTCAGAAGAGGAAACAAATTCCATGACATCGGGCTATCAGGAGGTTTCCTGGTGAATTTGGGCCTTGACCTGGACTTAGAATGAAGAGATTTGTTACTAGAGAAAGGCAGAACCGATTGTGAATGATGAAAGCTAGAGCGGCCTGGGGTGGGGCAATTAGATGTGAGCTTTGGGTCTACATAGCAGGTGACTTTGGTGTTTGAGAAGGTGGAATGTGGGGCTGAGGGAGAGAGAAACTGATTAGACCAAGACTACCAAGCTTCTGATATGGGTGGTGGAGAGAGGATGAGTGGAAGTGTACAGAAATGAGGAAATCTGGGCTTAGCCCTTGATTAACAGTTAACCCTCTGAAGAGCTTTGGAAAATTAATTTCACTTCTCTGAACCCTAGTTAGGGCAAAACATCAGGTATTTCCCAAAAGGCCATACCACTGCCCCCACCCCTACCAAGTTACTAAGCTGTTCATCTTCACAACGACCCTATGAGGAAGATGGGAGACAAATACCAATTAACCCCACTTCCAGGGGGAAAGACGGAGAGATGTGTCCACTAAAGCATTTTCTACATCTCGTAGAAAAGCCTCGCGCAGTCACCTGATGTATTATAGAACCATTGTCACCTTCACACCTCACTCTGCAGCCAGACTGTCTGGGTTTGAATCCCAACTCCGCCACTTAACTCCAGGCAAGTTGCTTAACCTCCCTGTGCCTTTGAGTCTTCATCTGTGAAATGGGGATAATAGCAGTGCCCACCTCACAGCGTGGTGGAGAGGGTGACATGAGTTGTCAAGTGACCCGCTGAAGCCAAGGAGCTGGTACCCAGTTGACATTCCATCAGTGGGAGCTCTTACAATTGTGATGATGTCATTATTCACAGCCTCACATGCACACGAGTCTTCTTTCAGGGTCTGCTTTCCATAGAACACAACCTAAGAGAGTGAAACATCAAGAGTCAAAACTCTGTCCAGTAGTTTATAATCCCGGAAAGGGCAAGAAGAGGAAACACTGAAAAACAACCCTGTAGGGGCATCTAAACCTTTGAAAGAGGTGCGGCGAGGAGGGCTTAATCTTCTTGGCTTGGTCAGTCATCACCCACTAGTTGCCTGACATCTGTTACAGAGCTGGGCCTGCCGTGAATTGATCTTCATTCCAGCTGCCTGCCAACAGCATCATGCAAGGCAGCCAGAGCCTTTGGAAGCGGCCTGCAGAGAGCCTGCTGGGGTTCCGTGTACTTGCACGCCCGCTCCCCAGTTGCGAGAAGCAGTTTTTACATTTCTGCCACTTGCCTGACCTGCTGTGGCAAAGCAGCCTGCCGGGGAGGCTTGGCATCACTGCCTGGCACTGGTGCCCGTTCCTTCCTGGCATTGGCCCATGCCAGCAGGAATAGGGACGGTGCCAAGCATGCCACCGTGGCTGTGCCAAGCAGTTCCACTGCAGCAGCGGCCTGAGAATGCTTGAACCTTCCCTGTTGTCATTAAAACTAGTGCTGAAGACACTGGAGAGAGCTGCTCATTCCCTTACAGCTTCCTGTCTCCAAGCAGTTGTGGCTTCCTGGGTCAGCTTCACAGGCATCTATGATTCGGATACCTGAATCCAGAGAAAGTACAACTGCTACAACAAAGTGATACCCCAGGGAACTTTTCCTCGAGGAAGTCCTGAATCCAGAGAGGTGGAGAGACAGAGAAAAGTTGAGATGTGTGGTGCTTTTGCATCAGTTAGCCCTGGATTCAAGCTCAGGATCCATCACTCCCAGGCTGGGTCACCTTGGGCAAGTTACATATCATTCTAATCCACAGTTTCCTTATCTATGAAATGGTATAATAATCGTATATAGCTTGTGGCATTGTTATGTGGAGTAAAGGAGATAATAAGTAATAATTAACAGTTTCTAGCACAAAGTAAGTATTGGATTAATGCTAGGTGCTATTATAACTTATATGTTATTATTAACATTCTCATGGGTGCTTGACCGTCTAGGGAAGGTGGTATAAACCAGCGCTTCTCAAATTTTAGTGTGCATAAGAGTCATCAGGAGAGTTGGTAAAAATGCAGATTTCTGAGCCCCATCCTCAGAGATTCTGATTCCACAGGTCTGCATTTCTAACAAGGTCCCTGGTGATGCTAGTTATGCTGGTGATGCTGGTGTTGCTGGTCCATGGGCCACACTTTGAATAGCATTGGTATAAACCACAGGACAGCGTTATCCTTATCTGCAGCAGATATTCTGAAGCATTTGACGGATGGAAGCAATGCATTTCATCTTAGCTCATGCCACAGGCTCCACATAGAATCATGTGACTTTTACCTGACTGTAACTCTTATTCTATTCGGCTGCAGAATTAATGCTTAACGTTGTCCTAAGCATTGATAAGACAGGAAGGCAGAAGCTAATGCCTAGAAAAAACTGACATAACTAAGAAATGCTTGGGGCTTGAAGGCTGATCCCATTGCTGAACCTGAATGCTACATAGAAGTCAGAGCATATCCCCGTCACAGAGAAGTGTGGGTTCCCCTTCCCCAGGGAGGCAGATGGTGCTGGTAGAGGGAAACATGCTCATTGTCTGCTTCTCTTGCACAGAGCTCGTGCAGAGAGGGAAATAAAGGTGCTTCGGGAATACTCTCTAGGCAATTCTTGATTTTTTTTCTTTTGTAGTTATGAGACATGAAAATCAAATACCATTGCTATCAAAATAAGGGGCTAGATTGTCCTGTCAATTTTCCCTCACGTCTTCTTATGTCGGTGCCGTCACTCAGGGTTTGGGATGTTGCTCCTTTCTCCGTGCCCTCTCTTTCTTCTTTTGACACCAGAGGCTCCTTCGCTCAAAAGTGCCTGGATTCTGGGAGTCCCTGAGTTTAGGTCTCCCTGAGGACAAAATGCAAGAGAAATGGAGCTGTAGGTTAAGGCTTCAGAAATGCTCTGTCTCAGCCAGGTAGACACTGTGCTAAGTGCTTTCAGGCATAACATCATTTAACTCTTGCCACAAGGTGAATGAGATTTGAATCATTTCCCCATTTTACAGATGAAGAAATGGAGACACAAAGAGGTGAAGTAACTTGTTCGAGGTTGTAGGGCTAGGAAGTGGCAGAGATAGGCTTCAAATCTGACATTTTGAGCTCGGATTTTAACCATGATGCTTTATTTGTGTATAATCACAACCAGGTAAAAAAAAAAATATAAGCCAGGCAAAAATTCTAGGAGGAAATATATCAACCTTTTGACAATGATTTGTCTGGATGGTGCATTGGTACCACTATGGACTTTTTCTCTTTCATTCTGATTTTCTAATTATTTTCCCAATGACAATATATTACTTTTACAATAAAATATACTTTACTTATTAATTGGAAGAAAAATCCCTTAGCTCAGTCTCTTTCCTCCTAGTTCAATGTCTGAAGTCATCCCAGGCAGATGATCTTCTGTTGTTCTGTGAAGAGTCCCAGGGACACAAACTCTGCAGGAGCTAGTCAATTTGGTTAATCATTCTGTAGATTTACCTACATGAGGCCCCAAAAGTGGCTGACTCCATTATCTGGATGGAAGGACTGCTTGTAATCATATGCTCTCCTGCTGAGCAGAGACCTGCTGTCGGGAGGCTATGCCCTCTGAGCTGTTCCTCCAGTGGCTGAAATGAGCTTCTGCTGATCGTCCAAATTCCTGTTTCGCCACCTCCATGACCCAAAGCCTGCTGTGGAAGGTTGGATGGCCAGGGCTAGAGATCAAACTCATGCCTTTGGCCTCTTTATTGGTTAGGGGAGGCTAATTGCTGCAACAAGCAGCCCTCAAATCTCAGCAGCTTAATACAATAGGCATTTATTGTGCGCTCAGCTAACAGTTCCGTTTCATCATTTTCTCTTTCCACATTCGGTAGGAGATCCTCCACCTGGTCATCCTGAGACCAGGCCCCTCCACCTTGTGGTTCTTCACAGTCTTTTATTGGATCTTCTAAATCTGACTGGTCGACAGAGGAGTCTCACCCATGGGAGATGTCTATGGGCCAGGCCTGGAAGTGGTGCACATCACATCTGCACATTCCATTGGCCAGCATTCAGTCACATGGCCACCCTAACTGTGAGGGAGGTTGGGAAATGTAGTCCAGCCCTGTTTTGAGAAGGAAGAGGTAACAGGTCCTGGGGAGCACATAGCAGTCTCGGCCACAGGCACATTCATTTGTTCAGTGAATGTTTGTGGAGTGTCTGCTGTGTCATGCCCATAGATGCCGTTTGTGTCCTGTTTGGTGTAGGCATGGGCAGTTTTGTCTTTTGTCTTTTTGGTCAGAGCCAAATTTGGAGGGTTTGACTCTAGACTAAGTAGAGGTCACAGTGCCTGACTTCTAATCTTTTGGGGAAGGGCACAAGGCACTGTTGTCCCTAGAAACACCTTGATTCCCATATCAATCAGGATTCAGCCAGGAGAAGAGCAGCCATGCCAGTCATTTTAACAGAGGCCATTGCTTAAACAAGCATTAGAAGACTGAAAAGGCAAAAAGTGAAACAGAGATGGAAACTGCAAGAAGCAGCGACCACCCCCGGGAAGGGGGAACAAAGGGAAGGGGCTGAGGTTATCAAAACATAGAAGTTTGGAGGTGACACCCTGCAGAGCTGGGACCCAGACCCCTGAGGAGGAAATGCTGCCTGGCTAGTGCTGGTGTCTCAGAGGGGGCACAATGAGGCTGGTTCTGGGATTGCCAAAAACAAAAACAAAACAGCTAGATTCTGGAACCAGTGGCCACTCCCGAATGAAGGGCTATTACTGAGGGGATGCTCATGGGAACAGGAAGCAAAGAAAGGCACAAGTCCTTTCTTGCTCCATCCTGCCAGTCTCCCTCTAGCTCCCCCTACTGGTAGAGCCCAGCAGGGAGCAGCTAACAAAGCAGAAAGGAGGTGTGCAGAGTCCCAGCCCCAGCGTCACGGAGCAGCGTCTAGAAAGGGTGAATTTGGAACTGAGAGACAATAACTTAGTGACTGGTGCAGGGGCTTTTGTTTCAAACTCACACAATTTATGTTTTGGTTACGTGGTGCAACCACAGTGGAATTTCAAAGGGTCACTCAGAGAGACCTCTGAGTACAATGCATTCATTCACTGGTTCACTGAACACATATTATTGAATGCCAGGCATGTGCTTGGTATTGGAGATAGAGCTATAAATGAGGCAGTTCTTGTCCACAAGGAGGTCACACCACACACGTGCACACACAGCACGTACATGCACGTGTATACACATATGCAGGTAGGCACACAGATGGTATAAACAAGAAAAGGAATAGAGAAGCACTGAAAGATATCTGGGCTTGCGAGCAGAGACCTTTGTTCTTCTTGGCTGCCTCTGCTGGAGGATTGTATGGCAATGAGTTGAGCTCTTCTTGGTGGAGAAAAGAGAGGAGAAAGTGGCATTTAGCATGTCCTTGGCCTGGCATGGAGATCATCAATTGTTCTGTTGCCTGGATTTGCTTTCCGAGCCAGCAGCCTTCCTGATCAGGGGGCAAATCAAGTGGAGGTTGACCTTGACTGAACGGAATGAGAAAAGTATAAAATAAATGAGGGCAGCTGATGCACGTTGGCCTCTTGGAGACCTCTGCTTTCCTCCCTGGGGTGCACGGAGGAGTCTGCTCCTTTTATGTGCATCCTTTAGGCATTTGCCTCAGAGCACTCAGGGTGAACCTTTTTCTAACACATTGGAATGCAGTAACATTTTCTGTGATTCTGTGTGAGGGGAAAGAAAGGGCCCTGCAGGTAGGAACTGCAGATTTTCCTTTAGTGTGGCGAGTTTTCCACATCCATGTCCTCATTCGACATTCATTGAGCACCTACTGTGTGCCAGTGACAAAGAACAAGACAGAGCTTATGGATTTGAATCAGTGGATGGTGCGTACTGTTGAGGCTCGCCCCCTCCCCTCTGATCTAGGAAAGTCACAGGTCCTCTGGACACCCCCTTTTTTATAGTGAATATCATGTTGCAGCGGAGGCCTGCCGTTAGTCATAGGACTAGGACTGAGGGAAGCCACATAACCTTCTTGGGCCTCTGTTTTCTCATCTTTAAACTGGGGAGTCAGATTAGATCAGCTCAGGATCCAGCCAATATTTACTGAGGGTTCATTCTATGCCAAGCACTGGGTTATTTCTAGGCTGTCATTATGGTGACCCATTTAACTTAGCATTTCCAAGATGGTCCTGATTCATATAATTTTATTCCTCTCAATAAAGGCAACTTCTAAATATATAACCAAATGTGATTTAATGTTTTCTGTTTTCTGTAGACCTTTTATCTGAGTCAGAAAACAGTGAAGTCGAGTGTTAGAGGTGGTGACTGGGGGGATGTAACGGAGGTGTATCTGTTAGCTTGTGCTGTAACTTATAGCCACGCATACTTATTCTTTCCCATGATCCTGTGGGTCGATTGGGCAGATCTGGTCTGGGCCGGCCTGGCCAGGGCTGGTAGGTCTAGGATGGCCTCACTCCCAGGCCTGGGGTCTCAGCCTGACAGCTGCGTTGGCTGGGTCCCCTCTCTGCGTGGTCTCTCACCCTCCAGGAGGCTAGCCGGGGCTTGTCCGCGTGGTGTTGGAAGGGCCCCCAGCAGCAAGAGAGGGCAAGCCTGGAAGCCCAGGTGCTTCTGCATGTCCCTGCTTGAGTCAGGTTTCCTATTGTGTCTTGGACCAAAGCAAGTCGTAAGGCCAAGCGAGAGTCAGCGTGGGTGGGGATGACCCAAGGGCCATTTTGCACACAGTTTCCACAGGAGGTAATAGGTGCCAGAGGCATTTTGGCAGCTTGTTTACATGTGGGGGCCAGCGAGAGGGAGGCCAGCTGTGATGGTGTCAAGGAGGGGGAGCCGGATGAGAGGAATGGTGGGACCATTGAGAACCAGAAAATCTGAAGGAGGACCAGATTTGATGAATGAAATTTTGTTTCTATGCAGGTTGGGGTGGGCTGATGGGTCTCACCCCACTACCATCTAACAGACTACTCGAAGTCATTCAACAAATATTCCCCGAGCTCCATCTATGTGCCAGATTTTTAGATCCCCTAGGACAGAGGCTGGGGTAGGGGCAGTAATGTAGTAGAAACGTATGAATTCTTGACACAGAGATAATGGGAGAAAAGATGAAGGAGAGATTTGAGACTCTGCTAAAGGCTAGACACACACATATGTCCACATGCACATGTCCCACATGCATACACATACTCACATATCCGTCCATGCACGGGCTCCCACACACGCATGCTCACCCCCACCCACACATGTGCCCATGGCCACATGTCTACGTGTTCACACACACCACACGTGTGCACACACCACACATATGCACAATGTGTACGCACATGCACAATCTTGCAGACAACCTCAGATGACTCACGGAAGCCCATCCTAGGAGGTCCCAGAATTACCAAATAAAAACCAGGCTGTGGAGAGAAGAGTGGGAACAGGTGCTGGGGGAAGCTTCCCCTCCCCCGTTTAAGGCAGGTGACTGTTGAATCAAGATACCACCATGCTCTGCTCTACATAACGAATCCTGAAGTACATTTTTGTACATCACACTTGTCCCATTTTTTTAAGAACGGGGTTGACACATGTCTGTTTAAATGAATTTTCCCATCTCTGTGGACACATTTGGGAGAAACAAGTCTTCATGTTAATAACAGAGGAGCTGGTGGCCAGGTGGGAAGGAACGAGGGTGGGGGGGCTGAGGTGGGAGGAGACTTATTTAAAAAGGTTTCAAGAGAAGTAGGCCCCTCATTTAAAAAAAAAAAAAAGCCAGGCTGTAGGTTAGCATCAGAGAAGCAACCCACATCAGTGCCTGCTTTCCATTAGGGCCTGCCGGTGGCCAGGTCCAGTGACATTAGTGACTGTGAATAACAGGCTCTTTCGGAAAATGTGGAAGAGAGTGAGCACTGTCCCTGCTGCCCTAGGGGCTGAGTTGTTCCTTTAAGTCCTCTGTGGTCCTGACGGCCCATTGTTCCCAGGTCTCATCATCAGCAAAAATGTGGGCCTCATCCCACTGAATGGAAAAGAAAGACAGGCTGTTGGCCGCCCCTCCCAGTCAGCTCAGGGCTTTCCTCTTGTTTATGTTTAGAGGTTTTCAGCTGACTCGAGTGTCAGCCTCCATCCCAACACTCAATGGCGTTAAAGTCAGCTCTTCACAGCGCGAGTGTGAGAACGCGCACAGCAGAAAAGCTCGTTCCTGTTGGGCGGAAGCCAGAGGGGGCAGGGTGGCAGCTGCTGCCATAGTCCCTTACAGAAATGGGCACCACTTATTCTCCAAGAGGACGCTTGGCATGATTTTCTCAGAGGTGGAAGGACAGCTGATGTCAGCACTTAGGGAAAACAGCTGGGGGATTTGGGGGGCGGGGGCGGGAGGAGGGATGGGGAGAGAAAGAATTTGCAAAGCCCTTAAACCCCGGCAAAGGAACAAGTGTGTTTGAATGGGGCCACACCTTCAGTCTGAGGGAGGGGACCTGAACAAGTCCATAGCATTTATCACCATCTAACAAACTATGTTTTACATCTATGTTTTGTTTGTTATCTGCCTCCCCCACTACAATGCCAGCTCGGTGAGAGCAAAGATTTTTGTTTGTCTTATTCAATACTGTACCTGCAAGGCCTGTAGCAGTGCTTGGCAGGAATGAATGGACCCACACCAGAGAATGCTTTCCGGGATGACACTCAAATTGTCACTCAAACACTGATGCTTTCACTGAGCTGCAGAAGCCAAACTCTTTCTCAGCCTTGATGACTAGAGTGAGCTGGATGGCGTGTCTCTGGGAGACTGTCCCCTTCCCCAGTGGTCTTGATGTTGACTGTTGTACCCAGGAATGGCCAAAGCCATCTGGTCTGCTATTCCTCCCGTGGACACACGTCTTGAAACACAGAGAATGGTTTGTTTCCATTGTGGCATCTATGAGAACTCCTTGGTCTGGTGATGAGGCAGTTTCCCCAGGACATTGTCTGAACTCACAGCTTCACATGGTGGGGTGCAGGGGCTCCACTGAGGACACTGTTCTTCCCAAAAATGGCAGCACACGGCAGCCGCACAAGTGCAGGCCATCCAAATGGAGCAGGACAGCCTCTCAGCGTGCCTCCTTGATGTGCAGCATCCCTCTCTTCCCTGCACTCCCTCACCCTCCCTGAACCCCCTACCCCCTGCCTTCCCCGCACCCCTCCACAGATGTCCCTGGCAGTAGCCTGGGCCTGACACACTGCAGCTGTGGGAGGAGGAGACCCTTATAATCACTGCAGCCGTTCAACGCAGGGCGCTCCAAACAGACGCCAGCACAGATCACATGACGTTTTCTGTAATAATATTGGCTATTCATAGAGTATTTGCTACGTGCCAGGTGTTTTACGCATATCTTTAATCTTTACAAGAATCCTCCCAAGGAGGCGTTATCATTTCTCTTTAAAGAGAAGCAACTGAGGCTCAGATTGGTTACAAGACTGGTCCACGGCTGATTAGGAAAGTAAATAGTGGAACTGGGTTTCCACCAAGGTCTGGCTCCAAACGCCATGTACCACACTACCTCCATGGCTACCTTGTATGGTAATGCAGGTTGCACAACTCCAAATGCATTGTGAATGATGCCCCTTGGAGTACACAATCTACATGGCTGTATACAGCCACCCTGACTATCTGCTGGGAATAGCATTTGGCTTAGGGAGACCAGTTGTATCAGTTAGGAATGCATTGCCCTGCAAGGAATAGAAAAGCTGAACTCTCAGGGGGATTAAACAAAATGAGGTTTTAGTTTCCTCACATAGCCAAAGGTCTGGAGATAAGTGGCTGAGAGATTGGTTCAGTGGCTCAACAATGCTGGGTTTAGTGTCTCAGAAATTCTCTTGGCCTTTTCCTCAGGTTGCAAAGATGGCTGCTACAGCTCGAAGCATCACATCTGTGTTCTAGGGAGAAAGAAGATGGAGAGAGGGGCATCAGTCACATCTCTTTCCTTTTTCTCAAGAAAGCTAAACTTTCCCAGGCTTCCATCTCCACCTCCCAGAAGATTTCTACTCATGATTCATCAACCAGAGTTGCGTCACAGGGCTACCCTTAGCTGTAGACTGGGAAAGAAAGTATTTTATATTTCAAGGCTTTGAAAGGGAAGGCGACAAGGGAGAGGGGTTGGAGAGGGAACTCTGGGCCAACAGTGCCTGCCACACCAATATTTTTGCCTTCCTGGCCGGGAGCATTTTTAGCAGACCCTGTGGCCAGCAGTGTCCCATTCTTTATTGGCTATGCCAAGCCAATAGGACTTTTTTGTCCTCCTGGGCTGAAGCATGGAAGAAGAATCAGAAGGCAGAAGGATGCTCTGCTATGGTTTGTGACCTCCCTGAAGTAGGGAGTGATTCTGGATCCCTGATGCTGACATCATTATCATTTGGGAGCCTGTTAGAAATGCAGAAGCTCAAGCTCTAGCCCAGACCTACTGCATCAGAATCTGCATTTGAGCACAATCCCAGGTGATCCGTGTGCACATTAGTGTTTGAGAAGTGCTGTTTCTAGAACATAGACCGAGAGCACAGGACTTTCTCCCTGACCTCCACCAAAGTTCTTACAGCTTTTAGCTCTAGGATGACCAACTCATCCCGGTTTGTCCAGGACTGTCCTGGTTTTAGCGCTGACCTGGGAAACTCCCCAGTCCCAGGCAAACCACCCTGTCAGCTTTTGTATGTGGGGTCCTACTCTCCGTCTGCCTCTATCAAGACAGAGCCTATAACTCAAAGGCAGGAAGCCTAGAAAGTTTCCTTGGAGAGGTCAGGAAAGACAGACCGAAGGTCTTTCCTTTGGGATATGGGATTGAACAAGGCCTGAGCCAGGACTCATCAGCATAGGAACATGGCAGAGCCCCGCCCTCCTGGTGGGTGGTGTGGAGAGCTGGCAAGGAGATGGTTAAGAACCCTGTGGGCTTTTTATCCAGGTGGTTCAGAGGTATCATTACTGGACTTAATAATAGATCAACAGCCAGCATGAATGGGCTTTGGATTAAGAATCTGGTAACACAGCACATTAACTCTTTTCTCACTCCTTTCTTCTACCCCTTCATGTTGCTTTCTTCCTTCTGCCAAGAAAACAGAAGAGAAATGCCCGAATCCCACACAGGAAGCACTTGTCATGAGGAGCATTGGTGACTCAGAGTTATTTTTCAGTCCTGCCAGCCAAGAGCAACAGGAATGAGCTGGAGCGATCTGATTTATTAGTGGAAAAAAAACAACTTTTCCTGACCTCGAACCTCCTCCGAGTCCTCCCCCTTCTGCTGCTCAGCCTCGTTCTTCATGCCCTGGGCAGCCCATGTGGCTGCCCAGAAATCCCTGTTTGAGGGGCCCCGGGGAATGACTGATTTCTCAGGCCTCACGCTCCATTAACAAATATGTACCGTGGGCATGCTGGAGTGGGAAGGAGAAGACAGGACCCGGCTACTGAAGCCTGGTGTCTGGGAGTCACTTGGCAAGTAACACAGTGCAATGCACTAGAACTTCTGTGTGCTACCTATAAGAGGGGGCAAGACATCCGAGAGAAGCTGGGGCAACTTCCTTGAGAGCTTTGATTTGGTCCTTTAGTTTGGCCATTCTGGTTGTGAACCTGGTGGCCCGTGGGAGCTTTGTGAACCTCTCCCACACAGCTAAGGAGACCTAGTGCTTTCTCCAGGGCCTCAAGTCAGCTCACTGCAGCCCAGTGTGTCTGTATTTATCTCTGTCTTAACCTCTTTGCTATTGTACAAGAGATGTTTTGGATTCAGGGAAATGGTAGACCCAGGAGCCTTGGTATAGAATTTGTTGGGCTGCTTCAGACCTGTCTGCTGTCTAGGACAGCTGTGGGGTATCAGGGTAGTTCCTCAGTCCAAGCTTCTGTGATTGAGTTTCTCCAACGCCTTTTCTCAGAACACTTTACAGAGACCTTTGAAATGTTTCATATTCCTAGACAGAGGCCAGAGCTGCAGGGGGACATAGGTCCTGATGATAGGCAGGGATGATAAAGTGAATGAAAGATGGCATGTTAGGCCCCATTTATCAACAACAGGCAAACAAAGGCAGAGCCTAGCCAGTCTCACCCCTGGACTGTGGAAGCTCTCTATTGTGCAGAACTAGGAACTATGGCATGGTCGGCCCAACAGGACCATTCTGGTAGGAGCCATTGCTTGCCGACTGGGATATGGTAAGATGAAGGGCTATTTGACTCTTCATTGTATTCGTCTCCAAGAGTTTGAAGCCCAACTGGAAGACCTATGTTTCTATTTGCAGTACTGTAAGGAACAGCTCTTCTTAAAGGGTCACTGGCCATGTTTACAACTATAGTGACCTTTAATCCTCTTCTAGTCAGAAGACCCTTTCTCTCGGCGACGTCATTGTGTTGATGCTGCAGGGCGCTGTGTGAGGGCTGTTCAGTAAGTGGGAGGGGGCTGGCAGTGGATTGTTGTCTTTCAAACCTTGGTTTGGACTTGTGTCACATTCAGTAGTTCATTTGTCCCCTCACTAGACTGCAGTGACAGATTTGAGCTCCAAGGCAATGGGTCTCCATTGTGTGTGGCTGACCACCTAAAGCAGGGCTTCCCACATTGGAGCATGCATAGAATTACCCGGAAAGCTTGGCAGTGCCGGATTGCTGGGCCCCACCCTCAGAGACTCAGATTCAGTGGGTCTGGGGTGGGGCTGGAGAATTGACATTTCTGACAAGCTCCCGGGTGATGCCCATGCTGCTGGTGTGGGGACCACACTTTGAGTAGCAGTGGTCCAAAAGAGGTGCTATTACCCTTACTAGCTCCCCCTTAGCACAGACTGAATATGTCAGGATAAGAAGAACTCAGTGTGATCTCTACCTTTCTTTTTGAGCCTAGCTCTTGATTTCCACTCCCCAATCCTCATTTACGGGGGGAGTTAAGATACCATCTTAGACTGTAAAGCAGGAATCCTAGGTGCTAGGGGATAGCCTGGCTGCCCCCCATACTCCCTCTTCCATCCACTCCCCCAGGGGACCTTGGGGACTTGGGAGTTCCTGTTGGCGCTGCAGTAGCAGGCAGTTTGCATCTGGAGTTACACCCTTCAAAGGTCTCCGGAGGAGCAGGAACAAACCGGAGGAGAAAATTACATTTGAAATAATTTATTTTCACATGCAGGGGAGAAATCACATTTGGTCTAGATCCATGTAAAGAAAACAGAGATTAGATTTTAAAAAATGTGTTGCTGGCAAGAGAGAAGAGCAGACGGGTTTGGATAAAATACACATTCTGTGGAACCTGGCCTTCGGTCCCAGACTGCATTTAAAGGGGTTTTGAGTTAGACTACGGAGGAGAATCAAGTCTGGGTTTTATTTTCATTTTTTTTTGTTTTGAAATACTTCCTAGGTTAGGACTGGGGGTGACAGAAACATCTGGACTGCAGTAAAGGTTGTTCCTAGAATTTCGAGCTTTTTCATTCTGCTCTATAGCAGGCTGATTTAGAAGTCTCATCTGAAGAGAGAGACGATATTCTCTTGGGATTTCTGGCCAAAGGCTAAGGATCAATCCTGGGGAAGGCAATGAGGGGAGGCTGCAGTAAGAGGCCCCACACAGAGTGAAGGCCCACAGGCCAGGCAAATGGTCACACCCCAAAGGCTTCCTCTATAGTCCCTCAGTGTGGAAAAGGGTCAGTGTCAGGTTTAAATGCATCACAAAGATGATTAAAGAAACAACCACAGCAATGGCTAATGTTTATGGGTCCTCATCGTGTTTCTGGCTGCATGCACATCATCATATTAAATCCTCGCTTAGCTCCATAAAGTAGGTACTATCATTATTTCCATTTTATAGATGAAGGAAATGAAGAGAAGTAATTTTCTGAAAGCCACACAGTTGTCTGACTTAAACGCCCAGGCCAGGAATAAGTTTAGATAGTGATTACCATCAGTAGCATTATCATTGTAAATAAAGGGCCATGGTTAATGTGTATGAAAATTTATTAGGTTGAATAACATGAAAGAGCTATTTTTGTAGGTAAAAAGTGGCTGAATATTGGCAATTTCATATGTTTTAATCAAATATATATATATATATATATATATACGCTCATTGAATGGAGAAGGGATAAATAAATGTGATATATATATATATATATATATATATATATATATATATATATATCTTGCATCCAAAGTTGGTTCCAGAGAGTGGTTATATCTGGGGAGCCAGGAAGGGAATATGATTGGGGTAGAAATACAAAAGGGGATTTAAGTGTGTTTGTAATTTTTTTTCTTAAGCTGAATGGGCGGAGTAAATATTCACTATATTATTCTTCATACCTCTTTGTATTGGTTATCTATTGCCACATAACAAATCACCCCAGAACTTAGGGGCTTGAAACAACAACATTTATGATCTCATAGCCTCTGTGGGTCAGGAATCTGGGCACAGATTAGCTGGGTCCTCTGGCTCAGGGCCTCTCACAGGCAGCATCAAGGTGTCAGCTGGGGCTGCAGGCATCTCAAGGCTTAACTGGGGGTGGATTTGCTCCCAAGCTCACTCATGTGGCTGTTGGCAGGATTTGGATTCTCATAGGCTGTTGGACTGAGGGCCTCGGTTCCTCACTGGCTGTTGCCCAAAGGCCACCCTCAGTTCCTTGCTATGTGGCCCACTGCATAGGGCAGCTTACAACATGGCAGGCAGATTTATCAGAGAGACGGTTTTGAGAGACAGAGAGAGAGAGAGAGAGGGAGAGACAGAAAGGACTTACAGTCTTTTATAACCTACTTATAGAAGTGATATCTCATCATTTTTGCTGCATTCTGTTCATTAGAAGCCAGTCACTATGTCAGGCCCACACTCAAGGGGAGGGCCAGCCCACACAAGGGCATGAATACCAAGTGATAAGGAACATTGGCGACATCTTAGAGGTTTGCATAGTACAATATGTCTAAAATATTTTATAATAAATTTTTAAAAGAAAAAATATAGGGGCCGGCCCTGTGGCGTAGCAGTTAAGTGCGTGTGCTCCGCTGCTGGCGGCCCGGGTTCGGATCCCGGGCGCGCACCGACGACCGCTTCTCCGGCCATGCTGTGGCGGCATCCCATATAAAGTGGAGGAAGATAGGCACAGATGTTAGCCCAGGACCAGTCTTCCTCAGCAAAAAGAGGAGGATTGGCATGGATGTTAGCTCAGGGCTGATCTTCCTCACAAAAAAAAAATATATATATTTACTGGTAAAATATAACTGATTGCTGGCATTACCAACTCTCTAATCCTCAGCGGTAGCCACATGTTTGGCTGCTTCTAAATCTTGCCCATACCCCTACTCCCATCTCATTCTCCCCAAAGTACATCATAATCAACAACAAAATCAATTCAGGATGTGTTTCTCATTACCGGATTTAGAGAGATGTTAGTATCATATCAAAAGTGTTTTTTCATTTCTTCAACTACGTCTTCATTAAGTTGGTGGTAATGGTACATTTTAGAAGTCTGTTCTCCAAGATTCCCCATTGGCCAGAGCAGTGGATTGTATGTGAACTTTGCAGCTAGATTTGAGTCCTGACCCCTTACCAGCTACGTGACTTTGGGAAAGTTACTTACACTCTCTAAATGTTAGTCTTCTCATGTGATAAATGAAAGGAACAATACCCATCTCAAGGATTCCTGGAGGATTAAATACATGAGAAAACATGTGTCAGTTGAAGGGCATGCCCAGCGCACAGTAAGGACTTGAGAAAGTGAGGAAAGTTTCCTCCAGATCTCTTAACACCCAAATGCTATTTGCCAATTCATGAGTGGGCTGGGCAAACTATGCTTTGGAAGGTAACAAGGTTGGGATGCCACAAAAAGAACGGGTGTTCATCATAATTTCACGTTTGATCCCAAGTTGAATTTCCTACTGTAGACTTGAAGTTTGTTTCATTCATTCCTTGATTTATTTGTTCATTCCTATACTCATTCATTCAACAAAGAATATTTCTTAAAGAAAGTGAAGACCAATCTTCTTTAAAACTCTAATGCCTTTTGATCTCCCAGGGGTTGGGAAGGGAATCTGAGTTATTTGTGAGCAGTTATTCATGTCCAGGGTAGCAAAAACATCAGAGGTGGCTCAAATCTTCCTCTTTTCCAGCTGCCTGAGTAGGGTCGTTCCATCAAGAGAAGGTGCTCCAATAAGCGCTGGCCTTTGGGATTTTTGCTTAGCAGAAGAGAGGAGCTAATGGCCTGAAGGAAATGCAGCACTGTGGGATGGAAGTCCATGTAGACGTGTTCTCTGTGGAGTCCTGCCTGCCACTAGGACACCATCGCCACTGGTTTACCAACTGTTAGCTATTGGCCTTTGCATCAGAAGGAGGTTGTAATATTTGACTCCAGAGACCTTTAAGCAGAGGCTTGATTCTGGCCTCTCAGCTAAGGTGAGGAGGGGTGTTCTTTTGCCAGAGCCAGGGTTAAAGCAGTGGCCCCTATGCACCCCAATCAATGTAAAAAAATAGAATGCATATTATTTATTTAGGAATTATATACATGTGTTGCTATAGTAATATATTGCTTTCTGTAGCAGTCCCTGCACCTTAACCCTTAGGGCAAGCCTTCTGATAGCCAGCTGCCAGATTTTCCATCTTTTTGCCTGTGGGCTTTCTCTAAAGATGAAGAAGACCCCACTGCTGTCTCCCTGGGCAGGCCAGAAGTGCAAGAGAATTCAAATACCCATGAAGAGCCCTCATCCAATTAATGATGGGGGCTGGTGTGTAAATACTCCAGCTCTCTTGCCCCTAGGGAAAATACTTGGAGGTATCTGTTCTGTGCCACTTTTGCAGAGTCTCCCAGTGGGACTGAGCTCCAGTTACTTGCTAACACTCTTTTTACTGGCTTCCTTCCCTTCTCTGTTTTACTTCCACACACCCCTACCAGGGTTCCCTGTACCTCCCAAATAAACTCTTGACTCTTGAATCCTTGTCTTTGAGTCTGCTAGAGAAACCCAACTTACTTATGTTTTAAAACATTTACATTTTAAAAGACATATAAAAATAGAAAATTTAAAAGGAGGAGATACATATACATTCACACACCCATGGCCTAATGTTTTTCTTCACCCCTGGGGTGTGCACTCTGCATTTTGAAGGCCACTGGTTTAAAGAACCTGGAAGGTCCCCTTCCAGTCTTCTGATTTGGTGTCATGAGGTTGATGTCAGAGCCCTCTCTCCCTGGGCACCTGCTTCCAAGACCCATTTGACTTACTTAATGTGGCTTGGGCTTTCTTGTTGATTTGCGGTGGTGGTTTGTGGGTCACAGGCTAGCTGACTGGAAGGAGATCTTCAGGATTGGGTTTGCTAGACTCTCCTGTATTTGAAAGAGTAATTTCACTACTTTGGAATTCCAATGAAGTAAAAAGAAATCTCCAAGTTCAGAATCAGGCAAAACCTCTTCACAAATACTTTGCTGCCCTTGGAAAACATATGGGTTCTCTCAGTTCAGCTTTCTGTGCAAGGAAGACCATGCAACATGTACTTCTTGAATCATCCTGCTGTTACATGGTGGGCAACCTCATGATATCAGGGTGGTGTGAATATTCTCACTTGCCAGCTTTACATATGGTTCAGCACTGTGTAGACATATAAACACACTTCAAACAGCCTTCGGCTTGAAAACAGACTCCACGGGCCTCAACATAAAGATTTGGGAGGGCTGAATACTCCCTTATTTTCTCTCTGCCTGGAACAAAGCCTCCTGTTGTCTTTTAGGTGGTCACATTTTTTAGCCACTCAAATTTAAGTTGCTCCTTAACCTCCAAATTCAACTGTAAAGGCCCTCTCTGCTGGCTCAGCCTGGCTGAAGGAGACCTGGGGCAGCACAAACTAACAGTCCCACCCAAAGGCCATTTTCCCCAGGGCCGCCCAGTGGCCTTTAAATGATGGTGGGCTTCAACCTCCTGAGAACAGTCTCCCAGAGTGCTCATCTGAGGAGAGTGTCACGCACCCCCACACCTGCCCACCAGTCCTGCTCAAGAGAACCTCTCTTGTCTTTACAAATAGCTCATTGTCTCAGTAATGAATCTGAAGCAAAGGGATATCCAATGAGGCCTGGTTTGTAGGGAAAGTCTTGGGCATCCCTCTGCCCTGCCAGGTTGACTATCCAGGGCATAAGGTCGATGAGCCTTGTCTTGTTCCAAGTTCCCTTGAATTTCCCGTTGACTCCGTACTCCTTGGCTGAATAGATGTCGTGTCTGTGTATAGTGAGAACAATATCTATGGTGATGGAACAGGCAAAAATATAAACATTTCTCTTGCTATTTCCTCAATCCCAAGCCCCATGGGCCTCTTCTCCTACTTTTGCCAGATCACCCACTTGGGAGAGGCGCAGAGGTGCTATCTCCACTCCATTGTCTGAGAAGGAGAAGAGGATTCACAGAAGTATCAAGAGTACATTGAAATGAAAAGTCCTCCCTTGTAGGGCCTTGGAAGGAAGGAGAGCAAAGAGAAGCCCTCTTTCCTGCATTCCCAGCTCTAGACTTCTCAAGCCAGTGGGTAGAATCACTTTTAGGTCTGCACACATACAAGTGCACACACACACACATGCATATCATGCCTTTCCCAAAGCATGGCTTTGCTTGGCAGGGTTGGATTAGAGCTTGGAGAGCTGCCCATTATATGGTGCCAACTTTTAGAAAATAAAGAAATGACCCAGGCTCATGGGTGAAGCTTTAATGAGAAATAAAAGGCACTGAAGTAGTCAGAGAAGAGACCCTTTCCCTGGGAACAGAAAACATGATGTTAATCTCCCAAAATAGTGCAATAAAATATTGAAAAGGTCTTAAGGGGTTGTGAGAAGAAAGATTAGGGAGTTGGGGGCACTTTTGTCTAATCTTGCAGGATGATAGGAGGGATCTAAATGTGTATCTTGGTCAGGAACAGAACCCTTGTCCAGATGAGCCAGGGTCTGAAGTTTCTGGTTTTCCTCTTTCCTGATATTTGTTCTCAGCCTTTTCCTTAGTATGTGTGTATATGTGCATAATGTAGAAAAACCCTATGCTGCTGCATCAAAATGGTAGATTCTATAAATGGATTGTGGATGACCATCTTAGTTTGGGTTCCCCAGAAGCAAACCCTGAGATAAAGGCTGTAGTGCAAATAGTTTATTTGAGAGGTGAAGGAAACACTGGTAGCAGAGTGGGGAAGGGAGATGGGAAAGGGAATGAAGCCGTGAAAGAGTCATTAAGTGAATTACCACCGTGAGCAACTGGAGCTGAATCCCAAGGGGGACTCTGGGAGAGAGTAGAGGACACTCAGAGTGCTCCCCCCTGAGGGGTGAGGGAGCTGGGGTATTTATACTCCAATTCCCAAGAGTCGTTTGTTAAGAGATGCTCTGGGGGTTGCTAATTTCCCAGCATTTCTGGCCAAGCCTATGGACAGAGTGGCGTTTCTCAGTAATGGCGAAAAAAGTCAGGCACAGAGATGCAGAGAGAGGCCTTTGGAAGTCAGCTGCAGTGCAGTGCACTGAAGTGAGAGGTCCGAGGGCTATCCGGGGGACACTGATGGTGGCTGCTACAATCACATAGGGGTGTGTATGTAGATTGTTGGGGAGGGAGTTTTCTCACAATTATGGTCTCTATAAATATTTCTACCCTTTAATAAAATATAACAGAAGATTGGGAATAATAAAAATTTTTAAAGAAAGATAGCTTTTCAAAAACCAGAGGATAGTGGTGTGTGTTCCATGGTATATACATTTGTCAAAATTAATCATACTATACATTTCAAATCTGTGTATTTTACTGTATGTAAATTATACCTAAATTTAAAAAGAAGCAGATATGAAATTCCAAATTTTAATATCTTTCAGTAGAATCCTAAGTTCCTGCGTATTTGGGGTGTACTTGCCTGAATCCCTGAAATTCTACCTGGGCTGTGGACCAACAGTTGAAGCCCTTTCTCTAGAATTTCAGTCAGGGAATGTTGAAATGGGATGCTGGCATTGTTCTCTGGGTAGTGACTCCCAAACAACAAAGCAGGCTCCTTCAGCTACTTCTGTGCCATGGGTTGTGCCCATGTGGCCCTAGCTAGGTTCTCCTTGTGACTGTGGCATGCATTTTGTAAGAGAAATGGCTAGGGATTCCATATCTGAGGCCACAGGTCAAACATCTGCAATGCAGAAGAAATTGAGAGAGAAAGATTCTGATCTTACGAATTAACCTCTTTGGTCAAACTAGCTGAGTCTGCCTGCCACAGCTGGATAGGGAAATGAGGATGAGATGATGTTTTAGGATGGGCACTAGGCCAGGTTCGATTTCAATGCCTGGAGCATAGTGCGTGCTCAATAAATGTTTGATGGGCTGAGCAGATTCCCTCCAGCTCACTGCTATCTCCTGGGACCAGCCTCAGCTGAGAACAGAGAGGGGTGGAGGTGGGAGAAGCACCAACAATGTGGAGGACGTTGGGCTCTTCTGTTCTTTCTCAAAGGACCCAGATCTGGAGCTGCCCAGGTGGGCCTTCACAGCAGAGGGCCTTTCTAATGACTTTTCAATTAATTCACTTGACGCTGGTGGGTAGAGTGCCAGAGGCTGAAAAAGATGAAAGGCATTCAACAGGAAAAGCTTTGATGTCACGGCAAGCCTGTTCAGATTCGGAAAGGTTTTTTCAGGAACTTGATATCTTAACCACAAAAGCCTCCCAGGGTTGATCAGTCACGCAAGAAAATTTTTGTCGTTCTCTGGGATTGGTGGGTGATAAGAGGTTGAATGGAAAGCCAAGAAGGAAGGGCCGTGTATGGTTCCTGTGGGTGGCAAGTGTGTGTGATGGGGGAGGGGGCGGAAGAGGAAAGGTGTGCAAGGAAGGATAGAGGGTGATGGTGGTGTGTATGTGTGAGTCACATTTTCAGGGTGGTGTGCTTATTCTACAAAGTTTGGGATAGATATGTATTTTTCCAACAGGTTGTGTTCTTCCAGACTCAGCATCTTCTTACTGTGTTTGTTCCTAAAGCTAACATAATCTAGATATGTTAACCAATACTACCTGGCCATTTAGATGCACACACACACCTAAGCATCTTATTCATGCAAAATTTAAATAATCAGAAAACTCAAAGAAGTACAATGATATTGCAGATATGTAATGAGTAGAATTTTAGAAGTAGACAGAACCCTAGAAAGCAATTGTATTGTTTCCTGTTAAAGATGAGGCAATGGAGGCTTGAACGTGGGAACTGACCTCTCATCCACCTAGACCAGGGTTTCTTAACTTTGGCACTAGTGACACTTATGGCCAGGTAATTCTTTGTTGTGGAGGACTGTCTTGGGAATGGATGTTTAGCAGCATCCCTGGCCTCTAACCACACAATGCCGGTATCACCTCCCCTCAGTTGTTACATTCAAGAGTGTTTCCAGACATTGCTATTGTCCCCTGAGGGATAAAATTGCCTCTGACTGAGAACCACTGGCCTAGATAGGGGCCTAGTGGGTCCTAGAATCCAACACTTGCTATACTGCTCTGTGTGATTTGGGAGTTTCGAGTGATAACTCTTATATGGCTTCAGAATTCCTTACAGGCATTTAAATGGAATGATTCCATGAGTGGTGTGCATGAGAGAACTGGCAATGTTCAAACGACCAACCAGGACATTTGTCTTACCAGGGCATGCCATTCTCTAACAGCTCTAGATCAGATGGGTTTTTTTTCAGCATGTGTTAGAGCATATCAAATTGCCATTTTTTTTGTGGCCCAAATGGTGAAATATCAGCAGTTTTCATAAGGTTCAACCTAAACACACAGACTTTAAGAGATATGTCCTGAACACCTTTGGAAATTCTCTAATTCTGGAATGTGGAAACGTTTGTTTAGGCTCATGACTCTTCTCAGTCACATTTCTAAGGCGAGTCTAATGTTTTCCAAGCAGAGCCTCATACCACAAACTCACCAAATTGCAAAATTCCCCTCGAGATTTCTCTCTCCTGTGGTAAATTGAATATGGCCACAAATTCTTTGCAGTGACTGCCATTAAGAGGTGGAGTATATTCTCCACCCTGTTGAGTCTGGGCTGATCTCATGACTTGCTTTGAATAACAGAATGTGGTGGAAGTAGCGTTGTTCAAGTTCCAGAGCCTAGACCTTTCAGAGGTCTTGCATCTTCTGCCTTGGCCCTCTTGGCCACTGTCCTGAGACTGCCCTGTAAGGAAGCTGGCATAGTTTACTGGGAGATGAGTGGCTGTGTGGAGGAGAGCCAAGGCCTACTTACATATCTTACATTACCAGATACGTAAGTAGGGCCATCTTGGACCTTCAAGTCTGCTGATCCTCTAGCTAAATCCAGTCAAATGAGTGAGGCCAGGTGAAATCAGCAGAAGAACTACCCAGTGGACCCACATACTCATGAGAAATAATCATCGTTGTTTTAAGTTTTGGAATGGTTTGTTATGCAGCAGTAGATAACTGATACACACCTATTGGTGGTTTTATGGTTTTAACAATCTATTAGAGTATGACTTCAAATAGAGAGCAGCAAAGCCATGCTCCCCTGGACTGCTGGCTGGTTCGCTGGTATCACTCACTAGCTAAGTGTCTCAGACCCTCACACCAGCCTCCCAATGGGCACCATCCAGTCACATTCTTCAGGAAAACTGCTGATTTCTATGTTTGGAAGCCATGAGAAAGGGTCAAAAACTTAACGAGTAAAAGCTATAAAGGCCAAGTGTCTGCTCTACAGAATGATTACGTACATAGCATCCATATGTAGTGGATGTCTGACATGTTCTATACACCACATACAAATGTCACACATATACACCCAGTTTAACCATGCTCAGTTTAACCATGACACATCTCCTAGGCATGGTTACATGACTGAAAATATCTTAAGCCTCCATTTCCTACTGTCATAGTTTAGAAGGGGGTATTTCAAACCAAGAATTTCCTCACAAATGGTGGGCATTAACTCACTTTCTATCTTAATGCTATCATTGAATATGTCTTTTGATCTATAGAAGATGCCTTAGGAAGCCCTTTCTTTATTAGCTAAGGAAAACTGTAGTTAGCACTCGTGACAATAATTCTTTGTGAGTTATTTCTTTAATGTTGCACATACCGGCCCCCGCTGGACTTCACCTACAAGAGAAGAGAAATTCTGTCTTTCTCTTCGCTCATGGCATTCCCAGTACATAGCGCAGGGTTTGGTTCCTGGTTGTTCCTCAGTAAATTTGTTGATGGATGAATGAATTATAGAAGCTGAGAGCTGGAGGAGAGCTTGGAATTCATTGCCTTCTGCTCTGAGGGGTGAGGACACTGAGATTCAGAGAGGATTAGCATTTGTTTTTTATTCTGGGACTTTATTCCCTTAAAAAGCCACTTGACACACCTGATTAACTGACCTGTCACAGCTGGTGATTATGGGCGAGGAAACATGGAGGATTTTTTCTTGGGCTCAATGGAACACACTGGGAACACCCTGACTTTGGGCTGGCCTTGTGCCATTGAAAGCAGGATTCTGCCTACTCTGCTTGGCCCCATGACTCATTGAGGGGCTGCCTGGCCCACCCGGGCACTGAGCGGGCACCAGATGTACCTCTCAGAGTTACATGATTATTACTGTTCATCTGCCTGTCAAGCCAAGCCCTTTTCTGTGCTCCAGAATGTGAAAGCAAAATGGCCTTCTCTGATATGAAACTAATAATAGTTCTCATCTTGATTCTACTTAACACTGAACTGAAGATTTGGCCTCTAGGGTGAGGCTTATAGTTAATTCATTTACTTTAAAAATAATTACAGAAGCCATAAAAGAATCGTCCCAGTGCGGGCCAAGAGTGGTCTGATTCTCAGTGTTTCTCAGTAACCAGTTGTGTGCTGGGTGCTTGAAAGAATGAGAATGTGGCAACTCTGGCGGCAGGCTTGGGCAGAAGGTGAAGCTACGGTGGAATTACTCTGCGGTCACTCTGATTAGGAGTAGCTACGCCCATCCCCCTGCCACCCGCTCACTTCATTTTCTGTGATGACCTAAATGAGAAAGACAGTTGGTTTCCTTCCCCCTCAGCTCAGTCCCCCACGCAGACCAACAGGCTGCGTCCCTGGCAGACTGCACTGGGGTTATGTGCTGTCTCATCTACTCAAGAATGAGCTATAGCTTCGAAGGAAAAAATAAATAAACAAGCAAAGTCCACCCCTGTCCTTTGTCTAGGAGGAAATGGATGGGTTCCCTGGCTTCCACCTCCTCTCCATGTCGCCGTGCCCCTGAGCCCCGGGGAGAGAACAGCCAGTGAAGAAAAGAAGCTGTTTCTAGTTGTGCATGCATGCGTGTGTGTGTGCGTGTGTGTGTGTGAGCGAGAGACAGAGAGAGATGGGGGAGAGAGAGAGAGAGGGACAGAGAGAAAAGAGCAAAAGAAGAAGAGAGGGAGAGACAAAGGGGGGGGAAGAAGGGAGGAGGGAGAGGGAGGGAAGAAAAAAAAGGGAGAGGGAAGATGAAAGAAGGCAAGCGAGTGAAAGGGACTAGCTTAAAAAAGACAGAGTGATTCAAATAGTGATTTCAAAGAGTGAATAAAGCTATTAAAAATATCTTTTCCAAACTCCCTAATTTCCTGCCCCCTCCGTCCTTCCAGATATAGTTGTAAGTACCCTTCTCCCCAGTCCTCGGATCTAACTCTAAAATATACTGAAGAAGCGCTAGCACAAAGCCTCAGGTAGTCTCTCCTCAGAAGCACTAGAGAATTTAAGCATTTCTGTGGGGTCTGCCGCTCTGCTGCACAGCCATCTGGCTACAAAGTTCAAGGAGACCAGATCCCACCTTCCTAGCATCGTGGTTAGCTCACATGAAAACCACTGACTTGTTGCCGGGCACGCCAGAAAGAACTGTCCATGTGTCAACTGTTCCAATCCCAGAGTGTCATCTAGGTGAGATGTCCCATTTAGAAAGCAGTCCCAGAGAGGGCCTTCACCCTCCATGCAAGCTGGATAGAATGTTTGTTCTAACGCGATGGAGAACCCATATGGTTTGCCATATGTATTATCACTATTTGGGGTAAAAACTGAGATAATCTATATCAAGCATGTGGCATGTAGTAAACGATCAGGAAATATTAGATACTATTATGTGATGTCACACTAATAGCGAACAATTTTATTTTTTAGCACTATGTGCCCGGCACAGAATGGCCCCAGTTCCCAGGACCTGGACATGAGGATCTGTTTTAACATGGCTCCCATCCATTATAAGAAGAGACAGTGACAACGAGGGCAGGAGAGAATTCACTTACATCCACCTCCTTTTCTCCATCTCTAGCAGCACCGCCCAAACCAGGTTACTGCCTCCTCTTGCCTGGACCACAGCAGTCGCTTCCTCTCTAGCCTCCCTATGTCCACTGTGCTTGCTACAGTCCATTCTGCACACAACCATCAAAGTGATCCTTTAACTCATGGGCCACACAGTGACGTGCCCCTCTGCAAACTCTTTATTCCCTTCCTGTTGCACTTACAATGAAATCCAAGCTTTTTGCCGTGGCCTGTAAGGCCCTGCATGACCTGGCAAGCTCTGCCCACCTCTCCAGCTTCATACCATGCCGTGTTCCCCATGGGCCAGCACTCTCCTGCCATGCTGGCCTGTCACCAGTTTTTAAATACACACAAGCTCTTTCTTACCTCGGAGCATTCATACGTGCTGTTCCCTCTGCTCTTTTCCCCATCCCTTCATCCTTTAGAACCCTGCTCATACTTCAGTATCCCCTCCATCCTCATTTTTCTGTATCTCGTCACCCTCTTTTTATTCTTCATTGATCTTCTCACGATTGAGAAGCATTTTCATTTCTTTGATTAGGTCCTTGCTTTCTCTCTACTTCCCCCACTAAATGATAGGTTCTGTAAGAGCAATATCATGCCTATGTTGTTTGCTTTTGTATCCTCAGCACTTAGCACAAGGCATTGGTCAGGGTAGCCGTGCAATGAATATTTGTTGATACATGAGTGGCTAGTGTATCTGGAATGTCTGGGATGTGCATTTGGAGACATGACAGGCTATGGCTGGAGACCACCTTGCTTCACTTCCCTGGCTGCCGAAAGTCTTATTGGTACACTCTTGCCTGCCATCTTGTGCTCCAGAGCTGAGCGTGGGCCTTTCTCATTTCAGAGAGTTGTTCCCTTGTTGGAATTTCAATGCAAAGAGGCCAGAGATCCCTTGCACAGCAAGAAAAGATGGTGTCTGTTGCAACTGGCTGTCTTGGCCTTGTGGCAGTACGCAGAAGGAAAGGTAGAACGATATTAGATGTTCAATAGTTCTCTTATTGTCCAGAGTATCCAGGAAATGCTACTCCCTAAATAGCACTTATAGAATACCTAATATGCTACTCCCTCGCTATCCTCAGCCACCTGAAATAGTTGGATCTAAGACCCACAGCATAGCTAATCATGTATATATTCACTCTCAAATAATTTAATATTACAGAATGTGAACCAATGAGCTAATTAAGTGTGCATTTAAGAACAAAGCTTTGCACCACTGGAAATTAATTTCTCCTTTATGTTACTAGTGACATTCTCTGATAAAGGTAGAAAAGTGGACAGATTTTGGTCTCCCTCCACCTTCCAGACATTCCTTGAATTTTTCTCAGAAAGATTGGTATAAGGCAAACCTCATTTTTTTCTTATCCCCCCACCTTTGTCCTGGCCAAAGGGTGAACTATGGGAAGATCTCATGGGTGGTGTTCTAAACAACTTTCTCTTGATGAAATAACCCTTCTCCCAAGGGTTACTTGTGTGGTTTAAATTATTTAAAAAACAAGACAAACAATCCAGGGTAGGAGAATCAGCTTGAAAAAATAGGAGGTTACCAACAGACTCACCCTGTACAGCTGGAAAAGATGTGAAAAGCACAGGCTCCAAGCACCAAAGAGGATAAATAAACGTGTCGCAAGTGCCATTAAGAAAACACATCTGCACACTGTCAGCGGTGAGCATAAACACGCGATTGTTTTCCCTTTCACAAGGAGCAGTGATGGGGAGAGGCGACCTGATGGACCCCATCCAGGTCTGCTCAATTTACATCATCTTAAGGTTGAGGGATGGGCACTTATCCAGCCTTGATGTATTCCCAGAATCTCTCATCAGAAGGAAATCTTCAAAGAAAACAAATAGTATATTCATTCTCCTCCCAGCTCACAGACAGGCAGACAAACAAGGAAAGAAAGAAAAGGTTATCTGGTGGACCTCAGTTGCCCAAGATTGGGGTTTCGGACCTACATCCTTCTCTGGTTTTCCTCCTTCTCCTAATTGCCCTGCCAGTGGGAAGAGCAAATGGAACTGACATGACTATCCCTCACAGCTGTTGAGTGTAGCCAATGTTTCTTCCCTGAGCCCTAAATCCAAAACTTCCAGGGTCCAGCAACTTCCCCAGTGTCTCAGTAAGTAGCTTTGTAAGTTTTTATGAATCATAATCAGAATTCATGAAAGATAACTAGGAGCCCAGGGAATTAGAATGGATCCATTGAAATCCTCATGGACCTAATTTGAGAAAAGGTTCAGATACGCGAGGAAATGAAGACAACCTCTGGAGATGCCAGCAATCTGGAACCTTGACGCTCCATATTCCTAGGGTTACTGATAGTTCACTATTTAAATTTTAAGTTGAATTTTCTTCATTTTGATTAGGTCAAATACCTCTTATATTAGCCTAAATACCTACGTCAGAGAATGGAATATGATGAATATCTTAAAGCCGGCTTAGATTCAAACATCTATATGCCCTTAGTCACTTAAATTTCAGAATTTGGTCTAAAGTAAATTAAATATAATACCAATATCAATTTTTCAGACTAATAGAAAGTGGCCAAAAAAGTTGCCAAGACTTCAGAAATCATTCACATTTGATTTTGGAAATTGTTCCTGGTTTATTAGCTGACGTACTGAAAGTTGGCTTCAAATCCCATGATGGAGAAATGCAGGCACTGACTCAGGTGGAGTTAGAAGCCTGTCTACATTTTCCTCATTCTGTCTTCTCTCCCTTCCTCCACCTTCTCTACTTCATTAAACTCTTTCCATTTCCTCATCTCTAAAAACGGGTGGGCGTGGAGGGTTAAATTAGAGTATTTCTAAGGACTCTGCGGTACTACAGTTCTTCAATTTAATGGAATATATATGTCCTGATATAACTTTGAGCTATTCATTCATTTAACAAACTTGTTTGAGTGCCACTCAGGTGCTACTGTGCTAGTCATGAAAGAGAAAAAGATGAATGCGATACCATTTTTATCCCAGAAATGATATAAAATATGTCTGTTAAATATGCAGTAGCCACTTCATAAATGCTGTTGAAGGGTGCTACAAAGTGAGGTTATAACAGCTCTACTGAATGATGCTATGATTAATGATGCTCTTTAATTTTGCCAACATTCAATATCTCATATTAAAGACTTTTAGCATTTTCTAGCTGTTGGAAATGATCAGAGAAGTGTATTCACCCAATAACTAAGAAGAATGCTCTTAGACACAGAGGTCCAGAGAGATTACATACCTCATCAAGGTTACACATGGGTAGAGGTAGAGCCTGCCCTCCTGCATCGCAGCATTGGGTTAATTGATAGTTAAGAAAGTAGGCTTGGAGCCCAACTGCCTGGGTTCAAATTCTGGCTCTGCCACTTATAGGTCGAATGACCTTGGGCAAGTTATTTAACTTCTCTGTGTCTTAGTTTCCTCCTCTGTGAAATGGGACTAGAAGAGTAACTAGTTGCTCTGGGTGTGTGGACTAAGTAAGTTTCTACATGTCAAGATGCTCAGAGCATAAATAGTATCATTTTATATTTAATAACAACCATTAGCAACTAGAAGTAAGGCTGTAATGTTTTCTGACATACAGCAGAAAATCAATTGGTGTTATGAAATAATCAAAACTGGTATTATAGCCTCTTCTTAGATCTGTCTGTCCAAGATATTCTGAGTGCATTGTATCTCTGCCAAAAAAGACAAAACTGCTTACAACTGTGCCTGGCACACAGCGAGTGTTCGATAGATGTTAGCTATTACTCACTATACAGCTTCCGTTTCCTGAAATGTTGGAGAGCGGGTTTTAAGAGCTTCCTTGGAGCCCAGAAATAATGCTGCCACCCCACCCCCCACTCTGTGTGTGTGTGTGTGTGTGTGTGTGTGTCTGTGTGCATGCGTGTGCGCGCACGTGAGTGTGTGCCAGTGGACAAGAAGGTGTGTGCTAGTGGCAAATCAAATAACTCACTCAGTAAATTATCTCAGCCAAAAGTTCAGTTGCAGGAAATCAAATTCAGATCTGTAAGCCTGGTGCAATTCAAATTCCTTTTAAACATTTATTGTCATTTCTAGGCAAGAAACATTTCCTCTGATCAGATTGTTTTGGCCAGGAAATCTTGCATTTTAAAAGCAAGTAAGAAGTGAAAAAATAATTCTCAGTACATGACACAATTTACAGTTAGCTTCTCAGGAATGTGTGTCATGTTTTAAACTTGAGTAGGTTGATGTTCTCCAAACACCCCAGTGCTTCATATTTGTAGAGTGCTTTATTTTAGAGTGTTAACAATGAATGAGAAAAAGCGGAACTTTCTGCGGGCATGTTTTCCTATTTTTTGTCTTGATGCTATTTTGATTTGGAAGCAGCCTCCTTTCTTCTGTCTTTTTCAAGCACCACAGGATTCCATTCTCTTGCTCTCTTTTTTCCCCAAAGGAAACACTTCAATTGCTTTTATTGAGGAGGAGAGGAGAAATCTAAACATCAGGCAACCAGGCTAATGAAAGACAGGCTGACGTGACAACTAACAAAGAACAAAACCAATTACCCCTCTTCACGTAGGTATGCCGGGTCCAGAAGGAAACAGTGGGAAACGGGAGCAGACGCTGTCAGTGCTCCACCTCTATCCCCTAGGTCCCCGCAGAGGTCAGCCTGTGGCTCAGCAGACAATGGACTACACACCTACAGCTTCTTCGTGCCAGCAGTGCAGACTCTCTGTCTGAGGGCTTTCTCTGGGCTGCAGGAACATGCTCGACACTCCTCTCCCCCGCAACCCCCCCCCCAGCAGAGTAACCCCCCACCAAGGAGGGAGAGGTTTGGTGGAAGAATACCCTAGATTCCTCCTCTTTCCCCCTTCATGGGACAATCCTTAGATGTGGTCCACATTCTCTCAGAGGGTCCCCAGCAGGATCGAGCCTGATCACCTACAGTGACTTGCATCGGCTTCCTTCCTTCTCCTGTCTCATTCTCCCACCCCCACCCCCCCTCTTGCTGGACTTTCTAGAATTACCTCTTGCACCCAAATCATCCCTTCAGGGGCTGCGTTTTGGGGAAACCCAAAATAGGACAAGAACCTAAAAATATTTACCCAATTATATTCCTTATCCTGCCCCTTCCCCACTCTCTCTGAAAGCCAGAATAAAAGATGAGAAAAGACTCTCTCTCTATATAACTATAATAGGGTCCCTCTGTTGGAGAGTTTTTTATGCCATACTTCAGTTTGTGATGTACGATTCTGTTTAGGTTCTTGAAGCTAAGGTTTCTTCGGTTGCTAGTTTTCATTAACTCATTCAACAAATATTTCTCGAGCTCCTACTATGTACCACATACTATTCTGGGTGTTGGCATTATATCAGTGTGCAAAGCAGACAGAATCCCTGCCCTCCCTCATGGCCATGGTGGTCTAGTGGAGGGAGACAGCCCATAAACAATAAATGTAATGAATATATAAAGTATATTATACGCTGGAAAGTGGTAACTGCCACGGACTAAAGAAATCAAGCTAAGCAAGGGACATCAGCAAGGGGAGGTGTAGGGGGCTGGTTGCAATTTGAACTCTGGTTGTCAGTTGCTTTTCTGTCTCCTGCAGAGGGAAGACTATGGAGCTTGATGCTGGGATGGGCTGTCCTCACCAGATAACCTCCTTCTCCCGCCTCATTTTCCAAATCGGTCTCCAAGGAGAAGCTAATGCTATTAATAGTCACTAAGGACAGGAAACACATGTCTACCTTTTCTCCAGATGAAATTCTTTGCTCACATTGACTTCTTTACTCACATCTGGAGGTTGGCTAACAGTAGATACCAAGAAGTAAATGTTCAATGAATGACGCATGCATGTCAGGAACTACCTCTCTGTTTGAAGTCCAGTTGAACTTTAATGGCTAACCTTGCCATAGCCAGGACCACTGGGGCAGGAAGGGCAGGGAGGAAATTGGAGGGCGTGCCTAGTTCAAATTCCCCTGTAATTAAAACTGAAGCTTAATCATTAGTTTCAAGGGCATGGGGTGGCTCTCATGCACAGTGGAGAGATTTGAGTTTCACCTTCTTTTGCCTCCTGGGACCATGCAGACATAATACTGGAACAAAGTGCTGGTCTCAAGGGTGCAACTTTGGATGGGCTTACCAGAGAGACAGGGAGCAGGGGGCAATTGTAATATCCCTCCTCACACAGTGGCATCAGTGGTTAAGGACAAAGCTCAGGTTATTTATGACAGCGCCTATTCCTGGTGTTGTTCCCAGAGAGGAGTGCAAGTGTGGAAAGAGGACTGGGCAAAGTCAACAGTTGGGGAGGAAGGTGGAGAGCTGGTGTTGAGGAAGGAATAGGTGCTTGCACCAAAGGGTTGACAGTAGAGAGGCCTCCCAGAGAAGGGAAGAGGGACTGCAGGGGAGGAGCCAAAGAAGCCACCTCGAGTGTTCTGGGCATTGGGACCACCAGCCATGAAGCAAACTGAAGGAAGGGAGACAAGTCAAAGACACACATTAGTGTCCTTTTCAAATCGGCTAATAACTCCAACAAAGTAAAATGAGATTGTCTGTGTCTGGTTTATCCTCTGCTTTGTGATTTCTGTGGAATTGCTTGGGGGAAAGGCAGGCTGATCTAGTCTTCAGAATTAATGGGTTAATTAGGAAATTGGGATTTCCTGCTTTCTCTGGTTGCCTCTCACCTTCCCCCCTCTTAGTGACTTGAGACTGATGAAGGCAAGATCCTCTGTGAACGTTTGGGATGAAACACTTTGTCAGGAAAACAAACAAATAAATTTGACAGCTGCTTGATGTAGGGCAGTCATTAAATTTTCAAGAATATAGGTCTTCTATTATTTAGTGACGTTAATCTCTCTTCCAAAAAAGAAAAAAAAGGGGCTCCCAAATTGCAGAGGGAGGAAGTTGTGTTGTTTGCTCTGCTGAAAGTTGCCAAGGGCTCCACCTCCCCCTCTCCCTTTCTTCATGGGGCTACTGCACTGGACCTGTCAGGCCAGCATGTGTCAATAATTTGGTTGGGTTTTCAGGGGCTGGCATTTAGGCCTTACTTTCATTCAGTTCCCTCAAGTGCCTCCTGTTTCCTCTTCCATTACCTGCTTTTTTGGCTATTTTCCCACTTTTTAGACCCACCATGGGGGAAAGGGGATGAAGAAATAAAACTCAAATCAGCCATTTATTTTGCTGCTTGGAGTGTTTCTGGGAAGAAGATTTGGTATGAAGTGAAGTTGAAATGCTGGCCAAAAGGAGATTTTAGAAAATTCTGTGGCTTTCTTTGTGCCCTGTTACTTAGGAAGGATGACTAAGAATGGATGTATTTCTTTTCCAAGAAAAGCTGAAACACCATAGGGGATAAAAAAAAAAAAAAAGAAAGGCTGTATAGCGATGTTCCCTCTTGACTCCACGCAAGCCTAGAAGGGAGAAGGGTTGTCCAATTGAGGGGAGAGGGTTGACAAGAACTGCTCTTCTGGTGGCTTTGAGAAGAAGAGAAAGACCTTTGAGCTTTTCCTGGGTGTGCTAGGGTCGCTCAGACATGGAAGAGGATGGCACGCTCCCTGGGCCTGCCGGGGCATGACCCGACTCTGCACAGAGAGGCCTCCTGGGTGCACTGTCTGTTTCCCTGCTGTCTAGATGGGTGCAGCTAAATGAATACAGAGGTAGCTAAGTGCTCAGCGGTGAATCCTGCCTCTCAAACTTTCCTACTGCATGACCTGGGTCAAGTCACTTAGTCTCTGCATGCCTCAGTTTCCTCTTCTGTAAAATAAAGATAATAAATCCAGGTCATAAAAGTGTGTGCCTACATGCAGACATGCACACTTGTACATGAATACACTAGTGACGGCTGCCAAGTTAGGAGGGGCTGTAGCTGTGAGTCTGAGCTAACTTGATCAGGATCATATGCACATGACTCCCACTGGGACCACGTGCCAACCTACTGATTGAGTCACTGTCTTCCTGTCATGGATCAGGGTTTAATTGCTCTAGGAAGCATCTGAACATTTGTTTTATGGGCTTTGGAGTAGAACATTCCACAGGCTCTTTCTTCATGCCATTTGGAGTGCCACTTTCCAATGATATCCCGTAGCTAATTTTGTCACGAGTAGTATTCAACAAATATTTATTGTGTACTTACTACATAATTCTAGGGGCTGGAGATACAGTAGGCTACAAATCAGATAAGGTCCCTGACCTCATAGAGCTTATATTCTAGGGAAGAGAGGCAGACAAGAAACTATGTCAGGTGGTGCTGAGTGCTACGGAAAAGACGTCACAAATCCATCTCTCAACAATTACTGCCTCCAAATCCATTCATTCATTTATTCAGCAGGTATTGATGGAGCAGTTGAGGATGTAAAGAGCTGCCTGACCTCCAGGTGTTTACACAGATCATTCCTCTCCCCTTCCTCCCTAAATGAGGCATCTTGCATTCAACAGAGTGATCTGGGGCAGTTAATTTTGAACCAAACTCATTCAGCATGGCAATGTCGCCAGGCATGGCCACACAAACAAATTATTTCTGGCAAAGGATTACACCTAAGGGCATTTTGTGGGCCTAGAGCTGAACTGGCAGTTGGGGGAGGGATTTCTGGCACATATGGGACTCCAAAAGGAAAGAAGGGAAAGTTGGTCTTCACACAGCCCCAGCCTCCCCCAATTCACATTCAGGCCAGAGGTGTCCACAGATTGTTGTTGGATTTCCCTGTACAGTTTCCTTTGTTGGGTTTGACTGGGGATATCATATCTCTAGTGAGGATTCTCTGCTATTCGGTGAGTTGTAAGTTGACTCTTATTGAGTTTTCAGAACAATATTCATGTGAAAGTATATTTAGGCCATTTGCAAACTTGAGATTATTGATCCAATTATGCAGATGGATGCGGCAACCAGCAGATGTCCCTGATTCTTCTTCCTCCCTCTCTTTGTTTTCTGTGTTAGAAGTTGGCGCGGAGGAGGCCCTGATCAAAATGGATAAGTCAGTCACTGAGACCGGCTGTTCTGTGTCTGTGTAAGGAGACAAGATTTCCTTTCCAGGGGATGATGGGCAGTGAGGAGTGGTGGGGCTGCTGAGTTTTCTAGATTCTCTGATTTGAAAATCAGGGACTCAAAGGAAGTCTGTCCTTCCTGAGTAATCGCATCCCGACACTGTTGAACTTCCTCTGGGTTTCGACTTTCACCCCAGCCGGGCTCTGAGAAGGGAGGACAAAGGAGAGCCTGCCCCTCCTCTGGGGAGGGAGGAAGTAAGTGTGCAGAGTGGGGCACCCAGCCCAGCCCACAGGCTACTCCTTGTGGCCTCTTCTCTGCTTCCTGGGCAGAGGAGCTGGGTGTCTTGTTTCTCTTTTTCCTTCTGATCGTCGCCTTTGTGGGCCTCTCACTGGTCTTTGTGCACATTGGGGTCTATGAGGCAGCTGCCACACAAAGTTTTGTTTTGCAAAAGGAGGTGGCACCAAAGGCAAACGTTGGGTTTGTCAATATTTTCATTTATTTATTTATTTTTTTGAGGAAGAGCAGTCTTGAGCTAACATCCATGCCAATCCTCCTCTTTTTTTTTTTTTTTGCTGAGGAAGACTGGCCCTGGGCTAACTCCTGTGCCCATCTTCCTCTACTTTATATGGGACACCGCCACAGCATGGCCTGACAAGCGGTGCGTGGGTGTGCGCCTGGGATCTGAACCCGGGCCGCCAGCAGCAGAGCGCGCGCACTTAACCACTACGCCACGGGGCCGGCCCGGGTTTGGCAATATTTCGTGAATTGTGTTCAGCTGCTCTGTCCTCGTAGTATGAACAAACCTTATTAGACTGGAGGCCACTAGTGTGGAATTTTGGATGCTGATTCACCAAGAACCAGAAAAAGAGTAATGATGGGAGTGCTGAGAGAATGCTTAACATGTTTCCCAAGATAAAGCGTTTTAAGCATCCCCAGTCACTTAAGGGTCCTTACTTTCAAATACCGCTTCACAAACAGTTGCCCTAGGAAACCTGCCTGCATGGCACTTAGTTGATCTGGCTTCAATACTTAAAGATCTAAACTATACTTTTTAAAATAATATTTTATATTTTATACTTGTCGCTAATAAAAGAACTTACCATTTTTTCATTTAGTCAGAATTAGGCTTACTTTACAGTTTGGTTACATCTTTTTAATTAGAAAAATAATATAGTTATTTGTGGCAAAAAAAGAATAAAGATAAAACAGTAATGTGTACAATTTTTAAAAGTGGATAGTAGCACCTTTTCAAACCATTCTCCAGAGTGAACCATGGTTTATTGCTCCCGCTTGTGTGTCCTTGGGCAGGATACCTAACTTTTCTATGCCTCAGTTTCTTCATCTGTAAAAGGGGGTGATATTAGTACTCATCTCATAGGGTTGTTGTGAGGATTTTGTACAATGTCTGGCATATATTCTGCTTAACCAATATTAGCTATTGTCAGCAGCATGTACTTTTTCTAGACATCAGTGTTGACTTTGCATCTTTCCTAGATTCAGACCTTTAAGGGTATGGCCAAGCCTCAGTGAGCAGTATTTTGCCAACAGCATTTTCACTCAGGATAGGGCCCATGTAAGTGAAGAAACCCAGCCCTTTATTTGGTTTTCTCTAGTGGGATCCAGTGTGGTTTGATTTTCTTCCTGGCTTCTAAGAAACGCTAAGCTTTCTTGAGTAGGAGAGGAAAAGATTGGATTGGGCCTTTTGCTCTGAGGAGGGTCCTGACAGATAAGGTTATTTCTTCCCATCTAAACCCCTGGGGCCTTAATATGGGTACCATCACCCAGAGGAAGCTCCACTTCCTGGGAATATGATGGGGGATTTAGGGCCAAAAGAATAGCTCAGATTGACTTAGATAGAAAGAAGAGCGAACCAAAATCGCATACTAGATGAGCTGATGGAAAATTAATTGGGGTTTTCAACAGAAAAAATAAACAAATGGGACTACATCAAACTAAAAAGCTTCTGCACAGCAAAGGAAACCACCAACAAAACGAAAAGACAACCTAACAATTGGGAGAAGATATTTGCAAACCACACATCTGATAAGGGCTTAATCTCCAAAATATATAAAGAAAGATCTCATGCATCTCAACAACAAAAAAACTACCAACCCAATTAAAAAATGGGCAAAAGACCTGAACAGACATTTCTCCAAAGAAGATATACAGATGGCCAACAGACACATGAAAAGATGTTCAACATCATTAACTATCAGGGAAATGCAAATCAAAACTACAATGAGATATCACCTCACTCCTGTCAGAATGGCTATAATTAACAGAACAGGAAACAACATGTGTTGGAGAGGATGTGGAGAGAAGGGAACTCTCATACACTGCTGGTGGGAGTGCAAACTGGTGCAGCCACTATGGAAAACAGTATGGAGATTCCTCAAAAAATCAAGGATAGAACTACCATATGATCCAGCTATTCCACTGTTGGGTATTTATCCAAAGAACTTGAAAACACCAATGCATAAAGATACATGCACCCCTGTGTTCATTGCAGCGTTATTCACAATAGCCAAGACTTGGAAGCAACCTAAGTGCCCATCAAGGGACGAATGGATAAAGAAGATGTGGTATATATACACGATGGAATACTACTCAGCCATAAGAAACGATGAAATCCAGCCATTTGTGACAACATGGATGGACATTGAGGGTATTATGCAAAGTGAAATAAGTCAGAGGGAGAAGGTCAAATACCGTATCATTTCCTTCATTAAGTAGTAGATAATAACAACAATAAACAAACACATAGAGACAGAGATTGGATTGGTGGTTACCAGAGGGGAATGGGGGAGGGAGGAGGGTGAAAGGGATAATTCGGCACATGTGTGTGGTGATGGGTTGTAATTAGTATTTGGGTGGTGAACATGATGTAATCTATGAAGAAATAGAAGTATAATGATGTACACCTGAAATTTATACAATGTTATAAACCAATGTTACTGCAATAAACAAAAAATTTAAAAAAATAAAATTAAAAAAAGGAAAATTAATTGGGGTTTTAGTTTTGTTTTCTTTTTTTTAATGAAGTGGAAAACAAGAGCTATTTTGTTTCTTTTGCTAATTTCACTGTGAAAACCATAATAAGAGTATATCTGTGTGGTTGTTTGTGCACAGAAAGCAGAAGAAATGAGAAGAACCTCCAAGCCATCTGACAAAAGGCAAGACCAGACTGCAGATGCTTTTCTTGTCTCTCTTCAAAACCAAGAGTATTCGTTATCAGATAACTTTATTTATTTTTTTTTTTTTAATTTTTTTTTTTTTGAGGCATATCAGCCCTGAGCTGACATCCGTGCTAATCCTCCTCTTTTTGCTGAGGAAGACCAGCTCTGAGCTAACATCTATTGCCAATCTTGCTCCTTTTTTTTCCCCAAAGCCCCAGTAGATAGTTGTATGTCATAGTTGCACATCCTTCTAGTTGCTGTATGTGGGACACGGCCTCAGCATGGCCGGAGAAGCGGTGCGTCGGTGCGTGCCCGGGATCCAAACCCGGGCCGCCAGTAGCGCAGCGCACACACTTAACCGCTAAGCCATGGGGCTGGCCCAAGATAACTTAATTTAAATAGTCCAGTGGAGGAATCAGAGAACCTGTCTCCTTGTCCTGGTACTGCCATCTGTGGCCTGGAACAAGTTACTTAACCTCTCTGTGTCCCAGGTGTCTCATCTATTTAAGAAAATGAGCCTAGAGGTTCCTGCCCTACAGAGCTATTTTAGGGAAATGAGAGATCTGACAATGGGTCACATTGTCACATTTGTTGGGTGAGTGTAGGCATATCTGTCCATTCTGTACTGTATGCTTTCTTCTCAGTGTGTAGAGGTCTGGGTGCCCAAACTGAGAACAGCTACAGGAGAATCAGAAGACAAGCCACTGCCCTCAAAGGACTTAGAACTGAAGAGAACCCAAAGCACACATTGTAAAAGCTCCCTGAACACTTACTAAGGAAAAAGATAAAATTAGAGTCACCACAAGAGCATTTCAGAGTAAGAGAGATGCCCGAGAGAGAAAGTGGCTAGAAGCCCACTAGCAGTTGACAGTGACAGGATACCTTGTCAGTTGCTTTTTCAGTGAAGAGATCAGGCTCTCCATTTTAGCCACACACACCCTGGCCACCTTCTGTGAGCAAACACAGCCATTTACTTGAGGTCTGAGAGTGCCCCTAATGTCGCTCGACCCCTGACAGGACTAGAATCCATAACTTCTTTAACCCAGCCCTCTAATCAACTGTGCTTCTCCACCAGGACTTGGGAAGCTGGGCCGAGATGCCATAAACAAAGGATGGCAACCCCAGTGAGAAGCATGGCCACCACTGCTCTATGGCCAAGATGGCAGAGGAGCCCTGAAATGAATCTCTTTACTGTGCTATAGGCTTTACACAGGCTGATTATGTCTCTTTTCTGAACCCTCTGAGGTTGACAGGACAGGGAATGATAATAAGATTTTTCTCTTAACTTCTTAAGTGACCTGCCAAGAGTCACCTTGTTTATTAGTGAATTGTGGGGGGAACGAAGGGGCCTAAAAATTGGATTTCTGAATACCCAAGACAGTGCTGATTTAGTAAGTTGGAGTTTCTGAGGGAAGATACAAATATATTGACATTTATTAGCTTATTGATTAATTCATGCAGCAGCTACAAATCTACATTAAAGAATGCACATTTTTTTTCACTTAATAATAAAGATGAGATGCCTCTCACATGCTTCTTTAGCTTCTTCCAAAAACAAACTACCGAACTCCAATTAGTTGGAGTTGGAGTCAATCGAACAGGTGCCTGAGTTAATTGTTGAACTGAGCAGTATAAAAACCACGTAACACTACCGAGCACAATGAATTCCTTCCCTTTCTCACCAGGTCTGCTGCTTTGCGGGTAGGAGCTAGGATCCTTGAGGTTGAAGTCCAGCAAAAGTCAGTTCCTTGGCCACGTACTAAAAGCAAGTCTTCCGTGCAGTGCCTTTCCGGCTGAAGCCAATGGTCCACTAAATCTGCTTGGGAACTGATTTGTTAATTATTCTTTTCCTTTTGTGACATTTTTCAAGGTAAACTTACTTGGGCCAGCCTCCTAGAAAACTTTTTAAAATGCTAATTGTGCAAATAATGTAAAAATGAGTCATGTGGTACACTCAGCACTTGACTAATTAACGAGCAGTAAATGAACCCTTGCCTAGCAAATTCTGTACCAGGCTGTGTGAATGGCAGAGAGCTTCATGGAGCCACAGTTGGAAGAGTTTGGTTTTAAGTAAATAGGTTTTTATAGGAATTGGCCAGTGAAAATCAAGAATTACTTGTTGTAGTGCTGTCTTTTACCAAAATTGAACATCGTTGGTGGATTTGATTCAGGGAACGTTTGTTGAGCTCCTGTAGGGCTCTGTGATAGGCCTGAGGAACAGGGATACAGAGATGAATTAGATATGAAGGATGCCCTTGAAAGTTAATAATCTAGTGAAAGACAGAGGCAAGAAATCAAAGACAGCAGTAGGATGCTTTTGACTACAAGGACAGAATACCCAACAAATGGTGGCTTAAATGATAAAGATATTTAATTATATTACAAAATATAACGTCTGAAGGTAGATGGTTCTAGGGGTTGGTTCAGTAGCTCGACAATATCGTTCATACCGGGCTCTTCCCATTCTTTTGCTTTGCCATCCTCACATGTTGGCTTTTTATCCTGAGGCTCGTTGTCTCATGGTTGCAATATGATTGTCTTGCTCCAAGTATCATATTCTCAAATGACAGAGTTCACAAGCAGTAAGCAAGGCAGGGGCGGTAGAAGATCACATCCACTCACATGTTATTCACCAAAACAAGTCACATGGCCACACCTAGATGCAAGGGAGGTGCCCGGAAATCCAGTTTGGCTGGGCAGCCACTTTCCATCATCAACTCAGTCCCTATGATCCCTGTGGAAGAGATTAAAAATTTTGTTGTGCAATTGGACATCTCTGCCACGGAATACAATAAGTGCTTTTAATACAATAAGTACAGATCATACAGAGTACAGAGACAGTTAATTCTGCCTTGAAAAATGATGGAAGGTTTTGTAGAGGAACTGACATTTTTAGCTGAGTCACCAGGTGAATGGAGGAGAGAAATCCAAACAGGAAACCCAATGTGCAAAGACATAGAGGCATGCAAGAGCTTGTCAGATTCTTGTGCTATTTGTATTTTCTTGCCCTCTTTCCCCCATCTTTTGGTCAAACCTCCATATGTAGCAAGTCATTTAACTCCTTAGGGTCTCAGAGTCCTCATCTATAAAAATGAGGCAGTTGGACTCCGTAAATGCAAAAAGGTCTCCAAGGTTCTCTCATTCATTCCTTCTATACCTTCTGAGGTTTAAGTAGACATTAACCGGCAGTCTCACAACATTTGTTATAGGGATAGTAGAGGAATTCTTTAATCTTATCTCCTCTATAAAAATACATTTGAAAATTTTCTCAGGGAGGCAATGTGGTATCGTAGGCAGAGCATGAGATTGGGACTCACTCATCAGAATTTGAAGCCAATCTTTGTCATTTACTCACTGTATGACCTTGAGAAGACACTTAAACTCTACACCTCACTACACTCTACACCTCAGTTTCCTCATCTGTAAAATGGAGATTCTGACATCTGTCTTTCATGGTTCTTTGGAAGGCTTAGTGATAATTGTTATGAAACATGCATTACAGTGCTGGATTCTTATTAGGTTCTCAAGAATTCACAAACGAAGAAATAAAAATGGCCAATACACAAAGTTTTAAATATTCAATGAGAAATAACTTTGTGTGTGCGTGTATATCAAACAGGCAAAGATTTAAAAAAATCCTTAGTGTGGGTGAGGGTGTGATGGGACAGAGACTCTCAGGTACTGCTCATGAGAATATGAACTGATAATGACATTTCTGGGAGACAATGTGGCCATTAGAATCTGTCTTTTAAAATTGTTAAAAACTTTTGACCTAGCAATTCAAAATCTAAGAATTTATGCTGGATGGATAATCAATGATGTGAACATAGGGTATAATTAGTATAAAGTTGTTCATCCAGGTGTTATTTGGAATAAAAAGTATTGGAATCAACACAAATGGCCAACGATAGACAATTCATTAAATGAATTAAACTCCATTCATATATTTTAATATTACCCAGATATTAATAATCATGTTTTTGGAAGATATTTAATGATGTGGGGAAATGGTCATGATATAATATTTATTTTAAAAAGGCAGTCTATAAAACAGTGTATGCAACATGGTCCCAGTTTTATAAAAGTAAATAAATATCATGCTTAGAAAAGTGATTGGAAGGTAAAACACCAAAATGTGAAAATGATTATCCCTGGGTACTGGAAAAACAAGGAGTTTTTTATTTACTTCTATGCTGCTCTGAATTCTCCAAATTGTCTTGCATTGCACATGTAATGACATGGAAAAACACTTATAAAATTAAGAGAAAATACCAGGTTAGAAAAATTACCAAAAAAATCAGAATACATTGACTCCAACTATGCAAGAATACCCACATATCCCAAAAGTAAAAGAATACTGGAAGGAAATATGTCCAAAACTTATCAGTGATTTTCTCTGGATGGTGGAGTGATGGATTATTGCCATTTCTATTCTTTATACTAGTTTGTATTTTCCATGATTGGCATATATTATTTTTACAAGCACAAAAGAAAGTTACCACCAAATAAAACCTATAAAAAGAAGTTTTCTTGAGTACTATATTACACGTAGCCATCAATGCTGGTAGCCACCAGCAAAACAAGTAAATCTGAAGGCCCAGGCTTTTCCTGCCCCACAGCTGGGAAGTCATTTGACCAGTGTAGGGACCTGGTACCCATGTTTATCCTCTACCTCCTGAATGCACCAAGTCCCACCTTCTAAACGGTAGAGGGACAAGGCCAGAGTTCCTATTGATGGGACAGATGAGTGAATTTTGCTGGTATAAGAAGTTGCAAGATTACCTGTGTTCCAGGCTGCAGGGACTGAAGGGCAGCCTGCTCTTTTTAAACTTGTGCTTGCTGATCCAATAGGTGCCTCTGGCTGGATGCATGGAGCTCTCTGGTGGCCAAGAGGTGTCAACACAGCAATTTTTACACTTTGAGAACCAAACCCGAAATTTACTAGCCAAACCAGAATGTTTAGAAACAGCTGCATAGTTGCCGATTAAATTTCAAGCCCTCATAATGGGTAGGAAAACATCTGTCTCCACTATTCCCGTAGTTTTTCCTATGAAGAAGGAATCTTCCATGTCTTCCAGATAGAGTAGGTGCTCTCTCTGCCTTTATGCCCATGTCAAAGTCACTAGACACTGCTCGGTTTTGTGATAACTATTGATTAAATCGAGTGAGGTGCACCGACTAAAGTGTGAGCCCTGATCACATCACTTGTTCCACAAGTCCATAGTGTGTGCAATTGCCCTTGTGGGCTGTTTTTCAAGTGAGTCTTCATAGCATTATAGAATGTTAGAGCTGGAAGGAGCCTTAGAAACAAAGAGACTGAGCTCCAGTGAAGTCAAGTGTCTTAAAGAAATGACTCAATACTGGCTGATCCAGGAATGGAACATATTCCAATCTTAAGAATTTTGTCCAGCAGCCTTCCCCCATTTCCTTCAGGCTGCCTTTATCTGAGGTGGCCGACTTGAAACCAAAACTAAGGCTTCAGACTCTCATTGTCCCTGGGTAGTCGTGTGTTTTTCCATTTGCATCACATTGTGACTCTGTGCATCTGAGATGGAGTGGTCAGCCAATGCATGTGTGTGTGTGTGTGTGTGTGTGTGTGGCACTATGTGGTCATAAGTCTATGTATGCAACTGTCTCTATATTTCTGTGTATCTCTATCATTTCATTTGGGCATATTCCATACACTCAACCATATTATAAATTCCTTGAAGGTGATCTTCTATGTCTTTTGTATTCCAATATGATATTCTCTAGCGGTGTTGGGACTATTGACACAATTCATGTGACTTTCTTTGTAAGCCATGAATGAAAATAATATCAGAATCATTCAAGTCCTAAGACTCAGGACTTTGTTTATAGGATATTGTTCTATATTTAACTTTTATATCGGCACTGGCTTTTAGAGAGGCCTGAAGATTAGTGGAAACTTACCCCCTGGGTATTCTAGAATGTTCCATTAAAAGGTAATTAAGGAGAGGAAAAGGAACAACTTGTACTCCCCAATTGGCAAGCCAGTTATTTGGTTATATATTTATTTTTGCTTGAGCAAAAAAGTTCTTTGAATTCTATTCTACTCTAACATTGTCTCAACAATTGCCAGAGTAGCTTAGTGATGGCACCTTAGAACTTTGCCAGGCAATTGGAAGTCTAAGGATAAACCTGGAAAAGCTCTCTACAGTCAATTAGAATATTCCATCAAATTTATTCATTTTGACAATGAATTTTTTTAAAAAGAGAAATATATATAAGAAATGATAATTTAAAGTGGCCTTGGGAAGTGCTGAAATAGTGCCCAGTGCTAGGAAAAAAGTAGGGGCCAGCGTGATAAAGGGGTTTTGGAGCCAGACCTATGGAGTTTGACTTTTGGTGTTGCTAAGCTGGGAGGGAAGAAGTAGATGGGGGTGTGAATGGGGCAGATGGGCCCTAGATGGTTATTGCATACGTGTGATGAGTATGTGGAGTTTCATTGTAAAGTTCTGTCTACTCTGGGGGTAAGTTAGGAATTCTCCATAAGACCCTAAACTCCCTTCCCCAAATAATAATAATAATAATGAAAGAAACTTGGCCAAGGTCATTCAATAAGTTAGTGGCAGAGAAAAACGACATACTTAATACAATACTATACTTATTAGAACACAATAGCACAAAGGTTATAATAAGCACAGACTTTGAAGTAGGACGTGGGTTCACATCATGTCTCTTACTCTATTTGTAACCCTGGGCAAGTCACTGATCTTCGGTCTCCTCAGCTATAAAATGAGAATACAACACCCACCTTCCAGAGTTGTTGAGACCATGAGAAATTAATATATGTCAAGCACCTAGAACTCTTCCTGGCCTTGGTAGGCATTCCCTCAAAGTGGTGCCTGCTTTTATTATTAATATTCTAAGTGGATTAAGAATCCCAATGGATTCCAGTGGGCCCACTGGGAGGGAGCAATGTTTGGGAGCAGCCATTCCTTTGGTCTTCAGGAAAAGAGGAGCTCTCAGGTCACACAGGGAAGACCAGCCCAGCAGTCCCAATTTCTTGAAACTTAATGATTTGGGAGCCTCTTCCAGGCTGCAACAACAACTTAATGGGGAGAATATCCCATCAAATCCCAAGGGACACCTAGTTGTTTCATTGGATGGAAGAGTAAGAATCCATACTGGAAGGACTTCTAAATTAAATGACTTCTCAGTGTGGAACTGAGCCCCAAATCTCCTGCTTCTTGCTCTATCCAGATGTCCCTGGATTCCCGGGGGGAAGAGGCATGCAGCTTTCATCAGCAATGTCCTGCGAGCATCTTACATGGAGTCTGTGTATAATTTACTTCTGTACCCTCAATACATGGCTCAAAAAAAGGACTGAGGGGTTTTTTGGATGGATAGAGTGGGGGAGGGAGGGAGGAAGGGAAGGATGAGGGGATGGATGGATGGGTGGGTGGGTGGATGGATGAGTGGAGGGGTGGATGGGTGAGTGGGTGGGTGGGTGGTAGATGGATGGATAGGTGGATTGATGGTGGAAACTGACCTGGGGCAGGATGCCTATGTGTGCTAAGGGTAGAGTTTTATTGTTCAGCTTCTTTTTTGTATCTTGTCTTTTTAAAAAATTTCCCACTAAGGAGAACCTACTGTATGCCGGATAGTCTACCACTGATCACCTATTGTGTGTACCAAGTGGGGTGTCAGTGAACACTTAGTTTTTATATCATTTAATCCTCACAACACTCTATGAGGTAAACCTTATTTATACTATCTTACAGATGAAGAAATCCATGCTCAGAAATGTTGAAGAACTTGCCCAAGTTCACACACCATGTAAGTCCATGCTCTTTCCTGTATGTCACGCAAAGCAGACATACCTATAGTAAAAACCCTCTGTACCTGTATAGAAGTAAGCAAGAGAGTCACTAACTCAAATACATTTCTAAGAGGCAGGGGTCACTAGTCAGAAGAAAATCCAACCGAAGAAAGGGAGTCTTCACTTGGATGTTCATTGGAGGGTGGGTGGCAGATGAGGGGAAGGCATAGGTCAATGCAGGGAGGAAAGAGATACCAAGCAGTCTTATACTCTCAGGTTTCTCCTTCAAGTGGAACTCAGTCACTGGTTCGAAGGAGTGAGGTGAGTTACTCTATCTCCATTCTGCCTGGGCTACCCCTGGGATCACACTACCCCACCTGTCCACAGAGGCAACCTCTGCCAACAAATTCTCAAGCAATCTGGAAGCAGTGAAGGGAGACCAAATGTCTTCCCTGTCCTACTGTTTTTGTTCAGGTTCAGAAAAAGAAGCAGAACACGGGCAGAAACTGAGACATTGATTCTTGTGCACATGCTTCATTGAAGGAGTGCTCTCAGGAGAAGAGGAGTAAGAAGCAGGATGGGGCAAGGGGAAAAGATCTAAGCACGTTTGTGGTCTTAGCTAGAGACTGGCTTCAGCCTCGTCTCACAGAAGCAGGAATTGTGCCAAAGAGTTGATCCTACCTTGAAGCAAGTGCTGACCTTTGCGTCACCGTATCAGTCAGTCTTTAGCTATGGGCTGCCCCTGGGGAAGGGGGCATAACCTTATGGGCTAGGTAAGTCCCGTTGACCAAGGGCAGTTCTCCAGAGAAGGGATCAGCTGTGAGTTGCCGTTAGCAGCCAACAGCCATAGTAGCTGGGGAAGGGAATTCCAGCCCAGTTAAGAGGATCTGGGTAGAGTAGCAATAGCATCCACTACGCCCACCAAGCTCCCATCTGTGTTCCTGCTGACGTGGAGTGTATGCAAAATTTCTGGCCACTGCCCTTCTCATCCAAATGCAGATTGAGTTGCCGGGTGGAAATAGTCCACCTAGAAATTCATTCTTTGATCTGGAGGAGAGGGAGTACCAAGCAAGGATCCTTCCCATGAGCCTGCCAGTCTAGAGACTTTCCCCACTCACTCTTTGCTGGCCATCTGCTGCTGGGGTCCCCCTCTGACTCAGTCGAAACTTAATGTTCTTGGTAAAGTCTAGCCTAGGGTTTTTACTTCAATGGCATTTATCATGCACGGTTCCCTTTGATGTAGGACAGCCAACATCATGGCATCTAGGTTATATCTTCTGTCTCCTATCCACAAGTTTTAGTTCTTCCCTTAGTTCAGATGTTTCCCATATTCCTGCTAAACTCCTGTCCAACATTTCCCTTTCCAATCCTGTTAATACTTAACCTGGGGACAAGGTTTCTTTGGGTGAAGAACAATGAAAAAGCAGTCAAGCTGGCTTTGAGTGCTAAGGGAGTGAAAACTGGTTATGTGTCTAATTTGAGACAGTCCTAAGAGTGTGCCTTTCCTTTACGGTCAAGATGGAGAGAAACCAATGGATGTAGACTTTTTTTCTTGCCTTTAAACCTTAAGGATTAGTCATAGGATCGTGTTGGAATTATTCAATCCAGAAATAAGCGATTAACATTTAACTTTCTTAATGGGCAATTACTCAACGGCTATGCCAGTGGGTAAATATTTACTCATCATCTATTCCAAGGAGTGAATGTTAACTTGAGTCAAACAGTTACTTGTGTTGGTTCTTTAATAATGGAAAAGTGAATTTTATGTAGCTCTAAGAGCTCCAACTTCCCGCCAAGTAGGAACTGACTGAAAGATGTTCAGAGTCCTGAACTGGGCTTAAATTACAGATAATTTACTCACCTACTGCCCCACTCCAAAAAAAAAAAAAAAAAAAAGCACTGAACATTTGTTGTACTTACCACTATTCGTTGAAATCTGGCAGCCCCAAATCTCACAAAGTCAAATATAATAAATCAACTCACTTTCTCAGTCTGTAGGTCTGTGTCAGCCTCTGTTTACCACAAAGTTGCCTGTTTCTTGTCATTATGGATGCAAGTCAGGACATAGGCAAAGCCAAGATGCTGAACGGCTTGTTCTTTGTAATGTGCTTGTAATTGTTCTGCCTTAGATTGGGAAGGATGGCCTGGGAGAACTTGTCCAGCTTGGAGGGAGTTGGCAGCTTCCAATCTCTTTGCTTGTTTGGGACTTTGCAGCCAATGGGACTAATTCAAATATCCCAAACATGCCCACATGGATGCACAGAGCATATGGCGCGAAGACTCAGTTAAGGGAATAATGGGCACCATTTATGAGACTTTCAGTTCACTTCCAACAAGTATATTTTAATGAACAGGCAGGAAACCAATTTAAAAGTTGAAACATGAGCCAAGGTTAGAGGCTGAGGGTCAGGACATGGGACTTTGATGCTAATACTCCAGGTGTGTGGCCTACCACGCAGAGACGCCTGCATGGGGCACCACTGAGAGAGAGGACTGGAGTGTCCAGGCTTGTAGAAAGAAGTTTGAGAATCTGGAACTTGGTGTATCAGTCAGGGTATGCTAACTGCTGTACCAACTGCTCCAAGGCTCAGGGCTTCACACAAATAAAGGTGTATTTCTTGCTTATGTCACATTCCAAGGGGAAGGGGGCTGTGTTCCTGTGGGCAGAGACCCAAACTCCTTCCATTTTATGGCTTCACTATCCCTTGGGACCTTCTAACCCTGTACTTCCTGAGCTACTGCATCCAGCCAGCAGATGAGGCAAAAAAGCGTGGAGGATAGCATGGGAAGTTTTATGGGCCCACACATATTCTGGCCAGAACTGTCACCTGACCCACAAACATGCAGGGGAGGCTGGGAAATCTGTGTGCCCAATATGTAAAGGGAAATGCTTTTGTGTAAGTCTAGCCGGTCTGCCACCCATGGCTTCTTCAGCAAGCATTTGGAAGGGAGCTAGAGAAAGAGCAAAGAAAGAGGGCAGGCAAGAAACTAGTTAAAAGTTAGTGGGATACTCTAGGGGAGTTGCCAAGTTAGAATAGGTTCACTCACACTCATAATGGAAGATAAAAATTGTTCTCATTTGGGTTTATTTTGCTCAGGCACAGGTTTTAGAGGGTGAGTTCAACTTACTAAAGCAAAGGATTAGATGAGAGAGAAACGTGCTTTGATTGAGGACCCAGCTGTGTCAGAAAGTACCCGGGAGAGGAAGAGCGGGTCAAACCCCGCCGCAGGCACCTGATTGTGGCGGACTCTGGAGGTGGGCTGTAAAAGGAGAGGCTCCTCAGGCTCCTCATTCACTAGGGATGTTCAAGGAAGAACAAACTCGACTGAGAGAGGGTGCCGGAATGTGCACAGGCTCATTTCTGGAAAGGGAGGACACTCCTGCTCAATTCTCTCTCTTTATTTCTTTTCTTTTCCTGTCTGTGAATGCAGCCCTGGCCCAGTCAGCTCTTTTTGGAGGAGACCTGTGATGGAAGGGAAGGTTCTGGCAGAGAGCTGGAGACAGGGTAAGGGCTTAGGGCCTGCCCTAACCAGCAGGTAGTGTCAGGGGCCTCCAGCCTGGCGCAGGGCCTGGTGCGGATCCTGACTGCATCGTGCTCTCCCTCCCCAGCAATTCCCACAGGCCCTCTGGGGCGGACTCTTTGTGGCAGTTTCTGGCAGTCCCAAATGTGGCTCATTGTCAAGCCTCTGGACTGGTGCCCAGGATCCTGCTGGAAGTCCAGACTCCCAGTCAAGAAGAACAGAATTAATTGGCCAAGCTCCAAGATAACATTTTCCCTCATAATCAAGAACTCTGCCTAGGAAATAAGTTCAACTCCTGTCTTGTTTTCTTAACTCTTCTTCAATCTCCTTTGGAGTAGTGATCATTGAAAGACTTTTTTTTAAGTGCACTGTCCTAAGGAAACTTTTATTTATTTAACAAACACTTATATGGTACTTGCTCTCGGCCTTACACTATTCTAAGTAAGTGTTGTACAGATATTAATTCATTTGATCCTTACAACAGCCCCATGACATAGGTACTATTATTATTATCCCCACTCTACAGATGAGGATGTAGAGATAAGAAAGGCTTAATGGCTTCCCCAGGGTCATGCAGCTTATAGGTGGTAAAGCTGGAATTTGAACCGAGGCTGTCTAGTTTCAGAGTCTGTGTTCGTATCTCCACTAGGCTGACTCTTTATATGTTCTTTCTGCAAAGAAAATGTGGGTTGCTTTTGTAAAATGGTATAACATGCGTACAGAAAAAGGCAGAAATCCTAAGTATATAGCTCAATGAATTTTCACAAACTGAACACACCCATGTACCCGACACCCCCACCCCCAACAAATAGAACATCACCAGTCCCAGAGGAACCCCCTCACCTCTACCCTGACCCCAAGGATAACCCTTATCCTGACTTATCAGCATGGATTAGTTTGAACTGCTTTTTGAATTTTATACAAATAGAATTATATGGTATACTTTCTTTCATGTCTGGTTTCTTTCCCTCTGCATCATCTTTGTTGTTGGATATAGTTCAAATTTATTTGTTTTCATTGCTGTATAGTATTTTGGTTTTTGAACATATCACAAATGATTTATCCATTTTATTATTGATGATGTTGACATTTTGCTAATATCCACTTTGGGATGATATGAATAGTGCTGTGATATACACATCTTTTGGTGAACTCATGGACATATTTCTGTTGTGTCTATACCTAGAAGTGCAAAATCATAGGGAATACAAATCTTCAGCTTTTGTAGATACTGCCAAACAGTTTTCTAGAGTGGGCGTTCCAATTTACAATCCCACCAGCAGTGTGTTAGAGTTCTACTTGCTCCATACTCTTGCCAACACTTGGAATTTTCTGTCTTTTTATTTTCAGCCTTTCTGGTGAGTGGCATGTATCATACTTTTTAAAAATATAGCCTATTTTAGAAGAGTTTTAAACTTACAGGAAAATTGGGAAGATAGTACAGAGACCTCCCATTACCCCCCACCCAGTTTCCCCTGTTATGAACACCTTACGTTAGTATGGTACATTTGTTACAATTAATGAACCAATATTGATACCTTATCATTCATGTAATGCTTGTTAAACAGCAAACTCACCTGAGAAATGAATAAATGTGTTAATGTCTTCTCCTTTTGTGAAATTGAGGACTGTTAGGTAACAGTTTCACAGTTAGATTATTCACATGGACCAGAGTTGGGTTGATGACTCTAGTGCAGTTCTTTGCTTGAAAAAGTCAAACCCACCAGATGATGCTGGAAGTTGTTACTTGGTGTAAACCTTTATGATCATCATTCTCAATCAGAGATTCTCCAAATGTGGCCCAAAGAAGCACATGGGTCTCCTGTTAAAATGCGGGTCCTTGGTCCCCATCCCACACTAAGACTCAAAACTTCTGGGGATGGAGGCCAAGAATGTGCCTTTTGAACAAGAAACTTCAGGCAGTTCTAATGCACTCTAAATCCTAATAATCTGTGTTCTAGGCATAGAAAAGCAAGCCCAGTAAATAGTACCTATAATATTTTAAATCCAGGGGTCATATCATTTTCCGGGCTAGGCATCTAGGACTAAGACACTCATTGAGTTCACATTGTACTTATTTTAATAAAATAAAGGCTTGTGGGCAAAAAGGCAGCCTGTTAATACCAGAGTCCTAAGGAGGATGACTCTTGAGTTAGGTTTCCCAAGACCTTGACTAAAAAAGATTGTACTGGAAAACATATATGATGCAGCTGGTCCCCAGAGGATAAGGAAGCTGAGACAGAGTTAGGGCTCTTGGCCCCCGTGGAATCTCAAGAGGAACTTTAATGTCAAAGAGGGTGTGGAGCACAGCAGGAAGAGATCAGTGTGTAAAATATTCCAATAGCAAATTCCAGAAAAGCAGCAGTCAGAGCTAAATGGGACAAGAGACAATACCCATTAAGACGATGTTGTCAATTTAGTGGCATGTTTATTGAAATAGCCCTTCTTGTTCTAAAAAAAGCACTGGGGTACAGACCTCTGAATCCCTGCAGGAAACTCTACAAATTCCTGGGAGGGAACAGCAGCCCTGATCTTGACTTTAATAACAAAAGGCAATTATTTTTAGTATTTTCCAGTAGATCTCAGCTGTCTGGTATTGTCAGACTCTATTCATGGAGAGGTGGAATTTAGAGAGAGTAAATTGAGTGAACGGGGAGGGGAGGAGAGAGGGAGGAAAGGAGGTAGGGGATAAAAGAGGGGGAGAGAGAGAGAAAGAAGAGAGAAAGAATGAGTATGTGAGTGGGAGCTTACGAACTTTTTCCCTCTGGTATATTATCTGGCATGATGGACCCCAAGGCAAATGTGCCAGTCATATAATAATAAATGCCAAGATCAACCCCCCAGGAACAAATATAAAGGGAATCTAAAATAAGCAATTTGTCGGATTGGTCTTGGTACAGGAAGTGTAAAGAAACGAGAGAGAAAGTAGGTCAATGATAAATTCTGGTGGTAACACTTGGGAAACTATTGTGGATGCTAGTGTTGTAACTAATTAAGAAGTGGGGAAACCATGGGAGGGGGTGGCATTGGAGGGGTTGGTGGTGGTAGGTTGTGGAGCAGAGGAAGGGTATGGAATTAATTTTGTTTAAGCTGCTTGGAAAACCCAAACTTGCAGACTCAGCAGATCTCATGGATGAATAGCCTGGTGTGGTAGAGAAATGGGCACCCTGTCTCCTGCCAATTATGTTTTGAAAAATCACGGAGAAGCAGGAAGGTTGTCAAGCAGAGCATTTGTGTTTTGTTGGGGACGGGGGTCGGGGGGCAGATAAAGCACAATCTTGCCAATTACAGGCCAGAAAATGAACATTAGTTCCCTAATAAAGTAAAAAGTAAACATGGAAGGAAAATACTAAAAGACCCTGAGCATGGCAGAATTGTTTACAATGGGCAGCTTACACATCTTAAATCAAGATAAGTGGATTTGATGATGGAAAAGAGCAGTTGTCCTAAAAATTACATAATTATTGGATGAAGGAGAACATTATGTCTAGAGCTTTAAAAGATGTTTCTATGGTATCTTAGAAATTCTTGCTTGAAAAACTCATTCAGATTGGCCTGGATACTAGCAGTCTCACATAGATTTTTGTTGTTGTTTTTGTTGAGGAAGATTCGCCCTGAGCTGACATCTGTGCTGATCTTCCCCTATTTTGTATGTGGGATGCCACACAGCATGGCCACGGACAAGTGGTGTAGGTCCATGCCCAGGAACCAAACCCAGGCGACGGAAGCAGAGTGTGCTGAACTTAACCACTAAGCCATGGGGCCAGCCCCTCAAGTAGATTTTTAAGTGGCTTAAAGAGCACAGTCCCCAAATGATAACTTATTAATGATAAATGAAACATTTCAGCCTGGAGGGAACATAATTACTTGTTTTTTAAGGGTTTGCTGTTAACTGGTACTTCAACTGACCTCACCCTCGTATTCTGGGAAAAGAGCAACAAGCTGAAAGCTCTTTTTAGCACTGTGAGAGAGATCAGCCTTTTTTACATAAAAGGAGATTTAAACTCAGTGGCGTTAAGTCACTATCTAAAGTCACAAAGCTTATTCAAAAACCCAAATCAAGTTTCCAACTGCTGTTATTTAACCTTGAGAGTAGCTTTCCATCAGTTCTCTTCAAAAGTGGACTTTAACGTGCAAATGTGAGATGTCCCTGCATGCCAGGAAGGAAACAGGACCAGAAGCAAAGTCCTTCTGGGGAGCTTTAGAGCTATTGGCTAGGACAGCAAACACAATTCCTCCTTCTAAATAACGCAAGCTAGGATTCCTAAAGAACTGATCACACACACACACACACACACACACACACCCTACGCACACAACCAGAGAATCAAACCTATGTGATTCTCAAGGTGTTCCTTGGTGCACTAAGGGATAATCTGAGAAATCATTTTAGAGTCTTCCCAGGAAAGCATCCTGAATACTTAGAATTAGTAAGACAGAGAAGGGATGCAGAGTCACAGTTCCTTCCTTACTGGCGTTTGGTCTTTGGTAGTAACTAAAGATGCCTCCTGTCATTCATCAGAAACTGGGGCAGGTAGGCTCCTGAGGAAGAAAAGGGAAGATTGCTCAACTGGAGATGGCCCAATACAGTCTAAGAAAGTAGGCTCTGGAAGGTGCCAGTGAGCTACCACTAGAGAAAGATAATGTATTTGCTGTAGACTGGAGAGGAGATATTCTGGTGAGATATCTGTGCCCCTGCATGGAAAGCAATATAGAGTGGCGTAGCATGGATGCTGAAAGTTCCTTGCTGCTTGCTAACAAGTCAATTTTTACCTTTCTTTCTCTGAGAAAAGTGTTTAAGGAAAGAAAAAAGTTCAAAGAAGAAAATTCTTTACACTTCTTTAAGTGGAGTTTCTTCTCTGTGTGGGGGGTCCCTTAGAACATAAGGCTACTTGGCAACAACCCAGCTACTGTTAACACAATAAACTTATTAAACTTTTAATTTCCATTCTTCTATACACTTGCACACACACTTGCATTTCTTTTCTGAGGAATTTAGCAACAGTGATTTCAGGCTTGGGGGTTTAACTCAAGATAAACTACTTTCCTTCTTTCTGAAGAGCAGGATTCAAGAAATATGTCGGCCAAGTGCCAGTACAGTCTCAGACAAAACATGCCGGCTTCATTTGGGGACACTGAATTGATACTTGTAACCATTTCAAACTTCTCTCCAAGATATTTCAGAGCTCAGAAAATAGAACAAAAGGAATTTGCATTCTTTTTTTTCTCTTTCCAGAGTCCACAGCTTCTCACGAATGCCTGCCAAACCTACTATATAGTTAGACATTTATTCAGTCATTCACATTCCCATTATTAATGGTTCAAACAAAGAACATAATAAAATATAGTTATAAGTGCTAAAAGATGTTTCTGTGACTTCACACCATGGCTCAACACCATCTTAATGTTACTGCTGCCATGGCCAAGTCATTAAACCTCTGTAGTCCTAACTCTGATTGGTACCCAAAGCTAGAGTGGCAGTAAGAGAGGGGCACATATTTTAATAAAGTGCTAAAACTTTCTTTGCCCAAGCCGCCAGGACCCATGGGTCAATAGGAAAAGAAATTGGCTTGGTTTCAATGACCTCTCAGAGAAGACTGTAGACTCCTTGAGGACCATGAATTTGCCTCTTTGATGACCTATTATCTCCACCCCACAGCATCCTACTCTGGAACCTTAAGAATGTAATTTAGACAATATTTCTGTCCTGATAATGAAATATTGTTAATATTATTTTTAATAATGGGGTTAAAAGATATTGCTCACATTAACAATAGTGTACAAATGTAAGGTATTTTATGTATGTACAAATATATGTTAATAAATACATCTCCAGTTATGGGATATTTATATCAAGTGGGAGACAAGTGAAGGGTGCATTGCTTTAGTAAAGTGTTTCCCAAACTACGTGGGTTCCTCAGAATATTAGTAGGTCACACACACCATTTCTGTGGTCAAAAAAGTTTGAGAAAACTGGATGAGTTAAAAAAAAAAAAGGTTTCTTTATTACAGAACCTCTCAGAGCCTTTAATATCCTGACGTATATTGTGACTCTGTAAAAGCAGATCAAGCATGAAGTATTTCTCAAATTCATTTGACCACAGAGCTCTGTTAACACATTTGGGTCTTGGGTTCCATGAAACACACTTCAAGAGATGTCATTTTAGAAAGCAGCTTTCTGCAAGAGCGATCCCTTCCAGCAGGTAGGCCATGCCTCTAGCAATAAAGAATTTCTGGGACTTCTCCGTGGGAGGAAGGGGGGTAGGAGTTGGGGAGAGAGGATGATTAGGTATCTGAAGAAGCAAGGTCTTGAACTCCATGAGGCCAGAAACTCCATGAGGACTCCTTGAGGTCACCACACCAGCATCTAGCATAAATGTTTGATACTTGATTGTTGGGTGAACGAATGAATGAATGCTTTCTCCAAGCTTGAGTTCTGCCAAGCACTAGCTGATCCTGATTTTCTTTGACCCAGGGTCATATGAGCATATAAAATGGATTCTGAGGATTTGGGATTCCTTACCCTAGGTAAATGACCAAATCAGGTGAAGAAATACCAGAACTGCCTCACTTTGGGTGTACCAGAACTGTAGCCTGATCCCAATAAAATACTCAAGAGCAATGCAAGTTGGCCAGGAGGTGCCTGACGCCTCCCAGTTTGACTTGAGAAAGACGAAAGCATGTCTGGTTACATTTTGAGGCGGGCTTTGAGGGCAGCACAGGGGATATCCTCCCTGCTCCTTTGCTGATATAACAGGGCATTGGTTCTCAGATGCAGGTCCTGACACATCAGTGTGTCAGTTTTAAGCTCAAGTTGTAAGCCTCAAGTACTTTGTTATTAATGACAGACATTTGGGAACAATTTACTTTTAAATATACATTGGGGTGGATTTAAGGCTACAGCTAACTTCACTCTCATCCCATTTTGATATGCTTTCTTGAGTGAATGAGAAAACAACTTGCTTACTGGGAACTGTACATGCGTGCACCATCAGTTATATGTATCTTATTGGAACAAAAATGATGAGGGTGCAGTGCCAGAGGTTAGGGAAGTGTATCCTCCAAGCAAATGCTCAGCCAGGAAACTAGGCAAAGGGCCCATCCTAAGACCCTTCACTGCAGGTCAGTGAGTAGCTCGGTTAACTTAAATTTCCTTCTCTTTATTTGGGGTTCATAATGTTTTCCCTGGGGTGCAAATCATGATGCTTTCTCATTATGGGTCAGCCGTCTTAGCACCTGTAGTATGGAAGTCCTAAAGACCTCTTGCCCGTGGTCTTTCCCTCACAGGATTGGCCCTAACCCCAATCCTAATCATTCATTGCCTAGGAAGCCTCTTTTCTCTTAGGGTTTCCAATGGTCCTTCCCCTCAGGCCTGGGTTGGGGTCCAGCTTATCTGCATTCCATCCCATCCCTGCATCCAATTAGCAGGGACTGGCAGGCCTCCTTCTATGGAAGAGTTTGTCACTGTGGGTAAAGGGTTAACAGAACCCTTTCCCCTTCTCTGTAGAAATCTGTCCTTGTGTTAACTTTCCAGCTCTGTTGCCCTGGAAACCTGGTAAAGGTGGAATGTCAGCTGTGTTACCAGGCAATATTGCTTATAGTAAAAATGACCCAATTGTTAAATTGCTTCTGGTGCAGCAGGATTGTAAATGAATCTAAATACCTGGCGGGAAGCCATAGCTCTGGGCTTCCCTGAGTGTGGGACTCTTGGGACTGGCACGTCCCTTTCGGGACTCCTGGAAACTATAGTTGCTTACAAGAGATATTAGCTCCTGTGGGGCAGCGGACTTCTCAGCCAAGATGGATTCTGCACTCTCTGCTGTGCATGTTGCCTGTTTGCAGCTGAGCTGTCACTTAGGTGGCCAGAGGTGAGCCCCTGGACAGCATGTGAGCTCCTGTAAGGACCCCCGCAGAGAAGGGACGCCTGAAGCTGCCCTGCTGGCCGGTGGTGGTTCCTAGCCAGTTTCCTTCTGAGTAGACTCACACCAGTGGTGGCCTATGACAGTCTTGGGAGTTAGAATGTTTTGTTGAACCGATGGAGGCCCTGGTTGACATTAGAGTCATGAGAGAGTGGGCATGCTCTCAGCATTTGCTGGGGCTGATGTGACGTGTTGTCTAACTGTCAAGTTTCAGAACACATGCTGGTCTGGCCCTTTAAATCTCAGTTTATGGTGAGTTGTTTCTCTGTCATTGGAAGATATTCAGAGCCCATTTCCATTAAAAACAACCCCGTTGACTAATCTTCCTTGAACAAAAGTGACCAGTTGGAGGGGCCTAAAAGGATTTCCACTCTCAGTTTTTCTAAAAGTTTTATGTTTTCTATTTATGGGGTGGTTCATTCTGCTTTTAAATCTCTCAAACACCTTGCACTCCCAGAAGCCTCCTAACATACCTGCTTCAGATGGCTGGAGCAGATTTTCAGGGTTTCATTTTATTCAGTATAGTCAGCTCCACTGCTATTTGTGGGCTCACTGGCAACAATTCATAGTGAGAGTCATCATTTAGCAGAATGGGCTTGGCAGGAGGAGTTCAATAGCTAACATTAAGTGAGCACTTTTTATGAGCCCAGAGCTGCTCCAGGTCCTTTACGTGTATTAACATGTAAATAACAACCCTATGAGGTAGGACCTATTATCTATTATCCTCATTTTAAAGATGAGGCAACTGAGGCACAGAGCAGGTTAAATGACTTCCCCCAGGGCCACACAGCTCATAAGTGGCAGAGCCAGTGTTCACACCCAGGGAGTTGAGTTTTCAACCCCTATGGCAAGCTGCCCCTCCGAGTCTCATAATGAAGGCAGGATTTTGTCCAGCATCCAGGAGGTGAGGGTTGAAGCTGTTTGAGAATGTCCCTGACGGTCTCTGCTGTACTTGGTGGATCCAGACAGTAGCTTCCCACCGACCAAGCAAGAGGTGGAAGATGTTTTAGTTTCCTGCCTTATAGAGGAAAATGTAGACACCCCACCCCACTGGGATCACTCCTCCAAAACAAGCACTTACTAAGCACCTGCTCTTAAGCACTGTACTGACTGCAGAAGAATATAACAGTGAGCCAAAGGGCCCCAACTCCCTGCCCTCAAGGCGATTTCATTCTGGTGTATGTCCTGATCAGATTCTCCTATTCACAAAGTCAAGGGAGAGGAGAATGAGGGATAGGAAAACAAGTCTAAAAGCAAGGAAAGAGGAGGAAGGAGAAATCTTCCAGGATTTTCTGTTAGTCCTTCTGATAAGGAGTTTTCTGTTTCCCAGCATGACTTGCCCCACTCCCACCCCTTTGGCCAAAGTCAAATCACTGATAACACTGCTGATAGAACTTTCTATGATGATGGAAATGTTCTATGTGCTGTTCAATAGGGTAGCCCATAGCTATATGTGGCTATTGAGCACTTGAAATGCGGCTAGTGTGACTAAGGAAATGAATTTTAAATTGTATTTAATTTTAATTAATTAAAATTTAAATATAAATAGCCACATGTGACTGGTGGCTTCTGTAGTGGACTGCACAGCCCTAGAACTTTCCTACCCTGAACATGGCATCAAGCCCCCTCTTCCCAACCTGGTCCAGGTTATTCTAAGTTCCTAAATTTCATTAGGAAAAGTTTGCATAGGTGGCCAGAGCTGCAGCTTTCAAAAGTGCACTGTTGGATTAAAACTTAAATCCGTGAACATGGGCCACAAAACCCCACATTCGGTCTTTCCCTGCACAGTTGAATTTCTTCCCACTGCTACTTACTTTGAACACATTTCTAGGTAGCTAAGTAAAACAGGAGCTGCTTAAAAATTATTTTTAAAAAAAGGCAAGTAGAAGTTAAGAAAAAGGGCAGGAGGGGAGTAAAAGAAAGGCCGATATTGTAGCATCCTACCAACAATCTGTGTTTCTAAATCTCGGCAGCCTTGAAAGAGAACATTAAGATATCTTTTACTCTCCGGCCTGGCTTCCCAGAGAGAGGGAGACATAAATGAAAGCCAGCTTTGTGTGGCTATACTGTGACTGCAGAGACAATGAAAAGACTTTTTTTGGATATAAGTTTGTGTGTGTGTGTTGAAGCCCTTGTCACTACAAAGCAATCTTACAGTTGGCTACTGTTCACCTTCTTGGCTCCAGTCCTTCTAAAAATAATTATGATAGTAACTTTTTTCTAACCTGCTGTCTAACTCAGGGCAATTTCTTGGATCCTGAAGGATTTAACAAATGGGACCCAAAGCCTCAGCCCTAGCTGACCTAATCAGCTTGAAACTTGAGCAGTTTTAAAAGACTGAATCAGATATGGAACACTCTTCACTGAAACCCTGACCATTGAGCTATGGCCAAGGTTGATGTTCACTTGGGATGCACCAGCCCAGCCAGAAAACCATTTTATTGGTCAGTGCCCATGCTGTACAGTTAGTTGTTAAATATTTTGAATATCACCCCTGAATATTGTGGCTGTGCCAAGCCTCTAGGAAATGAAATTATTTTAGTGAGAAGGCACTGAGCTACCCATCATTGATTTATTTAACGTCAAATTGAGTCAGACAGTGAGGGGGACAGATATGCAAACACATAATTACCTTATGGAAAAACTTGAGCCAAAGCTAAAATGGAAGTATTTATAAAGATCTGTGGGAGGGCAGAGGAAGAAGTCATTACTTTGACACAGGAGTATCAGGGAAGTTTGAAGAAGAAAGCGATATTTGATCTGGGTCTCGAAGAATGAGTAGAAGTTCATCAGGACACAGGGCATTCCAGTGGAGGGCACAATAAGTGGAAAGCCACAAGGTGTGAAATACCAGAGAGAGGAATCACAAGTGCCATATGTTTGGAGCATAGAGTTTGGGTAGTGGTGGTGGTCGGGGTGGGGAGTGCAATAGGAGATGAAGTGGGAGATCTACATTGGTGTCATATTCTGAAGTGCTTTGAATGCGATGCCAGAAATAGACTTAATCCTGTAAGCAACAGGGAGCCAATAAAGTTTGTTTTAGCAGGTAAGTGATGGTGGAGTTTGATTTGTAGGAAGATGGCATTTACAGCTATGTGACAGAGTGACCAGAGGGGAAAAATGGAGCAGTGTCAGGGAAACTAGTGAGGAGGCAACAGTTAACATGAGAGTTAAGGGGACCATTGGCCTATGGCAGTAGCTGAGGCAATGGAAAGAAAGGAATGGATGGAGTTGGGAGCCATTATGAGGTACGATCAACAGCAGTTGGTTATTGGATTTGGAAGACAGGGAGGAGATGGGTATGGTTCTGAGGATTCCAGCTCAGTGGACTTGGTGGAAGTGGACATTCATAACTAAGATGCAGTAACCTTGGGTGGAAATGGGATGTTCAGCTCTGGACAGGAGACTTTTGAGGTGCTTGCTCCAGCAGGTAGTTGGAAATCCATTAGCATGTTCTTCCAGCCCTACAATTAGGCACGAAGACTTCTCTCTTTCAGTTCTTCCTGAGTTGTTAATCATCTGTTGTATTCGATTGACTTTCCTTATTCATTACACAATTGAATATTCAAGGTCCCATGGTGACTGCAGAGTTTCTATCTAAGAAGGACTTAAAGATGACTGCCTGGCCGGAAGGGGGCTTCTCTGGAAGTTGTATTGCATAAGAAGCACATTATTTTTAACTGAATTGCATATTACAGGTCTATAAAAATAGGGCAAGGAAAAAGAACAAATATAAAATAAAATAAATCATTATAGGAATATTACCAAAACAATTCTTCCTACATGAGTAATATCATCAGCTGCCCAGGTCTGATCAACACAAATGAAACAAAACAAACATGATTAATGAAAACATGTAGCTACACATGTTGTTCTCATTTAAAGGATACTTAAATGGGTTTATAGAGGCAGAATTATTATTTGTTCATTTTGGGTGGCTTTTGGTGGGAGTCTGATGGAGATTTGCAGGGATTAATACCCGTCCAAACCATCCTTTGGTGCCACCATGATAAAGACTTCATTCCAATATGTCAGGCTGAACAATTTCTCCTCGGACATCCAGATTTATCAACTTGTGGCTGCATTGCTTCTTGAAGATTCTGTTTCAACTACAGAGATTTAGCTACTGGAGCTTTGCTTGTTTCTACTGGGTTGGATTCTACATCTATTGAACTATTTCTCTCATGAATCATTCACAGGATATAGCCAAAGTAATGTAACTTTGTCCTCCTGTATTAAGGCTTTTATTCCCCCTGTCTGAGCAGAGATAACACTTGCCTCTAGAAAGGCTGTGAGAAGTCATTGTATGCAGTGAATTTAGATACCTTCTTGGGTCTGTAATCTGCAAAGTTCACTCCGTGTAATCACATAGATCTGTAACCACTACTCATGTATGAACTTCAGTGAAGTCTGCTAAAGATTACAGCAGATATGCCCGTTTAGAAACTTTTACTGGCTACTGTTTTGTTTCAGGATGGCTGGCGGAACCACAAATTGAGCTTAAGACGTATCTTGAAACCCTTTAGCCCTGCCCCACATTTGATCAGAATCAGTAAGATCCTTTGAAAGTTATCATGAAACAAATAGGGGAGATAAAAGCAAAATGCTGAGTGGCTGAGGTGAAACAGACCCCTTGTTTTGGTTGGTTATTTGATCTCAAACCATATCCTGTCATTAGGCACATTGTCAGATTTAAGAACTAATTCCAGACTTCCATTTATATGAGGGAAGCCAGTGAACACAATAGAGGGGATGGGGAAACCAACATAATTCGTTGGATTCCTTCCCACCCTCCGTTTGCCTTTTCCCGTTCTAGAGGCACCTTTTCTGCATTCAGGCCCAAAGCTGTGCCTGCAGAGAGGCACTTTCAGGCCTAAATCAATAGGCAAACTGTGCTCTTAGATAGCCAGTGGCTTTTACCCCTCCCACTACTGAAACATAACATGTGATTCCCTGGATAAAAAACAAAAGTTGAGGGAAAGAATTATCAAAGGGAAAGAAACATTTTTAAAAGTTTTTCTTTTTACCTAATAGAAACTTGCCTGGCTTTTTCATAATAAAGTTGGCTTAGCGATATTAGTTCCATTTAAATAATCATCCATTGGGAATTTAGGGAAGACTGTGGGGCAAAATTCTCAAGATTCCAATATTTTCAGCAAACGAATGAGCCAAATTATCCATACCCCAGTAGTTAGAAGAGTCTTTCTCAGGTGGTTAAGTTCAGAACTAATGTTTTACCAGAAGAGAGCGCTTCTCTTTGTTGCTATCTGAATGTGTCAAGAGTTTGTCTCTTTGGGAGTGAAAGGCAAGGGTCTTCAAGTCCAGACCATCCAGCCATCAAGCAGAGGGCCTTGCGAGATTTGTGTGTTCTCGGGGAGCATAGACACAGCCAGTTTGAGAAATATCAGGGAAAAAATGATATAAATCTCAGTTGCTGTTCAGATCCTGTGCATTTGAAGCAAACTAGAATTTAACTTTTGGGAAGGTGAGATTCAACAACAGTTTCTTCTGGGATTGTTTTTCCCCAGCATTTTATTATGAAAAATTTCAAATAGCACAGTTTTTCCAAAGTACCCAGCATCACCTAACTGGAACAAATAGCAGGAATTTGAATCAGATCGATTCAGATACCAAATTTACTTTGTGTGTTTCCCCATGAACTTTTAGGTGCTTTTTATTATTGTGAAAATGTGGTTGTTCATCTCGTTGAAATAGAAAAACATTGCCTTCCGGCACTTTGAGCACCACATGTTTGAAACGTGTCCTGTCCTGCCCTCTCCCCTCGTTCTGTCAATCATCCCTCCATGCTCCCACTTCCCAGACCCCATATTTCAGAGCCACTCTTGGTGCTCCCTGTCCTTTGCTTCTCCATGTCCAGCCAGGTCCTGATGGGTCTCCCTTGGAAACACCTCTCCCAGCCTTCTCTATTCCCTTTGGTTGCCACTGCCCTACTGCCCCCACATTTATTGAATGCTTTTTCTGTGCCAGACCCCATGCAAAGCGCTTTCTACACATTATCACATTTAATCCTCACAGCAATCGAATGAGAAAGGTAATTATCCCCATTTTACAGAAGGGAAAATAAATCCATATTACTTTATGCCCAGATTGCTGGGCTGTTTTCCACTACACCCTGGAAATGCCTTGAATCTTCCAGTTTGGGGGCCATTGTTTCTCATGCTTTATGTGCCTTCCTCTTCTGCGTACCCATCCAAATTCTGCTTGTTTCTCCAGGCCAGCCCTGGCTTCCACAGCTGGAAGTGATATCTCCTTCAATTATAGCTCTAACTGCCTGTACCACTCCCTTGGTTACCCTCAAACACAGCCTTGCGAGTCATTTTTCCCCCCAATGTGTATGTCTTATCTCTCAAATTAGATTGCATCCCCTTAGCTGCCTGTGTATAATAGGCATGCTGTATAGATATAGTGATTGATTATTTTTCAAAAGTAACCACTGTTGTCATCAGTCTTCCACACATCTCATAGTAATGATGCAGTAATGACGTTGAACAGAAAAGTACTGGTGCTAAGGGGGAGATAAAGGTGGGTCTCACCATCATCTTACTGTAGTGTTTCAGTGCTTCCAAGGTCCAGGTTCAGGATCTGAATGGCCATTTTTACTAAAAGTAATGAGTCCTCCAGATTCGGTTTATTTGAGGGCCTGGCTTCATTTCCTTTAGACCTTCTACTTGTTCTGGTTGTCATAATGTTTTGAACAAGAGCTCTTTCCTTCTGATTTTGCCTGTGAAGAAAGCAGGATTTTTGGGCCCCCTTTTTGGAGCTTGAGGAACTGAGTTTCTGAAGGCATATCTAATGGCAGCAATGGGGGAAAAACGATCCCTGGTGTCTAACTTCAACTCAGTTCTGTGTTTCAAGCACACCCCAACTTCTGTTTTCATAATTTCTCATGAGAGAATGACCCTTCGCCTCCACAGTACATTCGCTTCATTTGGCTCCTCTCAAGATGGCTTTTTAAAGAAATATTTAAATTGTGGCAGTAGGATAAACACTGAAGAGGGCAGTTAAGCACTAGGGATTTGCACTTTGGATAACAGTCGACTAGATCACTCTGACCAATGGGTCTATTGAAGACAACTAAAAACAATGGATAAAATACAAAGGAGCTTCGGATCCATCAGCTCCCGTGAGATGGAATTAATTAATGGGTTGGTGGTTAATCTGCTAGTAAACCTTCTATTTCACTCAATATGCACTTTCTTTTGGGGGTGGGAACAGGAACATAGTATTTGGTTTGTTCTTGTGAGATTAAAAGAGACGTCTGGTATCACTTAGTATTGATCGGGGTGGGGAGGTGGTGTTAAAATTCTGAGCATTCTCCGGAAGAAGGTCTACATTGTTGAGAAGTGATACAGAAAGAGAGAGAGGATGAGTGATAGCTATAAGCAGTGGCCCTCACTTTTCAGAGGCACGGAGCTGTTGACAGAACAAATAATCACATCTAAAAGACTTTGAAGCTTCCCACATGGTCAGCAGACAAAGGGCCACGAGGCTCAGCCGTAAATGCTGGAATTAGTTCAGAGAGCAGAAGGAGGGACTTGCCTTTGCTTGAAGCCAAAACCAATCTGAAGCCACAGAACCTCAGCCTGAGGGCTAGGCAAAAAGCTTGCTTTTGAAACCTGAGCTCCTGTTGCTGTGGAGGTGGGTGGTTGGGGGCATTGGTGTCTGTTCACTTGTACAAGCAAACCCTCTGATAATTTGACCCTGCAAAAATTACATAATCCTTTCATCACAGTGGGTTACATTTTCCAAGGGCACAGCTTTGACTTTCAACTGATTATAGGTGTATTGTTAGGACTCTAGCGCCCACGCTTAATATGCGTTTGTTTCATTTCCAAAGTTTCATGTATTAAGTGTCAACAATCTACACTTATGCTACCTCCTGTTTGAAAATTAACTCAGGAAATCCCAAAATGAAGATTTTCCCTCTTGGCAATATCTCATCTTCATTGTGTGATAAAGATTTTTGGTAACTGCCAAATACAGCACTAGGCAAACAGTCGGTTTATGGGCCTGTGGGTCTATTATCAGTGTCTCGTGTTAATCCAGGCTTTCTTCCAAAGAGTTTGCAGTGCTACTTTTTTTTTTTTACACACCACATCATGTCAGATTTGTTCTTCCTCCTGTGTTCCCTAATCTTGCCTAATGACAATACCATTAGCTCCATCTTCTCTTCCCTTACTGCCCTGGTAGCCTAATAGTCCTCCACTGTGCCTTTTGCATATGCCCCCTCTTTGCCATTTTTTCTTCCCCCTTCCCAGGGCAGGCTCTTGCCATTTCTTGCTTGGAATATTGCCATGGTCTCCATGAGCCTGTCACTCCTGTCTTCGAAAGCCACACTGGTCCCAACTGATTCATTTGGCGTTCCTAGTTCTTCATCATCTGGTCTCTGGACTTTTCTAACCTCATCTGTCAGGACTTCTCTCCCTTTACCCCCTCACCATTCCCTGAACACACCGTGCATCTTACCCACATCCTTTCCTTGGCTCAGGCTGTTTCTATCATCTGGAATGCCTCCTCCCACTTCCCCACTGATAAAATCCTCCTCGTCTATCATGGTTCATCTTCCATGCTACCGCATGGGAAGCCCACCCTGATCTCCACAGGCAGAACTAATCACTCTTCATCCCGTACTTCTGGATCCCTTTGTTGTGAGCTCCATTCTGGCATTTATTTCAGCATGAAATAGTTAACTAACTAGAAAGCAATCTAGTTAGTTAATTATGTGCTTGGAAACAACTAGACTGCAAGCTGTTTGAGCCCAGGGATGGTGTCTCATTTGGCTCTGGAACCTGCTATAGTGCTTAGCAAGTGGGCTGGCCCTAAGGAGAGCTCAGTAAATGAACTGAGGGAGTGAATGATATCCCTGTGTTGGAGGTAAAGAGAGGTTAGCATCAACTGCTGTAAGAATAGATAAAGATATTCATTTGTCCAAAGTCCTTCAAAGGGCAAGTCAAGTTGGGGACACTGTCACTTCTGTCACAATCCTCAGTGGCTAGGTGATTCCACTTCTTTCAGAGATCTTGGTACTAGATGTTCGGTTGCCATTTGATATTTTATACATTGGCGTGGAGGAGCTGCATGTATGTGTGTCTATGGCAAGAACTTGGGGAGGCAGGTAGATATCTGTGTGAGGCTCCTTTTACTCTGGAGTAACACTGTCCCATAGAAATGTGTGCCACAGATGTAATTTTAAAGTTTCTAGCATTCAAATTTAAAAAGTAAAAAAAGTGATATTAATTTTAATAATATATTTTATTTAGCCTGATATATCCAAACTATTACCATTTCAGAATATAACCAACATTAAAAAATTATTAATAAGATGTTTCACATTCTTTTTTTTTGTACTTAGTCTTCAAAATCTGGTGTGTATCATACACTTACAGCACATTTTAATTCAAATGCTAAGTTTTCATCAGAAATACTTGATCTGTGTGTAGATTTCATAAAATTTACAGTTGAAAAAGTAGATTCACATATCCAAGTTCTTCCAAACGTGTTTAAAATTTTTCCAATAACTGAATTTAACAGCAGCTTTTAAATTTAAATTTAAACTAATTAAAATTAAATAAAATTTTAAAATTCCATTCCTCAGTCGCACTAGTCTCATTTCAAATGCTCAATAGCCACATGTGGCTAGTGGCTACCGTTTCAGGACTTGCAGCCTTAGAGCACAAGTATTTTTAAGTATCATTTAGCCCATTCCTTTGCTCCTATAACTTAATTTTAAAAAAAGAAAAGAGTGTTATGGGGAGAGTTATTAGAGAACTCCAATTAGCCAGCCTTGCCACCAATTTCTTCATGAAACTGGGGCCTGCTGCTGGCTTCCTGGGGCTGCCATGAAAGATAATAGGATTCTGTTGACAAAGCACTTGAAAATCCAGGGATGAAACGACCCGTGTAATTCCTAGGCTTGTTGGCCAGGCAGGACTGTAGATTGGAGTCTGTGTCTACATAGCAGCTGCCCCTGCACAACCACACTGATGTGTGCTTCCTTCTGTAGTCGAGGTCTACACCAGCGTCTGACAGCACATGTGTCAATTGCCTGTTTTATCGTCTGCAGCACTGGGATGACACAGTTTTAGATGCTCACGGCTTTTATTAGGTTAGAACATATTTGAAGTTTCAGTGCTTAACTGCTTTTGAGTGATCAAATATATGGAAAACGTCTTTCTCAGTCAAACAGCATATTTTTGAAATCCAAAATAGTTGAATATGTTTTTCCCCTTCCTTCAAGTTTCCCATTGAATGACACCCCAGAGACCAATTTAAAGCTTGAAAAGTTTAGAGCAAAAATGTTCTGGAACAAATGAAAATGAGGTGTGTCACCTAACCCAGTATCTAGCCGCCCATGTCTCACGCAAAACTGTGAAAGCATTCAGCATTACTTATTTATAATAGGAAACTGGGGTTAGGAACTGATTTCCCCAGAATTCTGTGAGGGCAAGGCATGTTCCCGTGGCTGGCTCTGATGTAAGATTTGAGGCCTGAGGGGAAACCGAAATGACTCTAGACCCTTAAGAATTTTGAAACAGGTGCAGTCTCTCCTCTTTCCCTCCAGGAAGCATGCTCTCCACAGTTGGATGAGTGGTTCAGCAGCAGTTCACTGAGCTCTTGGATGAAAATGGCAAATTTCTCCCCAAATGAGCTTATTATCTGCTGCTGTTGGGTGCAAGGCATCCTTCAGCTATGGCGGGAATTACAGCTTCCATCTGTTCCCTAATGTGAAAAATGTGTGCAGGCCTCTGTGCTACCAAGCTACATGAACTTTAGACAATCAGATCTGCTGACACATTTGAGTCATGGCCCTCGGAATGGCTTTTGTCAATTATTTCATTACATATCCAAATAACCATCCTGAGGGTGGTCTGGATTTGTGATCTGTGACAGTGTGGTGCTGACACATTTCTTGCCCTTGGAACTATCTGTTTTTTGGCTTTGTTTAGGAGTCGATGATATATAAGTACTCAGTATATTTAATCATTATTACTTTTGAAGTTAGCACAGTGCCGCCAATGTGAAAAATTCTTGGGCATAGTTACAGCCAAATCCACATCATTAATTCTTGGCTTCTTCCCAATGTCTCCAGTCTTTCACCTTGCTCCACCATTTTGTTCAGACAAATCAAGTAATGCTTTGCACTTAGAGAGTAACTTTCATCAGAAAATTGCAAGGCCCTCTGCAAACTTTTATTTCTCTAAGTACAAATATATATATTCAGAGAACTTTGCATATTTAAGCATGTTTATTCATGTTGAGTTTTTTCAATGGGCAGGAAAAATTATGGCTTTCTACGTGTTCACTTTGGAATATAGACATGTAATGTGCAGACTTAAATTCGGGTTGACATATTTAATAAATATCCCTTGAGTAAGTGATTAGATACAGAGTCAGGTATGCTCTTGAGAATATAGCCAACATTAGTTTCTTCTACTAATTTTATATACTTGAACATTTCAGAGTTACATCCTGCCCATTAGCAGGAGAAATTACTTTCATCAATTAATAACTCTTTCTAATTGTCACCTGGAAGAGAAAAATCCTTTGACTAAATAAACAGGATTAACTCACCAATTGAAAAATACAGTTAGATATTTAAGAGTTAGCTCATGGTTTGTTTGTGGTTGGGTGATTGGTTGTTTGGTTTACACAATATCACCAATCGGTTTTCATTACATTGACCCATTCTGTACTTTATCTCACTGTTAAGTGTCCTTGTGGCACAGACAATGCTAGGTGTCCACTCAACCCCATTTTCTTTTCTTCCCACACACACAGATAGACTACATTTCCCAGCATTCCTTGTAGTTAGGTGGAACCTGTGACTAAGTTATGACCAATGGGATGTGAGCAGAAGTAATGGAATTCCCTTTCAGCCCTGGCCTTAAAATCTTCCCTTCTAGTCCTCCACACCCTCTCTCTTCCTTTGCCTGTTAGCTAGGTGCAGAGAATCCAGTAGAGGAACCTGGGCCCCTGAGGGATGGCAGGACCACAGGATAGAAGGAGTCTAGTTCCCTGAATGACTGCATGGGGCAGAGTATCTCAGCTGAAGTGCCTTGGGTATGACATAAGCAAGAAATTGAACTCTGTTGTATAAAGCCAATGCGATTTGGGGGTCGTTTGTTACACTAGTTAGTCTACCCTAACTAATATTCTTATAGATGTAGCAGAGAATCAATATTCTCCTTATACGCATTCTACAAATTTCAAGGGGGTGTGGAACACGCAGAGCACATTGCTGGTGTTGAACGGTAGGTTGTGAAAATGCGTAACCAATGAGGCATGTGGCTCTTTGATCACCATGTCCAATTAAGCCACATGGTTACTGTGATTTTCTGGTTTGAGTCAGCCTTTTATCTGGGGCGGATGCAACCACGGACAGTTTCATGTAGTGAAAACTGATCATTTCAGTAAGCAGCTTCCGAGAGGATGGGGGGTAGGGTGCAGAAATCTATGTGAATTAGCAAGGACTTCAGGCTTCAGCTTCAATTTTGTTTTCTCCAAATAGACTTTCCTAACCCCTAGCCGTGTCTGAGTTGCTTGCTTCTCATACCTACACCCTGTGGTCTCGTCACCGCCCATGCACCTTCATTAGACGTCTTACTTCACTGGTTGGTCATGTCTAGCTTTTCATCTTGACTCTCATCCCCTGTAGAATGTATGTCTTAGACAGCAGGGGCCATTTCAACTTAGGTGCACTGCTATATCCCCAACATTCCACCCAGTGCCTGGCACATATGTGCTCTTGACCGAATGATTAAGGGAATGAATGCCAATGTGATTTTGGTTATCAGGCATGAGAAATAGCCTTAGGATCATTCATGAGCTGGTACCACCACTTAAGTGAGGAAGGCTGGAATTTTTTTTTTCCTATTTAAAAACAGGAAACTAAAGGAGGCAAACTGACTTTAGCTTTATCAGCAGTCAAAACACAAATCAATATTAGAAACAAGAGCAGGATCCATTTTCAGGTTTTGTTTTATTAGCCCTGTGAGTTTCTAAGAGCTGGAGCTCAATTAATTGATGGCCTGAGTCCCTTAGTGAGAACATGTGAGAACAAAAGACAAGTAGCAGTTAGAGCCAAATCACCTTGTTTATGGCCCAGGACGGATCTTGATGTTTTACTCTTTCATGCGTACATTTGCCAAACCTTTATTGAGCTTCTTCCAGGGCAGAGCCTGGTCTTAGGTGCTGGGACACGTGCCCAAGGCAAAAAATGGCCCAGCTCTCAAGGAGGTTCTAGTCAAGTGGGGGACAGACCGACATAAACATCAAGAAAATGTCAGATGGAGATAATGTTCTGTGAAAAACAATTCAAACAGGCCAATGTGATTGAAAATGCCCAGTCAGGAAGATTCCATCAGTGGTGAGGAAGGCCTCTGGGGGAATGGGTATTCCCTGAGGTGTAAGCTGAAGCCTGAATGATAAAAAGGAGCCAGCGATATAGAAATCTGGGAAGGGAACATTCCAGGCAAAGGGACATGTTAAGGTTTTACCTGGCCCTGAGGTGAGAGAGTAGCCTGTCAAGGAATAGGAGAATGTCTTGAGTGGTGGGAGCAGAGAGTGTATTGGGTGTGTGAGGGTGGGCAGGGGGGCGGGTGATGGCAAGAGAATGAGGCAGAGGGTCGTTTATGGAGAGCCTTGTTTGCTCTGTTTCCAGAGTCTGTATTTTAGCCTGTGAGCAGTGGGGATCCAAGAGAAAGATCGTAAGCAGAGGAGAGAAATGAGCTGATGTGTGTTGTACAAAGAACACTGGCTGCTCTGTGGAGAAACTGCCCAACCCAAGCCCCAAATGGAGGCCTGATTAGAGGAGCGGTCTGAAGGTGTGCAAGGAAGCAGCCAGTTTCAGAGCTCCCTGGGAGGTAGCACTTAGGGTACTTGGAAATCAACTGGATGTGGGGATTGAGGCAGAGGGTTGTAATCTAGGGCATTCCCAGGTTTCTGGCTTGGGCAGTGGAGGTAGAGGTGGGGGCGCCTTCCTCTGCGATAGGAAACCCTGGGGAGGAGCAGGTGTGCACAGGAGGCTGAGGAGTTCTAGACATGGTGAATCTGAGGTATCTAAGGCATTGCCAACAGGGAATGTGCAGGAGACAACTGAATATGTAGCGAGGCCAAGAGAAAAGAGGAGGGCATTCTGAGTAAGCAATCAGGTGATAGCTCTGTGCTACAGAGGAAGGACACAAGGAAAGGCAGGTTGAGGTGAGATTCTGAACTCTAACCACTTGATTGTATGTGACATCTTTTGTTGTTTTTCGTTTCCTTGCCTATCTCCTTTTCAAGATGCTGAAGAGTCATTTCTGTCTCTCCAAGCTGGTCTGACCCAGTCTTGGCTTCTGCTCTCCATTCTGCTTCTACCCATTAGCTTTTATCCTCAGAGATCTTCTCTTTCCTGTCATATGGTCTTGCTACTTACTGCAGCTCTAAGGAATGAGCCCCTCAAATGATGGTTCATGCCCTGAACATCACTGATGAGGAGGGTGCTGCTGGAGTCTGTGTGCAAGCCTGGGTTGATGTCTGAGATCTGCCATTCTCTGGCTGTGTGGTCCAGGCCTCCTTTTCCTCATCCGTAAAATGAGGGGATTGGACTGAAGGGTACTTTGAGCTTTAACATTTTCGGATTCTAGGTTGCCTCAGCCCCCAGGGCGAAGTGAGTGGCCTCTTCCAGAATTGGCAGCAGGAGCTGGTATAATAGCCTTCAGTCCCTGAGAGAGAATGGCTTTTGTTCTTTTGTGCAAGGCTCTGTGGAGGCTGGGTGGGCTGCAGCTGTTCAGCTTCAATTAAAAACACACAGAACCTCCCGCTTTGTTTCAGTTTCAAACCTTGACCATCTGACTGAGCGCATCTGAATTCCTAAGACTCCAATGTAGGTGTGAGGAGGTACTATTCCACAGGCCTAATTTTCCCCCTCCTGTTGCTTCCCGAATTTCATTTATTGAGGGCAGGAGAGATTTCAAAGTCTTGGAGATAGGAGGAGAGAATGTACCTTGGCTTTGAAGTCATTGGCAAATGGGGTCCAGTGCACAATTATCCATGCCCAATCAAGGGCTCCCTAAATGCCAACATGTGCTTATGGGCCCTGGTATTTGGGCAAACATTTCTGAGTGGCTCAAGAAAGAAAATGGGTCTGTCCATTATGAAGACAGTCTACTAACTGTCTGTGGTGGTCCTGAAGCAATGTTACCTCCTCCAGCAAAGACAGGAGTCAGGGCCTCCAAACAAAATCATGTTCTAGAACCTTGGGGAGCTGTTATCTCACTTCAGGGTGGGACATGTGCAGAGGTCTGAGGCAGTATCCGTCCCTGCCCAGGGGCAGGCCTAAACTGATAGTCTCCAGGCTGTTGGGGTACACGGGGTGAACAAGCTGTAACCAGAGATGGGTTGTGATTCCACTCAGCAGCAGTAGTGGCCAAGCCAGGAGGGGCAGAACAAGGATCCTGGCAGACATGGGATGTGACGGGTATTGTAGTCCAGCTGGTCATGCATTTAGGGTCCAGATTCAGTGAAGGTCTGAGAGGTCTAGGAGCCTGGAACATCGGAGCTAGAGGCAGGGTGTATTGGAGGGCTCCACCTGAGTTCTGGTGCCAGGGCAGAGAGGGGCTTCTCAGTAGCCTCTTTTATGCCCCTTACCAGGTGTTGTCGGCTCTCCAGGCAGGAAGAAGGGGATTAACTTGAGGCAGAGGCAGCCACTGCTCACCAATGTCCCTGTTCTCCTCTTCTTCCTGGCCACACAATCAGACTACATTTCCCACCCTTCCTTGTGGTTAGTGGAGCCAGGCCTGACGGTGCCCAGGCTCTTTCCCCACCTTTCATGTGCTTGTGTCTGTGTGTGTGTATGTGGGGGACTGCAACAGAGGCGAGGCTAGGTGGTGTAGCTTACTCCTGATTAAGGTGGGGGCTAGGGTGTTGGGTCTCCTGAAAGGTCTTCACAAGGTCCCCTAGAGACCCCTGTGAATGACTGGATGCAGGCGTGAGTCCTGACTGATAGGAAACTCAGGGATTGGAAGTGATAATGATGGCAAAAAGTGATTTCTTGACTGGAGAATTGTCCCAGGGGCCTCCTGGTAAGGTCACATTTATATCCCCTAGACAGCAGTGCCCTCGTCACAAATCTTGGCCTGTAAATCTATGTCCTCACCATCTCCCTCAGAGGGCCCCTTGAGAACACAGCACACAACCTGGCTCACTCCCACCCTCCATGTTCTTCTTCCTCATGCCAACACTCCCTCCCTACCCCTCTCTAGCCACACCTCGGCCATCACTGTCAGTGCAGTGAGCTGGGTCTCCATTGCATAATAGCTCCGGTCACCTCTGGAATCATCGCTTACATTGTAGGCCTCAAACTCGAGTGCCTTCAGGGTCAGGCAGGCAGCTTAACTGTGGGACAGAGCCAGTGTAGCATAAGAAGGAGTGGTGGGGCCTGAGACACTGTGTGCATTCTAAGTAAATAAAAAGCGTTCAAAGTAAATTAAAAAATGTCATTGTGCTGTCCAAGCCAAACAACCCACCCCAAATTGTCCACTCCCAAATTCTATCTTCTACTATTATTTATCTCTCAGGAGGACTGATGTAAAGGCAGAAACCATAAGCCATGTCTGAAAATTCTATTTATCTTCTCCTGTGCCTAGCAGAACATTGTATAAAAATAATAATTAATATTTGATTTTTTAACCTTTTGAGTGATGTCTAACATACATACAGAAAAGTGCCCAAATCATACAGATCAGTGAATTATGAAAAAATGAACACACCCCTGTACCCACCGGCCAGGTCAAGACCTAGAACGTTATCAGCTCCCAGAATCCCCCACAGGCTCTTTTTCCTCCCCAAAGGCAAATCTCTACCTTGATTTCTAATGCCATAGATTAGATTTGCCTGATTTTTAACTTTATACAAATGGAATCATACAACATGTACTCTTTTGTGTCTGGCTCTTTTTACTCAACATTGTATCTATACAATTCACCCGCGTTGTTGCATGTAGCAGTGGCTTGTTTGTTCTGGTTGCTGTGTCGTATTCCATGGTGTGAAAGTACTGGAACTCATCTAGCCAATCTACTGATAATTGGCATTTGGTTGTTTCTGATTTTGGACTTGCACTAACAGTCCTGCAGCATGAGAGAAAGCCCTCAGGCAGAACAACCGAGAGACCCAGGTGTTTGAGGTGAAAAACTGTCCACAGTGGCTGCAGGAGGACTCAGAGGTGGGCTGAGGAGCTATAGGATGGGCCATCAACAGCATCTGCTACCAAGTCCTTCTAGAACAGCAGTTCTCAAAGTTTTGGATCTCAGGACCCATTTACACTTTTAAAAATTATTGAGGACCCCGAAGACCTTTAGTTCATATGAGTTATATCAATGATTATCATGTTAGGAATTAAAACTGAGAAGTAGAAAATATTTACTTGGTAATTTATTTCAAAATTAACAATAGTAAGTACATACTCTACATTATACACATTACATGTTTATAAATAAAATATTTTGAAGAAAAGTAGCCATACTTTCCAAGACAAAAAACGTTAGTGAGAAGAGTGGCATTCTTTTACTTTTTTTTTTTTTTTTGCCATTCTGTTGAATAGTAGTCTGGTTTAAGACTGCTGGATTCTCATATCTGCTTCTGTATTCTAGCTGGTATGGTATCACATGTCACTCAGGAGAGAATGATAGTGAAAAAGGCAAGGAAGGTCTTAGTATCATTATGATAATAGTTTTGACTTTGCAGAGTCCCTGAAAGGATCTTGGGGACCTCCAGGGATCCCCTGATCCAAACTGGAGAACCACTGCTCTAGAACAAACAGCTTTAGCATGGAAACCTCCAGTGAACAGGCACCCAAGTTGGCCCTCTCAGTGGGGGGATTTGCTACCTTACTCCAAACCACCATGAGTTAATTCATTTCTTAGCTGATTAAAAACTCATATTTTCTTCTCAACACTTTATAATCCTTACTTGTAAAAACATTAATTTGAAATGTTTTGATTTCGTTCATTCGAAGCCAGCAATGTCCATTAGAAATATAATGTGGGCCATTTATGTAATTTAAAATTTTTAGGGGGCCGGCCTGGTGGCATAGTGGTTAAGTTTGCGTGCTCCGCTTCGGCGGCCTGGGGTTCGCAGGTTCGGATCCTGAGCATGGATGTTAGCCCAGGGCCAATCTTCCTCAGCAAAAAGAGGAGGATTGGCAACAGATGTTAGCTCAGGGCTAATCTTCCTCATCAAAAAAAAAAAAATTTAGTAGTCACTTAAAAATTAAAAAGCAACAAGTGAAATTAATTTTAATAACGTATTTTATTTAACCCAATATTTAGAAAATATCATTTCGGCATATAAAATCAACAAAAATATAATCATATGAAAGTAAAATCACATAAAATCAATATAAAATATTAATGACATTTTACATTCTTTTTTCATATTAAGTCTTCAGAATTCAGTGTCTATTTTCACTTATAGCACATCTCAATTCATATACTAAATTTTCATCAGAAATACTTGATCTGTATTTAGATTTCATAAAATTCCACAAAATTTGAAAAAGTACATATTCAAGTTCTCCCAATAACTGAATGGAGTATCAGTATTCAAATTAATTAAAATTAAATGAAATTAAAAATTCAGTTTCTCATTCACACTAGCCACATTTCAAGTGCTCAATAGCCACATATGGCTAGTGGCTGCCATATTGGACAGAGCAAATCTAAACTTTATCCTCTGCTTTCCTTATCCATCTCATCTCTTAGTTCTTCAGTGCTTAGAAGCCTGATTAGGAAAAGTTAATCATCCTCATCATTTTTCTAGAAAACTGGCACCACAGTGAGTTTTTTCATAGGCTGGTTAGGATGTTTGACAGAGAGCTCTGCAGCTATAGTCAGCAATGGCAGGTACCCTTTGGGCAGGGTTTCCAGGACTTTCTCATTTGATGTGTTCATGTACATAGAATAATCTCACACTGTTACTAATACAGCTGTGAAATATACTGCTGCTCCCAGCCAGCCCTGGAATGGACCTCTCTCTCATTGGACATGGCAGGAACTTGAATGGGATGACACCATGAAGGACTTAGACAAGGCTGCTGTGCTTACTGGGACTAAGCACCGGAAAGTTCGCTAAATTCTTAGCGATGAACTCCACATCAGTGTCAGAAAGATAAGGCAGGTTTTCTTGCCTTTTGTCTTCCTGTCTCCATTCGCTTTCCAAAAGGTAAAGGGAAGCAATGGAATGAAATTCCAGGCCAAAAACACTGAGGGTAAAGATGCAGCACTGAGGTTAGCATCTTATAACTCAAAGGCAGCAAAAGTAATTTAACAAGTTTCAAAGGAGAGAGCCAAAGAAAGTCTGTACAGCATTAAAGACTTTGTTCTGTTTGTGAATTGCATCGTCTTCAAACCATTTCAAATTCAGGAGAATGAAAGCTACCCCATTTTACACAATGAGGATCTCTTTCTTGAACTCCCCAAATAAAAAAGACTAGAATTCAAAGTCTAACCATTTGGTCCCATTACTGCAAGTTTTGTAGTTGGTCAAGTGTTTGATTCTCGTCATTGAGTGGGCAAATGAGAAAATGAGTTTTATCTCCTTCAAATGTTCTCCCTTCCCCAAGTTGACTGCTTAAGCTTTTAGCCAGTCTTATCATTCCGTCATATCCATTCTCCTAATGTTGGACTCATTCAAGAATCCTGCATCTGAATGCATGATGTCATTTCAAATAAATCTAAAAGGAACTGGAAAGCATCTGGAATTTCCTTATCTGAGGTAGCCAAACTAAATAAACTTAATTCACATCCATCACAGGAGCTCAGTGAAGGCTAGCACATTCTGGTTGAAATATTGCACACTAGATGACGTGTGAAGACTGAGGTTATCCTGGGCTCCTTATTGAACTGGATACCCTAACTTTTCTGTCTCCAGGTTCACAGTGCAGGGTGTCAGAGGAGCCATGACCACATGATACTGGCTAGGCACGAAATGTCTTTCAATTAATACACCCAACTCTTAGAGTTAGGAATTGCATAACTAAAACAGTAATTGTGCTGCCATCTTGAATACATTTGGATTTGGGGAAGCCAAGCCTTTTCTTCAGCACTCACCCTAAAGGAGCTAGGGTCATCAAAAGATGGAAGAAAAAAAAAAAGGTTAAATCAGAGTGTTAGAACTATTAGGGACCTTAAAGATTATCTAGTGCTATCTCTCTGTCCCTGAATGGTTTTGCTTTTAAGACCATTTTAATGATCTTTCCCCTTTCCGGGTAAGATGTAGTTTTGCTTTACTAGAATCCTCAAGAAATTTTAAGTGAAGCATTAGCTAGTTCTAGAACTAAAGAAAGCCCAATGGTTTCTTCTCCCCTTCCATGCCCAAATTCTCTTCCATCTGCTGACTCTCTAGTTCCACCATTCCAGGTTTATCCTTTCAGCATTAGGCCTGTAATTGCCATTAAAATGCAAATACCCTAGGAAAGGCTAACACTTAAATCATTATCAGGTGTTTTCACTTTGGTGCTAGGAAAGGTCAAAGTAAGGTGTGGTTAGTTTTATATCAGGAAGGCAAGGGGATTGGAGAGAGGAAGAGGGAATGCCAGCCTGGAGGGCAAAAAGCTCCCAAGTGGGAACTTGAGGGCCCTACTTGTGGCTCAACAGACTCTGGCCCCTTCTTCCAAAACATCTGCATTTGTATGAATTTATCTTTGGACTTCCTGTGGTGATCCAGGTACATGGTAATTGTTCTTGCTGAAACTGGAGCTCTTGCCAAGTGGAAGTTTCTGGGACTGAGGGGCAGCTCAGGCCCAGGGTGAGGGTTCCCAGTGTTGCCAGAGGGTAATGCTAGTGCCTTTCCCATCCCAGTTTGTGGAAATAGCAGTGGGGAGCCAAGCAAGGTGGAAAGGTTAAGGTCTTGTTTTCAATTTTCTTATGAATGGGGACCTCTTATCCAGGATCAAGGGAGAGCGTTGCATAAGAGGGTATATGTAGCCACCCACGCATGCACATCCATGCACACACTGGTACATATACACACACACAAACACACAAAGCTCCATCTGCACATGAATGTTCCTCCTGAAACACTCAGCAAAGCAAGTGACAGGTATTTCCTGTGGGGGTAGTTGGGATTTCAATCCTGGTCTTGCCTCATGGTTGATTTGGGATTGGGATGTGAGTGATAGGAGATGGTGAGTCTGCTTTCTGAGGCAGGATAATGAGTTCCCTAACCTTTATCACTGGGGTAACCCAGTATAGTGGTTAGGAGCCCAAGCTGTACCAGTTACCACTTCCAATGCCTTGGGCAAGTTATTTAACTTCTCTTCACCCCAGTTTCCTGATCTGTAAAATGGAGGTAACACTAGTATCTACCTTATAGAATTGTTGTGAGAATTAATTGAAAAGGCACATACAAAGCATATAAAACAATGTCTGACACATAGGAGGTGCATAATAAAGATATGCTGAATGAACAAAAAATTAATTTTATCGTTATTCATTATATTATTACCATGAGGAAACTTCCATTACATGGTGGCTTCAGATTTAGTGGGAAGATTGAGGAGAATCTTATTAAGAGTCACAACTTCTAGGCCAGCCCCGTGGCTTAGCGGTTAAGTGCGCGTGCTCTGCTACTGGCGGCCCCAGTTTGGATCCCGGGCGCGCACCCACGCACCGCTTCTCCGGCCATGCTGAGGCCGTGTCTCACATACAGCAACTAGAAGGATGTGCAACTATAACATACAATTATCTACTGGGGCTTTGGGGGGTAAAAAGGAGGAGGATGGGCAATAGATGTTAGCGCAGAGCCAGTCTTCCTCAGCAAAAAGAGGAGGATTAGCATGGATGTTAGCTCAGGGCTGATCTTCCTCACAAAAAAAAAAAAAAAGAATCACAACTTCTGTTCTTATGGTAGGGCCAGATTGCCATGCAGACTCATCTGCAGTTATTTCTCAGTGTATGAAGGAAAAGGAAAAACAACAACTAAATGTCTCAAAACAAAACAAATGATGAAGTCTGGGGTGAGGCGGAGAGGGGGATTGACATCTTACAATCAAATAAAGGCATTGCCACAGAGCAGCTTCTGGAGAGACAGTTGGGCCAGGCCTGGGTTTTTTATTTTTCTAGCTCCAGACTTTGACTGGTTGGAAGTATTGAGCTTCCTTTTGGATTTGAATGAACCATAAAAGGAAAGCATATTGTTCCCTTTTTTCAGCACTTCTCACTCCTTGCTCCCCTCTTTACTTCCTTTCCTGGGTCTCTGCTCCAATATAAGAAATCAAAATGGTGGCACTTCCTTGATGAGAGCAGAGACTAAGTAGCTGTGGGGCTCTATAGGGGGATGAAGTGCTCCATAAACTCTACTTGGCTGATCTCCTGACGAAAAGCAACTGGCAGATGGGGAGCTGGGGTATGCTTTATCATTGATGCTCCCCATTTCTTGACCATGTGCTAAGGACTGCTTCAGTGGACCCTGGCATTAAGGCTGCTGGGGTTGGAACAGCTGTGGGGCAGGGCAGCTCCAGCCAGGGCCTGCTGGGCCTGTAATTTTTCCACACATGTTCACATATGTACAGGGATCCAGCAGATAGGCAGCAAGCAAGCTTGGGTAGCAATCCACTGACAAGTAGCAGTAGCTCTGAATAAATCACAGCGGCCTGGGTTGCAAATTTCGCTCCAGGGGATGGGGACTTAAACAAGGAGAAAAGGCGTTCACCCAACTTTTTCCTGAAATGCCAGAGGAATAAAACAGGTCAGCGGTGAATATGAAATTAGCTTTTGGCCAGTCTCCAAAGAGATTTGACCTATTTGGGAGTCATTGAGGATAAGCCAAAGGAAGTCCAGTGGCCTGCATCTTGATTTGTCAAGGGAGAAGAGCAAGGGTAAGGACCGCCAGATGGCCAGATTGCCTGAGTCACTTGTTATGGAGCATAAGAGTGAATATGGCTAGAACTCATGAGAAGGGTTCTGGGACATTGACTTTGGGGTGAACTCTTGGCACAATTTAGCATGCAAATGTTAACCCTGGCAGATGCGTTGGTAATCTGGTGTGCCAGCTCAGTGGCCCTGGTCACTGAAAGGACCATATCGGATTCTGAAAACCTTCCTAGAGGTTAAACTCTTCTCCAAGACCCTTCTGTAAAAGGTAAACTCAGGCCAAGTCAGCAAAGGGAATGTGGACTGCTAAAAGGCTTCAGTGGAGAGCTAAACTACAAAAATACTGAGGCCAACTCCACTACAGCCTGGCAGGTCAGAGTTGGTAGTGGATGTAGTTGGTGCCCTACCTCTAACTCCTTTACCAGCTGGTACACCCCTCCTCCAGCTGCTGTGAGTGTGGGCTGCTAAAGGCTACAGCTGCTCCTTCCCCAGAGAATTGCTGTCTGCCAAATGTTAGCCCCGCCAACCCTCTTGCCTCAAGGTGAGACCAGCTCTGTGATGCAATTTGTACTCCAGAGCCTCCTGCGGGATCAGGCTGAAGCAAATCTCCAGCTGAGGCCACATCCTTGCTTAGTCCCTTGCCCTCTTGCATCCTGCTTTCCTCATGCCCCTTCTGAGAGCACCCCCTCCATACATCACTTGAACAAGAATCCCCATCTTAGACTTTGCTTCTAAGTAACCCAAGCTAAGAAAGAGTTGGCGGAAAGGGGCATTTGAGAAAAGTCCCAAACCTGACTCCACATCAGAATCACCTGGGCAGCTCTAAAAATACAGATTCTCAGGCCCTACATCCAGAGATTCTGATTCAGTGGGTCTAGGGTGGGGCCTGAGATTCTGTAGTGTTCCTTAGTGGATCCTTGGGAATTTTAATGCAGCCAATCCTTTGACCAATGGGAACCACTCATTCTAACGCATCATCTTTATTTCCTTGCTTAGATCTTTTAGGAGACATTTATTGATCAGGTTCAGAAACAAAGCACACAATCTGTCAAAGATACGAAGAAGCAGAGATTTAAATAAAAGCATCCTCAGTTCTTGGCAGATCTCTTGAAGTCCAGCATACCATGCTGACTCTCAGAACTTTTTAAGCAAATTGTATCTTTACTTTTTTTTTTTTCGTGTGTGTCCCGAAATGTAAAGGTCTGTTTGGTTGGGAAAAGGGAGGCTCTTTTGAGGCACTGAGTTGCCATGGAGCTTTCCAAAAAGGGATATTTGACCAAACTTAGGATTTAATTAATGCTTCCCAGTCTCCATGCTCAGAAGTATTAACCTACTAACCCCCCTGTCACTAACAGGCCTAGATTTTCAATATTATTGGTTGTGTGGATGATTTGGTGAAGAAATTCAAAGAGAAATATTTTGGTCTATTATCAGGGACCCTGTGATAGGAAGATTCATGAATAGATTCTCATGAAAGACACAATCCTAAGGAATTTTAAGCAAATTGATTAATTAAATAACTGAATGAAGATGGTTCAACCTAATGCAGAATAAGGGAGTATTCTGGATTTTGTAATGACAATGATGATAACAGTGGTAAGAATAGCAACAAAACATGATTGCTCAGATTTGTTTGAGTGCTTACTATGTTTAAGGATCAGCACTAATTACTTGGTCTGCATTATTTTATTTAATCCTCCCAGCAACTCCTGGAGGTAAATATATCAGTTGGGGATTAACAAAGGCTTCCAAAAGATGGAACTTTATTTCTCTCTTATGTAAAAGAGGTCCAGAACTGGTATGGAGACTCAGCAGTAATGAGAGACCAAGGTTCCTTCCAGCTCCTGGTTCCATTATTATTAGATTGTGGCCCTCATCTTCGTGGTCCAGGATAGCTACTGGAGCTCCAATCATCACATCATTGGCCCAAGCAGGAGGATGAAAGAAGGAGCACCATGCTTGTCTCCTAAAGAGACATTCTAGAAATCCACACCACAATTGCTTTTATCTCATTGGCCAGATAGCAGCCCCTAGCTACAAGGGAGGCCTGAACATGTAGCCTTTTGATTGTATGGCAATGGACCCAGTTTAAAAAATTGAAATTTTTATCAATTTGATGGGGAAGGCAAACATGGAAGGTTTGGTAGGAAATTAACAGCCATAGTAGGTAATATTCTTATCACCATTCTGCAGATAAGGAAAATGCACTGAGGGACTGAGTGACTTGGCCATGTTCACACAAGCTATAGGTGGCAGAGCCACGGTAGGACCCAGGTCTCTCTGACTCGAGCATCCCTCTCTTGACTACTATACCCTCCTGCCCATTTTTGCTATGTTGTACAACAGTTATGTTTCCTTAAAGATGCATTTGTTCATTTCCTGTTTTCTTCCTGGTGTGCCTTTTACCCCCTTCTTTGCGTAAATCTTAGCCATGCTTCGAAGCTCAGCTCCAGTGCCCCAGAAAGCCCTTCCCTACACCCCAGCTGCTTTCTTCATTCAGCAAATGTTTATTGAGCATCTATGATGTGCCAGGCACTATTCTAGGCACTTGGGCTTCATCTATGATAAAAACAAAGACTCCTGCTAGCTTATAGCTATGTGATCTTGGTCACGTTCCTTAAGCTTTCTGAGCCTCAATTTCCTCATGTATCAAATTAGAATAATAAAACTTACGGCACAGGGTTATTGTAAGGATTAAATAAGATACTATATAGAAAGCGCAGTCACTGGCAAATCATTAATTTTTGAAAAATGGTACCTATTGCTATTATTATTATTGTTGTTGTTGTTGTTGTTGTTATGAACATGTCTGTCTTCTCCTATAAGCTGTAAACTTCTCATGGGCAGGAATAGTACCCACGGCCTTCTGGTATCACCCAAATATCTAACCAAAGTCGGGGCTTAGTAAATGTTTGGTGAGTGGATGCAAAGGGTCTCCCGGTAGAGAGGATTTCCTGCTTTCCTATGCTGCTAGATTTAGGAAACAGTGAGAAACAGACTAAGCCCTGTAGGAACTTTTTTTTTTTTTTTTTTTGCCTAATTTAAGCTGTGAGATGTGGTGGGTGGTGTGCTAGAGAAAAACAAGACTGAATAATAATCTACTCCTCATACTCTCCTGGAAGGCCTCAGAAAGAAAATATATTCTTTTTTCCTTTTACGGTTTCTTTTTTTCACCTTCTCTGATAGATTTAGTGTTCCAGCAAACCTCTTTTTTGTATTTCTTCTGTCTCCTAATTCTCTTCTCTATACTTCTCTATTGCTTGCTTTAGTCTCTGCCACCTATGGGAATAGTGCTGCTGGCCTAGTGTCCACAGAAGAAACTTCTGGAAGTCAAGAGGCATTGTGCATCTGGGGTCCCGGAGCTGTAGCATCCTAGTCCCAGAGACAGCACCCCACAAAAAGATAACAGTGGTTGCATCAAAACCACATGTCAGGTTTGCTGACCACTGAACTCCCTCCATTTTGTCTCCTCAGCACAGCCTTCCCCTCGGCCCTTCTACAAAGGTGAAAAGCAAGTTCACAGGATGAGGGGCCTTCTTTCTTCCCTGACATCTGGTTTGATTCTGGGCAGCTAAATAGTGGCTGTGCCATGAACAACAAAAGTTAATTCACTGTGGTTTTTAAACACCAAGTGCAAATATTTTTCCTTTTCAGCTTGGGGTCACTGGAAGGGAAAAAACAGGGCTGAGAAGGAGATTAACCTTTTAAAAACTATTATGACTTCCCATAGAAAATAAAACAATGGCATCATTTCCTTCCATTCGTGAGAGTCTTTTTATGAGTGATTGTTGTTTGAGGCAAGACTGGGACTCTGAAGAAGATTTTTAAAAACTGTTTTAGTTTGGTTTTCTACTCAAAAGCCCACCATGATTGCTTTTACGAGTCCACACAAATCCCAGTGAAGCCCAGAGCCACCCTCTTTGCTTTCTCTCTTGTCTGTCTTCATCCCTGGCTGCCTTTCCCTCCACCCTCTCTCTAGCCCTTTGATTTCTTCCCTCCAGCAGGGCCCTGACACTGCTAATGGGAGGGAAATGCAGGCAAGAACACTTGCAATTTGCAGTATTTTAGGCAATGGCCATGCCATCCGCTGATGCCACTAACAGATGCTTGGAAGGCTGAAGATTCTGTCTGGGTCACTTCTCTGAGGTTCCAGCCAGACTTTCTGTTGATTTGGGCTGTCTTAAGGCATCCCACAACCTCAGCACCATTCAGTTCCTCTTCAGAAATGAAGTTACCCATTCTGGCTCTTGCTCCACATGATAAGGAATGGAAGCATCCAATGCAGGGAGCTGACGCCATCAGCAGAGACCTGGCAACTATCTGAGAAGAAAGCAAGCCCATCCACATCACTATTAGTTATTTCAATGTTCTCTCTGGACTGCAAAACAAAAGCTCTTCTCTGACTTTCCATTAGTTTCTCTTCTTTCCTTCTGTTCACCCTTCCAGCTTTTGCACATGGATTCAGTGGCTGGGTTCAGGTGGGAGGTCAAGTGTGTGCCATGATGACATAAAGGCTATTAGAGCTAAAGCTGTGGAAGTCCCTACATTCTCCCTTTCTTGCCAAGAGGATGACTTGAACAGGCTCCAGGATGGTTGATGTTTGTGAAGGGGCTCGAGGATCCTTGCCATGTACTATTACTGTTGTTATTGGCATCACAGGAATCTAACATGTTGATACAGGTGGTGTGTGTGTTGGGAGTAGGAGAGGATCAGAAATTGATTTGCAACCTGCAAAGAGCAAACTCCAATTGTATCCCACCCCCCATCCTTTCAGTGTGTGTTCAAATATTTGCAGACCTGTTGAACAGCTCACCTTCACACCAACCTAAAATTTCACAGCCAAGTGAACCAGTCCCAGCCTTGTGAGAAGAATGGGTGGCAACGTGGGGCAGCCGTGGGGTGATGGAATGGGATGTATTCCTTCTCATGATTGGACAATTGGCATAGAGGCTGGGCTGCTGTGGCTCCCTAGGTTTTAGTATTTGTCCAGCTTCTGGTCTCTGGCAGTGTGCTAATGGTTTCCATAGCCACGTGGCACTTGGCAGAGCTTCTCAAACTGATGTGGCCTGAGAGTCTGCATTTCTAACAAGCTCCCAGGTGATGCCATGCTACTGACTGCCTGGCCTTTTGCACTTGGAGCAGTGAGGCTGTAAAAACGTACCATTGCATTCTAAACTCCTCCAGGGCTGGAAAAGGAAAGTGCTAAGCCCCTCCTCTGGAGACAGGGTGTGTCAAAGGCTGCCCTGGAGTCCTGATTTGCCATTCAAGTGAACCCTGGAGGGATTAGCAGCTGGCCCAGGACTTGGGTGAGACCATCTCCCCCTCCAGGGGGGAGTCCTGGAGGCAGCGCAGATGTTGTGTGAAAATCTGCCACCCTCCTTGCCGAAGGTTGCCCTCTCTCGCCCTCCCGCCCCCCTGCTCTGCCTGCCGACTTAAGCAGATCAACTTGCAGCTCTCTGGGACTCCGAGAGGGCTTTGTATAAAAGAAAAGGCCCGTCCTTAAGAAGCAGAGCGGGAATCCAAGCATGCCTCTCGCCTGCTGCATGCCCAAGAATGCAGGTATTTGGGGTTTGCAGCATTTCCTGGCAGGACAAAGGGGGAGGGGAGTTGGGGGAGGCCAGCCGGGCCTAATGGAGAGGGGTTTGCACTGCAGCTGCTTCCTATGCTGGGGCGAACGAGAAGTATGTTTTCTGAAGAAAGTGAGCCCTTTCACAGGAACAGACGTGAGGAAGAGAGACCGTGCCTGACCCTCAGGGCTGACCTTGATACTTGTGGTCAGTGGCTCCTAAGCTTTGGGGACTTTGAGTTATTCATTCTGGCTGGCCAAGTTTGCAACTCTGTGCTCCTTCTGAGGTGCTGGACCACTTAAGACAGAGAGGACAAGCCTTTCTCCCTCCTCCTCCACTCTGATATTTGTATGTCTTCCAAGAGGCCCCGGAGGGTAGCCCAAGTCGGGGTTTCAGGACAGGATTCTCAGGCTCTCGCCCGGGGCTGCTGGGAGAGGCCACTGTAGGCTCAGGCCTGCATCCTGCACCGGCTGGCACTGGGCCCAGCCTGCTTGTCCCTTTCTCCTCTGGCACCCCGCGCCCTCCTGTCTTCTCGGAATTCCTCAGTATCCTGCCCTCATCCTGAGATTACACAGAGAGATTTATTTATCTCCCTATGGCCCCAAAACAGCCTGAACTGGGAGTCCCCAGACCCAAGTTCCCAATTTCTAGTTTCTGTTCCATCTTAAATGGCCTTAAACCATTTGGAGGGCGTGTCATGATTTCTGTAGTCCTCTAAACCTTACTTCACAATATTCCTTTATCATGGAAGGTCAGCCACACAATTGAACCCTGTTTGAAAAGTGTTGAACTATTTGCAATATTCATCCTGCATTGGGGTTAGTCCTTCCATTTTAACTCAGGCTCCTGACGTCAGGGACGGTGCCTTTCTTATATTTCTCCTAGAGACTCCACCCCCCCTCCCAGTCATGTTGAGCATGCAGAGGCTGGGCAGTGTGATTGTCGAAGCCTCCACTCTCCTTGCCCCAGCTAAACCACCTTATTGCACATTTGCCTCCACTGTCTCTGTGGAGACTGATGCACAGCACGGCCATGCTCCAAGGGCCACGCATTGGCCTAACCACTACCAATACGGTTGTATGCAGCCCTGGTCCATGCAAGCGTTGTTCTGCCCCGCCATTAGAGAACACTCCCTCTGAGTTGCTTTTCCAGGTGTGGTGATGGGGAGGCACTGGTTTGTGCCTGCTTTGTTACCTAAGATCCCTTAGGAGGGGAAGGAAACGTGCCTGTGGACCAGGCAGCTTCTAGTGGGTGCCACTGAAACTCTGTCAGTTTCTTCAGGGCATTGCAGTTTCTGAATTTGGGGGTAGAGAAGTTGTGCAAATCCAAATCCCTAGTATCATATATGCTTATGATGAATAACCATTATTTGATGTGCAGGCCACACCTCAGACCAATTAAGCCAGAATCTCTGGGGATGGACTCAGGCATCAGTGCATTATTTTAAAAGCTCCCTGGGTGGATTCTAAGGTATAGCCAGGGTTGAGAATCCCTCACTTAGGTAAGAAGTAAGGACTCCACTCCCACTCTAACCCCCAATTTCCCTCAGGGAACTGAGTGAGACAATTAAGGACCTAAGTTCACACATTTTCATAAGGATCAGTGGATTCAGGGGAGAATGTCCAACAGCCAGGTAGTATTCATCAGGCCTGAAGGACTATGTAATGGGAGAGAGTACCAAAAACGACCCTTCCAGGTGCCTGCCAGAAGTTTCCAGTCTAAGCTCAAGAAGAACAATGGGGAGAAGGCCTTTAGAACAGCTTGACCCAGTTTACCTTGGAGAGTTGGAGATCCAAGGCCTGGTGGTGGCTGGCAGGCCAGGGAGGGATGGGGAAAGCTGCAGGGCTACATGGCAGAGGGCTCAAACTTCTTGGAGCTTCTGGCACTTGATGAGTTTGGCATCTTCTGGCATTAGTGTCAGCAAGGTCATGGCACCCCGCCAACTCTGGACAGCTCACAAGTGGGGAGACCAAACCTTAATCAAAGATGCCTCCAAGTAGGACTTGGCAGATATTGCATTCAGCACAATAAAAGCTGAGGGAAAAATGACTGCTTTTTGTCTCAACAGAAATTTTATTACACTAGGTTTCATCATAAAAATGCTGTAATTTTGAATGTGTGTTTATTATGTACACAATGTAGTTATTCCATTCTTCACCATCTTTCAAACTTGAGTCTCATGGGAGTTTGATTAGGTTTATAGCCATGGAACGATTGTTCCATTGGATTACCTTATAAGCATAGGAATAATTCAGGGAAAAATAAAACTCTCTGCTTTCTTTCCTCCTCAGCCTCTGCCGAATCTCTCCAGCCTGGAGGCAGGCACAGCCACGTGCTGACAATGTTAGATCTTGTAGCTGATAGACTATATGGGGGTAGACTTAAAAGGGATAGCGTGGTCTTCAGGAAAACTGGAGCATGGGACTCAAGCTTCAGGCTCCTGTTGCATCCAGCCTACAAGGGTGTCTTGAGCAGGTGTGAGAACCACTTAAGCTGATCAGGCAAGCTCTCAGGGCCCAGACCCTTATGCCAACCCATAGTCGGGGGCCAGGGGCCCCAACAGCTACTGCCATTCTTTATGCCCAGATCTCTGGGCATTTATGTTTCCCAGAAACAAAGCTTTCACATCAGTATGAATATAAGCTCAGGTCCCTAGTTCATTCCTGGGAAGTCCACATTCAGAGGGAGCAAGGGGTAGGCTGCCACCATCTTGTGACAAAGTCTGTTTTGTCCATTTTATTGGTGTTTTCCATTTTTAATTAATTGATCTGGTTTTATATTCATTTACTTGAGTTTTAAACTTGTTTTTTTCTATTTCTTAAATTGAATGCTTAGTTTAAAAAATAAATACGAGAACTGAGAGCTATAAATTTACCTCAGAGTACAGCTTTGGTCATTTCCATTGCTTTTACTATGTGGGCTTATTGTTATGGGTTTCATCCTCTAGATGATTAGGTTTTGGAGAGGCAGCATGGTGTGGGGAAAATGGGCTTTGGTGTCTGCCAGATCTGGGTTTGAATATTTACGCTGCCATTTATCAGTTGTGTGACTTTGGGAAAATTACAGGATTGCAAATTCCTTATTTCTAAAATGGAGATGATAATATCTGCCTTGTGTATTCTTTAAATGAGGATGAAATGAAAGAATGCAAGCAAAAGACTTGGTATAGTATGCCTAGTAGCTGCTCAATCCACAGTAGCTATGGATAATACTCATATTTAAAATAATATGCCTTTGGCACAGGCAAAAGCTTTGTGGCTGGGAAGCTGCTCTCCATTTGCATGTCTTAGGCAGAGGGCCAGGACAGTGGATGTCCTTTGTGGATCAACCCACTTATCGTAACGTCCTCCAGAGGCACTGGCAGATGGGACATGAAAATACCAACAGTATGCCTAGAGGAGGGCATGCAGCCAAATGTTACACTGGATTGAGCATGCCGAGGCGAGCCAGGAAAAAACTCAGCACAGCACAAAAACTCACCATTGAGAAATTCCTCTGAAGTTTCTTAGTCTCTGTCTCTTGTGGAATCTTCCTCAATAGAATATTTGAGCTGCTCTGTCCCAAACCTGGCCTCTTTCCCAGCTACCCAACTGGGTCGCTTCCCACTCTGTATGGCCTTGACTGCTCATCATGGCCAGGGCCATGAAGGAGGCTAGCATTTGGGGAGCTAAACTTTATGGAGCAGCATCTCTTTGCTAGTCACTGGGCTTGGCTCTGGGCATCACACATGGCTAAGACACCATTCTGCCCCTGAAGACTGCCAAGTCAGGAGCACCATGAGCACCAGAAAGGCCAGATATAGTACCTCGGGGTCCATCCACAGGAAGGAGGGACCAAGTCTCCCTCATGGAGTGGTGTGGGAAACCAAGTGAGGTCGATGGAGGAGGGGACTTTTGAACTGATTCTGTTAGGATAAATAGGTTAAGGTGTATCAAGTTTTGGGTGGATTTTTGTTTGTGGGTTTGTTTTTGGTTTTGTCTTATTTTGTTTTGTTATATAGATGATGACAGAATGAGCTCACTCCGATGATCTTCAAAACTAAAAAAAGTACCTAGTCTCTAAAACCAAGGGAAACATCTTTTATAGAGCCAATATTTTGTAGAAAATTAAAGCCTACTTGCTTTGGGTTGATTCTTGCCTTCTCTAAGTCTGGGGGGTGGGGAGGTGGAAGAGATGGTAAGATTAGGAAGGGATAAGGCTGCAGGAAGGTATAAACAACTGTAATCTGCTGTCCACACCCTCTCTTTCCTGCATAGCCCTGCTGTATGAACACTGAGGTGGAAGTTACTTGTCTGTGTTCAAGGCAGCATCCTCTAGTCTTCTCTGAAGCCCACCTGTGCTTCTGAACACTCTGTTGGGTAGCATGGCTCCCTCCTTCCTCGGTGCCTCTTTTTGGGTCAGCAGGAATACTGAGAAACTCCAGTCTCCTGAGGGATGCTGGCCTTGCATGTGGCTATAACTCTTTGACCTTGAGTGTGGTGATGACTACTGGCTCCCAAAGTGGCAGAAAGGAGATGCAGAAGGGAATTCATCTCAGCCATATCCTCTCACAATTGAAACACACAGGACTGGTTCTTCAGCATTCAGAGGCCAAATGTCCAACTCCAATAAGAGGAAAGATGCAAATATTTCCTCAGCTTTGAAGAACTGAGGCCTCCCAGGAATGTTATCTTTGCTCCTTTCTTGCCCCTACCCTACAAAGTAGCACAGAGGGAGTTTTGATTTATACTTTAAGATAGAATAAATCACTCTTCTCTCACTGCCTTGTCTTTGTGTTATGCTTGCCATGGATGGCATTTGGCCATTAACAACTAGGATCCCTCTTCCATCTAAGTTTTTATCCCTGGAAACCTTCACCAGCAAGTTAGAGCTGGATGATTAATTTTGAAATAAGGATGTGCTTGAGAACAGGCCAGGGGCACACATCAACAGCCACAGAGCCCTTGGCTTAAACGGAAGATAAATTACGCATCCTAACTAATGCAGGCCTGTAGCTTCTGCTCTGAAAGCCAGGGGTGATGACAGGGGCCACAGGTTTCTAGTACTTTCCATACTTACCTTGGGAGGCAAGCAAAATGGCTGCCTGGGAGAATTAAGATAATTGTGTATTGAGTGCTTTTCCTTGGGAAGAAGTTGATTTGTAGGTTCTCTTGATTAGGCTTTTATTTTTTCCCCTTCTGCCCCTCTCCTCTATGCATTTACTTGCTTCATTAAAAAATTTTTTTTACACGGAAGACATCATGGGTAAGAAGAGGAGATTTTATTTTGAAGAACAATGATCACATTAACAAGGTGACAGCAGATAAGCTAAAAGTCACTCCATTTTCTGCTGGGGAAAAATGTTCTTTGTCAGCAAATCGCATTCTGCTTCTCTTTGTCTACTTTCCTTTTATAGGAGGGTGGCAGGCCCAGCCACTGATGGACTGAAAAGAAATAACTGGGAGATAAGATACACCCTTGATTCATATAAGAAGGGAAGCTTTTGAGTTCAATGATAAAAAATGACTTCCTTTCCTGTTCCACAACATTCTTGTGGCTGGAGCTCTCTGTAGGACAGTAACATTTCTCTGCCATTGGTCCAAAGTATCAAGCAGAAAATAACTATGAAATCTGAAACTTAGTAAAGGGCAAAATTCCAATTCATTGCAATTTAATAGATGTCTGGGCCTGGATCAGATTCTGTAGGTACAGAATCTCCCTACATCCTGCCCTGTATTTGGGACAAAATTGAGGACTCCCCCTACCTTTAAAGTATTGCAGACACATCCAGAGCCCCAACCCATCAGTGAAAGAATGGTCAAACCAAACTGGTGTGTAATTACATCTGCAAGTGTATCTATAAAAAAAAAAACCAAGAGGCTACAAAAACGATCAAAGAAAAAGTGAATGGGGGATGAAGGAGGTGAAGAGAGAAAAGGAAGGAAGCTTCCTGAAGGAGCTGAGATTTGAGCTAGGCTTTGATGGATTGGTAGGAATTCATTATCCAGGAGAAATGTTCTGGGGTTATACCTCTGTAAGCTTTGGTTTCTTCTGCAAAATCTCATAGGATTGTGAAGATTGAGTGATGTAATGAAAATAAAGCACATAGCAAAGTGCTTGGCACATGATAAGGACTGAGTGAATATTTGTTGTTGTTATTACTATTATGAGGAGATAGTGTTGGAAGCATGTGAGCAAAACCTTCAGGGTCCTTCACAGGGAAATGATGCTATCACTCATAGGTAATTAAAACCCTTTTCCTTCTAATCTTACCCCATTTTTTCTGAGGCTGACTCTCATCTTTCATATCTTCCATACTTTGGTTAATTTCAGTTCACCTCTGGCAAAATGAAAGCAGATTCAACCAAGATCAAAAGATGTTTTTAACCTGACTCCGTTTCCCAATATGACATCTTATACACTGGTTTATAATTTCAATAGTGGATGGATATTTGAGTGAAGGTGTAAATATAAACCCAATATCTTATGCAAGCATTTCTCTTGGGTTTTTGTTTCCAACAACTTATTTTAGCAACTTCAAAAAATATTCACTCAGGGAATTTTTTTCTTCTAATCTGTGGTTTCATTCAGGTCATAAAGGAAAGGTGTTTCTGGGAGGAAGCAATGAAACTTATTTCTTCTAAAGTTTGGTAGTTAAGATAGAAGGCTAAGTACTTTTGCATCATAAATGATCGATACAATGTGTTTGAGAGGGGCTTGTCCATTGACATTGGGGGCTGAGGAGATTTTGGGCCCGGTGGTTGGGGAAAGCCAGGATGTTAATATTAAAAGTCATTTAATGACCCCTTATTATGTGTTCAGCAGGACAATGGTAATTGCTCTGTCATAGTTGATTCTTATTGCAACCCTCTGATGCAGGCACAATTATGCTTGTTCCATAGATGAGGAAAATGAGGCTTAGAGTATTTACATGACTTGCCCAAGATTATAGCTCAGATGTTGACGAGCCAGGACTTGGACCCAGGTCTGTCTGACTCCAAAACCCATGCTTTTTACCACCAGGTTACTCTGCCTGCAGGGGTTTGAAAATAATGACCCCAAACTAAACGTGAGGGTGGTGTCTTTAGGTTATCATACAGGTTAAGAGTTAAAAGATGTGCTATGGCCTATGCTGTAATCTCTGCTTAAGAAAACTTAGTTCTGATTTGAAGGAGCAAATACCTATCAGCAGAGATGGCCCCCACCAAAATATGAGCCTGTTTGTGAGCTGAGAAGAGGTGTCAGACAAGGGACAGAACCAGTAGTGTCCTGTATCTTGAGAAAACAGAGGGGGGTGGGTAAGGCCTTTTACTTTCTCTTTCAGTTCCTATAATGACTCTAGAACTTTTTGCTAATTAACTTAATTGCCTGTAACTGATATATTTATTACCCGGCATTGTTTATCAATGACATATTGTTCAAATATTCATTTCCTAGGAGAAGGTTGTAAATGTCTTCTGGGATCATAAAAGGTGATGGATTAACAAGTGCTGGAGGTTGTGGCAGGTCAAGAAGTTACAGTGCAGAATTTCCTATACCATCGCTTGGATGTGTTGGCTGTTCAGCGTGAAGAGATGGTGTTTTTCAGTGGTGAGGAGGAGTTTGTCCTCTAATTTCCTAACTTCAGCATCCTGGTGAAGGTGCTTGCAGGGATTATACTTTATCTCATTCAAAGTTTCTGAGCAATATAACAAGTAGCAGATATGATTATAGCTCTTCCTGTAGTTACAAAAACCTATTTTTAAATGTCTCCCTTCTACACTTAGCCGTCTTCATACCACCATCTGCTTTCCCAAATTTCCTGAGGCCATTTGCTTTGGATAGCCACCAAGCTGCCCTGGGCCAACAGCACCACCTGTTGGCTGGAACAGACATTTCTTGGACTCAACGTCTTTTTCCAGCTACCTTCTTTGTTGTACTTTGGGATGATAATACATGTGTCCCTGAAATGCCCTATGCCAACTGGGTGTTTCAGTCACGTAACATTGCTTGCATTTTCTCATCACACCGTGCTCTCTCACATACCTCCAGGCTTGTGTACACTTTTCCCTCTCTAGAATGCTTTTATGACCTGTTTCACCTAGCCAACTCCTAATCAGTTTGGAAGCCTTGGCTTAAACATCACCTTCCTTGGGAAGCCTTTCCTGAAATCGCCCAGTTGATTTAGACATCTCTGTTTCCAGAGCCCATATGCTGTGAATGCCTATATTTTAGTGGTGCTTCCAAGGGCAGAGGATGAACCAGTACCCCTATGGGGAACTGAGCCAGAGGGTGGTGATGGAGACAGGTAGAGTCAGGTATGGCCCAAAACAGCGTTCCATAAGATCTTAAGATTTCTTTGTAATTGTATGCATCATCCTAAACATTCCTATAGAATTAGCACTATTTATTTAATAAAAGATAATCTCCCCCTAAACAATTATTGAGTAAAACTAGTGGTCCAGGAAGATCCCCTCGCATCTATCCTGTGCCTTCCTGAACCCCGAGGCACAACATATTGTATCTCGGGAGTATGTGTAAGTCCCTCTGAAAACCATGTATAATACAGTGTCTTTCTAGTCAGCCATTCTATGGATTCCTTCAGAGTAGGGACTAGGTCTTTCATCTCTGCTATAATATTGCCTAGTGGATTTTATTTTTTTTTTTATTTTTATTTTTTTTATAATTTTATTTATTTTTTTCCCCCCAAAGCCCCAGTAGATAGTTGTATGTTATAGCTGCACATCCTTCTAGTTGGTGTACGTGGGACCCGGCCTCAGCATGGCTGGAGAAGCGGTGCGTTGGTGCGCGCCCAGGATCTGAACCCGGGCCGCCAGTAGCGGAGCGCGCGCACCCAACCGCCAAGCCACGGGACCGGCCCCCTAGTGGGTTTTAGATACTCAAAAAATATTACTTTTTTGGAATGAGTGACTCTTTCTAGTGATATTGGGCATAATAAAGAACCAGTGTCATTAATCCTCAAAGAGACAGATATTCCAGTTGTAGACGCCAAGGTCTCCATCAGCCCACTATTCTTTCTCCAGTTATTCTTGCATTTCATCAGGGACTGGCATTTAAGATTAATTTTTAAAACCATCTTCTTGAGTTATGTTAATATTTATTCACTACCATGATACCAGTATTGTTTTCCACTCTTGTTCATTGTAAATGCATATTTCCCCAGCAATATTGTGGAGGAAATAAGCCTTGATGGGCAAACCTGGGACTCTAAATGCCATTTGTAACTTCTTTTCCATGGGAAAATGTGACCTGAATTAAGAAGAAAAACTTACAAATGAACTTTGGAACACTCTGAAGCTGGAGACTGACTGTAGTCAAGCATCAAACCCCCACACCCTGCAGCTTCAGTTTATATGGCTTATTACCCACAGCCTGAGGGAGGGGAGAAGGAAGCCTAAAGCCAGAGACACAAAGTGACATCCCAGAATCACTGGAGTGGGCAGAGATGACCTCAGATTGGTCCTTCCCTCGGGTCTCTCAGGGTTCTACCAGCATCATCATCAGACTACCTTGGATGTGTAATCTTCCCAGGAAGCCAGAAAAATTCATTCTTGCAAATCCTGCTGACATTTGCATCTCTATGATCCTAAAACTGTTCCTTCTCTTAGACAAATGAACACCTGAATCATCTGTTGTCTCTCCTTAAAAAAACCAATTAAAAAAATCTTAAGTTTATTAAGAAATATTAATGAGTAAAGGAGCTCCTATGTACAAAGCAACTTTCTAACGCATGATCCATTTATTATGAAATTATTCTTCAGAAACTTCCCACAGCTTCCCCTTCCTTCTTTTAGAAATGAATTACTCTAAACCAAAACCCTTCAAGAACAGGCCAAACTAGGCCTCAGTTCTCCTCCATGTCACATTCCAGGTGGTGACACATGGATAAAGGGCTTCTGACAAGAAGGGTAGACTTCTCTACCTGGCTTCTCTAGTGTAGCTTCCGGTATATCATAGGGACCGTTGATTCTCCCCACCTGGTCATTTCTCCTTCTGTTCTTCAACTTGACCCCATCTTTAAATGAAGAAATCATCCCTCCCAGATGGGCACATAATTCTATTTTTATGTCTATTGGAAGAAAATAATAGTGATCTGGAAGTGACAGTTCTGCTTCCACCTGGAAGGCAACCAATGGAGGTCCCAGCCTAGAGCCTGAATCCAGTGTCCCAGCCACGTTCTTAACTGGAAAAAGCTGCTGGAAAGCAAATTCAGAGCCTGAACTGGGAGAAACTGCAAATACTGGTATAGAGAGGGTTTTCTTTGTAATTCATAAAGTTTCTCAGTAAAACGTCCCCTTTTCTGGAATATAATTAATACATGTTTAACCGCAAATGTACAAAAGTTATTTAGGGTATAGACTAACATATTTTCTCAGGACTACAAAGAAGGTTTCTTTCTCTCTCCTTCTCTTTTATATGCTCCTTAGAAAACCTTGCCAAAATCAACTAAAAGGGACCCCCTTTCATTACATACATTTTCCCCAAGAAGTAAAATGAACTAAATTAATTCATTTACTCAGCACTGTAAATACCAGATGAGAAAACTATAGACGCATAGATGTAAATACTGCCTCTGTAATTATTTTTACGTTTGTATAACTAGAGGGCACTGAGAAAAAGAAAAAAAAAAGAAATTATTCAAAGTTCAAAGGTTCCCAGATTTACCAAGAAAATAAGAAAAGAAAAGAAAAAGCCCAAGCATCCACATGCTAAGATAGCCAAATAATCAACCAATATGTTACTCACCAGCATTTTCTTCAAAACAAAGGGCTTTTGTTGAAACTGATGAGAACTCCAAATGCTGAATATTTTTTCCTATTAAATAAAGTTAGTAATTAATGTAGTGATTAAGAGTGCAGGAGTTGATTTCCTATGTTGACATTCCAACGTACAGCCAAGGTTGGGAACTACTGCTCTAGGTATTTAGTTGTAACCATTATTTCTTCCTCTCACAGATAGTTCACTTTGGCCCTAACGTGGTTTGTAATTATTCCTTCCTTCCTTTTGAGGGTCTCCATCTGTAGGTTTCCCAAGTGTGTGGGAAGGGAAGGGTGGAGATCTTTTTCCCCCTCTCTCACCTGTGTCTTTGGATACCTTATCTTCTTAAGAAGACAGCCATGGACATTGTTGAATATTACAAAACTAACACCACATTCTAACAAATTGTAGTTCTTCTTGTTCCACGGCATCACTCTGCTATTTCCCTGAGGGGTTTCTGGGGTTATGCATTGGCATTCATAGATTCATAGTCTTTAAACATATCATCTCTCCTTCTCTTCCTTACATCCACCGATTGTTTCTTGAGAGTGGCTCTGGGCCACTCACCTTGGTTATTCTCTTCCCCAAACCACGTGACCCAACATCAGCCTGACAAGCCCAGGATGGGAGGAGGGAAGGTGGGCTTCTGGGACTGAAGGCTAGCCATAGGGAGCCTCTCTGAACTGGCACTTCCATGGGCCATAATTGAAATGATGTGCAGACCTTGAGTTATGACAATATTTGGAGCCATCAGAAAGGATTTACTTTGTTTTTAAGAAGGCTTTAGTTTATCATTGTTTTGCTCAAACTAGCAATTCTCAACCATTTGTATCTGTTTTGTCATGTGGCTAGAAATTTATTTTAAAGAACTGCATCAGCTAGACTTTTCTGTGTAACAAATCACCCCAATATTTAGTGGCTTAAAATTTAATAGGTGGTTCTTCTGGTCTGGGCTGGCTCAGTTGAGCTCTGCAGGGCTTGCTTAAGTGTCTGTAGTCAGTCAGCTGGGGCTGGAAGACGTAGGGTGGCCTCATTCACATATCTGGTTGTTAGCATGCGATGGGCCAGGATGAGGGGGGGCAACTGGGCCACATGTGTCTCATCACCCCAGCCTTCTTTGTAGAGTGGCAGTAAGCATGGGGAGGTACCAAGATCAGCAAAAGTAAAGGCTGCAAGGCTTCTTGAGGTCCAGGCTCAGAACACATACAATGTCACTTCTACCACATTCTATCAGCCAAATCAAGTCACAAAGCCTGCTTAGATTCAAGCTGGAGAAAGACTCCACCTCTTGATGGGAAGAGCTGAAATGTACTGTGGCTATTTTTGAAATCTACCACAATAACCAAGCACCCTTATTTGCAAATTTTTAAGATACAAATTAAAGTGAATTTGAAGTTCTTCCACTAATAAGGTAACTCGCGCTTGCATTCAAATAAACTTTATAAGTGGGAGAGAAAAGGGTGGGAATTGCCCATGGCCATGACAATGAGTGGTCCATGTAAGCACTATCTATTATGTGGGTCATGGCAGAAAAGGTTGCAAACAGCTGTCTAAAAGGCAGTGTGGTGAGGTAGAAAGAGCATGAACCTTGGAATCAGATAGACTTGAGTTCAAACACCATGTCCCCAACTGGTTAGCCAGATGGCCTTGGGCAGGTTACTCAATTTCTCTAAGCATCAATTTCCTCAACCATAAAACAGGAATAATAAGACCCAAGGCATAGGGTTGCTGCGAGGATTAGATGAGATTATGATGTCATGCCCAGCACATAGTAAAGAGCCATTTCATGCTAGTTTCCTTCTCGGTCACCTTAACTTTTTGAAACGCATGTGTAGTGGGCATAGTAACTCTTCTACTCGAAACAAAGTTGCCCAGTCCTTTTCCCTGACAGATACCAGCTTTTCTTTCTCTACTTATTGCTTATCTTTGAGAGATTACTTTGATATGGTATTTTTCAACCTAGGATCTTAGCAGTGTTTGCAAACATAGGCTTACACTTAACAATTCCAAGATAATTCTTAGTTTTGGTGCTACAAATTATTTCACATTTTCGAGTTGTGCATAGCTTGGTTTTTCTTTATGGTCTGGATATACTGTGGAATTTTGGAAACCGACGATCAGAAAAGAAGGCTTTGAAATAATAGAAGTTGGGCAGCAATGTATGGGAATGATGTTCTCCCAGAAAGGATGCATTTGCATTGGATAAGGTTCTCAAACATATCCAGGAGCTCTAAGTTGTGAGGTTGGTCTTTGGTGGCTAGGGGGGGCCAGATTAGGCAAAACCTCTGCTTCTCCTCTGATGCATTCCATAGGGCTCCATTTTGGCTAAATCATCATAATTCCCACCAAGACAGCACAGAATGATAATGGTTTTATTTATTATTTTATATGCATTGCCAGTATATGCAAAGCTTTACAGCTTGCTATAAATCGAGAGGGATTATCACAGCTGTTACTTATTTTAACAGGTCACAATACAGTAGTTTATGCCAGATGGTTTGGAGAATTTTGAGAAAGAAATTTTATACAGGCAGCCATATAGATACTAGCTTGGGTAGTTGTGCCCTGAAATTAATTTACATTTGTTGTGATATAAAATATATATGAATAAACACATAGTTCCTTATAAACGAGTGAGTCATTTTATAGCAATGATTTCTTCTGGAAGTCCTAGGTTCTCTTGTGAGCAGTGGTGGGGAAGCAGCAGTAGTAATGTGCTGCTACCAGGACAGATGAGAAGTAAGGCTCAGCAACATCCATAGCTATGGAGGGGATATCCAACTTGCCTGAGGGAAGTAAACTTTGGAGGCAAAACTGGGTTTCCATCATTGGAACCAAAGAGAATAAAGCAGGGAAGCCACCCTAGGTAAACATAAGGAGGGGCTGTGTATGGTGAAGAGTAGAGCTGAAATTGGGATCCCTAAGGTCACCAACAAAGTCAACTTGGGGCAAAAAGTTTACCCAGCCTGGGCAGATCACAGAACATATTATTGCCCTTGCAGATGCTGAAGTTTATGTGTAGAGTGGTCAGTTTTGGATGATCAGCAGAAACGGGAAGAAGAAATAAGCACTGATGATCAGAAATCATTTCAGAAGGTATTTTTGGTTCCAGTTTTCGTAGAACAATAGACTTTCAGAAAGAGAAACCTAGAGGAAACCTTACAGATCATCTCCACCCTCCTTGTTTTACAGATGAAGAAACAGACCAAGAGGATCATTTAAATATTGTCATCTTGGTTCTTTCTATAAAAAAGTAAAATCTGACTGTCAAGGTATTTGGACTCTGTCTGCTCCTCTAGTCTCCCTCCCCTTGATCTGCCCCACCCGTTCCTCTCCTCCTTCACACCTCATGCTGGGAAAGGACCACCTGTCAGAGCAATCCAAAGACCTGGTCTAAAGCACAGCTGGGTTTTCTTGATAAATTGCCCCAAGATATAAAAGTAATATACCACCTCTGGAATGGGAATAAAATTATTTAGCCTTTTCAAGTCAATTCTTCCAGCTTTTATAAGACGAGTTAACTAAGATCTGTTGGTGTCAACAAAATAATGAAGCAGAAAAGGTGAGTTTAAAACGGATTTAGGGCATATAACAGGGGTAATCTATGTGTAGAAAATCAGGAGGTGACAGTATTTTGAAAGTTGAATATCCCATGAATGTCAAGGGACAGAACTAGAACCTTTAGTATGGATTCCCCCAAGATGACTAGTAGAAGAATTGAAGCTTTGGAAATGTGCAAGCTAGATAATACTGAAATGCCCCACTCTTTTCAGAGATGCTGAGCTTCTGGTAACTTCAGCTCTCTGAAACACAGCACTAAGACCGAGAGTAAGTGAAAGGAACTTTCCGAGGCTGCAGAGAGTTGTGAGCAAGCCCATGCACTTGATTGCTTAGCTTCTTGCTCAGACCACTAGTAACTCTTTTTTAATGGATGGATGTTACCCAGCCATGGTGTCTATTTTCCCCAGCCCACTGTTGATTCAAATCATGGGAAAGGAGCTAGAGGAGGGTGAGAGAGGAATGGTAGTGGAGAACTAAATATCAAGGAAAGAGCTTGGAAATCCAAAAAGGAGTCTTTGAAATGTGTTACCATAGAGACCAATAATAAGCCTTCTTAATAAAGACCTAAGTAATCAGCAAAGCATTAAATTGTGTTTTGTATCATCTGATTAAAGAGATAGGAGAGTGAATTGTTCGAGGTAGGCTAATTCTGGTAATAAAACTCCCAACATTTCAGTGGCTTATTTCTCACTTACATTGGAGTCTAAGGCAGGTCAACATATAGTCATTTGGGTACCCAGGCTCCTTCCATCTTGGGGTTCCACCACCCCATAGAGCTTCTGTGTTCAGCCAGCAGGGCAGAGAAGGGAGTGTCTGGGGGAATGGGGAGGAGTTTTTACGGGCCAGTCCTGGAGGCACACATCCCTTTGCCCATATTCCATTGGCTGGCACTCGGTTACATGGCTGCACCTAACTGCAAAGGAGGCTGGCTGTAGGAGACAGATGGAGACAGTTTGGTGAACAACTAACTAGCCAGTTTCTTGAGGAAAAGTATAAAATATGCTTTAAAACAATGAGAGGCTTCAGAAAACTGCTCTTGGTTGGACGAACTTTAGTTATATGGAAAATCACCTATGTAGACGTTTACATTTCCTGGCAATACCAGTTAAAGGGAATAGTTATGTCCTGAGCCACGCTGTAGATCAGAGGCTGGCAAACTATGGCCCATGGGCCAAATCCCACCCATTGCCTGTTTTCGTAAATAAAGCTTTATTGCAACACAGCCACGTCCATTCATTTATGCCTTACCTATGGCTGCTTTTGAGCTACAACAGCAGAGTGGAGTAGTTGCAACAGATACTGCACGGCCCACAAAGCCTAAAATATTTACTATCTGGCCCCTTACAGAACAAGTTTTCTGACCCCTGCTCTAGATCATCACTGTCCTAAGGGAGGACACATTTGCAATTGTTTTCCTCCTGAGACCTGGTACCCTTGGCTTCCAGGAAAAACAAGTGGGACGCCCACATGGACTGGGATATAAACTCCATCCTTAGAATATCAGCTCCAACAGGGCCCAGACTCTGCTCTATCCCTACCATCACCCAGCACAGTACCTGGCATCCAAGAGATGCTCAATAAGTGCTTCTGTTTGAACCATCAAGCCATAGGAAGCATCAAGTACCCTAACTATCATACAGGGGATAGGGACCCCAGAAAAACTACCATATGAGTCTATGTGTGAAGATCTCAAACATGGTTAAGAAGGAACTACTTTAGTTGGCTTTTATTATCTGCCAAGCACCATCATTGTGCTTTATAGCTATTATTTTATTTACTCTTCCTAACAGCCCTATAAATTAGGTATTCCTGTTTGCATTTTACATAAGGAAACCAAGGTTCAGAGAAGTCAAATCATTTTCCCACGGCCACACTGCTAAGAGATGGAGGAGCTAGGATTCAAACACAGGTCTTTCTGGGACCAAAGCCCAGATTTTCTCCCTCTACACCATGGGGCTTGCTAAAACCTTATTCAAATGTAAGCAATCTAGTTATGTCATTTTCATCACGACTGTTAACAACAACCTCATTATTGTAAAGATCAATGAGAAGGGGAAGACATGGCCATTTTCATTGCTTTTTGGAGTTCTGCAGGTCTCATTGCCAAGGCTCTCTTTTGATAGAGCAGCCCTGAAAACCCAGAGCAACACAGTTCATCTCCTTGGGATGTGTGATTAGTGACTTGGCCACCAGTTCCCCATGATCTTGCCAGGGATAGCTGTAGAGGGCAGCTGTTTTGCTCACCCGAACATAAATTCTTACGTTAAGGTCTGAGCTGTTTGAGTCCACACGTGGTGGGTCTTCCAGTGCCCCAAGTGGAGCTGGTGTGGGAGCTTGTTAATGCACAGATGGCCAGGCCTCACCCCAAGTCTGATTCAGCCTGTCTGGGTGCAGCCTGAGAATGTGCACCTCTAACAAGCTCCCAGGTGCTGCTGGTGCCGCTGGTCCTTTGATGAGCAAGGCTAAGGGAAATACTTTCCTTTTCTTTTTAGAAACTCCAACTGGCCTTCCCACCCACCCTACAATTCCTATCAGTGTCCACTCCATCAAGACTTCCTGAAGCTCAAGCCATCCCAGGTTTGCCTTTGGCAGGCAGAACTGCTCCCACTGACCTCTTGGTGACTTTTGGCATTCTTGATCGTGCTGCCTTCTTGAAACCCTTTCGTCCCCCAGTCTCTGAGATGGAGTCCTCCCTCCCTCCTGGTCGCCTGCTTCTCTGACCCATCTCTCTCTTTTTCTCTGGTGGCCTCTTTTCCTTTGCCTACCCTCTCCCTTAAACTTGGAGGTTCATGGCTCTCTTCCCACCCTCACTGGAGGAGTTACCACACCACCTCCTCCCACCTCATCCTTCCTATCCTAAACATTCTGTGTCTTCCAGGGGAACTCCAGCCAGATTCTCCATCCTTGCTGGCCGCTGGCAGCCCTCCAAGGAGGTTGGCATGAGTGGAGTCAGAGGAGAACAGCCAACCCAGACTAACTTGGGTTCAGTGTGATACTTTATGTGACCACAATCATAATTCATAGTAATGTCAATTAGGAACTACTCTCTACCAGTGCTTGTGCAAACGCTCTGATTTCTTGTGACCCTGGCAAGTTGAGTGTTTCACCACAATTTGTGAATTATGGAGGAATCACCGGCCTCATGGACACAGTACTGCCCATGCATGCAAATTTGCCCAGGGCATAAACATCTCTCTTTGAAAATAGGTGGCTGGCCTGGTCAGAAAATAGTCAAGTTTTCCCTAAATGGGTATCTAAGGCGTCAAGGCAAATTACCAAAAACTGCGTCACATAAGGCATCTTTGGATAATTTCATTCACTGGTTTTTCCCTTGTTATATATTAGGATATTTCCCATAAGTGTTGTAAGTGGCCCTAAATGGCTTTCTGTCTTCTGCATGTGGCTGTTATATATAGAACCTGCCAGCCTAAGGCATGGGCACACACTGCCATGGTTTTTAACCAGGTTCAACCTCAGAGCTGGTTTAGTAACCCACCCTTCCCTGGAGATTAGCACATGGCTGCAAAGGCATTGTCTTTGCAGTGTTTTTAAGCCTGGGCAGAGTGAGTTGTATCTAGGATGCTAGGTTTCGGAGTCCAGAGATGAATAGGGGGAGGGGACGCAATGCTACAATTTTCAGGCCGCTCTATTCCTGTTACACGCGAACAAATGTTCCAGGCCAGTCTCTGTCCCCTCTCTTGCCCAGCCTGGAGGAGTTGGCACGGTCAGCGTCTCTGATTCCTCTGCTGTTGGCAAGAGATCGGGGACAAGGGAGGTGAGAAGGGAGCCACGGGGGTGCGGTGATGAGCAGCAGTGTTGGGTCCAGCCTGTTGGTGACGTGCCGAGCCCACCGCCACTCCGGGCATGGGTAACGCGCAGCACCAGCGGTCGCGCTACCGGAGAAGGAAACGCACAGGTACCAGTAATCCGGCTCCGGGATCCTCCGCAGCCCCCGGCTTGTCTAAGCGCACAGGGCCGGCTTTGTGGCCGGCTCCCGCGCGCCGCCGAGTTTGGGGCTGGGGGCTGAGTCCTGCAGCTCACTGCGGCTGGCGGCAGGGGACGAATTATTTTTAGCAGGTTCCCTTTAGCCCAGCGGAGCCGGGAGATGTTCGCGGAGCCGGGCGGCTGTCTGCAGAGCGTTGATGCAACCGTGCCTGCTGCCCGGGAGGTTTGGCTGCCGCAGTCCCCTCCATTCACTGGGCTGTAAATCGAAGCTGTCTACACCGGCAAAGCGCTCCGATCCCAGCGTGGCCCCGGGGCTACGTCCCGCCCAGGTCTCCCGGCACCTGATTTCCCAGTGGTCAATTAGGTGTCTCAGCCTGCAGCATTGAAGCAGTGGAGGGGCCAATGCCCCGGCTTTGATGGAGCGCGCCGTGCGCAGAGACCTCCCCAGTCGACTTCCTCATCAGAAGGCAGCATCCATTCATAATTCTCTCTCTGCCTGTGGACCGAGTTAGGCTGAAGCTGGGCATGGACTCCTGCGATCTCCCTTTTTGTATCTGAAGGAGAAACTAAGATAAAAGGGAAAAGGAAGGGGGAATGCGGTCCTAAAGCAACAGGGCGCTGGAAAGCCCCCAGAGGCCTCTCCTTTGCGGGGAGAGGGAGAAGAGGCAGATCCTGAGCCCAGCGCTCCAGCCAGCTGCTGCTTCGCTGCGGAGCCGGCACGCATGCCTACCTCACCTGACGGCCGCATTCCCGGGGAGCCGGCGCGGGGCCCGGCGGCGCGCCCAGGGCGCACGGGCGGTAGGATTTCTGCACCGGGGGAACGATGCGCGGGCGGGCTTCCCAGGGCCGAGCCTGAGCTTGAGCGGGCGCCTGGGGAGGCTAGCCTCGGCGTGGCGCCCCAACGCAAACCCCCGGGATGCTGCACGACTCGCAGCCCAGGCCATGCGGGTGTGTGTGAGATGGGACCAGCTTGGGGGGAGGGGGTATGGGTAGGTGACATCATTTTTAACTAATCTTTCACACCTCTGGGTGGTGGGTGAACTTGAGGGACAGAGAAGGCAAGAGCCGCAGCCCCGCCGCGCGCTAGCCTGAGAGGAAATCCCCTCGGCCGAGGTCTGAGAGCAGGGCAGAGCTAAGAGGGCAGTCAAGGTGGACCGCGCATAGCTCTGAGGGGCGAAGGGAGCAGCTCTGGCTTTCAGGGGTCTTTTATTTTTTTAAAGCATTTTGCAGCTGCAGCTTTGAAGTTTGCCGCCTCCTCCCCAGCCCTCATCCCGGGTTCTGGGGCGGGGCGGCACTTTTCCACGCGGCTGCCCAGGCCTTTACCAGCTGGGTGGAGGGGGCTGCAGGGGTTGCCGTGTCTAGTGATGGGCTTCCTGCAGGGGACAGGGGGACTCGAGGGCGCTGCGAGAGGGAGGGCGCCCTGAGGCTGGCCTTTTGGGAGCTCCGCGGGCTGGGGAGAAGTCAGGGATCCTGCTTGGTGCCCCATCCTGTTTTCCTGCCTGCCACTTGATGTTGGGTGACATTTTGCCTGTACAAGGGTTTCACTGTCATGGAGCTGGCTGCGATGCTGTAAGGCAAATGGACTGTTAGGATGAGCTGGAAGAGAGAGGCGAGGGAGCTGGAGCTTTTCCTTTTGTGGCAGTGTTAACCCCATCCAGCCTGTTCCCTTGGCACACCTGTCCACCTGGGTCACCATCTGTGGCCACGAGTGGGTCTGTCTGGCTGACTAGCCCTGCCAGGGCTGGTGAGCCAAAGCTAGACTTGCCCAGGACGTGCCAGGCCAGGAATGTGTGGGCAGTAAAAGAGCAAAGCCCCTCCTGGCGCCCCCTCAGGAGAAGGTTAAGCAGGCCCCGCCATAATGGTGCACAGTGTTTTAGCCATAGTGTGGTCTGCTCTTGAGTTTGGGAGCTCTTGTTTTATGAGGTTTTTATTTTGCAGTTTTGTGCCTCCTGGTCACCAGTTTGTTTTTCACAGCTGCTTGTTAGCAAGTCAAAGATAACAGCATCTAAAAATAGCCTGCGGCTGGAGATGCAGCTTAGCTTGACCCCACTATTACGAGGACGGGGTCTCCCTTCCCAGCTGCGTGAGAGTGAGCCAAACTTGGGCCCCCAGACAGCCTGAGACCAGGTCCACACATCCTTCCGTGCAGTTTAGCCTCCATTGTCAGGACAGGGCAGGGATGCTGGGGTGCTGGTCTGTGTGAGAAGGGCAGCAGCTCATCCATTGGTATGTGAGGCCCAAAGTAACTGGGCTGCAATATTGGGGGATGGGAGCCTGGACAGGGACCCTTCTCTCACCACCAGCCATGGGCATCTGCAGCTTGACATTCCCTCTGAGTTCTACCCAGCCATATATATGGGGTGTCCTCCTCTGTGCTTCAGGGGCCAGCAGGCCACTCCTCCCAAAGGAGTTTGGCCCGGAATACAGGGGGACCAAAGGGTCCAGTGTGGTGCTTAAATCATGCCAGCTTCCTCAGTGCAGATAGTAACTGGGGTGCCGCTCTTTCCTTTCCAGATAGAAACCCCTAGAGAGTTGAGTGAGGAACATCTTCCTGTTAAGTGAGAGGTACACAGTCTGTCTGAAGGGGGCCACCCCCAGCTGATGGGGAAGGTACCACATGGAATGGAGACTTTTCAGTGATTGCAGTCGATGGCGGGAAGCCCAGGTTTCCTGTGGGTCCTGGATCCTGAGAGCCTATTAGGCATCTCCCATTATTTCTTTTCTTTTTTTTCTTTGTGAGGAAGATCAGCCCTGAGCTAACATCCATGCTAATCCTCCTCTTTTTGCTGAGGAAGACCGGCTCTGAGCTAACATCTGTTGCCAATCCTCCTCCTTTCCCCCTCGCCAAAGCCCCAGTAGGTAGTTGTATGTCATAGTTGCACATTCTTCTAGTTGCTGTATGTGGGACGTAGCCTCAGCATGGCAGGAGAAGTGGTGCTTCGGTGCGTGCCCGGGATCCGAACCCCGGCCGCCAGTAGCGGAGCGCGCACACTTAACCGCTAAGCCACGGGGCCGGCCCCCATTATTTATTTTCAAAAGCCTTCATTTCCCCCACATTAGCCTTTTCTTTAGTGGCAAAGGTGGCAAAGTCCAGCATAAAGAAAAAAGGCCCCCTCTGTTCTTGATTTGGTTGAATGATCAGAATTTTTTTTGCAAAAATGCATTGGTAACTGCTGAAAAAATGTAAATGCCTAATTTTTCTACAGTGAAAGAAACAAACTAAAGAGCATGGGAATTTAAGAGGGAAGGTGTGAATACTCACCATCAGTTCTCTATTCAAGATAGAACCTACCGGGTGATTCTCTCTTCCCTTTCAAAGTGAATTTTAATTTTAAAATTTTACCTTTATTTTCTGTAGATCATTAATATAATCACTGAGCAAATATTAAGATAGAGGGCTTGATTTAGGGGAAAGAAAAGACCAGGAAACAGAAAGCAACTCTGAGAAATCCATCATTCCTCTAGTCTTCTAGTAGAGACTTGAAAATAATTGCTGGTTTATCTTTAAATGTCCCCAATCTTTGTGTTCCCTTGTGTTCTCAGGATCCGGAGAGCAACATGATGCAAGACTACTGATGATTCAATGTAGCCAAAAGGCCCAGTGCAACAGTAGCTAACTCTTTGGCTTAGAAGAGTAGATGGGAAGAACATGAGTTAGGATTCAGATTTCATAAAGATGTCATTAACTTTGCTCTGCCTGTAGCAAATAACATGTCAATGATCCCTTGCTCTTAAACAGAAAGGGGCTGCTTCCTCTTGAAGCTCAGAACCTGAATCAGCAATTAACTAGAGACTCACACTGAGTGTACTGGTCAGGGAAAGCTAAATACTGTAACAAATAAGCCCCAAATCTCAGGAGTTTAACAATGCAGTTTATTTCTTATCACATAAAGTCTAATCAACTTTTAGCTTGTGATGACAAGGAACCTAGTCTTGTGCCCTCTTGAGGCTCTACCATCCCCTTGGGCCTCAGAGTCCTTCCTGGGTTCTTCTGCAGATAACCAGCAGAAGGGGAAAGAGAGAGCATGAAGGATTGGAAGCAGTACACCTCATCGTCACCTACATTCCACTGGCCAGAACTCAATCACATGGCCATATCTAATTGCAAGATAGTCTGGGAAATGTAGTCTGTGCCATGGCAATAAACTCTCTGGCATGGAAGATGCCCTTCTTTTAGCTCTACTTTGGAATTTGGCTTTGGCTTTGGACAAGTCACATGGTCAAATACTGATTTCTATCTTAAAAATGGTGGTAATTCCACCTGTCCTTTCCTGTCTCACAGGAATTGGTAAGGTATTGAGACATAGAAGTCTCCTAGAGGGACCATCTTGTCTAGCCTCTTTAGGCAAGGTCATTGTCATTATTCCCATGTTATAGACCACTTACCCAATGTGACACAGCTAGGTTACGGCAAGGCTGGAATAGAACCTAGATCTCATGCTCTCAGCTCAGTGCTCCTTCCATCGTATTCCGTTCACCCTGCCCTCTTATGAAAACAGTTATATATGATATAGTTTCGGAAAGCTGATACACAGTCCCTGGACAGCCTTTCATCTTGTATAATCACTAAAAATATCTATTCATATTATTTAAAATCCACGTGAGATTTTTTCCAGTTCTTACTGTCAAACCACTTATAGTTAGGCTTAGAATAGCCAGGCACTGGTCTATGCCCTCTACACACATTAACTCATTTGATGCTCATAAGAACCTGGGGAGGTAGGCACTGTTATTATCCCCATTTTATGGATGAGGATGCTGAGGCACAGAGAGGTTAAGGAAGTTACCCAAGGTTTTATGGCTAACAAGTGACAGATCTGGGATTCGATCCCAGGCGATCTGTCTTCAGAATCCACTCCTGGATTATTTTACTACACTACATCTCTGATCTGGTAGACTGGGCCCAGCCCTCTCTGGTGTGTCCTATCAACGTAGACCCTGATACTCAGGATTTAATATTCTGAGTTTCCTCTCTTAGTGAGTGACCTTGAAGGTCCATGACAGGGAGTCATTTGTAAATTTGCTGAGGCATGAATTTGAGCCCCAAGCGTATGAAATTGATACACAGGATTGAGCCACTTAGCTAGTGACGGAGCCTAATCCCCAACCTCCAGCTCCAATGGTCCAGTAGAGACTTTATTTTTTCCTTTTAAAATTTTTGGTTTACTTATCACTAAGTAGGCAGTAACTATTGTGAAGTAATAAAAATGTTTCCTTGTGAAAAGCAGCCATCGCAGGAGGAAGGACTCTTCGGTGTAAGGTTAAAAGGCAGTTGATGTGGTGGGGGTGGGGCAAGGCGAGCATAATCACTTGACTCTTGAGGTAATTGGTAGTTGGGGTTGTTTTGTCTACCTATTGTTGCATAAGAAACCACCCCAAAACTTACTGGCTTAAGAAACAACAGCCAATCTATTGGTTCAAGATTCTGCAGCCTGGGATGAGCTCACCGGGCAGTTCTTCTGCTAGTCTTGTTGGTGGTCAGCCAGTTGCTATGTTACCTGGGGGCTAGGCTCAGCTGGGATGCTGGGCTGGCTGTGCTTCTGTCTCTTTCTGTGTAGTCTCAAGGCTTCTCCTTCTCCAAGCGGCCTCTCCACGTGGTCTCTCCAGCAGGGTAACTGGACGTATTACCTAGTGGCTTAGGGTCCCCAAGGATGCAAAGGCAGAAGCTTCCAGGCTTTCTCAAGGCTGGGCCTGCGACTTGTTTTACCAACAGAATGAGGCAAGTCACAGGCCCAGCCCAGATTCCAGGGCAGGGAATTAACCAAGAGTGTGAATACCAGGAGGCGTGGAAACAGACTCCCATAGTGGTGAAGTCTGAAGCTTCTGTATTTACAAATATGAGGATTCCCAAAGGTCTCAGGAGAAGTTGACTATACATTAAAATGTAGGTTAAATAAAATCCATTCCTTTTACTCCAGTGGAGAAAGACTGTTGTATATGCTTGTTTCTTTCTCCATTCCTAAACTAACGTACAATGTATGCCCATGAAAGCACCGAGGCTGCAGGTGTGACTGCCCAAAAGGAAAGGAAACTGAAGTGTGTGACTTCTGTTCTTTTGCCCTTCCCAAAGTGTGTCTCAAAGGTATCCACTTTCAAAAAGGTATCAGTACCCACCCTCAGACATGATCTAAGGATAGTTTCTGAAAAGTCAAGAGCATACCAATTGGATCAGGAGACAAGACTATTTCTGATCTCCATCTACTCTTCTCTAGCAAGTCACACATTCTGAGGTGACTTGGCATGCACAACAGGAGCTGCCTCAGGAGGTAGAGCTGCTCCCCTGCAGAAATGGGCTAATGGGTTCAATCCATCAGGGTTCCATTTCAGATCATCTTCCCCAGGCTCTTGAGTCACTATAGCCAGTGGGGGTGCAGTGGCTACTGTGATGCACGACCCAAAACCCCCTTCCTTATCAGGACTCAAGCACTCATTCCTCAAACACTCATTCTTCAGAGCTGGGCACTGGTGGCTGACAGCTCACAGCCAAGTCCTTCTTTGGGAATTGGCTTTGGCTGAAGAGAGCCACCTTGCCCAAGGTCACACCCCTTCCCAGGTAGGTGCACATCCAATGACTGGTCATCTTGCCTCAATTCAGGACAATTCGGCAGGGCCATCCCAGCTCCAGAGCTTCCCCATGGGACTGGCTGAGCCTTTGCTGTGACTGTATCACAGCCCAACTTCTCTCTCTGCCCAGTCCTACTTAGTTCCTCCATCAGTGTTGACCCAAAGAGCATTGCCTACTAAGCTTCCCACACACCAACGTCTATCTCAGTCTACTTCCAGGGAACCTGACCCGAGATAGGGGACTTGTAGACTGGGTTACTTCCTGCTACAGGTTAAGCCACTGTGAGCGCACATAGAAGCAGGACACACAGCATGGGCCTTCCCCAAACTGTTCCTTTTGGGAAGAGATGACAAGTACTTAAGCAACAATACGAGAAAAAGAGCAAACATAATGTAACACAGTCATAAGTTAGTCTGATGCCTCAATGATTTTTCCCCTCCTTACTCTACCCCTCACAACTTCCTCCAAAGTTATTTTTTTTAGGGGATGGGTGATTCATGACATTGATTATATGGTTAACAATTGCGCCTAAGCGCTCTCCCACCTGATTATTTCTTCCTTTGGGCATGGCACTGGCAATCAAAATTTATCTTTCAAATTAAGGCTATAATTATATTTTGATAAAGATCTAGCAATTCAATGAGAATGAAATTTTGAGGGTTGCCAGGATACGGATGACTCTGGGTTATAGAGAAGGGTTTGCATGCAGAATACTAATAGGTGGTTCAGCACTCTTATCTAGACCTTTCCAATAGCGTCTGATAATGCAGGCCCATCAAGTACTGTTTCTCTGCTATTATTCTAGGAGGATAAAAGCGATGAAAGATATAAGCAGGGTTTTATGAATGAAAAGGTGATTCATCAGATGTCTTTTGGTCTATCTCCCTCGAGTTAAGAAATAGAGTAATAATTATGTGGTGTTACCTCAAAATATAGGAGACAAAAGCTTTCTCTTATTTTTTTGCCTCCTCTTTTATTGTAAATAAAAGCAAGATGTCTTAGATATTGAGTTATTGTTTTGTGTTGGGAGATAGGGACCTGCGTTTGCAATGGTGTTGACTCCCAGGGAAACAGAAACAGTAGAAATGTGTATGGTGTCATATTCTAATTTTTCTTTACCTCTCCTTTCCCTTTTACACTGTCTGATTATTACTCATTCACTCATTCAATAAATATGGAGTCTCAAGTATTGTGCAGGTCTTGCTGAGGGATCTAGGAAAGTTTAAAATGGATAAGCACATATGAAAATAATAAATAACAATACATACAGTAGCACCCAACATGTTTTTTTGGGAGGTGGAGGGAGTAATTTTTTTTGAATTGAGATAAAACTTACATACAACTAAGTTGTGTACAGGTCTTAAGTGTTGAGTTCAATGATCTCTCACATATACATTTGTGTAACTACCTCCTGAAATAATATATAGTACCTTTCCATCACCCCCAAAATTTTTGAGTACCCTTTTCCAGTCAATCTTCCACCCCCTTTGGCAACCATTATTTTGATTTTTATCACATAGATTATATTCGCCTATTCAAGAGCTTCATATAAATTGAATCATACAGAACGAGTTTTTAAAAATATCTGGCCTTTTTCATTCATCATAATATTTTTGAAATTTACCCATGTTGTTGTATACATCAATAGTTCATTCCTTTTCATTCCTGAGCAGTAATCCATTGTAAGAATATACCACAGTTTGTTTATGCATTTAGTTGGGCTGTTTCCAGTCTGGGGCTATTATGAATAAACCTGCTAAGAATATTTTTGTATAAGTCTTTTTGTGGATTTATGTTTTCATTTCTTTTGGGTAAATATCTAGGAGTGAAACTGCTTAGTCATAGGGTAAGTGTATGTTTAGTTTTATAAGAAACTGGCAGAGATTCTTCAAAATGTTTGTACCATTCTACACTCCCACCAGCAATGTATCAGAGTTTTAGTTGCTCTGACCTTTACCAACACTTGGTATGTCAGCAGTCATTCTGGTGGATATGAAATGGTATCTCATTGTGGTTTTAATTTGAATTTCTCTGATGACAAATAATGTTGAATACCTTTTCATGTGCTTACTAGATATTCATATATCTTCTCTTGTGAAATGTCTAGTTAAGCCTCTTCCTCATTTTTAATTGGGTTCTTCGTCTTTTTATTATTGATTTGTAGTAGCTCTTCATATGTTCTGGATGAAAATTCTTTGTCAAATATATGGATTGTAAATATTTATTTCCAGTCTGTGCCTTGCCAATATATTTTTTAGTTGTGTTCTTTTGATGAGCAGAAATTTTTAAATTTTGGCAAAGTCCAATTCATCAGTATTTTCTTATATGTCTAGTCCCTTTTGACCCCTGTCAGAGAAATCTGCTTCCATCAAGTTCAGGAAGATTTTCTCAAGCATTTTCTTCCAGAGGTTTTATAGTTCCAGCTTTTATGTTTAGGTCTATGATCCTTCCATAATTACTTCTTGTGTACGGAGTGAGGTAGGGATCAAAATTCATTTTTTTCCCATATGTATAGTCAGTAGTTCCAGAACCACTTGTAAAAAAACAAAATCAAACTTTCTTTTCCCCCATTGAATTGATTTAATGCCTTTTTTAAAAAAATCAATCAACTGTATGTGTGGGTCTATTTCTGGACTCTTTGTTCTACTCCACTGATCTATATGTCTACTTTCTTGCCAAAACCACACTGTCTTGACCTCTGTAGATTTATAGTAAGTCTTGAAATCAGGTAGTATAAATCCTACAAATTTGTTCTTCTCTTTCAAGATTGTTTTAGCTATTCTAGAACCTATGCGTTTTCATATACATTTTAGAATCAGCTTGTCAGTTTCTTCAAAAAATGCTGGGATTTTGATTGGCCATTAATTTGAATCTATAAATGAATTTGGCAAGAATGGGCATCTTTAACAACGTTGGGTCTTCTAATCCCTGAATATAGTATAGTTTTTAATCATATAGGCCTTCTTTAATTTCTCTTAGCAATGTCTTGCAGTTTTTAGTGCAGAGGATTTGCACATCTTTTGTTAGATTTATACCTATGTATTTGATATTTTTGATGCTATTGTAAATGGTATTCCTTTTTATTTAATTATTCAATTTTTCATTAATAGTGTGTGTATATATATATAATTGACATTTATATATTGACCTTATATCCAGTCACTTTTCTAAATTCACTCTTTAGTTCTAGCACTTTTTATAGATTTCATAGGATTTTTAACCTACACAATCCTGTTGTCTGATAATGACAGTATTTACTACTTACTTTCTTATCCTTATGTCCTTATATCTTGTTACACTGGTGAGAGTAGATGTTTTGATTTCTTCCCAATTTTAGGGGAAAGCATTCAATTTTCATCATTAAATATGATGTTAGCTATAGATTTTTCAGAGATGTCTTTCATCAGGTTTTGGTATCAAGGTGATACAAGTTTCATACAATGAGTTGGGAAATGTTCTCTCCTCCTATATTTTCTGAAATAATTCATGTAAGTTGGTGTTATTTCTTCCTAAAATGTTTTATGGAATTCACTGGTGAAGCCATCTGGGCCTAGAATTTTCTTTGTGTGAAGAATTTTGATTAAGAATTCAATTTCTTTAGGAAATATAGGACTGTTTACATTTTCTATTTCTCCTGTGTCCCTTGTTGGTTTTTTTCAAGGAATTGTGCATCTCATCTTAGTTGTTGAATGTATTAATACTGTAGACTTAAAGATATCACTTGAGGTGGGACTTTGAAGAGAAGAGGAGACTTAGGCAGACAAGGAAGGGAGTCCTGGGGAAAGAATGGTGTGAGAAAAGACATGGGAGTGGGATCTCCAATGGTGTGGGTTGTTGGACATGGATTATGCCAGTCTGGTTGAAGGAGAAGCTTTGGGTAAAGGAGAAGTGGAAAATAATGTCAGAAAGATAGCTCCGAACTGGATCAGTTCCAAATTGAGGAGTTTGGACCTTATGTAGGCAATGAAAACCCCCTGGATGATTTTCAAACAGGGGCGTAATGTGTAGAAATGGTACTTTAGGAAGATTGATTTGGAATGATGGACTGGTAGAAAGGAGAGAGTATCGGTAAATGCAATTCTTTTAGAACTGGTGCAGTATGCAGGGGTGAGCACTGCCTAGATGAAAGAGGTCTGATAAAGAATGAAACTAGGAAAAGTACAGTGCTTGAAGTTTTCTAAAGGTAAAAGCCTCTGCATATTTATTTCTCTGCACACAACACGATGTTATGCACCTAGTACACACTTATCATACTCTATTATTGTCTCTGCTCCCATATCCACCTCCTCAAGGACATTCAGCTCCTCCAGGGGAAGAACCCCAGGTTTATGCATGCAAAAGTACTAGTGCCTAGCCATGTAGTAGACACTTACTTAATAGCAAATGAATGAATGACATCTGAAAGTATGAGTGAGTGAATGAATGAATGAACAGGCAGAGCAAAGGAAAACTGTATTAGTCAGGATAGGCTACGCTAAGATATGATAACAGATTAACCAACAAAACTCCAGTGATTTAACACAGTAAAAGTTCCATTTCTTCCTCACACAAGGTCTAATGTAGGCCTAGAACATGTAGTCCCCAAGCAGTGGGGGAGAAGAGAGAAGCAAGGCTATTGGAAGGTTTTGTAAGGACCAAGCCTCAAAGAGAAGTACATTACTTCTGCCCACATCCCACTGGCTAGTAGCTGACACTCTGTCATTTGGCCCCAATCTAACTGCATAGGAAGCAGGAAAATGTAGATACGCACATGGACATTTGGTAAGCACTAAGAAAGACAATTAGAAAGAAGTAAAAAGGAGCCCTAAAACTATTTGTTACTGCTTCCAGCCTGGGAGAAACCTAAGCCAGATATTAAGGGACTTACTAAAGACAGCCACACAGACCACAGACCAGTTCTGCCACTAGAGCTCAGTCTCCCTGGCCTGCCTTTTAGGCCTTAATAGTTATCACCTCAGGGTTCACTTATTGCCAACTAATTTTTAGATGCCAACTCCTCCAGAAGGAACTGTGAGCAGAACGAAGCACTAATAGACTCCTCCGTCCATTACCTGGTAGCTCCAGCCAGAAGCACAAATAGAGAGAGGCATGATGTGGATCAGGGCAGGAAGTTTTGATGATGAACCTCCCAGGAGGCAGCAAAGCAGTCCTGCTCCGGGAGGCGTCTGTGCTAAGCTCATGGCAGCTGCCTAAAGAGAACTCCACATCCTCTGTGATCTGGAGTCTCCTGTGCAGGATCAAAGTAGCTGCCTTGGCAGGGGCCGGAATGCATGGCAAGGGCACAGCGGCCAAGGGAATTGCTGCTGGTGTGTCATGTGTAGCCAGAGGTGTGAGGGGAGTGCCTCACCTGCCGCAGGAGGGTGAAATAGGGGGAAGAAGTGTGCCTCCCTGGGCTAGGCTGTAGTTACTGTTTGGTTTTCAGAGCTGGTGTGCAAGTCAGAGAAGATGAAGGCCTAGCAAATGGCACGAAGTTTGGCACACAATGGGTTCTCAGGAGAAGGTGTTGTTGATAATGATGATGGTGATGAAGCAGGAGAAAATGATGTCTCCCATCTTTTAAAAATTTTTCTCGGGGGGCGCGCCACTTCAGAGGGCTTGCTGCTTTTCCCCTGGTGGCTGCCTCCCTGAGCAGGGCCGTGGACAGTCTCCCAGCAACCCTGCACCAATCAGTGGTAGACACATTTGAATAGAGGGAAATAAAAAATGCAAATAAAATAGCAGAACTCTCAGAAAATGAGCCATTGGAGAAATGAGAAGTGAACCAATCGGAGGAAATGGTGAAAGGAGATATTGTAACTATAAAATGAGGAAAGTAAGAAAGACATGTTCTAATGCCCTTTCCCACACTCATTCTGTTTGGGCAGTCTGGCTTTGCTGTTCCTCAAACACCCAAACATAATCCCACTTAGGGGCCTTTGCTTTTGCTATTCTCTCTGCTTGGAATTCTCTTACCCCACATTTTCACTTATCTCCCCCCTTCACCAGGGCAGCTATCTGCTCAAATGTCACCCTGGCAGAGAAGCCTTCTCTAACTACCTATCTTAGTTTGGGTTCCCCCAGAAGTAGCCCCTGAGACAAGGATCAGAGTACAAGTGGTTTACTTGAGCAGGGAGTCCAGGTAACACCTGTAGGGAGTGCGGAAGAGAGACAGAGGAGGGAATGGATCTAGTAAAGCTGTGCTAGTGAGCAGTTACAACGTGGTCAGCTGGAGCTCAGGCCTGCTGAGGAACTCTGGGAGAGGTGTGGACCACACTTCTGAGTTAGCTTAACCTCCGAGGAGGGCATCTGTCATTGTTGAGGGCTACTCCCAGGGGCATGAATTCTCTAATACTTCTTGCTTGCCCTGCTTGTGGGCCAAGCATTCTCCTGTTGCCAGAAAAAAAATCACCCCCAGGCAGACAGTCTCAGGGGGTCACAGGAAGCGGCCTTCAGAGTGTCTAGGTGAATGCTAGGGGATGCTGGCAAAGGCACTGAGCTTATCTCTACACCACCCTCTCCAAAACCGTGACCCATCACCCTTTATCCCCTTACCCCACTTTCTTACTTCCTCACAGAACTTATACCGCCTGACATTATATCTATGTGTTTATTTGTCACCTGTCTCTCCCACTGGATGCTAAGCTCCAGGAGGACAGAGACCTCATATGTCTCTCAGTGCCTCAGGCAAGGATAGCACTCAGTGGATGCTCGGTAGTTGTTTATTGAATGAATGAACAGAATAGTCCCCCCTTATCCATGGGGGATACATTCTAAGACCCCCAGTGGATGCCTGAAACCACAGATAGTACTGAACCCTGTATATACTATGTTTTTTCCTATACATAAATACCTATGATAAAGTTTAATTTATAAATTAGGCACAGTAAGAGATTAATAACAATAACTAATAATGAGATAGAACAATTATAACAATATACTATAGTAAAATTTACCGTAGATCTTAGCAACCTTAGCATATGATTTTTTCTCTTTATTAAGTCTAGAACTTTCACCTTCTCACGTAAAGGAGGCACTTTATGGCTTCTCTTTGGCATGTCCAAATTGCCAGCATCACTACTCTTGCACTTTGGGGCCATTATTAAGTAAAATAAGGGTGACTTGAACACAAGCACTGTGATACAATGATAATCGATCTGATAACCCAGACGGCTACTAAGTGACTAACGGGTGGGCAGCATATACAGCGTGGATCTGCTGGGACAAAGGGATGATTCACGTCCCAGGCAGGATGGCGCGGGATGGCACAAGATTTCATCACGCTACTCAGAATGGCATGAAATTTAAAACTTATGAAGTGTTTATTTCTGGAATTTTCCATTTAATATTTTCTGACCACAATTTACCAAGTGCAGGTAACTGAAACCCCAGAAAGCGAAACCGCAAATGACGGGGGACTACTGTATTCAGAGAAAGATGGAAACTTTTTTTTTTCCAGAGCCAAAGAGGACAGAACACTTTAATGTGGGCTTTTGAAATTTATTTATTTATTTATTTATTTATTTATTTATTTGTGAGGAAGATCAGCCCTGTGCTAACATCCGCCAATCCTCCTCTTTTTTTCTGAGGAAGCCTGGCCCTGGGCTAACATCCGTGCCCATCTTCCTCCACTTTATATGGGACGCCGCCACAGCATGGCTTGCCAAAGAGTGCGTCAGTGTGCGCCCGGGATCCGAACCGGCAAACCCCGGGCCGCCGCAGCGGAGCGCACGCACTTAACCGCTTGCACCACTGGGCTGGCCCCTAAATTTATTTATTTTTTAAATTTAATTTTATTTTTTATTGATTTCATAATAGTTTGTGAGATTTCAGTTGTACATTATTATTTGTCAGTCACCATATAAATGTGCCCCTTCACACCTTGTGCCCACCCCTCAACCTCCTTCTCCCTGGTAAGCACCAAACTGTTCTCTCTGTCCGTGTGTTAGTTTATCTTCCACATATGAGTGAAATCATACGGTGTTTGTCTTTCTCTATCTGGCTTATTTCACTTAGCATAATACCCTCCAGGTCTGTCCATGTTGTTGCAAATGGGACAATTTTGTCCATTGCATATATATATATATATATACCACATCTTCTTTATCCAATCATCTGTCGATGGACACTTGGGTTGCTTCCACTTCTTGGCTATAGTGAATAATGCTGCAATGAACATAGGGGTGCATAAGTCTCTTTGGATTGCTGATTTCAAGTTGTTTGGATAAATACCCAGAAGGGGTAGCTGGATTATAAGGTATTATTTTTTTGTGTGTGAGGAAGATCAGCCCTGAGCTAACATCCATGCCAATCCTCCTCTTTTTGCTGAGGAAGACTGGCCCTGGGCTAACATCTGTGCCCATCTTCCTCCACTTTATATGGGACACCGCCACAGCACGGCCTGACAAGTGGTGCATTGGTGCGCGCCTGGGATCCGAACCCAGGCCACCAGCAGCGGAGCACGCACACTTAACCGCTATGCCATGGGGCTGGCCCCATAAGGTATTTCTATTTTTAATTGTTTGAGGAATCTCCATACTGTTTTCCATAGAGGCTGCACCAGTTTGCATTCCCACCGGCAGTGAATGAGGGTTCCCTTTTCTCCACAACCTCTCCAACATTTGTTCTTTTTTGTCCTGGTGATTATAGCCATTCTAATGGGTGTGAGGTGATATCTTAGTGTAGTTTTGATTTGCATTTCCCTGATGATTAGTGATGTTGAACATCTTTTCATGTGCCTATTGGCCATCTGTATATCTTCCTTGGAAAAATGTCTGTTCATATCCTCTGCCCATTTTTTGATCAGGTTGGTTGTTTTTTTGTTGTTCAGTTGTGTTAGTTCTTTATATATTATGGAGATTAACCCCTCGTCGGATATATGATTTGCAAATATTTTCTCCCAACTGGTGGGTTGTCTTTTCATTTTGATCCTGGTTTAAAGATGGAAACTTTTGTTGACATCACTGTTATCCTCAGCATGGGAAAGTGTGGGAGAAGCAGGGCAGAAATAAGTTGCAGGAACAAAGGTGAACATTACATGGTGGAGGGCCATGGCAGGTGCCTGATTAATATTTGTTGAATGAGCAACATCATTGTTTTTTGTTTTTTAATGGATAGAGTGAAGACCAGAGAACGACTAGTCATTCCAGTTTCTTGGTCTGATTTTTCTGGGTACTCAAGGATTTCATTCTTGTCATGGCCATGAGAGCATTACTTTTGCCCCATGTATCAAGTGAAAAAAACCACCAACAACAGGACTTTCTTTACAGGCTAGAAGATGTAATATATCCAAAAAGGGCAGGCTAGTCTTAGGCCCTTGCCAAGGATGACAGGGAAAGGAGTGTGAAGAGGACAGAAAAAGGAAGTGGAGTGAGAGAGTGGTGGATAAAGTGTAGTGCAGGGAAACAGGAGGTGAAGGAAGGGCCTAAAAATCTTTGAGTCCTCACTAACAACTGAATATTCAATTCTTCATTTTTGAGATGAGCCTTTTGGGGTCTATCCAAATCAATACAACCCAATCCAAAGCTCCAAATCCATACTTGTTACAAAAATGGCCCTCATAGTCCCATGATTCAGACCCTGAACTGTCTCCTCCAGGCCACTGGCTTGAATTCACCCCAAGAGGAGGGAACTTCTGGAGTTTGTTACCCCTGAAAAGGCAGTTTGCTTCGACAGCCTCAGCGGATCCTGCCCTCTGTGCGTTTGCAGAAAACCCTACCACAGAGGATACTGGTATTTCTGGAATGGGCTTCAGCCAGTAGCCAATATCTAAGAAAGACCCGGGAGGGCACAGTGGTAAGCTGACACAATGGTGAGTGAGATCGGAATCTGGACACCTCTGTGTATCACTTTCCCAAGTGGCATTTGTCCTGGAAAACACAAACCTTTACTTGGGTGGATAAAAGGCAAATAAATGTTATGCTCACCACAGCTATTGGTTTCACAGCCTTTAAAAGAAAGTTCAAAAAAAAAAATCAGAACATTGGCTGAAACTGATTCTTAAATAAAATGTGATTCCCAAGTTGTGTTTAGGTACTATTTGTCTTCTCTCCAATATCTTTACCTCCTCATGTAAATATCTTTGCCCTAATATTTAATTCCCTGCAAAAATGACAGAAGGGGCCCCATAATGGCCTACTAAAAAGGGTCTACTCCATGTCTACACAGGACTGAATCTATACCTTTGATTGAATTCACTGGCAACTTTTGGGAAACAGCCAGTTTAGAAGATGGTTTATGGATTGTGTGAGTGTAATGAAATAATAAATCTTTCTCATTTATTACTGGAATGACCAGATTAGCCAGCTGTTTTTGCAGTGGGTGAAATTCTGTCAAAAATGCCTCTTCCTGAGGTTGAACTGTTAGAACAAGCAAGGTGGCCCTACCTGTGATTTGGACCATTGCTTAGGCTCAAAACAGGTCTCAGGGCTTATGTCATTAACTCATGCCATTTGGTTTGCAGGTTGGTAGCATTTGTGTTTTAACTTTGATTCCTATTGCTGCATGGGTCTGAGGCTATAAAAGAAAAACAATAAAAGAATGTCTTTACCCTTCAAGGTTATGGTATAGCCCATTCCTTTCCTGATCTTGCTTTTTTGCCAAATTGGTCTGGCCTTGGTGTCTCTGATCAGTGAAGCTCTGCATTGTGAATAGCAAAGAAAGTTGATATCTGGAGCAGGAGGGAACTGTGAAGGCGAGAGCCCATATGGGGTTGGGCAACTTGCTCTGAGGGCACTAAGAAGGTATCTCAGCATAGGCTAGCCACAGGTGCTCCTCTGCGCCCATGCATTGCCTAAGTATTGGCCCTGAAGAGAAATCGAGCACAGTGTTTTGGCTAACCAGGTGCTTGCAGCTTTCACTGGGTAGGTGACTTAGGGAGGTGTGTGTCAGGACAAATAGTGACTCTGCCTATAGACTCCTAGAGATAATTTGGAGGTAGAATTTGGAAAGAAAGAGCAAAAGAGGAAAAAAAAAGCCAGCACTTAGCAAAGCAGCAGGAAAGCAGAGACCTATTTAGTGTGCCCTCCCGCACAATCCTCATTTCTGTGGACGCCCCGAAATGACTTGTAATTTAGCCTGACTTCTATGCATCTGGTTTTCAAGGAAAAGCTTTTTGTAACGCTGACTGTAAATTGAAGGAGTGGCTTTAGAGATGTTTTATGAAGAACAAAAACTTTTGCAGATTATTTCCATAGCATCTCGGTGTATTTAACAACATTAAATAACCTTATTCATTCACTCAGCAAGCATTTATTGAGCACCTACTATGTGCCTGATACTGTGCTTGGTGCTGAGATATAGAGAAGAAATACTCTTTGTTCTGAAAAAGCATACAGTCTGATCGGGAAATAAGCAACTACAACAGTGTATGGGTGGTACTGTCATATTGACCCAGGCCCCACCAATTCAGAAATGATCACAATTTGGGGGAAGGATTGAGATAAGGATTATATTTGTGGTAGTCTAAAAAACATGTCTTCTAAGCAAACTAAAAGAGAAAAGATGAAAGCATTGATCATTCCCCTACCTAAAAGTAAAAATGACTTGAAGGGCTATAAAAGCATCCATTGACATGATATAGTGGTGAAAGCAGAATCCCACTTTAATGAGCAGATAAGATATCAAAGCACTCACCTAAGAAGAGCAAGCCTCTGACTGCACTGTTGCCATCCGAGTTGAAGGGATGCGACCTACAGGGAGGAAAAGTGAACTACAAGTACAAAGGTAAATGGTAATACGATAGGAACCATGTCCTAAACTGAGAAGGGGCCAAATGAGTAGCCATGACAATGATACAGTGACTTCAGTGAATTAGTGTAATATGAGCTGCTATAACAAATAACCCCCAATATCTCAGTGGCTAATAAAATTCAGGTTTATTCCTCATCTGTGTAATGTCCAAAATGGGTTTTTCATGGGTTTTTCTTCATTGGTGGGTAGCTTCTCTCTTAGCCAGAGTTCAAGGATCCAAGTTCCTTCTATCTTATGAATCTACTATCTTCAGTATATGGCTTCTAAAGTCTCAAGAACATGAAGGAGAATGTGTGGGAAGTTTTTATGGGCTGTGCTGGAAGTCGTGCAAATCAAGTGTGCTCACATTCTACTAGGTCTACTACTGCTAGACCTCAACACATGGCCACACCCAACTGCAAGGGAGGCTGTGAAATGTAGTCCAGCTGTGTGCCCAGGAAGAAGAGGAAATGACTTTGGTAGCCAGCTAGGCCAGACTGCCACACTGAGTTGGAGAAAGAGGTCATTCCACTAGAGGTCAGCTCTATATGGACAGGGACGCTGTCTCTCTATTCCTTACCTTGGTATCTCTGATGCCTAGTTGAGAATCTCAGGCCTTCCTGCTCGTTAGGTCTCCACTGTCATTTCCTCCATGCCATGCCTCCCACTAACCTTGCTCTCTCTCTCCCTCACACATCTTTGTTTTATTTCATCAGAGTGCTTACTACTACCTGATTATATCCTTCCTTATCAATCAATTTACTTCCTGGCCTTCTTCCTACCTGGATGTAAGCTCCATGAGGGCAGGGATTGTGTCTGTCATGTCCACCACTGTATCCTGGTGCCTAGCACAGTGCCTGACACATAGGAGGTCCTTAATCACTCATTGCTCAATGAATGAATGAACCAACTTGGCCCTGGGCGTCTTGAATGTCTTCACGGAGGAGGTACAACTTGAACTGGGTATTGACTAGAATTTATCTGGGAGGAAAGAGATCAGGAAAAGGAAAGAAGTAGATTAATAGGAGACAGAAAGGGCCACAAGATGTGTACATTGAACCATTTATGGAGTTGAGCCACATCCATTCAACCCACATACTTGAGCTCCTATAACATATAGGTCAGTGTTCTAGATTGTTGCTTAGCTGGAGGATGCAAAAAAATACACAAGAAAGCCCATCTCTATCCTCAAACAGCTTGTCTTGAGCTCTGCTTTGGGGGCAACTAAGATATTCTCCATTATGTAGCAGGCTCCTCATCCCAGCCACGAGGGCTCTCCATTGAACGACTTCTTATCTTCATTTCCAGGATGACCATGGTCTTCCCACATGGATATCTGCTCTGTGTGGGGAAATGGTGTGGGTTAGAAAGTGGAGTAGCAAGGTAGAAAGTGCTGTAGGGCTTTGGAATCAGATGTACTCCCTTCAAGGCCTGGCTCTAGCATTTATACTCTTTGGGTCCTTGGGTAAGTTTCTTAACTAATCTGTGCCTATTCAGTAAATGGGAAATAATCAAATGTGCTTCCTGGGTTTACTGTGGAAATCAAATGAGATTTCTGTCAAGAGCCTAACCCAGTGCCTGGTTCATGTACATGCTCACTAAGTGGTGTTGTCTTCCTCCTCAGAGGCCCTTAACCTGCCCCCCTCTGCTTCACATTGTGTGTGCTCCTAGTCCAGCTGCAGTGAACTCCTCCTGTGACTCACACTGATAGACTCTTTCCAACTTTCATATTCGGTTGCCTCATAAGAAATTGCCAATATCCAAATCTTTCTTACCTCAAAATGGAAACAAGGCCCTTGTTTTCTAATGCCACCCTCTAGAATCAGTTGCCTGCTATAACTTTTTTCTCTCTTCTCCTCTCACCTCTGCCTGCCTCCTTAGCAAATCAACCTGAGAAGAGAAACATGACAGAAATGCGTTGAACCTGGGAGGGGGAAATAGGGTGTCATTTATCTATTTTTAAACATTATTGAGCTTTTGGATCCTCATTTGTTTATTTAAGAGCTATAAAGTTGGACCATGTGAAATCGACAATATCCAACTATTTTGACCTACAAAAATGTCAATTTCAGATGGTTCAACCTAGAGTCTTGGTTTTGGGCTCATTCACAGTTGTTCATAGGTGAAGTGGTCTGATCCGTGGGATCCCTGATCCCAGCCAAATCCTTGGTAGCAATCCCCAAAGAGGCTACTACTCATAGCTTCTGATTGGCCTGTGGCTTTTGGTAAATTTCTGCCATTGCTTATGGAGTTTCCATCATAGTCTCTGGATTCAAAAATGGCTAGTTCATCTCTCTTTTCTGTGCAGGTGCCAACACATGTGTTTGATCTCTAGGATAAATGCCAAGATCTCCAGGATTGGGTTTCAAGTCTTCTGGAGATCAAAGGCTCTCCTCATCACCACATGGGCTTCTCTTTGCTGTTACTCAACAAAGCCAGTCCAGCTCCTCTGAGGACCAGTGGCAGAGTTCCCAATAGACAAAGAGGGAAGGGAAGGAACTCTTAGTTTTCTAAATATTGCAACACATGGGGCAGATGAGCATGAAGGGCAATAAGGCTTGTATGTTTTTCTCAAATAAACTGTAAATTAAAAATGCAGAAACTTTAGATGGATTTTAGTTATTTATGAACTAGATCTACCTGAATGGGGCAGCCAGGTGTCTCTCATAGTTTTCTCATTTTATGTGCCCAAAGAAATATACAGGATTTTAACAATCATTGTATTCAACACCTTCAATCATTTCATGTGACTTTTTTTTTGATGTCTTATAACATTGTGAAATTTTGGTTGTACATTTTTGTTTGTCAATCACCATATACATGTCTCCCTTCACCCCTTGTGACCACTCCCCACCCCCTGTGCCCCTGGTAACCACAATACAGTTTTCTCTGACCGTATGTTGGTTTATATTCCACATATGTGTGAAATCATGCGGTGTTTGTCTTTCTCTTTATGGCTTATTTCACTTAATGTAATACCCTCCAGATCCATCCATGTTGTTGCAAATGGGACAATTTGTCCTTCTTTATGGCTGAGTAGTATTCCATTGTATATATATATATACCACATTTTCTTGATCCAATCATCAGTCGAGGGACACTTGGGTTGCTTCCACTTCTTGGCTATAGTGAATAATGCTGCAATGAACATAGGGGTGTATAAGCCTCTTCAGATTGTTGATTTCAGGTTCGTTGGATAGATTCCAGTAGTGGGATAGCTGGATCATAGGCTATTTCTATTTTTAATTCTTTGAGGAATCTCCATACTGTTTTCCATAGAGGCTGCACCAGTTTGCATTCCCACCAACTGTGTATGAGGGTTCCCGTTTCTCCACATCCTCTCTAACATTTGTTGTTTTTTGTCTTGGTGATTATAGCCATTCTAACAGGCGTGAGGTGATATCTTAGTGTTGTTTTGATTTGCATTTCCCTGATGATTAGTGATGTTGAACATCTTTTCATGTGCCTATTGGCCATCTGTATATCTTCTTTGGAGAAGCGTCTGTTCATTTCCTCTGCCCATTTTTTGATCGGGTTGTTTGTTTTTTTGTTCAGTTGTGTGAGTTCTTTATATATTATGGAGATCAACCCCTTGTCAGATGTATGTTTTGCAAATATTTTCTCCCAGCTGGTGGGTTGTCTATTCATCTTGATCCTGGTTTCGTTTGTCTTGTAGAAGCTCTTTAATCTGATGAAGTCCCACTTGTTTATTTTTTTCTTTAGTTTCCCTAGTCTGACTAGGCATGTCATCCGAAAAGATTCCTTTATGACCAATGTCATATAGTGTGTTGCCTATATTTTCTTCTATGAGTTTTATAGTTTCAGGTCTCACCTTCAGGTCTTTGATCCATTTTGAGTTAATTTTTGTGAATGGTGATAGCAGATGGCCCACTTTCATTCTTTTGCATGTGGCTGTCCAGTTTTCCCAACACCACTTATTGACGAGACTTTCCTTTCTCCATTGTATGTGCTTAGCTCCTTTGTCGAAAATTAGCTGTCCGTATATGTGTGGTTTTATTTCTGGGCTTTCAATTCTGTTCCATTGATCTGTGTGTCTGTTTTTGTACCAGTACCATGCTGTTTTGATTACTATTGCTTTGTAGTATGTTTTGAAGTCAGGGATTGTGATGCCTCCAACTTTGTTCTTTATTCTTAGGATTGCTTTAGCTATTTGGGGTCTTTTGTTGCCCCATATGAATTTTAGTATTCTTTTTTCTATTTCCGTGAAGAATGTCGTTGGGATTCTGATTGGGATTGCATTGAATCTGTAGATTGCTTTAGGTAATATAGGCATTTTAACAACGTTTATTCTTCCAATCCATGTGCATGGGATATCTTTCCATTTCTTTACGTCATTATCTATTTCTTTTCAATAATGTCTTTTAGTTTTCGTTGTATGGGTCTTTCACTTCCTTGGTAAGATTTATTCCTAGATATTTTATTCTTTTTGATGCAATTGTAAATGGTATTATCATTTTGAGCTTTCTTTCTGTTAATTCGTTATTAGCATACAGAAATGCAACTGATTTTTGTAGGTTGATTTTGTACCTGGTGACTTTGCTGTAGTTTTTGATTATTTCTAATAGTTTTCCAATGGATTCTTTAGGGTTTTCTGCATATAAAATCATGTCGTCTGCAAATAGTGAGAGTTTCACTTCTTCGTTGGCTGTTTGGATTCCTTTTTCTTGCCTAATTGCTCTGGCCAAAACCTCCAGAACTATGTTGAATAAGAGTGGCGAGAGTGGACAGCCTTGTCTCATTCCTGTTGTCAGAGGAATGGCTTTCAGACTTTCCCTGTTGAGGAGGATGTTGGCTGTGGATTTGTCATATATGGCCTTTATTATGTTGATGAACTTTCCTTCTATACCCATTTTGTCGAGTTTTTATCATAAATGGATGTTGGATCTTGTCAAATGCCTTCTCTGCATCTATTGAGATGACCATGTGGTTTTTATTCCTCGTTTTGTTGATATGGTGTATCACGTTGATTGATTTGCAGATGTTGAACCATCCCTGTGTCCCTGGTATAAATCCCACTTGATCATGGTGTACGATCTTTTTAATGTATTGCTGTATTCGGTTTGTCAATATTTTGTTGAGGATTTTTGCCTCTATGTTCATCAGCGATATTGGCCTGTAATTGTCCTTTTTTGTATTGTCTTTGTCTGGCTTTAGTATCAGGGTGATGTTGGCCTCGTAGAATGAGTTAGAAAGTATTCCATCTTCCTCTATTTTTTGGAATAGTTTGAGAAGGATGGGTGTTAGATCTTCTTTGGATGTTTGGTAAAATTCACCAGAGAAGCCATCTGGTCCTGGACTTGTAATTTTTGGGAGGTTTTTGATTACTATTTAATCTCTTTGCTTGTAATTGGTCTATTCAAATTCTCTATTTCTTCTTGGTTCAGTTTTGGGAGGTTGTATGAGTCTAAGAATTTATCCATTTCTTCTAGATTGTCCAATTTGTTGGCATATAGTTTCTCATAGTATTCTCTTATAATCCTTTGTATTTCCATGGTATCCATTGTAATTTCTCCTCTTTCATTTCTAATTTTATTTATTTGAACCTTTTCTCTTTTTTTCTTAGCAAGTCTGGCTAAGAGTTTGTCAATTTTGTTTCATGTGACTTTTAAACTCTTTGCTGTCCATTTCTTTTTTTTTTATTTTTTGTTTATTGCAGTAACATTGGTTTATAACATTGTATAAATTTCAGGTGTACATCATTATACTTCTATTTCTGCATAGATTACATCATGTTCACCACCCAAATACTAATTACAACCCATCACCACACACATGTGCCGAATTATCCCTTTCGCCCTCCTCCCTCCCCCCTTCCCCTCTGATAACCACCAATCCAATCTCTGTCTCTATGTGTTTGTTTATCTTTGTTATTATCTACTACTTAATGAAGGAAATCATACGGTATTTGACCTTCTCCCTCTGACTTATTTCACTTATAAAATATCCTAAAGACAAAAGTAAAACAAAAAGAATCTAAAGCTGAATTCAGTTTTCTTATTGTAGTCATTTTGAGACTGTTCAAATAAGAAATTATGCCACTGTCATTAAGAATCAAGATTTTCAGCATAAAAGAAAAGAGATCAATTATAAAATCAAGGAAGTTAAATTAAAACCTGTAATCTTAGATTTGAATTGGAAATAGTGGTTTGAACTCAAGATTTATCTTCACCTTCTGAAATTTACATATTTTCCAGCTTTGTCTATCGAAGAAGCCAAGAGTCAATAACAACCCAGGAACAATGAATACCCCTGGCATGCAGAATGTGGTCTCTAAAGCCTGTTCCCTCTGAGAAGAGCCAGGGCTTCTTGGAGAAAGGGCCGATTCCAGGTCTGGGCAGCAAATGTGCAAGATGAACCTGGGACACCTTATCATGCCTGAAACTCAGACAGAGGAGGAAACAAACCTCGAGAGGTCCAGTGACCTGTGCAATGCCACACAGGAGGCAGGACTCTGGCAATAGCCAGAGTGCTGGGTCCATGCCCACGCAGAAGGCAGCGTTCCCTCAGCCAGGCCTCCAGGCCACGGCCCTCCCAACTAATGTTCCAACCGGGATCCAGAACTGTCTGACCAGGGTTCTTCACCGCCACACTTGTGGGATTTTGACAATAAATCCATTTTAAGCCACTTTGGCATTGGAGAACTTTTAAAATTAGCCAGCTGCACAATCAAGACATCCCATATTTGAAATGCACATGCTTGTGTGCTGTGAGGGTTACATTTCTAAAACCACCAAGACTATTGGTGCCCTGCCCATATTCCCTCACCCTCATCACTTCAGTGCACACCAGCTTGACTTACACTTCCCAGGACCTCCATTCTTTGCCTGTGGGCTTTCTCTGACCAGGGAGCCTGCTTTTCTAGAAGTACCAGGGAAATATTGCTCTGGCAACTAGGCAGCCCTCAACCAACGACTGAGAGAAAGTGGTAGATAAATATCCCAACTCCCTCACTTCTAAGGTGTGTGTTCTGCACTGGCGCCCAAAGGGATCCAGCCCCAGGTACTTACAGTGATAACATGCTCATGAGTGCATCCTTTATTGGCTTCCTTCCCTTCCCTTTCTCACTTCCCCACGCCCCCTACTGGTAGCTTCCTAGTATTACCTCTTAAATAAACTACTTGTACCTGAACCTTTGTCTCAGTGCCTGTCCTGGGGAAACCCAAATTCTTCTTTTTATTTTCTGAACCTGTATTCCATGGGAAGATAGAGAGGAAAAGAGCCATTGTCCATGGAGAGTGGGCCTCCCTCGATAATACTGCAGACTCAGCTAGAAGCAGGCTAATTGAGTCACAAGAGAACACATCTTTCCTGACTCCAGGTTCAACATATTGTGTGTTAAGTGTTCCCCATTCATATAGCTCATGCCGTGTCTTTTATAGAGAGCATAAAACTCATTATAAATGTCTAGGCTTTGGGGGTGGAAATGTCCTTGGAAAAGAATTCCTTTTGGCTTGCAGGCTCATGTATTTATAGCTTCTCTGTTGGCCCAATAAAGGGCATCACTTCTCCTCTACCTACGAAGATACTAATTAGCAAGTAATAATTCTAAGTAAGTGCAGTGGAGGTGGTATGTAGGGCCTTCTGTGAGTATTTTTAAATTTTCCATCATTGCCGATGATCTCTAAGTAAATTTTAAGAGACTAACCTCTACCTAGGAGAAGAGATTTATTAGCATATATAATTGGGTGTCATATGCTAATTATCTTACTGCTTCACAATTTAACCAAGCCAAGGGCATTTGTCCAAGAGGACCAGAGAAGCTCCATGCACCATGCTGGAAACAGAACCCTTTCCTCTTACATCCAGTGGTTGTGTGCAGTGTCTTCTGAACAGAAAGGTGATTTCCACATGCTTTTTCTGACCTGCCTTTCCCACTCCAGCTCCACTTTCTTCCCTGGAATGTCAAAGGTGCCCATGTTCATGAATGACATATGTAGTTTGAGCAGGACTGAAGAGACTTTAAGACATCATATTCATCTTTGTGGGCAGAGTACCTTCTTTCTTCTCCATTTTCCTGCTTTCACGGAACCAGAGTACCAAAGGATGATACTTAGGTCTTCCCTATAACCAACCTCACCTGGTTCTTTGCAAGTAATGAAAACAGATTTGTGACATTCTCTCTTTTCTGAATCTTGGAAGTATTTCTTAACTATCCATTTGGCTCTCCTGAAAGATCAAATTCCTTATTTCTGATCAGTATCATCTTTTCTATACTTTAACCTGATTGCAAACTTGTAAAACTGCCAGTGTCTCTTTAAGGATTATGGGTCTGATGAAGCAAGGGTTGAGCCAAGCTCTCATTCCTCCCACTCTGATTTAAGCTCAGGCATGCAAGCCTTGAAAACTGGCACAAATGTGTCATGACTTGGTGATAGGTTGGTCGTTTTCAGTCCAGGTTGCTAGAAAGCAAGCACTTTACCACTATCTAAGAGCATGATGCCCCCCTCTGGTAAAGATAACCTTGGGGTTGATCTAATTATTAGATTGAGCTATCGAGATAGTTTTTGTAGAGCAAAACAGTTGAATATCACTAATTTAATATAGTTCAATCTAATACCTACAATGTTGCCGTGGTCTCTCATTCTTTAAACTAGTGCTACTCAATATGTGTCTATTGACTGGCAGTGTCAGCATCCCCGAGGAACTTGTTCTTTGCTCCTTGGGCTGAAGCGCTTCTGGAATACTAAAATAAAAATGGCTGGTTTCTTAGAGAACAGGTGAGAAGTGTGTGTGTGTTTTGAAAGAACAACCCGATAGATGTGATAGGTAGCAAATAAGGACTGAGAGAGATGAAGGGCGTGGCAGCCAGGCTGAATGTTGGCATGGGAGGAAGAGGTTGCCAAGGGAAGTGCATGGACCCAGGGTCAGGAGACCTGAGCTTTGTTTTTGCCTCTGCCAAAAATCAGCTCTATGATCGTGGGTCAGATCTTTGAACCTCGATTTCCTCATCATTACATGGGATGAGTGACCTAAACAGTAGTTTTCAGTGTGTCAACTGCTACTCAGAGCAAGAAACACATTTTTATAACACAGCCCAGCATACACACACATACACATGCACACATACACATGACAGAAACAATAGCTTCACAAAACAATACTTACTATGTGCAGTGCGTTTTGCTATTTTCTGTTCTACTCTCTTCTATTTCATTGTTTTAAAAACGCTAGTCTTGACCTGCTAAATGGATTTCACAATCCACTAATGAGTCATGCCCTACAGTTTGAAAAAACACAGAACTCCATAATTTCTGAGGTCCCTTCCAGCAGTAGAATCCAATGACTCTGCTAGATGCCTAAAGGAATTTTCTTGAAACAATAGCTGAGCTGTGACAGATGGCTATGTGCTTACATTCTGGAGGAAGTGCATGGTGTAGAACATGGCAGCAGAATTACCTGAAGATAAACAAGTAAATTACAAACCGCTTCTAAGGATAATGTACAGTGCTGCGACTCTGACAGTGACTCAGAGAATTGGAATCTCCAAGTCATTACACCAAATGGTGCCCAAGTCGACCAATATCAGAGACTGGGAACATCCGACTTGCCAGAGAGGTCACAGGCTCCCCGGTTGTGGGCAGCCTTCTTTTCAATTTCCAGATTGTAAGACCCCTCCAAAGAGTGATGTCTAGTGGTTTCATCTTTGGTTACAGTTCACTCACCAAGAAGACAGGAAAATAAAGAAAAAAGAAACTTAGAGAGCTCTAGACTTTCCTCTTTTGAACTTGGTCCCCAATCCTGGCCTCTTGGTCTTCTTTTGTTCCAAGTCCAGGAAAGGGAACTAATATTTAGTCATCAGTGTCACAGCAAGGACTTTATCATTTCACTGGATCCTCAGAACCACTCTATGAAGGCTCTAGGATATCCACTTTACAGAGGAGGGTACAGAGGCCCAAAGAGTTGTTCTAAATAACTTGTTCTAGATCCCCTGCTGCCATGATGAGTCCCCATCTTGCCATCCCAGAACCCAGGGCCTTTCTCCCAACCCATCCTGCCATAGCTTGAATATAGAGTCTTTCTGGTGGATGATGCAACCGCACTTAATTTTGGTGACTGGTAGAAAGCAGAGGCGTAAATGGAGCAGGACAGGACTCAGAGAGCAGAAAGTCCAAAACCTCACTTGTAAAGATGGGAATTTGACTCCTGATTCCAGGTTCAATGACTTGCACAAGGGCACAGAACTGTGAGTAGAACCCAGGCTTCTAGTGGTCTTTCCACAAGATGTCGGACATTAAAACAACAACAATAGCAACCATAATAATTAAACAGTCATGGTATGAAGCGTCATTTTGTTTTAGACGTTGAAGGAAATATTTCTATGGGGAAAAATTGTTCTAGACCATTTTAGTGTATAAGTAAGTACACAGACATGTTCTCCTGTTCTGTGGGTGTTGGAATGTTTCAGGGCACTGGAACTTCTTAGGAAACCTAGATTTTTCTGATGCTGAGGTGTCCACATTGGATGCCTTGTCCACAGTGGGGAACAAGTCTGAATTATTGTGGTTTTACAGAAAAGGAAGCCCAGCCGGTACAGACTGTGGGAAGCTGGCTCTGGCGTTGGCTGCTCCACAGGTGGCAGGAGGTTTGGTGCTCCCTCGTCCACACTGCCAAGCAGAGTGAGCAAGACACTGGTTGCCAAGGAAGGAAGGGCAGGCGAGAACGAATGGTTTCACTTGGTGAAATCCCCTCCAAGTCTCTCAAAAGATCTGAGAACTCGGGCAGCAGTAACAGAGACCCCGAGTAGATTTCCATCTTGCTTACCAAGCTGATGGCTGCTGAAAATTAGCTTGAGCATAGCAGGGACCTGGGGAGCAAACCACTGACATATCTGTGACACTGACTATTTCAGATGCTCATTAATATATTAATGTGCTAACACTCTCCTTGCTGCTTTCTGTCACAGGGCATCAGAATGGATGGTTTGTGGAGAGATGTGTTCCCAGCAGAAAGCTGTGTGATGGGGATGGGTGTGATGGGTTGAAGGGCAGGAAGGGATGTTAGCAAGGTGTATGTGGGTAGTTAGTCCTGTAGGCACTCTAAGAACCTTTTCAAAAATCCCTTACCTCCCCGAGAGGGTAGAAATTCCATTTCTGAGTCACTTTGCACATTTTTCTGCAATTTTCACCACACATAGCATTCAAACTTTGATTTCAGCTGTTACTTTCCCTCTTTTAAATTTTTAAGAGCCTGGGAGAAAGAAGAAGGAGTAGCATGCAGAGAGAGCCAGTGGCAGGGGTGCAGACTTGAAGTTGAGAGGCTTTCTAGGAAGAGAGGCCAAGAATAAGCATTTTGCCCTCCTTTTAGGGGTAGTACAGCATCAAGGGAGTGAGAAGCTCATGAGACCAGGAAAGGCAATATTGAACAAGTACCAACCCTAGCAGGGCAGGGGGAGACTGAGGGCTGGAGAGGCTTGGGGCAAGATTATATTTGCCCCTGATTTTTACCCCTTCCCAACAGTTCCCAAACTCGAGCCTCCTCCTGCCCTTAGAAATGGGCCTGGTTTTTCCAAGAGAGTGGAGGCCACTAGTTTCTCTCGACTCTCAAGTCAGCTCATTTCAGATGAACCCAGTGACCATATCCATGCTTTCAATATATCACTATGAATCAAGGTCTAGACGATTCCATTATCTCCAGAGTTCAACAGGCGAATGAATTAAGTTCAGTCTATAAAGACTTTTCACTGCCCTGTGGACCTTTCCTACAATGGCATTTTCTTTCAGCAGTTGGGTTTTGTAGTATCTGTTTGTGGTGCTGTTTGTATTTCTGGAATATGACAAATCTGCTGGGCACTTTTTGAAAGATTCACTCAGTTCTAATACTATGGATGATACAGAGTGTAGCCGTTCTGAATCCTTTATTTTTATTTTGAGAAGCACTAGATACTTTTTATGTGGCAGACAGTCGCTCCCCACACCCTCCCCCAATCAGCTTTAGTTGAGGCAAACTTATTTCAATATTCGTTTGTGAAAGAGCAGCAGCTTGTAAGCCAAACAGAGATTCTAATCCCAGATCTTCTACTTGCCAGGTGTGTGACTTTGGAAATTTACTTACTTTCTCTGAGCTTCTGCTTCCTTACCTGTAAAATGCGAGCAATACTTTAATCTTTGGGTTGTGTGGAGACACCATGAATATAACGCATCTGCCTTAGATCTTGGCTTATGGCTGGAGTTCTCTGCAAGAGCCTATAGTCTTAGACAGGAGAAATGATACATCCACATAACCTTTATCCTGCTGTAGGGGTAAAAATGAGGCACTGCCTTATTTCCCACTGTAACCTGTGCTATTGCCTGCCTCTTCCTTGGGGAGAAGTAACAAAGGGAGGAGAGGACAAGTACCAGGCAAGGCAAGTGACTGGCTCTAGGGAAGTAGATAAAATAGTGGGCGGGTGTATTAGTTTTCTATTGTTGCATAACAAATTACCACAAATGTAGCAGCTTAAAACAACACCCATTTATGATCTCGCAATTTCCGTGGGTCAGGAGTCTGGGCACAGGTTAACTGGGTCTTCTGCTCAGGGTCCCACAGGGCTACAATCAAGGTTTGGGCTAGGGCTGAGTTCTCATCTGAGGCTCAGAGGCCTCTGCCAAGCTCATTGGTTGTTGGCAGAATTCAGTTCCTTGAGTTTGTAGGACTGAGGCCCTCAGCTCCTAGAAGCTGCCCACCATTACTTGGCACGTGGCCTTCTCCACGATGTGCCAGTTTGTTCTTCAGGGCCAAAGGAAGAGTGTTTCTGCTGCTTCTTGTCTTCTTTTAAGGGCTCACCTGAGTAGGCCTGATCCACCCAGGAAAACTGTCTCCTGATTAACTCAAAGTCAGCTGAGTAGAGATCTTAAAAATCCCTTTTGCCATGTAATGCAACATAATTCACAGGTTCCACCTACACTCAAGGGGAGAGGACTATACAGGGTATGTACAGGAGAGGGCAGGAATCGTGGGGGCTATCTTAGAATTCTGCCTACCACAGAGGGGCCCCTGGATGTATCCAGATAAGCAGAGGAGAAACCTTCTCGCTTCTCTTTGTATCATTTTTATGAGAAGAAACATTCCTGGGAGTACTAAGCTTGCTATCTTGCATGGCTCAGCCATGGTGAAATTGTTAAACAGGGAAGAAAAGGGGGCAGGGTGAACCTGAAGATGTGCAACAGCCTTGCAATGGCAGTGGCACAGCGAGCTTATGGATGAGTGCATTCAACTTTTGCTGAACTGTTACTTAGGAAAAGGAATAGATTTTTTAAAGAAGGAAAATGGGATAGTTTTCCCTGGAAGAGCTGCATTAGTGCCTGTCTGTCTGCCTCCGGTGGACACATAATACTAGTTAATGCTCTGTAACCAAAGGACAGACTGAAGTAAAGGCATTAACGAGTTTTCCTTCCTTTCCCTGTCTAAGCGATAAACACATTGTGGCAACTGGTGGGTGAAATGTTACCTGCTAATGTGTGGCAGAAATCCGTTATAGCTTCTCAGCAGATAAAGAAGTAGACTTCGGACAGGGGGAGGTGAGGATTCCTAGCCCTGAAGGCTGTCATTGTCAGAGGTGGTTCTCCCCAGGAACCATGACTTGCTGCCCATGCTGGAACTCATGCATTAGTCTGTGCATCTGAGAATCCAGTCCTGAGCAGCAGGCAGAGATCAGCAGCCCAGAAACTCAGCACTGGCTTGCCCAGTTGGCACAGTAAGAATGTGTTTAGAGCATCACAAAGCAGGGGCACCAAAAAATGCTTTTTTCAAATAACCTGATATTTAATATGTAATAATAAGGAAATAGAATTTTGCTGAGCTTCTTTACATTTATTTTATGATATGCTAATTTATTCTTCAATTTGGGATTACCTACTGCAGAAAGGTGGAGGTGGAGGAGTAGGGACTATAATCTTTTCAGAGTTTAGGGCCTTTAGAGTCTAGAGGTCTTAAAACATCCCTAGGGAATCTAAAACAGGAGGAGTCTGCCAGAGGTCACTTCTCCCAACCTATTGCTTCCAGGCAGCATCATACCTGAACCATTTTGCAGAGAATGTATGCTCCATGAAGGCAGGGATTCTTGTGTGTTTTGTTCTGTGCAGTATCTCAGCACCTAGCACTGAGTGTGGGACATAATACCTATCTAGAAAACGTTCCATGGGTGAATGGATATTTCCATTTTCAGCAGTCTCTTCCCTTCCCCCGTGTTGTCCATCTCCCTTAAGATCCCATAAGATCCCAAGCCATCATCAGATAACATTCTGTGTTTCTCAAACTTGCCTGATGATAAAAGAATAGTCTTGGGGCGCTTTTCAAATATACAGATTACTAGGCCTCTCTGTTGAAAATACTGGTTCAGGAAGTCTAGGTTAGAGCTCAGGAATCTATGTTTTTGACAAGCATTTCTGATGAGTCTTTTCTTCAGATCAAGTCTGAACTTGACATAAACAGCAGGAGCTCAGCTCTTCCCCACACAAAGATTGAGGAGCCATGGTCACCTGACCTGGTTTCTGAAGGGCTATCAAAAGTTAACACCCTGAGCTTCTGGTCAGTGGCGTTGAGGGAATGCGGGGCTATAAGAGTCTTCTGGTCTATCCCCAAGTCACCTGGCCCAGCCCCGAATCCTGGTTCCTGCCTTCCTGAAGAAATGGGCCTGGGAGAGGAGGTACTCAGAAGCCCCTCTACTTCCGGGACTGTGCTCTGAACTTCTTGCCTCTTCTTTCCACCAGGCAAGCTTTCTGTTCTGTCCCTTCTCCCAGTTGTCACTAGCAGAAGAATTCACAGCCACCTCTGGTGGGTTTGATAATGACCTCTTCGCTTTTGGGGGAGAGTCGACCTCTGCATCCAGGGAGAGGCTAACTTTTTAGTCAATCCTGGTCACTGGACCAGAGAATTCCTCCTACAGTTGCTAAATAAAGCCTCTGTCTTCAGCACTCCCCGCTACTTTACGCATGAGAGAAGGAAAGCTCTGATCCAGATATGGCTTGCCCTTTCTACCCCGAGGCCTCCCGTGCCTCGTCTGAAGCCTGAAGAGGCTCGTTTCTCCTAGGTCTTCTTGTCTCCAGGACTCAGTGACCCCTGACTGGTTCACCAAGCACTTATAGTTTCTAAGGAAAGAAAAGTTGCTGCCTTTATTCCTGGTCCCACAGAACTTTCCCCTAAAAATGCTCTACCCTACCCAGGAAGAGAATCCTGGGATCTCTAACCCTTGGTCTTGAATTCTTCTTGGAGATTACACAGCAAGGAAGAATAAATCTAGGTCAAAAGGAGTAATCTGGTCTGTAGCTGAAGGTGAGAGAATATAATAGATTTTATGGTTATGATTGTCCAATATGATAGCCACTTATGGCTATTCAAATTCAAATTAAATAAAATTAAAAATTAGAAAGTGCTTAATAGCCAATGTGGCTAGTGGCTACCACATTGCATGGCACAGCTACAGAGCATTTCATCACCACAGAAAGTTCTATTGGACAGCACTGTTTTAAAGGCATGGCATTGTCCCCTTGACCCTGTCCACATGATGTTTCTTCAGCATCTTTGGAAATGTGTCTTTGTTTCTGTTGGTGGTTCTTGCAGTTATGATGCATTATTCTAGAAAAAAACACTACTGAAGACTGCAATGGAAATCAAAACCAAAACCAAAAATAACTGCCATAAGTGCAGTACTTGGTGTGTGTGGGGGATTAATTATCAAACGATTGCATTTTTCCCAGTTTTTCTTCTATTCTCCTTCTACAAAAGTACCCTCTCTTCTTCATTTGCCTCTCTGCTTTATCTGTAGTGTATCTTGTCCTATATAAGACTTCTCAGATAAAGTGAAATGGTAGACTAGACGTCAAAAAGAAAAGGATCAGAGAGGAACCAAAAGCCTGTTTGGGGCACAGGAATAGTTGGGCAGAATGCCCCCAAATCACACACTGGGACTAAGAAGAAAAGAAGCGGAAGGAGGTGATGAGACTGGGAGGAGCAGAGTGGGCCCAGGACAGGGGTCTGGTCTGGATAGTGGGTCTGGAGGATAAAGCATCCTGGGCCAGTCCTCACCATTCTTGAGGCTGGCAGGCTGCCCAGGAATTCCTCTGTGCAGTAATTTCCTGATCAGAATCCTCCTGCTTAGGAACAGCTCCTTCCACGAGAATTGATCTTCGACTCCTGGGTGATCTCCGTCCTAGGCTCAGTGTGTACATGAAGAAGATATAGTGGGTTAAATGCTATGTTTGGGGGAAGGAGGCCTCCTTCCTTGATCTCTTGGATGAGTTGCAAGGATCATGCCCTTCTCACCAGCACTGTCTGTGGTTTCCCTCCCTTAACACCAATTATCCCTGTAATGGTTTCTTTTATGCTTATGCTCTCCCCTGGGTGAGACTAGGGTAAACTGAGCAATGCTTTGAAACATGGCAGGCAACAGAGTTGGCAGGTGGAAGGCAGGATGAGGTTAAATAGTGAGGGTCGGGGGCCAGGGGTCACAGGAGAGAAAGCAGGCAGGGGAGGGCAAAGCTCAGGTGGGCATCAGGAGCAGGTGTGCAGAACCATAGTTCTGAGCCCTGTGGCCAGAAGACTAGAGCTGGGGCAACCTTTTCAACTCATCCCTGAGGCTTTTCTCTGCTTCCTTGGAAGGCAAGACCCCATCCCACCTTCAAGCATGGCTGGCCACAGGTCGATGAGCAACTGTGTCAGAGAGTGTGAAGTGAAGTTGTGGAGAGGAAGTTAGCTGATCACAGGAAGATGGTTGTGTCCTGGGGTCTCCCATCCCTTGGCTTGTGGGCAAAGGTTATCCATATCCCTATATCCATATCATAAACTTCAAACCTTTCTCCAGCCTTGAGTGAGCTCCTAATGTGAATGCAGCAGTCTGGACTTCCAGACTCCACGCCATCCCCATCCCCACCCCAGAGTCTGCCAAATGCACAGTTTAAAGCTACTGATGTATAATGCCCCATTTCTCTGTTTGTCTTGCAGCTGTCTCCAACCTGGACACTGAGAGTAAGCTGAGCGTGTACTACCGTGCCCCGTGGCACCAGCAGAGAAACATCTTCCTCCCAGCCACGAGGCCACCCTGCGTGGAGGAGCTGCACCGCCACGCCCGGCAGAGCCTGCAAGCCCTGCGCAGAGGTGACTGCTCCTGGGATTGGGGGTCTTTTCCGAGAAAGAAGTCAGAGCTTGTCCTGTCCAGGGGTTGTTCTCTGTCCCATCAGTCCCAACGCCACCCCTCGTTATAGCAAGTACTTTGAAACATTCCCTTTTCTACCCTAAAATGAAATTCATGGGTAATATAACCTGCCTATACACATAATTTAAAATAGAATTATGGTCTAAATATGATAATAAAGAGAATTTAAAAGGAAAATTATTTATACTACTAATAATATTTGCAATATGCAAATGCCTGGGCATGATTGCACTAGAAGACATAATGAACGCACTTATCAAAAGTAGGTTTGGATTAGTAAAGACAACCAGAGGCCATTCTGAACAAAATGTATAGGGAAACGAAGGAGTCGAGGGGCAGGAGGACACACCATGAAAACTGGTGCATTCAGCGTACATTAAATATGAGCAAAAAAAATAAACCTTTGTATTATAATTAAAAGGGAATTAGGTTTGATTCAGAAATAGATTCTAGGCTTCTCCCTTACAAGCAGTTCTGGTGGGATGTTGGTGGGGCCTGGGGCACTGTTTCATTGTTCAGGACTATCTTGTGCATTGGAGGATGGCTGTCATCTAACAACCAGAACCTCCCCCAGGGGGCTCTTCTGCTCCTCTTGAGCACCAGTGATCTGGTCCATTCTATAGCAGAGCACGTAGAGGCCTAATGAGGTCAGGAAACTTGCTCAGGGTCACACACAGCAAGTTAGGTAGACTGCCAGGACCCCAGACCTGGGCCTCCAGACCCCCAGCCAGAGCTTTATTCCTCCTCACCACACACTGTGTCCTCAGGAAATACAGAAATATTTCCATTTCTATTTCTCTCTCAGTCCTGAGAAAGCCGGAATAGGCACATAGCAGTCAAGCTAGAAGATACAGCCTTTTCTGACACTGGTTACTTTTCAGTGCCTTAAAACCATTCTAATGAGGACAAGGAGATTAAAAACTGGCATCATCCTTTTAGAGTCCCCTAAGTTGGGTATCAGAAGTTGACATGCCTGCTTTTTTGGCCTTTAGATTTGTGCTATGGAGACAGGTGGCGTCTGTACATTCAATATCTTTGTTCCAAATTCCCTATGCTCCTTTACAGAATGGTATTTTGCAAAAGTATTAAAATTCAAGTAAAATATTTTAATGTCTCTATCAAGATGGAGAAATAAAATGACAAATGTTGTTTTCAGCTTATTTTCTTCCACATATGTATGACTTCTCCTTCCCCTATCCCTAGCCTTTTTCCCTTTTAATGAAAGAGCTAACCTACTAATATCCCTAACACAACTGTTTCTAAAAATTCCCCTTGGTTATTAGTTGCAGATACTGTTGACACTTATAATGAACAGTGATGATCACTATCCTCTAGACATACCTCTGGCATTCTTACTATTCACTTCAATTTTATAGTTGGCTAAAAAGTTCTTCTTTACCAAATTTTTAGTGCAAGCCACCTTCCGGAAATCTTTCTTTACACTCTTGCCACTCCTTTGTAGCCTGGATTAGGCACCCTTCCCATAATATCCTGTGCATCTTCCCCTCGTGCCACTTATAAGCTTATATCATAACTCACCACTTATGGGCCTGTCTTTCACCATTAATCCATGAACAACTCAAGGGCAAGGATGATATCTTATTAATTTTTTTATTCAAAGCACTTAGCATGAACCTGACATAGAGTAGGTCCTCAATGAATGTTTGTGCAACTGAATCAAATTCTGCAGAAAACTGGTTGAGCACTGAGGGCACAGAATGACAACAAAGGAATCTTATCATTCTCACTAAATACTTTCTCTGATCCCATCATTAGAGAGCTTGAGTAATGTTAGCCCTTTAGACATAATTATTTTTACTCAAAAGTCATCCCTGTTTAGATTTTTCCAGACTCAACCAGATAACATTAAGCTGTTCATAAGCTATCACATTTCATTACGTTGTCAGGTTTGGACTTAATGGCAGAACTGAGGAACAGCAAGTGCCAATATCAATTTTCTCAGAACTTCCTCCTGGGGCTGAGAGAGGGATGCGGGGCCTCCTGGGGTTTGGAAGGAAGATCATGGAGCTGCTTCTTGCCCTCCACAGGCTGGCTTGCTTTGTGGTTGTCTCAATAGCAAATCTTGGGTGTAGTAGTTTTAATAGCACTGCAGGGAGCCATAAACAGGAATTATGGGCATCATAGAATTAAAAACATGCAGTGTAGAATTAAAATTAGAAAGTGAGTTTTTTTTTTTTAACCTTGTCCAAGAAACACAGTAGCTTAGCAGTGCATTCATCAGAATACCACTTCTGCCATCTGGTGGCCATGACTAATACTGACCTATCAGACAACCACCTTGCTCCCCAAATGCCTCAGTGAGCTTCCCTGTAGGTTCTCTATTTGGACAGCTGGAATATCCCGGCTTCCACCAGGAGGGAGTGGATAATGAAGCACAGACAAGGGAGGCTCGGTGGCAGCAACGCTGTGCTCGTTTTGGAGATGAGGCTATAAGGAGGGAGCTAGGGGACTGAGATCAGAACCTAGTAATTGGCTGCCTTCAAGATCTGCTCAATAGCAAACCCCTCAACGAAGTCTGCTGAGGGCCAGGCATTGTACTAACCCTAGGATTCAGAGAGCAATAAAGTGTGGTCCCTGCCCACAAGGAATTCCTGGTTTAGTGAGGGAGACGGACAAGTAACCAGGTAATTTCAGCACAGTGATACAGGGGCTCAGAGGAAAGGCACTAATTATGCCATGGAGCTTCAGGGAAGGCTTCCCAGAGGAAGTAGCACCTTAATGGATTTCAAGTTGTCTCGAATCCAATTCCTCTTTTTCCCACTTTTTCTTAGCAATTCTTTAATGCTCAGAGCCAATAATAGCTTTAAGTTATGGCATCATTTATGTTTGTAAGACAAGGAGAGAAAGATTACTAAGTGGCTATAAAGAGATATTTATATTTTATATTTCCTTTCCTATCAAGCTTCAGGGCTGGGGTCTAAGTTCCATTGGTCTAAGGGAATAAGGACTAAAAGTCTACTGCAGTTTCAGGCTCTAGTAGACGAATGTTCTCCTCACTTCACCACCAGAAAAAGTATTATTTGGGAGCCATTAATCTAGCCTGCCTGCTGCTGGCCTAGGGCAAATGAAAGAGATATATTTAAGGAAGTGTGGGAGGAGAGCAATTGAATGGGAAATTGAGTTGATATCTCTCTCCAGACTCCTCCCCTCCTTCCACCTTATCCTAACCAGTGACTGCTGTATTCTACTCTTCATTATGAATTTAGGAATGTAAAAGCTTTTCCTTGTACTCCCCATTTGGGAAAGCCCACTGTTTGCTTGCAAAGAAAAATGAGGGTGGCCCCGGAGGCAGGCACTTTAACAAGGAAGACATTTATCTCAAAAAGTCTTCCTGATAAACATTGGCTTCAGAGGCAGTTTAGCAAAGACTACCTACACAGTGATGAGGACTTTTCTCTGGTTGTGAATGGGAGTCAACATTTGTCTAAATCCCGAGCAAAGGAAGATGAGGAATACTGCAGTGTTTTCCTGACACAGACAGAAGTTGGCAGTTGAGACAGGGAGGCCCACACGGACAGGCCAATCAGACATGGAAAGAGATCAGAAAGCTCTAGAGTGCTCAGGTACAACTTTAGACCACAGCATACTGGATACAGCAAAGTGGAAAGGGGCTGGCATAGGGAGGCCAGTGGAAACAGGCAACAGGACCTAGAGAAGGCATAACAGCGAGGGCACCAACAACACACCCCATGAGAAAGACAGGGGTATGGAGTGCATTCTAATGTTAAAAGACTTTAATGAAAGCATTAATTCATTCTTCCTTTTAGTCACTCAACAAACATTTATTGAGACCCCCACTATGTCACAGGCATGGCAGGGTACAGGGATTGAAAGCTGACTAAAATGTAGTCTCTGTCCTCCTTCTAGTGAAAGAGGCAGATATATAGAGAGATCCTGATTTTTATCAATATAATGATAGAAATGAAATGGGCACTGGGCACTATAGGGCCTTTGCAGAAAGGGCATCTGATGTTACCTGAGAGGGTGAGTGCAGTTAGTTCTGTTTTCTAACACAGGTAAAAAAGGAAGTTGTGTCTTATGAGCTGCCAAATATCCATTTCCTATATTATCATTGTTTAAAGAATTAGAATGTGAGAAAATATAATTAATTATAATCAAATACTATCAAACCTAAGCAGTCTTGCTCTAACGAGTGAGAAGGTGTGTTAGGACCTTATAGAGCCTATAGGTCAACTAGTGGTCAAGAGCAGGGCCCTGGGGCCAAGTATGTACCACTGCCAGCTCGGCAGTGACTTAGCCTCCATACGCCTGTTTAGGCATCTGCAAAAGAGGGACGGTATGAGTGCCTACTTTGTGCAGTTGTCGAGATGATACACATAAAGAGCTTTAACAAAGCATCTTTGGCATGTGGCAATTGCTCAATAAATATTGGGCATCATAATTATTATTGTACATGTGCTGAGTAATGGCAATTTTAAATAACAGAAGGGCAGATTAAGAAATCTGCTGCACAAATTTGTACCTTGGTCATGAGGGGATCACGAGATTTCAGGCCCTGGCTATGAGTGTGGGCTGGATTTTGGTAGGTGGGGTGGCCTTTGGTGTGGCCAGTATGTTGGGCAGTGTGTGCTTTGGGGCTCACTGAGACACCCAGAAAGCTAAATTGTGCTCTTGGTGTCTCAGTGATTCTTGTTATGAAGTTGGGTCCACTTCATCCCACATACAGATATTTCTTGGATTTTCCCAGAGGTAGCTTTAGTCCTAAATCAGACAACTGTTGTCATTGGGATTCCTTTACTTTCTCTAGGAGCCCATGATTTCAAAGCCCTTTTGAGCGTTGTGGGTGACAGGGCTTAGATGGCTGCAATGGTGTGCTGGTCACAGGCTCTCTAACAAAAAATGTAATAAAATACGATATATAAATAAAAGCCTTGATGTGTAGCACTCACCAATTTCTGTGATGTAAATACTCCCACTATGGCCTTTTTCAAGCTACCAACAGTTTAAAAACTGGCTTGGAAAATTCCTGAACACACAGCCATCAGCTCTCCTGAGCCAATGTGAGCTGGATGGCTGTGAGCATTTGTCCCTGGCATTCTTCAGGAGGCTCTGGTGTGTCTGTGCCTACTGTCCACTCCAGCACTGATGTCAGCAAATCTTCCACCATTGTTCTCAATTTTTTTTTTTTTTTGCTCATGTTGTTTGGAAATGAGGCACGTTGAGAAATATACTGCTTTTTCCAAACTCTGAGTGAGCCATCTTATACAAAGATTATGAGATGGACTCACTGAAATGTAGGTGTCCAACTTCATATTAATATGAAGTGAAAGTTTAGTTCAGAACCAATCAGAAATTCTTATTTAGTATATGAATGAGCTAGATTAGCAAAAACTCATTTTTTCCCAGACTTTTGCTCATCCTCCCAAGGGGGCAAGAGAAATTGAAAATGCCAAGCATGCTTCTGTATTATTGCTTTTTCTGCCCCCAGAACACCGGAGCCGGAGTGATCGCAGGGAGCAGAGAGCCGCTGTCCCCCTTTCCGTAGCGGTTCCTCCACTGCCGGCCTACCCGCCAGCTCACAGCCAGAGGAGGCGCGAAGTTAAGGACCGGCACTTCTTAACGGTAAGCTTGGTGGCCAGCCGGCAGTCCTGTCCTGGCCCATCAGGAAGCATGAGTGGGTCTTGGGAGTCAGTTTCCCTGGTCCTAGTGAAGGAGGCTGGGCCGCCTGAGAGAGACAACCATGGGGGTTTGAGAAAAACTGAATTTTTTCCCCTTTTATTCCTGAAAGGAAGGCCTATTTTTTGGAATAGAGTGGGGATACAGGTGTATTCTTTCAGTTAACCGGTTGCACAATACAGTAAAACAATCACAGTTAAGGACTCTAAATCAGAAAAAAAAAATTGCTTCCAATCTTAGTTCTTCTGCATACAAGCTGAAAGATTTAGCTTTAGCAGGTTACTTACCTTCTTTGCCCTCAGTTCCCTCATCAGCAATATGGGAATATTCATGGTACCTAACTCATAGGGTTTGAGGATGAGATGAGATAGGGCATGGAAAGAGCTTAGCACAGTGCCTGCCACAGAGTAAGACCTCAACTACTATTATTACTAGTCGGGCAATAGCACGGCTGACTCGGTGGGGTGAGCTGAGAAAGAAGGTAAATGATGTGAAATTACCATTTGAAGATGAATCCTCTCATCACTTCATGCTTCCCCATCCTATAAGGGAGGCTTGTTCTTCAGGGTAACCAATTACCAGAGTGATGTCATCACTGCTGGTGATTTCAGCCTTGCCTGAGTGGGTGTGGATGTAACTCAGCCCAAGCCCCCAAGTATGGATTGCAGATCATGAAGCTGAGCCCAGCTCAAAATGCCTGCCAACACCGTCACCCCAGGTGTGCCTTCTGAGGCCTCCGTGGAGACAAGTGAGCACTTTGTGCCTCTGAGTAGGGCATCGTTAAAGTGAGGGGCCATGGTCTCTGTGATCAAATCAGCCCACACTGCCTGCCCGAATGGCTGGACCCCTGCTCCCTTGTCATTCCAGTTTGAGGCCCCAAGTCTAAAGAAGTTACAACAGTGTGGGTACAAATTGAGGTTTTTATTTGAATTTAAGTTTGTATGTATGATTATAAACCCTGCATCCTAATGGCTTTTACAATATGCAAAATATTTGGGTCACATGATGCCAAACATCCAGCTGAGAACAGACTGCATCCAAGAGAATCTGCATGATATAACATACCCAGATGAAAAAGTGAGTGATATTGGACAATACATAGACCTGTTTTCTACTTGTGGCTGAACAGTAGGCTTCATGTCCTTCAGACTCATCAAGTGCCTACTAAGTGCCATGTCGCGCTCACTACATTGCTACAGTGCAGCCCAGTGATAAGAAAGGAAGGTAAGAGCCTCTTAGGGCTTTTCTAGGTCTTTATATAGAGCAGCTACACATGCTAGTGATTTGTCATAAAAGCCCCTGCTCGACAAAAGTTCTTATTAAGCTCGATTCTGCTTGCTGAAGCATTTGCTTTTAATGAGGCATTTTCTGCATAAAAATGCTAAAAATATTTTTCCCATTCATTATAACATGTTTTGTGGTTCATTAAGTTCGTTTTCTTGGTGGGGGGAGGTAGGAGAGAAGAATGTTGAGCATTTACAGAAATGGTATAAAAATATTACCCTTTGTCATAATCTGCATAATTTTTAATAATGTCTAAATACCAAAGTAAGACTATAGGAAAAGGCTTAAAGTAATAAATGGCAACGAGGGTGCTTCATTTACCCAACAAACATCAGTAAGAGAGGAGTCTAGATCATACTTATGTAAACCAGAAAATTTACCCATCTCAAATGGTAATACTTAGTATTTCTAAGTAATTTGGGAAAATTTTAACTGTTTCATTTGTTCGATTGAGTTTGGGTCACCAAGTTCATTGGAAGATTTTCCATTCAAGTTATACCCTCAGACCTGGAGCTGACTCAGAAGAGAACACAGTTCTATGCATTAAACTTACAAGGGCTGTATGCTGCTGTGAGAGGAAAGGCTGCAGGTATAGGGACAGGAAATTTGCAGCCCAATTGCTGGATGGACATTTTCTTAGACAGCAACTCTCCTTCTTTCATCTACGAGACTTAAGCCATTTTTTTGTCATCTTTTAAAAAAGCATCCACAATGAGATTCTGATGTACAATCTTCTGCAACTCTGCAAACGGTTATACTATACTTTGGTCATTAATGGCATGGACTATGAACCACACTGCCTGGATTTGAATACCAGCTCTACCATTTACTAGCTGTGTGACCCTGGACAAGTTAATAATTTCAGTGTCTCAGGGATAACAGTAGAGAGTACCTCATAAGTTTGAAACAAGGACTGAATGTGGTAATACTTGTAAACAGTACCTGATGCATAATAAGCATTCAATATCTATTAGACATCATTATCATCATCACTATTATTATTAGCCAATCAAGTCCCTGAGGTATCAGTAATATAGTGATAAGATTATGGGTCTAACTGGGTTTAAATCCCAGCTCTACAACTTTTTGGTTGTTTGATTTGGAAAAAGTTATATGTTTTTGAGTCCCAGTTTCTTTATCTGTAAAATGGGGATAATAACTTCAATTTTATAAGGTTTATAGGAAGACGTAATACAATGTTGTACAAATACGATTAAATTGTGTGTGTGTGTATGAAAAAGTGTCTGGCATAGTGCCTAAAATACATGAATATCTGAATCTATATTCATAACCACCTATAATAAAATTCTTACCATCAAATGAAAAGCCTATAACATATGATCATATATAAGACTGGAGGAAGTATAAGTTGTTGCACCCTTTTTAGAGGGCAATTTGCCAATATTTAACAAAACTATAAGATATTCATACCCTTTGATCCAGCAATTCTATGTCTAGGAATTTATCCCAAGGCAATAATGATAGTGTATGCAAAGATTTATTCACTAGGATGTTCATCAAAACACTGCTTACAATAGGAAAAATAATTACAAATATCCTAAGTGTCCAACAATAGGGACTTAGTTTAATGAATTCTGATATAATCAAAGGATAGACTACAATATCAAAAATAGTGTGATACAAGAATGTTTAATGATATGGAAAATGTATGTTTTATCATCAGGGATTTTTAAACAGTGTATAAAATTGTGTATAGTATGATCTCAAAAAATATGCGTGTATATGTGAGTATGTATACACACATGCATAGGGAAAAAAGGCTGGAAGACTATATACTTGTGATTCTCAAACTGTGTGATGAGGTACCCCAGGGCACTGTAGTGAAATCCTAAGGGTGAATTGGGATATTTTAAATTTTTAAGGGGCACAGTGTCATCTGTCTGGTGACATCTGGTGATGGCTCCAAAGTAGCCTCATAGCTCCTACAAATAGAAAGAGGGGATGCTTGGTTTCTTGACATTTGATTTATATCAAAGTTCTCCAAGGGGAACTCACAGGAAACTGACCAGCCAATTTAGCTTAAAACTTTCTATCAGCTGAAAATTCATGGGGTATCTCCTAGTCAAAGCCCATCTGGGAGTCCTCTTTCATCAATGGTGGTAAAGGAGGGGATTTCAGGCCCAGATGGTTTCCCAGAGGAATTCTACTAAACCTTCAAAGTCCAGATAATCCCAATGCTCTATAAATTGTCTCACAGCATTGAAAATGAAGTAGAACTTCCCTATTTCTTTTATAAACCTTTTATGAAGGTTTGATAAATAAATGTGATAAAGAAAAAAAGAAGAAAGGAAGGGAGGGAGGGAACTGCAGACTAATATCACTTATGATTATTGATGCAAAAATACTAAATGTTAGCAAACAGAACACAATAACACATAAAGAAATTAGTATGCCATGACTAAATGAGATGTATTTCAGGAATGAGAAGTTTGTTCATTAGGAAATCTATTAGTATCATATACCATATTAATAGATCTAAGGGGAAAAAACCCATATGATTATCTCCATAGATGCTGGAAAGTCTTTACATCAAGTTCAATACCTATTCTTTATAAAAAAGACTTGAGAAAATAGGAATTAAGTGGTACTTCATTAACAAGATAAAATATATATACCTTAGTCCTAAAGCCAGTATCTTACTTAATAGGGAAACACTAGAGGTATTTCTGCTAAAATTAAGAACAAGGTAAGGATGCTCATGATCTCTGCTACTAATTAGCCTTATACTAGAGAGATTAATCAATGCAATTAGACAAAATAAATCAATTACAGACATAAGAATTGGGAAAGAAGTAAACATATATCTAGTTGCAGATGATATGATACTATACCAGGAAAATCCTACAGAATCAATGATAAAACTAACACACAATAAAAGAATTCAGTAAGGTAGCAAGATATAAACACATAAAAATCAATACCCTTCATTTACACAAATGGTAGCCAATTAGAAGACCTAGTGGCAGAGAAAACTCTATTTACAGAAATAACAAAGAAGATTAAATACTTAGGAATTAATTTACCAGAAATATACAAAACCTATATGAGAAAAACTTAAAAGCATTCTTAAAAGACACAAAATCAGACTTTCTCAAATGGAAGGAGGTCCTCTGTTCTTAGATAGAATGATTCAGCATTATAAACAAGTCAGTTCTCTCTAAGTTAATTTATAAATTTAACACAATCCCAATAAAAATACCAATAAGCTTTTTAAAAAATTAGTTAGACCCATTGATACTAAAGTTCTTAGGAAGAAACAAACATACAAGAATAGCCAGGAAAACACTGAAAAAGAAAACCTACAAGGGGTAACTAGCCCTACCAGACATTAAAATATCTTTAAAACCCTTATACTTAACAACAGCATGGTACTGGCACTGACAAATATACCAGTAGAATAGAATACAAAGTCCAGAAATTGACCCAAGTATAAATGAAAACATAATATGTGATAAAAGTAGTATCTCAAAACACTGAGGCAAAAGATAGAGTTCTACTTAATGATGCTGGAACAACTGGGTAGCCACTTGGTAAAAGAAAAAATTTTATAAGTTTCTCAACCTCGGCACTATGGACATTTGGGGTCAGATAATTCTCTGCTGTGGGGGTTGTCCTGCACACTTTGTGATGTTTAGCAGCATCCTTGGCTTCTACCCACTAGATGCCAGGAGCACCTTTCCTCCTAGCTTTGACAACCCAAAACATCTCCAGACACTGCCAAATGTCCCCCAGGGGGACAAAATTGTCCCTGGTTGAGAACCATTTAATTAGATCCATACCTCACGCCATACAGAAGATTAAACTCCAAATGGATCAGGGACCTAAACAAAAAATGAAACCATAAAAGTACTAGAAGAAAATAAGGGTGAGTTATCCTTTGGCCTCAGCCTAGGAAAAGGCTTTCTAACTCTGACTCAAAATACAGAGGCAATAAAAGAAAAGTTGATAAATTTGAACAGTAAATATTTTTGCATGCTCAAACACCATAAACTAAGTCAAAAGACAACCAAAAACTGGGAGAAAATATGTGCAACATATGCCACAGAGAAAGGACTAATGTCACTAATAGATAAATACCTCTTAAAAACTGAGGGACAAAGAAAGGAACAAAAACCTGGTAGAAAATTGAGAAAAAAGTCTCGAATAGACAATCCAGAAAAAAACATAAAAATGTTTATTAAACTTAAGAAAAATTATTCAACATCACTCATAATTAGAGAAATGCAAACAACACTGAGATATCACTTACCACCTATTAGATTGGCAAAAATTAAACAATATAACAACATATTCTATTGGTGAACTGGGGGGAAACAGGCACTCACATACATTGCTGATGGAAATGCAAACTTGGTACAATCTATGTGGAGGGGAATATGGTGACATCTAACAAAACTACATATGTACTTTTTGCCCTAGCAATCCACTCAACATACGCCTCTAATAATACAAAAAGGTTATTCATTGCAGTGTTGTTTACAATGACAAGATATTGGAAACAGCCAAGGTGCCTACACATAGATGGAGGTATTTAAGAGCTATTTGTCCATTAGTGGTATTAGCCCTTTTTCTGTGGTATATGAACGTGTAGTGATGGAATAAACTACAGGACATCCACACAATGGAGTACTATGCAGCTGTACAAACAATGAGGAAGATCTTTACAAACTAATAGGAGTGATTTCCGTGACGTACTCTTAAGTGAAAAAGGCAAAGCCCCAAATAGTGTCAATAGTATGCTACCCTTCATGTTAGAAAGAAGGATGTATAAGAAAATATACAGGTATCCACTTATCTGTGTAAAAGAAATAGCCAATTCTGCTATAACACATATGCATCCCTGAAAATCTCCACACTATGCAAAGTTGCACAATAAAAACTGAAGGGTTTCTGGGGATAACAGGGCACAACCCTCAAAAAACTTCTTCCATGACACACACATGCACAAAAAGATAGGAACTTAATAAAAAAACAGTAGCACAGTTTTACACATTAAATGGTTAAGAAATACATAATACAATAAACGAGTCACTTTACCTAGAAAAAACCCTAAAGTTTGCTTGTGGAGTGGGTGTTAGAGGGCTGCAGCTTATGAGTTACTGTGAAGAGGTGGAAGGAGGGGTACCTGAAATCAGAGGGAAGGTTGTAACCCCAGGTGTGGATGGTGTGGCTCCTAACACATGAGTGAACTGAGGGAGCTCGGAGATATTTGAGGTGTGTGCATTTTGTGTATTCTTACACAGCTCACAGAAACCTAGAATTTCTCATGCGTGAAATCATGCATAAACAAACACAAAATGCACATTAAGCTCAAATTCTTCTCTAAGATATCAATCACGTTGGAACAAATTTGCTTTTTCAAAACAAGCATTATAGCAAAACTGACTGTACAGGAAGGATAAACCAGAAACTAATGAGATTGGTTTACCAATAGGCAGTGGGTGGGAATGGGATAGAAAGAATGGGGGATCGGAAGGAGGTAGGAGGGTCGAGGGAGAGGGACAATTCTTGGAATATATTTTTTGGGTAGCTCTAACTCTTAGAACCCAGGTAATGTTTCACATACCTCTCCCCCCAATAAATAAATAATTAACATCAACCAGAATGTGAGGAGAACCCAAAATGAAAAACAAACAATAACAAATAAACCTAACTATATTACAAATGACTATCAAAACCACACTGAAGGAGGTAGGGAAAATAATAGCTAAGCTAAGTAACTTTAGAAAGAAGTATTTTTGTTTTAACCACAAATATTTATTGATGGATTGATGAATATAATTTTAAATAGAACAATAAGGCACAACCATGGATTAAAACAGTTTGCTATATTGCCAAAAGAGGGAAAAGCCATAAACTTAGGAACTTTAAACATACAAGTCAAAGACCCTCGGAGGTACTGAATAGATAAGTATCAATTTTTCCCTTTTATACAATTCCTATATTATTGGAATATTCTATATTCCAATAATATTGGAATGATCCTTCAGACAGAACTCCTCATGCACTTATACTTGAGCCATCCCACCTGGCCACTCCTCTGTTCCCCACTCTTTTCCCTTCCCTTTGCAGTGGTGTTCTTTAGCCATTCCCTCCCTAAAGAATTGTGTGCACATCTTCCTTCCTAAGCAAGCAAGCAAGCAAGCAAGCAAGCTAGCAAGCAATGAGTCAGAGAAAGCCAGCCACGGTCAGATATATGACTGAATAGACTTAGACGTTAGGATGGCAACAGCCTGATTCAATGAGGTCTAAACTAAGCTGACTTGGGCAAAGAAGCTGCTCTAGCTTGCTGAAAGGTCTATGATGCCACCTCAGGTTGTGCCATCACTGCCAGACCCCGTGTTTCTAAGAGATTAGCAGTGGTATACACGAGGAGGTAGGAAGCCAATGTAACCAGGCAGGTAATGTGACAGTACAGTCAATGCTTTGGACCTCTACTGGGAGCTGACTATGGCTTCTAGCATAATCATTTGCCAAATGCAAAAACCTTCAGGACAGTGAGGACGATCTTTAAATCTCTTGGACAGGATAAGTTAGGCACCTCCGTACCTCTCATCTTTCTACTTGGAAATGTGAAGTGAAAAACATCCCAGGGCATGCAACACTGAGGCATAAACCATTGCTGCAGAGGTGGGACTACAGGAGGCTTTTGGGGTGCCCAGCCTCCTTGTTCAAAAAGCCATGAGAATGTCCCCAAGCATATTGTCAGAGTAGCCATTCTGGTGGTGACAATGCCCCAAAGCTGAGCAAACCCGCAGGCATATGGCTATTTTCTGAAGAACCAACACTGTACTAACAAGAGTAGCCATATAGGTACTGTACGTGTGCAGAATCAGAGGCCAGAGGTCAAGTGACCTGGGCAAGCCACCTAGAAGACTTCGCTTGACACCTTTCACATTTCAAGAAGACTATGTCCATTCAGCAGCCCTTTGATGACACAGCAGAGTGCAGGGGACCAGGAGATTGTCTCATTCTTCTGAGAGAAGTGCTGGTTCCCTAAAAGCTCCTGAGGAGACAACATCCCAGAGGCCATTTATGAGCGAAGGTAAATAAAAACTGCCAGACCACAGAACCATCTTGTCAAGTTAGACATATATATAACAGGCATAGCCTGGGGTGCCAGGCAGAACAGAGGGGATTTTGAGGCATAATAAAAATCAGGAAGACTGAAAGATCAAGTGAATGGTAGGTTGAGTGACAGAGAAGCAGGAAGCAAAGGACATATGGAAAAAGTTGAAGGAGCGTGCTGAAGCCTAACTGCAGAGAAGGCAGCATGGCTACAGTCTACACCCAGTGAAAGAGCTTACTTGGCTGGTTCTTAGCATGAGTCTCTCTCTCACTTTCTCAGACTGGATGGATGTGTGGCATTCAGCAGCATAACTGAGGGGGTGATACTTACAAATGGAGAACTGGTGAATGGATACTGAAGAGAAATCGACTGGGTGTGCCATTCTGTAATGCCCTGTTTACACCAAAGGCAGGTTTGTGTTGACAGAGCACATGTGAGGTTGTCACAAGACAGCATCGTATCTTGGGAGAAAGGAGATGTACTAGAGAGCAAGGAACAGTTTGGTCTCAGCCTTTTAGTCAAGAAATTGGATGCTCATTTTCTGTTCTATGTCCACCTTCTCCAAAACCTTAACAAATTCTGCAAAAGTTAGGGTTCCATCCCCATCCTGATCAGCTTCCTGGATGCTCCTGTCTGTGATGCTGCTCAGTTGCTCATCCGAGATATTCACTCCAACCATCATGCTTAGCACCTGGAATGCTCATTGCGAGGGATCTTATCATCTTTATCCAAATCATATAGTCAGAAAACAAAGTACAGTTTGTTGCTTCAGCTTTGAGTGCTTCTGGTCCATTCTTATTTTTGTTCTTTGCATTATCTTCAATGGGTCAGAAATGAGCCAAAGTTTTTATGAATCCATGGAAGTTTACCTGGTCTTCTCCCTCTGGAAAGAAGGCACTGATGAGCTGGTCTCCCAGTGGGTTGATGACAAGTTCTGGAATCCACTGGAAATCTTCCTAGCTGTGGGCCCTTTTCTAACCTTTGTCCAGGCTGGTGAACCACCTGTGGAGGTGGGTAATCTGATGGTGGGAAAAGCTAGTCTCCTACTGGATTTCCTTGAGCTCTTCCCTCTGCAGTAATGTGGAGGCCTGAGACTCTACCCCCAAGCAGGAGCTCCTCTGGGAACAGCCGTGCCTGAAGCAATAGTAAAAGCTAAAGACAAAAGGAATTGTACATAAATATTGTACTCTAGTTGGTAAATTTGTTCTTCACAAGAGAGTGAGTTAGAAATTATGAAATTACTTTATGTGTATAATAGGATTGAGCAAATAAATAAATATGTTGTGGATAATGACAGTTTGTCACTGTTGGAGAAAGGAGTTACAAATAAGAAAAGGGGATGGTCTAGAATGAATCCTGTGGTGTTGGATTAGAATCTAAAGTATCAATACAAATTCATACATATATTCTCTCTCACACACATACATACATATATACATGTATATGCAGATGGCTAGGCATAAAATAAATATGTATATATGTGCATGTATGAGTATACAAATGTATATTTCCTAGCTCTGTCATCTGAGAGGGCTTTAGAAGCAATGACACTCTAGTAACATTGAGCACATCTAGTGCCCAGATCTTGTTGCTCAAAAAATAATAGGGAGCATTAGGGAAAGAGGGCACAGGAGCCAACTTGAAGGAGCTCCCAATGGCCAAACGTGGGACACTTTGAGCAATAATATAAATAATGATAGTAATGGATTATAACACAGAGAATAAAATAAATATCCACGAGTCTATACTGATATAAGTAAAATTGGGATAAGTAAATAAATACATGGGGGTGGGGTAGCTCTTCCTTAAAGAAGAATTCTAATTAATAAATGTAAAAGTATTGATGGAAATTTTAAAAATCACTGTTAGCTAAATACAACAGTAACAATTTTTGTAGGCAATAATCATCAAAGGATGCTAAAATAAGTTGGGTGAAATTATGTTGAGAAATATGATGTTTGCATAGTCTCAAAGTTTCTCCCCACAAGATACTTATTGATTACAAAGAGAAAATAGTAGCTTCAGCTGCAGAAACCTGACAAACACCGTCTTAACCAAGTGATCAAAGTTAACCTCCCCAGTAATAGGGCACGCCTATATATGAACCTCCTGATGTGATGCATTGAGATGACACTTCTGTGGGATTCTTTCCAAAAATGTGTAACCTCAATCTAATCAAAAGAAAACATCATACAACCACAAACTGAAGGACACTCTAGAAAATAATTGGCCAGTTGACACTCTTCAAAAGTGTCAAGGTCATGAAAGACAAAGATTGAGGGACTATCACAAATTGAAGGAGACTAAGGAGATTTGACAACTAAATGCAATGTGGGATCCTAGATTGGATCCTGGACCAGAAAAAGGGTATTAGTGGGAAAACTGGCAAAATCCAAATAAGGTTAATAGATTAGTTAATAGTATTAAACAATGTTAATTTCCTGGTTTCAATAAATGTACTACGGTTATATAAGATGTTAACATTAGGAAAAGCTGAATAAAGAGTATATGGGAACTCTCTCTACTATTTTTACAACTTCTGTATAAGTATAAAATTATTTCAAAATAGAAAGTTAAAATATATATATATATATACCTTTAGCTGTGGATATTTCACAGTTCCTGGGTCGGGACTTATATCCCAGTGCTATAACAGATATATGGCTTCAGGAGAAGGTAAGTTCAACCAGGAAATGCTTAGTTCAGAATTTCTTTACTTTAACTAGCAAAATTTAGAAGACCACAGAGAATCTAATCTGATTAGAAGTTGCCATGGTGTATGACACTTTGGCCCCTAATGCCACAGGTTCCCATTTCAGAGTGTGGAGTCAGTTTGTCATAGCAGTTCGCCCTCTGCTGAATGGAATGTCTAGCTCATCTGTTCTCATCAGTCAGGTCCCTTGATCCAGGCCCAGATCTGCAAATACTTGGGACATGCACCTGCTCTTCCCCTGCACACACCTAAGGCAGGCATTTCCAATAGATTATAACACTCTTTCTAACATAGTCCACACAGCTACTACCGATCAGAGTCGGCACCTGAGCTGAAACATTTCCTATTGCTGCGTTCAGCCTGCAGTCAGGTCCATGGGGACCCTTGATGTCTAAGTCCCTGCTTAGATTCTGATGTCTAGACAGACAGGCACAGAAGTCACCCTTCCTCAAATGTGGTGAGAGACTCCAGCAGTCTCACCAAGCGTCCCTCTCCAAGCCTCTTCAGTGATCCAGAGGTAGAATGTCTAATGGTGTCTATGGTATTGGATGAAGATGCTTGACATGAGATGGAGCCCTATGGAAAAAGTTGATCAGGTTCCAGAGGAACACTGAGGCCTAAATCTTTATCATCAGGATTGACAGTTAACTCATTCCAGCATATTGTGTTCACAGTTATATTCTTTGTCAGACTTGATAAAATTAGCCAAGAAAGGATATCAGGGATTCTTTGTCATTTCATAGCCTGATAGTGGTTTTTTAACTTATCACACTGTGGCATCCAGGGATTTTAAGATAAAAGACTGTCAAATCATACTTTTCTTCTTACCAAGGAGATGCATTTGAAGGACAGGGGACATACCAACAGCCTCATTGGGAAGTAAATGGAGGAAAATCATTCAAACTAGGACCCAGACCTCCTTGGTCATAGTCCAGAGCTATAAACAATGAGCATGTTTACTCTTTCATTTTCTATTAAGAGGAAAAGACTAGGTCTTACAAGAAAGCAACTTTTGAGAAAAACTAAACTAGCTTACAGAAGAATTAGAAGACTGAGAATGGAGTTCTAAGCCAGGAGAGAGGATTAAAGACTAGAGCTGGCAGGAGGGGTATTTCAATAGTATTTGACCTGCCCTGGGTAGACTTTCTCACTGCCTCACTCTCTCTCCCATCCCCAGCTCTGTCTTCTCTTATCCAGCCTCTCCCCTCCTTCCCTGTCGCCATGGGTCCACATTAGAGATTTTTGATATTCTATTGGTTTATAAGAGCTGAGACTGGGAAACGCTGATCAAGCCTTTCCTTTGCTATAAAAGAATTACATATACCACAGTGTCCTAGACAGGTCTCGTTTTGCTTTTATAAAATATCTTCATAATTTGCAAGCTCTCCCAGAAGTATTCTGTTGTTCTATAACCTGTCTCAAAATGGTTCTGTCCATCCAAATTAAGTCTCTCTTGCTTCAGCATAGGTCCCTTTATCTCATCTAGTTTGCTCCTTTAAACCAGTTAAGAAAAATTCTAACCTTGGTATAAGAATCTTTGACATACAAATTCTTCCCTAATCCTAAACCTTTAGTTCCTCCATTCTGCCTAAAGAAATAAGTTCAAATCAGCCCAACTCTCCAGCCTCTGTACAACCTGGTCCTAACTTACCTTTTCAGATGAATGTCCCACAAATCCTTTGCATAGACCCTAGACCTCAGCCAAACCAAACTGCATGTGCTTCTCTAGAAAATATCCTGCACTCTCAAAACCATATCTCCACTTGGAATGCCCTTTCTCCCATTGTGGCCTCTCATTTACTCCTTTATTTTGAAAAAAATTAACCAAGCACCTACTATTAATGTACTAGAGGGATACAAAAATGAGTGAGACAATCTCTGCTATCCAGAATACATGGATACTAGAAGAAATTATATGGTATTGAATATAAGGTGTTAATACCTAACTGGTATGTGGTATTAGAATGGGGTCGGGTGTTAGGATTAAACTTCACGGTAAAGGTAGCATCTGAGAAGGCCTTGAAGGTTGGTGCAGAATTTTGATATGAATTCTGGGAGGAAAGGGATTACAGGCTGAAGAAACCACGAGAGCAAGCACACAGGGGCAGGAGAAAATGGAGTGCGTATACATGAATTCAAATATTTTGGTTTGGCTGCAGTGCTTCGAAAGACCAGATCTTGAAGGATCTTGAATGTCAGACTACAAAGTTTGAATTTATTCCATAGGCATGGGAAATTCTTGAAGGTTTTTGAGTACGGAAATAACATGATCAGAAAAAGTAGTGCTTTATGAAGATAGCAGGCCATACATGTATAGGATTGACTTCCTCGAGTTCTAGAGGATCTTTCTTGGGATAGTAGGGAGAGAAGAGTCTGACATTAGATTCAAATATAAGATTACAGGAGTGGCGATGCCTATCATACTCCCCATTTAACTCATCTGTCTGGTCTTTGCAGAAGGTAGACAAATCTTGGAGACTAGCTCTAAGTAGCTTGTGACTTTAATTGTAGCTGCTGTTACAATATGGTATTTTTCTTGGAGCAAATCAGCACAGCACCTAGCATGTGGAATGATACAGCTATTGACCCCAGCAAATACTTTTTCCCTCTATACCCATTTTCAAGGGTCACCAGAAGCAGTTTGTTTTTTAGACTGTGTCAGCTCTCCTGTTCTCTACCATAATCTGCAGAGATCACTATCATCTTGACACCCCCATGGAACATCAAACTGGTTCATATTTTCCTCATTGGACTGAGGAACTGGAAGTAGATGCCTCAGACACAAGCAAGCCAGGGCTGAAAGCCTGGTACCATGTACTTTATCAGTCAGGGTCCAATCAGGAAAACAAAAACCACACCAGTTATTTTTACAGAGAGAATTCAATATAGGGATGGTATAATGAGACTGACATGGCAAATGGGAAACTGAGGTAACACAGAGATAGTGACGGCAGAAAGTAGCTGACATTCCTAGGGTAGAACCTAATAGGGAGAAGCTGGCAAAAAAGAAATGTTGTTTGCAGATTCCCAGTATCACAGAGCAGAGTATGGAAGAATAGATTTGGAGCTGACAGACAATAGCTTAATAGCCAGCATAATAGCTAATGAAAGCATTAGCCAGTGAGTCTGGTTTACATTAAATATTGTGAGAAATAAAGAAAATTCCTTGTTGCAGATTTTAGTTTTGGAATTCTTTCTTTCTTTTTAAAACATTAGCCTGGCTGTGGAACAGCCAATAAAATTACTTCTCTGTACACATCATTACAGAATATTCTCAGGTTGACATTCTCTTGCATGCCTGAGACATTTCACTGTTCAAAGTATAAGCAGACAATGGAATACTACTCACAATAAAAAGGAACGAATTTCTGACACGCACAACAACTTGGATGGATCTCAAGGCATGATGCTGAGTGAAAGAAGCCAGTCTCATAAGGTATGATTCCATTGATATGACACTTTCAAAAAGACAAAACTATAGTGATGGAGAACAGATTAGTGGTTGCCAGGGGCTAGGAGTTGGGGAAGACTGTGACTATAAAGGGACAGCATGGGGGACTTTTGGGGGAAAATGGAAATGTTCTGAATCCTGACCATGGTAGGGTTACATGAGTCTATGCATGTGATAACATTCATAGAGCTATACTCAAAAAAAGAGTCAATTAAAAAAAGAAAAAAAAAACAAGGAAAAAAGTAAAGGCAGAATGTGCATGGCTTATGTGTGAGAAGGTCTTATCTTTTTATATGTTTAAAAACTTTGCTGTGGTGAGGTCAAGTATGATGCTACTGAGCCTTTGCCACATCTGGCCTGAGTTACGAGGGAAAAGCGTCACTTGGAGTGAGACCAAATGTGGAGCATCTCTTCAGTCACGGCGCACCTCCGAACCCCCAGCTGAGGGCCAGGCACGGAGGGTGAGGGAGGAACTCTGCCCACACCTCTGGGCTGTCCTGGGACTCACGCTGCCAGCAACTCTGATTTGGGTGAGGGTATTTATGCTATTTGTACAAGAAGGAGTTCAAAGCCTCCTTCTTCCCTGCACTTCAAAGCCTGGCCTGCCTTTTCCCCACTCATGTCTTTTATTTGGTGCTAGCAACCTTTGAGGACTGACGAGCTGAGTGGCCTTTGGCAGTGACCCGACTAATTGGCAAAGCTGGCACAGAGGATGAATAAGATACTCACTGGCATCAACATCACAGTGATCAGGGTCCAGTGGGCCTTGTTCTGTGTATTTCTTGACAGGCCAGAGCAATTCTGTGAATAAACCACTGAGCGGCAGCAGAAAGTGTTCTCCCCCCGCCACCCCAGCCTCCCTGGAGCCCTCTTTTCCATTCACGTGGGGACTACTTTCCACACATACCTCAAAATATAATTTTGTTATGTTCTACACATTTAAATTGCTTCGTTAACAGAACACCATTAAAAAAAGTGTTCCTGAACTTTAAAATACATAAAATAATTTTGCATTCCATCACCCTAAGAATTTTCGTTCAGTCGCAGCTGAGATCAAAAGGAGAGAGATTCTTTGCAGTTACACACTGTCTCGCAGAAAGCCTCTCTTTGGGTAAAACTGCACCATTGCCATTGCCACTGCCGTTCAAGCTCTGCTTACTAGAGGCTGATCTTATACCCAAAATGTCTATCAATCTATCAACAGGATGAGATTCAAAAGTGAACGAGCACCTACTCTCTTGTGTCTGGCTTCTTTGCTCCACATACTGTTTTAAAGTCGATGTTGCATGTATCAATAGTGTGTTCTTTTTTATTACTGTGTAGTATTCCATTGTATGAATACATTAGTCCACGATTTCTTTATCCATTCTGCTGTTGGTAGATATTTGGGTTGTTCCTAGTTGTGGGGGTTTTTTGGGGGGGCTTTTATGAATAAAGCTGCTATATATAAAAATATTTATACATATTTTTGTGCAAGGTTTTTTGTGGACATACTCATTGTTCTTACCTCTGTATACCTAAGAAGGAATTAAAGGATAGACATATGTTTAAGTATATTAGATCCTGCCAGTCTCTGAAGTGGCTACACCATTTTACACTCCCACCAGAAATTTATGAGAGTTCTAGTTGTTCCACATCTTTACCAATACTTGGTATTATTCATCTTTTGAATTTCAGCCCCTCTGGTGTATACTAGTATATCGCTGTGGTTTTCATTTGAATTTTCCTGATGAGAAATGATGTTGAGGACCTTTGCAGGTGCTTATTGGCCTTTTGTATATTTTCTTTTGCAAAGTGCTCAGGAGAACTGAGGAAGTGGTGGTGGCAATATCTGTCAGGGAAGAGAAACAAGAGTATTATTTGGAAAAGCAGACTTAACAATGATAAGGCCATGTTTCCCAGTCCCGAATATTTACGCGTTTTGGTGTTTTAAATAGATATTACTGTATAAAGTTGTTCAAAAAAGAAGAACCCAGTAGGCACCTGTCCCCAAATATCTCCCTCCTAGCCTACAACCATTGTCCAGAATTCTGTGTCAGAGATTTATTCCTTTCGGTTCATCACTAGGAGTTGGCAACACGTTCACGTGAGTGCTGCGGGCTTCCTGCTAGCCTTACAGCTGGCTGGGAGAGCGTGTGAAGGGTTTGGGTACTTGGGGGTGCTGCATTCAGGCCCTTTGGGGAAGCATGAAGGCCCTGGCTGCCTGGGAGAGAGTGGTGACAAAGGATAAACCAGGAAAGGGAAGAAAGGCTTAGGACAGAGAAAGCGTAAGATGTGTCCTAAACTTTTACTTACCTCATCATTTTGTTTTCCCATGGTTGTTCACTTTGGTAAAAGTCGGAGTTGAGGAGAGAGGAAAGGAAGCAGCACAGTATGAGTTAAAATGATATTATTAAACATATTTGGAAGATAAGAGCATAGTGCCAGTCAGTAGGAGACTTCGGGGCAGTCTCAAGGTAATAAAAGTGCTATGTAATTGTAGGAGCAAGAGTGATATGTGAAGAAGGTATTGCCAGACTCCTTTAAGCCTTCCAGAAAGATCAAGGCACTTCATATTTATGGACAACACTTACATACACTCCAGTGAAGAAAAATCTGAAGCAGACAAGGTCCCCTCCATCTCACAGACAGGCCATAATATGTGCAGAAACGCAGGGACTTGATCTAAGGACAAACAAGCCCCAGGGAAGAATGAGAATAAGAGCCCAGATCACCTCACTAGGAACTCAGTGTGGCTTGCAATGGACATCTTCACACTAAGGTTTTATTCCTGTATTCAAATGTAGCACAACATCCATTCTCTAGTAAATATTTCTCATGTTTAAGACAGCATGATAGTAATAAATCAGCTCTGAAAGTTGACTGCTATAAATGCCATGTGGTATCAGTTAGATCACAAACCAAAGCCAATTTTTCAAAACATTTCCTGCTGTAATACCCACAACATTTTAACAGATGTCTTTTGGAAAGTTTTGAAGCAAAATAAGCCCCCATGAGCATATAAAATAAAACCAAAAAGAAAGTAAAATATGGAGTGGAGGGATGATTTTTTTCTTTTGGCAGTAAGAGAAAGGTTGGGGAAAATCTTGAGATCTTTGGAGACATGCTTGTTCATAGCCACAAATGTGAAGAAATGAACTTTTCTCACACACACCCCACAAGAAAGATTAGAGTTTGGAAAATATTCTTTCATTATTCACCAAAGAAATTTGTTTGACTGCTTTTGAGTATAATGTCTGTTATTTCTTGTTCTGAACACTAGTCATAAGTAAAACTCTAGCTTTTATTGAAGCAGTTTCATGGGAAACTAGGGAAAGGATTTGACGGTATAACTGTTGGGGCCAGCAGGGACAGAAATGGGGTGAAAGCATCAAAGAAGCATCTTTTGTCAGGGACAAGACAGGCATGACTGGTGGTAGCTGATTCTAAAATGGTATAACTTGGAGTCTGAGGCCTCTCAAAATCAGTGGTAGGAGGGCCAGAATAGGAGACTGGAAAAGGAAGGAGAAATTTTTTTTTTGCATTTTTCTCCAACATTTTATTATGAAAAATTTCAGAAGTATAGAAGTCAAAAGAATTGTGTAGTGAACTCATGAGGGTGATATTATTTTTGATCCGACAATTTGTTTCCACTGGCGCTGACTTTGACCCTCATCAAAGAAATGCTCTTGAATGAATGAATGAGTGGTCTAACAATCTTCCCAAACACTTATTCTGGGGAAGCCAAGGTTGTTCACTGCTACTCCTGCATGGAGTGATAATTCCAAAAGCAGGAGTCCCTATGGGTCTGCTTCTATCATCTGTTGTTTTGGATGCTTCTTGCTCATGCTGTCTTGTCTCCTCCTTGCCTTGTTATCTTTGACTTTGTGCTAGATGTTGTACCGCAAAATTATATGTGAAAATAATTGGATATTATTTCTTTGGAGAGGATTTTTGTTTGCTTATGCCAGGCACATGGGGGGTGCTAGCAGTACAACAAATATTTATTGAGCATTACTGAGGCAATAGGAATACAGTTATGAAGAAGAAATGATTCCTGCCCTTACAAGTCCTACTCTGAATAAGCAATAGGGATTCATTTAAATAGAGCCTTTAAAGAATAATTTAGTTCATACAAATTTCATCAGCATGCAGCTTTTCCTAACTGTATCCATCTGTACCCGTTAAAGAGTGGCATGCTGGGCCATGTAGAGATGCCCTGAGGGAGCAGTTGTCTTGCAGTTTTATTTCTTAGATAATTTAGAAAAAAAATTCTATGAACTGATTATTGCATTCACCATATAAAAGTCTAATCAGAAATATTCAAAACGATTTTAGTTCCTTTGACCAAACACCAAGGAAAGAGGATGCTTTAAAACACTACACTAAGGTAGTTACTAATTCATGGCAAAAATAAAACCATAGCCCATTTGAATATTATAAATTTAAATACTCTAAATCAACAGATCATCTGCAGGGACTTGTGTGCTTGTGTCTAGGTGGTAGAATCAAAGAACACAACCTTTCCACATACAAGCTCAAGAGTACCTAGTTTTAGCCCTCACAGGCTGGAGGTTGGAGCTACTATCAAAATAGTGGAGGCTGATTAGCTGAGAAGGAATCTTCTGTGGAGCATAACCCACAGAGACCTTGACTTAATGATGGTGACCAGAACTGAATGGTCTGAGCTCCCTCTCTGGCCTTGCCATCCTTAGTTATTTCCAGGTGTTACCTCATGCTTGTTTAATGGGATCGGGGTGGTTCTCAAACAGATGGAAAAGAAAAACCACTCATCACCCCCACTCCTGGAAAAAATACTCAACAGGAGAGCTGACTTAGGAGATTTAAGACAAACTACCAAAATTAATATATTAATATAATTAATATATTTTCTGCTCTGCAGCTTCCTGCTGTGTAATTTTTTGAAATCCTTTCATGAGACACCAAAGCCTTTGGTTTCTTGAAAACAGGTTCCTTTTCCATGTAGGCTTTGCTTCCCACTTCCCTGAGTTTTCTCTCTATTTTGCACACCCCCCTGTCTTACCTGAGACCTGCACATCACTATCTGTGACTGATTCATATGAGAGAGCCAGGTTAGTGTCTGAACTCAGGCCACATACACCACATCTAGTAAAATGATCACTTTCAGTGAGGGAGCCATAGACGCTACAAAATCTTTTGTCTTAAATAAGATCTAGATCAAAGTTAACTGGGCCTGAGGAGACGGCATTTGCTTTGCTTAAAAATTAATGAGCAACTCTGTCAGTTAAAATTTAGAAACTTAGGATAGAATTAGACCTTGAGCGTTGCCCCACAAACACCTATCTGCCATCGGCTGAAGGGTAACCAGAATCAGTACTGAGCCTCCAGGGGAACCAAGTGTTGCTTGTGGTTTCCTCTATTTGTTTTCACCTATTGGCACTAAGATGGTAAGTACCCTTGGATTCTGTGGTGTCTGCTTCCTCCTGAGATCTTGAGCACGACCCTTACTTTATTGGGGTTTCCCGTCACTGTTAAAACACACAGAGCTAGTATCATTCAAGTGCACAAATAATTTGTTGAGCTCTTACAATGAGGAGGCATTTTGCTGGCATCATGGAAGACTGAAAGGAAAATTAAATATGGCTCTTGACCTCTAGGAATTCATAACCTAATAGGTGAAAAAGACATATCCAGGGAGAATTCATGTTACATTAAGGCAACACTACATGGAAAGCTGTAATAGAGGCCTAATTGAATCCCAAGCTGATAGTTTAGAGTTTGAAACAGTTTCAATGTCCTTTTCAGTAGATCCTGAAAAGGAGATTCTGGTTACCAGATTATTCTCCAAATAGGACTGGCTACATAATTTGTGGGGCCCAGTGCAAAATGAAAATGCAGGGCCCCTTACTGAAAAACTAAGAGTTTCAAGACAGTGACAGCATTAAACCAAGTGTGGAGTCCTGAATGCAGGGACCTGTGTGACTGCACAGGTCACATGCCTGTGAAACTGGTCCTGTCTTCAAATATAGTCTGAATATGAGGAAGAGGCAAATTTTGAGCAGTCCAGAGGAGGAAATTATACACAGGAAATTTTCTTCCAAGTAGTTCACTGGAAAATAAACTCACTCTAAGGAAAGAGAATAATTCAATCTTTCCCAAATTTGCGAATGAGATTGGGATCTAAAAGATAGAGAGTTACAGGGGCCGGCCCCATGGCATAGTGGTTAATTTTGGCACATTCTGCTTTGGTGGCCCGAATTCACCGTTTCAGATCCCAGGTGGACCTACACCACTCATCAGCCATGCTGTGGCGGCAACCCACATATAAAAAATAGGGGAAGATTGGCACAAATTTTAGCTCAGGGCTAATCTTCCTCAAGCAAAAAAAGAGGAGGATTGGCAACAGATGTTAGCTCTGGGCTAATCTTCCTCAGGAAAAAAACAAGTTACAATTTGCAAAGACAATTTCACAGGTATTTCCCAGCTACAAGGTAAGGATAATAATAATAGTAGCAGTGGTAGTAGTAGCTGACACCAACATATAGAGCATATTAAGTGCCAGGATTCCTCTGAGTCTCTTACGTATATTTACTTATTTAATCCTGAAAACAGCCCTGGGGGGTAGATACTATTATTTCCCTATCTTACAGATGAGGAAATTGACCTTAGAGAGGTTGAATAATTGCCCCTGGTCACACAGCAAATAAGCGGTAGAACCAGGATTTGAACTCAGACAGTCTAGCTCCAGAGTCTATGCTCTTAACCGCTCTAGTCATGCGTTGCTTAATGACGGGGATATGCTCTGATAAATGCGTCGTTAGGCAATCTCATCGTTGTGTGAACATCATAAAGTGTACTTACACAAACCTAGATGGTATAGCCTACTATACACCCAGGCTATATGGTACTAATCTTATGGGACCACCCTCCTATATGCAGTCCGTCATTGACCAAAACATCATTATGCAGCGCAACTGTATTTATGCTACTTCTCATAAGATAAAGATGCATTTGGAAGGAAGGAAGGAAAGTAGGAAGGAAGGAAGGAGTTATCCCAGTATATTCATTCATCAGTATCATAGATATGGCTTAACCAGGGTATACTGTGTGTTGTGTGCATGTTTTTAATTTTTTCTTTTTTTGCATTTCATGTTCATAGTTTAACAGCACCCGTTCGCCCTCCCCCACTGAGTGTTGCCACATGACCCCATGGAGTAGAAAGGTATTGGTTCTGAGAACATTCCATACACAGCCCTATCCCACTGTCTCCAGACACTTTCACTTTCTTCTCTCTTTTAACTTTATGGCAAACTCTGTTGTTTCTAACTAACTAACTAACAGTTTCCTTTTAAATCAATTTAAAGAGTGGTATTTTCCTAACTTGAATTAAATAAAATATAATGTAGACAGTGATGCCATTGGCTTTTTTTCCCACTTACTTTTCCCCCCTAAACTGCAACTAAGGCTCTGTTCAAGATGGGCATCACCTACTGCCGCTCTTGGACTTTGTAGTTAGGAGGAAAGAAATTCCAGCTTGGCTTATATTTATTAGAACTGTCAAGGTTCAGCTTCTCAAATCAAAAAAAGGGAACAGGACAAAAGGATTCTCTGGCAGCCAATTGTTCTGTCACCATTAAATAAAAAGTGCTTTTGGCTGCTGGTCAGAGCCTGTAGTCAGGTCACTATTCTTTCTTTGTTTCCCAGTCCATTGTTATTCAAGGAAGGAATCGCCTACAAAATGTGGCCTCTGGTGGTGGGGCTTTCTCTCCGGCACTTGCTCTCTCTCCCTCGCTTTCTGTCTCTCTTTTTGCATGCACCAAACTTTTTTTTTTTTCTTTTTGGAAGTTACCTAGGAAACAAAGTCTTTTGTGCTCCAACTTTATTTGAGCTATTCACTTCGCTGGGAATCTGCACAAAAGCTGAAGAGAGAAAGAAGGTTGCAATGTTTTACTAAAATGTTCATGGCGAACACATTTTTCTCAAGGGGGGGAATCATATCCTGTTGGGTGTGCTGGGGGGCTTTGCAGATACCTCTGACAAGGTAAGCAAATGCTGGGGGTTAGTTTAAACAAGTAGCTCTCGAATCTTCTCTTTAAGGGCACTTGAGAACAGTTCATTTAACAATATGTGAAATCCTCTGAGTCAACAGGGCATGAAGCTTCCAAATGTGAGGATGATCACATTTTTAAATGATCCTGATTTTAGGACAGAATATTATTAAAACCTAACTGGAATAAGAGGAAAAAATATTTATTTTATACAAATACCCATCTTCCTCTAAATTGTGGAAAGAAAGAAAACTAGGTTCAGTGGTGAAAACTGTGTCTTTTAATAATCTGGTTTAGAAACCCAACCCTAAAATCAAAATTGGTATGGAGCCTTTTTAATAATCTGGGCCAGGAGCCCAACCCTGAAATGAAAGTTAGACAATATTAATATCTATCAAAGGTTTGGATGGAGAATTTTCAAAGGTCATATAGAAGTCAGGCCTCTCACTACACAGCTGGGAGAAAAGCTTCGCACTGCAAAGCTGAAAGAAAATAAACCAGGACCGTTTTACTCTTCTGAATCTAAAAAAGAAACCCACTTGAATCTTTCCTCCCAGTAACAGTATTTGTATTTTCCACTAGAGTTGGTGGGGGGAGATTCTTCACTTTTGCTTTTCTATGTGCATACGTTGTTGATGAAACTGGGTTTTGAAAATGTTATTCACAAACACCATAGTCCTGCAGTGAAATTGACTCCTTGTGTTTTAATCCGGCCTCTTGGATTAGGTTGGCTTGTCCTTCAGGTGACATGTTCTGGAATGTCTCCTGACTCCAGATTTTCTGGCACATTTTCCAAATCTTTTCATAGGCATCTAAATCATCTCCTTTTGATCCTAGTCATCTAGAGCTCTCAAGACTTTCACTAGGAATTGATGGCGAGGCGGATATCCAGAAAGTGGATTACCTTTCTTGGAGACTCACATTTTTCTTCAGTTTGAAGTTTGGGGATTTCTGGCTACCTTGTCTCTCCTCTTAATTCCATTTGACACAAAAAGCATGTTTATTTAGCCCATTTTTTTCCTTTTCTGTCGCTTGACTATTGAAATTATAACTTTCAATTAGCTGTGCTTACTAACTATTTCTAGGAATTCTTCCTTTGACCTAAAAGCTTACTTCTAACTTCATTTTTCTTAACTAAACTATGAAATTCCTTATATGTGTGCTTATGTATAACCACGATGGCTGAGTCTGAATGTACTTCATTTGCAGTCCCATCCCCCAGAGGACGAAGATACAGATGTCATGTTAGGGCAGAGGCCAAAAAACCCAGTACACAATATCCCCTCAACACTGGACAAGCAGACCAACTGGAGCAAAGCACTACCTCTCCCGACGCCGGAGGAGAAGATGAAACAAGATGCCCAAGTGATTTCTTCTTGCATTATTCCCATCAATGTCACTGGTATTGTTCTGTTCTTTTCTTAGGGGTAGTCGGGTCAGAATATTCTGTCTATTAAATATGTTTAAAACCTGTGCTGCTGGGCATACCAGTTAAGGATACCGCTTTGTAAACAAGTAATACCTTTTTCATCAGAATACAACCAGAAGATGCTCAATACGCTTTTGTCAGGTTTTGAACATCAATTTGCATATGTTCTGCTGGGCCACTTGTTATGTAAATGATGGACATTTTCTTTTGGAAAAAAAAAAAAAGTCACCAAATAGTTCTTTGGCCATAGCTGACTGAAATAACGGAGAAAGCGGCAGTGATTAATCATATGATAATGATGCGAGGCACTGCAAGAAAGGAAACAGCAAACCCCAGGTTTCTAAAACTGCAAATAGTGATCCTGTAGACCAACTATAAAATCTGTTTTCATGCTTCCTTGGATGAAGGTAGGCTTGTTTAAAAGATCGTTTAGACTTGTGCATTGATTTTAGGGATTTTTGACCTAAAAACATATAGGTTCATAGATGAAGGCTGAATTCTACTCTCAATTCAGCAAGCCTGTCTTCCATTCACTCTGTTTTCCTCCTCCTGGGTATTGAGAGTTTGAATATTAGTCTGGATTGAATGCAAGCCTGCTCAGACTTTTCTTGAAAAGTTTATTGGGAGCAATTGTAAATTCCAGAATTGGATCTGGTAATCTTAGTTATAAGTAAAATAATGTTATAAATTATTCTAACTTTCAAAGATAGCAATTAAATGATCTATCCATTAGGCTTTCTTTAAACATCTCTAATAGCTATATTTTAACTTATTTGTACATTGAAAATTTCAAAATGGCCATATTATGACTGATTTTCATCCTGGTACCACGTGACCAAAGTTTGCATGTCGCTTATGATGCATTTTGGACACAGCTATTATTAAGCCCACTCAAATTACTCTCACACAAAGTGGAAGCAAATGATGATCAGGTATCTGGGATAGATATTATTTCCTTCCCGAAAAAAAGGAGTTCTTGTTGATCAGCTGATTGTGAGTGGGGAGTTAATTTTCCCGATGACCTATTCAACTTGTAGGATAAATTATTCTAAGGATGTGCACTTTATCTGATCTACGTAATCTAAATGGGATGGATTAGGGGAGTTCAGCTGTCAAAATGGATCATTTTGGCATCCTCTTAAACTAACTTTCAGTTCTGGGAACATCTGATTATTAGCATCACCTGCTTTCTTCATGGCACTGTAAGTAAAATCTTGTTTTCAAATTTAGTTCTTTGATCATGGGTCTTGTGATTTAGGAAAAGGGAAGATCTTTCCTTCTGCTTTATTTCAGGAACTCTCAGGCTAAAGCCTAGATTAGATGTTGATTTCAAGAGCTTTAATGAGAAAGTTGTTAATTATGTCCATATAACACATAGTGTCTGTATGCCATGTGTTCTATAATTATTACAATTAAAGCGAAGGATTTTAATTTTTGGTTGGAACTAAGAAAGGAAAATTCCATTAGTACAAATTCTCTGATAATTTTGTAATTATTCATCATGTGATACCTCATACAGATTTTTCAAAGCGAGTTCTAGCAACTGTTGTCACTGTGATGCTAAGCAGAACTCAAACGGCTTCATTATACAGCTGAACCAAGGTTTAGCATGCCATCCTGCCCCATGCTTAACACTCAGGACAACTCATGAGGCAACCAGATTCCAAAGCTCTTTTTTCATTACAGCTTTCTGGGGCAAAGCTCGCTCTGAAAAATCCATGGCACATGCCTGTGCCAGACAGGAATTTGAGTTCCTCACCTCCTCCCTCATCATTCTAGTTTTGATAGGACCGCATGTAGTGTGTCAATAACGTGATCATGGAGAAAGAAACTAACAAGCATCATGGTTTTCCCCCTGTATTTACAAAAGCAAACAGACACACGTTGTAAAGACTGGGGATTCCAGCTTTATTTAGAGTTGGTATAGAAGGTAGATCCACTTAAGTACAGACCTGGAGACTATCTTGTATTTTTATTTTATATTGATAAGACATTGGTGCTAAACCAAAAAGTGTCCAATTTAGAAAGTAGACAGAGTTACATGATGATTTAAAGAACAAATCTCGAGGCCGTTTTTTCCTCACAATAAGTGTGTGTGTGTGTGTAGAGGGTTTGGGCATAGTGAGTGGAGGGGGGAAAAAACCTCACAAAGATGCTTTTAATGAAGAAGTCGGTGAGGATATGTTAGCTGAACTAATTCAGATTAACATCTTGGCTACGGATGCACTGTGCAAAGATATTAGCTTCAGAGAGCCCAGAAATAGACCAGTAAATAGTAGTAACTAAAGGTTGGAAGTCCTTAAGGAGCCATTTCTGTGTGACAGTGATTCTTTGATGTGATTTTTCTCTCCTCTTTCTTTTGATTTTCCTTCTTGGCTTGTTCCTTTTGGCAGTGCAAGCTGTTGTGGAGAGCTGCATTTAGAAGTAAAGCTTAATGTACTGCAGCATAATTTAAATAAGAGCTGAATAAGGGCTCCCTTATATTTGTTCACAGGCTTAATCCAAACTCTTCCTTTACTTCCAATCAATAAATATCACTGTGTTCCAAGCAAATGAAAATTTGTTTGCCATTTCTAAAGGCTAATGAGACCTATTTGTGGATTGCAGGAGTTGGTTTTGACAGAGAGGCTAGTATACGCTGCTCTCTTGTTCATTCACAATCAGTACTACAGCGGAGACGAAAACTGAGGAGGAGGAAGACCATCTCGGGTATCCCCAGAAGAGTCCAACAAGAAATAGGTGTGGTATAAAACTGTTAATGGTTAACATTCTGTCGGGTGCTGATTATAAGGAGATGAAATGGAAGCCGGCCTTTAACCAGCTTCCTTAGAAACAGTTAACGTAACTTGTAGAGGTTTTGAAATGGGGTGTACTTGTTTTGTGTTTGGCAAGCCAGGTGGCATTACTTTTTAAATCTCTGTTTTCGACTGTGAACGTTTGACCTTATGCATGTAAGCATATGCATTCAGGTCTTATAGCTGAAATGTAATATTCTGCTAATTTTTAAAAATTGTATTAAGGTGGAAATTACTAATACAAAGTAAAAAGATTCAATGAAAGATTCTAATAGAAAAGTATATCTTTATTTGAAGAAAGATATACTTTTATGGCATTAATTATTTTAAAAGATAAATTTCAAGCATATTCAATTAAATATTGACTATTGATAATATGATACCCTTGGTGACATTTTTTCTGTTCATTGTGCTTTGGATATCTCTTCCTATGGTTTATTATTATTATAACTATGGTAGCATCTCTTGTAAATGAGATTTTTATTTCTTATAATGAATTCTATGATTTTTATTTCATTATATTTATATTACAAAATAAAAATGAATAGTGGCCAAGAAGATAAAATGTACTTTAGTTAAAAAAATAGTAGTCACTTATTGGGGCAAAGTAATTTGATAGTGAAGAGAGAGAGAATTCATAAAAGATCTAAAACCATATCTTCTCTTAGTATACATACATACATACATACATATATACTGTGTGTGTGTGTGTGTGTGTGGAGAGACAGAGACAGAGACAGAGACAGAAAGGCAGAGGGACAGAGATTCTCCAAAGCATTTTAACTTTCTCCTAATTTTATATGCTGATTTTTTTCTGTAAGAAAATCTCCACCAGGCCAGCACCCGGATTTGTGAGCATCTCTCAGAATGTCTATTGTTCTGCTGATGTATAAAATATCTGTGCTTTCCATGTGCCCTAGATTCTGATGAATCACCTGTGGCCAGGGAAAGGAATGTGATTGTGCACACAAATCCAGACCCTTCCAACACTGTCAATAGGAGGTCTGGAACCAGGGACTCCGAGTGCCAAACTGAGGATATTCTGATTGCTGCTCCATCCAGAAGGAGAATCAGAGCTCAGAGGGGTCAAAGCATTGCAGCTTCCCTTTCTCATTCCGCTGGCAACATTTCTGCATTGGCAGACAAAGGCGACACCATGTTCACTACTGCAGTGAGCAGCCGCACACGATCTCGGAGCCTTCCCCGGGAGGGCAACAGAAGTGGGGATGCTGAGCCCAAAGTTGGTGCTAAACCCTCAGCATATGAAGAGGGGGAGCCTTTTGTGGGCGACCAAGAAAGAACCTCTAATGATTGCAGTGAGCCTCCCAGCAGCCCAAGTGCACAGGAACACCAGCCTGCTTTGGGCCTGTCCTGTTCTCAACATCTTCACAGCCCCCAGCATAAGTTAAGTGAGAGAGGGAGGTCACGTCTGTCCCGAATGGCTGCCGACTCTGGCAGCTGTGACATCTCTTCCAACTCAGACACCTTTGGGAGCCCCATCCACTGCATCTCCACAGCTGGCGTCCTCCTCAGCAGCCACATGGACCAGAAAGACGACCACCAGTCATCCAGTGGCAATTGGAGTGGGAGCAGCTCCACATGCCCCTCACAGACCTCAGAGACAATCCCTCCTGCAGCTTCTCCTCCCCTCACTGGCTCTTCACACTGTGACTCAGAGTTGTCACTAAACACAGCCCCTCATGCTAATGAGGACACAAGTGTCTTTGTGACAGAGCAGTACAATGACCACCTGGATAAAGTGAGAGGCCACCGGGCAAACTCCTTTACCTCCACTGTGGCAGATCTCCTGGATGACCCCAACAATAGCAACACAAGTGACAGTGAGTGGAATTACCTACACCACCATCATGATGCCTCCTGCCGCCAGGATTTTAGTCCTGAGCGTCCCAAGGCAGACAGCCTGGGCTGCCCGAGCTTCACAAGCATGGCCACTTACGACAGCTTTCTGGAAAAGTCTCCATCAGACAAAGCAGACACTAGCTCTCACTTTTCGGTGGACACAGAGGGATACTACACCTCGATGCACTTTGACTGTGGTCTCAAAGGTAGTAAGAGCTATGTCTGTCACTATGCAGCCCTGGGCCCAGAGAACGGCCAGGGCGTTGGGGTTCCTCCTACTCTTCCGGACTGTGCTTGGCAGGACTACTTAGACCAGAGGAAGCAGGGGAGACCAAGCATCTCTTTTAGGAAACCAAAGGCAAAGCCGACCCCACCGAAACGTAGCTCATCATTGAGGAAGTCCGATGGAAATGCAGACATTTCTGAGAAGAAAGAACCAAAGATAAGCAGTGGCCAGCTCCTTCCTCATAGTTCCAGGGAAATGAAGCTGCCTCTTGATTTCTCTAACACGCCTTCTCGAATGGAAAATGCCAATCTTCCCACCAAGCAGGAACCTTCTTGGATGAACCAGAGTGAACATGGCATTAAGGAACCTCAGTTAGACACTTCAGATATTCCACCATTCAAAGACGAAGGTGCTGAATCAACTCGCTATGCAGACCTCTGGCTTCTAAATGACTTGAAAACAAATGATCCTTACAGATCTTTATCTAATTCAAGCACTGCTACGGGTACCACAGTTATTGAATGCATCAAATCTCCAGAGAGCTCTGAATCCCAAACATCCCAATCAGAATCAAGAGCCACCACCCCATCCCTTCCTTCTGTTGACAATGAGTTTAAACTGGCTTCACCGGAAAAGCTGGCTGGCTTGGCATCTCCATCAAGTGGCTACTCAAGCCAGTCTGAAACGCCAACATCCTCGTTCCCTACAGCTTTCTTTTCTGGTCCATTGTCTCCTGGAGGTAGCAAAAGAAAACCGAAAGTCCCAGAAAGGAAATCCTCACTACAGCAACCCTCTCTAAAAGATGGAGCTCTATCACTGAGTAAAGATCTTGAACTTCCAATTATACCTCCTACCCATCTTGACCTAAGTGCTCTTCATAATGTCTTGAATAAACCATTCCACCACCGTCACCCATTGCATGTTTTTAGTCATAATAAGCAGAACACGGTGGGAGACACACTGAAGTCGAATGCTCCACCATCCCTTGCAATTACACCAACAGTCCTGAAATCTGTTAACCTTAGGTCCATCAGTAAGTCTGAAGAACTTAAGCCAAAAGAAGGCAACAATACGGATCTCCCCTACTTAGAGGAAAGCACTCTCACTATGGCTGCTCTGTCTCCAGGTAAGATTAGGCCACATATGGCTAAGAAATCAATATCACGTCAGTACTCCACTGAAGACACCATACTGTCCTTTTTAGACTCCTCTGCAGTTGAAATGGGACCAGATAAACTACAGTTAGAAAAAAAACGTACTTTTGATGTGAAGAATCATTGTGATCCAGAAACAATAACCTCAGCTGGCAGCAACCTTCTAGATTCAAGTGTCACAAAAGACCAAATACACATGGAGAGTGAGCCTATCCCAGAAAACACACCAAGTAAAAATGGTGACTTTCCCACAGAAGGATTTCAGAGGGTCTCTGCTACCCACACAAATGATTTGGATGGCAAAATACTACAATATGGAGCTGCTCCAGATGAAGCCTTAGCACAGGTCCAGAAGGCATCCTCTGCAGATCGGGAGGAAGTTGCACACCCTGAGTCTGTGGATGTGCTCACATCTCAGTCAAACTCACCAACTAGAGCCACAGACATAAGCAATCAACCTAAGCATCAACTGTGGATGAGCCGCCACCATGACAAAGTGCCTGGGAATATCAGCTATGAAGCAGAGACATCAACTGTAAATTCATGCTCTGAAAAATGTTCTGAGCAAGAAAATAGTGCTTCAGGTATTTCAGCCAAAAGTGCCTCTGATAACAGCGGAGCAGAGGAGCCCCAAGGAGGTGTGGATGAGGCTTCACTGAAAGGTCAGTGGTTGATACCTTTGTCACAATAGAAAGGTATCTCTTGGCGGTTTCTGAAGTTTTTCTTCCTTACGTTCCCCATAACATGGTATAGCCCTGGGTGTTAGTTTCCCTCCACTATTTATTTTCATTTATTAAAACAATTGAGATAAAGACCTTTCGTTATTGAGGGACTAAGCTGTGACAGATCTCTCTCTCTTTTTAAAATGGCAGTAAGGTAACTGTTGTTTATTTGTTCCCCGAGTCAGTGAAGCACAGCAGTGTTCCGGGTAACATCTCCTAAAGATGCTTTTGTTCTTAATTTAAGAATCGTCACCGAGCGATGACTCTATGATTTCACCACTTAGTGAAGATTCTCAGGCTGAAGCAGAAGGTGTGTTTGTGTCTCCAAACAAACCTCGAACAACTGAGGATTTATTTGCAGTTATTCACAGGTGAGGCAACAATACCAAAGGTTTTGCTTCTTACGGTGCTTCTCATCAAATGCAAATATGGGAAAGCCTTGTATACTTGTAATACACTCAGCAAAAAAAAACAAAAGCAAGCAAAGAAAAATTATTTTTCCAAATCAAATTGATAGACATATTCAAGTTGGGAAATATGAGTCTTTATATATAGTTACATAGACCTAAATTGAGAGACTTTCATGAAAACTGTTGAGGGAAGATGTTTTTTTCCCTAGGAAAGACATTCTGGAACAAATTTTTATTTGAAAACAATTTGTGGTTAAGCAATGTAGAGTGAAAGCTCAAGCTCTAGTCTAATCTATGACTTTTAAATAATTTCTTGAACCTAAAAAATATGCTTAAAGCTGTAATCCTACACTAGCAGAGATAAATATAAGTTGATTCACTAAACCGTCAGAGCTCCAAGGTTGAGGCAAAACAGTGTATAAGCCTGCCCTTTCCAGAGCTCAGAACAAACTCATCACTGCTCCTTTTTCTTCTTCTCTTCCTAAAACTTAAATTTCTTTAATAACACAGGCCTTCTCTAAAATTAATGCTCCACATCCCATTGATAGGGGATGGCCTCTGGGCTGCTTTCCCAGGACAGTGTCAGGACCATGCTGCCCATTCACATTCTCTCATCTGCCACCTGCAACCTTGTGATCAAGGCCCATATTTGCCAGAACACTCCTTACAACCTGTGTCCGAAGAACAGAGCAGGAACTAGCCCTTGGAAACCGAACCCATATCAGACTGAGCTACCCAATCCTGATGTGCCTACTCCTTTCACAACAGCGACTGCCTTCTTCCACTAGGCCTCAATGATCTACATGGGACTCCCAAGGGACAAAACGCGGGGACTGCCTTTTCTACCTCATAAAGTTATACTGTCTGAAGCAAGTTCTTTATAAGCAGCTTGCCATCATTTTTCCTGGGATTTTACTTTTTAAGGGAACTTGTGTTTTCTGTTGATATGGTTCTCTCATACAGAAGGAGCGCTGCTCTTCAACACCTTTTTAAAGGAGCCAATCAGCAATGCCTTCTGTGTATACCGTAGCAGGCACACTTCTCCACTCGGAGAGTCAAGAATCATTAGTTTAGTTTTCTTTGCCCTGTGTGTAGTCTAAGCTCCCATTATATTCCCCTCACCCCCACACTTTATTCTCAACCTTAGGACAAGTTACTAAAATGCTAAGTAAGTTAAAGAGCCAAGTTCTTACCCCAAAGAACCAAATGCTAGTGTCTGGAATAGTGGACAGAACATAAGTAGTGGAGCCAGAAAGACCTGGAATTGAATCCCAACACTGCCACTTCCTATCCTCTCATGAGTCAGTTCAAACCTCTGTACCTATCCCCTTACTGTAAATGGGGATGCCTATAGCTCACAATTTTGATGATAAAATAACATTTTAGTGTCTAGAATATGGGAGGTGCTAAAAGCAAATATTAGTTTGAAACTCCTACCCTATTGGAGTGCCAGACACTGGCATATGCAAGACAACAGCCATAAAGGTTTCAGTGAACCAAAATCAGGCTGGTCTCCAATTGCAAAGCTAATGTTTTCTCTACTTTATGGATTTTGAGGTTGGTGAGAGAGCATGTTGCCAATACTTATCAATGAACTGAGTCACCCTGAAGATTCACTGAATTTACGCCTGTTTACTTATCAAAAGAAATAATATGATGATGGGTGCCTAGGTTTGGTAGACACTGAGTTTGGTAATCTTAGATTTGCATTTGTGTAGGATTATTTATTTGTGTACAGCACAGTGACAGGAATGATTTTGTTTTCTTGAGAGCTTACAGTGTACAGAGCTTTAAGAGCTCCAGAGGTAGTCCAGGTTTTCAGCTCCTCACAGAAAGTTGGCTTACTGATTAATACAGGGTTGATGTTCCTAGGCAGCTATGGAAAATGGTATTTGCAGCCAAAAATGGACTGACTTATTTAAAAAGTCATGTAAGAAACCTTTTTATATGGAGGAATTTAAAAAGTAGACAGAAAAATATAATGCACCCCCCCCCACACACACACATATCTATCACCCAAGCCTATCAACCATCAACCTATGGTGAATCCTGTCCCATCCACTTTGCTCTTCTGGTATGCATTGGAAGCCAATCCCAGACATCAGAGCATTTTATCTGTATTGCAGAAACAGATTTAATAAGAGAAAGCTACAGTCTATCCCCACCTACACTCTAACTGGGAGTCAGATACCAGTGTTTTCTTATACTCTCATAAAATATCCCAATAAGTCTTCCTCTAGAACCTCTAGCCTCCACATTAGTTGTTATTTCAAATGGTCATTTCCGGAACCTAATTTATTTCCACTGGTTATTGGAGAATTTCCGTCAGGCTGTGAGTGCTAAAAGGGCGAGGAATGTATCTGACTCCTCCTCTCCACAGCCGAATGCTTAGTAACTGATCAGATGGGGGCACCAATGTACTCTTTAAGGAGATGCATGAATGTGACTCAACAGTTTGAGTTTTATAAAAATGCTTGTGGACTGAGACATTTCCTTTTCTTAAAAGGTCTAAGAGGAAAGTACTTGGAAGAAAAGATTCTGGGGACATGTCTGTTCGAAGCAAATCGAGAGCTTCCCTTGGCAGCAGTAGCAGCAGCTGCATTGGTTCTGTCACTTCACCCAACAGCAATGTGACCACCCCAAACAGCCAGAGGTCTCCTGGCCTCATCTACCGAAATGCCAAAAAGTCCAACACATCAAATGAAGAGTTTAAGCTGTTACTCCTCAAGAAAGGCAGTCGCTCTGATTCCAGTTACCGCATGTCTGCTACTGAGATCCTGAAGAGTCCCATTCTGCCCAAACCTCCCGGGGAGTTCCCAGCCGAGTCCCCCCAAAGCACCCACGAGGCCCATCAGGGGGCACCTGGGGCCGAGGCATTGTCCCCACTCTCTCCATGCTCCCCACGAGTTAATGCAGAAGGGTTTTCCTCAAAGAGCTTTGCCACCTCAGCATCGGCAAGGGTTGGACGTTCCCGGGCCCCCCCTGCGGCCAGCAGCAGCCGCTACAGTGTCCGCTGCAGGCTGTACAACGCACCCATGCAGGCCATCTCCGAGGGCGAGACGGAAAATTCCGATGGGAGCCCACACGACGACCGATCCTCCCAGAGCTCAACATAGGTGGCCTGTGCCAGGCTGGCCGTCGAAGGCCAAATCCCTTAGTCATATGAGGACGGAGTAACAGAACAGAGGACTCAGAGAAGTCAGCACATCATGGGGTACCATCACTGCTTACCAATGAATTCCTAAATATTTGCTGGGCAAGCGGAAGGTGGTTTGATCTTTCTTGATTATTTTCCATGTTTTTAAGTAGCTGCACTGTCTTACATATTTTCCTTTAGCTTAGTTTGATTTACCCAATCTCATTCCTTTTGATAATATAGAATTGGAAAATGTCTGCTTCTCATGGAACCTAGAAAAAGTTTTCCCAGAGCTGCCTATTCAGAAAACAAAGCCCTCACTGTCATAATTCTTAAGATGAAATTACTCTGGAGGTTTGGTATTTTTTTACATTAAAATGAACTAAAGCAAATTTTAGAAGACAGAACTGCACACATGTAAATACCATATTTTTGATAAAAATGTGTAAATAGATTTATCAGTGACGAGTGGACGTGGCCAATTATCTACCACACACCAACTGTTTATGGAACACAACAAAGTGTAATAATTGTATTCTGTGAATACCATTTTCATATCAAATACCATATTTAAATGTCTCCACCAATATGATTTCTGAGTGATAAACCTCAATATGAATTTTAAAGTGGTGAAATAAAGGCAATTCTGAGGTCATATACGGAAGTGTGATTAACTTAAAATAATGAATTCAGACCTAGCCATTTTTGTGATAAATTGCAGCACCAAACAAGCTAATAGTAACCCGTGGCTGTGATATGCCATGTGGCAATTTGGACAGAATGAAAAGCATGCTTCTGATTTTTCTTTTTAAATCAGTGAGAGAAATCATCATTCTCAACACACAGCCCTAACAACAACATTTGACAGTGTCCTTTAGATTTTAATTTTTCAATGGATTGCTTTAAAGAGAATGAGTAAGGACAACAATAGTTAATTTTAGGTTATGTTTTATATTAGGCCACTGGGGATATAAACAGTCATAATCTAATGACTATAATCTTTAAACTCCTTAAACGTTTAGCAATGAGCTCCAGGTTCTTGAACTAACAAAAATAAAACATAAGCATGCCACAGAGCTGTTGATTTATCAGTCGGTACCTGCAATGAGTTTTCAGTGAAGCTCTCTCTCTGTGCTGATGAGATTCATGCTACCTAGAAATGAATAGAAATGACACTGTGAACAATGTAGTTGGGAAATAGGTATGTGTATATGCATTATTTATATTCGTTGTTAAACTGGGAATGGGGAACAGCTCTGGTTCACAATGCTACATGCAACTGAGTTTTTGTCTGATTTTACTATATCTGCTTGATGGCAAAAGGGGAGGGGTGGTGGGTGGGAAAGGAAATGTTAGGGCAAGTGCTCTGATAAAATGAAGGCAGGGAAACAAGCTGAATTACTTGAAATTACTTGAATTTTCTTGTCTTAAAACTGAAAAAAAATGTAGTTACAAGTTGAAATCTGCAAATGGTTTTTACACCTCTGATGTTAACATGAACTGATACTAATATTTGAAATGATATGTCAGAAAAATAAGCAGCTATGTACTTAGAGTATGTTTTGAATGGGAGAAGGTAGAAAGTAGAGAGAACTAAGAAGGGATATGGCCTATACAAGAATAGAATGTGATTAGAATGATAGAACATACCAGAGTTACCAAGAAATTGATAAGCGGCTGGCTTTAAGCTTATGCAAGTGGCATTTAGGAAAGTAGGATGTGTGGAAGGCGGTTTGTGGTTTTGGTTTAATTCATGCAATATGAAGGAGAAAGCCTGGTCTAAGAAGATGCTGTCTTTTAATAGAAACACTTTCTAAGATGTTACAGATAAGAATTAGAGAATCTGATTGCTATTGGTTTTTGTTTGGAAAGAAAAAAAAGTCTGGCTTCTTATACTATTTGTTTTCACTATCAAATTGTGTTTCTTAATTTCTTGTCATCCTTATATGTAATATGGGTGCTGGGGGTGGCGGGGTAGAGGAGGGAGAGAGAGTGTGTGTGTGTGTGTGTGTGTGCCCGTGTGCGCTTATGCTGGGATAGATAAGCTACGTGATAAGGGGTATGTTTGAATATTTACAAAGTGTTATACTTTTTATTAAAAGAAAAATGTTTGGGGATTTGAAAACATGGACCATCATTTCTCATTGGAACCCATTAGTTAAGAAAACCAGCATGGTTTAACACCACATGGGAACATGAATAACTTTTTCTCATGCTTTGAAAAGTACACTTGGCAAAATTTTAAAAATAAAGTTTTTAGACAAATGCGATGAGAAACAGTCATTTCCAGTCACAATAGGTGATCTTTTGTAATTTTCATAAAAGCAGTTCGTTTGCAGTATGGCTTTTGTGTAGTTAGGAATTTTTTAAGCGTAAAGAAAGGTATATGGGCTTTAAAAGTGATTCTAAATCTTGAATAGAAAACACATGAATTGGTTTAATAAATATGTCACCTTTTTATTATTGACATTAATTTAAGTAAGGTACCATATATATTTAAAAATACATATTGACTTGAATTGTGAGGCAATAAGATACCTTCTATATGTAATGATCACAGAACTAACACTTATAACATAGTTTTACTTATTTTGTTTACTCTAAAAATCTATAGCAGAGTTTCTCTATTTTATATTTCATAGATTTAAAAAAACCCAGATAAAGATGGATTTTAAATTCACTGTAGAAAAGAGTATTGAGTAGCAAACTGAGTACAAAAGCAAGAAATTCCCTAGTAATCTGAGATATTCTACATGGCTTTATTACATAGCATATAAGACCAAGATTTAGAGGGCCGTCTTCAACATCACTGCCATCTTGAAGCAGGGTACACACATTAGGTATTGTGAAGAACATCGATCCAAACTTTTCTTCTGTTTGCACTGATGCTAATGTTTTGTTCTCTTGTTTATACAACATGTCTATGTTGTGTGGGGAACATTTTTTTTCCTTACTTTTTGATTTTTTTTTTGGCTAAGTAGAGGACATGGACTAGTTGTAGCAAACAAAACACACTGTTTGCTCTTGCTGAGGGCCAATGAGTGAGTCCATATGCTGCAGTGGTGGCAGACTTAGAGAACAAAGATCATGACAGATTTAAAACTATGAAGAAGGTTACAGTGTAACTATTTTGGTACTAGAACCAGTTCATGCTGGCCGAAAAGACAATGGTTTATGGACTTGCATCCATTTTGTATTTTTGTAATATTTGTAAATATGAACTTTTTAAATCGTTGCAAAAATGGTTTCTTTTGTAAGATGTTTTCAACGTTTACATTCAATTCAAGCCTTTGTATATTTTAGAGCTGTGCAACACTTTAAGTCTTGTATTTATTTTTAGTAAAAATGGTGACAGTTTCATTGTGAACCTCTCTCAAAGAAATGTACCAGAAAAGTTTGATTACCTAGAAAGTGTGTATAGAAACTGCAAATAAACGTGACTGCAATTAAACAATTGGTTTCTCCCTTCATTGCTATGTAATTGCATTCTTTCGGATTCACAGACAGCAAGTGTTTCACAGGGAACTGGACATAAAGGAGAGGCAGTGCTATGGCAAAAGTATGAGAAAATAATAATAAATACTGTCTCTATAATGGGCTCTAATCTAGCTTTGTATTTGAGAGGAGAAAGAATACATTTCCAGTGTCCAGTATACCTTCCTTCTAGTTCCTCTCTGGGCCAGGAAAACATTTATGGCTTTACTTTGAAATACTCAGCTGCTCTGCTTCTGATAATTACTCAGACTGTGCCTCCTTCCCAAGACGGGCAGCCTCGAGATACATAAGACAATATGCCACTAAATAATGTCATGCACCCTCTACTACACAGCAAATTTATGTGCCAGATACTGTTCTAAGTGCTTTGCTTAGTCTAACTCATGTACTCCCCATACTGTGCCCATTTTACAGATGGGAAAAGTTAAGTACAGAGCCGTTACTTCACTTGCCCAAAGCCATAGAGCGACTAACTAAGCCATGGAGCGACTAAGCGTTGCGGCTGGGGTTCAAACCCAGCAAATCTGGCTCCAAGGTCTGTGTGGAGAGGTAACAACTTTTTAAAATAACTTTTCCCCTGTTAGTACCAAAACACGATTGCTAAGGTCGATTGCTAAGGCCCTGCCCCTCTCGCCCTTCAAATTCCAACACTGACATGCACACACCCACGATCGAGTCAACGTCGACGTCCGTGGTGAGTCATGGGGGGCGCAGGGGCGGAATTATATTAAAAAAAAAAAAGCTTCAAAGAACCAACCAAGGATAGCGGGGAGGCCACACGCCTGCCTCGCTCCCGCCGGAAGAGTCGAGAGCGCGCCGGCGCTCCTGCGCAGCCGCAGAAACCCCTCTAGCACTGGAGGTTCGCGCCTGTGGTCTCGCACCGGGTTCCAATCCCACCAGCCTCCGCGAAAGGAAACCTGAGCTCCGTCGCCAAGCGACAGGCGCTGGGCGGCCGGCACTGGCGCTGCGCAGTGAAAAGCAAAGCCCCGCCCCTCGGCTGTCTCCCTAGCAACGTCCCGCTCCCCAAGGGCTGCGCAGGCACCCGCGGGATTGGTCGGTTAATGGCCGAGGTGTGTCTGGTAGCGGCCCCTGATTGGTCAGCGGCTGGCCGCACGCGTGGGAACCTGCGCGCCACGGGTGGTCCCTGATGATTGGGAGCTTCCGTGGGACTGCGGGGGGTGCGTCACGTGGTCAGGCCCGACTTCCGGTGCGAGGACGGTTGTAGAACGTTGAGTGGTCTTAACGGTCTTCCCCGCTGCCCTTCAGGAAGGCAGGCACTGGTAACCGGTTCCTGCACCCTCCGGAGGCTGGTGTGGCAGGCTCTGGCGCCACAAAAGGTTTGTCCAGTGGCACCTTTTCCTCTTCTTGAACTTTCTTGCCTCGGGTGTGCGCTAGAAGCAATTGAGGAGCGATTTGGCTTAACGGCTGGAGAGCTCCGGGACGTGAGAGGTGAGGGGGTGAGGGGAGAGGATTTGTCTTAATGGAAGATTTGCTATTCGGGAAGGGCGAGTCTACTCTGAGATTTCAGTAGCGCTGTGGTGAGGTGATTTGGGGTGGTTCGAAGTGATTCCCACTGCCTCTCCCGGGATGCCAGCGCGTGTGAGCTGCTGAGATTTGGCTGCTTATTGAGTCCTTGGTGCTGAATTTCTGGGATGAGTTGGTCCTTTATCTTCCCTGGCGGAGGCGGGTAGGGGGGTGAGGAACGACCAAGACTCTCAGACTTTATATAGAATTTGAGTTTAAAGGATTGACAAAGTGGCGAGTCGATTCCTTATAACATCTTTTGAGATTGAGACGTTGATTTTGAGGCTTTAATGGTAACCGCGTTTGATCCAAGACAGATCGTGCAGCCTCGCTGTTTTATTGTAAATACGTAAACGAGGAGAAAGAGCGTAAAGATGTGGGTTGAGCATGGTCATTTGATAACTTCATCTGTTGGGGATCGCTTCCCTCCCTCCTCTACCTGCCTCTCCCCGAATTCGGATTGCTTTCGGGTTTTAAACTGGTTTAATGTTTACAAATCGTGATTTTAAAAGCAACTTTTCCGCACAGTGTTTTATGAAGCAGGGCACGGGCTCGAATGGGCTGGGCGATGGGATACAGTTGGGCGGCATTGTCCCCCATCTGGTCGACTTTGTAGTCTACGAAGTTTCATATGGACCGTAGCAGGGCTGCTTTTGAGAGTCCTGACAGAATTTTTAGAAAGTGATTGTTCAGTGAGTGTATTGACACATAGTTGTGTTGTGTGTGTTGGAGCGGTCTGGCTGTTGTAACCCGCCCTGTTTTGCTGCGTATTCCTTGCCCTGGTTTTCGGGTGAAACGCCGTTTTCATCCCTCGCTATCGCGATAAATTGATGGCAAGTGAATGCCTTGCACCTTCAGTGCAGAAGCCTTAAACGACTTGAAAAATGTCTTTGAAATGTGTTTAATGTCTAAAAAATGTCTTTTAAAAAACCAGATGGCTTCTTGTTCTTATGTTATCAAGAGTTTAGATTTTCTGTCATGAAATATAAATGAGCTTCATTTTAAGTAAGCTCATTTTGCATTTAACGAATTACATTAATTTTGGGTAAGCTGGTCATGGCTGGGCTCTAAGAAAGTGTTGCAGAAACTTTAATTATTTACTTTATGGGAAGAAATGAAAGGGAACTATAATTTGTGCTGTGTCTGCTATAAACCAGACCTGATGCTGAGTGCTTAACTATGTCGTTTGGTCTTAGCCCTGTGATGTACGGGTTCACGACTTTACAGGTTAAGAAATAGAGGCACAGAGACGTTAAATACCTGCCTCAAGCAAAATAGCAAATTTTGCAATTCGGATTTGGATTCAAGTATTTCTTAAATCCCAGTCCTTTGCACTATGCCCTGGTACTTAAAATTCATTTACAAGAAATGGTTGCTAGGGACTGGCTCGGTGGCCTAGTGGTTAAGTTCCCAGGCTCCGCTTGGGCGGCCCAGGGCTCACACGTTCTGAACCCCAGGTGCAGACCTACACACCGTTCATCAAGCTACGCTGTGGCAGCGACCCACATACAAAATAGAGGAAGATTGGCACAGTTGTTAGCTCAGAGTGAATCTTCCTTAGCAAAAAAAAAAAAGAAATGGTTGCTATATCTGCAGTGTACAGGTGCAGTGTGAATGAAAATTACATGTTATGACCCTGAGGATTTGTTGTTCATGTGCTCCGTGCTGAGTAGTTCTGTTGGGAGGATGTTGTGAATACCCAAATAATAAAATAATAGTAGCCAACAGTGGGTGCCCTTGCTATGCCAGTCATTGTTTTAAGCACTTGACATATATTAATTCATTTAATCCTCATAACTCCATGAGCTTTGTGCTGTTATCCTCATTTTACAGGTTAAAAAAAAAGCACAGGGAAGTTAAGTAAGTTGTCCAAAGTCACACAGCTAGTAAATGGAAGAGCTGGGACCCAAACCCAGATATTCTGGCCCCAAGCCTAAGGTCTCAATGCTATTTGATGTTGCTGCTCATGAAACTAGCCAGTGTGTGACAGTTGCCTTAAAAGCATTAAAGTGTGAATGTTTTGGTACTTCAGGGAAAGCAGTGTCACTTCCAATGGGGTGACCTAGCACCTTTGCTTTGTGGAGATGGAACTTGAATTAAGCCTTGAATTTGAATAGGTTCTCCTAGGTGGAAAGATGGCAGGGTATTGTGGGCAGAGGGCATGACCAGAGTGAGAGGTTCAAAGAGTGCAAGATTGGTGTTGATTTGTAAATGTGCCACAAGGTAGAAATCGCGGGAGTCCAGTGGTAGACTCAATGAGTGCTGTTTCTGTGTCTAATTACAACCAAGTTTTGGCAGTATTGTAATTAATCCAATAGGAAATTGTCTGATTGTAAGAATCTATAACAGTGGTTGGCAAACTTTGTCTATAAAAAGCCAGATAGTAAATATTTTAGTCTTAGAGCAAGGGGACAAGTGGTAAGAGGTGACCTCTGAGAGGTGTGGAGGCTCCTGACTGTGTAAGGACCTTCTAGGCCATGGTAGGAGTTTGGGTTTCGTTTTGTTATTGTTATAGAAGGGATTCTGGGTGACTTTAATAATGAAGAAGTAAAGTGCATAGACTCTGGAGGCAGATGCACTACTTACTAGCTATGTGACCTGGGTAAATTATTTAAACTCTCCTTGCCTCAGTTTTCTCTTAAGGAAAATGGGGATAATAATAGAGCCTTGCCCTGTAGGTTGTCAGGCATACTAAATGAGTTAACACACATCAAGTGCTTAGAACATTGCCTGGCACAGAGTAAGCAGTGAAATCTGTTAGATATTATTATCTGTGTCTTGTGGTGTATTCCAGATTTTCTATAGTGAAACCATATTTAATGAAAAATTATATATATAAATCTATGAAACAATGTTAGAAATACAGTGAGAGTATAAGAAATACTCTTAAAATTGGGAGACAAACTCCCTATTCTCATTCTGTGAGAGTTCAAGTAGAAGTGCAAGACTGCTCTGCAGTATTCTTTGTAAGAGCAAAACTTTAGAAGTGACTTGAATATCCTTGAATTGGGGACTAGTTAAATAAATCATGGTCTATTTGCAAGATAGGAAACTAAGAAGCTGTTAAAATGAGTGTAGTATATCTAAAGGTATTGGTTGGTAAAGACTTCTTCCACAATTGATGACTTTTGCCTGTTTTGGAGCTTTAGATCAATTGAATCATATACACTCTTTTGTGTCCGGCTTTTACTCAGTTATGGTTGTGAGCTTTGTCTTCATTGTGTGTAGCAGTAGTTGGTTTATTCTCATTGCTGTGTTGTCTTCCTTTGTATGAAAACACCACAATTTAATTATTCATAGCCTGTTATTAGTCTTATAATCAGAAAAAAATAAACAGTCTAAAAAGTAAAATTCGGTTGAAGTTACCGCTCAAATTGGAGATATTTTATAACTTGAATTTTTCCACAATATTAGCCTGCATTTATCTAACTTGAGAGTTAATTCTCCCTTCATCCTGCCTCTCATTACTGCCCTGGCTCAGGATGGACCAAGGGAGTCAGCTCTCATTAACACGCCCCTCCCAGTACCATGCCGCCAGCCTTCCAGTCTCTGCTACAAGATATAATATGATAACATCACACTCAGTGTCTTTCTATAGTTGCAGAGTTAAATGACTCAGAACCATAACCAAGCCTACGTAATTCTGGAGATTTTTTGACTTCTATTTCACATACATTTATTTAGGTTTAATATAAAATGTAACTACAGAAGCAATCATAATCTTAGAGCTGAAATGACCTTCGAGACAATCTCAACCAGTTTTCACCTGGCAGGTGGTCTGCCCAGTCCACACCGTGGTGGGGGCCCAAGCTGGAATAGACTCCTGACTCACATTTGGAGGCCTGCTGCCTCCCTAAGTAAAAAGCCTTTTTGAGCCCCTTGACAAAAGCAGTTCTCTTGTTCATCTGTTTCCAGCATTTACTCTATAGCCTTCATGTTGTGAAGCATTCATTTCACAATTTGGAATTGTGTTCGGTCTTGATTCTTATTCGTAGGCATGGGCAGTATAGCCCTTCAATTTTTAAAGATTTATTCTAAATCACTAATGGGAAATTAATTGTTCTGTCACTCTCTAAAATTCAACCAGGACTCCAATTCAATTTAATTTGGCATTCTGAGAACATATCCATATTAAGTTTATTAAGGCAGTAAGTGTGTGAAGTTAACTTTTTTATGCATTGCTTTTCAGAAGTAGAAGGTTTACCAATCCTAGCTGACCAAGCAGTTTTACAAATAAACCCTCCAGCAAGTTTAAAAATAATTAGGCCCAACTCAGAGGAAGTGGAGTTGCTCCTGTTGCACAAAAAAGATGTCTAGTGGCTCCAGTGAAATCGATGTGGTTTGTATTTCAGATTGAAAATCTGTCTTTGTTCTTTTCATTGTGCTATATTTCTTTTCTAAATTGAATTTAATTTCATACAGTGAAATGCAGAGCTTGTAAGTGTACAGTTCATGAGTTTTGACAGTGATATATAAAGCTGATATGAATATTCACATACATGTTTTTTTGTGAACAGATACTAACATTTCTTTTGGGTAAATACTCAGGAGTTGAATTGCTAGGTCATAGGGTTGATATAACTTTAACTTTATAAGAATCTGCCAAACAGTTTTTCAAAGTGGTTGTGCTGTTGTACATTTCTGTCACATTCTGCTGTTTCTTGATTCTTGAAGTTGAACAAAAATGTAGATTTTTAAACTATATGTAATTTGGCTTAACAGAAAACACATTTCTTTACTTACGTGAAGATGTAGATATTAATGTCACCTAAGTGGTATAGGCAATTCTCTTAACTTCTATCAGTCCCAATATTTTTCATCTTTGGAGATAATGTTAACTGCCTACCAAGTCATTTTTTTCTGACATAATTATGTGAAAGCACTTTGAAAAGCATAAGGCACTATACAAGGGTAAGATGGTATATTTTTATAAGTACTAATCTATAGCCCAATTCCATATTATTTTGGTTATGTGGTTTGAAACAAAGACATGCATAGCTTCTAAGTATGTTTCTTTTAAAATTATTTCTATAGTTAATGATTCATTCTCAAAATAAAGTTCTTAAATGAGATGTAATAGTTATTTACTGTCTAAATTTATTTATTTATACCCTGTCTTATTCCAAAAAATGTTTTAAGGTGATTTAGAGATGAATTTATCAGGAAATATAGGTGCTTAAGTGTTTCCTATTTTGTCCACAGAGCGGCACTGTTGGATTATTTAAAAATCAAAAGCCATGTAATAGGGTTCTTTGTGGTTAGAAACATTTGCTTTTACAGCTGTCCTGGTACCAGATTACTAGTCTTTCTACCCTGACGTACACAAGAGGTCAAGCTTGATGGAAAATGATGTCTTAAGTGTAGTTGGATTAATGAGAAAACAGTTCTGCAAGTTCATCTTTTCATGTAGCCATGGTATTTACAATGGACAAAGGTCTTTTGATATCACAAATAGGCTTTTGGAGCTTCTTGAAAGTGTAATTGAAGTCTTCAGTTTTTCTTTCAGTTCTATCTTTCATCTTTCCTTTTAATACGTTAATAAATCTTCCTTAGATAAGAACACGAATACCTGTTCATGATGAAGATGATGACACTATTCTTTATGCATTTGAACCAAACCCTGCACGTGTCAAGACTGTAAGTAACATTAATTGCCATTTGCCAAATTTACTAACACTTAACCATCGTAAAGAAAAAGATTTCAATTCTTCATATGCGATAGAGATCCTCTAAACTCATGCTCAAGAACATATTAGTCTCTCCTGAATTTATTTGCTTCCTCTCATTAGACATTGAACACTTAACCATTTTACTTCCCTCTTTTCTTTATATAGTAGGAAATTGAGAGCAGTTTTTACTCATTTTTAGTACAAAACTCTAAAGGGCCTCCTGATATAATAAATTATTTCCTTATACCCTCTCTTAATTAGCAGTTATCATTTTCATTCTCATATTAATGTGAGTTTCTATTTTATTTGGTCTCTGCTTTAGATTAAGACTTCTGAAACCCTTTGAAAAGTTGGTGGAAAATAACAATTTAAATAAATAAATATAAAGTGTTATTTTCTCCTCGTGTTCAATTTGGCTCTCATAGAAGTAAAGCATTAACTACTTAACCTTTAAAATATTAGCAGGAAAGTGTTCTATCTGACACACCCTACAATGAAGAGCAAGATAAAACAATTCTGGACGTCTTTAATCATTGCCAGGTACAAAAGTTCTGTCTCTCAAATGTAGTTTTCTAAAATAGTATGCTAAAATTCTCTTTATCTCATGAAAAGAGAAAGTATACAATTAATGAAAATTTTGCTGTATCAAATTATTTATGATTAGCACCCCATTGTGATGATTTTTAACAATTTCTAGTTAGAATAGCGTCTCCAGGTGAAAAATTTGAAATAGCAATATGTAGATTTTATAGCTTTTTTTAAAAGCCCTAACCTAATCAAATGTAGTTATGTCTCTTTCGTCTAGATTGCTCACTATTGAACTAATTTCCCCTATAAAATCTCTAGAGGAAATTGGCTGATTTGGATGAAATTTAGGATGTGCCTAAATGCACATCAAGATATCTCAAGTGAATCAAAATGGCAGCCCACCACTGTTCTTTAAAGAGTGTATCTTAGAGTTTTGAGGGGATTTTGTAAAAACTAGCATGTTGGTAGAGATTAATAGAAGTATGTAATTGTCAAGGATTTTGCGAGCCGCATACCCTAGAGCTAATGATGTTTATAAAAAATAAATGTGTCTAAACATACAAAGTTTCTTGAATAAAATGAACTAACATACTTTGAAAAGTAAAAAATGTTTATGTGAGTCTTTATCATCATTATTATAGAGAACAGAAGTGGAATGCTTAAAGGGAACATATCAAGTCTTCTGGGGAAGGATGTACAGAGGGTAGGATGTAGGAGGGACTATACTATAGCACCTCACTTTGTCCTCAAGAGAACTCTGAGAGAGATTTTCATCCTGATTCTATACATGAGGAAATTGAAGTACAGAGAAGTTAAGTAACTTGCCCAAGGTCACAGAGCTAATAAGTGTCAGAACGCTAGTATTTGAACCCAACTTCATTCCCCTAGAGCCTGTGCTGTTTACCTCAGTGCTAGAGGCCAGTGGGTCTCACACTTGATCGTGCCTCAGAATCATCTGGAGGGCTTGTGAAAACACGAATCTCGGCCCCCCACTCTCCGAGTTCCCGAGTCAGTAGGTGATATTGATGCCACTGGTCCACAGACCACACTTTGAGAACCACTGCTTCAGCCTGCTAATCACTTTCTCTATTGGGATCATCTCTTTACTTGTCTCTCTCTCCAGCTAAAATGGGAGTTCCTTAGGGCAGAAGCTGGCTTTGTTGTTGTTGTTTTCTTTAAGATCTATGTTCCCAGCATCTAGCAAAGTATTTCTGACAGGTGGTGGGCCCTCAATGAGAAATGGTTCTGGCCTCTTATTTAAGTGTATCTTCTGCCCAAATGAAATTTCTGTGTATTTCAAGAATTCTCAGGTTTTATCAGTCACACAGCTGATTGGCATGCAGGGGACGTATACTCAAAGGTTTTGTAAGGTTCATTGTTGATTGCATGATTTTAAAATACTTTGAAGCCGGAAGTCACATCTGTTCTGTTTGGCTCATTGTTCTTTCCTGAGTGGAACGCTCACTGCCTATTAGTTCAATACCATCATCATATGGAAAGAGGCTCTTTGGCCTTTTAGCAGCTTTGAAAATTTCTTTCCTAAAATGGCACCTTCCTTGATGTAAAATGACTCCATCATAAATGCGATGGCTTATAGGAATTGTGGGACATTGACTTTCCAGTAGTAAAGCTTCTTAAAATGCTAGAATGACATGGAGTAGTTGAGGAGGAGGTGGGGGCTCCTCACCTCAGCCAGCTCGGCTCTATGTCACCTACAGCCAGGCATCAAGTGGAAAATGAGACATTTCTGATGGCTTGAGAACTTTGTTTGTTTCTAGCAGTTAAAATTTGGCTTATTGATCTTTTTATATGTTACTTTTCTTTTGAAATAGAAACTACTAATAGCTTGTATTATAATAGGCTATCAATGATGCTATTCAAAACCTGGATAAGAAGGTTGATGTCATTAATGGAAAGGTTTCAAAAATTCGTCGTTTTCGTGTGAAACCATTACGGAAAAATCATGTAAGTGTTATAAAAATATTTTCACAACTATAATAAGCCTCTGATTTCTAAAGATGCCAGTCAGAAGTGAGAGAGAACTAATAACTCGGTGAGACTGAAGGCTGATCTATACTTGCTGTAGCAGCAGATGAACGACTAAAACTGTTGGAAAAATGCTGAAGTTTAAGTTTGAGAAATGTATGACAATGGATATTATGTTTGTAATCATAATGTATAAAATGTAGGGTTGAAGAGGAATAAAAATCATATAATCAAAATAGAGCATTAATATTTAATAATATAAAGCAATGTTGCATGGAAAATAAATATTAATGTGTTTACTACTTTATTTCCTTTTTTACTCACAGTTGGTTTATGATGGTTTGTGTCATTTCAGAAGTTTGGATATTCATACAAAAAGTATTATTACCTGCTTTCTAGAAAGGTCAAATTGCAGAAAATGAAGAAGAAGGAGCTTCCTTCTTCATTCTCTTACCCTGAAAGTTATAGCCCAACTATACCGGTAAGAAGGCCGGAAATTGATTACGATAGCAACTTTGTAGGATCACCTTACCAGTCACAGGAGTCCCCGGAACACGAGTTGCAGTCATTCCCTGCAGAGCTGGAGCCAGAGCTGGAGCAGGAGCTGGAGCCGAGCCTCAGCCAGAATCTGTCGCCTCCCTCCCTCTTCTCTTCGCATTCATATCCATCGTATTTCACACCCGATGAGCCAGTGCAGGGCACCCCCACCGTGACCTGTTTTGGCAGCCCAGAGGCCCACAGCACCAGGAGTGTCGCCTCATCTCCCCAAGCTTCCTCACCAGGATCTGCAGCCATGCTGGCCCAAGACGAACCCAGTCCAGTACATAACCCTGAGATGATGGCTTACCCAACTTCACTGGAAAATAAGAGCTTTGACCTTACTGCCTCATCTCGCTGCATGCCGGCTGGCATTGGTGAGTGTGAAATGACACGTATTATAAGTAGCACTATTTAACGTATATTCTTCAACATCTTTGATGCAAACTAGTGGAAGCTGTTTGTTTCCTATTTTGAGGGCTGGTTTTGGGTGATATTCATAATGGGTAACTAACATTTATGGAGTGACTACTATGTGCCAGGCACTGTGCTAATCAACCGACATGCCACTTCTCCACTAATACTCACAATGACCCCATTGTGAGTTCTTTGATCTTCTGTTTTTCTTTGCCCTTTCCCAGGGTAAATACTCAAAATGTTCCTGAAATAGCCAGAGCCCAAATGATAGGAAAGAAAAGGTACACCTTTGGCTAATTCACACAAAAAAGATCAAATATGTGTTGACGGTCCTTGGCTAGATAAACAGATCTTCCTAGCAAATCAAAAAACTCACTTCTGTTATCACACACTAACTTTAGAGAGTTGAGCGCTCTGGTTGAATAAATGAATACTTGTCTAGACACAAAGAACTTTCAGTACAACTTAGTGAACAGCACAGCTAAAACTTTTTGAGGTCTGAGTACTTAAATTGTCTCATGTCTCAGTTATTTCTTTTTTAAACTTGTAAACCTTCAACCAAAATATCTATTACTATGCAATTAAACTCGAAAGAGGTATTCAGTATAATGTTAAAGTTACTTCTGACCTAGCTAAGCATAAAATAATCTTGTTTTCTTCAAAATGCAGATAAGCATCTAAGTCTGAGAGGCAGGAATTTAAAGAGTAAAGTGATGCTAAAAATATTCATCTTAAATACAGGAAAGAGATTCAGGAAAATAACTAATTTGGTTCTCTAAGATAATGGGGTTATTGAAATGCATTGGTTAAAGCAAATAAATTTAGGCAATTATAAAACTGTAGATTTTGGGAATTTACATTGTAATTAGTAAAGTAAACCTAATCTAGACAGACCAAGAAGAGAGAGATTGAGAGAAATTCATTGAAATACTCAAAGTAAGAGAGTAATAGGTGAGCATAGATTAACCTAATGCAACCCAAGTAACGGATCTTTGGCTGTATTTGCCTGTGGCCAAAGAGGCCTCGGATTGCTCAGTCCGTTATATGATCTTTGAAGCTTTACAGTAACTTCTGAAGCTGCTTTTGTTGTTTGGGGGAGGTCAGATGGGATGCTCCTGGGTAGCCATCCTCAGGTCATCTTTATGTAGGCTTTCACTGGATTTACACTTGGAGTCCTGGGTCCTTGCTGGGGTACCTAACAGAAGGTTCCAGGAATGAGCATTACTCCCTACCTAACATCTCTTCTTTCAGGATAATGATCAGGTCAAGTTTGATTTTGTCTTTTTTCCCCCATTGAAGCTACAAGTTCACCAGTTAGAGCTGACCCGGGTATGCTAAAACACGGCTTCTCTGATGACCCTTTAACCTGGTCTGTGGATGAAGTGATCCTGTTTCTGAAACATATAGATCCACAGATATCATGCTCCCTCGCCGACACCTTCAGGCAACACGTAATGTATTTTTTGATCTGGTTTTCCTGCCCTAATGCCTTTGCATGACCTCTGTGCAGGCCCTTCAGATGGATACTGATTAGTGTGGATGGTGGGGGAACCCTACCAACTGATTTTTCCATATGTGGGAAAGGTTACTTTGCCCAAAATTAGATCCTTAAATGGTCGAGGCTGGATCTGTGCTTTAAATGGGTACCTGAGTACCTAAAATACCACAAGTCTTCAAGTTCTCAAGAGAAAATGATTCAGCATGGCCATTTTCAGGCGTCTTCTCCTTTGTAAGGGCAGCTACAAGGATCCTCCTCCCCACCTGCTCTCTGCTCGGCCCCAGGACTGTGAGTAGGAGGGGGTGACCAAGCTGTGACAGGGTGTCCTGTCCTCCTTGTTATCATACCCAGTGAATCCAGCAACTGATTCCATTTGTCTCAGTTCTGTTAACCTTAGATGGTTATTGACATATTGGGATGCTGATACCCTCATGGCATTTACAAACTAACATCATGGGCTAAATTTTTGTAAGTTCTAATTTCTTTAATTTCTAGTTTTGCTTAGTAGAAAAAGTATAGAAGGTGTCTGACAAAGGCAGGATTTTAAGGGATTTCAGGTCTTTTTAGACAGTGATATATGATTCAGTACAGCTTTATTTTTAAACCAGGACTCATGAAAACCAAATAATATGCTTCAGCAACATCAGTTGATCAATTAATGTAATAAATAATTTTAGGAGGATGCCTTGTGACTATCAAGTAATACTTTCATAGTGTTTCCTAATGAATCAAATTAGTGGCCACATATCTGATGTACCCTTTTCAATATGATAAGAAAATCAGTAATTTTTAGCATTTAGTTAGCTTCGGACAGCTAACTGATGAGCTTTCAACATCAAGACCATACTGTAGAGCACATTTACAGTTTGCACTGATGCTGACATACTCATATTCCCAGCCTTTCTAAGAAAGTTCATGACCGTCTGAAATTCATTTCTAGAATTCATAGTTTTTACTCTTTTTGTCATAGCTATACAGTATTTTATTCAGCACACAGTATTTAAAATGAGGTAGTTTGACCCTTAGGACATTTTTAAGATATTAGGTTAAATTTCCTTTTTCTTAAAATTTCAAGTAAATTTACAAATGATCAAATGATGCTTCACTGTACAAATTATATTTTTAATAGTTTTCATCAAGCAAATGCATATTCAGAGAATATACATTTGGAATGAGCTGCTCCCTAATTGGTGTTACATGTTCTTATATAGAAAGAAATAACCGTTCTGATAAAATATGAAAGCATTATTAATTATTGTAATTTCCTTCTCTCTATAGGACATTGATGGGAAAGCTCTTCTACTACTCAAGGGTGACATAATGATGAAGTACATGGGGTTGAAGCTGGGGACAACTGTGAAGTTGTGCCACTACATCGAAAGGCTGAAAGAAAAAAGTGCTTCAACAATTGAAAAAATGTTTGCGTGGATTTAGATTGGACTTAATTCTGGGGAGACCAGGGCCTTCTTACTGTAAAATCATTTTTCCGCCCTTAGAAGTTTGTGTTGTGTGGAAGGTTCCTCTAAAAATAGGTTATATCCAGAATTGCAGAACTATGTTACAGTTCAGTCTACTTCTTTAGAAACCATATAATGTGTTAGTATTAGCATATCCAAACTGTTAGTTTGTTCTTTATATCTTTTTATTATTTTCATTGTATTGTTTACAAACATACTTCATGCGGGAAACCGAGAAACAGCTTTGATTTTGGTGAAAACAGCTAAATCCCAAAGAGAAAATATCAGGGACTGACAAGTTCTCTAATGAAATCCATGAGAAGTTTTCCTTAGAAGGGAATTTAAAGATACAACTGTAGCTATCATCTCTTTCTCAAATATTTTATGTCTGTCACTGCAATGTTCTGTTCATGTTCTACCAGTGTCCAGAAAGGGAATAGCCATATAAATTATTTTCCTTTCTGTCATTTCTCTGTATGTTGTGTTTGTTCCTATTTAAAGAAAAAAAAAGCAACCTTGTAAGCTTTCATGAAGTGTTCTTACCAGTTTTTTAATAATTATAAGATAGAATGGTCATTTTATGCAGGAGATATTATACTACAGTGCAGTTTGGATGGAGTCTGATTTATTCTTTTCAATTAAATACCTTTTTTAAAGTTTAGAACTTCCATAATTTTAAAACTTCCATATTTCGCTGAAACTTGGACATTTAACTAGGCATACATTGCTCGCATCTCTCTTCAAAGATGCTTATGTCCAAATTTTTAAAAGATATATATTTTATTGTCTGTGTTTATTTCTCATTTGGATCTTGTTTCATATTTGCATTTTATTCTATATCTGAAGTATACACACAAGTAAATCTTTGTGAATTTAAAATGGCACTTTGCACTTCCACAGAGGTAAAGGTTAACTCTGTATATAGTGTGATGTTTTTATTGTAAAAAATACGCACATCATTTGTCATCACTAGTACCTCTCAGCTCACTCTTCAGGGTTTCCGTACAGGGAAGTTCTCTGTCTTGTGCAATGTTTCTAGTTAATTTTCTTTCTGAGCCATTTATCCTACTAAACTTTGGACGATATATTAGTTCTGATTTGTCATTTTGGACTTTATTTTAAAAATTAGAACTTTCAAGCGAACATTCATTGTTATTATTTTGTTATTTATTACATTGTTATATTGTATAACATTTGGTGTAATGTTTATAAGCTATGAGAATTGGTGCTAATTGTATTAGCCATTTGTTACAAATGCCAATAAAATGTTCACCAGGGTCAAGAATGTACTTTTGTTTTTTTTTTTTTAGAAAAACAAGTGTACTTTACAAACAAATGTAACTATTTACTGGGCATATGTGGTTTAAAGAGTGGTTTCATTTATGTTATTCCTTTTGTGTTGTATGACAAGATGCTAATTTAAACTCGGTCTTCTCTCAAGTTGTTTGTGTGAAGATTCTGTGCCCAGTTGAAGAGTCCTCAGGTATTTGTATGAATATTACAGTTTTACAGTTCTCAGATTTTAAAATATAATAAAGTTAAATAACTGCAACAATCGATGTCAAAGCCTCAGATTTTATTTTATTTGCTTTCACGGCATTACATTAATCCTTGAATTGGTTGTGTTGAACAAGAAGCACTCTAGTAAGTCCGTGATTTTATATGTCCAAATACTCGAATTTTAACCCTTGACCTCATTCTACAGGTAAACACATTCCTAGGAGCAGAGGGCTGACGTCTTGTAGGGGCCTTAAATGAGACCCCCAGGGGAGCAGTAAGAAGTTAAACCAATGAGTTTTATCTGTGCTCAAAACATTTGTTGCTTGCAGTTATCGATGATGCAAGCATGCTAGAAAATGCCAGTGCCCCCAGCTATCTGGTCCCACCTGAGTTCATACCTCTGGCTGGCAATTCTGGCTGCTTTTTTACCACTGGGGCCCAGAAGCCATACTCCCTATGCCTTAAGCTCTCCCAGCTTACATGGTGGAAAAACCTTAGAGGCTCCGGGTTGTGGTTGAATCGCCTTCAGTATTGGACCCCTCAGCCCACCCTGCCCCAGGAGCTGCTGCTTGATGGCTTGGAACCCAGAAACTCTTACTGCTGGTGCTTCTCAGCAGGGTGTCCTGCAGTTCATTGGAGACGATGGGGCCCTAACTGAGGCTCCAGGCATGATGCTCAAGTGCCTGGAATGGGGGTGTCAACTTGCTGTCTGGGACTTTGGGTGATTCAGCACCACTTGTTCTTCACTGTCTGGTTTTGTACATTTTTAGCCCAGAGAATATCATGCCATGTTAGCTCTTGTGAACTTTCCAGGCTTTTAAAATGATCTTTCCTTCTCAGTCCATCCTTAGGCTCTCTGTAGCCAGCAGAATTCTGCAACTTGAGCTCTAAAGCCCTCTGGGCACATTGAGCATTTGCTTTCGTCTTTCATCTGTGTGATTTCTAATCGTTAGAATGTCTAATTGTTGTACAGGTTCCAGGGAAGGATTTCCCAGACTTTTAAACCCAGGCCCCCTCTGTAAGCATGTAAAAGCCATGCCCTTCTGTAATATTATGAGAAATTAAAAATTGAACATCATGCCTAGGAACAATGTGATTGGGAGGAAAAGCACTGCTTTCTCAAGCTACGTAAGGGCTCGTACTCACAGCTGGCTGCGTAAATGAAGCATGTTTGTATTCCTTTTTCTTTAGTGTGATGCTGAGACTTGCTCGTATTTATAAGTCCGCTGAGGCTGATCCAGGGAATGAGGGAGGGCTCTGGGTGAGGAAGATGTGCAAACAAGGGGCCACCTTCGGAATGCATGGCAGTTTCCCTTCCTCTACCTCCTGACGTTTCCCCAGCAGCTTGATGAAATTGAACCTTGAAAGCAACTCGCCACGGTGAGCGCATACTCAGATCGAGCTTGCCCACTCTCGCTGCTACCCTAGAGGCAACTCTGGTGTTATGGGATCACCTTCTCTGGCTTTAGGGGAACTATCAGCACTGAGAGGAGATCCTTAAGAAATAAGGGACCTAGCTCCTCCCCTCAAGCTGCCTAGAACGTAATTGAGGTGACCCAACGTTCAGGGGAAGGAGAGCCTCAGGATGCTTGTGCTACAGCATGGGAGTCAGCTCCAAACGATTCCGACTGATAAGTGTCCTAATGTTTCAGTAATTCTGTGTCCTGCTCTTCAACCAAAGAACCAAAGCACTTAATTAAGCTCATTCGTTTGAGGAAAGAATCCCTCAGGAGCAAGGGGGCGGCCAGGGCAGGCTTCTGGCCTCTGCAAGCCCCGGTCCACGTTTGGCCTCACTGGTCCAGCTGCCTTTGGCTGCCCTGGGCTGCTCAAGTCCAGTGATGTCAGGAGTGGGGTGTAGATGCTCTGCGAGGTGCAGAAGTCAATCCATTGGGAGCAGGACGAATATATTACATGTTCCTTTTATATTTATATACGATGAGAGAAATGAAGCTCTTTTATAGTTAATGCATGGATTGACTAACGTGAAGTGTTCAATGTGCTGAGTGTTGACACTCGCCACCACCCCAGCCCTTCTAAGTTCTCTCCTTTGCTCCACACTCCCTTACCAGTAGGCTGGGTTAGGTTCTTCTACGAGCGGAAAGGAGGAAGGTAAGGAGAAGCAATTTTCCTCTGGTGGCTGCTCAGGACAGGCCTTTGGGCCTCAGAAGAAGGCAGACGTGCATCTTGCCAGCGGCCTCTGGATGTCATCTTGAGATTCATCTACTTCAGTCATGCAGGAAGCTGAAACTGTTGAGGGAGCTTCCCTGCAACCCTTGCACTCCTGCATCTCTGGAAACTTCCTTCCTCACCTTGGCCCCCTGCCTTCCAACAGCTATATAAGCTTCTGCTTTTGTATTAAACCACTTCCATTCTGAAGATTTAGAATGGCTTGTGTGTCCCACTCAAACCCTGACTGGTCACCCTCCCTCAGAATATTGTTCTATAGAGGCTGTCCACTGTTCAGAGAGAAGAGTAGACGTTCCACAGGGAGGGGCCTTTATATTCTCTAGTTTAAATAAACTAGCACATGTAATCAAATGTAGAACTCCTTCGATTGTAAGATGTGCCATTGTTTCAGGAATCAAATAGGAAAGAAGAATGCCCCCTATTAAACTATTACTCACCATCAATTATAATATGCAACCAATTTCATAGATGTTAAGATATAAAACAAGTGGGTGGCTTATGACGTAAAATGTTAACTCTCAAAAGCTGAACAGGTAGTTGTAAAGTGTTAATGCAGAGAAACTGAGAACTAAAGGCTAATGATGTGAGCCCAAGTGAACAGCAGGAAAACGGCAGAGCTAGTCAGAGCTTTGCAACAACCACAGTGCAAATTAAAACAAAAGCAGTCTAATCAGATCTGCCAAAAATTCACAATTATTAAGACTGAAATGTGAAAGCATATCTACTATCATAAGCCAAAAGCTTTGTCATGAATGTATATTTTACCTTTAGGTATCAGCTAACGCTTGGATGAAGCCATCACATTTAGTAAGAGATTTAACAATTTCTTTGCATCCAGCAAGAAAAAAAAGAGGAAATTGGAATGATTATAGAGTAACACAGTCTTGAAGACATGTCATCCAAATGCCACACATGGACCTTGTTTAGATCCTGATTAAAAGAAGCCAACAGTAAAAAGACATTTATGAGACAATCCGGGAGAGGTGAACACCCAGTGGATATTAGATGATATTAAAGAGGCATTCATTTATGACAATGGTGCCAATGGTATTATGTTTGAAAGGGGGGGTGCCCTTATCTCTTAGAAATACATGCTGAAGTTTTACAGATGAAGTGAGATGATATCTGGGATGGTTTCAAAATAATCCAGTCAGGAAGGGGAGTGTAGATGAAATAGGATTAGCCCTGTGTTATTTGTTGAGGCCAGGTAATGAATACATGGAAGTTCTTTATACAAATCTCTGTACTCTTATGGATGCCTGAAAATTCCTGTAATAAAAAGTTTAAGAAAAGTACGTGTCCAGAATATGAAGACAAAGCTCTCTATTTTTTTTCTGAGATGTCTAAATTTAAGCAACATTCAGTCTAGACAGAATTTCAGTAAGTTAACGATAATATTTAGACACCTTCCTCAAGATTTCTTAATATTAGCTGAAAACAGTTAAGCTGCTTACCATTGAGAAACACCTGTTCTTCCTGATGGAGTTAAAGAAGAAAACAAGATTGAAGTAAAGTATATAAAATAATATGGTTTAAAGTGAAAATGCATTCCTTGGTCAGCAAATACTATTAGAAGGCACTTAGAAAACAATGTGAAGAACTGAAGAAACAAATAATAGGATAAATTGCACAGTGTGGCAAGTCTGCCATTCTGTTGAATGAAAACATAGATGTTTCTCAAACTTGTCAATTTATGGCATAATCTCAAGGGGCTTTTCTGGAAGAAGCAATTGTGAGAAAGGGAAGACTCTCATCACATCACTAACACACCTCCTCAAAAGCTGCTTCTTTACTTCTTGAGCCTTCTGGTAAATTCCTCCAAGTACCAGGCCTGGTTGTTTCCAAGTTGTTAGCACTCTCTCTCGATTTGGTTATTCCAGTGATTATTTCTCTAATTATATTTGCTTTCCAGACACACGGATTTATTTCCTTCTCTATTCTTTTTCCCCACATGTAATCCTTTTACATATACCTGAAAAAGCCCTTCATGGTTCATTTTGCCAATATACCCTGTTCCGCATGTTCGCAGGTCTCTCCTTCCAGGGAGAGTCCACTTAAATGAACATTACTGTGCACGATGGCACTACCAGGTGGGTTTCCATATATCATAAATTTCCTGTTTCAACCTTTATAGTTTGCACACTTTCTAAGAGTGCGGCCTTTGCATTAGTTGCCCTAACTAGTCCTTGACATGAACTTTGGGGCAACACCTTCTCCCAAGTTTTCCTCTGGTTGAAGTGCTGCAAATAAAGCATCTGCCAGGCAAGGGTGTTTGGGGAAGCTACGTGATGTCTTAGGATACCCTAGGCTGTTGGCACTAATAGAGCCAAAATGTATTATGTATTATGTCTCAAATACAGTAGAAGGGTATTTCTTGCTCACAGGCTCCTTCCATCTTGTCGCTCCGCCTTCCCCTAGAGACTTGGGATCCTCTGATTCCAGGTGGCAGGGGAAATGGCACACATCACTTCTGTTCCCATTCTATTGACTGGGGCTCAGTCACGTGGCCACACTAGACTGTAATGGTGACCAGAAAAGCAGTCTGTGGGCCCAGGAAGACAAGGAAATGGATCTTTGAAATAACTAGCAGTTCTTTGGATAGATACCCAGCAGTGGGATAGCTGGATCGTATGGTAGTTCTATCCTTAATTTTTTGAGGAATCTCCACACTGTTTTCCATAGCGGCTGCACCCGTTTGCACTCCCACCAGCAGTATATGCGAGTTCCCGTCTCTCCACATCCTCTCCAACACTTGTGAAAACACCAAGGCGTAAAGATACGTGCACCCCTATGTTCACTGCAGCGTTATTCACAATAGCCAAGACTTGGAAGCAACCTAAGTGCCCATCAAGGGACGAATGGATAAAGAAGATGTGGTATATATACACAATGGAATACTACTCAATCATAAGAAACGATGAAATCCAGCCATTTGTGACAACATGGATGGACACTGAGGGTATTATGCAAAGTGAAATGAGTCAGAGGGAGAAGATCAAATACCATATGATCTCACTTATTAAGTAGTAGATAATAACAACAACAAGCAACACATAGAGACAGAGATTGGATTGGTGGTTACCAGAGGGGAAGAGGGGAGGGAGGAGGGCGAAAGGGATAATTAGACACATGTGTGTGGTGATGGATTGTAATTAGTATTTGGGTGGTGAACATGAGAACATGATGTAATCCATGCAGAAATAGTATGATGATGTACACCTGAAATTTATACAATGTTATAAACCAATGTTACAATAAACAAACAAACAAAAAAGAAATACCTAGCATTCTCGATCATACATCGTGATCCTAATAGCAAAACATAACACATTAATCCCTCCTTGAAATGTGTCAGTTTCCCTGTTACTCCCCCACCCCCATTACACTCAACACACATGGCTCCTCTAATCCTCCCTCCCTGCTTTATTTCTCCACAGCATTTAAACTTGAGGTTGGTTATATTATTGTTCCCAGTCCTTGACTCTTCCCTTCCATGTCAAAGGATCTTGCATCCCATCCATTGCCAAGGGACTTGTAGTTCCTCCTTGAAGGCAAAATCTACTGCCCACCCCTTTGTTGGCCCTGAACTCTGCTTAGGCCAATGGGACGTAAGTGGACCTGAAGCACACCACGTCCCAGCAGAAGCTTTACAAGTTTCTTGATCATCTCTCTCTCTCTCTCTCTGTTTTTCTCTCTCTCCCTCATTCGTTCCCTTCCACTACAAGCACAGAGTATGCCAGATAGGGGCTGCTCCTTCAGACTGGGTTCTGGAGCAAGAAGGCACGCGGGTGGGCCAAGCCATCCTGCCGCTTCCTACAGCATATGTGAGGAGGAAGTCCATGTGTGTGGTTGTAACGTACTGGGTTTTGGGTACTTAGTACCACAGCTCAAACCTATGGTGAAATATAGCTGATGCACTTCCTGACATCGTGTTTATTTGTACGTTGGATGCTTCCCCACGAGAATGAACTCTTCATAAGGGCAGTGAATCTCACTGGCTTGTTTCCTGCTGTCGTCAGTGTCCAGATTGGCACCTAGCACAGAGTAGGGCTCAAATATTTGTTGACTGAATCATACTCCCCGGGAATCAAATTTAGCTTGATTTTTTTTTTTTTTGTATCAAATTCTTCCTGAGCTTTTCCACAAGTATGAGAGTTAATGCCGTAAATTGCCATTTGGCCTTGAGATTATTTTCTGGTTGGTTTTACATACATACTGCCAAGCATTGAAACTATAGAAAGAAGGAGTGAATTATTAGAGAACAGTGTGGTTCTGATGAGAATTAAAAACTGTAAAATTCCCAACCAGTCACCTGGTTTAACACGACATCTTGCTAGTAGCCATTGAATCACTCATTCTTGGCTTCTCACTACATACCTGTAAGAAAATGAAAATGATGAAAATGCATGGTACGCCCCAAAACTAAGATGGGCAGGTTAGCTTTTGCTAGAGTTTTGGGAAATGTTCCTACTAACTCTAAGGTCCTGGAAGCTGGAGTCAGAAAATACCCACGCCATCAATTTTAAGATAGACTCTTTTCCGCACGTGTGAACGTGTCTGATTTCTGCATGCATTTTGCAGTCCAGGGCACCTTCAGATTCCGTGAAGCACAGTCATTCATAGCTCGGCCATGCTCCACCTCTTGCTTTTTCGTTCAGGTTACGTCAATTCCAAAACACCCAGCAAACTGTAGGGAAGCAGGCAGAGGAGACTGATGCTGTTCTTGGAGGTGGGCGTGTGGGTCGTGCACCGGGACCCCCAGGCACAGCACTAGAGGTGGGGGCTGAAACAAGAGGTGCCCTGTGGGAGCACGTGCTGGGAATAGCATTTGTTTGTTAATGTATTTTAAAAAGTGGAGGTAGGAGAAAGTGCCCCCAGAAAGGTACTAAATAGCTGCCAGGCAACTTGGCATATGAGTAAACCAAACAGGTGAGATCCCTGACCTCAGGCAGCTTACTGTCTGTCTGGGAAGACAGCACTAAAACTGAAGTATACAAAATGTGGCAGGTGTCAAGTAGCCATAGAGGTACACCAGATGACCTTTCCCTGCTGGAGAGGATCACGAGCAACGTGCCTGAGGAAGTGTCATTCAGCCAAGACCAGGAGGATGACGAGGGCCAGGGATGAAGGGAGGTGTGCTTAGTTTAAGGCTGAGGACACTGAGCGGGGGAGAGCATCTATAAGTGCACGGCTGTGGCTCTTCTAGAAGATTTGTGGGTTTCTTTTTAAGATGTCACAAATACATCTGGTGATCATTTTATTAAAAACCTTTATCTTTTTCCCTCATGGTAAATGAGTTGTTCCCATGTCATTTACTGAACAATCATCTTTTCCCAAGTAGTAAAAAAACACACCTGTATCATATGTTAAATCCTTAAAGAAAAATGTTAAGAAAACAGGAAAACGTTCAACTTGACTGGTAACTAAACAAGTACAAATCAAAACAGGATGCACGTTATTCTTCACCTTTTATCAAATTAGCAATGGTCAAAAACAGTAGTAAGTATTCATGCCGATGAGAAGTAAATTTGGTACAGCATTTCGAGAGGGCAGTTTGAAAATATATGTAAAAAGCCTGAACAGGTCCACCAGAAGGGGACTTTCAAAATTATCTGGAGGAGGTGTATTCACACGGAAAGACATGATAATATACAAACATGTTTACAGTGGGCATCTCGGGATGGGTGGGCTTCTGCATGTGTTTCACTTCATTTTGCTTATCTTTACCTTCTGATTTTTCTGCCGTGTATTGCTTTTACAATAATTGTTTAATTACAAAAACACAGGCCATATCACGTTCAAATCACTGTGCAAGATAAAAGGAAAAAGCACATTGCCATTCAGTGGGAGATAGAAACAGCAAAAACAAGAAAAAAGCAAAACCTATGTCAGAAGACCATCTTAATGATATTATGTATAAATAGATTAAACCTCCATATTAAAAAGATTCAAGATGGATTTTAAAAATAATTACATGCTTTTACTTACCTTGTCATTTGCTTTAAACATTAAAAATAAAGGACTGGACAGGAATTGATCTGCAAATAAATAAAAAGTAGGCCACGGTGATAATACTGATCCCTGCAAGGTAGAATTACAGGCAAGAAGCAGTCAATGCATCAGGAGGCGTGACACTGGTAAGAGGCACAAGTACAGGGAAGACAGACCGTGCACTAGTGTGTGATCCATTACAGAGAATCACAAAGTAGAAGCAAAACCAGATAGACCGTATGGATAATTTAATAGAGATGCAATAGAAAAAATGACTGTTGTATCTCTCAGCCTTTGACGTAAGTAAGCATGTGTGTGGGTATGTGTGTTAGAGTAGGATTTGAAGATATAACTATGACCTGTAAACGCTTAAAACAAGTTTTAATAAAGCTGTCTTATGTCCTAGAGACAACTTATGTCTCTGAGCCAATTGCTGCATGATTCCATTTTTATCGAGCAAGCTAATATTTTTCTAATTTGGGGGCCACCTTTTTCATGCTTTGGAATTGGAATTTAAAAATAAAAATATAGAAGGTCAAAGTGGTGCTTGGTGTTGGTATCTCCTATAAAACATCTGTTTCCATCAACAAACACTGGCTCTTCTTTTAAAAAGGTTTATTGTAGTACATTTTAACCACCTGCAAAAACAGAATAGTAAAGGAATCCCCCATCACCCAGCTTCAGTAATTAGCAGCTCATGACCAATCTCGTTTCATCCACACTCCAACCCACATCTCCCATTTCCATGTTCTTTTGAAGCAAATATGACTTATCATTTAATCTAAATAGGTCAGTATGTATATCAAAAAGATAAAGAACCTTTTAGAAAAGTACCCCATTATCACACTTTAAAAGTTAATAATTCATTTCTAACACCATTCTCTAATAACAGAAACCAGGGCTCCTTGGTGACACAACTGATTCTAGGACTGGGACAGGGAATTTACATGATGGGTCTGGAGCATCTTGTAGCATCAGAAGGATATGTTCAAGAAAGCACAATGATGAGGTATGTCAAAGGGACACAGGAGCCAACTGAAAGAGCTGCCAATGGCCAAATCTGGAATGATCTGAGCAACAAAATAAAGCAGTACTGGATTATAACCCAGAGCATAAAATAGGTGTCCCTGAGTTCATACTGCCGTCAACAAGTGATTGAGTAAATGAACAAATGGGGGAGAATACACAAATCTGTGCAGGAGAATCCCAAATTATGTAGATCCTCACCCTCAAGGAGGCGGTGCATTACTCGAGTCCTCAGGTGCGGGCTGCGCATAGAGACTTCCTCCCAAAGAGGACAGTATGGAAAGGGGGAAAAAGTGACTTTGCCGTGGAGAGACCTGACAAACACTACCTCAGCCGGGTGACCAAGGTCAACAGCAAGAGTGAGAAGTCAGGTTGACAGCATGTGTCATTGATAGGATGTGATGAGAAGGGCACTTCACCTCTGTAGTCTTCCTCCCTAAAACTCATAACCCCAGTCTCATCATGAGGAAAATCATCAGACAAATCCCAATTGGAGAACATTCTAGAAAATAGCTGAGCAGTACTACTCAAAACTGCCAAGGTCATCAAATACAAGGAAAGTCTGAGAAACCGACAAGAGGAGCCCAAGGAGACAGGATGACTGAACATAATAGGGGATCCTGGAACAGAAAAAGGTAAAAAGTAAGGAAATCTGAATACAGTGTGGGCTTTAGTTAATAGTAATGTATCAGTATTGATCCATTAGCTGTGGCAAATGTACCATATCTCGCTTCAGCCTGGCCCCATCCAAGTGCTCAACAGCCACGTAGGGCTGCAGTATTGAAAGGCCCAGCCCAACAGACCAAAGGTGGGTCTCAGAGTGTGGTCCCCTGGCCAGCAGCATCGGCCTCACCTGGGAACTTGTTAGAAATGCACATCCTCAGGCTCGCCCCAGACCTGCTGAATCAGAAACTGGGAGTGGGGCCCCACGTTCTGTGTTTTAACAGGCCCTCCAGGTGCTTCTGGTGCACTCTGAAGTTTGAGAACCATTGCTGGGTGTTAGAAGACAAACGATTTAAATGCTGGTCTGAAGCAACCAGTGAGTTACTAGAGATGACAGGATATGTCTCTCTCTCCTTGAAGAAGGGACAGATGGAGGTGAGAGGCAGAGAGGATGCTTTTTTAATGGAGGAAGTAGGCTTTGACCTGGTGGAGATGAGAGAGGGCTTTGTGATCGTCAAGAAAAAGAACGTGAAAGAGAAAGGAAACGGGAGCTGCCTGGGCAGTGGCGCTTGGCGGAAGATCCATCCTCCCGGCCCCTCGTCCGGGAGCCTAGAGAGCAGCCTGGGCAGGGAGGAAGGAGGCGGAGGGGCCTGGAGGACCATGAGGACCACGAAGAGGAGCTGGTCAGTCCAGAGCCTGCGGAACAGGCGTGTGGCCCTTCCGGAGAGCTGCGTGGAAGCCAGGGCTCCCTGTGGGAGAAGTCTTGTCAGGAGTGTGGGTTTCCCATCCACCGCTGCCTGTGGCACACGCGCAGATCATCAGGACACCCGCCTGACCCCAAGCTGCCCTTGTTAACCCTCCCACCTTCTCAATGGCCTAGGGCGCTAAACAAACAAACACACAAAAAGCCTGGAGGGGCCAGGGTGGCGTGAAAGGAAAGCGTGGAGTGGTGAAATGCCTCCCTCCTCTCCTGCAGTTGTTAGTGCGGTAGTTGGGATACGGGTTTGGGTACTTGAACAGAAAGACCTCAAATCCCAGGAGCTTCAGAAAGATAGAAACATAGGTGCTCCATATATCTCAGAGATCCATACTCCTTCCCTCTTGTCCTGCTTTCCTCAGCTTGTGGCTTCCATCTCGTGACCTGATACGGTTGCTCTAACTCCTGCCATCACATCCACATTCACATTCAGCCACTCTGGGGAGTCTTTTAACTAGGCGCGTGTGCCCAGCCATAAGGCTCTTAACCTAAGAACAGGAGAACTGATTTCATAGACAACCAGCAGTCTCTGTCTCATACGTGTGTTTGATCATCATCCACATAGAAATGAAAGTTGAATTTTATGTGTCGGTAAGATAGCAAATGTGGCAAGAACAAAGTTTATCAGTGAGTTTGCAGCATAGCAGGCTGTGGGCAGATGTGGGGAGTGAGAGCTGGACAGGACAAGGGAATTTTAGAGCAGGCACACTGATGATTTGTGACGGCTCCTTCAATGGTAATGTAAAAAGCAGTGAATATTAGAATTTTGCAACCTATTTTTGGTTGCTGACCTGTTTATTTGAAGCCTCCCAGGCTAAGACTGGACCTAATTTTGGGTTAAAATCGGAATGAGAAGAGCAGAGGGAAATGGAGCAAATCTTGGGGGAATTTTGATATTCCAGGAGTGCCTCTAGCAGTGGTGTGAATGGAGTACAGAAGGGACGAGAGATGCATCAGAATCACACTTCACGTCTTCTTTCCCCCAGTTCCCCTGCTGCCTGAGCCCTGGACCTCAGCAGCACACCTCGATGGTCTCCTCCTTTCCTTCTTAAACATTGCACTCCAGTCTCCATACAGTAGCCCAAGCGATATTTTAAAAATATGTACAATATCATCTCAAAACTCGGTCTTCCAGTGGCTTCGTTTTGTGCTTAGAATGAAATTCCAAATCCCTCCCCATGGCCCACAAGGCCCTACATGATCTGACCCTGCCCATAACTTTCTGTCTGACTATGATCCATATGACACACGATCTGGTCCTTTGCATCTCTTTCTGTCTTCCTGTGATCCATATCAACATGTTATTTACCCCCGCCCATCTCTTTCTGTCTTATTATGATCCACACCCACACATGATTTGGTGCCTGCCCATCTCTTTCTGTCCTACTATAGCCCATATCCGTACATAACGTGGCCCTGAACATCTCTTTCTGCCGTGTTGTAAATCCAAACCCACACATAAACTCGCCCCTGTTCCTCTCTATGATTCACACACACATATTATCTTTCCATGCTCATCTCTTTTTAGTCTTACTGTGATCCATACCCACATGATCTGGTCCTGCCCGTCTCTTTTTCTCTCTCTTACTGTGATCGTTATCCACACATGAACTGGTCCTACACACGTCTTTCTGCGATCCATACCCCAAAATGATCTCGTCCTGCCTGTCTCTTTCTCTGTTGCTGTTATCCTAACCCATGCATGGTCTTGACCCAGCCCATCACTACCTGTCTTCCTATGATGCCACCCCACACAGGCTCTAGTCCCAGCCATCCTTTCTTTCTTCCTCTGACCCATACCTGCACATGATCTGGTCCCTGCCTGTCTCTTTCTTTTTTTTTTAAATCAGCTTTATTGAGGTGTAATTGATATATTAAAACCACATATATTTACCATCTTTCTGTCCTACTATGATACACACACACACATGATCAGGCCCCTGCACATTTTTTCTCTTTTACTTTGACCCATCCCCACACATGATTGGCCCCTCCCCATCTCTCTCTGTCTTACTATGATCCAGATCCACACAAGATATGGTCCCTGCCCATCTCTTTCTGTCTTACTATGATTGATTCCCACACATGATTTATTCCCTGCCCATCTCTTGTTGTCTTCCTGTGATCCGCACCCACACGTGATCTGGTCCGTGCCCATCACCCTCACATGTCCGTGTCCTCACTCGCTGTTACCAAGCGGCACCGGCCATCTTTCCGACCCTACAGTAGCTCAGGTTTTTTCTTCCTCGAAGGCCTGTCACTTCTTATTCTCTTTTCCTGGAATTCCATGGCCTCAGGATTTGTGACTGGCTTCTTTGTATCATTCATATCTCAGCTCAGATGTCACCTCTCAGAGAAGTCTTCTGTGACTGTCTAATCTTGGGGCCTCCTCCTTTCCATAGCATCTAGTTTCATTTTCTTCATATCCCTCAATACCATCTGAACGACTTTGTCCATTTCTGTTTTGCTCTTACCTTCCTTTCTCAGAAGGTGAGCTCGCTGCAGGAGTGACTGGCGTGTTTGGTCGACCGCTATGTCCCAGCCTTAGAATTGTGCTTGGCACCACAGAGGTATTCGGTAAGCCTTTGTGAAGTGAATTCCGGGAGTAATTACACGCTAGGCAGGAGTGGTCAATAACGCTAAAATCTGTGGAGACATCAAGGAAGGTGACAAGCGAGACTAGCCAGTGAATTTGAAATTTGAAAGCCATTGGTCACCTCTGGGCAAGGTGCTCGTTAGAGGAGCGTGGAGGAGGTAGAAGGCAGTATGGGAGAAGACAAGGAGAGACTGGGTGGTAGATGCAGTGGGAAAGGCAACTTGAGAATTTGGGCGGCCAAAGAAGAACAGACCTGCCTAAAGGGGGTGAGGTAAGCCTCTGGCCAGGGGTTTTGTTTTCCTTCATGGTGGGCTGGCCCTGCCGTCGAGGCCCAGTCAGGGGAAAGGACCTGGGGTGTCCGGTGTGTAGGCAGAGCGCTTGACCTGAGGCACAAGGAGCCCTTCTCTGGTACCCAGAGGAAGGCAGAGGAGCCGGGGAGTGGTGTTTGGAGGAGGCCTTGCCCAGAGGGAGAGTTAGAGGCAGGAGGCCTGGCTGGGGTGGAACTCACTAGTGACGGCCTCAGGCTCAGGGAAAGGAGGGGGCTTGATTGGTTCCCAGTGGAACAGTGGGATTCGAGAGAGCAGTAGAAATGGAGACCGTTACAAAGAGCCACTGGGCTGGACAGGGGAGGGTCCAGTTGTCATCGGCCTCTCGTTGTGGTGGGATAAGTCATAGAGCTTGAAGGGATGGTTCAGAGGCTTCTGGAGCAATCCTCGGAACATGCAGGGTAACAGGGCCCCAGTGGAGAATCTCGAGTGCTCCATTGTGGGGAGCCCCAGAGTGGGGGTCTGTGCAGGCCACCGGGTGTGCTGGCTCAGTGTCCTCAGGGCAGGACCCTCCCCGCTTTACCCCGTCCATAAAGGGCCCTTGGGCGTTTTCCTTGTCTCTCCTCTTGGAGCATCTCCTTGGCCCGAGAGAGTCAGAGTCTTACCAGGTATGCTACAAAGAGGTCTGAGAGAGAAAGACCTACCCAAGGGACTCGAGGACAGACCCCCTCCTCTCCATTTCTCTCTGTGTGACTTTGGTTACACTGCTTAAGCTCTCAGAGTTGAGGATCCCCCTTCCCCCAGGGGTGTGAGAATTCAGGGAGATGGAGGATGGAAAGCAGCTTGACACAATGGGCTGGAACTCTCCCTTCCTTTATTCCTGCACTGCCCCTCCCCTCAGTCCCTGCTGCTCCCTTTTCCATGTCCTGTTCACAGCTCACCCCGATTGTACTGGAGCCCCAGGAAAGCAGCTGTGTGGCCTGGATATTAAAGAAGACTTTAAATTTGTTCTTCAAATAAATCTCAGCATGGGTCCTGAGTTACTAGCAAGCACGAGCTGTGCAGCCTTGGTCTCCGTTCCCCTTCAATGGAGGATTACACCCATCTATGTAGACTGGCTTCACACGGTGTCCTGGGCTAGGGAGATCACTTTTTCCCAACAGTGAAGGCAGCTAATTATTGGCCTCTGTCTCCATTTTGTGTACTTCATCCCTGGGGAAGTGGGGGATCTTTCTGTTCGGTGATTTGGGCAAGAATAACTGGCTATGTTCTATCAGCGCTGTCTTCTTCCCCTTGGGAGAAAGACTGCCGGCAGGGTGGGATTTCTGGGTGGATGAGTCCAGCCAATGCTGGACTTCACCTGTAGGCTCCTTGGGCTTGCACACCAAGCTGTGTCCTCCAACTTAGCTCTAGTAGGAGGAAGATGTTATTCAGCCTCCATCTTTACTCTCTTATTTCTCAACTTTTCAGAATCGGGGAGCAGGGAAAAGAGGGGTGATGGTTACCGGAGTCCCCTTGGAAATCTCAATATGCAGCATTAGTAGGTATCTAATTTCTCTCTCTCTGTCCCTCACACACACACACACACAGAGTCAGTTATCAGGTTCTGTTGCTTCCTTCTCCAGCACACAGCTGATTCTGTCCATCTCTCTCTTTTTTTTTTTTGTGAGGAAGATGAGCCCTGAGCTAACAACCATGCCAATCGCCCTCTTTTTTTGCTGGGGAAGACCAGCCCTGAGCTAACATCCATTACCAATCCTCCTCCTTTTTGTTTTTTCCCAAAAGCCCCAGTAGATAGTTGTATGTCGTAGTTGCACATTCTTCTAGTTGCTATATGTGGGACGCCGCCTCAGCATGGCCAGAGAAGCGGTGTGTCGGTGCGCGCCCGGGATCCGAACCAGGGCCGCCAGTAGCGGAGCGCGCGCACTTAACCGCTAAGCCACGGGGCTGGCCCCCCGCTGTCCATCTCTTTTGGCATCATTCTTGCTGCATCATTTTACAGACACTAGTTACCTGTGTTCATGGTCAAGAATTCCTATCTTTTCCAGAATGTTGTGTGCCACGAATCTAAAATAAATTTTTATGTCAGCTAAATACATATTCAAAATTATGGCCCTCAGAACTCAAATACAATTCTCTCCTATCTGGCTAATCTCATTTCTAGCTATGTCCTGGCCCACACCTTTCATACCAGCCAAGTTATCTTTACACTATTTCCATTTTCTATACTCAGGTCTTCCTCTCACCTCATTAAATTCATAAACCCCATCAGAAATATTTAAAGCAGTTTTCTTCTCACTAGTGAAGATGTGCCCATGATCCCTGTTCCTTGGTACCCACACCCTTGTGTAATCCCCTCCCATTGAGTGTGGCTGGACTTACTTCCTTCTAATGAACAGAATGCAGAAGTGAGGAGATGTCAATTCTGAGATCAGATTGGAAAGACTGTGGCTTCTGTCTTAGGCACTCTCTCAAATTGCTCTCTCCAGGGGTAGCCAGCAGCCACACAAGGCAGCCCTTGAAAGGTCTCATGAGTGAGGGCCAAGGACTGCCAACAACTTTGTGAGTGAGCTGGGAGGTGGATTCCCACTTCACCACCCATGGAGCCTTCAGATGAGATCACAGCCCCAGCTGACAGCTTGACTGCAAGCTCATGAGAGACCTGGAGATAGAGGCAACCAGCTAAGTCAGTCCTAAATTTCTGACCCACAGAAAATGTGAGATAACAAACGTTTGTTGTCACACAGTGATCTATATCTAAAACAATAGTTTCTACCTTTTCTGCTCTGTTTTCAAAGGCAAAAGTTTTCTTTGATTATTACTCTATTTTCCCCAAATCTCACTGCCAAGCCATTCTCCCCCTGCTTCCCTCCCACCACTGATAACAGCCACAACACCTGGTAGAAAAGCTGCCTGTTGCCTATGGAGCATGGGAACTTCTTATTAGCTGGTTTCTGTTTAAAGTCCTGATCTCTCAAATCTGAACTGTGAAAAATCTTTGCCTAAAGTCCCAGTGACATTTTGAAGGAGTGAATGCTCTTCCTTGAAAAGGAAAATATGCAAAGTTTCCTCTTGGTGCATGAAATATTTGATATTTGCAACCTGCTTTGGTAGTTATTTTTAGATCTTTTCTCTGATGGAGTGCCTGGGTCTTGTTTTCACTTGTCTTTCAATGTTTGTGTATGACTGAATGAGGTCAACTCCCAGGAAGAAGAAGGAATTACCACATATGTTTTATGGGGAAATTATGTATGTGCATGTAGATTTATTTCTTCTTCTTTTTATTTTTTCCCTTTTAGTCTTTTAAAAATATTTTGTTGTTTGCTTTTCCTATACATGAGTATATATTTCATTTCTATACAGAAAATTTATCTATAATGTAGAACCAGCATATGAGTGTCACCATTTAGAAATATTCACTGAGTGAGGATTACTGGTTTCTAATGTGGTATCTTACTTTATTAATTTATGTATCAATATATTTTGGAAGTTAGCATGGATGCTGGTGAAGTCAATAGCAATGTTTCTGTTAGAAAAAGTGCAGGTACACAAGAAATGACTCTGGTCAGAAAAGAGTGCCCTGATATAATCCCTTCCTGAAATGCCTGAGTTAGTCAGTGACATATGAGCCTCCCTCCATCAGGGGACTATGGAGAGGCACTGGCGAGGGTGGGGCGTGGTGGCAATCAGCGCTGAGTTCCACTCCAGACATTGCCAGGTGTTTGTATTACCTGCTAAATGGATACACTTATGACAATAGTGCAAAGATTTTAAGCTTTATTATTAAGTAATAATAAGTAAACTGCCTGATTGAGATGTGATTTTGGTCACCATGCTTATACTGGTCAGGATAAGCTATGCTGTGCCACAGTAACAAACAAACCCTGAAATCTTACTGGCTTTTCTTTTCCTCCCAGGCAGAGTCTGATTCTCCATAGCTGCTCCTTCTCTCTTGTGGCTCTGCTCATGTAACACACGGCCTCCAAGAACCTTTATGTTGCCTCAGCCCAGAGGTGACATGTGGCACTTCTACACAGAGCCCACTGGGAGAACTAGTCATGTGGCCCTGCTTAAGTGCAAGAGAGCTGGGTAGAGTGCTTTTCCCAAGAAGAGGAGAGGAAAATGGAAGATTTGGTGAACACATACATTGTTTCTACCACAAGGCTTTAGACATTTTTCAGGCTAAAATGATTGCAGACATCCTTTGGGGCTGGCCCAGGTTGGTGGCCTAACTGTGAGAAGCTGGCTGGGTGTAGTGCATAGGTGTGCACAGGTGACTGGAGGGGGCTGGGGCTGGCTGGACCCCACCTGTTGCTCCTAAGAAAGGTAGTAATCCTTGCTGTTATTGCCAAGCAAGATTTTGAGTCTTATGTTACAGATCTTCCCGTCTTTCAAACGTAAGTAGCAACACAGATTTTAATGTGAAATCTCCCAATTTTAAAATGTAGGCTTAAGTATATGAAAACACAGGCCAACCAAATGTGCTTGCAGGCCTAATTTGACCTATGTGCTACCAACGTAAGATCTTAGCACTTTGGCCTAGGAACTGGGGTCTTGATTGGCCCTTTATTTATATGTGAGGTAGAGCTAACCCCAAATTTCTAAGAAGAATCTTGGCCCTGCCTGTGAGCATTCCCTCAGTCTACCTTGGTTCAGGTTCAAATCTTTCTTCCTTGCACTACCCCATGCTCAGCTGACTGCTTGAGCACTTGGGGCCACACTTAAAGGAAAACAGATTCCCTGCATTCCAGGTCATTGCCAGGCTGTGTAATCTTGAGGCATTTGGGAAACCACAAAGTGTTGAGAGAGGCTGAAACACGGAACGGGTACTGGGGAGTCATTATGAACTTGGAGAGCTGGAACAGGAAGGCTCTTGGGTCAGCTTTGGATCAGATCCCAAGGGCCGCTGGAAGCAATTAAAGGATTGTCAATGGAGGGGAGGATCACACAGCCAGACCTGCATTCTGGACAGATCATTCTGGCAGCTCTTGGGGGTGGGGAGGAGAGCTCTCAGCAAGCAGAACTGATGGTCCACTATGCACAGTACCCTCGATGTAATCCCATCCAGCTATTTTCCTTGGCGGCGACTCCCATGATTTCATTCTACCTTTTTCTGGATTGTTCTCAGAAGTGTAGGTGTTCCTCTGAGGGTGGCCTGAGTTGTTGGGTTAATTATAGCCAGCGAACAGTCAAACACAACCACCTTTCTCTTTAAAATGATAGAAGTAGTCATGTACTTTAAAGATTGCCCCAGCTCTGGGAAGCCCAGCTTTTTGCAGAGGTCTTGGATGAACTTCCGCCCAGAGGTTTTTAATGACTGTCTCTCCCATTTGCTTTCTCAGCATTAAAATGCCAGGTTAAGAGTACAAGAAGGCATGATTCTATATGTAGAAAACCCTAAAGAATCCACCAAAAAAACTATTAGAAATAATGAATACAGTAAAGTTGCAGGGTACAAAAATCAACATACAAAAATCAGTTGCGTTTCTGTACACTAACAACAATCTAGCAGAAAGAGAACTCAAGAATACAATCCTATTTACAATCACAACAAAAAGAATAAAATACCTAGGAATAAATTTAACCAATGAGATGAAAGACCTATACACTGAAAACTATAAGACAATATTGAAAGAAATTGAAGAAGACATAAGGAAATGGAAAGATATTCCATGCTCATGGGTTGGAAGAATAAACATAGTTAAAATGTCCATATTACCTAAAGCAATCTACAGATTCAATGCAATCCTAATCAGAATCCCAATGACATTTTTCATAGAAATAAAGAATCCTAAAATTTATATGGAACTACAAAAGATCCCGAATAGCCAAAGCAATCCTGAGAAAAAAGAACAAAGCTGGAGATATCACACTCCTTGACTTCAAAATATACTACAAAGCTACAGTAATCAAAACAGCATGGTACTGGCAGAAAAACAGACACACAGATCAAGGGAACGGAACTGAGAGCCCAGAAAAAACCCCACCTATCCATGGACAGCTAATCTTCAACAAGGAGCCAAGAACACACAATGGAGAAAGGAAAGTCTCTTCAATAAATGGTGTTGGGAAAACTGGGCAGCCACATGCAAAAGAATGAAAGTAGACCATTATCTTACACCATACACAAAAATTAACTCAAAATTCATTAAAGACTTGAATGTAAGACCTGAAACCATAAAACTCCTAGAAGAAAACACAGGCAGTACACTCTTTGAATCGGTCTTAGCAGTATGAATACCATGTCTACTCAGGCAAGGGAAACAACAGACAAAATAAAGAAATGGGACTACATCAGACTAAAAAGCTTCTGCACAGCCAAGGAAACCATGAACAAAATGAAAAGACAACCCGCCAACTGGGATAAAATATTTGCAAATCATATATCCAACAAGGGGTTAATTTCCAAAATATATAAAGAACTCTGAGAACTCAACAACAACAAAATGAACAACCGAATCAAAAAACGGGCAGAGGATCTGAACAGACATTTTTCCAAAGAAGATATACAAATGACCAACAGGCACATGAAAAGATGTTCAACATCACTAATTATTAGGGAAACGCAAATCAAAACTACAATGAGATATCACCTCATACCCATCAGAATGGCTATTACTAAAAACACAAGAAATAAGTGTTGGAGAGGATGTGGGGAAAAGGGACCCTCATACACTGCTGGTGGGAATACAAACTGGTGTAGTCACTATGGAAAACAGTATGGAGATTTCTCAAAAAATTAAAAATAGAAATACTATATGATCCAGCTATTCCACTTCTGGGTACTTATCCAAAGAACATGAAAACACTAATTCGAAAAGATATATGCACCCCTATGTTCATTGCAGCATTATTCACAATAGCCAAGATGTGGAAGCAACCCAAGTGCCCATCAACTGATGAATGGATAAAGATGTGGTATATATACACAATGGAATACTACTCAGCCATAAAAAAAGACAAAATTGTGCCATTTGTGACAACCTGGAGGGACTTTGAGGGTATTATGCTAAGCGAAGTAAGTCAGACGGGGAAAGACAAATAGCACATGATTTCCCTCACATGTGGAAGATACACAAACACACACATAGATAAGGAGAACAGATTGGTGGTTACCAGAGGGGAAGGGGGTGGGGGTGGTGGAAAGGGGTAAAGGGGCCCATAGGTATGGTGACGGATGGAAACTAGACTTTTGGTGGTGAACATGATGCAGTCTACACAGAAGCTGAAATATATTGATGTACACCTGAAATTTACACAATGTTATAAACCGATGTGACATCAATTAAAAAAAGAAAAAAAAAAAGAATACAGAAAGGCAACCAGAAGCCTTGACCGGTTGTGATCTGGATTCCAGGATGCAGACTCCCTGTGCACCATGCTCAGAAGCAGAAAGTTCTGGGCCCAGAGGGGAGGGCCTCGTGTGCCTGTGGCCATTCTCAGGCGTGAACGGGTGATGGGCTGCGGACGGGTCTCCCCACCCACCCGGGGCGCTGAGCAGCCGCGCACCGCGGCCGGGAAACGACGGGCCCTTGCGTTACTGCCAGAAAGGAGGCAAGTGAGGAGAGGCCCTGAGTTCTGCACCTGGCAGCCATCATGCGGCCAACGGGGCAGGACGAGGTGTCACCCCCTGGCCGTGCTGCTCCCCGGAGCTGGGCCGCCTGCTGCCCGCCTCCATCCTGCTCCTCGCCCCCCCGCTGGGGGCCTCAGGCCCAGACTCAGCCTGGGAGACAGACTGGCTGTGGGTCAGACTTAGGTCGCCCGAGGCCACCTCCTTGGAGGTCACACAACAATGGGGAGGTGTTAGCTTTTCTTTGCACCTTCTGCTTCCGAGGTCCTTTCCTCTTCTCTGCCGCCGTCGCATCTGTCTCTCACACGCATCCTCTCTGTCTGTGTCTCTCCCTCCCTCTGTCTCATAGGCACGCGCACGCCGGCGTTAAGGATCCCATGAGAGCCAGTTTCACGAGCGCGAGGACGCAGCCCGGCGCTCTGTGCCTCCTCTGGGCCTTTCCCTGTCTTTACAAAGAAAACTAAGGTGGTCCGGCTTGCTCCTGCGTTCTTGCCCCGCCCCCTGCCCGCGGCCCGCGAGAAGGGTTCTTAACGCCGTGGAGCCGTGCGTGACCCCTGCCGCGCCTGGGGAAGTGCATCCCGCGGGGGGCCATCGTTTTCATGGAGTCGAACGGAAACCGTCAGCGTGTACTGCACGCCGGAAGGGTCAGTGCTGTTCTGTGAGAATGTTGTGTCTGTTCTGTGTCTTGCGGGCAGTGGGTGGCGGTGCTGGAGCCTGCATTTAAAGTCACTTCACACGCTCTTCTTGCCTGCGCCCTGGGCGCGGCCTGCTGGCTTCTATGTGCACATAAACCGGGTTGATAGCACGAACCCGCGCGGGGGGTGAGAAGTAAATGCGATGATCCTGTGACCCACCCACCTGGAGTACAGAGCAGTGCACCTCGGCCTGATGCCCGTGAGAATGCCCTGGAACTTTTCAACCCCAGTGCCCGGCCGCCCCTGACCAGTGACATGGGAATCTCTGGGGCCCAGGCCTGGCCACTAGGAGTCTTTACAGCTCCCCTGGCGATTCCGGGCGCAGCCAGGGTCGGGAAGGCGTGTAGAAGAGTGACCAATGCCAGTTGTAATGCAGCTGGGCCCCTTGCCTGCCCTCCCTCGGGGGCAGTGGCTGGAGTCTGGGCCCGGTGCTCTCCAGCTGGCCCACCCTTCCCTCTGTTGCATCCAAGAACCCCACCAACCTTTCCCTGCTGGAGTTTTCTGGTCCCCACAATTGTGGAGGTCATCGCTTCAGCTCCATACACTCTGCAGCTTGTATTGCAGCCTGTGAGGGAAGCTGGAAAGGCCTGGACCAGCGAGACCCTTTCCCCAGCTTTGCTGGAACAGTTTTCTGTTACTATAGGGGGTGAGGAGGCTCCTTGCTGAAAACTTGGCCCTCAAGGATTTTCACTCTGGATCCTTTCTGCGGATGTCCTAAGATGCTCACAGACTAGCTTCCTTCAGAGGACCAAGGTCACTAGCAACGTGCCTGTGTCAGGACCACTATGTGTGGGAGTGCCCTGTGGCTGTCGCCGCAGCTGGCAGCAGAGGGCGCTGTCCCCCCAGCTCCAATGGAGTGGGTAGGGGATGGTTTCTCCCCAGCAGGCCGACAGAGAAGCAGTGGCTCTTCTTACTTTTTTGAAAATTCGTTTGCTGCAAAGGCTCCTCTCCCGGTGGCAGAGAGGTCAGCAGCTCTTACACAGGATGAGCAAGGGATTCCTTTTCTGCACTCACCTCACAAACCCTTTTCTGTAGTTATTTCAAACACAGTTGGCCCCTATTTATCTAGTAGCTGTGGTCCTGAGAGGTTGCCCCCATGCTAGATCATTTTTAAAGGGCACTCAAGAAGACTCTCATCGAAAAAGGAGACTGCTGTTATCTTTTGTAAAGCGAATTTATATTTCTAATTCAAATAAAGGTTTATCTGCTCCAAGACATCAGATATTCATAAGAAGTGTTTGATAAAAGGGAATGGAGCTCTCTATATTTACCTCGGAGGAAGGCTCCATCGCCCTGCTCACCAGGTTGCACAGCCCCCGGGGCTGCTACAGAGCTGCCACTGGGCCTTGGCTCTCAATGGACCTCGGGGCTGGGCAGCGGCCTGTGGACAAGGTCTGTCTCTGGAGGCCCCCTGAGAGCCCCATGACCGCCCTGGGGGCCTGTCTGCTTCAGCAGAGGAAGGGAATGGTGGCCCAGGTGAGCCTCCTACTTGCAGGCCCTGGGCATATGTGTTATGTCATCATCCCCACGACAAAGGCAGCGGAGTCAGGGATTCACCGATGAGGAACCCACAGCAGAGTGAGGGTTAAGTAAACGAACCACTTTGATTCCATGGCCAATTTTGCCTTTGAGGTTTTTTTCTCCCAACCAGTGTTTCTTTTTCTCCTTTTCTAACTAGTCCATTTTCCTACTGATGGCCAAGTGACCAACCTCTCTCTCAGGCCAAAAGGAAGGAAACTGAGATGACATTTATGCTGCTTCACCTATTAAGCAGTAGTCTGGAGGAAGGCATGAAAGGGCCTGGCTAGAAACCCACCTTTGTGGAACAAAGTGGAATCTAAAAATATGCCAGCCACGATAAAAGGCTTTGTAAAGTCAGGGATTTCCATGGCTTTTGTTGGCCTTGCTCTCTATTACTATCTGTCAACAAAGTATAATATGAACTCGTTTACTGAGCCCTCTGTCCTTGGTGCCCCAAATGTGCTAACTCGTGCCCTAGCAGATATTTCATTACACTCACTGTACAGGTGAGAAAATGGGGGCAGAGAGGTTAAGAGATTGGCCCAAAGTCACACAGCTAGAAAGGAGCAGAGGTGGGAACCGAATCCAGACTCTGCAGCTCTAAAGTCAGCACTCCTAACTTCCACCCAGGGTCTCTAGCCACCCCCGCACTTAGGTGTAGTGACACAAACTGTTTCTAGTTCGCACGACACAGAAACCTCTTGTACTTGGGTATTTTCCACATTTTGACAAAGGGCTGCCTGGATCCATAGGAGGATTTCAAGGTTCATTCAGTCAGTTGAAAGATTTAGAATATTCTCATTTCACAATAACCCACTGGGGTACAGAAGATGATGAATTGGGGTGCAGAAAGAAAATATTGAACCTCTTTATATTTGTTTCATTCTTTCAAAATTTTGAGTTTTGCACATATTTTATAATCTATGCATTTATAGTCCATGCATGTCAGTTATAAATAAATCCACAAACTCTCAGGAGGTTCATGCTGAAACATTTTCTTTGTATACCACTGATGAGATTTTGACTATTGCCTGCTTTATGTTCTAAGGGTATTTCTCTAAGAGTGTAGAAACTACTTTTGAAGAAGCCATGTTGTTTTGAAGCATAGCGAACCATATGATTTAAAAGAATCAATCAGTACATCTTTTTTTGCAAACTGAATTATCCATTCCAGATATCTCTATTTTGTACGTCTGGAATTCCATGTGCTGTACTGGTCTGGCTAAGAGGGACATATTTTTACCTTCCCAGTGGGTTCAGTTGAGTCCACATACATTTATTGAGAGCCCCGTAAATGCCAAACATTGTGCTAGGCATGTGAGCTACAATGGCCTTGATCTTGGCCCTAGAGGAGTTTATGATAGGGTAGACAGAGACATACTTTCAATTGAATGAGGTGGACGAGATGAAACAGGTATGCACGTGTCGCTATGGGCAGGCAGGAGACAACTCTTAGCTTATGCTGGAGCAGTCATGGAAAGCTTTCTGGAGGAGGTGTTGTTTAAAGCTAACTCTTGAAGGATTAGCCAGAGTAAGAAGGTGGGGAGAGAGTGTCAGGGCACTCAAGGGTGGAACCACAGAGGCTTGTGCTGGAAACTGTTAACCTTCTGAATTCCTGTAGCTTACACATGGGGTGAAGTGAGGAGCTCCAGCCACAGGGGTGGTCTGGGGCCTGATCTCAGAAGGCCTGACATGGGAGGCCTCTGCAGGGTACGGGGAGATATCCAACACTGAAAGCTTTTATGCAGCAGAGTGACATGGCAAGACTTGGCTTTTACCAAAACGATGCTGGTGGAAGTACAGAAGAGAGATTTGGGGGTGCTAAAAGTGGAGGCATGGTGCTCACCCAGTTCTGAGGCTATTTTACAAGTCTAGGCAAGGTATGATGTGGGTTGGGTCAAGAAGAGTAAGTGTAGAGGAAAGGAGTGATGGATTTGAGGAATATCAAGGAGGCAAAGTCAGAAAGACGGAATGTGGGAGGTGAAGGTGAGGGAGAAGTCATTGAACACAGCTCCACATTTCTCTCTCGGGCAACCGAGAAGAGGGCAGTGGTAGATGATACGCAGCACAGGTGGACCTGGGGCAGAGGTGAGGAAGGGAGAGGCCGAGTTAAGTTTTAGGGATGATGAGTCTGAAGAACTTATAGAACCACCCTGTGAAGATGGCAGGTTGGACCTTGGGTATTTTAGTCTGAGGTGGGATGGGGTGGTGGGAGTCAGGGCTGGAGATAGAGAGGAATAAACATAATACGGATGTTGGAAACAACTATGAGAGTGGATGAGGTCACCATAGGAGAGCACATGGAATGAGAAGAACTGTGGGCCTGGGACGGAGTCTGCGATGGAGAGAGAAAGAGAAAGGCAGGGAGCCTCAGCAGCATTACCTGAGGAGGGCAAAAGGAAGAGGCAGTCAGAGAGACAGGAGAACACGGAGAGAGCCGGGCCAGGAATGCTGAGGAGGGAGAGAGGGGTAAAAGCATCCTGCACCTCCGCAGGGTCAGGGAGATGAGGCCTGAGAGGCGACCATGGCTCCCTGGGTAATTGTTGTCACTTGTAGAATTAAACAGAAGTAGTACTTCTGGGAGTTTTAAAAAAAACAAAGAAAGAAAGAGAGGGAGAAGGAAACAAAGAAAGGATGGAAAGAAAGAAGGAAGGAGGGAAGAAAGAAAGGAGCTTCAGTGAAACATTGATTAAAACTTCATTAATTTGGAAATTTGCAATGACTCAAATGCGCTCTGCTGGATTTTAACCGTTATGGTGGCAACAAGAGAAGGGACTAAAGAGGAAGTAAATAGGCCAGGCGGGCTGTGAGTGAAATGTCTAAAACCCAGTGTCCTGTTCGTCTGGTGCTTGTGCAGGTCACCTTTGACTAGGATCCAGAACAGGCTCAAAGCAGAATGGCCTGACAGTGGCCGAGCCCAGGGCCGGGGCCAGTACAGCCAAGGAGTGATAAATAACAAAGTCAAGAAGGCAGTGTGTGTTTTGATTCAATAAGCGATGGTTGAGCTCTCCTAGCTACTCTGCACCGTGGGAGAAAAGCTGAGGACCCAGCAAGCACTTCTAAGACATGGGCCTGTCTCAGGGAGCTTACCACCTAAGGGCCGGAGACTTGCTCAGTAAGGTGGGAGAGGCCTTCCCCAGCAGGGTCACTCCTCTGCAGTGGGTCTCAGAGAAGTGTGTGGAGGAAAGGAGCTGGGGAAGATCTTCCCAGAGGTGGCACAGGGGTACGCCTCACGGGGCAGTGAGGAGGCACTTGCCAGGGGCGTGGGGACAATTTCATGCTATGGGGCAGGTTATGGATGAGAGCCGGTTGGCCAGCAATGGCTGTCCAGGCATGCCCTGCCGTCGTGGAAGCTGAGAAAGGATATGATTGGAAGAGATTTAAAAAAAAATGAAAAAAGAAGAGAGACACCAGTGTGGAGTGGACAGTGGGGACAGGAGAGCCAAAACTAGCTAGAGACAAACAGCACCCCTTCCCTGGACCTCCTGGAGGGCATCATGTCATTCCAGCCCAGGCCGCTCACCAGTGCCTGTAACAATGACTGAGTCAAGGAAAGGTTTCCTCTGCGAGATGCTTGATGCATTTTGAAAAGATTCCCATTGAAAAGAGTAGCAATAAAAGGTCTTGAAGCTTAAAGAATTAGCCCTCCATTATCTGGCTCTCCCACTGCCTGCCTGGTCGCATTCCCCAGCCACACAAAGAAAACAGACTGTTCTCATCCACCCTCAAGTACCTTAGGAGCACCCATTCACTTACAAACAGTTGATACCCTCTTTACAAATAATGTTATCCCAGTGTTAACATGATTCCCTCAAGGACTTCTGCCAGCAAGACCTTGTTAGCTGGTTTCCATTAGTACAGTACTTGAAATCATAAAGCCGCATTAAAAAAACATCACTTGTTAACAAAAAACTGTTAACTGTCTGCTGGCCTTGCCTCCAGGAAGACCGAATTCCCAGGGCACTTCAATCGTCTCCATTGCCGTTGTGGCCACCTTGGGGAGTGATACCTGCTGACATCCTGTAATCAGGGGCTGAGTCTTTGTTTGGTGAGGACATTGCTCGGATCCACGGCTGTTTCTCCCCCCGCCCAGGGACCCAGGTGGTCAGGATCTTGGCCCCTAATTCTGAGCTCAGAGGTCGTTAGACCATATGTGCCCCGAATGTCCTCTACTCCTTGATAATATGTAAGATAAAATAGTAGACAGCACACTGCCATGGTATCCAGGGTCCTGATGGAGCAGGGGCTGAGGAGGGTGACAAAAGCGGCAGTGCCAGGGCACGTACAGTGCCACCATTGTGTGGTAGCTTTTCTGAACCATGTGTGCAGGCCCTGCAGGGTGAGGGTGCGGTAAGGTGGGACTCCTAGCCAGAGCAGCTGCTGTTCTGTGATTTTTTTATACACTAGTCTTCTTCATGTGATTTTGTTTGAATTAAGAGGCCTGTGGCCAAATATAGTTTGAACTCTGGTAGAGAAATGGGGAGAACCAAGCTGAAAGCCTGGGAAGGCCACTTGGAGGAAGGGATGCTAGATTCCAAGAAATGAGACATGGGGGATGATGTTCCAAGCAAAGTTCTGACCATAAAGAGAAACCTGGGAAAGTCAGATAGGTGGGGTCCAAAGGGAAGTGAGGCTGTATTAACAGGCACATAACTAATCAAAGATGGTGGAGCCCAATGGGAAGTGGGGCTATATTAACAGGGGCATAACTGATCCAAAATGGGAAGTGACTATTCAGTTCTAGGAGGCTTTGCTGGAACCCACAGTCTGTTCCCAGTTTCTATCTGGAGTTCCTTTATTATTTTTAAAAAGATAACAGCTTTATTGAGATATAATTCACATACCATACAATTCACCCATTTAAAGTGTACAATTCAATTTTTTTTTAGTATATTCACAGAGTTGTACAACCATCACCACAATCAAGTTTAGAACATTTTCATTACCTACCTGGAGTTCTTGACTCTATAAAGTAGATGGAGAAATTGGGGAAAGGGAAACCAGGATGATGAAAGGATTATAAAGCAGGAGCTCAGAGCACAAGAGGAGACAGGACTCTCGAGTCCAAGGGAAGGAGGCTGCAAAAAGATCTGGTGTTTAAATAGGGAACTACTGAAAAGAGATTTGGTCTTTGTTTCCATTAAGGACAAACAAAAAACTGGGCTCGATTACAACAAGAAGGATTTAGGTAAAACACGAGGGGAAAAAAAAACACCCCAACTTCCTGGCAATGTTTGTAAATTGCTGGGTTATGCTGCCCTTGGAAATAAGACTGATGCACAGTCACTCATCACAAGGTGAGTGTGGAATAATGGGTGCTTCCAGTTTCATGGTGTTGGTAAAATGATGAGGCATCCCCTCAGAACTGGCTGAGCCGCCTGCCCTTTCTGTGAGGTGGAATAATCCTACTGAACCCCGTTTAATATGGAGAAGCTTCTAGAGGGCCCTGTTACATGCTGGATGAGTGATGGCCCTTCGGATGGATGAATGGAAGTTCCAAATAATAGTTTTCTGGTCAGATCAGACTTGTAGTAGTAAACCAGAAAATATGAGTGGGGTACCAGAGACCACAGCTACAGATCTTTCTTCCTGATTGTTTCCTGATTAAATTCATTCTTCAAAGAATTTTTAAGTTCCTGCCATGGGCCAGGTATAAGACAGACCCTAGAGATAAAGCAGTGCTTCTCAACCAGGGGTGACTTTGCACCCCAGGGGACTCCTGGCAATATCTGGAGACATTTTTATTGTCGCAATTGGGGCGGGGGAAGGGTGCTACTGGCATCTCATGAGTAGAGACCAGAGATGCTGCTAAACATCCTACAATGCACAGGACAGTGCCCTACAACAGAGAGTCATCCAGTCCCAAATATCAGTAGTGCTGAGGTGGAGAAACCTTGAGATAAAGAAATGAGAGTCAGTCCCTGCCCTCAAAGAATTTCCTCTGTTCATTGTGGTGCTTCTTAATATGGCTTGAAATGTGTCCTAATGAAAACTTCTGCAATGAAAAAAACTCTTCAAGGTCCTTATTTGAAGTGATTATAAATAAAACAGAATTCCCAATACCATTCAGGACTGACAGTGTGACGCTATCTATGTAAAGGGGTTCATTACATTCTTACTAATTGACTGACTTATCAAACCTTAGATTTAAAAAATTATTTAGCAGAGAGAGGACAGTTTCCAGGTGACCTTTATCATCTTTATCAGCAGAGTGAGCCTACACTCTTATTTGAGTGTATATATAGAATACAGTTGGATGGAAAATAACCTACAAGTTGGGTTAATACAGTAAACCTCAACAGTCCATCTCCTTTAACTTGCACTTGTTCGTAATTTCAGCAGGGCAGAGCTAAAATCTCATTTTGCTTAGAGGTCTAATAACAGTTACAGATGGATTATTTGCACTGTTTAGGAACTAGTTCTTTCAAGCACTCATACATACTACTTACTATAAAATCAACCGATATGTTAATTAAAATTAAATATCCATTTATTAAAATGGTACCCTAAGGACCTCAAATACACCCTATTTTGTTTCACTGATGTGGGAGGTCAGTTATTTGACCTGGTGGTAGTGAGCTGTTCTGGAAAATTGCCTTTTTTATTTAATGAGGAGTAAAGTCGGCCAGACTGAGCTCTAACGCTTTTCTCCCTGCTGTTAAAGTTCGCAGCTTTTGAGTGTGGCTTTTAGAGGCTTGGCATCACCACGCTTCAGCTTGAAATCTCCCCTTTACCATTGTGCCAAGTCCTCTGGGCGTTCCAGTTAACTGAAATGGTCTTGAAAATAATTGAAAAAAAATCTGTATTTCAGACTCTTCACTAATTCATACTGGTTTTTGCCCCCAAAGAATCCAAATTCCTATGGGTTCATTGGGCCTCAAACCCAATATTTAAGAATCATCGCAAAGCACATATTTCTGAGTTATTGATGCTTAAAAACTGAAAGCAGAAAGCTCTCTTGAGCCTCAATTTCCTCACTTGTAAAATGGAATCTAAATCCTTTCCTGCTCTGTTTTATTAATTATGCTATTTATGAAGATAATGACTATATTGACGTACTGTCTCAGAAACTGGTTACCTTTTTCTTTTCCCCTTTTTTTCTTCCTTCCTCCCTCCCTCCCTCCCTCCCTCCCTCCCTCCCTCCCTTCCTTCCTTCCTTCCTTCCTTCCTTCCTTCCTTCCTTCCTTCCTTCCTTCCTTCCTTCCTCCCTCCCTCCCTCCCTTCCTCCCTTTTGTTTGGAGTTTTCATCATTGCAGACATATTTTTTCATGCTTCAAGTGTGAGAGTTTTGCCTCTGAATCTAAACAAATCTTTGGCCTCACTTTAAAATTTTCTACTCACTGTCAAGTTAGGATGGTAACTATCCTCTTTGAATCTTTCTTTTTTCCTCTAGATCAACTAGTTGTTACTTTACCAGGAGGATCACTACCTCCAAATATGAATCTTTGTAACTTGTTCCAATTTTTTATCATTTCTGAACTGAGGCCAGCTGAAGCCATCTTGACAAGTCTGAGCAAATATCAACATTCCTGGGGACTAATCCTATTTCCTAAAAGACTCTGAAATGCTGTTCTTTAGGCTAGTTGGCCCAAACGTTTTTTTTTAGAAGAGATGGGAAATTAAGCCATGAGAATAACCCTGATGGAATCCTGCGTGGCTGAAACTGAAAGTGGGTTAGCTGGAGACAGTTGTGAGGGGTGGGGAACTAAGAGTGACCACAGCTGTCTCAATCAAGCAGAAAAATGATGGGACCTGAGAGTTTGCCAGTAGGCCACTCTGTGAGCCCTGTGGTGATCCCACAGCTCAGAGCAGGAACCATGGTTCCAGCCTGATGGTTCTTACTTAAGGTTTGTGTGAAAGGCTGCAAACTTCTAACTGGGGAGGGAGCGTGGAATGAACTACGGGAACCCTAGGCTCACTCTGGCCACAGCAACAAGACCTTTGCCCTCTCCTGATTCCCTGGCCTGCATGAAGCCAAGTAGATTCTAGTTTCCATCAAAGGCTGGACAAGGGGGCAGGCAGAGAGTGTCACTGTCCCAGTAGTACAACTCTGGTCCCAACACAACACCGTGTGCATGCAGCCTTCACAGATCTCAGTGGGCAAGTCTCCCAACACTACAGCTAGTCCCCACCACAACAGCCTCTCCCCAAATCCCCCAGTGATGATGGCAAGGCCCCCGAAAGGGCATGACTGGGGGTGGGGAGGCCTGTTGCAGGAATCCTTACTAGGGTTGGGAAATAGCCCACGCTGGCTCAATACCCGGGGTTGGCTGTGGAGCCAACATTTCTCACCTAACCAGAGCTGACATCTGAAGAGAAAAGGGCATTTCCAGATACAACAAAGAGAAATTCATGGCTTGAGGTTTATAATGTAATTACAGGCTCCAAAAGCCTTCCTTTCTACCTATATGTCACTCAGCTGTAAGCACTTGGTTCTAAAGGGCAAACTGAGAATTCTATTCCCTCAAAGCCAGGTAAGCAGCAGCTCTTCCCAGTACGTTGTGAAGACAGGGCCCCTGCTGGCTGGTGTAGAAAGGCTGCCTAGCACTGCAGGGGCAGCAGAAACAGCCACAAACATGGTAAGAAGAGACATCAGGTGAATGGGAAATGCTAGTCCCTAGGCACATTTGTGTTTGTTGTATTTGAAACTAGAATACACATGTTATGCTCAGGAAAGGTGGCCAGAAACCCACAGGGGGAGTAAAAATGGAAAAAGGCTCCACCATGTAGAGGCTGAAAGGATGGAGTGTGGCTGGTGCCGTAGGACGGGACTAGTTAGCCTGATGAGGAGCAGCTATTTGCTTATTTACCATTGTGTCACACTTTGAAAAAGAAATTTTAACAACACAGGAAAGGAGCAGGAGAAAGAAAATCTATTCTGGGTGTATGGTACAGGACCAGCTAAAACTGTAACCCTAGCCACGGAGGGCCTGGTAATAAAAGAACAGTCTCCCAACTGCTTTTCCTCCTGCTCGTGTTCACAAGAACAGCTGGATACATACTAATTGCAAGAAGTGAAAGAAAGAGCTTTAAGTTTAAAAGCAGGCATGCCATCAGCAGTCTCTCACCAGCGCAGTTTCAAACACAAGTGCAATGTGCCACCTAGCAGGTCTATTTTAAATGTACACTCACAGTTCCTCATTTGTGTGGGTGGCTTTATGCTGTCAGAGAAGAGCAATGCACTGTCTCTCCTGCCAGCTGCACTGCTTCCATCCATCAAGAGATGGCGTAACCAGGGGCTCTCAGCCTCGGCACTGCTGACATTTGGGCCCGATCACTCTCCGTTGTGGGGGCTGGCCTGTGCATTGTGGGACATTTAGCAATATCCTGGGTCTCTACCCACCAAATGCCAGTAGCACCCAATCCCCCAGCTGTGACAACCACAAGTGTCTCCAGGCATTGCCAGATGTTCCCCGCAGGGCACGATCACCCCCAGTCGAGAATTACTAGGCTAAATTAACAAGGAATGACTTTCTCTTCCCTCCTCTACGCCATTCCCAGATATCTGTATCCAGGGCTGGGGATATTTATGAGACATCTCCTAATCCACTGGTAATGGACTTTCTTCTTATTCTGAGCGGCCTTCGGTCATTCCTTTGTCTTGCAAGACTTTCAGTCATTCAGAACAATGCTTTATTGCCCTTGAAAAGAACGTCCTTTCCAGCTAAATTCTGGGAGGGGGCGGGGAGGAAGCAGATAATTTTTCCTTTTAGAGATATTTGTCTGTTTTAGTCTATGTAAGGTTCAGACAGAATTCTACACACGCAGGGTCTCTGAACTGGAAGGGGCCTCAGGTACTTGAAATTCACCTCCCCACCCCCTCTCTTTGCCACATTTTTACAAATGAAGAAACTGAGGCCTAGAGGGAAAGCGACTAGGTCAAGGTCATCCATACTCCTAATCCTCTTTTTTGCGGGGCATGGGCCAATATAGTTCTTCTTTGCCCAATATCCCCTAAGAGCTTAGGTCTCTAAACTCAGATAACTTGCAGAGCTTTACAAGCAACAGTTTTGGCCAAACCATGCCAGTTAAGGAATGCAAATTTTTTAAATGATAGAATACTGCAACCAATTAGTGCAAACAAACATTTATTGTGAAATATTCATCCTACCCTTTATTAGGTATTACATCATCAAAGCACTTTGTGGCAATGAAAATAGCTTTTTTACCCCTCTGATTCACCCAATATTCCATTAAAGCTGCAAAAAATGTGCAATCTGCTTGAAAAATAGGTTGCTCTTATTTATTCATTTGTGAAAAGTCAAAAATTAAAAAAGAAAATGATACTAGCTTACAGGGCTTTAGAGCCAATTCACCTTCCCGCTTCCCAACTACTCCCCCAAATAATTAACAAAGATAATTTGTTTTAAATGCCTTTTTATAAAACCAATGCACCTTTCCCCATATTATAATCATAAAAATTTTAAAAAGCCATTATTTACTTTCTTGGAAAAAAGGTGGCAAGCCGTTGTTTTTTGATTGGGAGCATGTGTATTTCCTGGGAGGTCACTTTCTTTAACTTTATGCTCCGGTGTTTGACAGGTTTCCTAAGGGACTCCATGTTTCCCATGGCATCTTCTCCTTGGCTGTTGATGTCATAGCCCTGAAGCACGGAGTCTTCTCTTTTGAAGGAGAAGTTCTTGGTGGACACGCCCGAGAGGCCTTTGATCTTGCCACAGAAGATGGTAGGCACGGCGTCTTCCACCGAGACGATCACCTTGGCCGCCTGGGACTCGCTCACAATCTCAATGTTATTTTCAGCCTTGACCTCGCTGCTGGGCTGGCTGGCCTGGCTGAGCGGCTCGGCGGCATCACTGCTGCTGATGTGGCTATCCATCATGGCTGTGGCCTCATGGGGCGTGGCAGGGGCAAAGGGCATTTCCATGCCGCTGGGAAGTTTCTCCATCACGGCATGACCCAGGCTGTCCACTGACCCACTGCTGTCATAAAGTGTCTCGGCGGGAGGCTCGGATTTCCGGTGGGCTGCCAGCGACAGGTCTAGGGCTGCATCTTCCTGGCAGATCGGGGGACTGACTTCGCCAGTCTTGAGCCAGGGTACCGACTTCATGGAGAGATCCAGGGCCTCGTTCTCACTCCCCATCTTGATGACTGTGTGGCGGCTGAGCTGGAAGTACTCCCTCGGCTGGAGGATGTCGAAGGGCTTCAGTTCCTCCTTCTCCAGAGGGGTCTGGGTGCCTTTAAAGGGGTGCAGGCCAAAGGATGATGGTGGCTTGGGGAAGCTGGGGCTGAACTTGGATTCAGAACTCTGAGGCACCGGGATGGGGATGGGAATGGGAACCGGAACAGGCAAGGGGACGATCACAGGGTAGGGCACCAAGAGGGTGGCCGGCGGGACCAGGGGGGACAAGGGGGAGTTAAAGGGCTGGGGGGGCACAGGGGCATATCCAGGAGGAGGCTGACAGGGTGGGGGGCCGAGAGCACCCTGGGAGGGAAACAAATTCTGGAGCACAGCTTCAAATGGCAACGTGGGCTCCTGAGGCTGGCTAGGGATCCGCAGGTCCAGGAGCTGGGGCTGGGCCTCGGGGTCCTCGGCTCCCTGGAAGAGGTTGTTGTGGATGGCACTGGAGGAGCATGGGGCCTCCTGCGGCAGGACCAGAGGGGAGTTGAGGTGCTGGAAGACGTGCTGTTCCAGCACCACGGGCAGCTGCACGGGGCCCTGCGTGGTCATGACGTAGGTGGCATTGCCGTTAGGGTTGAGCTCGGGTGCGGAGCTTCCCTCCACCTGCATGTGAATGGGCATCACCACTGGGCTCTCCCCGAGGCACAGGGGCTGCAGCACGGTGGCCGCCACCTTCAGAGCCATGCCACTCTGGGACTCCGCTGGGGGGTTCAGGATGGATGGGGCCGGCACGGTCACTAGGGCCTTCTTTACCAGGTCGGTGGAATTGATGTTCCAGGCCTCAGTGGTGATCAGCTGGGCCATGCCATTCTCCAGTCTGTTATTGGCCAGGGCAGGAGAGGAGTCGGTCATGTCCATGGAGAGGTTCTGAGACTGCAGATCGTCCATCACTCGGCTCCGATGCCACTCGGCCTGCAACACAGAACACACAATATGAATCTTCCTTCTGAGACTATTTATAATGACCTTCAGAGCTCTCTCCACATCTTTTAAAAGTTTCCATATCTTAGTTCACCAGGGAGCACACCCATCTCTCTATGTATACATATGTGTTATAGATATTTCCTAATATATACGAACACACCCATGTGATCAGCTGTGCGTGGAGAGCCCCAATTTAACAGACGATTAAGCTATAAACACAGATGATGTAATGACTAAATAGCCAAGTGAGGTTAAACAGAGTATTTTTAAGCCTAATACTCAGCTTATATGTTTAGCCTTCAACAAAAACAAAGTTTCATTCCACATTGCTATATCAGACAGTTAAGATATGTGGAGTTTTGACTTGTTCAAATTCAAACAGGCAGCAAAGACTTACTTTCCTTTAAGAAAAAAGTAAAACCCTGTCACATTAGAATATTCCATAAAAATGGAAGGGGGCCATCCCAATTATGGAAAGCATTTAAAAAACTCTTTGTAGCAGTAATTCTTTCAGAAGAGGCTTGATGAGAGGAACAGCAGTGCATTTACACGAGGGTCATTACAGTTTTCTCACTGTCTCCCTCCAACCAATGACATCCCCTTTCCTCCCAAGAATAGGAAAATCCACTCTGCAGAGCAAGGCAAAGTTGGGATAACTTGCATGAATGCTCATCAGGTCCAGTGTCCCTTTCCCCAATCAGCTCATGTGTCTGACCCGTGACCTCTCCTAACTTCTAGCTGTCAAGAAGAGAGGATGTTGATGATTCTAGGGGTGGAGAAATGGAACACTTGTTGGAAACAAGCATCCTCAAAGGTTGGAAAGCATCAAGATACGCTTTCTTGACGTCCGTGGCACCTCTGGCTGCCTCCTGAGAGGCCAAAGGAACCCAACACGGGTGCTTCCTGGAGGAAGCAGGGCTGCAGCTGCGATATGGCTCTCCATGGAAACACGTCCATATTTAGCCTCGTTACCATGGAGAAGGCAGGCACCATGTCTAACTCAGGGATCTGTGCAGCTCTGGAGTCTGGTTGGGCTCAATAATAATTCAATAATCCTCAGTCTCGCTGGGCAGGCCTTAGGCAACTCCAATTCTTGACCTCACCTGTCTGAGCTGCCTAGACTTTAGTCCTGTGGTCATCTTGTCCTCCTCTCCTCACCCTCAAATTACCAACACAACCTCCAAACAAGTAAAGGAAGGGGCCCAGCACATGGTAGGATTAGAAATAAAAAAACGAGGTCTCACTACAGGAAGGCAGCTTTAACAAATGAACAATTCTGTGATATTTCTAGACAATCAAAACGTGTCAAATGCAAAGAACAAGGAGTTTCTCTGGAGCAGGAGGAGGAGAGGGCAAGGGGAAGGATGCTGTGTAAACAACTTCGTGGAGAAGGACTAGTGGGCGGCACCCTTGACAGGGCGCACTGCGGTGCCCCTGAGGGAGCGCTCCAGAGCCTGGCTCCCTAGGGGCAGGGTGCCCTCTGGAAACCACGAGGTGACCCAGCATGCTGGCCCATAATAACCTTGGGGCAGAGTAGAGAGGCAACCTGCCCCCAGGGAAGCTGAGGGGGCTGGCCCCAACTGAAGGGCCTGGTTTTTCCTGAGAGGAGTGCTCTCTGATTCAGCCCAGAAAACACCATGCCTTCAATACACCATTCATTCATTCTTGCATGCATGCATTCATTCACTCATCCAACCAATTAATTTGCTGAATGCCTCCTGCATGCCAGCACTTTGCTGTGTGTCATGAGCCACACAGACAAGGTTCCTGCTGTCATGGGGATTATAATCTAGTGGGGGGCACAGATCTTTGATCAGACAGAGATTTGCCAGCATGATAAGGCATCAAAGTTATGCCAGGAGAGGCATCAATGTCAATAGGACAAAGCTTTGTTGGCCACTTGCTTGCAGCTCTGTGAAGGCCCTGGAAACCTAAGGCCTCCTCCAGAAGGGTCTGCCCTGTCCCTCACAGTGGCCAGAACTGTGAGGGAGGGGTGAGAAAAGGCTGAAGGGAAGCTGGAGTGGGGCTGGTGAGGACAAGGACAGCAACGGTCAGAGAAGGCACCTACGGCCACCCATCTGAGGTGGCTTCTGGTGGCCTGCGAAGCAACTCACTGGGAGAAGTCAAGACATGTTCTGTGCCATCTTCGGGCTTCCTGTGGGTTTAGGATTATCCAGCAGTGAGACTGCTTTCTCATAACGGGCTACACCTATCCACACTTCCAGGTGACAGCCTCATTCCCTCTCTGCCTCCCTCACCCCCCCCCCCCCCGCAAGGGAGAGAAGGCAAACTTCTCAATGCCTCTCCCCTTGCTCCTGGCACATGAGCCAGGTGCCAGCTCTCATCTCTTCCTGGAAACCTCTCTCCTCTCCCTTTCTGGCCCTGGTTCTGGGCCTGCTACTCGCCCAGAACCTTCCTGCTCAGAGTGTGAGGAGGGGACCCTGCCAGGGTGGGGTGCCTCCCACAGGTCCCTGGTCCTCTCACAGATGGCTGGAGCTAAAACCCACTGATCATTTGCTATGGGCCAGACCCTCTGCTGAGCATGCTAAGAACTTTCCATCCATTGCCTCATTTAATCCTCAGAACAAACCTACGAGAGGGGTCCTATAATTATGCCCATTTTACTTATGAGAACACTGATTCCAGAGGAAGATTAAATAATTAGCTTAAGGGTACACTGAGGCTGGTTAGAGGTCAGGGTCAACCCCAGGCTCTGCCTCCCTGTGGGAGCTGGGAGGACCACACTCCTCCATGCATTTTGTTTCTTGGCAAGAGCCGTCTCCACAGCCTCCCCTTCAACGCTGAGCGCATGTGCCTGCAGAGCTGTGCAAGAGACAGCACTCGAGCATAAGAGTTCTTCAAAGTAGTGGCCAGGTCCTTTCCAGAAAATCAGGGAACTGTTGGCTCATTCTCTTTTCTCCACCAGTGCCCTCCTCTATCCCTCTCACCGGGGAAGGAGCTGAAGGGTCGCGAGCGTTCCTATCTTTGGGGGGTGCAGCCCAAAGCAGTTATGGTTCTGTTACCAGAGGGCTAGCAGGCCTCTACCCTCTCAGCCTCAGTCTTCCTGAGATGGACGTCACACGGGTGGGAGGGCACCTGAGCACCCATGAGTTATAGGGAGGCCCTCAGATCCCCTGTTGGGGCCTCAAGTCTCTGGGAACAGGGGCCGGGGCAAAGGGGAAAGAAAGGAAGCCCCGGGCCAAAATCTCACTTCCACCCCTTCCCACATGACAGCTTTGGACCTGCGTGACTACTCGGCCAACGTAGGCCCTGTGAGCACCCCCAGTCCCTTCCCTAGGGAGCCACTGGCCCGCTGAGATGAGGCTTGCATTTCTTCCACCATGGACTGAGTACTGGCTTCCCACCAGGTACCATGCCGGCCTGGGGCAACACCAGCCTGCCCTTGTCATTCACCCTGCCAGCAGGCATCCTAGCTCTGGGTCAGCAGCTAGGGGCCCTGAGTGAGCCCAGTGTGGACAGAGTGGGCATCTGCTACAGGAGCCAGTGCTGGAAGCCCCAGCGACGCCCTGAGAATAACAACCAGCTCATGAGATGAGGGTTCAAAGTGCAAGTCTCGGTCTCTGAGGAGGAGCCAAGAGCAGATAATGGCTGCAGAGAAGGCAGAGGCCCATCCTCCCTGCTAATTAGCACGGGCCTGGAGACTTCTTCAAATCAAGGAGTGTGACAGGAGCCACCAACTAATGCTGAAGTTGAGGGGGCGTGATTTCTTCAGAGGTGACAGGGAACCATTTTGTTTGGGTTTTTCAAAACATCATTTGCAAATGGGTTTAAATGAGGTCACCCATCCATTCCATCTGCACCCATTATCACTGGGGGTATGGGCGGGGATCAGTAAATGAAGGCAGTGTGGCCAGGTGGGAAGTGGGCAATCTGGATCTGCAGGTCGCTGGAGACCCTCACTCTCTTGGCCCCTGGCCAGCTGCTGGGGCTGGAGGACTAGGAGCTAGATGGAGACTCTGGAGAAAAGCCTCAGGGCCCGTGGCAGATGGGGAGGTGGGGAGGGTCTGTGTGGGGCAGTAGTCGGGCTCAGAAACCTGGGGGGCACAGAATTGTTATCTGAACCCCTCATCTAACTGTCACAAAGATCTAAGTGTACCAGAGGTGGGTTGTCCCTAGGATCTGCCCCTCAGCCTGGAGCCCTCTCGGCCTCTGCCCTCACCCAGCTACTCCTGCTCATCTGTCAGACTTTGGGGTCTCATCCTCTGAGATCTCCCCCACTCCCTCACTGAGCTCCCACAGGACCTTGACTTGTCCCTGTCTAGTCCTGACCTTCCCCCATCCTGGGATTGCCTATTTGCTCGTTTCTCCAGGAGGGAGGGGCTGTCGCACTGCCTCATCTTTATATCCGTACCTGGTGACTAGCAGGTGCTCAGTGAACACTTTCTGAATGACAGAGTGCAGGAATGAGTATCTAGGCCTTCCTCAGCCTGGCATTGTCATGTCCAGCCTCTTGTCACACGCCCACCCTTTACAGAATCATGGCATGTCAAGGCTGGAATAGGCATTAAAGCTTACATCTCTGTCCTCTTCCTGACCCTTTTTACAGATGAGGAAACTGACACAAAGGCTGACTGAAACTCGCCCAAGGCCAGTTATTACAGAGCTCAGCATGCTGTCACTGCGGAAAGAGCAGAGGGTCAGGCCCCACAGCCGCCGTGGAGGGAACATGGCAGCCACCCACCTTCACCAGCCAGTGGCACACTCTGCTGAGACAGTAGCCATTAAAGCACTTTGTGGACAGTGAAGGGTCCCATGGGGGTGACGTGGGAATGAATTCATCCTGGGTTCCCGTCTTCCTCTGACACACCCAGAAAAAGAAAACCAAAGCAAAGTGGCATGTGCGCTGCTTGCCTTATAAGGAGTTACGTTCATGAAGAAGCCAACCTGGGGCCCAACTCCCAGCGGTCAGTCAGTGACGGGCCCACATCTGAGCCCCACCAGGTCCCCCCACAAGCCATGCCTGTCTCTCAAGTCTCCTGCTTCCAGAGCGTTGCACAAAGCATTCATTTCACCCCATGGGCCTCTGTACAGATTGACATTTTTATAATGAGGATTCATTTATGGCTTAATTTAAAAAACGAAAACACTTGACCACTCAGACAATTTAGACTATTCTCTAGGTCCTAGAGTCTATCTATTTCCTTGTGAGCATTTAACACTGTCTAAGTCACACACACACACACACACACACACACACACACACACACAAATAATCTAATACCCTCACCCCTCATGCCCATAGCCACATCCTAAATGATCCCATGGGGGCCCATGATCCCATGGTGAAGAGCCTGCATGAACTCAAACTGAAGGAAGTTCAGAATGTGGCTGTGAAGCCCACACTGACCCAGGACAGGGTTCCTGAGACCACCTCAGACAGAGGCTGGTTTCTGAGCCGGGAATTTGGACAAAAGCCCTGGGGCATGCTGGGAGCCCCTCTGAGAGGGCTAGATTGCTTTCTGGAGAGGGGTTTGATTTTATCTTGTGAATTGAGAGCATTTTTACCACAGAAACAACTATCAAGACGACCACAGGCCCCCAGTCTGCAGTGCCAATCGCCCCTGAGCAAATGCTTTAGGATTGGGTACCTGAGTATGGTGGGCAGGGGTTACCTCATAGCAACTCAAGCCAGGGCGCATCGCCTGCCTGCTTGGGGGCCCTCTGAGGACCCTGGGGCTACCTGAGTGAGGGTACTGGAAAGCAAACTCAGCCTCCAGGGAAACCATCTTAGTGATCTGGGCTACATCGGGCAGATTCTACCCCCAGGACCTGGACGCTCCAGTACCGGCTTCGAAGTCTCCCCCTCAGGCCTCCACCCCAATGCATGAGTTCTGGAAAGGCTGGGGCCCTGGCCCTGCTCCTGGGGACGCCCCCCTTCAGCATGCAGATATGACCTTCTCTCCTCTTCCACTGAAATAAGCCTCATCTCAATTTTTCTATCAAGATAAAATTCTTCCTCTAAAACATCCATTTAAAAAAAATATATCCTGATAATTCTCTCAAGATATGTGTTTTCCAACTGTAAAATATCTACAGCTTTGGTTTTTATGAAGCCTGTAGGCAGTCATCAGTTATTTCAGGTCAAAATCGGGTCGTCTATGTCCTTGTGGCTCAAAGTGGGGTCCTTGGAGCAGCAGCAGCTCCTGGGAGCTTGCTAGAGACGCAGAATCTCGGGCCCCACCCCAGACCTCCTGAACCAGAATCTGCTCTCGACAAGCTCCTCAGTGATTTGCGTGCACATTAAAGTCTGACAAGTCCTGGCTTAGCTCTGGTTCTCAAACTTGGCTGCACATTAGAATCACCTGGGAGCTTTAAGAAATACTGATACCTGGATCCCACCACCAAGACTCTGATTTAACTGGCCTGGGGTGCAGCCGGGGCATTGGGATTTTTAAAAAATTCCCTAGGGGATTCTAATGTGTAGTCAGGTTGGGCACCTTTAATCCAGAGGCTAGAGAACAAGGCAGCTGGCCAGCCAACCTTCTTCTTAGTGGCTGATCTTGCCTCTCGCTTCGCAGAGAAGACTAAAGCCATCAACCGTGAATTCCCTCAACTTCTCCCCCGCCCTCACAGCATCTCCCCATGTCCCCCCTGCCCCCAGGAAAAGACGAGATGTCTCTCCTTGAAAGGCTGATTTCCCAGAGACCTCCACTGAGAATCCTGCCCCCCTTCCAATCGCACCCTATTCTGCGTCAATTTTCTGCTTTTGATCCAGTACTTCAACTACACCTTCAATGATTGACCTAAGTCTGTATAAAAATCACCAGCCACTTACTATGAGTTAAATGAGCAAAGCATAATTTTCGTCCTTTAATGCAACGTGGATATGGTTTCACCATTCAGGACCTGATATGCACTAAATATCTAAGAAGTAATTATAACTGGGTAAAAAATGGTTTTGCTCCTCTCATAGGATGTAATAATTGTCAATTACTTGCCCCAGTGATTAAATTTTCTGAGCTTTAAACATCAGCCCAGGGCCTTTCTACTGAAGCTGTGAACATAACTGCCACATGAATGTATTCCCAAATTGGTTAAAACACGGAGACTACACAAAATAGTCGCCCATCTTATGGCCGATTGCCTTTTACATCCAGAGATCTAAACAGCCCTCCAAAAGGAATACGACCACCCAGGTTAGCTTTGCAAATGAGTTCCCCAACATGTTACTTAATTTATTAAAACAGTGGTGGCCATGCAGTTTATGACTGAGTCTCACCTTCGTGAAGATGGGCAGTGGCTGTGGGGAAGTTCTACCAGAGAGGACACAGTGCGAACCTTAGCTTTGATGTGATATTGGTGCAAAAGGGAAGAGGTGGCCGAGTCAGGCAGAGGAAGTGGTGGGCCTGAGCATCATAAACTGGCCATTGACACCAGGGTACTCCAAGGTCTTTCCAGGCAGCAGGGTCAGGTCATCCCCCGGGGTGCCATAAAACTGATTTATGTTCAGTTTATCATCTCATCCTTTTTATTCCCATTTTTCTATTTTATAGCATATGTAATAAATAAATACAGGAAGACATATATAATTTAATAATATATCTGTGTGTGTGTGTGCATGTGTGTGTGTGTGTGTGTTGAGGGGTGTTCAAATTTTTTTTTCTAACAGGAGTTCAAGAATGAAAAAGTTGTGACTCAGCAGGAGAGATGAAGCTCTCAAGGCCCAGTGAGACTTCCAGGGTCCCCCTGCTTGAACAAGTCTTGGGGTCACTGGCTCAGTTCACCCCTCCTATTTTGCAGAGCAGGAAGCTGAGGTTCAGAGGCTGAGCGAGGCTCAGAGGTTGTAGAGTGCACTGACTCCCAGACCTGGGCTCCTTCCCTTGCTCATTGCTTTGGTTTCAAATTTCACTTGAGTCTAAGGGGTCCCTTGCTACATCTCTATTGTAACCAGCACCAAACACCAAAGTACGCAGGATGGTCTGATTCAACCATCAAAATGTCAAATCGAGTTTGATGAGTGAGGAGCTTGATAAAAAAGATGAAATAAACCCTTGAGTCTGTGATCCCTAATAGACAAGTGATTGAAATAGAAGTAAGAGATGAGATTCAAGACACACAGACACGAGCTTTTCATGACTGTAGGAAAGTCATTTTATGTCCCTGGGACTCAGTTTCCTCTTCTGTAACAGGGGGTACTGCCCCACTCCCACAGTGGGGTGGAAAGTTAACTCAGGCCTCCCATGAGTGAGTGGTGCCTGCTGGGAAGGAGCTAAACCTGGCCTTCTAGGAACTGCTGTGGGCCGTGAAGGATGGCAAAGAGTGGGCATTCAAGGAGAATTGGCAGGAAGAAGCAAAGTGTACAAAGGGGTGGAGGGAGGGGCAGAACTGGGGGGAGGTTTCCTGGGGCCACTCCCACAACCACTGAGAAGACTCTACTCCCCCCAACTCCAAAGGCCATGGGAGGGGGTGAGGGGTGCAGCTTGGAGGGAGGGACCAGAAGTGGTGACGAGGGAGAGGTTGGAGAAACAAGGCAGGTTCTTCCGAGAGTTCTGGTTCATCTTTAAACCAGGCCAGGGGAGAAGTGAAGGCTGAAAGGAAGGGAGAAGGTAAGAAGACCTCTTCAGCTTCAGTCAGATCCTGCTTTGGCTCTCTTGGGACTCGACTTCCCATAGCAGGGCCATGTCTGTGGGTTGAAGACGTCAGAGCACTGGCAAAGAACCCACTATATATCAAACGTACCTACTCTGGGGTCTCTGCAGGGTCTCAGGCTGGGGCTGGGCCTTGCTAAGTAAACAGCTGGTTGAAAAGAGAAATAGTAAAGCTGGACAAATCCGAAGACTTCAGGGAAAACTTCATGACTACAGCCAACAGCTCACAGGCCTGGTTTTCTATCATGGGTGGCCTTCGCTGGGTTCCCCCAGAGCACAAAAGGGATCTGGGAGGCTGGCTGGGGAGGGCATCATGGGGTTACCCTGCCTCCTTTCTTGCTCAGGTGGAGAGTGTCAGACGTTTTTGCATTTACAATCTCGTTTCATACTTCTGATTACCTCTAGCCTGCCCACAAAGGACCTATGGTGGCCCTTGGGCCGTGCAGGCCTGGGTACGGGGCTGGAATAGGGAACTAGGTTCATGTCTATTCATTTAGTTATTCTTTCAAAAACTATCTGAGCACCTACTGTGTGCCAGGCATGCATTTCCTATTTCTCCACCCTGGTGCTGTTTTCTCCATAAGCTCGTTGCCTTCTTTCGGCTCAATTCCCAAAGTATTAACCAACCGATATTCTCCCCGGCTTACATGTTTCTAACAGGGCTCCTTCAAGGCCCACGTTTCTTGCAGAGGTAAAGGAGTAAGTTTCTAAAGAAAGAATGCCAGTCCCTAGACAGCAGTGGGAAGAGATGTTAGTGCAAAGACCTCTCTAAGGGAGAGAAGAAGTGCTCATTTTCCAGAGAGGGCTGCCCCTGAAATGAAGAGGAAGGAAGTGCCCTCCTCAAGTCTTGGCAAACCTCAGTGGAATGTGAGAGGCACACCTCAGAATCGCAGGAGGAAATCACAGAGAACTGCTGCTGGTGGCAGGGTCACTTACCTGGACAGTGGACTGTGAGAGCCAGTGTCTGTCCCTGCATTTGGCCGAGACTACACAGCCTTCAGCTGGACACACAGAACCCCAAACATCCTCGGGCACTGATGTCAGAGCGGCCATCTTGTGCAGGAGCACAGGTCACGTTTAAGGTCTCAGGCCAGAGTCTGTCATCTTTAAAAGCTATGGTTTTTGGAGATTTTTCTGGCAATAAAGAAACCTCTTAAATATGGAACAAAGAGGGGGGAAAAAACCTGCCTCTGGAAGAGAAAATACTTCTAATTAGATTGAGATACAAAGGTTACATTTTTGTTCTGGGAAAAGGACTGTTTATAATCCCGTGTCATTAGCAGGACATTTTCCAGAGACTAGTGTGCCAGAAATAGACCCTCTAAGGGGTCACTGGAAGAAAGGGGTGTAGATTTGTAAAGTACAAAGGACTAGAGTTCAGATTTTCCCTTTCTTCTAATGCATGTAAGCCCCTCACCAACCACTGGCATGGAAACAGTGCCAGTCTCACCTGGGGCACCAGGCCCCTCGTGAGAGTGGTCAGAAGTACCAGCTTTGAACTCAGACAGGCCTGGGTTCAAATTTCAGCTTTGCCTAACTTTGCTAGCTGTGTGACTTTGGGCAAGTTAGTTCTAAGCCTCAGTTTCCCTCTGTGCAAAATGGGGATTTAAAAAAGACCTAAGGTGGTTGTAATAATTAAAGGAAATAATCTATGTAAAGTACTTGGCACAGAGCCCAGCACATAGGAAGTGCTCAATAAAACATGGCTATCACCACCATCATTGTCACCATTGTCATTATCATTGTCTTCATCTTCATCATCATCATTCTCATTGTCATACTCATCGTTAATATATCATCATCCTTATCGTCATTGTTGTCATCTTGTCACTGGCGTCACTGTCATCATTATCAGATCCACTGCCCGTATTTCCTCTGAGCATCTTAAGCAGCATAACAAATGCTCCCAATGGGTTTGTACATTCAGTTCCCAGGTTAAAACCCTGTTTGTTCAAAGGTTCATTTAAAATCAGCTGCTAGGAACTGGGAAGGCAGGTACCATAGAATTAATGTGACACTTGATGACGAGGTTTCCACAAAAACTCACTTAACCCCCAACATAGCTGAAATAGTGAACACTGCAGTGAAAATAGAAAACAGCGGGGTTGCACTATTGGAAATGAAAGACAATGGGAAAACAATTAAATAAACACAAAAATCTATTTCTCATTCAGGCTGAAAGGCTGGGGGAGAAAGAAGAGGTGGCCAGAGCCTTTAAGATCTTGAATATGGACTCATGAGCATCTGGAAGGTTCTGAAGTTACCACTGATTGGCTCCGATGCATAATTTCACTTCAGATCCTACAGTTTTCCTTCTCCTTGATACAAGGGCCTAAGTAGCTCTCCTCTCCTGCTTATCAGAGGGATTGGGGTCATTTTATCACTCACCAGAGGAGCAAAAACAAGGGAGGGATGGAAGAGGAGAGGAAGAGGGTAAGGACAAGAGGGAGACAGAAAGCAGAGGGATTTTCTGAGACAACTGGGCAAGAGTTGAAGGAAGGAGGTGGGGAGAAGATTAAAAAGTATGTGTAGGTCCAAATGAGAGAGGTTCTCAGCGGGAAGAAATAAAAAAGAGAAACTGAAGAAAGCTGTGAGAAAAGCATTCGATGAGTGTTATTCAGCTGGCCACAAGGGGATGCTGTTGACCTACAACAGCTTGGTTGCTGAGCAGTATGGTGGAGGGAGAGGTGGGCCTGGAGCTTCTCAGTGGAATGAGGACATGGGGAAAATAAGAAATTATTCACCAGTACTAGAGGTACATAAGGAAGGCGACCCAAATTTGGAGAAAGCTTCTCCCGTGCTTTTAAAACCACCAAGTACATTCACCTGTGCCTTGGCTGTGCTGTCAGTCCTAGAAAAAAACATAGATTTATCTTCTTTTGGTGCCTGATCTTCATTTTTGCCTACTCCTCACCCCTCCGTGGGCAGTCAGAATTGGGTTTCCTCTGTCAAAATTGGGTTTCCCGAAAGAAGCTGATGAACTCATTCTCACTGAGGTCTATGACTGATAAGTTCAAGAATTGTTTCCTTTATTGGCATAATAAATATAATTCAGTCAGTGATAAAGCTATAGACAAAGAAATGAGACTCTGATTGAGGGATTTCAGACACCAATCATGGGGAGCGACCTTCCTACCTATCTTTAAATCTCTCCATAGAGACAAGAGCCTACAACTATGACCAAGTTTGCTGGCTCCATTAAAAGGCACTTGAGGTGGGTGTAGGGGGGCAGGGGTAGGACATGGCCTCAACATTTAAGCACTCAGAGCTAAGAGAGGAAGTGAATGCGAGTCAATTCTTCATTCCTTTATAGACTCAATCAATAAACACTTATTGTTCACCCACCAGGAACCACATGAGTATGTCCCTCCCGGGTCCAGAGATTTGAGCAGTGTCTGGAGTTGTCCTTACTTCATGGTACAGGGCCCTGTTACTGAACTGGCTACTTCCTGAAACTCTGGTTTCTGTCTTACCAGGTTTCTATGCAGAAGTTAGGGGCTCTCAAAGGACCACACCCTGACATACAACACGCTACTGCAGCGCTACAGCCACAATGGAAACTTAATGATCATCACCAATGATGGCGGACATGATGAGGGTGGTGGAGTAGGGAGGCTGTTGGTTTTTGGTGAACCCAACTGGTTAGTTCTCTTAGTTTGGGTTCCCCCACAAACAGACTGATTTGAGTGAAAGTAGTTTATTTGTGAGAAGACGCCAGAAAATACCAGTAGAGGAGTGAAGCAGTGAGAGAGGGAAAGGAAGAAAGCCAATTCATCAAGTAAGTTACCACTGCAGGCAACTGGGCCTCAGTTCCACTGGGGGATGCTGGGAGACAGTGGAGAACACATGCCTCGGAGTTGGGGCGATCGTTCACCAA